>NW_028274816.1:6250000-7500000 GCF_037043125.1 Eumetopias jubatus | reverse complement strand
ACAGCCAGCTGACTTTCTCTGGAGCTCTGAGCCAGCTGATTGGCTTAAGGGCTGAAATCTCAGCCCATTGGGCCCCTGCAGGCAAGAGAGGGAGGAAGGCCCAGGGAAGCTTGGTTTCTCAAGTGTCCTGACTCAGCTGGGGCCAAGCCTTCCCCGGGGCACTGGACCCATCCCTGCCCCTCCTGCGGCCCCTCTTCTGTTCCACCCCCTTCCCTGAGCTTCTCTCTGGGGGACCATTTCCCACCAGCACCCAGACTATAGTGTCTCCATCAGGAGAGTAGAGCCCTCTCTTCCTCAGACAGCTCGAACCCCAATTCTCTGACCCCCTTCACAGCAGGACTCCTATCTGTTGTCTGTAATGCTGTCTTCCAGGCGCATCCTCCTGGGCCCCCCAGACTGTTCTCGTCTCAGCTGGGTTCTCAGCCCTGGACCAGCTCGCTTGGCCAAAGGCGTCAATCAGAATGGCTCTCCCTCTCCTTGCAGCACCCCCTTTACCCCAACTCTGACTTCTGCTCCCAGCCCACTGGCCATTCCTTCTGTCTCCTTGGCTGGCTCCTGATGCTGGGAGCCCCAGAGCTCCAGGGTTGGGTCTCTCTCCTCCGTACCACTCTCTCCCTAAGTGAGCTCATCTGCTCTTACAGCTCTAAATGCCAGCCCCAAATTTTATTTCCAGCTCCAAAGCCCCCACAAGCCCCGCACTGGGCATCTTCCCAGTGGATGCCTAATGAGCAACTCAAGCATAACAAGCACAAACCAGCACTCTGGCTCTTCCCCCTAAACAGCTCCCACTTCAGGAGATGGCAGCTCCAAGCTTCCGGACTCTCAGGCCAAAAACCTTCGAGTCATCCCTGACTCCACCTTTCTCTCACATCCAAACCCTCCTGACCCTACCTTCAAACACTACCCCAAATCGGAAAATCGGATATTTTCCCATGGCCTCTCTGCCCCCCGGGGTCTCTCCCCAGAATGACAACAGTGGTCCTGTCACTGCTCCCCGCCCCCCGCCACCTTCTGCCCTCACTTCCCTACAGTCTTAGTCTGCTAACTCCTGAGTCAGAGCAGGTGACTCTTCTCTTCAAAGTCCTCCAGTGGCTCTCACTGCACTCCCAGTAAAAACCAAAGTGGCCTTCAAGGCCCCAGGCAAGGGACCCCCACTTCCCCACCCCTTACCTCTCCGCACTCATCTCCTACTAACCCCCCCAAGGGCTCCTCACCCACCCTGCTCCAGCCACTCAGACCTCCTCCTTGTTCCTGGAACAAGCTGGACCTGCTCCCACCAGGCATGCCTCTGCCTGAGGGCCTTTGCACATGCTCTGTGCTCTTCCTTCCAAGGGTACACTGTCCTTCCCCTCGGATAGTCACATAGCTCACCCTTCACCTCCTTCAAGGCTTTGTTCAGGTGTCACCACCTCGGAGAGGCCCTCCCTGACTATGCTTTATAAAACTGCAATACCCAAGCCCAGCCCTCACCCCGCTTGCCTGCTTTGTTTTTCTCCATAGCACTTCTCACTGCCTGACCGATCATGTATGCACTTGACCGCGGTCCTACTCCTTTCTAGAATACGAACTCCATTAAGGCAAGGAGTTTTGTCCGATTTTTTTTTTTTATTGCTATAGCCCAGGGTCTCACCCATTGTATCAATAAAGATCATTTGAATGAATAAAAGAATGAGTTGACTCTGCATGGCTCCAGGAGGCAGAAGTGGAATGGAGCGGTGGAAATCTGCAAGCCATCGATTTTAGTTCAATGTAATGAGAGCTGCAGGACAATGAACAGGCACACCATAAGTCATCATCACTAGGGATGATGCACCAGGTGGGAGGTGGGTGGGCTAAATAGGGGTCCCCTCCACCCCAATGTTTATAACATCAATGTCCACAATAGCCAAACTGTGGAAAGAGCCGAGATGTCCATCGACAGATGAATGGATAAAGAAGAGGTGGTATCTATACACAATGGAATATTATGCAGCCATCAAAAGGAATGAGATCTTGCCATTTGCAACGACGTGGATGGAACTGGAGGGTGTTAGGCTGAGTGAAATAAGTCAATCAGAGAAAGACATGTATCATAAGACCTCACTGATATGAGGAATTCTTAATCTCAGGAAACAAACTGAGGGTTGCTGGAGTGGTGGGGGGGTGGGAGGGATGGGGTGGCTGGGTGATAGACATTGGGGAGGAGGGTATGTGCTATGGTGAGCGCTGTGAATTGTGCAAGACTGTTGAATCACAGATCTGTACCTCTGAAACAAATAATGCAACATATGTTAAGAAAAAGAAGAAGAAGATAGCAGGAGGGGAAGAATGAAGGGGGGGAAATCGGAGGGGGAGACGAACCATGAGAGATGATGGACTCTGAAAAACAAACCGAGGGTTCTAGAGGGGAGGGGTTGGGGGGATGGGTTAGCCTGCTAATGGGTATTAAAGAGGGCACGTTCTGTGTGGAGCACTGGGTGTTATGCACAAACAATGAATCATGGAACACTGCATCAAGAACTAATGATGTAATGTATGGTGATTAACATAACCATAAAAAATTTTAAAAATAAATAAGTAAATAAATAAATAGGGGTCCCCTCCAGCCTCAGATCCCAGACTGGCAAAGGGGATCTGAGTAACCAACAAACTTAGGGCCAGAGCGATTGGGACAGGAGAGCAGAGGCAATGGGAGTGTCACTCTGGTCTTCCCCAAGGGGACAGGTGACATGGCAGACAAGAACAGCCCATGGGAGATCAAGGCCACATGAGGGAGAATCTTATGGGCTCAGAAAGAGGGAGAGAAGCAAGAGCAGACAAACAGATCCAACTGTGGGAGGAGATTTGGGGATGCTTTTTAGTGTGCTGGAAAGCAAGTAGGACCAGATGGCTGCTCCCCGACATGACAACCAAAGGACAGGGCAGAAGGCACAGAGAATGCAAGGCTTTGCAGGCCCTGGTGTGGGTCCATGCAGGAAGGGATGGGAATGAGGAGGGGTCTCCACACCCACCAAGGGAGGGAAGGAAGCAGGAGGCTCCCCTAAAAGTTACAAGGCCAGAGGCAGGGTTAGATATCATCCAGGCACTCTCTCACCTATACCCACCCATTCACAGGCATGATGAAGATGGGGAAACTGAGGCCCAGAGAGAGGAGTTGTCTCGACTGAGCGTTGAGGAGGCTTCCTCTAAGAACTGAAATCTCATTCCCAGGCCAGCCCCGTGCCTCGGGACTTCTCATTCTGCAGGCTCTCCCTTCAAACCCGTCAGGATAGCCATACACAGCCTCTCTCCAGACCTCAAAGGCTCAAGGGGCCTGGGAGTTCTGCTCACGCCCCCAAGCCTCCTCATTCTCTGTAGCCGCTGCCCGCCAGGGCGCTCCGCTACCTCGAGACTCCCCCTTTCCTTCTAACCTCCATTTAGAGCCCGGGACGGCCGAAGGGGAAACCGGGGCATCCCCTTCCCCCAAGCCCGACGGCTGGGATGGCTCAAAAGCCAAGTGTCCGAGACCCGGGGGCAGCTCCCCTCGGCGCCCAGCTCCTCCCCGCGCTCCCGTGCTGGGTAGAGGGGCACTCACCGCACAGTCACCTGCGCCCCAATTCCTCCTTGCGGTCTGGGCGCAAAACTCAAGGCTCGGACACCCATTCCGGCTCCGCTCAGGCCCCGCCCCTTCTGTCCGGGAGCCCCGCCCCAGCGCCCTGGCCACCCACCCGGCCCTGCGGGACACTCCGTCCCGGCCCGGGCGCCCCGCCCCGCGCTGGGCCCACCCACCCTGCCCCGCGGGCCACACCCCTCCGGCCCGGGCGCCCCGCCCCGCGCGGTACCCATCTACCCCGCCCTGCGGGACACTCAGCCCCGGCCCCGGGCGCCCCGCCCCGCGCTGGGCCCACCCATCCTGCCCTGCGGGCCACACACCCTTTCCGCCGCCCGCCGGCCCTGGCACCCCGCCCCGCGGCCACCCCTGGGCCACCCAGAGGTCTCCCGAGACTGGACAGGAGGGTGAACAGGAACAGGCCTGGGCAGCCCGTCAATTGGACCCGGGCCAAGTGTGTCCCACTTAGTGAGCCACCTTTCTACTAGAGGGAACCAGAGGCCCCCTCCCGAGACACACACGCCCAGACATCCTGTGGAAGGAAAAGCTGGGAAAGCTGTGGAAGCCAGTATTAACCAAAGCACTCTTTGACAGCCAGTAAGTCCATAGTCACCTAAGGCCTTAATACTGTGGAGTCCCAGAACAGTGTTTTCCAGAGTGTGATGGGTTACATGTTAGGTGAGAGTGGACAGGGCATTTCAAGTTCCTCTTTTTTCCTTCTTCCTGCAAGCCTTCTGTTTAAGTTGAAGCAAGCCCTCTCTGTTTGGAACTAATGGGGCTTGAGCCTCTCTCTAACACTGCCTGGTCTACTTGGCTCTCCTACAACATCTAACTAGAATTTAACAGCATTGTTTTGTTTCCATTAAATTAAATTTATTTCAGTTTATGGCTTCCAGTTCTTCCGAGCAAGTGACACTGGTTTTCCACTGAAGGTATTAAAACGTTCCTTTTAAAACACCCTTATTTGGAAATTTTCTCATGTAAAGCAAAATATCTGACATTTTTACATGGTGCTTATTTTTTTTTTTTATTTTTTTTTTAAATTTTTTTTTTTTTAAGATTTTATTCATTTATTTGAGACAGAGACAATGAGAGATAGAGAGCACGAGAAGGAGGAGGGCCAGAGGGAGAAGCAGACTCCCCGCCGAGCAGGGAGCCCGATGCGGGACTCGATCCCGGGACTCCAGGATCATGACCTGAGCCGAAGGCAGTCGTCCAACCAACTGAGCCACCCAGGCGCCCTTTACATGGTGCTTATTATGTGCCAGGCTTTACCTACATTAACCCAATTAATCTCAGCTACGGGCTATTGGCTATCATTATTTAAAATTTATAGATGAAGAAACTGAGGCACAAGAAACGTTAATTAACCTATCCAAGTAGAGACAGCAGAGCCAAGATTTGCCCCCCTGGCACCAAAGTTCTGGCTCTGACCACTACCCCACATTGCCTCCAGGTGAATCCCTGCACAGGTGGCGTGCAGTGGCCTCGGTTGGGGAATGCTGAGTTAGAAGGACTGCCTCTACCCCAGGGAAATCATTCCAGATAGTGCACAGATCTATCTACAGGAATGTTCACCACCCTCTTATCTACAACAGTGAAAAGCTGGATAATAGCAGATTACTTAAGAACACTGACAGAGCAACTGAACCTCCAGCTGAACTGACTCATCTTCTCTCCTACCCCACGTCCAACCTGGGAGCACATTTTCCAGCTTGACCTTCAAAATAGACTCAGAATGCAGCCACTCCTTACTATATCCACCATGACCACCTGGGTTCAAATCTCCGACGTCTCTCACCTGGTTTTGGCAGGAGCTCCCGGCTGTTGTCCATGATTTCACCTATAGTCTTTCTTCAACACAGCAGCTGCAGTGAGTTCGTTAAAAAAAAAAAAAAAAGAGTGAAATGCTATCACTCCTTTGCTGAAACCCCTCCGCTGAGTTCCATCTCACAGTAAAAGAGAGTGGAGGTCCTTACAATTACTGTTTGCCCCCAGGGACCTCTCTGAACTACCCCCTCATTCATTCTGCTCTAGCCACACTGGTCTCCTGGCTGTTCCTGGAATGTGCCAGGCCGGCTGCCACCACTGGGCCTTTGCATTTGCCGTTCCTTCAGCCTGGAATGCTTCTCCGCTAGAAATCTACACGGCTCCCTCCTTCACCTCTTTCAGGCCTTTGCTTATATGTGACTTTCTCAGTGAGGCCTTCCCTGACCCTCCTATGTACAATGGCAACCCCTCCCCCTGCAACCCTCTCCCTGCTTTATTTTGTATTTTTCTCCCATCTCAAGCGCACTTATCTGTATACAACACACTGTATATATTTACTTATTTATTGTCTTTGATGTTAGTCTCTCAACCAAAAGAACATGAGCTGCAAGGTAACAGAAACCTTTCTGTCTTGGTCCCTGTGTTACCTCGGGGCCTAGAACAGGACCTGGCATGCAATAAATATTTAAGTGAATGTACCAACAATGATGCTCTAGTCTAATAACCAAGGAAAGTGGATGATACTGTAGCCCACAAGAGTCGCAGCCTCATAAACATCATGTTGGGTGAAAGAATCCAGATGCAAAAACGTAATACAGTCTGATATCATTTCTATAAAGTTCAAAAGCAGGAAAAACAAGTTACAGTGATAGGAGCCAGGATAGAGGTTATAACAGGGGAAGAGGTCAGAGGTGGTGACCAGGAAGGGGTACAAAGGGGATTTCTGGGGTGCTAATAATGTTCTATTTTTTTTTATCTGAGTGGCAGTTATATGGGTGTGAATACCTTGTGAAAACTGATCAAGCTAAACACTTATGGTATTCGCATTCTCCCTTACACTTGTTGTATTTCAATAGAAATTTATTTTTAAAAGATGTTACAAAGGTATGCTTTTTAGCATGGTGAGACATCATGATATATGGCTAAATTCAAAAAAGTAGGTTGCTTTTCAACAGGAACACCAAGACAAGCGAAGGGGGGATAGCAGTCTTTTCAATGAATGGTGCTGGGAAAATTGCACCATTTGCCACATGCACAAGAATGAATTTGGTTCCCCGCCTCATATCTGCAAAAATTAATTCAAAGTGGATCAAAGACCTAAATGTAAGAGCTAAAACAAAAAACTCTTAGAAGTAAGTATAGGTGTGAATCTTTGTGACCTGTTATGTCTCAGTACAACCATAACGATGCCCATCCCCCTCCAGTCTCTGGCCCCGATTTTATTTTATTCTATTTTTTTAAAGATTTTACTTATTTATTTGAGAGAGAGAGAATCAGAGAGAGCACGAGAGGGAAGAGGGTCAGAGGGAGAAGCAGACTCCCTGCTGAGCAGGGAGCCTGATGTGGGACTCGATCCCGGGACTCCAGGATCATGACCTGAGCCGAAGGCAGTCGCTTAACCAACTGAGCCACCCAGGCGCCCTGGCCCCAATTTTAAAATTCCACAGTATGGGGGCATCCGGCTGGATGGTTGGTTAAGCGACTGCCTTCGGCTCAGGTCATGATCCTGGAGTCCCGGGATCGAGTCCCACATCAGGCTCCCTGCTCAGCAGGGAGTCTGCTTCTCCCTCTGACCCTCTTCCCTCTCGTGCTCTCTCTGATTCTCTCTCTCTCAAATAAATAAGTAAAATCTTTAAGAGTCCCACTCTTAATTTCAGCTCAGGGCATGACCTCAGGGTTGTGAGATCCAGCCCTGCGTCAGGCTCTGCACTCAGCATGGAAGAACTGGAAACCATAAACTGAAATAAAGAAGAGCACTGACTCTTCATCTCCTGGTCACGAGTTCGAGCCCCACATTGGATGTAGAGATTACTAAAAAAAAAAATGAATAAATAAACTTTAAAAATTCCATAGTATTAAGCCCCTATGAAGGGCTTTTTTTTTGAAAAATAATTTTTTATAACAATATTAGGTTCTGGTGCACAACATAATGACTCAGTGTTCGTATGTATTATGAAATGATGACCACAATAAGTCTAGTCATGGAACATAGTGAAAGAATTGTTTTTCTTTTGTGATGAGAACTTTTAAGATCTAGTCTCTTAACAACTTCCCAATATATGATATAGTATTATTAACTGCAGTCATCATGCTGTATTTTATATCCTCATGATTTATTTATTCTATAACTGGAAATTTGTACCTTTTGACCCCCTTCACCAATTTCACACACACCCCCACCAGTCTATTCTCTGTATCTGTGAGCTTTTTTTTCCATATTAATTCCACATATGAAAGATCGCCCAGTATTTGCCTGATCTTTTCCACATAGCATGTGAAAGGTCCACTCATGTTGTTGTAAATAGCAAGATTTCTGTCTTTTTTGTGGTTGAATAATATTGCATCGTATCCAGATACCACATTTTCTTTACCCATTCATCCATTTCACAGGCACTTAGGTTGTTTCCATGTCTTGGCTGTTGTAAATAATGCTACCATGAACATGGGATGCAGATCTTTTGTCAAATTTGTGTTTTCATTGCCTTCAGATAAATACCCAAAAGTGGAATTGCTGGATCATATGGTAGCAGAAACTTTGAGAGGTTTTTTGGTTTTTTGTGTTTTTTTTTAATTTATTTAGAGAGAGAGCACGTGTGAACAGGGGGAGGGGAAGAAGGAGAGAGAGAGAATTTCAAACAGACCCTGCGCTGAGTGCAGAGCCTGACACGGGGCTCGATCCCACGACCCTGAGATCACGACCTGAGCTGAAACCAAGAGTCGGATGCTCAACCGACTGAGCACCCAGGCGCTCTGGAACCTTTGAGAGTTTTAAAAAGTTTATGTGTGTCCACCCAGCTGTGGAAAAACAAGATTGACATGACCAGATATTGCATCACCTATGAACACCTCATCAGTTTGGGTTTTCTTTGCCACACTTGTGGGGACACACATCTATCAAAGGGGGTTTGTCAGTGTTGGAGTCTCGAGCTCGTCAGACACCCGGAGGTTTCAGTGGTGAGCGGTAGTGGCCAGCATTCAGTTACTTGCCCAGTGGTGCTAGAAGGATCCTTCAGTTAGTCTCATGTTGCAATTAGGGAAAGCAGATTCAGAGAGGGCCGGTGGCCTGCCGAGGTCACACAGCTGAGTCATGGGTCCCATCGCCCCTGCTCTGCACGCACCCACTCACTCGTGCCTCACACAATTGCCAAACGCCCACTATGTGGCAGGCCCTGGGGTAGGCACTGGGGACAGAATGCTGACACAGGCAAAGACCCCGTCATCATAGCCTTTGAGACGGGCAGTAAACAAGTAAACAAAGAAGGAAAACAATGGTAGGTCTTAACAGAGGGGTCAGGGAGGGCCACGCCAGGGAGAGACAACCGAGCTGTAGGATGAGAAAGAGCCAGTTGTGGAAAGAACCAGGAGAGGGCCATTGCTGGCTGAAGGGGCCTCGAGGACAAAGCACAAGGCAGGCGGCGGCCGAGAGTGCAGTCCAGGCAGGCTGGCGTGTGGCAATGCTGGGAGTGGCACAGGGCGAGACGAGGTCAGGAAGCCAGCAAGGGGCAGGTCCGGAGGCGTCCGGACAGAGTCTGAACCCACTCTGCCTGAGGGAGGAAGTCACTGAAAGGTCCAAGCCATCTGAATTCTAGAAGAGACACCCAGACTCTGAGACACCAGCATTTCCCTTTGGTGCCCACTCCTCAGGCTCTGGGGTCAGCCCGGCAGTGGGGGGACACCCAGTCTGTGCCCCCATGTCAGCGGAGCCTCGCCTGCCCTTTACCACACACAGATCTGTGCGGCACAGAAGAGCCAACACCCAGCAAGGGGCCTGCCATGGCCACTCTGGTCCAGCTAGGTCCTTTCCACGGCAGCCAGACACTCTTGCATGTTGGGGGCTTTCCAGAGAACACCTCCTTCGCCCAGAAGAGGAAGCAGTAGCTTCCACACATGCCTCCCCGCATCCGCTGGCTGCCTCGTGAGAGGCTCGAAGACTCCAGTCCCAGGCAGATGGGAGAAGGACTTCCAGCCTCGCTCGACACAGAGGAAGTGTCCCCCCCCCCCCGGCCATGCCAGGTCCTCTGAGGGGCAGTGGGGGGTAGAGGTGAGTGAGATGCAGCCCCTGCACGCGGGCTCGCGGGCCAGAGGCACACCGTTCAGGCCACTTCCCTGGACACCCCAGACACTGACATACGCCGATACCCTTCTCACAGTGACCACACTGCTGAGCTGTGGGATTGGATGGCCATTTCAGTAAACAAGGCCAGTAAACATGGAGGGAAAAGCGCTGGGCCTCCCTACCTCACGCCATACATGAACATCTACTCTACAGGCGTTGGAGAACCCCAAATGAGAAAGGCACACTGGGAAGGTGTTGAGAAACAGCAGGAATTGCCAGCACGTTTTTCAGTGCTTGCTAGGGACCAGCACTGTTCTAAGTGCTTTGCACATTGTAACTCAGCAGAAGCCTCTCAGTGGTTTGCCAAGTGGTTGCAGAAGCAATGAGAAAGAATAGAAGGGAAATATCTCCTTAATCTCTCTCCTAAGGTATGACATGGGCTGTGAAAGCCAAGACTGATATGGTTGAATACGTTCAAGTTGGCAACTTATATTCATCCAAAGACCCTATTTAGAGAGTACAGTGCAAGCCACAGAATGGGAAAGAATACTGAAAACCACATAGACCTTACAAACCATGAAGAAAATAAGCAATGAGCAAAGGGGTGGGGGCGCTCAGTCAGTGAAGAGTCCCACTCTTAATTTCAGCTCAGGGCATGACCTCAGGGTTGTGAGATCCAGCCCTGCGTCAGGCTCTGCACTCAGCATGGAATCTGCTTGAGATTGTCTCTCTCTCCCTCTGCCCCTCCCCTCTAAATTAATTAATTAATTAGATATTTTTTTTAAATGAGCAATGGACTTGAACAGAGGATATAAGGATTGAAACTAAGCCCATGAAAAGATACTCTGCGTCACTCCTTATTAGGGAAATGCAACTTCAAACCATAGTGAGACATCACTATACACCCACTAGAATGACTACAATAAAAACATACTGACCACATCCAGTGTAGGTGGGGTCGTGGAACGCCTAGAACTCACAGGCACTGTGGCGGTGGGTGGGAGCACAGAAACACAGCCACGGGGGGAAACCTTTGCCATAATCCAGGAGAGTTGACAGCTATTCAGCGATTCATACTCTAAAACCCAGGGATTTCACCTTACATAAACATGTGCACTTGGAGAAATGTAGAAGACTATTCCCAGCAGCATTGATCACAATGGCCCAAACTAGAAACAACCCAAATGTGCATTCATAGACCAAAAAAAGAAAAAAGAAAAAAGGAGAAATAACGATGTATTCAAATAATGTAACAACACAACAACAAAAATGAAAAAACTCTAGCTACACACACACACAAATTGATGAATCTTATACACAGAAATGTTGAACAAAGGGAGCAAGACACCAAAGCATACCAACACTATGCGTGGCTCAATTTTGTAAAATTCCAAGATAGGGAAAGTTAAGCTCTATTGTTTTGGGGTCTATTCATAGGTCGTAAATTTACAAAGAAAAGCAAAGTGACCCCAGTTCAGCATTCAGAGTGGGGCTGCCTCTAATGGGGAAGAGGGGGATCGTGGCTGAGAAGAGACACATGGTGGCCTTCTTGGGGGTTGTCTATTTTTTTTTGTTTGTTTGTTTGTTTTGTCCCAGTCTCCTGTCCTCAAGGTCACAAATACTAGTGGCCATGAATCACATCACAGCCCAGAGGTCTGACTTCCCTGGTACCTTCTCTTGGGAGAGTTGGATGCAGTTTTGCTCAGAGAAAGGCACAAAATGGAACTGAGAGTTTACCCCATTTCCCTTCCACATGAGGCACTGGTTCTGCGCTCCAAACCTCAGTTTCCCCATTTGTCAGTTAAGCATGAGGGCCCCCATCAGGCCTAGCTCACAGGGGAGAATAATGAATGTTAAAGAGGGATGCGGGATACTGTTGGAATGCCAGAGAGTATCTGGGATTCTGAGGGACAGCCAAGCTAGCTGCAAGGCTGTGTGAGGCCCGGCTGGATCCCTCAGAACTAGGTCTCTCGGGGCCTGGTCCTGCCTTGCCCTGTTCTGCCCTGCCCCTGCCCTGCGGGACCCCCAGTCAACAGGATTCAACGTACTGTCTGTCATCAGCCAATGGGCTGGGGCACCAAGAGCGGGTCACACAGCCTATTTCCTGTTTTCAAACAGGGAACTTAGAAGCTGCAGCTCGCCGGAGCCTGGAACAGAGGGGAGCTGAAGACGGCCATGTGATACTCCTCTGGGACCCCCAGACCCACACAGGGCCAGAGAGGCTTCAGGTCAGTGTTTGATCCCAACCTCGGTGGGTCTCTGCCCGTGCCCCCCCCCCACCTGTGGCCTGAGCCCCCTCCCCCTGTGGCCCTCCCTCACTACCTGTTGGGGGCAGGGCGGGGTAGGGAAGGGTTGGTGACAGCCTCTAAGTGTAGGGCTCTCCTTAGCTCATTGGGGTAGAGCAGGAAGCAGCCCCCCGACCCTCCACCACCTCAATTCTTTTGAGATACTTCAACGACCCCTCTTGAGGCTGGGGAATAAGTCACCACACCGGTGTTTCTCAAAAATTGGTGCCAGAGAACCCCCGTGTCAGTATAGCCCCAGGGGACTAGTGCAACACGCAGAATCCAGGGCCCAGCCCCAGACCTGCCAGATGGGACTCTCTGATGTCAAGAGACAGGAGACCTGCTTGTTCCAAGCTTCCAGCACCCCCCATACCCCTGGGAGATTCCCAAATGTGAGTGTGCCCACCCAGTGTCTCGGTCCGATGGAAAGTCCTCTGCAGCCCCCTCAGGAAGGTAGCATGGGCTCTGAATGTAGCCTGGTGTAGCCATCAGAAGAATGCCTGACCATAGGGGGCAGCCCTCGGAGGGAGGAGTGGTGCTCAGGGCCTGGGAGGGAAGGAGCAGAATGTCTGCACACATACACAGCTGGATGGAGAGGGGGCTGGGCTGGATGGGGAGGGGGCTGGGAAGGTGCTCTGTCTCCTGGGCAGAGCACAGGACCCCCACCCAAGAGCACAAACATTTGCACGATTTTCTTATCAAATCTAGAAATCTTTACTATACAGGGTATGGAGATGGGAGAGAAATACCCACAGAACCCCATGTGTCATTATCCCCCAAGAGCTTTTGGAGTGACAGGCTGTTTTCCCCATTTCACAAATGAGGAGACTGAGGCCTAGAGAGGAATGGGAAGATGGCCAAGTCTCCATGCAGGCACCAGTGCATGACTTTCTCCTTTTCACTCCCCTCATGGTGACTCCCAGACAACCCTGTAAGAGAAAACATAAGGGAACTGGCTCTGGCTGCTGAATTTGATTTTTATTCAAAGCCCTGGGTTCACACTCAGCTCTCCCAGGTTTTTACTGGTGCGTCCAGCCAAGGTTATGATTCCTGGGGTCTCACAGGGTCTCTGGGAAAACTGTGCCCTGCTTCTGACCTGGCACCAGCCGTCTGAACAGGACAGCAGAGCTGGAAGGGCTGGGACAACTGAGGCTCGCCGTCACCCATTCTACAGATGAGCTAACTGAGGCAGGGACATAAGAGTGCCCACAGGAAGCACTGGGCTTCCAAGAACCCTGGCCACCCAGAGTCCACTATGTAATAGAGCATGCAGACCCCTCACCACCTTGCCAGGGCACCTCTCGGGATATAGAGAGCCTGTCCCCTACCAACCACTGTCTTGTCGGCAGGACAAAGCTTGCGGCCACACTTCTCAGGTGGGGACACTGAGGCCTGGAGATACTAAACAACTTGCATTCGGACCCACAGTTGGTCAGGATGGAGGGCCTGACTCCTTAAGGGGAGAAGCACAAATGAGGTGTGCAGGCTCTAGCGGGCTCAAGTGTGTGCAGCCCTGGGCCAGCCATGCCCTTGCTCTGTGCCTCAGTTTCCCCATCTATATAAAGTAAGTTTGGACAGAGGGTCCCGGGGAGACCCGGACTCGGAAACGGCACAGAACCACCTGGAGAATGGCCCAGGGTTCCTTTCACCTGAGCCAGCAAGAGCTGCCCCCCGAAGGAGGCGCCCTGGCCCCTGCTGACCTCAGCTCTCCCCAGGCCGGGACTATCCAGGGGGCCCCTCAGCCCTGGAGGCGGGATGGGCTCGGTCACACCCAGGGACAGAGCTGGGACTCTGTTACAGCAGCAGTAATCCCACCACCTCTAGGCCATAGTCAGCAGAAGGGTTCAGACACGGGGCCGGGAATGCAGCAGAGCCGGCAGACCAGAGTTCGCGTCCCAGATCTGCCCCGTGTGCCCCTTGCAGCTCCTCCCTCGGATCGAGTGAAGAAGGACGTAAGGTTGCTTGCACCCGTCTGATTTCAGAGTTCTGTGCCAAAGGGGTGCCCCAGCTACTCACTCCACCTGAGCTAATATTCTCATCATCCCATTTCTAATTTGTCTATTCCAATTTACACCTTAATTTAGAGTCACTGAATTTCAAGTATTTCTCCAAGTATTATCAGGTGTCCAATATCAATAGCAGGGACTATTATTATACAGCGTCTGGTGTATGCAGAGCCCTGAGCATGGTCTCCCCAACTTAACCTTCACGCCAGCCTCGTGATGGCAGGTTCCGTTCTTATACCCATTTTATGGGAAACTGAGGCACAGAGAATTGCGGATACCAGGTCCTCTCATTCACAGATCTGGGTCACAGACAGAGTTACTGCACAAACTAGCCCTCGGCCCTCCTGCTGGCTGCCCTCCCGCTGGCCCCAAGGAGGGGTTCCACCTGCATCCTTGGCCATCACCTACCAGCCTTCGGATCGTGGGCAGCCCCAAGTCTTGGTTCCTTTATCACAAGATGGAGGTAAAACTCCTTCGGCACACAGAGTCAGTTACGTGAGCGAGTGGGTGCTGAGGGCAGAGCGTACGAACTGACACGTCACAGACATTCGGCTTTGCTCGTGGGACGGGCTCACCAGCCGCGTCACCTTGGGCTAAACCTCAGTTTCCTCTTCTGTGACTGGGAGTCACGAAAGATTTTTGTGGGTCTGAAATAAGTGGATGTGAAGAACCTAGGTGCCTATGAAGTGTGTTCCACAAGTCGTCAGTAAGTGTTTGCTTAGAGAGGGAGAGAGAGATGGGAAGGGTACATACCCGGACCCCTACTTTGGGCACTGAGATTTTATTTACATGTGGAACATAAATGGAGTATTGCAATGTTCTTCAGGACAAGCCAGCATCTTTCTCCCAAGTAATCCCGAAAGCCACTACCTTGGCTTGAAATCACCGCATTTAAGATTCAGAGAACTTGATCATCGAAGCATCATAACAATAAGAGAAGGCCTTGGGCTGATCAGTCCAGCCAAGGGGCAACAGACCCAGGCCTCGCATGTGACAGCTGGGCGGACAGCTAGGTGGGCAGGGGAGGGCTCAGCCATGAGGACTATGACACAGATCCTAGCACCCCAGAACCCACCAGGAACCCCAACGTGAGCGGGAAATCACTGTTGTCTCTTGTCCCCTTGGCAGCCTTGGAGCATGGCAAGTCCCAAGCACCCCGGGAGCCCTGGATGGACGGGACCCATAGCCAAGTGCACAGCAGGGACCAAGCAGGAAGCATCAGCCGCTGGCCGAGACCTCCCGTGTCCAGGACCCGAAGGGCACTTAGGTGGGCTTGGGGCTTGGTCAGAGATAGAGGTTTGAAGATATTCGGAATCCAAATATTGGGTACTTCAACAGGTGCCATGGGAGAGGGGGTAGCTTTCTCAACTTGGCACAAGAACTTGGAGCCTGTTGTTTTTCTGGGAGAAGGTCCCAGGAATCATAAGGATACATCGAGGAAAGGAAGGGCAGGAAGCCAGTAAGGTGTTGATTACTGCTGCGGGCAACTGGGCTCGGTCCCGGCGCGGGTCCTCGGCAAGCCGTAGGGAACGTATCTCAGAGTTGTCCCATCCAGGAGGCGAGGAGGCCAGGGTACTAGCCACCAGCCCACCAGTCCCATCCTTCATCCGCCAAGGGCAGCTCCAGAACGGGCTGCTTTAGCTCAAGAAACCCCCCTGTGTGAGAGCCCTAGGTGCCTCCAGCAGGAAGCCAGGGGGACATTCCAGAGCACTGGGCGCGAAGCAGCCCAGCCCCGCCCCGACTGTGTCCACCGCAGCGCCATCTCCTGGAGCAAACTGATTTACTCATCATTCATGCGGTCGTTCATTCCGAGCCTATGCCTGCTCTGTCCTTGGCCCCAGGGGAAACAGGAACCAATCCAACACTGCTGGCCCTCAAGGTCGGTGGGGAAACAGATCTGTGAAAAATAATTCGAGATGTCACCAGAAAGGTTGTAGGGACAAGGTGGGAGGCTCTTACTCTAATGCGAGGGGACAGTCGAAGTGACATGTGTGCTGGGTCTTGAAGGACACCGTGGAGAAGGGGCACCCCGGCCCCCGGGGGGCCCCCACATCCCTTGAAATAAAATGCACAATGATCGGTGCATTTTGGTGGGGAAGATGATCAGAATGGCGCCCGGGACACCTGAGGGCTAAGAGACACTGTAAGTTTTCCAGGTAGGGAAATAGGAGGGCTGCATTTAAGGCAGATGGTGTAGCATGTGCAAACAAAAGCAGGGAACGTGGGAAAGGAGATGAGACAGTGGGGCGGGGCCCAGCAGGCTGAGCCTGGAGCCCAACATCCTCAATGGCTCCCTCCACTGATCGCTGATGCATGTGCTCAGGCGCCCCCCCACCGGGCAAAGACACCGTGTCAGTGCCCTAGGGAGTACAGAAAGGAACAGCCACCATCCCTGCTTCTCAGGAGCATGGGTCTCACAGTGGCCAGTCTGCAGGCCGGAGGTGGATGGCGCAACACACATGTGCGGCATTTCCCAATGGAGAAACTTGCTGGGGGACGTGGGGCTATTTCAGGTTGCGTGTGGTGGGATGGCTGCAGCGGCGTTTGGGGCGCAGGAGTCTGGGTGGGCGGGGCCGGGGAGAGGGAAAGGCAGGGCCCTTCCAGATTCCGACTTCCCATCCCCAACAGACCCAGCCAACTCCCCAGACCCTTGTCCCCAAAGTGCACTGACCTGGTGCAAGTGCTGACGGGTGCCGTCCCTCCAGACGCTCACGGCGGCCCCAGCCCCAACTCCAGCATGACCACCGGGGAGCTGCAGGAGTACTGGCGGAAGGAGAAGCGCTGCTGGAGACGCGTCAAGCTGCTCTTTGAGGTCGCGTCCGCCCGCATCGAGGAGAGGAAAGTCTCCAAGTTTGTGGTAAGCTGAGATCAGGCAGGGAGGGCGAGCCTTTCACCACTTCCTTCCCGGCCCTGGGCCTCAACTTGCCCCACTATGAAATGGGCTGATGCAGCTTAACTGACAGAGTTCTAACAGACACAATGGTCAAAAAGCAAGATTTTGTGCTGGGCGTTGCGTTAAGCACTGTGAGAATTGGAGAGGAGTGAGTCACGGTCCCTGATCCTGAGAAGGAACTAGCCCAGATGAATTCCACGGCAGCCAGAACTAGCCATCTGTGTCCCTTCGCCACAGTCTTTGGTATCCCCAATCATTTATATTATTATTAATAATTATATATTGCATAAAATAATGATAGATAATAATTAACCTCTTTTTCTTTAAATCTGATTGCTTTTTAAAAACACAAAATCACTCTTTCAAAGGGTAACCAGTATCACATAGCATAAAGAAAAGGTAATCTTGAAAGTAAATACAAGGAAACCTAAATGCTGTCATTAGATTCTAGCTGGTTACACCATGGCTGGCGGCAAGCTCTGGGCTTGGAGGGCTGCTCTGTTAAAATGGGATTTGAGCCCTTGGTGGTGGCGGTGTGCAGGTCCAAGTAGGAGCCACGCTCAACCTTTCTCCCCTCCTGGCCCCTTAACTGGGACCAGGATAACAATAGTGGGGGCTAAGTGCTGACTGCAAGTTGAATCCAGTCCCCCGTGGTTGCAGAGCATTCCATCCTCACCCGGCGATATTACTATCCTCATTTCATGGACGGGAAAACTGAGGCCCGTTGCGATTCACGTACCCACCTGAGACCACACAGCTAGACCGTGGCAGGGCCGGAATTATAACCCAAGGAGCCTGAGCCCTCATCAGTATTCTCTAACTGCAAGAGAACTGAAAAGCAATCATCTCCTTACCATAGAACTTCACCGCCAGCATACCGCCCAAAACCACCTCTCCCCCGTGTCGCCGGCTGGGGAAACACAGACCGAATCCAAGCTCCCCAGTTCAGGAACCGGAGGCCCAGTTTTGACGATGGAAAGTCCGGAGCACCCCCGAGCGCCCTGCATCACCCACTTCTGTGCTTCTGGTCCCACAAGCCGCCTCCGTGCCGCTGTGTTTGTTATTCTCAGGTGGCCTCTTGTCACGAATCGCTTGTATAGCTCAGCAGATGCTGATAGCAATTTACAACAGAATTGCATGGAACGATAACCCATTTTCGGGCTCCGCTTTAAATGATCATCACCATTATTTTTATCTGCCGGGGCTCACTCTGCCAGGGAAAACCTTCCATTAGGACGTAGTCAAATGCTCTCTCTCTCTCTCCCTCTCTCTCTCTTTACACTGCAGATGTACCAAATCGTCATCATCCAGACAGGGAGTTTTGACAGCAACAAAGCCGTACTGGAACGGCGCTATTCAGACTTTGAGATGCTCCAGAAAAGCCTCCTCAAGACGTTCAGGGAAGAGATCGAAGACATCGTCTTCCCCAAGAAGCACCTGATGGGCAACTTCTCCGAGGAGATGATCTCTGAGCGCAAGCTGGCCTTCCAGGAGTACCTGAGCCTGCTCTACGCCATCCGCTGCGTGCGGCGGTCCCGCGAGTTCATCGACTTCCTCACGCGCCCCGAGCTCAGGGAGGCGTTCGGCTGCCTGCGCGGGGGGCAGTACAGCCGGGCCCTGGACATCCTGGTGCGCGTGGTGCCCCTGCAGGAGAAGCTGACGGCCCACTGCCCCGTGATGGTGGTCCCGGCGCTGTGCGCCATGCTCGTGTGCCACCGGGACCTGGAGCGGCCGGCCGAGGCGTTCGCGGCCGGGGAGAGGGCGCTCCAGTGCCTGCAGGCCCGGGAGGGCCACCGCTACTACGCCCCCCTGCTGGACGCCATGCTGCGCCTGGCCTACGCGCTGGGCAAGGACTTCGTGTCTCTGCAGGAAAAGCTGCAGGAGAGCCAGCTCCGCAAGCCCAGCCCCTGGGGCTTCACACTGAAGGAGCTCACCGTCCGGGAATATCTGTACTGAGCCCCTCTGGCGGGCTGGCCGGAGACGGTGGATCGCCGCGACTCAGGGCGCTGTTTGGGGGGGGGAGGGGCGGGGGCGGGGGAGTCGTGTTTAGTGGGAGGAGCCACTTGAGGCTCTAACTTGCTGGGTGACCTTGGACAAGCCCCTCCTCTGGTCCTCCACATCCCCATCTGTGTGGATCGGAGGTGCTCCCCGGGGGCCCTCGGAAGCCTCTGCTTGTGTCGTGGGTCCCTTTGATGCCAGGCTCACCTCGTCTGGAAACCACAAACCCAGCTGCCAAAATGCCGGAGCGTAAGATCCAGCTTCCTGATGCTTTTGTGCGTCGCTGGAGGGGAGGTTTACATTGCACGCCGTGGACAAAGCTTAACCCACTTCCTCCAGGCAGCTGTCCCCACCAGCTGTCTGTCTTTCCTCTCTGCTCCTCCTCCCTGGGCATTGCCTGCAAAGATCGCCTCCATCATCCTAACTATTCCAGCTCTTCTCTCTTAGCCTGTAGACCCGGCGCAGCAAAACAAAAGCTCACCCATAGCTCCTCAAGGCCAGCTTGTCACCGAGGTGGGGTGTATGTTACCCTTTCAAAGGTGGGAGGACACTGGGCTAGAACGTCATCCGGTCATAAGATTCTGTGAAACGAGGCATTTTTAGGAAGGGAAGTTGCCAACAATTCTCTGGTTAGGATGCTATAACTCAGTGTCCAGGTGGGTTTTCATTTATAAGGCACCTGGCCCTTGACGGGCCTCCCTGAGTTACATAGACATAGCCCCAAAAAGAGGTGGGGGATGATACCCAGTGCAGCCTCTGGGAAGAACAGAGAATGAATGCTTAACACCTCCCCATTTGAGGGGCAATGTTCTTGGAACCCCTCTGGTGGGTTGGGATGCCCTTGACTGGAGTCCGCTATCAGGAAAGGACACCAGGAGCTCAGAGTGGAGGGGGAGCCTGGACCCATAACCTAGGTTCAACACCGGGCCTGAAGCCGATGGTCCAGGCTGGTTTGGGGCAATATGTGCTTGAGGCTGGAAGTCCCTGAAGACCTAAACCATCTGGCTGAGCTTATCAGAGTGAACTAAAGAGCCTATAACTTGGCATCCTCATGCGGGGCACCAGTTTGGCCCGTGCAGGGATCCAGGCTCAGCAAAGGGATCACTGTAGCAGGGACGGGGCCTTCACCAAACTGCACCAGAAGGTGTTCAACAGCGACACCATGTGGCAGCAGCTGGAGTGGCCCAATCAGGCTCTGCTCTGGAGGCGAGAAACAGCCTGACACCTTGGGACAAAGAAAGCCTCAGGTCTCTCAATTTACTGCGGGAGAAGGACACTTTGAGTGGGAGACGTTGGACCGCTTGAAAATCTGGGCACAGAGAAAATTAAAGTGTTCAGTGGAAAAATAAAAGGTCGTGACTCTATTTGCAATAGTAAAGAAGACCTTCCTGATTGTATAAGTCATTTCATCAAATGTAAAATGCCACCTCGACTCTCGGGCGCCCCAAATAGTCACTCAGAAGGAAAAAAATGCCCAATCCGGAAAGTTTAATAGGAGTTTCCAGCAAGATGCTGGGAGAGCAAAGAGGTAGCTCCCCACGTAAGGGGCAACGTGGGAGAAACCAGCTTCAGAGAAAGGGACAATCAAGAAATGCAGGAATCAAATTTGGCACGAGGTGAGGGGTGGGAATCTCCTTCTCGAATCCGAACTGCAAGGTTTGGGGTCTGAACACATACAGTGTGGTGCACAATACTTCCAGCAGAGAGGTGTCTTCTCCCTTCCCAGTCTTCCTCCTGTCCACACGCCCCCATCCAGGGCCCAGGGAGTGCCAGGTGGGAGCACCGTGCCAGCCTCACCCAGGTCCAGGAACCCCATTCTGGGCACCCAGGCCCTAAGCCTGAGGGGGCTTTTTCCCATGAAGGCCTCCTGTTGGCTGGGGTCAGGTTACCTGGTGAGCCCCTGTGCCTGGGATGCTGCTCTCCTGCCTGAACCTGAGCCGGGATGGGAGGATGGCACTGCGTGTGAAAACCCAGAGCTCTCCAGCACTTTTGGAGCCCAGCTGTGTGTCCCAGGCTTTCCTGATCACTGCCGGCCCAGCTCTGCTCAGGAGATAATCTTATCCTATCTTACCAATGAGGACACAGACACCCTGATGGCTCACGTGACTTGCCCGAGGTCCCACAGCTCACAATGGGTAGAGCAGGAAATTAAACTCAGGCCAGTGTGACCCCCAGCCTGTGCCTTTCCCACTGAGCCCGACTTTGGAGGGGAGAGAGGAGAGGAGGCTGTAGGGATATGTCCCTGGTCCTCTCATCCTTAAAGGGCCCTTAAAGATCATTTCTCTCATCTCTGTTTCTAGGTGGGAAACAGGTCTGGAGAAGGAACTCCTTCAAGGTCACCCAGGGAGACAGAGACAGCTCCGGGACCAGGCCTGGGGTGTCCACATCCAAGTGACATGGTCTGGCAGGCGGGGCAGACAGAACGATCCCGGGCTGGAACTCCAAGAGGTCACTGGGGGTCACCCAGCAAGACCTGGGGGCGTGGTATCAGTCTGGAGGCTTGGACCGGGGCCAGCCAGCCAGGAGGCTCAGGTCAGGGTGGGCCTTCCTCAGCATGCCCCTCGCTCTGGAGGTTCCCTTGGCTGTAACTCTGCCTGGGAGCTGCAAAGCCAGTTGCAATCCCACCTGCTGGTGGGGGAGGGGTACTTGCTCAGGGGTCTCCAGATGCTTCCTGTCCTCCTGCAGCAACTCAGCAAAGCACTGCCTTCCCAGCATCCTCCAGCTCAGCCACACACCCGCTCCCCTTGGGGCCCCACAATGCCGCCACCGGTTCCATCATCCACTTGCCATTTTCCTTTCAGCAGTCCCCCTTACGCTTGTGTAAATTTCTTTGAAAAAGAAACTTCCGATTACCACTCTAAATGGAAAATCAGAATCAGAATCACTTGCTATAATGAGGAAGGTAGCTCTAAAAATCCTCACAATGAAACCTATTGCTGTTAGTACACCTCACAGGACTTTGTCTGCCACAGGCCTTGACGGTGAGGCCGCCAGAGGTTCTTTGTTAACAGAGACAGAGAGACAGGTGTTAGGGGCCCGTCATCACCAAGTTGAGACTTGTCTTTGATTTACTCAGAAGGACTGGACAATACCGCGAGAGGAAAGAAGTTTCCGACCATGTGGACTGGATCGTTCGACGTTGTCTGTGCATTATCCCCGACCATCTGGGTCTTGCCCCCTGCTGCTGGGCCTGTGGCCCTGGTCCCCCATCCCCAGCCCTGTATTCAGCCCTGCTGGCTCTCCAGCTCCTCAGTCGTGGGCCTGGTTTTGACTTTTGTTGACATTCCCGGCTTTCTTTCTTTCTTTCCTTTTTCTTTCTTTTTTCTTTTTTTAGGATTTTATTTCTTTATTTGACAGAGAGAGACAGAGTGTGAGCATAACCAGGGGGAGCAGCAGAGGGAGAGGGAGAAGCAGGTTCTCCGCTCAGCAAGGAGCCCGATTCCAGCCTCAATTCCAGGACCCTGGGATCATGACCTGGAACCAAAGGCAGATGCTTAACTGACTGAGCCACCCAGGTGCCCTGACATCCTCGGCTTTCAACACCCCACTTGGAAGGCGAAACCTAGGCTCCAGCTCCTGGCTTCATACCCGATTTCAGGTCAGACCCCCCCAATTGGAAGGAAAATTCTGTCTCAGTCAAAACCTGAAACTGCAGTATGTCCTCTGGTTGGTGTCCCTGTGCGCCCCTGGTATAAGCAAGAAAATACTGCTCCCCCAAAGAGGTCCTGCACAGAGCCCTACTCTCATGGTCTGCACACAGAATAGGCTCTTGCCAGCCGTATCCATCTATCTGTGCATATTCTCATTTTCTCGGTAAACAGTGATTGATGCCACTCCCACTATTTTGCTAGACTCTGCCAAGAGCTGGGGACACAGGGGTGAAAGGCACAGCCCCCGTGCTGACCTTATTGAGGCCAGAAGGGAGTCACTCACAGAGCAAACAGAAGCTGAGATAGAATGGTCTCCCTCAGCCAGGTAGTCAAGGAAGGCTTCTCAGAAGAGGAGGTGTTTAAGGGAGCCACAGAGAAGGCTAAAGGGGCGGACACTGCAGCGTGGGGAGGGGAGAATTTTAGGCAGAGGTAAAGCAGCAGCACCCCTAAGCAGGAGCCTCCTCCGCCCCTGGGGACTCTTAGTTGAGGCCCCGGGCCCAGAAAGGGGGCAGGCCCAGGATGCCCCTTCCCGGATGTGTCACGCTGACGGTACCCACTGCAAGGAAGGGTTCCAAGTGCTGCCAGATATGCCTGGCAAGCCACATGTGTGCCATCATCCATCTCCAATGACTGGCTCGTTGCAAAGTGAGCAAGCTGGGAGCTTGTGTTTAGGGAGCACAGACCCTCTTGGTTACAAGCAACAGAAAGCCAGGGGAGGAATTTATTATCAGAAAAGTCTAGGAATAGACGAGCTTCAAGCCAAGTTGGATCCAAAGAATCAAACCTTGTCATCTGGTCTCTAACTTTCACTTTCTGTCTTTCTCTGTTCTGCTTCCCTGCTTTGCCTCTTTCTCTCGACAAGCTATCCTCCTGGTGACAAGATAGCTGTAGCAACGCCAGGCTCCTAGGCTCCCTTCTTGGCAACCCCTGGGGCTCCCCCTTCAAGGCCTTGTGAAGCCCCTCATCTGCAGGGTATATACCAAACACCCTCATGTCCTTTCCTGAGGGGCCAGGCAGGGCAGATCCTGCCCCCAAGTGGGGCAACCACAGTGAGCCTGCCCAGCCTTCGACAGAAATAAGTCTTAACATATTGTTTTGTAAGCTGCTTTTGAAATTTTAAAATAGACTTTGTGGTTGTTGTTGTTTGTTTTTTTACATCAGTCTCCAGTTCACAGCAAAATTGAGTAGAAGGTATGGAGATTTCCCACATAGGCCCCATCGCCACACAGGCATAGCCTCCCCCATGATCACATCTTTCACCAGCGTGATACATTTGTTACAACTGATGAACCTGCACAGACACGTCATTATCACCCAGAGTCCATAGTTTCCATTAGGGCTCACTCTTGGTGTCACGCTTTCTATGGGTTTGGACGAAAGTAACACCCACTGACATGTATCCACCCTTACAGTATCATACCGCATACAATAAAAGCATGGTTAGAATACGATTAAATTTTATTTATATATCATGAGCCCTTTACTATAATATATAACATTTCCATGTTATTTTTAATCTATTTTAACCATCTTGTAATGTAATTTTCCTCATTACAGTCAACACTGCTGCAAACCCCCAGATGCAGTGTCTTTTTGTATTTGTACACTCTTCAGGCAATTTCTAACTGTGGTGTCTCTGAATCATAAGCACTTTCCATGGTTTTGATAATGTTAATTTCTCTGCAGAGAGTCTGTGCTAACTCACTCCTCTACCAGCTGGGTATGAGAGATGCCCATTTCCATGAACCTTCCATAGCACGGGGATGGTAGCTCTTTTTAAACTATTTCCAGCGTGAAAGATGAGAAGTGGTATCCACGGCTTAATGTACATTTCACTGTTGTTAGTATGAACATTTGTCATGGGCCTATTGGTCACTCTCGTTGTACTGAAGGTTATTGAAATGTTCTTTTTTCCCCCCTTGCATCGGGCACTTCTGGAGGGAGGCTCATCCTGCAATTTAAGAAGCGGCCAGCAGATGGCGCTGCCACACCGGCGGCTCCGGGAGCTTCCGCGCGGTGCTGGAGGAACGAAACCGGAGGGAAGTTGAGCCTTCCTCCCAAAGAGGGGGAAAAAAAGACTTTAAAAAACCGTTCGAAGGGGGTTGAAATAATACTAAGAAGAAAGTTTTGCTGGGAAGGCGCTGACGTTTCGTCGCCTCCTTTTCTGCCACCCGTCGCCCTCGCCTCCCGCACCAAGGACCCTCACTTGGGGTTCAGGACCTCACTTCCCTTTTCTGCTCCCGCATCCTCTTCCTGAAGCACACAGACCCAAAGGGGCGGAAGGAGGCCTCCTTGTGGCCGCCTCCCCCCACCCCCACCCCCAGGGGCTATCAGAAGGAAGGGAGCGAAACCGCAACTGCGAACAAAATAAGGTGCCTAAAAATATAGGGCGGCCACCCCTTGCGGTCCTTTAACCTGCTGGCTCCTGAGCGTGGGGGCTGGAGTAAGCCTCCCTCGGTATGGGGGCAGGGCCCTTTCTCAAGTATCGGGGGAGGGAGCGTAGGCACCCCCAGAAGCCCTGCCACCTGGCTTCCCAGGAGGGAGGGTTTGGGTGCTACCTCCGACCTTCTGAGGCCCGGGGTGGTGCTGAGGGGTTCTCATCCATCTGCCTACTGGATTGGGGGAGAAGAGGAGCCACACTCTGACTTCTTTTCACCACGAGATACCTAGAGGCTGTGTGGCTTGGACGGATAAGGGAATGGAAGGATCAGGAAGAGGGAGATAGAGTGGAAGGAGAAAGAGAAGAGAAATCTGGGCGCCTGGGTGGCTCAGTCGTTGGGCATCTGCCTTCGGCTCAGGTCGTGAGGGTCCTGGGATCGAGACCCACATTGGGCTCCCTCCTGGGCGGGAAGCCTGCTCTCCCTCTCCCATTCCCACTGCTTGTGTTCCTGCTCTCGCTATCTCTGTCTCTGTCAAATAAATAAATAAAATCTTTAAAAAAAAGAGAGAGAGAGAGAGAGAAATCTACCTTGCTTGTTAGAGTGGCAATGGGTACAACCACTAAGGAAAACCATCCCCTGAAGCTGACCATAAACTTACATGAGGACCCATCAGTTCTGCTCTTAGGAGCATGCCCTATAGATGGATAGGCAAGCCTGTTCACCAGAAGGCATGAACCAGAATTTCCGAGCAGGACTACTCCCAGTGATATCCCCCAACTAGAAACAACCCAAATGTCCACGAACAGTGAAACAGTTCAGTAGATGGTGGTGTATTTATATTTATATTTGTAAGTTGGAATATTATATAGTCATGAAAGCAAACTACACTTATACACAATGAAGCAGTCGAATCTCACAAGCAGGGCCAAGTGTGAGCAGTCGGACACAAAAGAATAAAGCCTATATGACTCCACTGAATGAAATTCAAAAAGAGGAGAAACAAAATGATGGTTGTTAAGGATGCTTACTTAGATCGCAAAACCCCTAAAGGGGGAAAAAAAGGCAGAAGGGGTTAATATGAAACCCAAGATAGTGGTTATCACTTCCTGAGTGGGGGGGGGGAACGTGGGAGGGACAGTGAAGATCTCAGCCCATGGGTAGTGTTCTGTTCTTAGTCTTGTGTAGTGGTTACAATGATATTTGCTTTGTAATAATTTGTTAAGCCGTGCATGTATATTTACGGGCTTTCTGTTTGTGTTATATTTCACAATAAAAATATTTCAATAAAGGAATGGATGGATGCAGCAAATATGAATTCAGTATTTATTATGCACCAAGTATGGCAGCACGCAGGGCTGGAATTTGAACCCAAGGCTCCCGCTCCTGGCCTGTGCTAAACCAATGGGCATCGGGTGGGGGTGGGGTGATTACATGAACTTCAGGCCTTAGACTAGTGAACAAGGCAGCCTAAGATACTTCACACACACCCAGCTAACATGGTGCTTTGACTTAAGTCCATACTTGCCCTAAACCACAGGAAGGAATCATGAAAGCTGGACACTCAGGAATAGCAATCAGCCAGTGGGGCAGAGAGATCCCTACAGGTGCCTCATTAAAATAATAGTGTGTGGTCAACTGGGGGGTTGGCCAGAGTTCTTTCCCACTCCTGGTCTCTATGCCATTACTATGTGATGCTGCAGTTCGTCTCACTGCAGAGGCGGGGTCAGTCCCCCCCCACCCCCCGCCCCGCCGCTTTGAGCCTGGGCTGTCTTGGACACTTGCTTCGGCCAGTATGATGTGGCACAAGAGACATCAGGCCAGTTCCAAGCCTTGGACTCGAGAGATCTTGCGTGTTTCATTCTGTCCCTGTCATGAGAAGAACATACCCAGCGTATCTGAAGGAGGAGAGATTCCAGATGCAGAGCCCAGGGAAGCTGAGATCAAATGACAGCCAGCTACTCCCAGATGTGTGGGCAAACTCCATCAAAATGAGCCACCCTCAACTGTGTGATTTGTGAACTTGAATAATAAATTGTTTTAAACCACTGGATTTGGGTGCTGTTTGTTACATAGAAATAGCTAACTGAGACACCGTCTGGAGATAGCTGTAGGGTCTGGGGGACTTGCTGGGAGAGGGTCCTGAAAGGAGATGCCCAGGCTGGGAAGTGATCGGTGCCAGTCTGCCCAACACCCCCGCCTTTGCTGGATTCCCTTCCAGGCTCCAAGCAGCCTCCATGTCACCATCACCACTGAGGCTCCTTGAAGCCTGGTATGCAGAGGGCACTCATGCCAGGCCCTTGGTTTAGCACCTTACACTCCTATACTTAACACTACACTTAACACTTACAACAGCCCTATGGGTTAGGCGCTGCTACCACCCCTGCTTTACAGGTAAGAAGGCTGAGATCAAGAGGTCAGCCGGCCAGCCCAAGGTCACATGGCTTGTAAGAGGGAGCTGTGATCAGACGTCTGAGCCTGCGCTTTATTCACCTGTGCCACCCTCCTTCCCCATCCCAGCCCGCTCCCCTAGCAGCGCTTCCCCAGTTGCAGGACACCAAGCCTCTGGGCTCTCAGGAAGACCACCCGCCTCCCTCTGCTCGCCTTCTCCTGGCCCTCAGGGCCACCCAGTTCTCCAGCAGGAAGATGGTGCTCAGCGGCAATCCTGTCCCAGAAGAACATGGCTCCTACGGATAAACAAGATGCTAGTTTACAGGAACCAGCAGAAAGGATGCTTTGCAATAGCTCCCAAACAGGATGAAGTGTATAGGAACAGAGTTTGTCATTCTGACAGAGAATCTTGGAATATTCGGGTTGGAAGGAGGGGAGCGGTATTCCAGAGCTAATCTGGTTCAGGTTTCAGGGTCTTTTTTTTTTAAAGCCACAGAGTTGTTTTCAAATGAAATTTGATACAGAAAGCCAATACATGAGAAAGACCAAAGCCAGGCTCTTCAGGCTGGGAGGCCAGGGGGCTCTACCTCAGACCCTGGGGTACTTCTGGGGCTCTACGGACCGCTACTTGAGAACCACTCTGGTGAACCAGTCAGGTCATTTTGCTGATGGGAAAGAATCTTAAGGTCACAGAGCACTAGCGTAGAAGAGCCAAGACTTGAACTCACATCTCCTGCCTCCCATCCCTGGGCTTGCTCTTCCGTTCCAAGCATCCAGAAATAAAAAACACTCATTGCAAAAAGAAAGCCATAATTCTGATGGGTTTTTTTACATCCCTTTTTTCAAAATGGTGCACTTGTCTTCTCACATAGTCACTAGGATAGAATTGTTCAGCCATCAAATTTCAAGACCCTGTTTATCACTTTGTTGTGTTTAGCTAGGGGTCCACTGGGACCCTGGGCTCTTTTCCGTGGGATCATCTCCCTTGACTCTTATCCTCTCACTTTACTGTGCAGTCCTTTTGTAGCTGGCTCCCTGCAGAGCAGCTACCCACTAGAGTAGCCTTTCCCTGGTGTCTTCACAACCTCCTCCACCGCCTAAGATGCTGGACAGGCTGCAGGTGCCTGCAGATGTGGGAAGATGCTCCAGAGCATTCCCCAGGTCCAGAGGGAGCCAGAGGAGGCCAGGGAAGGAGCGGAGAGTCAGGTATTGGGTGTCTCTGGGTTTCACCCGCCTGCCTCCTTCTGGAAACAGCAGCTGGTTATTCTCCCCTGGGGAGTTGCTCCTCCCTGATTGCAGCCTGTGTAATTTTGGGCGGGGGGGGGGGTGCTGGAGCACCGGCTGTCTTGAGCCAGTCCCTCTGTTTTTTGGGCTTCAGTTTCTCTGCTTGTAAGCTGTATTCATTTCCTCGGGTTGCTGTAACACATCACCACACACCGGATGGTTAAAACCACAGAAATGTATTCTCTCACAGCTCTGGAGGCCAGAAGTCTGAACTCAACGTGTCCGCAGGACCACACTCCCTCTGAAGTTCTAGGGCGGGACCAGCGCAATGCCGGGCTCCTGGCTTCCGGTGGCAATCCTCGGGCTTCCTTGGTTTATCAAGGCATTGCTCCCATCTCTGCCTCCATCTTCACGTGGCCTTGTCCTTTCTGTGTGTGTCTGTGTCCAAATGCCCTTCTTCTCAGAAGTTCACCAGTCATTGCATTAGGGCGCATCCCAATCCGGTAAGACCTCATCTTGACTTGATCACATCTGCAAAGACCCAATTTCCAAACAAGCGCACATTCCCAGGTACCAGGGGTTAGGACATGAACATATCTTTACAGGGGACGCGATTCAGCCCCCGACATAAGTGGGTTATGTGCCTACTGGGTAGTGGCATCCCTGGATTTTGTGAGATAAATGTGTCAAGGACCGAACCAAATGACAACTTACCAGCGTCCTCCCCTCTCGGCCCATCATGCGACCCCACAGCCCCCTGCGTGGCCCCCCTAAAAGCAGGTTTCTAGTCCTTTGTGTTACTCTCTTCAGTGGTGGGGATGGGTCTGTCTCCTCCTTGTCTTCCCCCTGGGCACCTGGGGCCACTCCTGGGGGGTGAGCGAGCGGATGACAGGCCTTAAATCCATCTGGGAATCCTTTAGGTTTGCCCTCCACATAGACCTTGGACCCCATCCCTTCTCTGCCCCCACAATTCCTGCCTGGCCCCAGCTCCCCTTGACAACTCTGGCACCTCCTGTCATTGTGACAGAGAATCTTGGAATATTCCCATGCTCTCTCCACATTGCCACCAGAGAGAACTTTCCCAATGGAAATGGGTCATCTCACTCCCTGGCTCAAAGCCCACCTCGCTGTCTTGAGACCCCAGTGATCTTCCACGTATTTCTTTACCAGCCCCGGATCCCCATGGGACATCAGCCTGGGGGCTGCTCACTGTCTCTCCCTCCACTGTGAGAGAGTCCCTCTGGGGCACAGCTCACCAGGCACTTGCCCTTGGTACCTAGAGGAGGGTGAGGCAGGGTTGGTGTCATGGGTGGCCGACCTCTGCAATTCCACGTGACCCCTACCTAGAAGGGCTTCAGGCTTGGTGTAAGACTCCGCTGTCACTGTGAGAATTCTCAATACTTTTCATTTGGCACCAGGCCTTCTAAATCATGTAGCCTCTCCCCGAGTCTGGTAGATAGAAGCTGCTCAGGAGGTAATTGCTGAGTGGTGCCACAGGCACCCCTTGTGGGGGGAAGCAGATCTTGTGCCCTGCCCACCCCCCACCCCACCACCTCCAATCGCCTTCTGAGAGACTGGGCCTAGACCCTACCCGGGCTTAAGCCTAGAAGCACCTGCAGGGGAGGGAAGGGAGCAAGCAGGGCAGGACACAAAGTGAACCTGAATCCCCTGCCTCTGTCCCTGGCTCCCTGAAGATACCTCAGAAGGTGGGGCTGGGGGGGGGGGGTGACCGGCTGCTGGAACCTCCCTGATGTCCCCGCGGGTCCCTCAGGAGCCCACACGATGAACTCACTCCTGCAGGGCACAGCGGGATGGCCAGGTGCGCGCATGCGCGACCAGCACTAGGCGGGGCCTCCCGCTCTCTGGGCCCAGTTCATCCCAGATTGGGGTGCAGCCCCCCCCGCAGTGAGCTCATTCTTTAATGATCCCATTCGTTAACCTGAACCCCAGGCTGAGACGTCAGCCCCTTTCTCTCCTAATCATGGCCAGGAGAAAGCCTTCCCCCCCCCCCCCCGGAAACCCACCTCCCTCTTGGCAATCTCGGATTTCTACAGAGGGAGCCGCCTCCGCTGGGCAACATGACTTAGCTAGGATTTGATGACATGCTCTTTTCTTGGTTGTTTTGTCTTCTTATGGACCTGATATTGTTTCATTCTTTCCCCCCCATTTATGTGGGTGACATAAATATTCCTTATTCAATCAAAAGGCTTGCGTTAGGCAAAGGGAATCTTTGTAAATTGTAGCAAGGTGGGGGAGGATATGGCAGGCATTGTGGGGGACCCTGAGGGAAAGGGGACACTTCTGAACTCTGGTCCCGGCCCTCACCCAGAGTGGACACTGAGGCTCAGAGCAGGGAGGAGACATGTCTGGAGTCCCACCTTGGGTGGTGACCCCAGTGCTTTCCCCCAGCTGACCATTCAAGCCTTACCGTCTGGTTCCTGACGAATCAAAGGCGGGGCTGCCACTTTCCTCCCAGAAACCCCCTTCCACCAAGTCCCTTGGGCCCCCCCCCCCCCGACATCGGCGCTCCTTGGCCCATTTAAAAACCCAGGCTGCAGGCGAATCCTCCTTAGCAATCCTCAAACAAGCAAATCTGGAGACTGGAAATCATGTTTCTGCTTTGAAAACTGCCACCGACTACCTTCCCCACCTTCTGCTCAGTAAATCTTCACAGGCCGTGTTTTAAATACTTTCTCCTTTTGCTGTGATCAAAGGACTTGCTTGTTCCCCTGATAGGTGACAAAAGATGTCAGAAAGACTAATGAGAGAATGTGGTTGCCGCCCACCTTCCTTTCTCCCAGAAGAAGGGGGATCACAGGGCAGAGCTTCTTGGGCTGGGTGGTTAGGGTTGCGTTTAGGATTTAAGCAGGGGAGAGATAAGGGTAGAGGGTAGACCAGGGATGGAGGAGGGGGCCTCAGGCAGGCTGATAATTTGGCGCCAGTGGTTGACATCAGTTGGGTGGGCCTCCCAGGATGCATTTCCCCCTCTGGGCAGAGCATCCCAATTTTGCTTTGGAATAACCACCCTGCCTCCACCAGCGTCGGCTCAGGAGGCGTGTCTCCAGCCCCAGCTAGGCGCTGTGTGTGTGACTCAGACCTGGCCCAGCGGAGTCTTATATTCTTTTGGCCCCGAGGTGGGTACGTGAGCCGATCAGGACCACGGAGAAGCAATCTTGGGGCTCCAGTGCGACTGAGTGCTAGGAAGGAGGACAAAAATTCCAACTGTCCTCTTGCTGCTTCCGGTGGGCAATGTGACCTAGCTAGGATTTGATGACATGTTTTTTTCTTGGTTCTTTGCATGGGGATGCAAGCCTGGAGCTTCCGGGGAGCTTGCCCAAGAGGCACTAAGGAAATAGAGCCAAAAAATGGAGGGAGAAATGGTGCACTGAGTGCTGATGATCTTAAGCACCTAGATCAAACCACACCTGCGTATGGACGCCGGAAACACCCTTTTTTGCTTCAACTGCTGAGGTTCTCTTTCACTGTGACAAAAGATGACCATTTCATGATCATCTGTTAACACCTGAATATGTGTCCTCAGGCGCCTCACTCCCTACCCTGACCCCTCCCTATCCCCAAGGACCTGACAAATACAATTTCTTCCGTCACATTTCTGGGCATAATTTCAGCTCCTTCCAGGTTCATCACATACTAACACCGGAAGAGTCTCTGTTGGAGGGCACAAGTTCAGATGGGGAAACTGAGGCTCACTCAAGTGCATACCACATAGAGAGTTCCTAAGATTAGTCACACCTCTGGAGTCGTCTCTGCCTGGGTACCCTCCCACCCAAGAGACAGCCTAGAGGAATGGATCAAAAGCCCTCACAGCCCTGTGACTCCTGCAACTTATATCACTCTCCCTGAACTTAAATGTCCCATTTTATAGGTCCAGGGACTGAGGCAGCAGGGACAAGGAATGTGTGATATTCCTACTCTCATCTCCTTATCTTGACACACACTCATCACTTAACCTTACGGCAAGGAGAGAAGCAGACGGAGCACTGACAACATTGATTGTGCTCCTGGATCCAGCCATGCCCAAAGGCCCTAGAACTATCTCTTGGACCTTTCAAGAGCCAAGAAGTCCTCCTTCAAGATTTATTTCAGGATCTTGTCACTTACAACCAAAAGAGTCCTGATTATATAGCTGTATTCAAATCTCTGCGGGGCCATATGCCATGGGACAAAGGGAACAACTATGCCCAGCCAGCCCCAGAAGTCAGGAAGAAGACCTGTCATAGAAAGTTCAGGCATTCCAAGGTCTTCCCCAGTTATCTAGGCGGGTTGGGAGCCCCTGGAAGCAGTGGGAGGGGAGGCCGGCAATGTGGAGACTTGGGGGAAACCAACACGCATGGGATGGGCACAAATACCGGGACGAGGTGCCCTTGGGAGAGGGCCTGGTCTTCCGGGAACTGGGACCATAGATGCCCCAGACCAGTGGTTCTCAAAGTGTGGTCTCTGGACCAGCATCAGGGTCACCTGGGAACTTGGAAATGCATCATCTCAGGCGCTGCCTCAGACCTACTGAATCAGAAACCGGGTGTAGGACCAGCATGCTGTGTTTTCACAAGCCTTCCAGGTGATTCTGATGCTGCATAAAGCTTGGGCACCACGGGCTTAGACATTTAGATAAATTAACTATACTCGGTGAGTAGAGGAAAGTATTTACTATTAAGAAGAGATGTGGGGAGCCCAGGGCCCAGCTCTTGATCTTTCCTGTTCAGAAGTGTCTCAGGGACCTTCAGCAGCTCCGGAAGCTGGTACGGGCTCATCTGCCTCAGGCCCCTTCTGAGCACCCCGTACAGCAGCCTGCCAGGACTGACCCAGAGAGGAGGCAGGGCCCACAGGGCATGAGTGCGGGCGGAGGTTGACCAGGTGAACCTTAACCCGACACGCTGGGATCATACACTAGCCATATCCCTGACTGCAGCCCTGTCCCGACCTCAAGTTCAGAAACCGCCTCCAGGTAGTCAGGATAAGGCTGCATTTTGCAGCAGTAACAAACTAATCTGACATCTTAGTGGCTTAACACATGGCACGTTCCTTTCCCGCTCTCATGAAGCCCAGAGCAAGTTGGGACGCTTTCCAGGACAACACAGTGTCTCAGCAGAACAAGCTGCTTGGCTCTTGCCGCTCGGCTATCTCAAGACAAGCCTTCAGGGGCACAGAGAACTGCAAAGAAACGCAAGGACTCTTCCCATCTCCACCCGCGTCGCTCCCACTCGTAGTCCCGAGGGGGCTGGGACACACGGGAGGCATGTGGAGAGTTGGTGATCGATAGAAATCTCTGCTACCTACCTGTTGGACACCCCCAGCAACCACCCACTCCGCCACCACCCATGGGATCCCTCATCTCCTCAAAAACACCTACTGAGGATTGACGGAGCCAGGTACTGTGAGCAGCATGGGATGTGGGTGGACATAAACAGGACAGACGTGGTCTTAGTCCTTCAGAAGATGATGCATGGAGGGTGGGGTGCTGGAAGGTCAGACAGATCCTCCTGAACGTTCCCCAGACACCCGTTTCTACGCCACCATCCTTCCTGACTCACCAACTAAGTTTAGTCAGCTTTCAACCCTTGACTGAGGCTCAGTTATGCCATCTGTACAATGGGCATAATAAATGAACTGAAGTCATCCAATAATAATGATAAGAGTGACTCTCAGGGGGACGCCTGGGTGGCTCAGTCGGTTAAGCAGCTGCCTTCGGCCCGGGTCATGATCCCAGGGTCCTAGGATCAAGTCCCACATTGGGCTCCTTGCTCAGCAGGGAGCCTGCTTCTCCCTCTCTCTCCCTCCGCTTGTGCTCTCTGTCTAATAAATAAAATCTTAAAAAAAAAAAAAAAGAGGGACTCTCAAATTGGTGACGCCTCACAACCCCAGGCAATGGGGCCGGGATGCAAATGCCATCTGTCTGATTCCCGTCTTTTTCCCCTGAGTGGTCCTTCCTCTTCCTCCCTGGGTGAGTGGCCCCTGCGGAGTCTCCCTCAAACTTTTTTTCTTCTTTTAAAGTCGGCTCCATGCCCAGTGTGGAGCCCAACATGGGGCCTGAACTCACAATCCTGAAATCAAGACCCGAGCTGAAATCAAGAGTCAGGCCCTTAACCAACTGAGCCACCCAGGCACCCCTAAACCTTTTAAGCTTTCTGTAAGAATGAAGATCTGACAGCCCAGCCTCCCTGCCACAGCCAACATTAACCAGGCCTGGCTTCCAGCCAGCGTAGTCCCCTGAAGACAACTTGAGCCAGCCCAGCCTGATCTCCGAGGCATCCTAGGAACTGGCTCCCGGCTCAGGTCATTCCAGGAGGACCAGAGCGGCCCGCCTGCCACCGGGGATGCGGACAGGGCCCGCACCAAGCCCCTCACCTCCTGCCCCCCTTTCTCCAGACTTAGATGTCGTTGAAAAGCTTACCACGGGACCCAGCGAGGCCACCACTGCCACCATTAGAAATCTGATCCCGAGTCGCTGATTAAAACCAGGAGGGGGTTTTAATCAGCCGGGACCATATGCTATTTAACTGAAGATGAAAGTACCAATGATAAGCATCATCTCGGAAAGGATGTCGTTAAAGGAAGAGCAGAACAGTGAGTGGTATCTTTTATCATTACAGCAGCCCCTCGCCAAGCTCTCGTTAGGGGCCTGGAGGCCCATCTGGGCCTGTCTTTATTATGCAGCGCTTACAGTTTCATTGTGTTTGAGATGGCTCCCGAGCCCACGCCACGCTTAACTTCTAAATATACAATTAATGCCTATTAATTATAGTTTTCAAACCCGCAAAATGATCCTTCATTAACTTAATCGCCTCTTCTATTTTATCAGGAAATTGTATTCTGGCTTTCCATCATCCTCGCATCTGAAGCCCCCCAGGGGCGGGTGGTACATGATGCTTGGCTGACTGGCAAGGGGAAAGCCTGCCTGTCCTCTGGCCATCTCGACACCCCGCTCCCCATACCACCCTCTGCCACGAGATGGGAAGCCACGGAGCCGGGTCAAGCTGGATCCCAGGTCATATGGAATCAGATTGACATCAATGTGGGGGGGGGGGTGGGGGATAGAGAGCCTTACCTTCCTCATCTGTAAAATGGACATGACAGAAAGCCTCCCCCCACAAAGTTGCCGTGAGGATTACGTAGGCAAGGCTTTGCCTCCAGGGGGATTTTGGCACCGTGGCATCGCAGAGAGCCCAGAGCAAGGAACAGGCTGCTTCTTCATCCCAGCTCTGTGCATCCCCGAGCCCGTCTAGACTCTCCTAAAACCCTATTCCAGCTTTCTGTACGTTTAAAGCATCTCTACACTTCTCTCCTTCTGTTTCCACAGCTTTATTTTAAGCCCTGTCACCTCATCTCATTTGTGCCTTAGTTTACAGCTAGCAGGGAAGACAAGTAGGTGCGCTATGAGGGATGTGTGGGAAAGCCTACGAGGGGCATCTGCCCCAGGCTTGGGGGTCAGGGAGGGCTTCTTGGAGGAACTGGTCTCGAAGGAGGCCTGGGCAGCACAGACCCACGGCCCCCTGCTGTTTCGACATGGCCGTTGGGGTCAGTCCCACAAGCACAGATTCACCCCGCCGCCAACCCCCCCCCCCCCCGAGCAGAATCACATCCCATGCTGTGCCCAGTCTTCCTGCAAGGGCCCCGGGCCTTCTCCAGGCCTGCAGGGGCCTGCTTGCAAGCATACAGCCTGCCAGTGGGCCCTTGTCCTGAGGGCGATGGGGTGGGTGTGAAGCAGGGTCCGAAGGGTGACCTTCTGGGTGGGAAGTGGCAAGGTCAGACTTGTCCGCACTGTGGGGACTGACAGGAGACGCGAGGCTGGGAGAGGAGCTAACCAGGTCAGGGGACAGCTGACAGGCCTCCCCGCCTGGCTCGGTGCCGTTGGGATGGAGGGCCTAGGTACAGGTGAACGCTCTTTAGGATGGAGAAGCAACAAGTCTCAGCGATTGGATGAGGGGTGAGGAAGAAGAAGGAGTTGAGAACCCCCAGGCTTCTGGCTTGGGCTCCTTGGTGGATTGTATCACCCTTTACTAAGCTTGAAACATGTTTTGGGGTAGGATGGTGACTTTGTTTGGGGCCATGCAGTTGGAGCCCCTTATTAACAGCCTAGAGACGGTCATCAAGGCCATGGCCGTGGATGAGATCCCAGGAAGTGAGGCCATGGAGAAGAAAGGGGCCAAGATCAGGACTGCAGCAATGCTGCCATTTAAAAAACTTTTTATTTTGCCAATACTTAAGATTCTGCAGAGACAGTACAGAGAGGTCCCATGTACCCAGTTTCAACACAGCAATTTTTTTTAATTTTTTATTGTTATGTTAATCACCATATATTACATCATTTGTTTTGGTGTAGTGTTCCATGAGTCATTGTTTGTGCATAACACCCAGTGCTCCACGCAGAACGTGCCCTCTTTAATACCCATCACCAGGCTAACCCATCCCCCCACCCCCCTCCCCTCCAGAACCCTCAGTTTGTTTTTCAGAGTCCATCATCTCTCCTGGTTCATCTCCCCCTCTGACTTACTCCCCTTCATTCTTCCTCTCCTGCTATCTTCTTCTTTTACTTTTTTCTCAAAATATGTTGCATTATTTGTTTCAGAAGTACAGATCTGTGATTCAACAGTCTTGCACAATTCACAGCGCTCACCATAGCACATACCCTCCCCAATGTCTATCACCCAGCCACCCCATCCCTCCCACCCCCCACCACTCCAGCAACCCTCAGTTTGTTCCTGAGATTAAGAATTCCTCATATCAGTGAGGTCATATGATACATGTCTTTCTCTGATTGACTTCTTTCACGCAGCATAACACCCTCCAGTTCCATCCACGTCGTTGCAAATGGCAAGATCTCATTCCTTTTGATGGCTGCATAATAGTCCATTGTGTATATATACCACATCTTCTTTATCCATTCATCTGTCGATGGACATCTTGGCTCTTTCCACAGTTTGGCTATTGTGGACATTGCTCAATGCAGCAATTTTTAAAGGAGGATTCAGCAAAGCCTCCTGCTAAATGTGGTCCAGAGAGGCTAGAGAATGTCCAGTAGGGCTTGGTGTCAAGAAAGTCATTTCACTGAGGAGTCACTTCGGTTGCAAGAGAAAGTGGTTTGAACAAGTGAAAAGCTGGTTTCTTCCTCGTTGAAAAGTCTAAACGTGGGTGTCCAGGTCTGCAATTGCAGTCCTGTTCCTTGGGGGCACAGGCTTCTTCCAGCCACTCCACCATCTCTAGGCATTGTCCCTGTCCTCACGGCCCAACGCAGTGGCTAGAATTCCAGCTATCACGTCTGCTTTCCAGGCAGCAGAATGGAAAAGGGGATGGAGGAGAAAAGGGACAATGGGAATAAACAAGCTAGCTTTTAAAAAAGATTCCCTGAGCTGCCATATGACACCTCCTTTCCTTCTGACTAGAATTTGGTGACAAAATTGAGTTGCGAAAGAGCCTGAGAACCGTAGTCTTCATTCTTGAACTGAAAACCGGAGGTTCTATTACCAGGAAGAAAGAGAGAACGCATACAGGGGAGCAACAACCAGCCTGTGCCCAGAATCCAAGAGTGGAGGGAGAATGTGAAAAGGAGAGAATATGGTACCATCATGAAACACAGCCAAGAAGTCAAGAAAGGTAGCCACTGAAATACCCATTGGTTGGGTTTAGGAACAGAAAAGGCAATGGCAACCTGGTGAGGATAATGACAATTGTCCCTCTGACTCCAGAGCCCTTGATCCTGAGTTCTCTACTTTTCCCAGAGGTGGCTTTTGTCAGGTGGTGGGGCAGAAAGACAGAGGTGATTGCCTTGAAGGTGCTGTATAGAGAGTGGTGGCGATCCAGACCAGGGGCTACTGCAGAGCAAGCAGGAAGTAGAGACAAAGGCGTGAAAGGACACTGGTGTGTGGGGAAGAACCAAAGGGAACTGTGAGAAGGCCAGGAGTGAGGACAGGGGGAGGTGGCAGTTTTTGTGGCTTCTGAGGTGGGGCACTTCCGGGCCCACAGTGAGGCCCGGGAGTGGGAGCTGGCCGGCTAAAGAAGAGGAAAAAAAGGAGGTCTTTGGGGGGGTGGACGGGTGGTTACAAAATGGGGGGGGTGCCCACTTGGGTGCTGAAATCCACCACGATGCTGCCAAGATGTCAGATAAAGACAGACACTGAGTTCCCTTGGCGCAAACCCAGGTGCCTCCAACGCCACCCCAACACTTTCACATTCTTACGGCCACTGGGACACCTGCCCCGAACCTTGAATGTTTGCCCGTGGATCCCCAGGACAATGTCCCAATCCCTCTCCTCTTCCTCAAAGGCCGGCCCTCTGTGATCACCCGGCACGGACCAGGAAACCCCCAGGAACAGACGATGCCAGTGCCCTGAAACCCCATGTAAAGCATTTCTGTGTCCACCAGTCCATTTCCCAACTGCCAGCACCACCGAGGCTTTGTGGAAGGTCTGTCCGCACACCAGAGCTTGCTCTGCCTGCAGGCGGGAGCAGCCGACTAATGGCTGACAGCAAGGGGTGGATAAATGCCCCGGCTCCCTGGCTGTGGCGGTGCATAACTCTGAGGGGTGTTCTACGTGGGCTCCCGGGGTTCCCAGCAGGATTAAGCCCCCACTGTCCACACTGCTCGGCTTCCCTGTCTCACTTCCTCAGTGCCCTACTGGCAATTCCCAGGATCACTTCGGAAGAAACGACTTGATCTCAAATCTTCACCTCAAGGAGCTTCTCCTGAGAAAAGCCAAGCAGCTGGAGTGCCCATGCTGAGCAGCTGCCAGGTACTGTACGAGTGGTACTCAGTGACATCCTCTGGGACCGGGCCTCCCTGTCTCTGCTCTGCGGTCCTCGGGCCCCTTGCAAGATGGCTGCCACCATGACGTCTCGCAAGCCAGTCCACAGACTTCCCTTCGAGTCCCATTGGCCAGAATAGGATCACATGACGTTTCCCGAGCCAATCACTGGCAAAGGGAATAGCTTTGCCAAGGTGGCTTAGACCAATGACAAAAGTAACACAGAAGGCCTCCTACTTCTGTGAAAGTGTTGAAGAAAGAGGAGAAAGAGGAAGAAGGGAGAAGAAAAAAAGAACAAAAAGAACCAAAATTTGTAATGCCCAAAGAACAACTTTATGAGCTCAAATATTCATATTTGTCTATGTTATAAATATTAAGACGTGAAATAGTGAAAAGACGGAACTGGTTGATCCTGCATGCCCTTCCTTCCTTCCTTCCTTCCTTCCTTCCTTCCTTCCTTCCTTCCTTCCTTCCTTCCTCCTTCCTTCCTTCCTTCCTTCCTTCCTTCCTTCCTTCCTTCCTTCCTTCCTTCCTTCCTTCCTTCCCTCCCTCCCTCCCTCCCTCCCTCCCTCCTTCCCTCCTGCCTGCCCGCCTGCCTGCCTGCCTACATATATTGAGTGTTTACTATGCCCTTGCCCTAAAGGAGCTCAGAGGCTACTTGCTGGGGGTCGGGGTGGGCAGACAAGAAAAGTACAGAAAACTGAGTGTGCAAAGGACAGGGTGTCAGAGGCATAACCTATGGATCCCCTGATTCAGCTGTCTCTTCACCCGGTACACACCTGCCCCGCCCCCCCCCGCCCCCCCGCCACAGCCATCCAGGATCATGCAAGCCCTACACAGCCACTCTCCTCCAGGAAGCCTTTCCCGATTTCCCTCGGTGTCCAGGATCTACCCCATCCCTGCGCCCCCTGGGACCTTGGACGGACCAGGCGCTGGGCTGACACTGCCTTGGCTGCCTCTGAAGTGCCCTTATGTCCATTTGTCCTGTCTTCCCCATTAAGGGTGAGGGCTCCAAGAGGGAGGGGGCTGTCCCCAGAGCTGACCCACAGCCTAGGCAGACCTGCCCTGCCCAGGCCCAACCTGCTTCTGGACTCCTCTCCCTGTCTCTCCCATCAATTTCTTATTTAATAAAAATCAATTTCTGTCCCGGTTTTGCCATGTACATAAAAGACTATGGCATCAATTAGCCTTCGCTCTCTCTCTCCCCCTCTCTTTTTCTTCCTCGTCTTTTTTGGAAACCTCTTTGTAGGGAAAAATCTCATATTTCAGCAATTTGCATTATCCACACACTCAGCTTTGAAGTTCTAAGTTATGGTAAGAAAAGGACCCACTTATCTGCCCATAAAAAATGTTCAAAGCTTATAAATTCCCTGAAACAGATGTACATTATCATTGGATTTGCCTTTCTTTTTGCTAGAGCATGCCTAATAGAGTTTGGCCGCCCCCTGGCCCCCTTCCCCCGCCCCGTTAGCATCTTGTCTCCACAGAAGCCCGCTCCCCACTGGGCCAGACTGACTTCAAAGGTCCCAGGCTGTCTGTTAGAAGCAAAGCACAAAGTGGGAACATAGGGGCCTTTTAAATCCCCCGCGTTTAAGTCAATATCATGCCTCCCTTCTTTCCCCTCTTCTGGCGGAGGGACATAAGTCAGCCATTCCTTTTCTGCCTTCACGAGCGCCAATTCAGCAATTACGAGAGAGAGAGAGAGAGAGAGAGAGAGAGAGAGAGGAAATTGAGGCCTCTTTCTCCCTCAGCCTCTGTCTTTGCCCTCTTGTTCTTTCCAACTTCACTTTCTGTTCCTCCCCCCACTTAAGAAGATATTGCTCAACAGCAAGGAAGGTATCACTGACCCTCGGTGTAGACAAACAAGTGGATCCTTAGCACTTTTGTGGGCAAGAGTGTCACACGCGGCTTCTGTCCGACAGGCTGCCATTGTGTCTTATGATGAGAGCCCCCTCTCCAGGCGACAGTTTACAATCTCCCCTAAGTGACCAGAGAGTCACACCCTAACCACCCTCCCCGCCCTGACCTTCCAACTTTTTGATGTGTCCTCAGAGTAATGAGCAAACTCTCCATGGTGACCCTCCCAGGCCCTGCCCTCCCCGGGCCTCCCTCTTGCTGTCTGCGTTCAGCCTCACTGGCTTCCATCAGTTCATCCAATGGCCCACCTTTTCTCCCACCCCAGGGCCTTTGCACAAGCTGTTTCCTCTATCTTTTCACCTTTCCTCCTTAGCCTTGAGGTCTCCACTTGAACGTGGCTTCCTGGAGAGGCCTTCTCCAGCCCTGGTCTCAATCATGTCTCCTCTGTTATTCGCTCACACAGCCCCCCCCAGAAATGATCACAGTTGATAACAATGTAATTTTTGTCTGACTGTTGTTCCCCTACTAGGTTGAAAGCTCTGCGAAGGGAGAGAGGATGTCTATTTTATTTGGCGCTGAGCATGGCTCCTGGTACATAGTAGTTGACCAGTAAATATTTGAGGGTACAGACAGAAAGAAGAATTCGGAGATGAATTTGGGACAGGTGTGGTCCAGGGAAAGGCCAGATGGGCCTGAGAGGAGCCTCTCTGCACAGCGAGTACCAAGTTTGGGTCACCCTTTGCTCTGACTGTGTCAATTTTGGAGTGGTCAGCTCCCAGGGACAGACTCGCAGGAACTAAACCGCACAGCAGGGCTGAGTGAGATCCCTGAATGCCAACCTCTCCACAATGAAGGAGGGGAGGAAGGAAAGAAGAAACAAGGGAGGAAGGGAGGGGGTGAGGAAAAAAAGTTCACATGGATCGCACTAGAATATTCCGATCAGGAATTTCTGAACAAATCACAATCAGATGTTGCCTTTTTGAGGATAGAAGCAGAGGAAATGAAATCAGGTGACAACGGTCATCTGGGGAGGATCTGGCCAGGGGACAGAGTCACCCAAAGTCACCCAGGTCCCATGTGCCTGGACTACCCCGGGAGCCCATAGGCCAAGCCCAGTGGTGTTACCCCTCCTTCCCGTGCTACCCAAAGCATCCCCGGTACATTCCCGGTCTTCAGTCTGTCCAAATGCCACGACCCATCCCTGAGGGCAGAGTCAACATGTTAACGCACCTGAGCACAATCTGTGAGAGGGGAGGCTCCCTGCCCACTTGTCTTTATGAATGCAACCAGCAGAAAAGCCTGGAGCACTAGCGTGGGCCCTATGCGAGCTCCAGCCCGGGGTCATGTGGGGAGGCCGGAGGCCCTGTCCTCCAGCCGCTCTAACAAGGGTCCATCTTTTTTGTTTGTTTGTTTAAAGATTTTATTTATTTATTTGAGAGAGAGAGAATGAGAGAGAGAGAGGGCACAGGAGAAGGGGAAGGGTCAGAGGGAGAAGCAGACTCCCCACTGAGCAGGGAGCCCGACGTGGACTCGATCCAGCGACTCCAGGACCATGACCTGAGCCGAAGGCAGTCGCTTAACCGACTGAGCCACCCAGGCGCCCCTAACAAGTGTCTATCTTTGCAGGGCCTTTGGGATTACAAAATAATCTTTGGTGAGCAAGACCGTGCTTTGGTGGCCACGGATGTTAACTAAATAATCAGAGGCACAAACAAGAATATACAGCCGATTCTGATTATTCACAGTCTTTATTTATGAATTTGCCTACTCTCTAAAATGTAGACACTTGTAACCTCCAATTCGATACTCACAATGCATTCACACTCGATCAGCAAAAAATTTAAGCCCCTTAGCTGTGCGGGTTTCCAACTGACGTCAAACAAGGCGATGTTCTGCCTTCTTGTTTCAGCTCTCATGCTACAAACAAGTGTCCTTGCTCTAGTCTACTTCATGCCACACTTCTTGTATTTGTGTGCCTTGTGTTGGTGATTTCGCTGTTTAAAATGCCCCCCAAATGTGGTACTGACATGCTGTCTAGTGTTCTGAGGCACCAGAAGCCTGTGAAAACGCATGTTAAATCAGCTTCATTCAAGCATGAATTACACTGCTGTTGGCCATGAGTTTGATGTTAACGAATCAACAATATATTGTAAATCAGGTGTCTTTAAACAGAAACACACACACAACAAGGCTAGGTATTGACTGGTGGATGAAAACGTTGCAACCAGAGGCTCGCAGGAACCTAACCCTTTATGTCTCCTAAGAGCGATGGTTCATTGTGTGCTAATTCAGTGTTAGCAATGACTGTACAGAACATAACAGGACTCGACTGTAATTATGAACATGATCAGTGCTATGAAGAAGGGGACCGGCAGGGCACCATCTTGCTGCAGCTGGGGTCTCGGGCTGGGCCAGCACGCCCACCTCCCAGAGCTTCCCCTTCACTCACATTTGCCCAGACTTGGCTGGTAGAGGAGAGGGTAGGACCAGTCTTTGCTCATCTTTGCCAATGTCCGAAGGCTCCTGGAAAGGGAGAGTCAAGTGGCTAACAGCTTGCCCTTTCCTCAGGTGTCACTCTGTGTTTAACCCTACCACACATTAACCGTGACCGTGGTATAAGTCACTTAGCAGAATAGTCTCATGGTTTCTTCACAAGGGTGTCCGAAGGAGGTCAGCAAATGCAGGCTGAGCATACGGTAGGTGCTCCATAAGTGATAAGTATGGTGATTTAGACTCCTCAGTAATCCTGGGGCTCAAGGCCTGGTCCCAGGGGCTGGACCAAACTCTCTGAGGACAAGGAGAATCCCAGATGCAGGGCAGCTAAGAACTGTCCCAGAGGCTCCCCGTTTCCCCCACTGGTGGGGGGAAGGAACTGCTGGGCACAGCTCTTAGGGCACCAGTCCTACCGCTGCCACATCTGTTTAGCGTCCAGAGCTGCCACTCCAAGGCCCACTTGTCTGAACCATGGGCAGCCTCATTATGTAAATGAGATTTAAGGCCCAGAGAGGCGGCCGGGGTCGGGGGGGGGGGGGTCTTGCCCAAGTTCACACTGCAGGTCAGGTTTGGAAGAAATGGAGTGACCTCATCGAATGTGGAAAGGAAAAGTAATAGGGCAGGTGGGGCAGCCCTCAAGACTGTACCTCCTTCCCCAGGAACCCGGTGGGGCCAGATTCTCATAACAGCGGCTGCCATTTCTTGAGGGCCTACTGTGTGCCAGGCTCCGAGCCGAGCACTTGGTACCCACTGGATCATTTACTCTGATCCTTACAACGCCCCAGGGAGGTGGGTACTCTGATTAGCTCCATGTTGCAGAGAAGGCAACTGAGGCACAGAGAGGTTGGGCAGCAGGGCCCATAGCGGTCCCACTGGTCACACAGCTGGGAAGTGGCAGAACCAGGTTTCAGTTAGGGTCTGCCTGACCCCAAAGTCCATACTCTCAACCACCGGAGCTGAGCCCCCAAGCCTGCATTTGGGGCCTGGCTGCTGGATCCCGTCCCCTCCTGAAAGTTCATCCACCAAACCAGAGGGGCAGGATCCAGGAGCTACATCTGGATCTGCAGATGGGAAAGGGCCAAACGCCCAAACTGAACTGTGAGACGCAGCCCAGAGAGGTAGTGCCGGGCCTGGACAGGGCAGTGCTGCGTTTCCCCACAGGCCCACCCTGAGAACCCCCCTCATCAGCAGCCTTTCTGTTGCGTCCTCCAAGAGAGCTGAGCCATGTGGGGATTTGCTCAGGGAATGTAATGTGTAAGACTCTCCTCTTGTATTTCTCCCCTTGCTTACATCTCCGAAGACCCTGGAGCTAAAAAGCAAAGCGGATCTCATTAGGCCCATTTTACAGAAAAGCAAACTGAGTCTCTGAGCAGTGAAGTCGCTGGCCCAGGGTCATCAGCTCAACCCAGCCAGATGGAGTCCAGCCAAAGTCTTTTGAGTTGGGACTCTTTCCACCCACTTTGCCTCTTTACACAGTGATGGGCATGGTCTCACGCAGGTTGGCACCCTCTGCAACGGGCCCCCAACCAACCCTGCCCCAGCTAAAGGGGGAATGGGGCCATGTGCTGAGGGCGGATTTCTAGAACTGGCCCCAAAGATCGTCCCCGTGAAAATCCTCCCGTGCCTGGAACGCCCCCATTAGCAGCTAAAACTCTGCCTTGAACAGGCCCAGGTTTTCATGGGCATCGCTGGCCCTCAAAGGTGCCTGAGCGTCTTCGGGGTCAAGAGCTGAGAGGCTGCAGGGGCAATCCAGGGAAGGCGCACGGGCCCCAGCCTGATGGGGCTCCAAGACACTGGCAGGCATGCGCACTATCTGAAGGGGCATCCCAATAGCTCCTGGGGATCCCTGCCTTGTTCGGAAGGTGGGCCTGGTGGAATGGCATTTTTTGACCTTTATGAGAAAAGCTCAAAATCCAGATATATAGATGAAACCTTCAGATTCGGGAAATTAATTCAAAACTTTTGAAACCCCAGATGGGTCAATCATGACATGTTGATGGGTACGCGTTGGGTACAGCCCAAGGGATCAGAGGGTAGAAGAGAAAGCCCGGAGAGGCTCAGAGGAGGCAGGGGATGGGAAGGATGGGAGGGCGACAAGCTCTCAGGGAGGGTGGCTCTGAGCCCTGCACCACGCCACCACCGCCCCCCGCCACCCCGCCGCCCCGAGGCGCCGCAGACGGCTGACTGTTGGACCAGCAGAACAGGCCTCCAACTGACCACAGCCAAGCTTTGCCTAGGCAAGCAGGATCTCCACAACGGCCCCGGCAGAGTCCCTGGCCCGGGACTGAGGCTGTGGAAACCCTCTCCCCAGACATCACAGATGCCAATCCCCACGTCCCCCAGCAGGCAGCGGAGGTCACAGACTGGAGAGGGGGCCTGGGAGCTGGTCTGGACTCAGCTGCAGGAAGGAATGTCATTATGGACTGCACATGCCTCCTCTGGACTCAGTTCTCCCATCTTTAAAATGGGGACAGTAATTCCTGCCCAACCACAACCGGCTATTCACAAACACGATGAACATTCAGCCAAACGTTCACTGGTTTCTGACTGTGGGGGACGGTGGCGGGGGGGGTGGGTGAGGGGTTGTTGCAGTGAAGGGTTGTTCTTTTCAAATAAAGCTCCATTTTGTCCTTTCTTTTTCTTTTTCTTTTTTAATTCTTTAAACAGTAAAAGACTGCAGTTTTCTTTTCTTTTCCATTCTTATTTTAAAAAAAATTAGAAGCCGGTGATGCTGTGTTGCTTTCCCAGACTTTTATCTGAACTATGCTTTGCACAGCTCCACAGTCAAGGATTCAGCCGCAGGAGAACGCCCACAAACCCGCCAGTCACTAAAGGGCTCCCAATCCGCAATCCTCTCCCTCCTGCCCTCCTTTCTCTGACATTCCTTCTTTTCCCTTTAGTGACCACCTACTGCGCGCATGCTCCAGGAAGGGCAGTTCCAGAAGTCCCTGCCAGGGCGGGTGGGCACCTTCCAGCCTCGGAGGAAACCAGCAGCCACAGCGAGACGCTGCCTGCCCCTTTGTCTGGGCACCGGCTAAGTCGGCTCCAAGAAGTGAGGCCTTGTTGTTCAAGAAACAAATAGAATCAGCTTTGATGAACTTCTCCAGAATTTTGCGGTGAGAAATATCTAGAAGGGAGTTATTTTAGTGGAGCAGGGGGGGCAAGTCAAAGCTTGGGGTGAGGGTAGAGAGTTGGGGGTGGTAATCCTATTATAGTGCTCCCAGCCCCTTAAGGCCTTCATCCTGCTCACCTCCTCTAGGGCCTCCTCAGATCCTGGTAGTTATTCCATGGCTGGATAATCATACCCTGATTATCTTTCTTCTAAATCTCTGACGCCCCTCTCTGCATACCTCTTCCCTCCAGACATGGGGGATCAGGAAGGGCCTTCCAAAGGGTCAGCCCAGACATGGCCCCCAATGCAGACCCTTGGAGGGGCGGGGCAGGGCGCCCTAAGCTTGACCATAACCAAGCCTGGGTCTACAGTGCTGCAGAGAGGGGTCAGCTGGTGGTTGCGCCAAGCCCCTACTCCCCAAGGCTGGCCTTGACCGAAGACACCAGTGCCCCCCGCATCAAGCAAGGACCCCAAAACAAAGTGGGAAGATCGAGAAAAGGCCACTTGCATCTCCCCGAAGAGCCAAGAAGGAAGGAGAGAGTGTGGTCCACACACCAGGGGTCACTGTGGACCCATCCTAGTTGGGAGACATGCCTGGGAATCTCACTAGAGCTGGCTGTCCTTAGGTGCCTGTGGTTTTGCAGGGGAGGTTATTGAGGGCCCAGGTGGCAGGGCGATGAGGAAAAGAACTCGGCCTGCACCCGGAGGGCTGTTACTGAATTATCCAGTTTTGTCCACAGGTGTGGCCGTGGCCACTTGCTCCAACATCAGGAGGCTTTTTGGACGCTTGCGGTGGGGAAGGGGCATGGGGAGCGCTCTCTGCCTCATTTACACCTCAGTGCACGTGGTCCTGAAGGGAGGGCCCCCTAGGGTTCCACCCTGCTTGCTCCAAGGCGTAGCCGCAGGGTTTCTCACGTTGTAGCCTCTGGGCCCAAGGGCAACAGCACTCCCTGGGGTGGGAGCCGGTCAAGGGCACTCATGCCTGCTGTCATCACAGCCCAGACCCACATGATCTCACTCTCTGGGGTGGGGGAGGGGGGCGCTGGATGTCTGCATCTAACATGCTCCCTGGGAGAGTCTTATGGCCCCTGAAGTTAGGGATTTCCCTCGAACGGGGCCTTCTGAGGTCATCTGGGGAGAATGCAGGCTCAGGGTTCTCAATCTGGCTCACCGCAAGTCTGGAAGTCTGCTGGGAGCTGAAACACCTTGATGCCTCTTCAGAGTCAAGGCCAGCCTTGGGGAGTAGGAGCTTGGTGCAACCACCAGCTGACCCTCTCTGCAGCACTGTAGACCCAGGCTTGGTTATGGTCAAGCTTAGGGCTCCCTGCCCCGCCCCTCCCGGATGTTTCCTTTGCCTCTTCCTTCCAGACATGGGGGATCAGGCAGGGCCCTCCAAAGGGTCAGCCCAGACATGGCCCCCAGTGCAGACCCTTGGAGGGGTGGGGCAGGGCACCCTAAGCTTGACCACAACCAAGGCTGGCCAACCCCCAGACCAGCGAATCAGTATCGGAGGCGGGCCCAGGAACTGGTATTTGAAAAAACCTCCCCGGGTGATTGTGAAACCCTCAGGATGAGAGTTAGAGGCTGTGAACGGTCAGCTCTGCCCTCCCCGCCCCCGCCCCCCACGGGGTGGTCGATGCCCAAGTCATGTCTGGAGGGTCTCCTGTCGAGGTAAAGCCCCTCTCGTCTCCACCAGGCTCACAGGCTGAATGCACCGAGCTTCTCCCCCTTTGTGGGGACAAAGTGGAGGGGAAGAGAGCCTAGGGCATGGTCCGTGGGAGCTGGGGAAACCAGGCCCGGCTCTGAGTGTCATTTCCTCCCCGGAGTCACCTTCTACTACTAGAAAAACGGGTCTCACACTCATTCCCCCTCCTCATGTTAAAGGAAGATGCTGAGGGCAGAAAGCCCCTGGCGGAGACATACATTGATCCATAAAGTCATTCAAGGGCACAACAGCCCCTGAGAACAGGGGCCAGGTTCAGAGGTCTGCGGGTCTGGGAGAAGGTGACAACACAAAAACCAGATCAGAGCCCCCAACAAGGCTAGTGATGAAACTTTAATGACTGGGGAAGGGTGCTCTTGGCACCACTTTTTGGGGTCACTAAAGCGTTTGTCTGAACTACCCCTGTTGGCTCTGCAAAACACAGCACGTGCACGCGGAGAAGGGGTGAAGCCAGGCCGCGCCCACGGGGCTTGGGGGGCAAAGGCAGGGCTGGGAGGGCAGAGGCTGGGCCTGGACTGGACAAGGGCAAGGCTGCCGTGGGGTCTTTTGGGGCCTGCCACCCCCCAGGTGTCTGCTGGGTGCAACCCTGCCTTCAACGAGCAGGTGAGCATGGGGGTGGGGGGTCGGAGGGTGTCACAGTCGGCTTACACCAGGCACCTCTCAAAGGTCCTCTTCCATTCCCGCGAGTGCTGACGGGCCTCCCAGAAGCTGGGGTCATTAGTGGAGGCGGCTGACAGAAATGGTACTTGAATACAGGCCACCTTCCCTCCTCCTGCCACCTCCAAGGCTGCCTTCCCTCCGGCCCTGTAATGATGTGACATCTAAACGCTGAGAACAACGAAGGAGAAGCCAAAGAAACTGCTCCCGGCTGTTTCCTTTGCCAAAAGGTGTCATTGGCACGGCTGGGTGGGAAGTGCCCGAGACCCCCAGGCTCCCCGACACCTCAGTGCTCCCCAGGAGATGAGAGCAGGGCCGGGCAGCTGCCAGCCTCACACCTCAGCCCGGCTGGCTGCCTGACACCACAGACGTCCTCGGGGCCCCGGGACAGATGAGCAGAAACGGGGCATCCTAGCCACCAACTAGCGCTTGCGCGCGCGAGCGCACAACGCTGGCCAAGCCGAGTCCGGTCCCCCGGACACCTTCTCCCCAGGCCCCAGAGGAGCTCAGGGCTCAGGGTCCTGGAGAAGCAGCAACGGTTCCTCAGGGAAGGATGTCAGGAGATTTGCAAACAAGACAAAACTCACCCGTACCAGCCTGCAGGAAAATGTGCTCAAAGCCTCCCCCAGGGAGTGTGGTTGACCCCTTCTAGTTTTCTTTTCCTTCCCTTCTTCCTTCCTTCCTCCCTTCCTCCCTCGCTCCTCTTCTTTTTTCTCTCTCTTCTTCCTTCAACTTCTAACTATTTGGAACAACTTCTTTTAGAGGTCATTTAAAATCTACCAACATTGAAATCACACACGCCCTTGAACTCAGCAGTTCGGTGCTGGTGCTGTCCCTCTTGCTCCTGCCGGTGGGCACCGGGTCAAACTGAGCACAAGGACCCACCGTGCCCCTGGGATGAGAGACCCACAGGTCGGGCAGGAGGGGATGGGGCAAGTCCGTGACAGTGCCTCCGAGCCAGAGAAGGCTGAGCAGCTGTTAGAGAGAAGGCGGCGAGCTCTACAGCCACGGGGGTTGGCTCTCCAAATACATGAGGTCACAGAGGAAAGGCCTGAGTATGAAGACTATGTTACTCCTCGGGTAAAAATAAAAAAGTGGGGGTGGGAAGGGGATTAAGCAGCATGGCAGTGTTTTCTTTCTTAAAAATAGATCTGAAATAAATACTGTAAACTGTCAGCTTTTGTCAAATCTGGGCGGTGAGTTCAGTTACTGTTACCGTTTTCTGTTTCAAACCTTGTTTGAAATATTTAATAAAATAACGAAACAGGGCAGGGGAGAGAGGGATAGGTGGCACACAGAGGATTTCTAGGGCAGGGAAAATACTCTGTGTGATATTATAATGACGGATACGTCATTGCATATTTGTCCAAACCCACAGAATGTCCAACACCAAAAGTGAACCCCAAGGCAAACTATGGACTTTGGATCATTACAGTGGGTCCCTGTAGGTTTATCCTTGGTTAAAAAAAAAAAAAAGAAGTACCATTCTGGTGAGAGATGTTGACGACGGGGGAGGCTGTGCATGCACGGAGTAAGGAGTATGTGGGAAATCTCTGTATCTTCCCCTCGATTTTGTTGGAAACCTAAAACTGCTCTGAAACAAGTCTTTTCAAAGAATTAACAAAATTTGAGCGGGGAGATATCTTACAGAAATGCGTTTATTCTTGTAAATAATGGTCTAACATCTTCGTGGTGCTCCTCTGGGCCGGGCCTATGTTAACTCGGTGAATTCTTGCAACAACCCCGTGGGGTAGGTCTCTTATGATCCCCCTCTACAGAGGGGAAACGGAGGCTTGAGAAGTACCGCGTATCGCTTGAAGCACAGAGCACTGGGGAAGTCAGAATTTGAACCCAGGCAGCCTGGCCGCAAAGTCTGAGTCACAACCCCCAAGCCTCACTGAATGATTCAGCCCAGGAGGGGCCCGGGAAGATTAGAGTCAGGGATTCCGGAGGAAGTGTACTTTTTTACTGCACACCGGTTCTGTACTATTTGAATCTTTTAACATGTGCACAGGTCACGATTTTTCAAAATGGTATTTTAAATAAATCCCAGTTGCTAAGAAATCACCGAATCCTGGCGGGCGTGGGACTGCGAGAGGTGGTGTGGAACCCCCTCTCTGAGGCTGAGGGAACACTCTACAGTCCCTGCAGGGAGACTCCGCGCGTGGACCCAATCCCTGGTTCCTCTCCACCTTGCGGCAATTCTAGCCCTGGGTCCCTGCTCAGCACCCTGCCTTTCCTTTCTTCCCACAGACTCCGCCCCCAGGCCACCGGGGTTGGACATGTGACCCGAGGTGGGCCATAGTGATTGGCCCAGGAGTGGGTGCCGGATCTAAGCCCAGCCAATCAGAATCCTGCCCTGGACGATCCCTAGCAGAAGATCTTTTTCCAGCCGGTCGTGGGGCTCGGAGGGCCTGCAAGCCCCACAGCGTGACCAGGTCTGTCGAGGTAGAAGTCTAAATCGAGAGAGGGAGGGGCAGGACCCAGCACCTCTCGGCTTCATCCCCACCCTGGCTCCTGTCCTCTCAAAGCCAGCTCCCTGCCTGCCTTAGTTACATTCCCATCAGTTTCAGTTGGATGCCGACTGATAGAAGCCCACAACTCAAAACAAGGGAAGCCCTGATCCAGTGGTTACAGGGGTCCGGGAAGACTAGAATCCCAGCTTGGCCACCTGCTGTGTGATCTCTAGCGAATTAGTTAACCTCTCTGAGCCTGGCGCTCTCCCTGAGTTCACTCTCAAAAAGTAACTCCTTACCAGCCACGTTCAACCAAACCCAGAGGCTCTGGAAGACGAGATGCTACGCAGCAGAGAGCCAGGCAGCCACGCAGCAGAGAGCCAGGCAGTTGGCCCCTCCTTCATGTGTCCCTCTCTGCCCAGAAAGAACGTCCCTGTGGCCCTCAACAGCTCCCTCGCCTGTGGCTCCCTCTGGCTCCCAGGGGCTTCAGCCAATAGTGTCGCAAAAGGATGCAGGGCAGGAAGGAGTGGGGCCAGGAGATGGATTTCTTTGTAGGGTCCCCACAGGCTGGCGGCGTCCCCGAGTGACGGCCCCACGGCTCTGTCTGAAGATGACTCCCACCCTCTCTGCTCCACTGCAGGGGCGGGAGGGGCCCCACATAGCGCTCGCCCTGGATTCTGCACTCTTTCCGGAGGCTTGGCCCACACTTTGTAAATATTCCCTCAGATTACCCCGTTGGAGATTGTGTCATGTTTTCCACGGGACCCCCACTGGTTGACAGTGGTCCTCTTCCCAGTCTCCCTAGGCTCTCATCGGACGAAGTCGTGCTCTGTGCAGGACACTGCTCCGGGGCCCCAACTCCGGCCACTGTCCCCGTTGCCCTCCCGGCTTCTGGACTCCAGCAGGCCTCTCTAAATCTGTCAGACCCCGGGCCCCGAGAAAGGACCTGCCGAGGAGAGGCAAGTGACCGTTCGCATCTGATGGACAGTGGTCCCACCGGGAGGCACACAGGGTGACATCTGGGCTCCGAACATGTCTAGAGAAGCAAGTCACTGATTTCTGCACACCGGAAAAGTTACCTGAGAGTGTATATTTATAGAAAGATACATCGAAACGGACAGATGGCTCCTAGCTATAGATACACGAAGCTCTGTTGGAGAACCACGAAGGTAGGTATATATTTGCCAACGGTAGAGAACATGAGGTTTCCACATCTTCGGTCACAACCGACAACACACAAATGCCCGATCTGGGAAAACCACACTTGCTTTTGTGGTTGGGTTCCCTCTCCAGAGGTTTCCAAAATGAGAAGGCTGGTTTCAGGGGCAGTCTTTAAATATGTGTGTGTGTGTATCTTTCTAAAGAAGAGAGAACAAGGCAAGGGAGGAGGAGAAGCGTATTTTCATGTGGTGCACGGCAGAAAAGATGGGACTGGTTTGGGGCGAGGACGTGATCCCGCTGGAGGGGAGGGAGAGGGAACTCCAGAAAGGACAGCTAGGGTTTCTAGGTTGGGACATAAAACACAACAGCCAGGAAGGTCACGCGTCCGCGGTCCGCTGAAATCCCTTGTAGCACATTACAATCAGTTAAGGGCAAAAGAAAATCAGAATAATACTAAGAGGTAGCAGCTGTTTATCTTCTCGGAGATTTCGAGGGTCTCTGGAAGCGGGCCAGGTAAGGGTGTTCTCCTGCAAGAGACTGGGGTAGGGCACAGTTCTGGCCGAGGGCTCCCCAAGAGCCGGGAAGGGTGTGGACCAGCCTGCGTGGAAACCGCCCCTCGGGAGCCCGAGCGAGCCTCCACCCTCAACAGGCCACTTCCAAACCCAGAGTCATTTTCTTGGGTAAGTTATGCAGTCCTCACAACATATAAATAAAAGTTTAGTTCTGTGTTTCCATATATCTTCTACATGGAGGCTAGCTGAATATTAGTGGAGTAACAATAATTATTAATAACAATAATCGTCATAATAACAATAATTAATAGAATAATAATGCCTTGGGGGGCCTGGGGAAGGGGGGGGTCCTTCATATGGCCGGGGTGGGGGCTTCCGGGGAGGGGCCTATGTCTGGTAAAAGTGGTGGTAATGGTGGTGGTGTTCGTGGTGGTGGTGATGTTCGTGTCTCTGGACCGCCTGGCCGGCCGGGCTCTCATACACCACCACGGCCGGCAGGTCCCTCACACGGTCCCTCCCCACGACACTGCCGCCCACGGCCAGGGGTGCCTGCAGACCCCGGCAGCCCTGCTGGCTCTCCTTGGCTCGGTGCTTGTGCTTCTTGGGCCCGAGGGGTGGCAGCGGGGGGAGGAGGGCGGGGCTGGCGGCCAAGTGGGCGGCTGGGGACACGGCAGGGACGGCGGGGCCCGGAGGGGCTTTGCTTCGTGCCCCTCTGGCCACGTGGCCCACACCCACGCTCTTGCCCTGGGCCTTGGGGGACCTCACAAAGTGCTTGCTCCCGTCCTGGGCGCCCCGGAGCCGCTGCTGGACCTCCGAGACCTTGGCGAATGGGGTGTCAAGGAAGTGGAAGGAGCCCGGCTCCGCGCCTTGGGGCTTTCGGTGTGGGACGTGGATGGCTTCTGGCTCATGGGAGCGAGACCGAGTGGGGTTGGAGGTGCGGGGGGGCAGCTCTGACTTCTGGGCCACTGATGGGGAGCCTAGGAACCAATTTAACAGATATTTAATGAGCACCTACTATGTGCCGGGGCTGCCCTGTGCCCCAGAAACCCCCTCCAGCCTCTGTGCTCCAAGACTGGTAACTGTTCTGAGAGCTCCCCTCCCCGCCCTGACGGCTCCTCGCTGCCTTGGAGGAACCTCTCTGGAATGGAACTTGGCCATCTGCAAAGGGGGAAGATCTGTTGCTTTGTTAGGTCCTTAAAAATGAGTAACTCCCGGGGCGCCTGGGTGGCTCAGTTGGTTAAGCGACTGCCTTCGGCTCAGGTCAGGATCCTGGAGTCCCGGGATCGAGCCCCGCATCGGGCTCCCTGCTCAGCGGGGGGTCTGCTTCTCCCTCTGACCCTCTTCCCTCTCGTGCTCTCTGTCTCTCATTCTCTCTCTCTCTCAAATAAATAAATAAAATTAAAAAAAAAAAAGAGTAACTCCCCTTCCGAGAGAGAAGAGAAAGAGAGAGACACTGGTAGCTGTCTTAGGTCATGGGAACAGAAAGAAATGGACAAGCATATTCTTTTAACTTATGGAGGTGACCAACAGGGATTACACACAGAAGGAGGAAGGGGAGAAAGGAGTTGGGGGTGTGAAATTAAGGGGGCTACCTCTTCATTTATCTTAGCAGGGGGTCAACACATGTCAACAGCTGATGAAGAGGGAGCAGCATTTTGCTCATGGAACAGGGGAGAGGGCGGGAGTGGCCTGGGGCGGGGCACAGAGCCACTGTTTCCATTGCACGACAGGCCCTGAGATACTATTTGATTTCGTTCAACTTGGGGCATGTGTTCGTTTTTAAAACGTTTTTAATGTTGTCTCCTCCAAGAAGACTCTTTAACCCATCCAGTAAAAGCTGCACCTTCCCCCAGCCCAGGGGGGTGTAAGGAGCGCCACCCGGCACAGCCTCCCCCCCCGCCGCCCCAGCCCTCCCCTCGCCCTGCTTCACGGGTGGCAAGAGCTCCCTTACCGGGCCCAAACTGGGACGTGTAGTTCTCTATGCCGGCGAGATCTAAGTAGTGGTTTCTCCTCTCAATGTTCTCATCCACGCAATGGGGGTAGCAGCCGGACTGTTCCAGACGGCTGTCACCCTGGAACCTAGGGCAAGAAGGCCAGTGAGCGGGTGGGCACCGGCCCTCAGTGGGGTTAGCCCCACGGTCTCCTGGGAAGTCACTGGGACGAATCCTTCTGGACCCTTCATTCATCTCCTTCTGAGATGGGGTGGGAAGGGGTGGGGAGGGGAGGGAGCGGTCATCTTGGCAATCTGTGTGTCTAGTTCCCTCCATGGCAGTGGAGACGTAGACGTCTGTTGGCCTCCCTGGGCCTTCTGGGAGGACTGGAGAGGCATTTACTTTGAACAGGTCCAAAGTAAAGGTGAGGGGTTACTGGTCAAAACTTAAGGAAGCCCAAAAGTCAGGCTTTGAACCATATGCGCCCTGGGCAGACAGGAGACCTCACCCCTGGGTTGGTTTCCCAGACAGCGTGGGCAGCAGAAGCCCCCAAGCCACTGGAGTTGAGGGGGGCAGGCTCTGTAAGCCAAGAATGGAGTGTGTGTGTGTGTGTGTGTGTGTGTGTGTGTGTGTGTGTGTGTGTGTGTCAGGAGGGGGTGGGGAGAGAGGTGCCCCCAGAGGCCACCTTTCTCCCACTGCAGGAGTCTGGGCTCCCTGCCTCTCCCCTGCAAGGCTCTCTGAGCTCCAGCCCCACCCCTCTCAAACCCCCCCCTACTCCCCAACGCAGCTAGCCTGCAGCCTGCGTGCCCCTCCCCACACCAAGCTGTGGCCCCTGCTGGGACTGCCTTCAGTCTTTCCCCTCTGGGCGGGTGCCTGTCCCAATCCGGTCACTTCCTTTCGGTTCCCCCGGGGCAGGTACTGCCATCCGGCCCCTGACTTCCGGCCACAGATGCCTCCTACATCCTCACACCTCCTACACTGCTGTTACTTTATATTCCGGTTTACTCGATGCTTTTCTTTAAACACGCTCTCTCTTCGCTTCCCTCCTTCCTTTCCTTCCCTCCCTGCAGTTAAACAAATAACAGGTGGAAGAGAATCGCAGCCTTACAATCCCTTAGCCACAATTCTGAAATGCAAAAAGCATGAAGACAAAGATTTTTCATAACTTCTTTGGCAGCCGAGCCTGCCCTAAACGGATGTAAAGGGAACTACAGCCTTTATATCACTTCGTGTGGATATTCATACGTGTCAGCGCAGAAATTTCAGCGTGTGAAATCCCAGGGTGCTGCCCAGATGCCAAGTAGAATATATGAGAAATGTGCTGGAACATCTCTTCTAAAACCCAACGAATGCTGAATTTCAAAACATTTCTGGCGCACAGCGTTTTGGACAAAGGAATGTGGACCTACATTTAGTCATTTTCTAAAAATGGAGTTTGATTTGTGAGCCTGTCCTCTGAAATTACTGCCCCCTGAAGAGAAAACAGACTGGAGCCCCCTGCTCAAAATCCCTCAGATGCAGGTACACAGCTGGTGCTCAATATGTGCTCAGGGACACTGGGCTGTCGTCCACCCGCCCCCCCCCACACACACACATACCCACTGTACCTGAGTGGGGCTCGCTGCTTCTTCTCCCAGCTTCGCAGCTCCTCGGCAGGCTTGGTCTCCGCTCTGGGCCTTATGCTCTGCAGGTCTGAGTCCCACCCGAGAAACAGCCAAGTGAGTGGCTTATACCTGTGCCCGCCAGCTTCCTGGCTCTGGTGAGGTTTTCTAAGCTCCCCTGCATGCAACCCTTGACAACTGGCCCACGGCGGCTCACCATGGCTCTGTGGGAAGGGTTCTCCAAGCCAGGACCAGACAGAGGGGGCTCACAGCTACCTGGCCCCTTATCTTCTCTCCCGCAGACTCCCCTCCCCCGCAGACTCCTCAGCTGGCCACGTCCCCGCCCACCTCCAAGGCTGTGCCTACACAGGGCCTCCCACCTGTAATTCCTTTCTTATCCAAATCCTGCTCTTTCAAGGACCTGCTCAAATTCCACCTGTCCACAAAGTCGCTCCCAGGAAAAGACCCCAGGGCTCCTTTCCACTCTTCCCAGGGCAGGGTGTGATCCTTCCTGAGAGCTGGGAGTGGACTGGCCTCTGTGGCCGGGGGGGACACCAGCCCCTCACCAGGGTGATTGAGAAGGATGCCCTTCTTGCCCTGGCTTCCGTCCGGGGCCACCGTGAGCTTCACCCGCAGCGTCTTGCTTGACGTCGGGGAATGGTTGACGGAGGAGTCAACCACCTCGTAGATGGTGTGCAGCAGGCTGGTGATGTCCTGCAGGGGAGCGAAGCAGAGAGCCACCCGGGGCTTCAGCCACAAGGGCATCCACACACAGCCCGGGGAATCAGAGGCCCTGGTGAAACCTGAGGAAGGGAAAACCCCCTGGCTCCCCCAGAAGTCAAGCCTAAGGCAGAAACGTGCACATGAGGTTCATTTGGGAGGGGATCCTAGAACGCAGGAGCAAAGGGGCAGGAGCGGGCGATGATGTGAGTGAGCGGGTCCAGCCACGGGCAACCGGCCTCAGTCGCGCTTGGGTCCTCGGAGGGACTGTGTGGACCGCCCCCTCAGAAGAGTCTCATCCCTCCGGGGTAGAGTTGCCCTGGGGGTTGATGCTACACTGCCGGGACTTCTGGGCTGTCCTGCAAAGGCTGAGCCAGCCCCCACTTGGGAGAAAGCTCTTACGGTGGGCGCTGTCCCCCAGCAGCAGGTGAACTGAGAGGCAGGTCAGGGAGACTGCTGGAAGAGGGGCACTGACAGCACCTGCTTCGGGTCTGATGAGCTCCTTCTGAGTGCAAAATGGAGAACTAGATGTGTCGCTACAGATAAACTGTTCTGTGAGAACTTGACCCAATCTCATCTTCTCTCTGGGCCTCAGTTATGCCCTCAAGCAGAACAGAGATGTCCAACCCGTACTCCGTGAAGTGTCTCAGAGACTTCTGACCGGGGAATGGAGGGATAAAATATGAAGGGATGCAGGGGAGGCTTCCAGCTTTAAATGATGAAGCCTCTGGAAAAGGTATTGGCTCTCTATAGGTCGGGCCCACAGATGGCCACTTATCTGCCCTGTGGCTCTTCATAAACAGACAGACTCAGCCCTCACCTTATTCCCCACCCCTAAGCCGTTCAGACAGAGGTGACAGAGGTGACACCAAGCACTACCATGGCCAGGCAGGTATATGGATGACTGACCCGGAGTGGGGAACCCACAGAGGTGGCACCCACTCGGCACCGCTGACTAGCTCCATGGCAGCGCTGGCTAAGGGAGGGTCATTCCAGAAATCCAGAATCTTCTGCTAAATCTTCAGAATCTCTGATACTGGAAACTCTTTTTAATTTTTGTCAACTCCCCATTTTCCCATCTCCCCAGCCCCTGGTGACCACCATTCCACTTTCTGACTCTATGAATCTGACTCTTCCAGGTATCTCATAGAAGTGGAATCACGTGGGATTGGCCTTTTTGTGACCGGCTTGTTGCACTTTGCGCGAGGTCCCGGGGGCCCATCCCTATTGTGGCACCTGGTAGAATTTCCTCTCTTTTTTAAGGCTAAATAATACTGCATTATATGTTTATATCCACTCCTCTGCTGCGGGAAGCCAGGGACACTTGGGTGGCTTCCACCTTTTGGCTTTTGGGAAAAGTGCTGCTGTGGGCCTGGGGGTCCAAGTATCTCCTTGAGACCCTGCTTTGGGCTACAGAGACTCAGAAGTAGAATTGCTGGGTCATACGGGAATTCTCTGTTTAGCTTTCTGAGGACCTTCCACAGCAGCCGTGCCATCTGAACATTCCGCCCACAGCACACAGGGGTTCTGCTGTCGTCGCTTCCTCGGGGACACTCGTCATTGTCGGTCTGTTGGGGATTTTTTATAGTAGCCATCTTAACGCATATAAGGTGAGATCCCCCTGCGGTTTTGATTTGCACCTCCTAATGATGAGTGATGTTGAGCACTTTTTCGTGGGCCTCTTGGCCATTAATTTGTATCTCTTCTTTGGAGAAATGATCAAGTTCTTTGCCCATTTTTTAATTGGGTTGTTGGTTTTCCTGCTGTGGAGGTGCAGTCCTTTTTATATTCTGTATGTTAATCTTTTATCAGATACGTGATTTGCAAATATTTTCTCTCATTCTGTAGGTTGCCTTCCACTCTGCTGTGTCCTTTGATGCACATTAGTTTTGAATTTTGAGGTAGTCCATTCATCTATTTTTACTTCGGTTGCCTGTGATAACTTAATTTTTAACAAAACCTTCCGGGGGACTGGGCCGGAAGATCTCGGGGCTACATTGGGATTGTGAAGGCTTCCGGTTTGAGACCCAGGCTCGCTGGCTCACTGAGCAATCTCAGCTCCTCTGGCCAGGCCCGCAGAGGATCCCTCTTCTCGCCCCTTCTTCCCTTGACCTGCTCTGCATACCCACGTTTGCCCCCGCCTTCTTAGGAAGTCCATGCAGGAAGCACCAGTGTCTCCATTTTACAGATGAGGAAGGTGGGGTGCACCAACATCATCCCCCAAGTGTCCTATCCCAAGCCAGGGGTGGGGGCCAGTGACTCGGGGTCTAGGAACAGGCCTGCTCTGGCAATCCCAGCTGAAAAAGCCGACTCTTGCCTGAACAGGGCCCAGCACACAGAAGTAGGTGCCCGTGAATATTTATTGCACAAATGAACAGGTACTTTCTTCTGAGTGGGGAAGGGAGCCCAGACGCCAGCTCGGGGCCGTAGCTGCAGTGAGGTGGGAGCCTGTCTGCCCCAGCGCACAGAAACATGCCTGCAGACAGGCAGAGAGCATGGAGGGGACCCGTATTTATAGCCAGCTTTGAGGAGTGGCCTTGGGGCTAAAAATAGACCAAGGGGAAACACGAGGCTGGGTTCTCCCTGGACTGGAAGCCAGCCCCCTAGCTCCTCGGCAGGAGGAAGACACGATCCAGGGATGGCCTTCTCTAGGCCGGGCGGGGGCACCTTCCTCGGGAACCCTCACCTCCCTGCTCTTCCTCTCATTACCGAGGGTAAAGAAAGGCAAGATGCAGAACCAGACGGCAGTGTCTGCCCACGGGTTTCTGCAAGGCCTCCGAGGTGGGGGGCCAACCCTCTTATGGTCATCATCTCCGAACCAGCAAGGAATGAAGGCGGTGGTTAGCAGGGGCAGCGGAGTCTTGGCCGCCACACAAGTCAGAAGAGAGGGCAATACCACCCAGTGCACCCCCCGAGAAGCCCAGCCCGGCTTGAGAGAGACAGCTGGGGGCCACCGCCATTCAGCTCAGTTAACCAAGCTTCCAGACTGCAATGTGGTTCCCCGTGAAGATAATTACACTGCAGCGGCCATTCCCAAACAGGATGGGGAGGAACGGTGGCCGCTCACTCCACACAAAGCATCACAGCTGGAGGGGGCTGGGGGTTCACCTAAACCATGCCCCCCCCCGGCCTCCCCAACATCTCCAACTAAGAAGGGTTTTTCCACTGCTTCCCAAGTACCCAGGCCCCTCTTGGGGCTTTGCCTGCCCGGAATCCGTTCCCCTGCCCCCTAATAACTGCAGTAGCTCAGACCAGGTCCTGCCCCTGCTTGATTTTATATTGTGAGCCGATTACACGCCCCCTCTCACTTTCGGTATTCGTGGCTCACGTCCCTGATAACTTCCTCTCGGCTCCAAGACCCAGAATAGGGCCATCTCGAGCATCGCAAACCCATGGCAAAAATGACTGGGTCGGGGCCACTCGTGTGAGGGGGTCGGAGCCAGTGAGAATCAGTTCTGGAACTTCTGAATTGGGAGGGCTGCTGAGAGTCCCGGATAGAGGGAAAATGTCAGCCATCGCCTTGCTACTGGCCAGGGGCAAGGCTGCTGAGCAATGGAGGAACACAGAGGAAACAGAGCCACTGAGGGTAGCTAGTCTTGAAGGCACTGAGCCTCTGGATCCAGCCATGCCTGAAGTCAGTGCCCTGGACCACATTTTAGTTATGTGAATCAATATGTTCCTTTTTTTTTTTTTTTAACCTATAACAGTTTGCTGGGATTCTGTCACTTACCTCCCCAAGAGCCCTGCATGATTATAAGTCACTCACAGTTTCTTCCCCAGCCCTGTTCGAATATTCCTTAAGCCACGGCCTGAGGAAGAGATACCCTTTTTTTCACCCAGGCGTCCCCTCTGACAGCTTCTCCTGCACGAGCCACAGAAAAGAAAATCTGTAGCTCTGACCCAGGCAGGGAGAGAAGACAGCAAAGCTTATCTGGGGACACCCCGGACGCCCTCGTGAGCTGGACGTGAGGCGGGCGTGGAGCCAGCCACGCTGCTCTCAGACCCCTATGCAGTCCGGTAGCAGGTCCCACATCTGAAAACCAGGGCCTCCTGGGGAGGGAGAGGATGTCGCAGAGGGACGGTGGGAAAAGCGACGAGGAGGCAGAAGGGGTGGCACCCAGGCCCAGGGTGAAAGGGAGGCAGAGACTGCAGTAGCTCCAACCAGGTCCTGCCCCTGCTTCCCCTAACCCACCGGTGGCTTCCCTGAGCCCCAGGACCCCAAGCCAGGGCCTGCCACACGGGTCTCCTCCAGCACCTTCGACACCCCGAGCACTCCTGCTCTGCACCTGCCAGGCCCCTCTCCCCCAGCTCCGCACAGCCACACTCCCCTAGGAGGTTCCCTAGACACACGGGCCCCTCTCTGTCGCACTATTGACCCCTTTCACCTCCCAACCGTCCTGTAACTGGGACCGACCTCCCTCAGCAGCTGTCAGAACCACAGGCTGGGAGCTGTGTCTGAACTGTCCGTCCCCTCGCCCCCACAGCTGGGGCATGGCGGGTGCGCACAGTGGGTGCTCAGTATTCAGACAGAGATGTGGAACAAGGGTGAGAGGCATGCAGCGGGGGCAGAGGTGTGGCAGGAGGGCTGAGGGCAGAGACGCCGGCGTTCGGGGGGACAAGGGCAGTGAAGCCCAGGCCCGTGGCCAGGCCAGGCGTAGAGCTCTCGGTGCTGGGGCTCATTCCTGCCCTGGCAGAGGGAGGCACCGCCTGGCCTCCGTGTGCCCACCCGGCCCCAGCTCCTGGGCACACTGGCTGAGAAGGGAAGCGGCCTGGGATGGTCGCAGCCCCTGCCCCAGCCAGAGCTCTGGGACTCGAGGGAGGAGGCAGGACGGGACGTTGTTGGGACTCAGGGTCCTCCTCTGGGGAGCCCTCAGGGCTCCGTGCCTGCCTCCCGCCCTTCCCCTCCCCCCCGGGGGGGGGCAGTGCCTAGGCTGAGTGCAGGGGAGCCCGGCCGCCCCGTCCTCTGTCCCCGCTGCCCACTCACCAGGCAGCTCTGGGACAGCCCTCCAGGTTTCCCTGAAGCCCCGGCGGCCCGGCAGGTGCACTCACCTCACGGGTGACCTTGCCATTGTTGTCAAAGTCGTACAGGGTGAAGGTCCACTCCTGCCGGCTGTCCTCTTCTACGGACACATCACACTGTAGCTCCTGGACACAGACAGACAACCACGGACGTGGCTGGAGTACCCAGAGGCCAGGTCACGGGGCGGCTGCCTCCCCACTGCCCTCCCCAGACCTTGTGTGAAGGAAGAGCACAATGACCATGACATGAGGGGCCAGGTGGGCAGGCCAGGCCGGGCAGGGGAGGTCTGGCCCAGGGAGAGATGGCTGCGGGGATGCCAGACAGCCTCTGGGTCTTTGAAGGCAAAGGAAACACGGGGCGGGGAGGGGGGCGTGAGCTGGGGGTCTGAGAGGAGGCTTCGTGGCCTCAGGGAGACGGAACCTGGACCAAGGGACAGAAGTTACTGGAAGACACGGGGACCAGTAACGGGAAGCTATTACAGGATGCCCACGGTGGTCACCTGACCTGGAAGGCAGGAGAGGGTGAGCGAGCACAAAAAGGTAAAGCCCCAGCTCAGCCCCGGGTGCCAGCAGGTACATGCCCTCCATGGCTGTGTGACCCTGGGCGTGGCTTCTCTGTACCTCAGTTTCCCCTCATGTAAATTATGGGAAAGGCCAGTACTGATCTCACGAGGCTGATGGGAGCCTGAAGCACCCCACCCCACATCCCCTCGGCGTTCCCGGGTAGCTGTGATGGACGGTTCCCAACCTCCCACCTCAAGCAGCCAGCTTCTGTGTCCGGGGAAGACCTGAAGAGCCAGGGATTGAGTGCCCGGGGGCAGCGTGAGGCATTCGGCACGGCCCCAGCTGCTCTGGCACCGATCCACCCATTCACCCACTGGTATTGGCTTCCCTCCTTTGCTGCTCCCTGGGATCACCTGCCAAGTCCTTGCCTCAGGCTCTGCAACGGGGGAACTGGAAAAAGCGTGGAACTGTTTGGCACCTAGAGAAGTCCAATTAATGATAGTAGCTGCCATTGTCTTTGCTGTAATGTTAACATATGATGCACGTAATGTTAACAATGACTTCATTACCATCACTCACAGGACCCGACGTGTCTAACCACAGGCACCCGAGCTGGGCAGTGATGAGCTCTGATCCTGGCAGTGTGTATGCAGGAGCCAGCTGAACACCAGATAGAAAGTTCGAGAAAGGCTGGCTGGTTTGGCAAAGAGGGTCACAAGAGTCTATGAAAACAAGCAAAGACGCTCCCAGGCCATTCTGCTCCACGTCTTGCCTCAGCTGCCCTCTCCTTTTGCAGGAAGACGGGCTCAGGCCCCCAGAGAGGAGTGGTACCTGGCCTCTGAACGCCAGCAGGGATGTGCCCGAGCGCGGCGTCCCTGCCCCCAGCCTCTGCAGCTCGAAGCCAGTTCCCTCCAGCAGTCCTTGGGCGGCCCACGCGGAGTTCAAAGTCAGCCTTCCCTCAGTTGTGACATGCCCGTCTGATACCTGCCAAGTGCCCGTTCTGCTCTGTGAGGCACCGTTTCATGTAGCACAGCGCTCGCCCCGCACACGTGCCGCGCCCCCACCCTCCCCCCCCCCGCACTCACACACTCACACTCACACAGCGTTTATCTGATTCCTTCTCCTTGGCCTTCCTGCGCGGCTCCAAAGACAGCTCGGGGTTCAGTAACTATCGCCCCTCGACTTCTGTCATATATGTCTTTGTTCCCCCATCCCCCCACCACCTGGGCTTCTCAGGTGAGTCCTCCCCATGGGCCATGGATGAGTCCCGGGCAGTCAGCCGGGCCCTCTCCAGAAATCGGCCCACTCGGGCCTCCAGGGAAGTGAGACATCTCGGTCTGAGCCTTGCCTCTGCCGCTGCACTCAGCCCTCGGCTCTGCCAACCACCCCAGAAGACACGCAGGGACGCCAGTGGGCTCTGGGAAGCAGCTAGCAACCCCAGCTCCCCAACGGGATGCTGCCCGCCCCCCTCAGCTCCTGCATTCAGGGCCCACTGTGACCCGTCTCACACCCTGTCCCAAGTCATCTCCCCAGACCACCCGCCATCACTACGCAACACGATGCAGCTTTGTTTCCACACAGCTTGTGGCACCGACAGGCCTCTGGGCCTTTGCTCCTGCCGTTCCCTTGGCCAAAAGTGCTCTCCTTATCCCAGGGGCTCCGTGTCCTCACCTCTCCCAACTCCTACTCCTGCACTCAGAGGTTCTACTCAGACCGGCATCCGCCCCACCCTCTGCTTACAGCCACCGCCCTGCACAGGGTCAGGAACTGCCTCCAGACCCTGCGCACCTCCAGCCTGACCGAGGCGGCCGCCCCTCCGCGTGCTCCCGGACCCCCATCCCATCCCCGACTGTGCAGTTACTGGGTCTAGGTCACTCTCTTGTCCCCCCGACCACACCGTGCTCCGGGAGGGCAGGACCATGCCCCGTTCACTGTGGGGTCCCCTGGTAACCAGCAGGTGTCAACCGAGCTTGGTTGGAAGGAAGAAGAGAAGTACCGACGTGATAGTGGACACCCTTTGAAGCATGTTAGGTGCATTAACTCACCAGGCCTACAATAAATACCCCGACAAGAAAGAGACTGAAACTACCCGCATTTCCCAGGGGAGGCCAGCGGGGATGGGAACCCTAGGCTGCTGGCTCCAGAGCTATGGCCTAGTGGCCTCAGGGAGGGAGGCAGAGAAGGAAGAGGGGAGAGAAGCCGGTAAGCTCCGTGCCGACAGGCCCCGGTTCCGCTCTCTGGCACCCGGCCCTGCTTGGTACACAGAAGGAGCTTCACATACTGTTTGGGATGGGGCAGGACAGACAGACTGCAAGCTCTAGGACGACGTGTTCCTCTAGCTGTTGACCACATGGGGAAACTGAGTCCCAGATAGGGCCGGGGACCTGCCCAAGGCCTCCTGCCCCCCTGCATCCGGCCCACTCGAGAGCCCCACGTGTTCCCCAGACCAGCCCCAAAAGTCGAATCAAAGGCTTCTTCCAGTCATGAGGAAACCGAGGCCCAGAGGGGAAGGCAGACCCCTAGTACAGTAATGGCAGCGCCAGGGCCAGCCGTCCCCCCGGCCCCCCCGTCACGTCCTCCCCCAGACCGCCGGGCCACAGCCCAGTGGGATGGCGGTGCTGAGTCCTCAGGGCCCACGTGGAGCTGGGGCAGCTCCAGCCGTGGCCGGACAAACCTCCCACAAAGGGCAGCTGTTCACACAGGAGGTGAAAGGCCTCTGCGTCTGGACGGGCCTCAGCTCCCCTCCTCGAAAAGCACCGCCAAGAGGATAGAAGCCCTACTCTCCAGAGCCCAGTGCCAGGAAAGGGAACTTACTTCAAATTTCAGCTGCTTCTTGGAGCCCGGGCAAGAGTCGCTCGCCTTCTCTCTCCTCTTCTCGTCTCCGCTGGCCAGCCCGTCTGTCTTCTCGGGAGGCAGGGCCACTGCAGGGAGGGCAAGTGAGACAGCGTGAGGACCGTCCCCAGCTGGGCCTCGGGGCCACCGCACCCACTGGGGCTTTGGTCTGGGGACTGGGCCCCTTCCTGCCCTGCCCGTGTGCTAAAGTCAAAATCACTTGGCTCCCCGGCCTCGGGTAATGTCCGGGGCTGCCCGAGGGGAGCCCCCCTCCCAGGTCACCTGTGCCGGCCACTCAGATGACCCCAGGGCGCCTCAAGGCCGCCATTCTCCGTCCCAACTATACAGCCCAGATAAGCAGCCTGCAGCCAGCCAGACCAGAGGCAGGTGGACAGGAAGCTCATAGACTGTGGCCACTTTCCACACCGTCTCACTGCCTTCCCTGCTGACATTTTGGCCTCGAAGATGCTGCCGGCCTGGGCCCAGGCAACCGCATGCCGGATGGGCGGTCGGGAAGACTGAGGGAAACTGGAGGCACGGGGCCTCCCTCAGGCGGCCTGAGGGGCAGCCTCAGTCTCTGCTTGGGTCCTCCTGACACTATGTGTGAGCCAGGGTGGGTCGTGTACCTTCTCCAGACATCTCGATGGTTTCCCCAGCTGTACAACAGGGACCAGAGCAGCCCCCCTCCCCAGAGGATCCTTGGGCAGATTCACTGAGCTAGGACTGAAAAGGCCAAGAGCCCAGGGTCCCAGCGGCTGCGACTAGTTACGGTCAAGGGGACTAAGTCCTCTCCTCCCCCCCCACCCCAACTCAACCTCTCGGGAATCAGCACAGTTGGTAGCTTAGCTAAGTTTTCTCAAAGTGGAGGCTTTGGGAATGCAAAAGGACACAAAAGCATCATACCGAACACAGGCAGCCTGGGATGGAACAGGACAGGGAGGGAGGAGCTGAAGACAAGGGTGCTCGGGTCACCAGTCCAGACAGGAGGGGACAGGGAGGCCACGGCAGCAACAGACTGACCTGGCTCCATCCACAGCTCCCCTCCCAGCGGGGCCTGAGTATTCCCTTCTTTCTCTTCACTCCGGGTACACCCAGAGGGATTCAGGGGGACCCCCCCCCCAGGGCCTGCAATGCCCCCCCAGCAAGGCAACAACTCCTTAGAGCTGTCAGGGGTCCAGCGGGAGACCCTGTCTCAGCCCCAGATCCCAGCTCCCTCCTGGTGCTTTGACAGAATGAGGCTGATAAGGACAAACCTAAAAGGAGATCCAGCTCCTTGGAGGCCTCCAGGGCAGGGGGCCAGGTTGGGGGGGGGGGGTTGGGCCTTGATGGCGGTGGGGGGAGGTGACTGATGCTGACGGCTTCTGATCTAGTGGATAAAACCAGGTCCTGCCCTCCCTGCTCCTCCAAAGCAAACACCACCACAGCCAGGCGGCACACCAGCCCAGTGCAATGCCGAGTCCTGGGGCAGTCAAGCCGGCAATTAGCCAGTGACCCAAGGACAGCCGAGCACACGGCCTGGGCCACCCTGATTCCCCCACTCCAAATCTGCAGGTCCTGCTGGGCCCGAGCATCCGCCATCGTGGGACCAGCCGGGGTGCAAGGCAAAGCGCTTGACCAGGCCACAAAGCAGTAGGCACTATGGCCACCCCCACTTAGAAAAAGGCAAAAAGCTCTAGAGAGGCTTGTCAGAGCGAGTCAGGGAGCGGAGTCTCTCTCCATTCCTAGCCCTCAGCTCTAGGAGCCCCCACCATCTCCGGTGGGTGCAGCTGAGCTCGGCGGGAGTGTCCCGATGAGAGGACTGATCCTCTGGGTCTGTATCCCTACCCTGCTACTGACTGGCCTGGGCAACGTTGGGTAAGGTTCTGGACTTCTCAGGATCTCAGTCTCCTCGTGTGGAAAATGGGGATGAAATGGTTTCTTCCTCACAGGGTTACTGGGGTGGGTGGGGGGAGGCAATGAGGAAAGTGCCTCCTTAGCACAGTGACCTGCATGCAATAGGTGCTCAGTAAAAGCTTGGCTTTGCAAAAGATGGAGAGGAGCCATGGTCCCAGCCGATAGCCCAGATCGAGAGGATCCCCCTCACCCCAAAACTGCCCCACTGGAGAAACCATGGTGCTCTTCTGGCCGGCAACATCCTCCAGTCGGCCCCCCCACGGGGGTTGAGGGGGGAGAAGAAAGGAAAACAAAGCCGAGCTCCATCTTCAAAGCTGCAGCCTCCCTCCACAGAGGTCCTGGCTGGAGATGTAAGCCAGCCAGGCTTATCGAAACCAAACTTCAAGTTCAAAGAGAAGTTATCAGAAAACCACCTTCAGGTTCAACATTGCCTTTCAAGTTCCACTTGATAAAACCCAAAGAAAAGAAAGCTCTGTCCCTGCTCCCTCCTTCTCTGGAGCACCCCTCCCCACACGCAGGCCCTCCCTGCCTCCCCTCCTTCCTCCTCACCAACCGAGGTAGAAAACGCCCCCCTCGCCCACTCACCCTCTTCCTGTATCTTCTCTAAAGACCAGAGCGGTCTGGATTGCCTTCTCTTCCCCAAGGGGTCCCTCATCCCATCCCAGCTCAGAAAACCCCCATCATTGGGCTCGTGGGCAGGCACAAGAAGGGTAAAGGGTACCCACTTCGGGCCGCCAAGGCCCCACCAACCAGCAAAGAGAATGGCATTTTTGTCGAGATGGGCTTTGGCACCAAATTCTGAGCCCATTCTCTCTCTCCTACTCCTGCTCAGCCCAGAGATTTTTTTTTTCCCCCAGAGATGATCTTCGGGGGGGGGGGGTGCATAATTTCAGAGGGACTCTGATCATTCTTTAATCACTCACAGTAACAACAGGAGATACCGCTAACTTGAAAGAAGAAAGGAAAGCTGGAGGAAGAGTAGAAAAAGGAAGGGAAGGGTTGGGGTAAGGAGGAAAGAAAAGTCTTCATGTTCAAAGACTCGTATTCTGGGTTTATAGCCTATGTTGCTATCATACCTTTAGATGTGACATACCTGTAGACGACTTAGAACAGCCAGCCCACCCACCACCTGTTTTTGTAAATAAAGTTTTATTGGGACACATTCACGTTCATATGCACTGTGTATGGCTGCTTCGCTCTATGATGGCAAAGTTCAGCAATCACAGCAGAGACTATATGGCCTGCAAAGCCTTAAAGTTATACTCTCCTGGTCCTTTATAGAAAAGTTTATGAACTGCACTTAGGTACCCTTCCCACCAGGGTACCCTGATAAGCAGGGTGCAGGCTAGATTTCACCTGCTGCTCACCTGCTTACCTGGAAACCTGTGCAGTACACAACCTGCCCAACCATACACAGTAGGCATGGAAGAAAGAAAATGTCAACTCTGATTTCTTCAAACCAATTCTCAGCTCAGATGAGTCTGGGGGTGGTGTGCGAAGCTCCTTCTCTTTGGAAACTGCTCCCTGTCCCTTCTCACACCATGGCTGCGAGAAGCCTGCTGGCTGTGTTTACCAGATGATGGCTCTCTCCCACATTAGCTCCCAACCTGGCATCTCTCCACCCCCAGCAACTGCCAGATTAAATGCATTACTTGACCATCTTCACCCGGCTCCCTTTGATGTTCCCTTCTCAAGCTTCAAAATACCTTTTGGAGGGAGATCAGACAGCATTAAACAGAATTACTAATTAATTAAGCAAAGTTAAATTTTAAACACTGTTTGTTGTGTTAGCCAAAAGCCTGAACAGAACAGACTTTTTTTCCTCCACTGAGATCAAAGACAGTCTCTTCCCTGTCCCTCCCCCAGTTTAAAAAGAAGAGGGGGCTGGGGAGAAAGAGAGGGAAAGAAGAGAGTACAGAGGAACATGAGGGAGCGAGGAAAGACCCGAGTGGGGATGAGTGGGGATGGTCGGGATGGTCATTGGGGGTGATCATGAGGTCGAGACTCCCGGCCCTCACCCCGCAACCACAGTCCCAATAGGAGGCATCAACAGCTCATTTGGGACCGCATGCTGGGAGAGACCTGGTCACTTCCTCGAGCCTGTTTAGCCTGGCAAATAGCAGTGACCCAGGGAGCAGGACGGCACAGCCTACCCAGCACAAGCTGCTGATAGCTGGCACCACCCAAACAGCATGAGAATCAGCTACAAAATAAAACAGATCTGCCCTCCCGCCGCCCCACCCTCCCTGGCACACAGGCAGGACAGGCACCTCAGGGTTCTTCCCAGGGGGGTTGGGGGGGGGGGGCTTAGGGTCATCTGAGAGACAGGTTGTGCAGTGTACAACTCTAGGCGGCGCCGTTCACAGGCTGGACCTCATACGCTTGTATATCGCCAGTGATATTTTTTGGACAGATGGCAGAAAGGTGTCTTGAGGCCGGCGGGAGGGGGTAGGGGGAAGCTCCTTTCTCTACTTTGCATGAATGCATTTGTTGCGAGCAGAGTGCCGTCTCTCCCCATCCGGCCCAGCACTTCATTCTGCGCAATCTGATCTGGGATCTTCCGATTCCTTCACAGGAGCCTGCCACATCCTGGCGGCCAGACTGCAAGTCTCCTGGGAGCCGGGGTCCTGCCAGCTAGTGCCCCTGGGATGCCCACAGCACATGCACAGGGCAGCCAATCCACCCCAGTGTGCAAAACTGCACCAAACCCCATAGGCAGACACAAGGAAGGCTGCATAACAAACACACCATCAATTCTGGCTTGATTGAGATTGGGAACCGGCGGGGAGAAAGGGGGTGCTTGAAAGAGGTAGGTCTGTTCCCGAATCCCATACTTCGGCTAAAATCCAAACCCTGGATGATGGGAGAAAACGCCAGCTTATTTTAACATAATCTAGAAAAGCCTGGTTGATAATAAACTTAGGAAGTAGGGACAAATTTGAAATCCCGTTATGACTATTATCAGCCCTCCCTCACACCCCAGAGACCAGAAATGACTGACACTCAGACGGGCAGTTCTATCCTCCCGGTTACCTGCCACGTTCTTCTCTGCTGATACGACGTAAGATCTAACACAAGCCAGAGCTTCCTTGCTGGAGTTTGGACACCTGCCCTAAAGTCTCCACTGGCCCTTCTCAATTGTCCACGTGCAGATTATCTGCTGCAAATATTTTAGTCTCGGGGTGGCTCGCCAGGATGTTTCTGACTCCCCAGCCCGCCACCAGCAGCTGTTAGAGGGAATGCAGATGAATTTTAATATTAGCCTATGCCAAATATAATTAGGCGGGTAAATCTGCTGCCAGTAAAAAGAGAAAGATATCATATGTGCATTCCAGGCCAAATGGTTTCTCGCATCATTTGTGCGAGGTTCTCCTGAGGGAGCGAGGGTCCGGGAGGCGCGCAAATCTGTTCATTCAACGAGCTCAGCAGCGGGCTGGTGAGGTTAGTGGGTACGTGCAGTATTCCATTAGGGCCTGTTAAGAACACCGGGTGGGGTAGGTTCCTGCTTGCATCGTACCAAAGAGGAAACTAACTTTAAGGATCTTAGCAAAATGGATTTAGCCATGTAGTTCCCTGCTGAAAGTGATCTGCCCGCTGCTGTCTCTTGGCCCTGCCTCTCCCATGAACTGCTTTTTAATTTGTAACCCAGCCGTGCTCTCACACTGTTATCCCTGCCAAGAACACTCAACCTGGCTTGCCAGTTCCTGCTCAACCTTCAGGTCCTCAGCTTAGGCCCTCCAACCTCTGAGACGGTGCCTGCACGCTCCCAGGGGCTAGGTTAGGGTTCCCTGCTCAGGGTCCATCTTACTCCGCTATCATCATTATTCTGTTAATTCGATCTTCCTAAAGTAGCCCCAACATACAGAACAGTGCCTGTCACCCCACATCTAGGCACATCAACACTGTCATCATCATCATCATCATCAAAACGAGACAACAGTAAGTAGCACAAGCGGGATTTGAACCCAGAAGCGTAGAAACAAAAGAACGAAAATCCCCGTTTCCTGACTCCCCAGCCTCTGGTCTCTCCACTGCATCACCCAATAGTAGACACCTGGTCTTGCGTGTCCTGCAACCATCATACCCCTTCTGAGAATAGCATCTGGGTTTCCTCTGGTGGGCCACCCCTCTCCCATCTCAATCCACATGGATTTATGGAGGGCTGATCTGACTCCGGCTTTGGGGATGCACCCAGCACCCAGTCGACACAATGAATTTCATCCTGACAGCCACTGGGGCTGCTCCTATGTCAGTACCAAGGGAGGGTGCATCCTGAAGCCAGTGAAGCTGAGCCTGTGGGCCCCTCCCTTACACGGGCCCTGGCAATGTGTTCACGTGGTCGTTTGGTTTTCTGATACTTTCAAAATTAGGTATTTTAACTTCAATTGGTTACGACCACTGTCTCTTTCCATTCTGACTCCCAAATGTCCTCATGTGTCACGCAGTGTCGGAGCGAACACAGGCATTTCTGGAATTGAGCTAAGGGAAGGCTGAGCTGGAGATACCTTTCTTTAGGTTTAGTGGGATAGATCTATCGTCTGGTTCAAAGTTATCGTGTAAAAAATAAATAAAAGAATTACGTATTCTTTTTCTTAAAGATGGCCCCCAAACTGGGATAAACTTCAGGTGCTACACAACCTAGATCCACCTGGTGAGAACCAAACTTTTGCAAGAAGAATTGGGACTTGGGGGCTCTCTTTCACCTGAGGTGGCTGAGCTCATAGGATGGGAGTGCCCAGAGTTGGGTAGCTACCCTTTGCCACCTTAGCAGGAGAGACCAACACAGGGGCAGAGGGAGAGGTGACCGAGGGAGGGAGAGAGAGAGAGAAGAGAGAGAGAGAGGGAGGGAGGGAGGGAGGGAGGGAGGGAGGGAGGGAGGGAGGGAGGGAGGGGATGTGTGTGTGGATGACATGTTTTGAGCTCCAGGATCCAGCTGGCCCTTTTTAGGCAGGATCCACCCTAGGATTTTTCAAGATCATCAGCCAAAGCTTCATCGCATTCGGGTTGAGTGTCAAAAGAACCCAAAGAATCCTGACTTAACTCTTAGCCCCCGCTTATCAGGACAAAAACCACCTCCACCCAAAGAGGAATTGACCTAATGCGGCAGGATTCTCCAAGGTAGTTTCTGGCCTTTCCACCAGTGGGTGCCTACCCTTCCTGAGACCAGACATGCCAGCCTGGGGTTTTTTTTCCTCCACAATCTTGCCTCCCCGGGCTGCATTTTACTGTAGGGAGACTTTATTTAAGGACCAGTGGTGACTGAGGAGAAAAAGGAAAGGAACTCAAGAGAAAGAAAGAAAGAAACCTTCCCAACAAATAGCATTCCAGCCTTTTACCTCATCAGAGCGCAAGGTTGATGGCCACTCTGCTTTGAGGTTTGAATCGGTTGAAATGAAACATCTGTTCAGGGGGGGACAGGGCGGGGGGGAAATGCCGGCAGAGAGGGAGCAGGAAAGAGAAAAAAGCTTTTTGGGGCCTAAAAATACCATGTCCCTTCCATTCTCCCTCCATCCCTGCCCAAGTTAAAACATGTGATGCAATTCAACTTTTAAAATCTAACCCCGAGCTACTTGAAACTACTGAAGCCTGCTCGGTATGTGACACAAGTCAGAATTTCCACCATTCCAGCTGAGCTTTTATGAAGAACAGACTCCGAGCGGAGTCGGGCCCCACTGACACTCACAGGAGGACGGGCTCTGAACTGAGAGCGAGCAGCCGGCAGGGTGTGGCCCGCCTGCCCTCCATCGGGGGGGGTCCCCGCTGCTCCCCAGCCATCTCTTCCTCCGCTTGGACTTCCAGGGAACCACCGGCCAGCCCCAGTGATTGACCGGCCTTTGCCGGGGAGACGCGCAGGGCCGTCTGTGGAGACGTCCTCAGAAGTCCTGCCCCTGCTTTCCCTCTCACTGTCTCCCCGCCCCCCGGCTGCTCCCCGACCTCCAGACTCAGTGCCCAACTGTCTGTCTACTTGGCATCTCTACTTGGATGTCCAACAGCCATCTGGAACCTGACATGCCCTCAACAGACAGCCTTCGCTGTCACCTGCCCAAACCCCCACCTCAGAAGTGGCCCCAGCCTTGCCTTTGGTCCTTAAGCCGGGGGAGGGGGTGCCCAGGATCCCTTTCTTTCCCTCATCCACCCCCTCCCCCCACCTCCCCTCCCCCACGCCTACCCCCAGGCCCACCCACTGCTCTCCAGCCCCACGGCCTCCCCGCTAAGCCGATGCCATCACCTTCACCGGCACTACTAGAATCATGCCCCGTTGTCATGGCCTCCTTCCTCCCTCCCCCGCAGGGCCCATCCTTCCAAGAAGCCACAAGTACTTTGTTAAAATGGAAGTCAGAAGCTGGCACTTACCTGCCTACGATTTTCCAGCGCCTTCTCTTCAAAAGCAGCGTGAAAGCAAGCGCGTGGTCCCACCCTTGCTGACGGGCCCACAGGTCTCCCTTTTGTGCTTCCCTAAACCCCAAGTTCCTTCCCCCTTGGGGTTCTGCTTGCTTGCTCCTCCTGGCTGGTCTCCCTTCACATCCTCCCATGGCTGGCTCCTTCCCGGCACCTGCATCTCCGCTGACACGTCACCTCCTCAGAGAGGCCTTGCTACCCTCTACCCTCCACTGGGTTTTACCTCTTGGCAGAGCACCACTACCAGAAACGTGCACGGTCCTTCCCGCGTCCCTTGTATGATACGCTGCCAGCAGGTGCTCAGTAAATACTCCCCGAATGAGGAGGACTTAGAGACCCGAGTTCAGTTCTCAGTGTGCTGTGTGACCTTGGACAGGTCACGTGCCTTCTCCAGGCCTCGGTTTTCCAACTACGTGTGAAGGGGCTGAACAGCCTCCTGAGGGCTCCTCGGGTCTGTGAGTGGTCGATATGTCACACCTGGGGGCCGGGACAGACAGACCGGGGCCATGGGGTGGGTGGGGGGTGGTACATGGGGCCTGCCTGGGTGGCCCGAGGGAGGGGACTGCCTGACTTCAATGACTTCATGATGTTGACTTCATTCTTCCAGTGAATATTTATTGAGCACGTATAGCATGCCAGACTCTATGTCATGCACTTGGGAGGAGAAGGAGAGGTTCTAATAGGATTAAAGAAGCTTTGAAAATAGATCTTCTTTGATCTGGACTAGTAAATAATTATAAACACCAGTTGGCTCCTCTTCAAGAAGGGACCCATGAAACAATAAGACTCCTCCCAGCTCACATAGGCTGGGCACTTACTCCGCGTACCAGGGCTGTTCTCTTCGCTCGCATAAATGACCTCACTGTCTTCACGGGAACCCTGCAGAAGGGCTCTGATTACCTCCAAAAAGGCAAATGAAAAACAGAGTCGTGAAACAATTCACCCAAGGTCACCCAGAGACTGGTGGTTAAGGCCAGGCTGGATCCGGGGTCTGACTTGCAAATTCCCAAAAAAAGCCCGAATAAAGGTAGGAAGGTGCCTCTCGTGGATTCGGAGGTGGTGGTGGTGAGACAAATTTCGGAGCCCGTGCAGAGTCAGACAGGCCCTGAGCTCACAGTGGAGCTACTCAGACCCCCAGAGCCTCAGGCCCAACAACACTGCCCTGTGTGGCAGGTCCAGCTACTCTAACACATCCACCCTGGGGCCCGGGAAGTGGGGACCCCCGGGGGCCCAGGCTGGGGAGAGAGAGACCTGCCCTGAAGCAGCCCTGGGGGCCTGGAGGGAGGGCCCGGGCCCCCAAGGGGTGGGGCCCCCTGACTTCAAGCCCTCTGACAGTTCCTTTACTGGAGGTCTGTCAAATCAGTTTTCCAGAGATGCCAGGCAGGCGGCAACGTGCCTGCTTCCGGCCCCAAGTGGAGGCTGGACGACAGGAAACACACACGGTGTTGGGGGTCTGTGGCCAGAGACCGGAGGTCAAGCCCCCTGGGAGGGGTGGGGACATGCCTGGGTGGCAGGGAGAGAGGGGACCCAGAGAGAAGGGGCTTGTGACCACGTACAGGTCTTTCCCTTCCCAAGGGCACAGAGCAGAAGCTGCACCGAGTGCGGAGGACACCCCCAGACCAGTGCTTCCGGGGGGCCACTCAGGGTACGATGGGTCTGCCAAACGGGTGTGGCTCCAATTTGCACCTCAGGCCACAAGCCACAGGCTGCCACCACCCGTCATGTGGCCCAACCGATGAGATGAGGAAGCCAGGTGCGGACCGGAGTGAAGGGTGGGGTGGGCCCTCCCCTGTGCTCAGACCCCTGCTGGGTCAGCAGAGGGAGGGTTCCTCTCCCCTCCTCCCCTGGAAAGCCAGCCCCGCGCGTCCTGCCCCTGCCACGCCCAGCCAGCTCTCAGAGCTTGGGACTTTTGATGTTTACAGTTCAAAAGGAGCTCCGCGGCCCTCGCACCAAGCCCAGACTTAATCTGCCCTCCTCGAGCTCCCAGCCGGCCAGTTAAGGCGGTTAAGATGCTGGATTAGGGCCGGCTTTACATAACAACGCAGGAGCTAAAGCTGTCCTCTCCTGGGACGGCTAAAAGACTTCTTTTTATCTTCACGCCTCAGATGGCCTTTTTTCTCCCTTAAACAGCCCTCCAGCCCGCCAAGAGGCAATGAACTTGGCCAACAGGAAGACAAAGAAGAGATTCAGGATTCAGGCAGCATGCTCTCGCTTGGCCGGTAGCACAGGGGGACGCCGCAGCCCCCGCCCCGGGGCCAGGTGGGTGCTTCTCCGTGGCCGTGGCTAGGACCTGGGTGACCACGGAACCACAGACGGTCATGGGTCCAACATCCCTCCCACCAGTGTCAGGGCCACACAGGCCGGCCCAGGCGCAAACCCGAGCAGCCTCACCTACTCATCGTTTTCACTTTTTAATTCTGCTTTGAGTCTTTCAATCCATTCGTCTTGGGAAAGTTAAAACATTCGTCCCCGTTAATACTACAGCCCTCTCTCTTTGTGAGCTCTTTCCGGTTTTAGTTACCTCTTCCCAGGTCCAAGAGGAGCACCCTATCTTTGTCTGTCGAGCCCTCCAGCTATACAGCAATACGCACATGGTCTCTACTCACACACGTAGGAAATACGGAGCGTTATCGCGTGCCCCTTTTTACATAAAACATACTGGCCATGGCGTACTGCATCTCTCTGCAATCTGATCTGTTTTATGTTCTCTGCTTCTGTGTAAACTTTTGTTTGAAGAAAGAGGCCGAAGAGCTGGACCAACAACAACTTAGTCCGACCCCTAGTTGGGAAACTGAGGCAGGAGAGTGGCTCCTAACCCCCTCCCTCATGAGTGGTGGCACCGATGTGCCCGGACATCACCAGGGACTAGCAAGGTGCCCGGGCTGCCCTTCGAGCCCGGCGTGCAGCTGGGAGGCCATGGGGTCAGACCGAGTGCCGCCAACCTGACACCCTTTCCCCATCAGGAGCCGGGACCCTCGGGCGCCTCGTCTTCATCCCCCATCCATCAGCCAATGTTTGTAAGTGCTGCCCTCCCCGCTGCCGCAGGGCTTCCTTCTCCCTGCAAGGAGCCCCTTTGCGCACCCATAGAGTCCAGCTTCATGTCCCCACTCATCATGTGACAGAGGGCAAGGGGGCCTAGAGCTGGGGGGACCTGGCTGCGATCCACAGCAGGCTGCTACCAGGCCTGGGAGGGGACCCCGGTCTAGGTGCTTCTCGGCCAGCATTCCTTCTACATCATTCCAACGGGACTCACGCTCTGAATGTAGACAGTGAACAAAGTAACCCTCCCCTCCAGAGGGAAGTGGATTCCATGGGTAGGCCATTTCATGTCTGTTTGCAGAGAACGACATCCCATTTGAAATCAATTACATGGTTGTAAACTGAGCTTTGACGGACAGAGAAGTGCCTCCGGTGGGGCAGTAAGGAGGGGCTCAATACATGATGGATAGACAGACAGACGATGATTGGAGGATGGGTCAATGGATGAAGGGATGAATGACGGGGGATGAGCGCACAGGCAGAGAAGGGAGTACGGATGGCTGCGTGGTAACTCAGAGTGGCCGGGCTGGTGGACGGGGGACAGGAGAGCAGGGCGAACCATGGATGGATGGATGGGTGGGACATGGCCAGTGGGTGGGTGGGCGGTGGGGCGGTGAGGAGTGAGGGATAAGTGAATGAAGGGACAGACAGACGAGTGGACTGGTGGCTGGTTGGATGGGTAGCAAATGGGCGATGGATGGAGTAGGTGGAAGGATGGATGAACGAGAGAATGAACTTGCTACTGAGTCACCATACGAAGGAGGGGGAAATGAATACATAACCGGAATGAGACCCGAAGCCCGCGGAATCAGTGTCTGGGGTCACTCCAGTCCCCAGGGCTTACATCCTACCCACCTTTACCTGACTCCCCAGATGTCAAGGCACCAACTCTTGGCATCTCTCCATGGAGCCAAAGACAAGAGCTGAGGCTTGGGGGAGCCCAGGGGAATGACAAAATTAAGGCTGCAGAGCCTCTGAGTGCAGTTACCAGCTCTGTAGGCTGCACAAAGCCTTCCATCCATGGGACTCCCCCCAACCCTTGATTCAGGACCTGCTCTTATTTGAACAAAGTTTGATAGATACCTGGGTCCCGGCCGGCCTCCAACTCCTGGGCAACTGAGTGAATCTCTTAAAACAGTGCTTCTCAAAGTGTAATGTGCACACAAGCCACCTGGGGAGCCTCTTCAAGGACGAATGGCCTGGGGCTGACAGCTCTCAGGCTGCATGTGGCCACAGCCCTCAGGTCTGGCCCAGGATCCCCTCGAGAAACTCTGGGCACTATGTGCTCCTCTCAAGGCCCTACGGGGCCCAAAGGCCTAGATCCCTGCCTCCCCTCCCCAGACCCTGGGCCCCCTGGCTCTCCTGCGAGCTGCCTGTCCTTACCTCCACAGCAAGGCCCCTACTAACCTAAGGCTTCCCCAGTTCAGTGATTCTCTTCTCTGAGTATAAAATGGAAAAGCTATCTCACTTAGCAAATGCTTTCCAGTGCCATCTGTGTTCCGTACCCAATGCAGGGAGTCAAGCAGGGAGAAGGCTCTCGTTCCCACTCTGTAAGTGTGGAAACTAAGGCTCTTCTAGAAAGGTGGTGTGCCTTGCCCGACGTCAAGTGAGGGCACCAGAGGCCGGCCCTCTGCTCCAAGGTCCTCATCCTTCTACAAGGTGCCTCCCCTTGAACAAAGGCAGGAGAGAGAGCTACAGACATGGGAGGGGAGGGGCCGGTAGGGGGCTGTCTGTATGTGTTCTTGTTTGTGCTCCAAGTGAGTGATGTGAACCAAGAAACGGGGAAATACAACAGCTACTTTATGTAGTGCTGTATGTGGTGTAGTATGGTCACCCCCCACCCCCCACCAAATAGGAAAGCTGAGCTAAAACAACCTGTCCAAGGTTCCCCGGCCAATACAGAGCAGGGCCCAGATGGGAGCCTCAGGAGCCTGGCTCCACTCTGGGCTTGGACCCATGAAGGGCTACACCACCCCCACCGGCAGTCAGGGTCTTGTCCTCTGCCTGGTCTGCAGATTTTCTGGAGTGAACCTAGGGCACGTGGTGGACCAGATGGCCCCTTCCCCATCTCACTGCACCCTAGGAAGAGAGCAATGGATTCCAGTACCTTCTAGCCGAAAGTCTTCCTCTTCCTCCTCACTGAGCCTTTCTCTGAAAACTTCACCCACGAGCTCCTAGAGGAAGACAAAGCAGGGACGTTAAGTAAGTATCCAACAGAGTCAAGGAGAAAGCCAATATTCGGACGGTAAAGGTGGCTTCATGAACGTGTGCCTGGCTGGTCACAGGGAAGCAGGGGTCCTGCTCTGATTCTTCTGATGGGAATTTAGGTCAACTGAGGTGGATCCTGTCGCTTGAAAAGTGAATTGTCACCATGCTTTTTAGGAAGTACCTTTTTCTCAGCCTACAGCTCACTATCAAATACTGCATACGGGGCGCCTGGGTGGCTCAGGCCTTAGGCGTCTGCCTTCGGCTCAGGTCATGATCTCGGCGTCCTGGGATCGAGCCCCGCATCGGGCTCCCTGCTCGGCAGGGAGTCTGCTTCTCCCTCTCCCTCTGCCCCTATCCCCGGGGCTCGTGCTCACTCTCTCTCTCAAATAAATAAAATTAATTTAAAAAAAAAAATACTGCACACTTCTCCCTCAGAAAGGAAGTTCCACCCTCTGCCCTGGAAAAAGACAGAGACAAGATGAGAAAAAGGTCCCTCATCTATCCGTCGGAGTCAACTTTGATGGACTCAGGACCAACAAGCCTCCTCTGTGGGCCCCAGGAAGGGATCTCAGTGTGAATCCTTCCTCCAGCAGAGAATTCCAGGCGGGCTGTCTCCATGAGTTTGCAAAGAGGGCCTGGTGTGCACAAGAGTGGGTCTCTATGGCCCCTAACATAACCCCCCAGCAGTTCAGCATCACATTCAGCAGCCTGCATGCTCTGCCTCCTGGCTGATCTTCAGACATGCCTGCCGCCTCTCCCCAGTGCACACACATTCCAGAAACTAGCCTGATTCTTACACTGCCTTGCCCGGTGCCCCACGTGTGAGTTCAGGATGCCCGGTGGCAGAGTTGCTCCTGACCAGCCTGGTCACGCTGCCACTCGGGTGTTGTCAGGTTGGCAAGGGGAATTTGGTTAGCCCACGGGCTGGGAAGTTTCTGGAAGGTCGACAAAGGTACCACTTATCTCACCCTAACCCAGCAGGGTGACCCTAGATATGGAAGAAGCAAGACCAGCACTTGTCAGACCGTCTTCTGCATTATTGGTGTTCTGCCAATAAGAGTTCTGTGATCAAAAAAGATTGTTTTCAAGTCAGAGAAGATCCCTTACTGAAGAATTTACTATGGTAATGGACACCGTGAATATCCAAGTGGTAACTTATACTGCATTCCTCAAACCTATTGAGACCATGGAGTTTCATGTCTCAAAAGCATCCCATGGGATCTGAGTTCCAAGGAACCCACTTTGGGAAATGCTCCTCTTCTGGGGAAGAGACAAAGTTTGGGAGGGTTACACCGCCTTATCTCTTTTGATGCCACAACAATGCTCTGGCAGCACTTCTAGAACCACAGAATGACAAGCAATAAGAAAGCCCAAAAGCAGCAGCTCTCACCAACTTCTCTTTTTGGGGAAAAAAAAGGTGCAAAGAGAAAGAAAAAGAGAATGCACCCTCTCCTTGAAAAATTAGAAGGGGGAATAAAATCTCACACTTCAGATACTTAACAGAAACACCAGTGCTTGTCTTGATTAACAAAACCAAAATCATGCTTGGTAGAGCTGATCTTATCAGCTGGACACAGCTGGAGATAAGTCTCTAGTTTTGTTTTGTTTTGTTTTGTTTTGTTTTGTTTTGCTTTGTTTTGTTTTGAAAGGATCAACAGCTAACATTTTATGGATTAGGGCTGGTGTTCTCCATTCTCCCTCTTCTTCCAAATCGTCCTGGGGCATCACACTCTTTCCCCTGCAGGTTGTGAAAATGTCGTCAAACTCCTGGTGTCCCACTGACTTCAAAACCAGGCTCCTTGATTCCTGGAGTCTGGGCGGCTTCTCCCTCCACTTCCTCCGCCAATTATCATAATCACCGAACACTTCCTGGGCTTGTAAACTGGCTGTTTGTGTTAACAGCACCGGAGTTGACAGGGAAGCTGGGAGCCGGTGACAGGGACGGCACACACTCAGGCGGCATCATTAGGTGGCTGGGACACTCCGGCAGCCAATTAGAGGCCATCTTTCATGCCAGAGGAAGACAGATGCTGCCTCCCCCAGACAGGCTGGCAGGCAGCACTCCCAGGAGCGGGAGACCGGCTTCAAGGGGATCGTGCTGAGGTCTTCTGGAAAGCGGAGGCTCAGCGCTGACCTCGGCCCGCCACCCTGACCGCTCCCAGCGAGGCGGCCAGGACCTGCCAGGCACACGCCTGCGAGCGCTCGCGTCTTCTTGCGGCACACCTGGAGGAGTTTAGAGACTGCCAAGGTCTCCCGCAACAAAGCAGCCGTCTGGAACCCCAAGTAATGATGCCTCGCGGTGTGCATCACTGCACTCTGAGAACTGTCTGCAGGGAGGACCAACCTCCCTGACACAGTAAAGGCATGCCTCTGCATATGAAAGCAGAGTTCTGGCAAGTTCCAGGGTCGGCCTCTTCGTGCTAAACCCTACACCACTCTGTAGAACCGTAAAAGCTCCCCAGCACCAGGGTCCGTGGACTCGCTGTGAGGCACAGGTGCTTGATGCTGGCAAAAATCCGTTTCATCCAGGGCGCGCGGGTGGTTCAGTCGGTTGAGTGTCCAACTCGGTTTCTGCTCAGGTCATGATCTCATGGGTCGCGAGATCGAGCCCCGGCACAGGGCTCTGTGCTCAGCAGGGCGTCTGCTTGAGATTCTCCCTCTCCCTCTGCCCCTCTCCCCACTTGCTCACTCACTCTCTCTCAAATAAATAAATCTTAAAAAAAAAAAAATTCATTTCATCCGCTAAGCCAGACGCCCAGGGAGTGCACTGTCCGTGGTCCTCAAGCTTTGAATCACTAAGCCAGCAGCAATGCGGTGTGGAGCCAGACACAGGATCACATCCCGGCTCCATGGCCTCCCTTTGCCCTTGGACGTGGGGCCAGCCACTGCTTTCTTGGAACCTCAGTCTATCTCTCTGTAAAATGGGCTCAATGACAGGACAGCCGACCTTACTGGGCATCTCCTCAGCGCCAGGCACCATGCGAGACACCTTGTAAGGATATTTATTATCTCCCCCAGTCTTCACCATTGCCCAGCACTTTCCATCTCTCCAGGAATAAACACTCATAAAAACGATCTGCAATTTGTAAAGTGAGAGTTATAATTGTTACCCTTTTTTTTCCCGAAGAAACTGCCGTCAGTCCTCAAGGGACATAGGAGACAGGAGATAATGGGACCGAGAGCCACTCGTGTTATTTACCAAGTGCTCATGGTGCATGAGGCACCGACTGAGGGAATCCTCACAAGAACCTCCAGGGAATGGGGTTCCCAAAAGTCCTGTATTTAAATCAGGAGGAGGCTCCACGAGGCCAGGTGACAGGTTCTGGATCCTCAGCAGAGCCAAGATTTGAGCCAGTTCTCCCAGAAGCCTGGCCGGAGCTAGTACAATGGAGTCAGGGTTCCTGTGGGCGTGCGACAGAGGCGGCCAAAAGCCCTGGTAAGTCACTTGCCAGGGACCAGGGATCACGCTTAAAGATGTGCAAGGAGAACGGCCCTGCCACTAGCTCCGAGGGTGGTGGCCAAGGCCTCCGGTTTGTGCTACAGGACTCAAAGGGCCCACAGCTCCTCCCCACTAAGGTTGGGGACTCAACAGAGCTCTGGCCAGGAGACCTGCAGACAAGGTGTGAGGCCAGGCCCTCGGGACCATCTTGCAGGAAGGTACTCAGACCCCTCGACAGCCACGGTCCCCACGCAGAGCCCCACTGCAGAAGGTGCAGGGCATGGAACTGGAATTGGTCAGACCTCGGTTCAAATCCCAGCTCTGCTTCATACAAGCTGCACCATGTGGGCAAAGGAACATTCTCAGCCTCCCATTTGTACACAGGGACGATAGTGCTCGTGATGTCTCAGGGTGGGTGTGAGGATTAAGTCAGTCATTGCATGGAAAGTGCTTGACATGACACCTGATACCACAACTGGGGCTCCATAGACCGATAGTTATTGTTTATCACTTCTTCTACTCCAATGGTCAAATAGCTACCAGAACATTGCTCAGAGAATCTCAAAGACTCACCAGCCCCAAGGCGCCCTCAAAGACACTGAGAAACAGTCTCCTACCCAGCACACTGTTTTTAATGCTTCACATTTAATCCTCCTGGCAATCCTTTGAGGTCATACCATTATTATCCCCACTTCACAGATGAGCAAACTGAGGCACAGAGAGGTTAAGCAACTTGCCTAAGGTCACACAGCTAATAAGGGTCAGAGCCAGGCTGGAAGGCAGGCATCTGGCCCCAGAGCCCACACCCTTCCCCACTGCCCTGTAGGAAGCCCAAGTATGGGGCTTGGTATGAGCGACTTCCCTTCACTGCTCCTTTACTCGGCCGTCACTCTGGCCCCTGGTCCCCAGCCCCCTCTCCTCTGGCCTCCAGGACAGTCGGCATCAAACTAGGCTCTAAGTTGTTATCAAAGGCCTTCCTGGATCCCCGGACCTCCTGCTGCACCCAGCCTGATGCCAGGCTACCCCCTGCTTAGTGGCCAGGCTTGGTGGCCTCTCAGGCCACAGGGCCCAAGCCTCCCTTCCCTCCCTTCCTCCCTCCCTCCCACGCCCCGGCACTGCTGATACTCTGCCCCACGCTGGGCCCCAGGAGGAAAGACCATCTCTTTCAGTCACTGAGTGTGCAGTCAGCGCCAACCCAGAGCCCAGAATTGCAGGCATAAGGCCTTATAAGGCCTCCGGGGACGGGAAACCACATCAAAGCAGGGCTTGGGAGCGGGCTGCAGTTCGGTTAAGGTTTTTCCTCTTTGTCTTTGAGACTCCTACTCCTGAGCTTCATATCTGCCCCCCACCGCCTGCCCAGCAGCTCTTTGTCAATGTTTCTGTTCTCTAAGAGCTAACAGATGTTGGTGCCACGGGCTTTCAAAGCAAACTCCTGGTGCCCAGAGAACACGGCACAACTTCTAGATCCCAAGAATGCACAGAACTGGGACATGCGGGGGAAGAGAGGGGTGGGAGGCACGATCCAGCCACCCTGTAACCCGTAGACCCGAGCAGTCTGCCCTGGAGCTGCCCCAGGAAATTCCCGGTGAGCTCCGTCTTCCCAGCACACCGTGCAGAGGCAGGCCAGCCGGGCGTGCCTGGGGGTCCGGCGCCACTGCGGGCAGGCCTCGCCGAGAGCAGGCTCTGGCCGTCCAGTGCAGGGATGCTCCATTCCCAGAACCCGGCCGGACCCGGGGGTCAGGGCGCCCGCCCGCCCACCCACCCACCTGCCCAGCCTCAGCAGCTGCATGACAGCAGATGCCTTCCTGAACCACTCTGGCTCCCGTTCTGCTCTTCTGTAACCTGGGGATTCAGATGTCAAGAGTCAGTGAGAAAATGTAGACAAAATACACGTAAGTGGGAAACACTAAGTACGAGCTTCTCTGCACCTTTTAGAGAGCCCTACTTCTGCCCCACGCTCGGAACATTCTCACATTTTATTCCTGCAAAAACCTCACGTCCGGTGATTCAACACCTCAGTGTCCACCCTGGGACAACATTCTCACGGGAGCACCAGGGAGGCCCACTCAAATTCACCAACAGTATACGACATGCTAAATGCCCGAGAAAGGAAACTGTGCTAGATCCGCACCGTTAGTGCCGCACGGTGGTTCCGAAGAAACAGGCAGATCCGTAAATCCCGGCATGCGGAGCGCCACACTACATGGGAGACACACAAAGTAGAGTGCGACTTGTACAGCTAAGAAAACACCCGACACACACGCACCGCAAGGGCACCCAGCGTACGGGTATCCCTGTGGTTACTGCCAGGGAGAGAAGGCACAAGAGGGGGGATGAGAGGCAAGAAACTTCAACGTTCTCAGAAGCGTTCCAGTACATTCCTGCATCACTTGGGCCACTGAAATCCAGTTTAATAAAACCCCACACAATCACCCCCTTTATAAGAGGGATTAGAGTGTGTGACTGGCCCCAGGTCACTTAAGGAGAGAAAGTGGAAGAGCTGGGTTAGAATCACCCAGGCCCTGGGGCCCTTGTGTCTAGTACGGGGGCAGAGGGCCAGGATGATGCTCGTGGTCCCCTTGAGAAGAGACCTTCTGGGGCTCCAGCCCCCTGACCCAGCAGGAACCAAGAGTGAGAAGAAAGCCAGGGCCATCCACTTTCTGGGCCCCAATGTCCCCATCTCCACTGTGCACCTTAATCCGTGGACCTCTGTTACCTCCGTCCCTGAGAGCCACTCTGCCCAGGAGCATGGCAGGCCAAAAATGCAGGGAATTACCCATTTTACCCCCACCTGTGCAACATGCAAGCCAGGGCTGATAGATAACCACTGGCAAAGGGCTGGGGCTGGGGAGGCTCCTGGGGGCCCTGGATCCAGTGACAGGCCAGGAGGGGCTGGGGGTTCCCTCCTCCCTGGGGACTCACTCCTCCTGGATGTCAGCAGGACCTACACCTCATGGCTGCTGCCAGAAAGAAACGGCCCCTCTTCTCAAACAAGTGACGTGGAGGGGGGGGGCAGAGGCCTCAGACGCTCCCCTGAAGAGGACACTGCAACCTCCCGTGGCCATGGAGCCCCCAGTGAGGGCCACGGGTTCTGCCTGCCCCAGCTAAGCAAATTGGAGTCCTCCCCCCAGATCCTTCTCATAGGAACTGGCGGGAAAGAGGTCTTCTCTGGTGCCAAGGCTGTGTCCAATCTCATCTCCAGCTGCCTGAGACGGCACAGCCCGGGTGAGAGCTCACAAAGGGACAGACACCCAGGCCAGCGCCCGGGACAGCGCGATCGTTCAAGGCCTTAGAGCAACTTGTTTCTAGAAGTCAGCTCCCCAAGGGCAGGGAACTGGGTCTGTGCTGTTCTAGAACAGTACCTGATGTGTAGTAAACAATAACTATCTGTTGGATGAACCTTGGGGCCAGATCCACCCTCACCTACCTTCATCGCTTACAGCAATTCAGGTTGGGCTTCTACTTGGAACTGAAAGCTCTGACCCACCCCCCGCCCCCAGAACCTTCAGAACCAAGCCACAGTCCCTTAAAACCAGAGCCCATGATCCCAGCCAAGCTTGGAAGCCAGAAGGAGGAAGGTGCCGCCACCCGCTAAGCCGTGGGCACCTGCACAAGCTATCTCCCAGCTGGAGGGGGTGGGGGTTGCTGAGCAGAAGAGGGGATGGCGGCTCCGAGGGCTTCCGTGTGCAGAGCTGGCCTCCGTGTCTGGCCTGCGAGGACCAGGCCTTCATGACTCCAAAGATGTGCGGCAGTAATTAAAATTCCTTGGCTTTCTCCCCGACTGTTTTTATCTGCTCAAGATGTAATCCCTCTGCTCCCACTGGCACATCCCAGCCTCTGCCCCCCACATCTCGGGGGCTCCAGCCTGAGCTGGCTTTCTGGACTCGAGGGAATGCTTATCAGGAAGGTGGATAACGGGGAGAGAGCAGGATGGCATCGCTTAGCAGGAAGGACCTCCAACCCTGGCGTCTGACTCCGGGGCCACCACATTCCCTTTCTCTGAGCCCCAGGCCCTCCACCCTACCGGGTGCAAAAAAGCCCCAAAGATGGCTTTGCCCAGTCCCGGAGACACAGCCAGCCAGAGGCAGCAATGGGCCAGCAGAGTCTACTTCCTGGGCTGTTGTCACACCAACAAGCTGCCGGCATCCATGCGCCATCATCCCAGCCACCCCCAGAACTGGGTCTCACCTGGGCTTCCATGAGTAATTCACAGTTTTCTTTAGATTGGCTCTCTTTCCCTTCTTCTTTCTTTTTAAAACCTAGTCTTGCCAATAAGATCAGTGAAATCATGGGTGTGATGTCCTAGTTACCGTTGGGGTTCTCAAAAATATATTTCATATTGAACAAACGCAGAACCATTAAAATACAAAAGCTGTCCACCACTTTCCTCAAGCCTCATCCCCGCAGCAGATTGCGGATCATGTTTTGGGAACTATAAGGTTTAAAGAGCCTGGAACTGAAGTCCTCTGCCCCCTCCCCCACCGTGAGCAATCGGACAGATGGGAAGGGGTTGGGGGGAGGAAGGAGGGTGACCCCAGGTAAGCGGCCAGGCCCAGTGGACACTCCCCCCATCCGGTCACAGGCCCTCCTCCAGGGCTTGTGCTTTGAGAACAGGAACCCTGGGCATGGAGAGAGAAAAACAGCTAATGCCAAGAGAAAACAGCAAAGTTTGGCATTACCCAGAGCCTGCCTTAATCCCCAGCCTGCGGGACTTGAGCGCTCTCAGGAGGACATGAACCAACACAAGGCAGGTTGTCCAGGGCTGGGCGGGACATGGGGCCTTAGGGATTCTCTGCTGGCATGATGGGAATTTTCCTACTAGATGGCAGTTCAAAGGAGTTTCTACAGTGGAACACAGGATCTGATGGGCTTGTCGGGGCGTGGGAGTAACTGAGGTCACGAACATAAAGGACTCAGTGATAATAATTAGCAGCATTTCTTTCGCAAGTGGCTGATGTGGGCCAAGTGCTCTGTTCAGCACGTTGGTGCCTAGCTAAACACTCCGAACAGCCCTGTGAGCTGGGGTGTCGCTGTCACCCCCTGTAGCCAGGAGGGAGCCCAGGCTTAGGGAAGTCAAGTGAGTCCCGTGAGGGTCCGACCTGAGCCCTGGCTCCTCTGCCTGATACTGTGTGACCTCGTACACATGATTTCCCTGTCCATGCCTCAGTGTTTTCACCTGAACATGAGAATGACAGCAGTGCCTGGGAGGAGCACTTGGAAGGAGAAATGAGATCAACTGGGTAAGGCACTCAGCACACCCACCAAGCAGTCAGCAGGCCATAACGCAGCCATTCCCTCTCCGCTCTCGGGGGGTGGGGAGGGGGGCCCCCGTCCTTCCCCCTCCGCCCTCCCATCTTCTCCCCTACCCCCGCTGCCTTCAGGGATGCCCCACAGCTGATCAAAGCCGGACCCAGAAGCGCCCCAGCCGGCTGCCAGCACTCGGCGCTTCCCCATCTCTGCCCCCACCCCCCCGCCTGGCCACCCACCCTTCCCCGGCCAGCCATGCTGCCGACGCCGCTATGCCACGGACCCACCGGGCTCCCACCTGCCACACGGCTAGCCCGCCACACCACTGATCTGCCCCACTGCTGGCCTGCCGGGCCACACAGCCGAGTGCCGAGAACAGGAGAGGCCTCTGATCCCTGAGCAGCTGGGGTGGCCTCTGCTATAGCCGCTCGTGGCCCTGGGACAGGCCGTGGGTCTGCTGCCAGGGTCCGGCAGCTGTGCCCTGCTGAGCGGGGTGGCCGGGAGCCAGGCTGCTCAGGCCTCACAGCACTGTCATCCGTCGGCCAGGGAACGGTACGTAGAGCCGGGGCCACCTTATTGTGGGCAGAGGCCAGCACAGGTGGGGGCCCTGTGTGGCCTGGGGCCCGAGGGAAGCATGATGTCTCTCTCAGCCTTGGGAGTGAGGGGCTTGGGCTTCTGGTTTCTCCTCACTTAAATAAATAGAGGGAAGAAGGGCATCTCATTTTGTACATGTAAGGAGGCTGTGTTTTCATGAGAGAACAAGAGAAAAGTGGTTTGGACCAGACTCTGGGACCCTCCTGCTAGACACACACACACACACACACACACACACACACACACACACACACTCACTCTCTCTCTCTCTCTGTCTACCCCATCTGGCCTGAAAGCACTTGCAAAACTCATCTTCCTGGCCCTCCGATGCCTGTCCATACCAGACCTCCCTTTGTCCTGGCCTCCTTCTCCTGCACCAAAGCCCAGCTCGCAGGACCTCTCCCCAGCCCCCTCGCTGGCTGGACCCCACCTCAGGGCCTCCCAACCCCCTCCCGTGCTGCTTCCTCCACCCTCAACTACTGACTGCCTGCTGATGAAGTCTCGTCCTCCCGCCCCCGACCAGTGTGACTGCTGACTGCCAACATCCCCACCTCGTTGCATTTGGGCAGAATCAAGGGTGGCACGTCTGAACTCCCAGGGCAGTCCGTGCCTTCAGAATCAGCCGTTTCTGTGCCACTGGATCTGTGGCTGCAAGTCTCCGTGTCCACACCCATAAAATGGGCCTGTGACACAGGTGTGCCTTGAGGGTCACATGAGAAGGCAGACACGGAAGAACAGAAGGGTTAGCAGTGCTGCTTGAGAGCCTGGACTCCCGGGCTCCCAGGCGCTTGCACGGGGGGAGCAGGTGAGGACAGCTAGATCCCACTGGGCTCATAAATAAAAGAGGCATTTTCTCCAGAACGTTTCTGGAAGGACACGCTACCCGTCGGTAACAGAGGCTCCCCTGGGAGAGCAGGAATGCGCAGTGGGGGGAACTGTCCCCTTCAGCTGCCCAGCTTTCTGGACAATCTGGATTTGTGTTGTCTCTCCTCCCCTCCCCTTCTCTCTCTTTTGCTCTATCTTTTGTAACCAAGAACATGTGATGCTTTTATACTCAAAAGACACCAGGCTTTCTAAAGCACTGTTCCGTCAAAGAGACTGCTGTGGCTCCCCGGCCCACTGGCCATGTGCACCGAGCTGCTCCACAGGCCCCTGCGACTTCACGTGTCCAAACTGACTCCCGACCACCCCAAACCCGTCCTCCCAGATTGCCTCCCCGCCCTCGACCAGGGCCACGCCCCGCTTCCTGTTCCTCAGGCCAGCAACCCGGGAGTCAGCCTGCTGCTGCCCTTCCAACCCTTCCAACCAATCCCCACTACATCCTGTTGGCTCTACCTCCAAAACATACCTGGAAACCAGCACGTCCTCACCTCCCCCCGCACCCACGGTGCACCCCAGGCCCTGCACAGAGGTCATCCTCTCTCACTGGGACGATGGCCACCATTGCCTCTTCTCTGCCCTTGTACCCCCTCGTCCATTCTCCAAAGTCATACGAATGCCCTACAAAGCCCCACCCGGACGGTCTGCCCCATCATCTACCTGCCCTGCTGTTACTCCCCTGCATGCATTCTGCCCCAGCCACCCTCACCTCACCCTCACCTCCTTGCTGCAAACACACTCCTACCTCAGGGCCTTTGTACATGCTGTTCCCACTGCCTGAAACTCTTTCTCCCCATACCCCCTCCCGCAGCACCCCCTTCAGGCATTGGCTCACCACATCACCTGGGTGAGGTCTTCCAAACCCCTCTATATTTAAACTGCAGCGCCCCTCCCCTTTACCCCTTCTCTGCCTCAGTTTCCTCTGGGGCAATCACCACCATCTGACATACCACATATTGCCTGACAGAGGAGGTACTCGATGAATATGTGTGAAACAACTAAATGTGGCTCTGACTAAATTTACTGACTCAGAAAAACATTCCCCGCATTTTCCTCAAAGAGAAAAGCAGTCGCCAAAGCGCAGAGAGAAGGGATGGCATCCGCTAAAATTATCTACACGTGTTTCCGCGTGCCGTGGTCAGAGAGGCCCATCTTGAGAGAGCGGCTGCCAAATTCCCAGAGGTGGTGCCTGGTCGCTGGAGTCGAGGTTGTCGGATGGCTCGCTGTGAACCTGCACCATTACTTCGACAATCAGAAATAACCGCGAAGGGCTTGGAAGAAAACATGTTACAACACCCGGCAATGGGCCACGTTGGCTCGAGAAGGACTCGCCCACACAAGTCGGCTAGAAGGGTCTTGGCCCTAGCAGGGGGTGTGGTCTTCCACGTCCAAGGGAAATGGGGCAGTTTTCGGATCCCACCTGGGAGGGAGGGAGGGGGCAAGGGGCCTCTCTGCACCCCCAGACTCCACTGTTCCCTCCCACGCCATGCACACAGCCCACGAAGAGAACCCACCAGGAACCCGCCTGCTCCCTAGTGTGCTTGGCTGTGGGTGCAGAGGAAGCTGGTGGGAGGGGGGTGCAGGCAAGACCTTCTTTGTGGTCATGTAATGCAGACAGGCTTTGATTCCAGAAACGGCACAAGGCCAGCTGAGCATGTGAACCCCGGCAGGCTGTCACTGGGAGTGGGGGAGCGTGGCAGCTTTCTCTCCAGACCCCTCAAATTCTACTCTTTCCATTCTCAGGCAAGCCAAAATCTTTGGTGTTTTTTGTTTGCTTGTTTGTCTGTTTGTTTTTTTAAAGAGGGGGGTTATAGGGTGGCTGCCTGCCCCCACAGGTCATACGAGGGACCCCTGTCGCCACAGTGGTGCCCCGGGAAGCCCACGGAGACCTAGGAGATGCTGTGTGGCCAGCATCCAAGGTCAGAGGATGCACTTGGGTCTGAGGGCAAGAAGGCATTCACAACAGTGCCCGCATCTGTCACACCCTGTCCCACTGCAGCCCCTGTGTCGTCAGACTCACCCACAACCCTAAGAGGTCAGGAAGGAGCCCTCACCCCCTCTTACACATGAGGAGGCAGAGGCTCTGAACGGGGAGGCCGGAATAGGCAGTGTAGGTGGGAGGGACCAAGACCCCCCCCAAGAAGAAGGCCAGGGGCTCCTGAGCCACAAACCCTGGCGTGTTTCTGGATGTCAAGAACAAATGCCTGCAGACGCACACACGCAGTCCCTCGGACCACAGGGTCAGGGTCAGACCAGAGCCCTCGTGCAGAGCTTCTGACCTGAGGGAAGGTCCAGACTCCCCTGAGAAGCCCCCTGGAAAAACACCACATAAATAAAACTGCACATAGAACCTCTCTGCGAACTTCAGGTTAGGACCCCCTCAGAGAGCAGATGGGAAACTAAGGCCCCCAAAGGAGACTGCACTTGCCCAAAGTCACAAAGCCAAAGAGTGGTGCAGCCACAGTCAGAATCCAGAACAGTCAAAACCGGCAGCAAGAGCCGGCAAAAATCAGTCCCCACAGGGGCCAGCAATAAAGATGAGAGCCCCTCAACTCCACCAGAAGCCAGGGGTTAGGTGCTCCGAGTCAGCAAGCTCAGACCCTCAGACCAACGTCCCCACGAGCAGGGTTCTGCGGCCCATGTGGTTGGGAGAAGATCCCAGGTCCTTCGCTGTGGGACTTCTCAAATATAGACAATCTGCACGAGGAGCCGCTTGAAGTGCTCACGGTGTGGTTTCCCCGACTTCTCTAGGCCCTTTGCTTATGGCTCCCACTTGGATCTCTTGCCATTTCTGCATGGCCCCCACCCCCACCTTCAGTAAGATTTCCCCACCAGCAGCCAGCACCTGTAAGGCATCTTCAGAGGCCTTCAGAGAACTGCAAACCTCCCCACCCCAACCTCTGCCAGGTGGCCCTGAGCCCAGCTTCCTCACCTCGAGGGGGGACCAACTCTGAGGCAGAAGTCATACTCCAGAGCTCCCCATAGGAGCTCCCTCCCTTCCTTCCTGGTCTGCCCTGGGAGATTTTCCTTCATGAATCACTTGCACATGACCCTTGTCTCAGACTCTGCTTCTATGGTATACCTGATGGCTCGCCACTGAACTACCTGGTTCTTTGGAGGAATCCTGACACGTTTGGTAAATTCACATGGAGCAGACAGGCTGACCAGCAAGCTGGTTAGGCTCAGACAAAGGTATGGGTCACCCCAAGGCCAGTCCAGAAAGGTGATGGGCAAGGAGCCCTATGCCAGGGCTCAGGCCTGATTGGCAGACAGAAATGGACATTTTCTCCCACCCAACACTCACCCCATCCCCATTTCAATATATGCCTCTCCCCCTCTCTGGGGCCTAATTCAAGTACAGGGAGCCCTTCCTGACCACCTCAACCTCCAGTGACTTCTCTCACTGAATATCCGTAGCTCTCAGGGCTGACTTCAGGAGGAATCTAAAGCCAAAGGAAAGCTTTTTATCCCTCTCTCTGCCTCTGTAGTGGGCACCTCCTGTGATTTGGACATACAACTCCCCACCCCCCACCATCCATTCCTCCTTCTTCTGGTAACACTTTGATTTTCCCTGGAGAGCCACCCCTCCACAGGCTGGCCAGACTTCACAAATAAAAACACAGGACACTCAATTAAACTTGAATCTCAGATTCAGTCATTGTTTAATATAAGTATGTCTCATGCAGTATTGAGGATATACTTATAGAAAAAAATGTGTTATTTATCTGAAATAAAACTGGATGTCCTGGATGGTATCTAGAAACCCTACCCCTCCACCACTTTCATCCATGAGACATGGACAGGGCTGATTTCTCCCCCTCACAAGGGTGGGTACATGATCCAGCCCTGACCAGTGAGAACTTTGCACATCCCTGGCCACAGGGATTAGTCAAGACTGGGCACATGACCCAAGTTTAGGTCAAATAGATGCAATCCCAGGACATCTGCTCTTTTTCTGCTGACATTAATGAAATGTGAGGGTAGAAATCTGACACTGAAAAAACATTTTACCTCTTTACAGGGAGATTCTTTCAAAGAAAAAAACCAACATGAAGAAAAAGAGATGCAGGAGTTGAAACAAAAGAAAATGGGTCTCCACAACACTGAGTGCCTGGATCAAACCATGCCTGAAGCTAGTCCTTCCCCTACACTTTTCAACGACATGAACCACTAAATCACCCCTTTTTACTTAGACCAGTTTGAGCTTGTTTTCTGTTTTCACGGGCCACTGAAGTGCTGCTCAACCCAGTCTCCCCTGACCCCATGCAACCCTGTACAATATGGCACAGAGTCAGGCTCAGTGAATATTTAAGTTACATATGTCTCTGACTTTATACTTTACTATGGAAGGTGGCACGGGATTATGGGAAAGCCTGAGCTTTCAAGTCAGACGGGCCCTGTTCCCATCCCAGCTCCATTCCCATCCTCTTTCCAGGGCCTGGCCCAACTTACTCGAGTCTCTGTGACCCTCAGTTTTCTCATCCGATAAAATGACAACACTAGTACCTAGATTCTGGGGTGCCCATATCATTTTACTGCCCAAACCAGGTCACTTTTGAGAGTGAAAGGGGGTGCTATTAATAACTGGGCTAGGCTAACAGGAGAGAGTTGCACGGTCATGGGTAAATGAGCCAGTGGTAGCCCTACCTACAACCGGCCTTGCCCACCTCCACCTACCCCCTTGGTCAGTGCCTTCCAGGCTGTCCACCCCCCTCTCGCCCCATCACTGCCCTCTGCCCAGGCCACTCCCACCATTCTCTGCTAGCTGCCACCTGATTCCTTCTCCCAGCACAGCTGTAATGTTCCCTCCTGGAGAAGCCAGCCCAGGAGCCCCCAGACTCAGCATGGCCCCCACTCTGTGCCCCCCCCCACCTGTGAGGGCCTCACTGTGGTCCTTAGCAATCGGTAGGACTACTACTTCTGGATCGCCAATCTCCCCACGTGGCCAAGGACAGGGGCCGTACATTTCTTCCTCATTACCGAACGCCCTACAGACCTGGCACAGAGCCTAGAGCACATAAAACAGCAACCCAAAAAGTAAACGACTAACCCTCCTTTGCCTCCTCTCCACAGGTCTTGTGTTTGCTCTGTGCGTCGCCAGAACCATCCTGGGGGAAATGTCAGAAAGGGACGAACGGGGCTATGAATCACAGAGCAGGGAGTGTGTGGGGCGAGGGGTAGGACCGGCCCCTGGCAGGCCTGGATGTGCTGATGACTGTCTCAGAGCCAAGGACTCTGGGGACGGGCCGCGCTGGGAGGCCCCGCCCATCTCAGCGGACTGCAGGCGGCGGCAATGCACTGGCCCTACGACAGCTTTCATTGATCAGGGGCCAGTGTGGACTGGGCCTGGGCCGGTTGCCTATTCCAGAATCCAGCCCTGGCTCCTGCTCAAAACACAGGCCCGGCATTTCCCTGCAGGCCCGGCATTTCCCTGCAGCCTCGGCCAGCTCTGTCCTTGGCGGCAGCCAAGTCACTGCCCAGAACACAAATTGGGCAGGTGCAAAGGGCCTCTCCAACCGAAACCAAGGCCATGACATCCCACGCACAGCCCAGGTTGTTCCACTCATGAGCAGACAGTGTCCCCTTGGGTTGCCTGGCCCCCTCCCACACGGCTCTTCTGGCCCACCCTGGGGCAGCCTCACCCGCCTGATTTCTTGGTTATTCCAGGCTCCCAGGCGGAGGTCAGCTACCTGGAAAATGCTTTGCCGACCAGCTCCTTGGCTCACACCCCGATCCAGATGGCACACTACTTCTTTATTTCCACAGGCTCCCTCCCCTGCTCTGTAGCCCTCAATGGCTCCCTATTTCCAACCAACTCAGATCCCTCTGTAGGCGTGTCCTACCTTCCCAGTCCTGCTCACCGGGAGACAAATGGTTATGGTAGGAGAAAAAAACGCTGGCCTGGGAACCTCACGTTCTGCCTCGGTTTCCCCATTTGTATAAAGGGAGGAGACAAGGGGGTGTCTCCAAAGGCCTCCCTGCTACAACAGGCCATGATTCCATGGGCTCATGAGAGCGTTGATTCAGCCAGACCCTGACCTCCATCCTTCCTCTGCTGTCTTTAGGCCACCTCACGGGGCCATCACCCATTCACAAAGCCACCCATGTTAAATACCCGCGGAAGGACCCCAGCAGCCTCAGCCTGACAACATGCACCTCCAAAGATAGCAATTATCGGGTTAATTTTACAATAGGTTGAGTCCTAACGGCTGTGAGCTCATAACAGCACCAAAAGGAGCCTGCAGCATCGCTGAGTGGGGTGGGACCCAGATTCTGCCCCAGACCACCCGGGGTTTGGGTCTTGGCCCTGTCACCTTCCAGCTGCAAGATATTAACTTCCCTGAGCCTCAGTTTCCTCCTTTGTATCACAGGGAAATGATAATATCTACCTCATGGAGTTGCTGTGGTGATTAAAGTGAGTGATATTTGCCAAGCACTTAATACCTGGCTTATCAGGAGCTCTACAAAAATGTTTGTTTAATAAATAAAAATAAAGGTTCCTATAAAGTGCATAAAGACATACTTCTAATAGAAAGGAAGGAGGGGAGGTCATCCTACAAAAAGAACACTGTTTGTGAATATCTTCTTGTGAGCATCTGCTGGTTCTGACCCATAGGCGGGTATGAAGGCCTGTGGGTGTTTTTGCTTCTTCTATCGGGCATCTGCCAGTTTTCTATGAGGTATTGATATGTTCCTGGATTCTCTGTGCGAGTACGGAGGGTCGATATGGGGAGATGCAGTTAAGCCCAGCAGTGCTGGAAAGAACTGGGCCCCTTCCGAGGCTGGACTGGCAGGAGAGGTCACTATAAAGCCAACGTCAAAAGAGTGCCTGACAGGGGGCTCCCACATGATCTGCTTGCCTGATCCCATCATAGGGGAGCAGGACCTGCCCAGACTTGAGCCACCTCCTCCTCCAAGGAAGAGCCACATGCGGGGGGGGGTCCCTCTAATTATAGGACGGTGCAAGCAAGGCACAGCCCTGCCTTAACAGTGCCCCTGACCGGGCTGATTTTTCACAAGGCCAGGGAAGTGAGCTGTGAGCACTAGCCACACGGGGCTTCCATACGGAGCATGCTGGGCCAGAAACCCAAATCCAAACAAAACCTCCGAGTTTCTTGTACACAGCACGTCATCGGGTTATTTTTTTTTTTTTTAATCCAATTTGCCACTCTGTCTTTTGGGTGGAGAGTTTATTTACATTTAAAGTAATTATTGACAGGGAAGGATTGACTATTATCATTGTTTTCATTGTTCTCTGTTAGTCTTAAGAGTTTTTCGTCCATCTTTCCCTCTCTTGTTGTCTTCCTCTGTGTTTTGTTGATTCTTTGTAGTACTGACGTGCTTTGATTCCTTTGTCTTTCTCTTTCATATAATTTTAAAATTTTCTCTGTGGTTGCCATGGGGCTTACATAAAACATCTCATAGTTCTGGGGCGCCTGGGTGGCTCAGTAGGTGAAGCATCCAACTCTTGATTTCGGCTCAAGTCGTGATCTCAGGGTTTTGAGATGGTGCCCAATGTTGGGCTCCCTGCTGGGAATGGAGTCTGCTTGAGATTCTCTCTCTCCCTCTTCCTCTGCCCCTCCCCCACTCTATCAATAGATAAATAAATCAATAAAAATATCTCATAGTTCTAACAGCATCCATCGTTCGAGCTGCATACAGAAATTCTTCTCCCCCTCCCAGCCACACTTTATGTGATTGCTGTCACAATTTACATCTATCTGCATTGTGTATCTATTAACATATTTTTCTAGTTTTTGTTCATATTTTTGTCTTATAACTTTTATAGTAGAATTCAAAGTGATTTACCCACTGCCATTACAGTATTCTGTATTTGTCTATATATTTGGAGTTTTATGCTTTCTTATGCTATTGCATTGCTATTGAATGTGACTTGAAGAACTCTCTTCAGTGTTCTTGTAAGGAAGGGTCTGGTGCTCCCTAACCCAGCTATTGTCTGTCTGGGAAAGACTTCATCTCTCCTTCGTTTCTGAAGGACACTCTTGCTGGGTATAGTAATCTTGGCCGGCAGGTTTCTTCTTCAAGCACTTTGAATATATCAGGATCCTGAAGATATATTAGCCCTCCCGTGTTCATAGCAACACTGTGCACAATAGCCAAGTATAGAAACAACCTAAATTTCTATCAATAAATGAATAGATAAAGAAAATGTGGTGTAGGGACGCCTGGGTGGCTCAGTTGGTTGGACGTCTGCCTTCAGCCCAGGTCATGATCCCAGGGTCCTGGGATCGAGTCCCGCATCAGGCTCCCTGCTGAGCAGGGAGCCTGCTTCTCCCTCTCCCTCTGCTGCTCCCTCTGCTTGAGCTCTCTCTCTCTCTCTGACAAATAGATAAATAAAATCTTTAAAAAAAAAAGAAAAGAAAACATGATGTATACATACAATAGAATATTATTCAGCCTTAAAAAGGAAGGAAATTCTGCAATATCCCACAACATGGATAAACCCCGAGGACATTATACTATGTGAAATAAGCCAGTTACAGATGGACAAATACTGCATGATTCCACATATGTGAGGTACCAAAAATAGGCAAATCCATAGAATCAAAGAGCAGAATGGTGGTTGACAGGGGCTGGGGAAAGAAGTTATAGGAAGTTGTTACTCAACCAGCATAAAGTGTCAGCTAAGCCAGATGAATAGGCTCACAGATCTGTTGTACAACATTGGATCGATAGTCAACAATATCGTATTGTACACGTGAAAATTTGTTAAGAGGCTAGGATCTCATATTAAGTGTTCCTACCACAATAAAATGAAAATAAAAAGATTTTTCTAAGTCTAAGTAAATAAGTAAGGAAAACTATGAGGACGATACAAGCTTAAAAAGCTCTATTATCCTACAAGTAAAGTTTAATACTTAAAAAAAAAGTCAAGAAAAATAAATAAATAAATAGAAGTCAAGAAAGCTGACTGGTTGTTGTGTCTGGGCGATTACTTCGAGGGGATTCATTTCCATATTCTCTCTAGTTTTGTGTAGGATTGAAACTGTCTTAAATGTTTTTTAAAGTGGTGGCGGTGGGAGGGGAGGGGATGCAGCAGGGAGAGGGCAGCTTAGCCAGAAGAACAAGAGCTTGACTTTGCATCATCTCGGCAAAAGCAGCCAGGTCCAAGACTCACCAGGGATAAGCTGGTCAACAACCAGGATCCTGTGATGCCAGGTCGTGGGAAGAGGCTTGGTTTCTTTCAGGCACAACGAGATCACAACATAACGGGAAAGGGCCAAGTCTCGTGTGGCACTTTGGGCCAGACACCCTCCTAAGCACTTTGTGTTTATGAACTCATTTCATGATGACAACAACTAGGAGGTTAGACATTGCTATTTCCCCCATTCTACAGATGAGTAAACTGAGGCACAGGGTGGTGAAGAAATCTGACTGAGTGGCGCTGGGATTTAAGCCGAGCCCCCTGGTCCTGGAGGCTGTGCTGGATCTAACCATCATGCTGAGCGGCCACTCCCTTTCTGCCCAGAGCAGATCACAGCCCAGCAGAGTCAGATAAGGAACAGGGAAACGCTGGTTAAAGCTACAGCATCATGGCAGTTTTGGAACAGGTTGAATCAGAAGTGCACTGATAAGTCCCTAACCATCGTGCTCTTGTCAGTGGGTTTGATCTGTCATTCTCAGGTTGTCTCCTCTGCCCCACAGGTTTCCGGGAATGCAACTGGAAATTAGCATTTAAGTCTTTAAGAAAAATCAGCTTCTCTATTATGTAAGTTGAACGAGCCATGTAAGTGCAAACAGGTGTCGGTGGTCTTCTCTGTGCACAGCAGTCCCCAGGACGCAAGGGGGTCCCACTGGCAGCAGGGCACCAACCCATCGCCCACACTAGGCTGCTTCACTCACTTGCTGCCCGTGGCGGCCACGCCTGCCACGAGGAACCCAGCTCCACAGGACCCGGAGGGACTCCCCTCACTGACTTAGCTTTGGCTAGCCACAGGATACACCCCAGGATCGGGAGCAGAGGGACTCCCAGGGGCAAGGCATGTCCCTCAGAGATCCTCACATTCTTTCAGATTCATGAAGGCTGTATTCAACCTACAGGACAATTTCTCCATCAATCACTGGCTCAGACTCAGAAGCCAGAGGACAAAAGTTACCTTGACATCCAAGATAATACTTCTCCCCACTTCGAGTACTGCAATGTTAGCCTGCTTTACTACAAGTATTATATCTTCTATCATGGGACATGATGATTCTACCATCACTGGAACAGAATAGCCTCTACCTGGAAAATGAAGTTTCATTCGTAAAGAAAGACACGGCTACATGAGCCTTGCTATTCGAAGTGTGGGCTGAGCACCAGCAGTCTCCACACAGCCTGGGAAGTCATTAGACATGCAGGGTCTTGGGCCTCGCCTGATCTACTAAATCGGAATCGGCATATTTACATGAAATCCATGTAATTCATATATACATTCAAGCCTGAGATGCCTTGGTCTAGGAGTGACCAGAAAGATGACTGCATAGTTAGAGCTGATATTTATTTACTCAGCAAGCTCTGTTCGAAGTACTTTATAGGCAATAACTCATTTAACCCTCCCTCGCAAGAAGTCTGCGCTAAGGACCATGGCTATCTCCATTTTATGTTATGATAAAATGACTCAGACTAAGACATAGACTCAGACTCAGAGAGGCTAAGTAACTTACTCCAGGGCACACAGCTTCCAAGTGGTAGAACTGATAACACAAGGGTAAAGGTTGAGAACTTGGAGGGTGGAAGAGGCCGGTTTCCTGCCTTCACATGCGGTAGCAGATGAAGAAGGCCAATTCGGAGTGTCTCTCAAAGACAGAGCAGGACTCATGGCAGAGAGGGCCAATATTCTCTATCCTTCCAGGAGCTGAAGCCATCCAACAAAGGAAGGGGCCACTCAGAATAGTGAGCTACCTGTCACAGGAGGTATTCAAGCAGAGGCTGGGTGGCCTTCTGTACGGGATGTGCTGGAGAGGGTTCCTACTTTAAGAAGGAGTCAGGCTTGATAGGTGGGACTTTCTCCTTTAATTCCAGAGTTCTGGGAAGACCAGGATGTGAAAATGCCCCCCTTTACCACCAAGGGCTGGCTGGGGACAACAATGGCCCACGGGAGCCTAGGAATCCTCTCTGGCCTTAAGAGTCTGAACAGAAAATGGGGCCTATTTTTAACCCTCCTGCCCAACCATCTTCAACCTGGATCGCCAGTGGTCCACAGACAGCAAGCAGAGCTAACTTACCCCTGGCTGGGGATGGGTGGGGAGGCGGGCAGACACCCCTCCTCACTCCCTCTAAAGCAAAGAGAGACCTCTGTGGCTCCGGGATCCAAGCTTTCACAAACGGGAGAAACCCCTTGAAGAAGATCCTCATTCATTCGTCCGATGGCCCACACCTTGACTAAGCAGACTCTACTCGCCAGTATCTTCAAGTAACTACAATTTCTACCCGGCTCACAGAACAGGGTGCACATGGAAAACTCTGATGGGGACTTGTCTTCTAAAATGTCAGACCATGGGAGCGCCTCAGTGGCTCCGTCAGTTAAGCGTCTGACTTTTGATTTCGGCTCAGGTCATGATCTCAGGATCCTGGGATCAAGCCCTGCATCAGGCTCCAAACTGGGCATAGAGCCTGCTTGAGATTCTCCCTCTCCCTCTGCCCCCTCCCGACCGGCCCCCTGCCCCCCTCTTCCAGCTCACACGCTCTCTCTCTAAAATAAACAAAGAAATCTTTTTAAAAAAAAAAAAAAAGTCAGGCCACGGACATCATTCAGAGCGACCCAGCATGGCTGAGGGTTAGAGCCTGCCCACTAGAGTTGAAATCACAGCCCCACGTACGAACTGACTGCTCTGTGCCCCCAATCCTCATCGGGAACATGCAGATAAGAACGGTGCCCAGCATACCTAGAACAGCACCAGGCACACGATGAGCACATCTGATAAATAAACACAACCAGTGGACAGAAACATTCCTCGCAATGCCGAAGAAAGGCGAGCTTTACTGGTGAGATTCACTAAGCAGCACAAAGATGCCATGAAATACTGAGCGTGGTGCGCTTGGCGTGTCCGTAGCACATGGAAGTCTCTCAGTAAATGGTCATGGGCATCCCTGCCCATCCTGCTACTATGATTCTTGTTACATTACCAGTTTCTAACTGGAGAGAAGAGGAGAAAATCAGCACCGACCACCAACCCCAGGGAGGGCTGAGGCGCGGAGTGGGGCTGACGAGGGCAGCGTGGGGAGGTGGGGAAGGCCCTGCCTGGGTAATCGCCTGGCGGCTGGATCTTGGAGGCAGCGAGGCCTCCAGAGGGCCAGCTCCACAAGCCTTAGAAGTTAGGCCAGCTTTCAGTTCCCGGCATTCGGGCCCCAAGTCCCCCCATCGGGCCTGCTGCCCAGGGCATGCAGATTCTTCCAGGGCCGGGGATGTGCTTCCAAAGTGGCCTCATCTCCAACTCAGACCCAGAATTCCTTGGCCAGCAGGGACCATGTCTCCACGAGGCTGACGGAGCCCAGCTGCCGGGACGCTTTCAGCTATACTCCCACCAAGGCTCCGTCTAGCTCCTGAGTGGACAAAAGGGGAAGTGCCAGTGTCCCCAGGCCCTGTGCCAGCCACAGGTTTGGTACACACGCCGGCGAGGGGCTATGGCCACCCGTCTTGAACCCTTGGTGCCTGAGAGGTGGTGGGTACTGCATGGTCAAACTCTGAATCTAATGACAGGTTTCCCCTGGAACGAAATTCCACAACAGGCCAAGTTTTGAGGAAAAAGAAACAAAAGGGAACCCTCTCTTTCCACCAGAGCGGCACATCCTGAATCTAAACAGCATCCTTGATGCTCTGGGGAGCCGGGGGGAAATGCCATGGCCTGGGCCCCCTTATCCCTGGTGTCCAGGACTTGCTACCATCCACAGGTGACAGGCTGGACACTCGGGGCCACGGGTGATGCAGGACAGGTGCTGGGGTGTCACGAGGCCCTGATGCCCCCAGTTAGGGGGAGATAGGCTCAGCGGGGGCCATCCTAGATGGAACAGACCCCTTGTTTATCCACAGAGGCCAAAGAAGAGAAACCAACCAGCCCCGGAAGCTCCCAGTTACCACGTACCTGTGACTTAGGGTCACCCATACGTTGGCTGGTAATTATAATTGCTGATATTCACCATGGGCTTACTCTGTGCCAGACATTATACCACCCGCTTCACATTTCTCTTCTTTTGAAACCCTTGCAATAGTCCTTCTATTATTATGCCCATTTTATAGATGGGAAAACTGAGTCACAGGCTGAATAATAACTAAATCACCCATTTGGAAAGTCGCAAGCCGGGGACCAATGGCAGGAAACAGAGCCCTCAGCCCCATTGTATCAAGCCGATTGTATTAATGGCCCCGATTTGTCCATACTTCCCTGCACCCACGACCCTTTGGTGGTGTCCTCCCACACGGACGCCGGGCTTAGCCATGTGACTTGCTTCGGCCAATGGAACTGTAGCCAACGTGAGGGAAGCAGAGACTTGCCACGGCACCTGGAATTTCCACTTCCTCTCTTAGACATCCGCTGAGATGATGAGAGGCGCCTGGGCTTACTGGCTGCAGGGATGTGAAATGCACGTGGAGGAGACTCACCTTGTCCCAGCCGACTCTCTTCCAGCCCAGGCAGCTGCCAGTCGACCTGCCAGCCATCCTTGGAAGCCTGAGCGAGCCCAGCCCAGAGCAGCCCAGCCTAGCCCGGGTCAATAAAACTGCTCCGACCAAACCGTACATGTGTAAACAATAACAAATGGTTAAGTCACTAAGTCGTAGGGTGGCTTGTTACCTAGCAAGAGCTACCTGTATGTATTTGGTTGGATGCACATATATAGTTACGGTTCTATATAGTAGATACATATCTACCTGAACACATATAGTTACATGGGGCGCCTGGGTGGCTCAGTTGGTTAAGCCACGGCCTTCGGCTCAGGTGATCCTGGAGTCCCGGGATCGAGTCCCACATCGGGCTCCCTGCTCAGCAAGGAGTCTGCTTCTCCCTCTGACCCTCCCCCCTCTCATGCTCTCTCTCTCTCTTTCATTCTCTCTCTCAAATAAATAAATAAAATTTAAAAAATAAAATTTAAAAATATACATATAGATACTTAGATACTCTTACTGCCTATTCTCTTTCTGACATAGGAAATAAACCTCCTCAGCTTAACAGGGTGAGAGTGATACTATTTTGAATGAGAAACCCATTAAATCAAGGGGTTTGCTTTAAATGAGGGATTCTCGAGGATTTTCTGTATTTGGAGGAGGCTTTGAATCCCAGAATTCTTGACAACATCCGGGAAGAGATGGAGCCGCATCTGCGGTCCTGACCCTGGTCCCTCCACCATACTATGCACCATGTCCCTCAAGGGAGACCATTTGTTGCTCGGCCCTTCTCTCTTCGATACTTAGGCGATGTTCCACCACGTGCCAGGGGACACGGCATCTTTCTTCCATGCAAGCTGACATCAAGCCACCCCTCCGTTTTGATTTTCTACTGCTGTGTAGCAAACCACCTCTGAACTTAGTGGCTTCAAACTACCACCTTCTAACCCCTCGTGATGCTACGGATTGACTGGGCTCAGCCGGGCAGCTCTGCTGGTTGCCCCGAAATCTCTCATGTGGTTGCTGGAGGCTGGGGCTGCAGTCATGGAGAGCGGGTCTGGGCCGGAGCACCCAAAACCGTTCACCCCAGCTATGATTCCGGGACAAACACCTCAAAGCAGCAGCCTGGGAACCCCAGCATCCCTGCTGGGTCACCTGAAGACCCTGAGGCTCCTTCCAGACTGAACATGTGAAACGACTAGTGAGTGGCACTGCTCCTATTCCTGCACCTACATGGCGACGTCTGGCAGGTGTGAGGCCACCACGCTCTTTGCAAAGACCTCAGTCTGGAAATGAGCACCTGCAAGATCCAGCTTCCCTCGGGCCCTGGGAGGCAGGTTCTCTCCCGGGAAAAAAAGAATCACACCTCGGCAAGTGCTCTAGGCAGAGGCCTGTGGGACTGCTGTAGGAAGGGCAGCCCTGGGAGAGCCCTTAATCGTTTAACTAAAATCACATTTGAGGCATAATTAGCAGACGGCTCCAAATTCATGATCTGAGGCCCATCGGCTCGAATGGACTAATTAGCTGAGACATCCTTGGGCGGGCAACACACTCTGGCCTTCTCAGGAACATCCCAGGATGCTCAGCAGATCAAGGCTGACATCTGGTGCAGGAGCTGCCTTACTGGGGCCAGGCAAAGAGACAAAGGCATTACTGGGCAAGAAATACACCTCACGGCGCACACAGCTCAGGGAGATGGACCAGGCAATCTCCCGATACATGACTCCTCCCTCCCCAGATCCCACTCGTCGAGCCCTTGTAGACTCACAGCGACTGAAAGCTGTTGCCAAATAGCCCAACATCATCCCGGATCAGAAAACAAGTCACCAGCTCTGTGGAAGCCCACAGAATACCCAGAGCCACAAGCTGACCACAGAGAGTGGGCACTGGTTGTTCAGCCAGCTCGCTCAATCCAAGTCACTCCTAAGCAAGTGGCAGGGGCCCCACACAGCAAGGAGGACTAGAAATCTCCAAGGGGAGTTGGCAGAAGACAGCTTTGCCGACGCAGAGTTTGCACCTGGAGGAGGCCCTCAGTGCATCTAGCCTAAGAGCAGGTACACGCGGGGGACGCAGTACGCAGGCTGGGTGAGTGGAAGAGATAGCACTTAACAGTATGAGAGCCCTCCAACCCTACAGCTCTGCTTCCCAAAGGGATCGCTGGTCAGAGAACATTGGGAAACTGGCCACCAAATCAAAAGAACACTGAGTTATGCCTAAAACCCCATTTTGAGATTCATAGTGTACCTTGGCACAATAAAGGCACTGAGAATTTCTGCAGTAAAGAAACGTATTAATTTGGTTAGTAGATCTACTGTTTCCCAAACCCTATTTTAGCATAGAATCTTTGACCCCCCAGAATTCCTAGTGGGGTACTGTATTTGGGAAATACTGTCCTATAGGAAGCAATACATCAGTGCAGGGCAGATGTGACAAGCTCCAATCCTATTGGAGCTAGGTTATTTATATAAATGAAGTGGGCCACATTTAATATTCGCATAGGAAACACAGAACCTTTCATCGCCACGGAGAAATACGCTCTCATTTTGCTTAAAGAACCGTCTTGGCTCATCTCCGCCCCTCCCCCCATCTTTGATAGCAATTTTTTTTGAGAGAACTAGAAAACTTAAAAAGAAACATATCTCGGAGCACCTGGGTGGCTCAGTCAGTTGGGCCTACGATTCTTGGTTTTGGCTCAGGTCATGATCTCCTGAGTGGAGGGATCGAGGCCCACATGGATCAGTGGGGAGTCTGCTTAAAGATTCTCTAGCTCTGCCCCTCCCCCCCCACACTCTCTCTCTGGCAAATAAATAAATAAATCTTTTTTTTTTAAAAGAGAGAGAAGAAACACGTCTCTATAAGAAAACATGTGCAAGAACAATGGTGAAGGGCCACAGAGAGAGAAACAGGAGTGGCGGGCGCCACGGGGCTCTGGGAGGCATATACCATGTCCAAAGGCCCAGCCACACTCAGCTCCAGAGCTGACGCCAGTATTATGGGCTTTTCCAGTTTTCAAAAAGGAGGCAGAAATCTGGACTTCTAAGTGAAATCCTCCATTTTGAAGCATTGATCCTTTTTTTTTTTTTTGCAATTAAATCAGTCAAATAAAACAAGCCGGGGGTTACATTCAGTCCACCCATTTGCAATCGCTGCCGAAAGGAAAGGAGTCAAACACACGAAAGTGCTGTCGGCTTTTCCAAATCTTCTCTGGCCAGGGAGCCCTCGGGGAAGCCGAGCTGCAGGGTGTGGGCACTCTGGCTGTGTTGGGTGCTCTCACTTACATTCACCCAAGCCTGTACACTGCCTTCCCTGCACACTGCCTTCCCTGTGTGTACGGGTGCCTGGGCCTGATGCATCGAGGGCCTCCCAAAGATGCGGGCTTTGCCTTGGTGAAGGCTCCACCCCAAGCACTAGGCCCCGTCCCCTACTTGGGCTTGCCCTGGCACATGTGGGAAGGGGTGAGCTATGAGCCAGCACACGATGAGAGGCCAAGGCCATCAAGAGAACCCATCATGGTGTCGTAACACTCCGGTCTCTTTAAAAAAAATGGGATTTGTTCTCAACCGAAAATAAAAACAGAAAACCAACCTGGAAAGACCTACAAAGGCAGGTGCAGGCCATGGGATAGACAGAATGCATGTGTGTATGGGGTTAGACTGCACAGTGAGGGACTCCAGCGACCCTCAGGATGGCCAGGGTTTTATGTGAGCACGGGTTTAACTTTTACAGATGAGGCCGATGGACAGAGAGTCACTTCTCCAGGGTGACACGGCAACACTTGCATTCCCAGAGACAAACACCGCCTCTGATAGGATGAGGCATCATGAAAGCAATGACCCAGCCCCAGCCCAGCGCCACAGCGCAACCAGCTCCCAGGCTACCCAGGAGGACCACAGGGCTGCAGGAGGCCTCCTGGGCATTTTCAGAACCATGAGGAATGGTTCTCAGGAGGTGATAGCCAGCCACAGCAGTGCGAGAAGTACGTGCGGTGTGGGGATCCAATCAGAACCTGGGTGTGAATCTCCCAGAAGGCACAGCAGCCCCCTAGGGGCTACGCCGCTCCACATGGGAACAGAGGCAGAAGCTTCTGTAACATGGAGCTAGATATAGCCAGCTGAGAAAATCAGCAGAAAAGGAGGCCCAGGTACCAAGAGACCCTGCAAAGAATACAAGGACGCAAGCGGGGGCTGTGACAGATAAACACCTGCCCCGCAAAGAGTCATGCTCCCCCTTCCATGGTGTGGGGTTGCCACTGGGAGGTGGCTGCCCAGACAGAACTACATTTCCCAGCACGCCTTGCATCAGGGTGGGGTTATACGATCTCAGCCTGGGATCTTAAGGAGTGGGTGGTTCTTTCATTCTTTTCATTCCCCGTTTGCCAGCTGGAAGCAGATTTGGAGAACCTGAGCTACAAGATGGAAGGAGCCCGGGCCACTGAATCACTGCCTGGGCAAGAGTCACCTTCCAAACAAGATACCTCTTTTACACTGGTACATGAGCGATAAAGAAAATTCTAGCCTCATGAGCCACTCCAGCATCAAGGTTTATGTGCTCCAACAACTAGGGTCACCCCATCTAAAACAGGAGAAGAAAGAAAGAAAAATGCCATGGGTCAGGAAAACAGATCCTCACCAGAGCGAGCAGCTCAAGGCAAAACCTCAAAAAAAAAGGTGAGGAAAAACTCACCTTGCCGAGTCAGATCAGCTGCCACCTCCTACATGCAGCCCACCTGAATGCCCCTAGATAGAGGTAAACTTTAAGACCCCTGGACACTCAGTTATGCCTACTACTTGATCAAGAATGACTTAGGAAAACTTATTTTGAAAAAAAAAAAGTGTTCCGCCTACTCAACAACCTGCTAGAAAGTTACTCCTACTACGGCCACTGACAAGTGAGGGCCACGGGATCAAGAAATTTGGTGACTTGTCCAAGTTCACGTAGTTGGGAGAGGCAGACTAGGTTTTGATTTAAGCTCCTGTTTCTTCCACCAACCCTTCCTGCTCTGGAATATTTTACCTTTTCCCACAAATCCCGTTCTGCAACTCCCGCTACACTGGGTTCTTCCTGAAGGGGATGTGGAGCCTGTCCTTCTGCGGCTCACAGTGCCCAGCTGCAGACCCTTAACTTGAACTGTAGGGAATTATCAATATTTAAACCAGGAATCGCTACCACCGAGGGGCATCTTCTTTGCTGCCTGGGAAGGGGGAGGGATAGAGGGGGGAGGGAGAGGGGGGAGGAGGGGAGGGAGGGAGGGGAGGAGGGGAGGAGGGGAGGAAGGGAGGGAGGGGGGAGGAGGGGAGGAGGGGAGGGAGGGAGAGGGAGGAGGGGAGGGAGGGAGGAGGGGAGGGAGGGAGGAGGGGAGGGAGGGAGGAGGGGAGGGAGGGAGGAGGGGAGGGAGGGAGGGGCCAAATGCCTTCCTATACTATGGCGGTATGGGTAGTGGCTCCTATAAGCTCTGTTCTGGGTCGTGCCTAGCGGTCAGTACACCCACCAGCCACTAAGCACCCATTTGTCTGGGGCCGGGGCAGGGCCCTGGGAGGAGTGAGGGCAAATTAGCACACAGTCCCAACTTTGTTTTTTTTGTTTGTTTTTTAAGATTTTATTTATTTGACAGAGAGAGAGAGATAGAGCAGGAACACAAGCAGGGGGAGTGGGAGAGGGAGAAGCAGACTTCCTGCTGAGCAGGGAGCCCGAAATGGGACTCGATCCCAGGACCCTGGGATCATGACCTGAGCCGAAGGCAGACACTTAACAACTGAGCCACCCAGGCGCCCCACAGTCCCAACTTTGAACAAAAGGCGGGAATAAGCCAAGAAGCTAGCAACCAATCTCAGGAACTCAGAACCTTCTAGAAGCCAGGAGTGGACTTGGTGGGCTTTGCAGGTGCTGCGCCATAGCAGGGTTTGTCAACCTTGGTGCTGTTGGGGCCAGATAATTCTTCGCTGTGAGGCTGTCTGGTGCACGTTAGGGTATCCAGCAGCATCCCTGGTCTACCGCCCAGATGCCCGTAGCACCAGCCCCCTGGCGTGATACCCAAGAATGTCTGCAAACATTGCCAAACGTCTCTGTTCCCATGAGAAGCCCTGCTCTAAAGGGCGCAACCACTGGTGACCACACGGAAATTTAGGCCTGCTGTTTTGAGGGCACAACCCCCTTCCCAACGCTGCAGCCCCTGAGCTCCCTAAGAGCCAAACTCAGGCCCCACAGCCCTGGGAAAGAGCTCCTCAAACATGAGATGCGTACCACTGAGGCAGAGGCAGATCAGGAATCTGCCTTATTTCTCAGGGAACATTGTCACAACATCGCCGTCTTTCCAAACGCCCCTCTCAGTAATACAGGCCGGCAAGCCTGTTCCCAGAAGCCCAGACCGGATTCCCTCTGTAGGAACGCTGATTGTCCCCAGCAACATCCCACCCCCCACACTTCGCCCCTTCTCCCCAAAACACAATTACCCTCCTGCTGATGCTCCTAACGCCCGGGCCCTGAGCGGTTCTGGTCTGTGAAGCGAATACCTGCCAATAAACCCAGCCAGCCTCTGGGCACGGGTGAGTATTTCAGTGCCCGAGTGCCCCCAGAGGACTGGTCTCATCTTCTAGCCCCTAGTTAAAGAACTTGTTCTGAGCAAGTTTCCTTTACTTCTAGCAAAAATCTGGGTTACTAGGGGGAGGGCAGTGGAGAATCTAATAAATCTTAGAATACACTTCTTGGCGAAAGGGGCAAAAAAAAAAAAAAAAAAAGCCTACTTACTGGTGTCATGAAACACCTTTCCTGCTCTCTGAAGAGAGCCCCGTTCAGAAGTTACTATTGTATTCAAGCTGTATTAAATCAAGCTGTGAGCAGCACCAGGGTTATGCTTTTAAAGAATGCCCTGAGCCAATTCTGCTGTTTAAAGGGAAAAGGAAAAGTTTCCAAGGCTTCCATAAATTCCAGCGAGAGGAAGTTTCAAACTTGGGTGTTCACAGTCCGTGGCCCCCACATGGAAACAGCTTGGTTTCATGTATTTGGTTTTACTGTTCAAACTTGAGGGTCTTTTAACTTTTTATTTTTACAGGGCTCAGAAGAAAAGGGAGAGAGAGAGCCATTTGCTCACCAAGTGCCAAAGAAAACCACCGAGCCTCCCTCCAGAGGGCCTCTGCCTGAGGCGGCAGCAAGCAGGGGTGTGGGGCGGGGACCCCCTGGCTCCTGGCACACCCCCAGCACAGCTCCTGCCCGCTGGAGGCCAGGCCAGCAGGACCAGCTGCTAATTAACTCCGACCAGATCAATTCAGGCCAGAGTGTGAGTGGAGAGCGGGCAGGGCAGTCGTTTGGCTGGGTGGCTGGGCTCCGGCCGCCCGAAGGCAGCAGGAGGAACAAAATGGAGACTTTCCAAAAACAAGAGGCGGCCCAGCCAAGTGCCGAGGAATCCTAAATTTAGTCCCCGGGGGGGAGACGGCTGTGTCTGCTCAGCCAGGGCACCAGTGAGGCCCAGCATCTCTCGGAAATGTCAACCAAACCAAACAGGCCCTCCCAGGCCACCTCAGCCCCAAGCCCTGACTCTAAGGAGCTCACCCCTCAGTCGGGAGGGGTGACTCACTCACGCGGGTTCCCAATCCTCAGTCCCACTCTCCAAGTGCTGGCTACCCAGGAGGTGGCCAAGGCAAGTGGAGTGTGCCCATTTGACAGGCAGGAACACTGAGTCCTAAGAGAGGCAGGGTGAGCACAGCGGTCCTGAGTTTGGGTTCCATATCGAGGTCCGTTGCTCGATACTGACCTGGAAGAAGGGACCCTGTCGCTCAGAACCTCAGTTTTACCATCTGGGATATGGGAGTAAGAATGCCTACTTCAAACAAAAATCTAGAAATGTATATGTATCAAGATGCATGTATTATATGTACACACATATATGTGTGTGTTTTAAAAAGAGACTCCTGGGCTGCCCCCCAGACATATAGTCAACAGCTGTCGCTCATGCGGCCAGGCACCCCTCCCCCATCTGTGTGATACTCCTTGGGGCACCATCCCTCCCCTCTCTCAGTCCCTGTGGCTGATATGGGCCTGACCTGTTTCCACAAGGGCTCTCATACCTACTGAATCAGACTCGCCGGGGGTTGAACCCAGAAGTTATTTACTCGCTTAATTTCCCCAGGTTATTCTGATGCACACAAGGCCATCTTGGGAAGAGCTGCCAGAAAAACCCCAGAGGGCTCGGAGAGGGTGTTAATCCCCCCAGGAAGCTGCACATCTGCAAAGGGTCTCAGATTCCAAAGGGCCGTGAGGACGGGACCCTCTCCCAGACCTGAGCCAAGAGGAGCTTCCAAGAGGGGAGGTCCCACGGGGCAGAGAGCAGGCAGCACGCTGATCTGACCCCAAGAGAGCCCTGATTCTTCCCCCACCAGCACCCGCCTTCACGCTGCAGGGCAGGTCAAGGGAAGGATGGAGGCCCAGAGTCTCCAAACCGAACCTCCCTTTGTCCCCTTGACCGTCGCCCTTGGGCCCTAGGTGGGCATCACAGGATGTCCACCCAGCCACAGGGCAATTTCAGCATAAGGGGGTGTCCACAGAAACCCTCCAGCTGGAGTAATTAATGAATCACCTGGTGACCAGACAGGGTGCAGAGGGACAATGGAGGCACAGGGATTGGGTGAGGCTGAAGGGTAGAGGTGGGGGTTTTCCAGCAAGGAAGGACATAACAAAAGAACTTTCCATGGGGTAAAGAAATTTCCAGAAAGACTTTTCCTTCTCCTATTTCCTTCTCCCTCACAAGAAGCAATTTTTAAAGGGAATATGTATTAGTCATAATAAAAAGCAGATTTACTGAGCACCTGGCCTACACCAGGCCACAGAGGTTCACATTGCAAGATCTTACTGAACTCATACACCAACCCCAAGGGGGAGGTTCAACTGGTAGTCCCATTTTACAGATGAGAAGACTGAGGCCTCAGAAGGATCAGGAAAGCTGCCTGAGGTCACATAACTGGTAGGAAGCGGGCCCAGGACTCCAATTCCCCTGATCCCAGGGCCCATTCTCCTACCCTCTTCCAAACAGCCCGTCAGCATCCCTTCTAACCTCCGCATGCTCTGGGCTTGGCAGAGACTGGCTTTGGATCCAGTTCTGCCTGACTCAGAGGTTCACTCGAACCCAATGCCACGCTGCCTCCAGGTTGGTTAAGAAGAACCATGGTGGTGATGACAAGCACCCATTTTTACCGATGAGCCAGTTGGCGCACAGAGGATTTCTCTTTTTCCCGGGGTCCCACAGTGGACCCCGTGAGCCCCAGCCTGGCTAGAGCACAAAGAAAGAAGGTGGGGCACATGACCCTGCCACACCCAGCCTTTCGCCAGCCCCAAGCCCCATATGGGGTCGAAGAAAAAGCACATTAATTCCAAAGAATATCCAAGATGGAAGCGACTTAGAAGCGCGTGAGTCCAGCTATCCCCACTATTTACAGACAGGGTAGTTGAAGCCCAGAGGGGAAGGAATGTGTCCAAAGCACAGAGCAAAGCAATTCCATTCTGCAAGTTGTTGTGTTTGTTTGCTTGTTTGTTTGTTTAAGTAGACTCCACACCCACCGCGGAGCTCAACACGGGGCTTGAACTCACCACCCTGAGATCAGGGCCTGAGCTGAGATCAAGAGTCAGATCCTAACTGACTGAGCCACCCAGGCGCCCCCCCATTCTACACCGTGATAGGCCTGGAGCTGCAGGGGTTAATAACAGCACCTGCCCCGGATACCACAGAGCAGATGTTCATGTGGGAGATGAGCAGCAACTCAATCACCACATGAATAATTTGCTAATGCCAAATGGTGATAAGCACTCCCCAAGTGGAAGGAGCTGGGTGCTAGGAGAACAGCAGGAGGAAGGAAACTCACTGTGAGTGGGGCCTCAGGGAAGTCTGCACCGAGGCAGTGATGTGGCAGTTGAGCCCTGAAGGGTGGGTGAGGAAGAACCAGGCAGAGAGTATCAGGAAGAACACCTCAAGTAGAGGGGACAGCATGTGCAAATGCCCTGAGGTCGGAGCGTGATGGGTGTGTTCAAAAAAGACCAGAGTGCCTGGGACCAAGGGAGTGAGGGGAAGGCAGAAGGAGAAGAGAGGTGGGGAAGGGGCCAATCATACTCAGTCTTGTAGACTATAGGAAGGATTTGACATTCTTCTAAAGGCTGCAGAAAAGCACAGTAGGGATTTAAAGAGGGGCATGATTCTGTAAAATCCCAGTGTGTCCTGTAAGGTCAGCCTGGCTGAACGACAGAAGGTAACATCAGAGGCTTTGGAACCCTCCAGGAGGGATATGATTGTGGCCTCGACCAGACAGGGACAGCGACGAGGCAGCAGACAAATCGAAGAGGTGTTTGGTCACAGAATTGACAAAAGTTGTCCATCTGCCGGCTATTCGGTTGAGAGGGTTGAGAGGAAGAGCCGGGAATGACCTCCAGCTTCCAAACGGAGCAATGGGGGAGTGGAGGGCCGGTCATGGGTTTCCCAGGAAGACGGAGAGAGCCGTTTGGAACGGGTTATGTTCGGGTGTGTGAGCAGCACCTGAAACCCCCAAGACCCCCACTTGCCCCCCAAAGCCACCATGTGTGGAGACTCCGGGGTCGGGGGGGGGTCCAGCGGGCTGAGGGCCCAGCAGGTCTTCCACACCCTAGCCGTGCGGCCCAGCGGCCTCACTCACCACCTCCTCATACAGAAGGCACAGCCCGGCATCTGTGCCTCTCAACGGTGATCTCAGAAGAGGGAATCTGGTTTTGTTACTAAAAGGCGGTAGTCCCCAGGCCAGGGTCCGTGTCACTAACAATTTCCAAGGCCTTGAAAGGGACCTTTAATCCAATTGTCTGTGTCGGGCAGTCAATGGGGCAGCCCCTCCTCCCCCCTCCACCTTCCTGCAGGCTCTCGCTTTGAAGGCGGCCCCAGGGAGGAGATGCCCAGCACAGCCCCGCCCTGACAGCTGGACACCCCGAGCCCCTCTGCCACAAGCCGGGCAAAGGCCACGGATGAATGGCCCTCCATGTGGACCCCCCCCAACCCAGTGCCGGGTGCACTGCTAGCATGATTGGGGATGGGGGCGCCCCGTGCTCAAATACCCTCCAGCCACATGTCCTTGCCCTGTACAAAGTGCTCTGCAGACGTTAAGGTCTTCCCAGGGATTCCAGACAGAAAATCGGGTGAACAGACGTTACCGTCACTCTGTGAGTTGGCCTCGCTTATCACATACGAATAAGAATTAACAATAATAACTGCCCTGTTTATCAGGTACTGAGCAAAGTGTTTCACCTTTAATCTACATAACAGCTCTGCAGGATAAGGACCATTTCTCCTCCCATTTTACAGATGAGGAAATAGAGGCACAGAGAGGTTAAGGAACTCGCCCAAGGTCACACAGCTAATAGGAGGCAGAGCCAGCATGTGACTCAGGTCTGACTGTCCCTGGAGCAGAGTTTCTCATGCCTTGTTATCTGCCCCCTGCCCCACACAGAGCCTACTTACACCTTTTTTCCCAATCACGTGAAATTTTAATACCGCAAATATACTGTGTAACTATTTACGTAGACCAACATGTATATTTGTGCTTCATTCCTAAAATGAATAAGAACTTTTTGCCCCTGCCCCCCCCCCCCACGGCCCCAAGAACCAACTTTTGCCTCCTTGGGGACAATATCATCATCGAGAATGGTCTAGCATCTAGACCAAAGCTGCTCAATGGGAATCAAATGCAAGCCATGTTCGTAGTTTAAAATTTTCTAGCAGCCACATTAAAGAAATTAATTTTAATAATGTAATTTAGCCAATGCATCTAAAAATTGCCCTAAGTATTATCATGATACGTCATCAATGTAAAAATTGTTCACGAGAAATTCTACAGCCTTTGTTATCATACTAAGTCTTCGAATTCTGCGCAGTAGTCACAATCCAGCCCAGCCAAATTTCAAATGCTCAACAGCCGTGTAAAGCTCATGGCTACCATAGTGGGCAGCATTCTAACCACCCTGCTGAAGCAATATTGTTTGTCTTTCCCAGAACCTTGAAAATTAAGCTTTGAGAGATTTTCTCTATCCAAGGAACCCTAGGGAGAGTCACTACCCCTCCTAGCCAGTGGGATCCACTTACTATGTTCTCAGGGCATACTGTGGACGAGACATGCTACGATGCTTTCAAGGAGCCACAAAGAGGAGTAAGAACTGGCTTCTACCTGGGCAGCGTATAATCTAAAGTGGGGAGCGGAGGGGAGTGAAAAATGTGCCAGACCCTTCTGTACACATGGCCTTGAGGCTTCCCACCCATTTCCTGATGGTCCTCATGCTCACCCTAGAAGAGGGGGAGGGAGTCCTGTTATTTCCAGCCCCTTTTATGGATGAAGAAACTGAGGCTGGAGAGCATATGGATCTTGCCCAGGGCCCACCTATGGGACTTGGCTAACCCAGGTCGGGACACAGGAGGTGTCGGCGAAGCGACAAGGAAGGCTTTTAGGAAAGAAGGGGGCAGACTCGGAGAATGGCTTTGGGAGGGGTGGGGTTAGTGAATGAATGATGGAGGTTTCATGGGAAGGAAAAAGGACATGAAGGTGTCAAGGATAAAGAAGGACCGGGTGTGTCCGCAGGGAGTGAACGAGCAGCGTGAGGATTCCTAGCAGAAGGCACAGCACCTCGAGCCTTTGAGAGGCAGAGATTCTGGGCACTGAGATGCCTCAGCACGTAGCCCGTGCGTGAGCCACTGCATGAGAAGGGTCCACGTCCAATCATCTAGCCATGGAAAAGCACCCAGTGCCCAAACCCACGGGCCATAATGACCGTGGAATCCAACTTCCCAAAATATTTACCAGAAGGCTCTGGGCACCAGACTCCATTCTGTAAACTTGGATGCCATTCCAAAGCCAAACCAATAGATCTCCTGGAGAACAAGATAAACTCTCCCTCACATTCTAAATAACGAAAGGGAGGTGAGGAAGAGAATGACATCAATCAACCCTCTCCAACTGCCCAACTTAAAAGGGATGATGGTCAGCAGCAACAAAGGGGCAAGGATGCTGTCTCCTTATCAGGCACATGGCTGCCCCAGACACAAACAAAACTTTTGGCAGGCATTCTTCTTCCACATCGAGGGGGGAAGGGGAGAACAAAGTCTCCATCCACAAAGGTCAAACCCATCCTCCTTGAGTACGATCAAGCCAACATCGTCTCCCCTGATTTCCAGGCGAGAACAGTCCCTTCCATGAACTGAAATACTGACCAGCTCAAGGAATGAGGCCCATAAGTCTCCAACGGGCTGGGGTGGCCCAGATCTCAAATCCCTCACGACTGCACTATCAGACCAGGAGTCTCCGTTCCGGACTCAGCAAATAGGCCCGCTGCACTTGAGAGCGCTAGCAAAGGAAGCGGCACAATAAGCGGCGTCTGGAATGTGGACCGAAGGAAGGCCGGTCTCCCTGCCTCAAGTCATCACCGTGGACACCACGGATCGAGTAAACGAGGAAATGCTGGGCATGGGTAGTCCCACTTCATCCTCAAAAGCCCAGGTTACACACGGACCCAGAGTCACACACCTGGTTGATGGCACGGACTGCTCTGACCTAGGCCTGCTTCTTTCCAGCCCGGGGCCTCACATACTGGCATGCCACCCCAGGGTCTCCCCGTCTCTGCCACGTGCCCCCAGGCCCAAACTCCAGCTCTGACCACTGCCCTTCCCTGCTCTGTGACTTTAGGCTTCCTCCTGCCTGTGTAACAAGCCCAAAATCCCCAGGGGAGGGTTAAGAGAAGGTGGGTGCATGCCCGGGAGCCCCCCGGACCCCCACACCATCTCTGTCACCCACTCCCAATTCCAGAAATGCAGCCCAGCCTCTCACACGGCCCGTCGGAGAAGCGGGCTTCCTAGCATAATATTTTCCTCCCACAGAACATGAGAATAAAGGGCTCTTTGCTTGTCTCCTGAAATAACTGGCTCTCACCATAAAGCAATCTTCTGCCCAGTAAAAATATTTCTGTAAAACTGGGAAACTCTATCTGTGGTTCCTTCTCTGAAAGTCAAAAATCTTGGAGAGCAAAACATGGCAGGGGCAGACTATATGACAAGCTCATGAAGTCATGTCTACCCAGAAGTTCCCTCCTTAATACTGTGATTAATTCGCTGTTAACCACAAGGACTTTGTGTCTTAATACTCTCAAAGTAGAGCACCAGTTCGCGTTTCTACAGAACAATACCCACCACCCCAGACCTGGTGTCCAGCCCGGCCGGTGGCAGAGCCCCCAGCTGGGGTTTTGCTGAGATCGGGGAACTCCTTCAAGCCCCGGAACACACAGGTGAGCCGTCACCTGTGACCCGTCCTTGGCCAGACAGGAGACACGGTTGTGAAAATAAGTGAGGGGTGTCCGAAGATCAGAATTTAAAGGTACCCACAATCACCCCAAACTAACCCCAAGACACCTGGATGAGTCACAGGAGCCTCCTGGGCCTTCGTTTTCCCAAAGCGAAATAGAGATGAATGGCCCCAGCAACTCCTCAGCAAACAAAGATGTTCTCTCTGAACTTCTTCGTCCACCAGACAGAAACCAAGCCCCTTCCAGGTGCTGTGTTGGACCCCCGAGAGATGTGAGTGGGTTTCCGGGGAATCTTCCAGAACCTACCAGCAGCTCTGGTGTGTTTACTGAGTGCTTACTGCATGCTAAGCCTTCAGTTGCTCCATGCATTATTTCCTTTAATCCTTGAAACTACTCCAAGAGGTGGGTACTTCTTTTTTCTCATTTTACAAGTGACGAAATTAAGACCCACTGTCAATACAGTCAACATGGTTCCCTATAAACCCACATCCAAAGGCCAGGTCCAAAGCTCCGTGGCCCCTGGAATTAGAAGAAGATCCACGTGAGAAATAATAATAATGATAATGAAGTTAAAAACAAAAAAGCCGGGTGGCTCAGTCTCGTTAAGCGTCTGCCTTCGGCTCAGGTCATGATCCCAGGGTCCTGGGATCGAGCCCCGCAGTGGGCGCCCTGCTCCGCGGGAAGCCTGCTTCTCCCTCTCCCACTCCCCCTGCTTGTGTTCCCTCTCTCGCTGTCTCTCTCTCTGTGTGTCAAATAAATAAATAAAATCTTCAAAACAAAACAAAATAAAACACAAAAGCCATACAAAATAAGGCAGAGGTTCTTAACTAGGAAGCTGATGGGTGCCCTGAAATTGGAGTTAAAGGTATGAGAGCCTTTATTTGAAGAGAATGACACCATCAGATTTAGCAGATTCCCAAAAGGGTCTTGTTATCTACTCCCTAAAGGTTAAGATCATCATCACTAAGAAGCTAGGAGCTTGAAAGGAAGGCCGTGACCCATGTGGGCTGCGTGGCGGAGGGGACAAACCACCAGGGCTCTTCTGAGATCCAGCAACAAGGAGTGGTTGTCCCCAGAGAGTCAGCTGACTGTCGGCTGCGCTGTCCCCACCCATGCCCACCAGCAGCTGACAGGAGCCACAGTCAGTGAGTTGTACCCCAGGGGCCAGGCAGGACACAGATGCTGGCCCCCTCCCTCCAGTGTGCCTTCTGCAGCTTTCTCCTCACAGGTGCTTTTTCTCTGGGGAACCGCCCACCCTCTCCCCTGAACCCCCTTGAGGTTTGGGGCTGATCCCGGCCCCACTCCAGGAAGACCATGTTGACCCAGGACCATCAGAAGTGGAGGGATTGGTTCTGTGATGGGCACGTGACCCAAGTCAAAATGATAGCAGCCCAGCTTTTGATCTGGCTAAACCACTCCCTTCCAGCCTGAAACAGCAGCCCGGACCACTGGGTGCCAAGGGGCCACCACCTGGGGAGAGCCTGTGCCTAAAAACGAAGCCAACCCCAAAGAAAGCAGAGCTGAAGGCGCAGACCACCGGCCTGGGACGGAGTTGGAGCTCTGGGATCCAGCGTACCCGAATTCAATTCACCCTCGGAACTTGCCAGTGACACAGGCCAATAACATGCCTTTGTATGAAACAGTGGGGATGGGTTGAAAACCCAAGGGATCCTGACTAATCCACACCAAGAAAGGTCGCACTTACTTAACCACAACACCCACCCTGAACCCACAGCCCTCCCGTGTTCTGAGGACACCAAGCCAGGGGAGAAACTCTGGCTTTGCCAGAAAAGCAGTAGAGCCACCCCTGGAGATCACATCAGGGTGTGCGGTGTGTGTTGGAGCTGGGGTGTGCATGCAGAGGAAGAGCTATAGAAATGTGCACCGTTGACCTAGGGTAGACTAGAGGCACAAGCCCCAAAGTCACCTAGCTGCCCAGCAATAGGGAATCAGTGCAGTAAATTATGGTCCATCCTTAGAATGGAAGGTTTGAGAGCCATGAAAAGCAGTAAGATTCAATGCACTGATAAGGACTGATATCCAAGATGCACTGTTAACAAAGCAAGGTGCAGAACCAGATTATGACTGAAGGGAACACAAAGTCTCTATCACTTTTTCATGACTCCCCACCTCACATCCATTTTTCAATTAACCTACAGATACCAGTCCAATTGGCCTAGAGGGCTTCTGCCGTCTGGGCGGGGTAAGGATGTACACACCCACAGAGCGAGGCAAGACGCACCGGAAGAACCAGAAACAGCAGGTGCCCAGGGAGAGGGGCGCTGGGAGGCCAGGGGCAGTGTGGCAAGGAGGCTTCCTTTTCTTTACATAACCTTTAGTACTATTTTGAAAGCCTTTATTTTTATTTTTTCCACGTGCATTACTTCGTTTACAAAAAGGAGAGAGGCGAAGACCGTTTCGAAAAGGCAGGGGAGATGCGAGAAGAGGCTCTCTTCGAGGGCTCAGAGAGCGGAGGGACAGGACCTGACTTGCTGCCCCTCTGGGGTCACGTGCCCACGGACCAAGCTACTAGCCCCTCTGAGCCTCGGCTACGCGGCAAGTGTTCCCTGAGCACCTGCCATGTGCCGGGCTGTGCAAAAGGTCCCGAGGGTGCCGTGGTGAGCCACACAGAACCAGCCCCATGGACTCTGCCGTGCGGCCTCCGTTCCCCCATCGTATTAGTGCTGGCCCTGGCCAGCTTTCTCTAAGTATTAAATGCCTGACCAATGGCTGGGAGGAAGGCTTTGCAGACCATAAAGCCCTGGTTCTTCCTCCTGGAGAAAAGTTGGCCCCCCTCAGGACTGCCCCAGGAGCGGGTTGTGCCTCCAAGCTCCACGCACCAGGGCCAAGGTGACAGGTCCTCACCCAAGAAGCCCAGAAGCAAGATGGCAAGCAGGCCCCTCCCAAGGTTAAGAAGGCTGGGAAGGCCTGCTTGGTGACACCAGGAGAAGGTGCTCCAAGCCACCCCCTGGAAGGACCCCACGATCCTTCCCATCACTGGCACAGCAGTGGCGGGTGGGGCTGCCTGCCTCCAAGCTGGAGGGAAGCCATGCCTCCAAGGAGCGGGGTCTGAAAAGACCCCAAGAAGGGTTTCACCAGGGCTTTCCACCAGCACCTGCTGCAGATAACTCCTTTGACCCCGCTCAGGATGGGTGTTAGCCTGATGTGTCGCAGCACTGGATCTTTCCCGTTGGTCCAGAGCTGTGCGATCCATGAGGGAGCCGCTAGCCCAATGTGGCTATCTAAAGGAATTCAAATACAATATATTGAAGATTCAGTTCCTCAGTCCCAGAAGCCACATCCCAAGGTGCTCAAGAGCCACAGGTGGCTAACAATGCCCCTACTGGACAGTGCGGACACAGAGCATTGTCATCATCACAGAAAGTTCTCTCGGACAGCGCTTGGCTCGAGGTCCTTTTAACGTCGCCTTCCTTCCAGTTACAAAACGAGGGTCCTGGCAGGTCTTGAAAGAAAGGCCATGTATCCACAACTGTCAGTAAAGATCAAAATCCACTTGTAGGTTTAAGATGCCACAGCCACGGGGAAATGCACAGAAGCAGACAGAACCATTGACTGAGCTGGTCGTGAGTCAGGGACTGCGCCGGCTTCTCCACGGGGCCACTCCCACGGTCCCTACAGCTCTACAGATGGGCAGCGCCCTCCCTGCCTCAGCCCCTCACCTTCCGGCCCCTCCCCGACAGCCTTTCCTACAGTGCCCAGGCAGGACGGGCATCACCCAATCCAGAGAGCTCCGATTAGAGAGCATCCTGGGGTGGGGGAGAGGGCCCCCAAGGGCTCTGCCATCCGAGACAGCACGCAGGAAGTTCTGATGCAGGTGATCCTCACTGTCCCCTACGCCCTTCCTCACCCCACACCCCCCTCCGGCCACTGTCTTCTCTCTCCACCCCCTCCAGCAAAGCCTCTCCATAGATCTCCTGCACACGCGATCCACTTCTCATCTCTCATTCTCTTCTAAAACCTATGGGCTTTTTGAAAAATACAAAAGTATCCATGCTCATTGGACTGAAAAAAAAAAAAAGTCAAACAATGTAGAAACATCTAATGTGAAAAGTGAAACTCCTTCTCTCCTCACCACCTCCCACCACTCCAATCCTCAGGGAAGCAGCCTTTGACAGTGTATCCTTCCAGATCTTTCTCTGTGCACCTGCAAATATACAGACATGGGCCTGAATAGACTTTTGTATCCTGCAAAAAACCGGGACCACGTTATACTTCTGTTTTGCTCTCGCTTTGCTCATTCAATAGCATTTCAGGGCCTCCCTCCCGTCAGCCCACTGCCCACCCTCACTCGCCCTGGCTTCACAAGTCACAGAGAGATTCGTGACACAGCCACCCCGTGTTTGTTAGCTATCTCCCGGTGACGGATATTTGAGTTGTTACACATTTTTCACTCTTCCAAATAATGCAGCCGTGGATGTTCCTGCAAGTGAGCAGAGCACATACTTGCAAGGCTCCCTCAGTCCCTTCACGACCCAGGCCCGTCCCGCCTTTGCTGTCATGCCACCAAGACAACTCCTGCCACATCCAGCTGTAAGCACCAGGATCCCATATGCATCGGACACCTTGCAGCCCCTTTTCTGACTCAGCCTCTGGGCAGGTTCTCTCCAGGAGGCCATCCTCTCTGCTAGACTACCTTGATGGCCCCCAATAAATGCCACCTCCCAGTATTTATGCCCCCGCGTAGTCCCTTCCCCTGAACCTGGCCTCGACTTATGACCTGCTTTAACATTGAGAATGTGGCATTGCCAATTCTAGGCCTAAGCCTTCAGGAGGCCTGGCAGTTTCCACTTCTGTACTCCCGGGAAGGCAGCCACCAAGTAGGGAGTCAGCTTACCCCAAGACCACCATACCCTGAGGAGGCCCAAGCGAACCATGTGGTGAGGCCGCGTGGAAGAGGACCAAGGCCCCAGGCATAGGACCCAAGTGGAACCCTTGGCCCCTGGCTATTCAAGCCATGCCAGCTATGCCACGTGAAGCCACAGACAAGTTGCCCCTGCCAAGCCCAACCCAAATTGCATAATGCTAAGAAAATCGTAAAAAGATGAAGTCACTAAATTTTGGGGTAATTTGTTACACAGCAAAAGAGAACCCAAGCACCCTCCTTTTCTTCAGTGTATTTGGAGAGGCAGAAGCAAAGGCCACGAGAGGTCACATTAGCTACCTAATAGCCAAGCCGGGACCACCCCCAGCTCAGGATGCCCAACACAGTACTCTGTCTAGTCCCCAAAGATTCAGCCACGAGTTCTTCCAGGAGGCAGTTGCTGCTCAGAGGTTGGTTCTCAAGTGAGAGGGCTTGGGGACCCACAAAGGACTCCTCATTCTCTTCGTGCCCAAAGCAAAGGGAGTAGGTGGGCAAGAAAGCACCCCCAGCCATCCTGGGAGAATCTGTTGTGACCAAATAGTCAGCAAACCAAAAGGCCCTGAGGTTAAGAAAGAAAACTTTGGCACAGAGAGGTTAGGGAACTTGCCCAAGGTCACACAGCTAGTGAGCAGCGGAGCTGGGGCTTGAAAGCAAGCATTCAGGCTCAGAGCCTGCACCGATAACCAAACATCAGTGTTTTCCAACACCTCAACCCGCAGTAAGAATTACATTTTAGAATGGGCCTCTATATATACGGATTTGGGTATAGATGTGTAGGTAGATAGCCACAGATCTAGACTGATCGATCTATTATCTATAGACATGAATATCCATGCCTTTAAACTAAACAAAAAGTCACACAAAGCAATATTTCCTCTTACTCTAGGCGATGTTCTCTCCCGTTTTTATTCTATTTCTTTTTTCTTTTTAATGATGGTCACTAAATTGATTTCATGAGCCACGAATGAGATTAAAACATATGGTTGAAGGTGAAAAAAAAAAAGAAAACAATCTCATCTATAATGATGGAAGACAACTCTAAAATCAGATTAAGCTGAATTTGAATCTTGCTGGAGCAAGATCCTACTTCCAAGTCAAGTGACTTTGGGCAAGGAGGTAAATCCTTCAGTGCCTCAGTTTCTCCAGCGGTGAAAGGAGGATAGTTAAGGGCACCTGCCTTCTAAACGGTGCCGCGAGCACTGAGCGGTATGGGCCACGCGTGGCTCAGGGCCTGGCGTGCTGAGGATGGCTCGGCATGGGGCGCGGAACAGAGTGGACACTTAGTAACCACATTGAGGCTGCAGCCATAGAACACTGAAAAATGAGGCACGAACAAGACCAAACGAGGCATGAACAGGACCGATCGAGGCCCCAGGCTCCTTTGAATTTCCAGGGCAGGGGAATAAAGGCGTCTCCCCAGTGCCCATTGAAAAAACTTCATTCTTGGTCTGTAGCATTTTCTTCATCATCTTTTTGCTTTTGAAGTCTCTCCAGATCACTGGGGGAAAGACGGGTAAAGTAACAGAGTCGAGGTCAAAAACTGCCCTGCAACAAGGCTCCCTCGGGAAGCCAGGTGGGGCATGGCCGTGTGGTACCCCGAAGTAGTAGTCCCAAACCCACTCACTGGGGCCACCGCAAGCCCACGCCTCTGTGTGAGGGGCCTGCCAGCCTGCATGGCCTTCTGGAATTAGAAAGACATCCTTGGGCCTGAGCCCATTTGGGAGGCTCTGGTCTTCCCCAGCCCTCACCTGTGGCCTGAGGGTCGCCAGTCCAGCCCTGCTAACAGGGCCCCTTTATGCTCTGCCCTGGCCTCTTCGGGGCCCCAGATCAGTACTCAAGGCCAGGGGGCTTGGGTAGCACACAGTGGGCCAGCCAATGAGCTCCATGTGTTCTCCCCTTACCTCCCATCCAGCCAGAAAGGAGAGCAGACATCAGTAAAAAAAATCAAATCACCTGCAGTGGGTGGACCAGGACTCGTGGTGGGTTATGACATATAACAGACCCCCCCACCCCCATCTCTCCACCCAACCCCAGGCAATGCCTACCCACCTCTGCTGGAAAAATGCATTTCTGTCCTAACTTTTCAGAGCCTGGAGTCCGGTCCTGGGTCAGACACTCAGGAGGGAGTTGAAGATTTTCTGCACTGATCACGGACTTTGCACTTCCCTCTGTCTGAGATGCCCCTTTCCTTAGTCGGCTATTTATTCTTTGGGTCGCAGCAACTTAAATGACACCCCCCCCCCGTCCACAGTCGAACCTCCCTTACTCTCCCACCACAGCCTGCTCTTTTCCTCATCACGTTACCACGCAGCTGGGTGATCATTAGCAAGCTGTAAGAGGAGAGACAGCTGATTTACTCTCCCTGATTGGCTGAGGGGAACTCATTTCCCACTTAGAACACTCCATGAGCTAGGAACCAAGATTCTACCCATTCCACAGATGTGGGAACTGAGGATCAGAGATGAGCCCCCCAGCTGGGGAGACATGCAGCTGGGAGTCAGGAGTCGGACCCAGGAAGTCTAATTCCTTAAGCCACGCCTCTGCCACCTGCTCTGTGCGCACACCGGGGCCTCAGCACAGCGTGGCCCAAACTCAAAGGCGGGTCTAATGGAGGTTAAGAGAACCAATGCAAGATGCTAGATGCAAGCTCAAAGTACGGACGAGTGCCGCCCACAAAGTGGCCCAACCCACATCTCTCCATGCTTACCCCACCTGCCCCTCCCACGGTGTCCTGCCCACCCGAAAAATGCTGTCCCCGACTTCCCAGCCCCCAGGCTTCGCCGGGGCTGCTCCCTCTGCTCAGAGGCAGCCTGAGTCTGGCTCTCCCTAGCTGGGCCTGACACTTCCATATGCTGAGCCTGTCTCTCATCCGCATAACATGGGGGAACAACACACGGAAAAAACGCACGTAAAGCACGAGGCCACTTTCATACCCATGTGTATGTACTATTACCACTAACACCCTCGTCCCCCACCAAAATCTCATCTCACAAGCCAGGGCACAACGGGCCAAACCTAGCTGCCTGGGTCCACCCAAAGAAAGTATTTTCTAAAAGTGTTATTTGGTTGATGACAATTTTTTTTTTTTAATGAGAAGGATTTCACATAAAAATCCAGATGGCTGGATTCTCTTAATGATCAGATGTGGCAACACCAGGGCCACATTCCCACATGGCAACCACTGGCTGGGGCTGAGTGGGGCTGCCCCCTTGAGACAGGACGTGTGCCCCCAGTGGCCCCCAGTCCCCACCCCTCCTGCATGTCTCCCACCCAGCCCGCTACGTTCCTTAGTATGACTTCTCTGGCCCTTTAAACTCTGACCATCCTCAGAGCCTCCTCACACACCACCTCCTTCAGGAAGTCCTCCCCAAATCTCCATAGCCTGGTGTCTCTTGTGGCTTTATAACCTTAACAGTTCACTTGTACTGAGCACACACTTCTGTGCCAGGCAGGTATAACCATTTTACAGTTTGAGTCCCCACAACCACCTTGTGAAGCAGGTCCCATTATCATCCCCGATTTACAGATGAGGGAACCGAGGCCCAGAGTTGATTCTTCTATTGGCCTCCCCACCCCCATCCATTCCCTGCCCTCCTCTATGCTGCTCTGTGCCCCGGGAAGCTGACCCCCTTAGACCAATTTGCTGAAGCTGCCTGGTCTCTGGCTTCCAGCTTGGGCAATGGGAGGCCCTGGCAGGAAACCCGAGGATGCAAGGAGAGAGAGGTTGGGGTATTTCTCCCCGCCCCCCGACCCCGACTCCCTCTGCATCGTGTCTCTGGCTGTGGTTCATCTTCCATATCTAGAGCTCCTGCCTGGCCTTTTCCCTTCCTCAGCTGTGGTTTCTACAGGGATCCGAATCTAAAATACCCAACATTTCCTCCCCTGCCCTTTCTGCCCTGGGACAGTAACACCTCCCTGCCTTTGCCAGGGGCCAAGCACTCCCTGGGTGCCTCAACACCCCGTGAAGGTGCTGTAACCCTTCCCACACCTTCAGAAGTTCGTTTCCATTAGTTTAAACTGTCTAGAGTATAGGCCCCTGGCTGACACAGAGGTTAGACACTATGCCCAAGGTCCCACCGTCAGAAAATGGTGCCGCCAGGATTCGAACCCAGGATATCGGGCTCCAGAGTCCTTACTCTTTAACCATCACACTATGCTGCCTTATGTCCTATTCTCCTTCTCCTGGTCCTTCATCTGATGGTCGCCTCCTCAAGGGCCCCCCGGGTGACCCCCAGGAGTCAAGTGCTGTGCCTGGATTGATGCAGACATTCCAGAATCTCTCACTGAGCCCAGAAGACATAGTTACTTGATTCCTCTTTATCCTCCAGAGTATTTTTACAACTGAGAGCCCGTCCCCACATTCCTTCTTCCCGGGCATGAGAGCTCCCCCACTTCTGCCCTGCTGGCCCCTCACATAGGGCTTGCCACTCGTCTTCCCTCTAGACAAAGACCAAGGTCCATAACGTGGCTGAGAGGGCCCCCAGGCCCAGACTGTGACCCCTCCTCAGCCAAATGAACTTCAATCAGCATCTCAAACAAACTGCCCCCTTCACTACAGGGCTTTCTCACACACTGCTAGTCCATCTAGCAGACACTCATAGTGCTATTACACACCCCCTCCCCCTGCCTTGTTCCCCACCACCCCTTCCCCAATTCACCTTTGGGCTGAAATCACAGCTCCTCCAAGACCACCTCTGACCCAAGGCCAGTTGGCACTCCCTGCTCTAGACTCTCAGAGCCCCCAGAGTGTCCTCCAGCATTCCCCTAACATTGTCTTCATTGTTCAGTATCCACCTTCCCAAACTACGAGCCAATCTAATATGAATATCAATGCAAAAATCCAAAGTGAAAGATTAGCAAATCAAATACAGCAACATTTTAAAATAGCAATGTCTTGCGATGAAGAAGGACAGTGTTTAGGAATACAGAGAAAGTTGAACACTAGGAAATCTAGTGATGTAAATCATGCACATGATCATTTGTTATACTAGCAAAGGATGACAAGAGCCCAACAGCATTTGACAAAATTCAATAATGATTCCTGGTTTCAAAAATATTAGCAAGCCAGGGGTCGAAGAAAGCCTTTCTTAACTAGATAAGCAACAAACTAGTATTAAATAGTATGGGAGAGTCTAACCAATGCAATAAGATAAGAAAAACGGATGAGAGGCAAAGATGTTCATCTCTGTGTTCCACTTAGTTCCACTAAACTCTAAGTTCAGTGAGGCCGTGTGCTTCATAGTTTCCACACCATCTTAAGCACATGCAAATATCTGTGGAATGCACGGCCACCCAGATGAGGTCTGAACCCCATTCAATGTTCTCAAATCACCCCAGTACTCCTCCTTCGAGGTACATATCACAACTTAAATTGTGTCATTTGTTTTTAAAAATACTTCTCTTTTCCTACTAGAGCATAAACTCCATGAACACAAGTGGCATGCCCTCCTGGCAGAGCAAATGGATTCCTGGCCTAAAATAGGTACTCAATATCTGTTGCACCGAGGCAGGAAGGACTATCTGTGGACTTGAATAAAATGCATTAGTAGTTGCTAAGTTATAATAAGTGATTTCATCCTACTTCTCAGCTGGAAAAACCCGAGGCCCAGAGAAAGGAGGAGATGCCACACCACTGTGAAGCCCCCCTCCGGCACCCTTGGGTCCTCTGAAAGGCATCAGCCACACACGAGGCCATGCACACAGGGTGCTGCCCACGTGGCTCACCAAGTACAGAAAGTGAAGCCCAGACCGATTCCTCTAAGCAAACGCACACCCAGGGCACCGCCGGTGGGCAGAGCCGCCTTTCTGGGGCTAGGGATGACCCGTGGAGGGACCTGAGCTTTCCTCGCAAAGCCCTGTGGCTGCTGCCTACATGGATAAACAGCCCTCTCTGCCTCCCCGTGACGTTATCAAAGAATTACTTATGTCTCTGGAAATGCTTGTTTGGAAAAGGTTCTCCACCCCACCTGGGCTTGGCAGGAGGGGCAGCATCCTCGGGCCTGCCCTTCAGGGAGTGATCAGACTTTTCCCCAGCCCCTGAGGGCTCTCGGCCATTCTTCATACGAAGAGTCTGAAGCCAGCCATAAAGAAGCAGGCAGCCTCCCAGGATAAACGGAGCACGGTGACATCAAAAGACCGCCTTCCAGATTAAACAACTGAGGCCTTCAGCTCTCTCTGGCGTTTCTTCCAGGATATTCTGGGCTCCTGCCTCAGTTCTCCCTCAGATGGAATGGCAGATATTTTGTTTGTGAGAGTCTGAATTTTTTCCTTCCTCGGGGAGAGGGGGAGAGGGAGGAGGAGAGGGGAAGGGAGGGTGGGGAGAGAGAGCGAGTGAGAGGAAGAGAAAGAATGTCTGGGAGAGACAAGAGCCACAAAAAGAACATGTGTGAGCGAAAAAGAAAGGGAAGGCAGGGAGGCAGCCGGAAGCGCCTGCTTTGGAATCCAACAAGCGACCTAAAAATTCCAGAAGTTTCTAAACCAAAGCACACTGTTAACCCACAGTCAGGGAGGGAGGCTACGAGAGCCCCCAGGCCGGGCTGGGTGGGGTGCCTGGCTCCCAGGGCTAGCAGACCCCTTCGTGGGCACTGGCCCCTTGACCAGAGGGTCCCTTGGCACTCCTTTTTCTCAGACACATCAGGTAAACCAAGGCAAGGGGTCCTCTTCCCTCAGGCACAGGCTCACAATGGTTCTCTGGGGTTGGCTTGTCACTGCCTCTTACCCCCTAGTCCTTGGGGTGCCTCCCTCTGCCTTGAGCAAGCAATCCAATCCCACCCCTCAGGCCCCCCATATCCCACCACAGCTGGGCTTCTGGCCCTCTGGCCGACGCCCCCTCTCCCCACAGGAAAGCGGGGGCCACTGATCCATCCAAACAGCTGGAGTCATGCCCCCAAGGCCCCAAGTCCATGACACGCCACATCCATCGGCTCTAAGGCGCGTGCTGCTGGCTGGGGCGGCAGCTGACTGCCCGCCCCCCCCCGCCCCACCCCCGCTCCTCCACCCCACACACCTGTCCAGGGGACAGGTAGCTGGAGCATGCCATGAGCCACCAATGCGCAGGGCTTTTCAGAAAGCCTGAGCCCCAGGAGAGCTTTGCAGGCCCCACAGGCTGCAAGCCACTTGGGAGTCCACTCTCCCGGCACAACCAGCACCCAGTTCCCAGGGACAGTGGTGAGCCTGGGGCCTCCCACAGCTATTCCGTGCACGAGTACCAACTCTCTCCTCCCATACCCTCTTCCTCACAGCCTCTCAGGTCTCTGCTTCAATGCCACCTTCACGCAGCTTCTCCCAAGTGCTCCTGTCCATTAATGTGCCTGTAAGTACTGATTAGACTGGAAGCCTGTCCATTAATGTGCCTATAAGTACTGATTAGACTGGAAGCCATGGGAGGGCAGGGACCACATCTCGTTTATGTACCACTGTGTCCTCGATGCCTGGTCCAGCTAGGGGGTTCTTATGAACAACAATTCATTATTGATCATAATTAATAGCTGAGTACCTGAAAGCAAAGGCCTGATCCCACTCTTCCATCTGGGAGAGAATGAGGCAGGGAAGGTGGCCTAATCTATCTTCATTCATTCATTCAGCAAACACATCGTGAGTGTCCACCATGTGCCCTGGGGCTACCACAAGGAAGATGTATTCCTCAAAAAGTGATTCTTTCATTGCTGACGTTCTGTGTGGCTCTCTTAAGCCCTCACAGGGACAGTTCGTTCCCTGCGGGTGGTACCGGAGCTTCCCGGTGCTAGGAGTCCTCTCTGCCCCCCCGTGGCCCACCCTCTCCGCTCACTCCGGCCATCCCCACTGGGTGAGGGGATGCACCATTCCCCCAAGTTCTAGGACCCCAGGAGACATGCCATGCTTGCTTCCTGGTTCAGCCTCTCCCTGGGTTTATTACAGTTTGAATAAAACGCAAATGTGCAGGCGCTGTTCCTGACTTCCAGAGACTAGAACACGCATGGCCCCGACTCGTGGGGGAACTTCTCTCCCAAAGAAGAAAAGTTCCAAAGGTAGGAAGAGATGCTCCTCGAAGTCTCCCAGAGACCACATCACAGAGATTCATTAAAGTTTTCAGAATATGACACCCTTGCCCACCACCTGCCCTCCTGAGGGACCCAGCCCTATTGGAAACCAGAAGCCCCACCTGGCACTTTGCCCAGCTCAGGCCTCCCTATTCTTTCCCCCCCAACCCCCCCCCCGGGGTAGAGAAAGCTGCCAGATGGGGCTAAGAAGCTGGTCCTGGGTGCCATGGGCAGAGGAGACCCTCCATGGAGAACCCAAAGATGCCAGCAAGTGGACGCCCAGATGCCTCCACCAGCCTCAAAGCAAATCATCTTTTAATTCTGGAAACACCAAATACTTAATTTATGCTTTACCTCAAATGTCAAGTCTACCTCCCGGCACATAGCTTTGAAACCACGTAAGGAGGCCTAACGCTTTCCATATGGTGAAGACATGGGGCCTTTTAATTGTGCCAACTGGTATCATTCAAGGGTGATTCCCCTGGAATCCGGCAACTGGGGCAGCAGCTGGGCCAACAGCCAGCCTCCAACCTCATCACCCAGCCCCGCACGGCCCCGCGGGCTCCCACGCAGCCTGCGCCCTCCCAATCTTCCCCAAAAAGCAAAATGCACTAGGTGCCCCCTAATCAAATTACCAGCCTGCCTGGCGGCCACCTTCAACCCACAAGCAGGCTTGCCAGCACCACAGCTCTCAGCCCGACTCTTAAGGCAGATCTGCCATAAAAGAACAAAAGGGCCAAACCTGGGGTCAGGGGGATGGGGGCCCAGGAATTGCTGGTCCTACACATTCATGTCCGCACACGCAGGTACACACCTCGGAAGCACAGTGCACCCAGGTTCTGCTTGTCCAGGGGTTCGCCATCAGCCTCTCCATGTCCGCTACGTGGCTCCATCCCTCTACCAAGTTTTTGATTTCACCCATTATATTATATTACATTTTCCAGACCCAGTATTCGCAATTGGTGTTCTTTTGTAACCACCCGTTACGGTTTTGTCTTTACCTCTCCTTCTTTATCTCTTTGAGATTATTAGGCTTATTTAAATTTCTAAGTGTTTAGCACACTGTTGTCTGGCTTATAAATCGTTCACGTCATTGTTCTCTCATAGTACTCTGACCTGTCACCATCTCTCATCAGTTTTCTCCTCTGAGCTCATGATTCCTTGAAACCCCGCCCTTAGCCCGTTGTCCATCCAAGTGCGTCTACAACGGATGGTGGGGCAGGGGAGGGAGGAAACTTCTGGATTCCTAATCTGGGTTCCCATCTCTGCCCCACCAGTGCCTCAGCAAACCTCCTGGTACCTTTCTCCCTTTTGAACTCTTTTTCCAAGAGTCACATGCCATAACCTGGCCAGGGATGAGAATGTTATTATACCCATTTTGCAGATGAGCTTAGGTAAAATGGCTTATACAAGGTGGCAAGCTACAGTGGCAGAGCCTGGCCTCATTTATTTTTGTACTCAGGATGGCAGGCTTAGGTTAGCGCCAGCAAGGTCACCCTCTCCCATCCCAGGACCTTCCAAGCAACTGGGACCCACCCTAAACACTTACAAAGCTACTCAGGCCCGGTCAGGAAGGAAGAGGGCAAGCAGGGGCCCCTCCTGCTCCTGCCTGCCTCACCACCCGCCTCTTCCCAAAGTACTCAGCAGCTGGTCAGCATGCCGCCTCTCTGGAAATGAGTAAGGGAGGCACCCCCCACCCCGGGGCAGATGCTCTAGCACAGGCCTTTGCCAGTCATGGCCCCTGTTTTCTAGAAAGTGCTCCAGAAAGAGAGAAAGACAGAGTCCACATCAGCCGGCTGGCAACTTTATAGGGTTATGAGGAGGAGCAAGACAATGTAAGCAAAGTGCTTGACATACACAGGCACTTAATAAATAATAATGTTCATTGCAATAATAATAATGCTGGTTGGGTGAAACACTAATGTGCTTCCAGCCACCTTAGTGAAAGGTCAGGTGGAGTGGAGACAGAGACCATCCCTACGCCGGGCCTGGGGCTGGTGGGGGGACCTCTGCCAGCCCCCGGAATCCAGCAGACCTTGGAGCTCACACCCTACATCCTGATGATCTAATGGAAGAATCTGCAGCCACCCTTTCTGCACCACTGGGAATCACCAAAACTCAACTAGGCAGGAGGTTGCCCACTGCTGTCTCATTCACTATTTCTCCATGTCTCCCAAACTTCGGACATTCCATTTCCATAGTCACAATTTTGACCACTTTTACTTAGTATTTTGCTCGGAATCAACTTTCACCACTCTCTTTCAATTTAACTTCATCCTAAATGATACTATCCGTGAAATCATGGGTTTTACGTCCTAGTTACTATCTTTTCTGGTAACAGAAATGCTTGCCTATTAAGATAACAAACATTCCTCCAGGCACCACCTGAAATCAGTGCACACATCCCCACCGTGCAGCCCCTGACCTTGGGCTTCCCCTGACCTCTCCCAGGTTGGGCTCGCCATCCCCACCCCTGCATATTCGGTGGCTGGGCCAGGGCTGGTAGGAACCCCAGTGCCCGGGTCCCAGTCACCAAAGCAGAACTCCCCAGGAAGCAGAGGTTCCCTCCCCTTAATATCTTGGATGGCAGTGCCCGCCCTCCACTACCCAACATATGTCACGCGGCTGGCTCTGTGTCTCACATCTTCAAAAGTGCTTTGAACAAACATTAATGACCCCTCAGTGTTTCTCTGAGAGAGGGGGCGAGGAAGGGAGGGGGCAAGCACCACCCCATGCTGTCCTCAGCTGGGGGAATAAACCAGGCAACAAAATTCCATGACTTCACCAAAGCCACAGACTTAAGCTGGGCCCCCTCCCCACCCTCCCTCATTTCCCCCAATGGCAACTTTTACTGGCTCACATTCCTCTTGCTGGGAATACTACTATTTAATTAAAAACGACAGACTTTTGTTTTCCTTTCCTTCCTTCCTCCTCCCTCCCATCCTCCAGGACTGGATGCCAAGGAGACCCACCAAAAACATGCGGGTAACATTTGTTATGGCTTTGAAGATAAAAGTCAATTGAAGTAAACCCTCGCTGTATTTCAAGTTTCCCCTAAAGCATGGAGCAAGCTGCCTGGCAGTTGAGGAAAGGAAAAAAAAGGGGGGGGGGGGACTACAAATAAATGTCATTCTGCAGGAATACTTTGTAAAAATAAACAGGCTGAAAAAACCCAAAACTTGATTAATGGAAATCCACTCAGTTGGCCTCTGTCTTGAGCTGCAAATGCATTTGTTCATATGGCTAAATCGGATCATTTTCACTGGGCTTTAAATAAGTAAGTAGATCAAAAACTATAAATGGTGGGGGAAGAAAGGGAAGTTTGTAGTTCTGTTTCTAAAGGGCCTCAACCGCAGTGCCCCCCACCCACCCAGTTTTGACCTTTACTGGGGGACAGCAGCTCCAATTCCAGCCCAGCCAAGAGATGAAGAAAAATGGAGAAGAGAAAGCCCCCCAGCTAAGCAAGACAGTGGGAGGAGGAGATGGGGGCTTTTCCCAGATGCAGAGATTATTGCATACGTGCACAAGAGGGGACTTTATCCACAGGCTCACTTCCCAACACCGGCCCCTGCAACTGAGCTGCAACCAGCCCAGGTGCCACAGCCCCAAAACACACACACACACACACACACACACACACACACACACACACACACACACACACACACACCACATCTGAAAACTCCACAGGCCCCTCCCTAGCCCATGGATAAGACCAAAGAACTAACCAGACCTGAGACTCAGTCTGTTCCCCTCTAAGTTTAAAAAAAAAAAAAAATTAAATGTCACATCAAAAAGTTGATTCATCCTTTGATCCTTGGCTTGTTCGAGTTCCACGCAGACCATCTGAAAGCCCCGTGCAGAGTTCCAGAGCTCCTAGGACATCTGTGAGCACCAGTCCCAGGCCAAGAGCTGGGGCTGGACTCACTCACTTCCCTGTCACATCGACCACTCCCCCAGGAATAACTCCAACTCAGGGTGGGCCCTGGCTGCAGCAGCAGGAGACCCTCTCTCTCCCTGTGGGCCAAGTGAAGGGGTACCAGGTCTCAGTGCCCCCTAAGCTCTGCTATCTTGATCACAGTCTCTTCTACTGGGGTTCCTGGGCAGATGGTACTGATGAATGCCACAGACACTTGGAACACATTTGGAAGCCAGCACAGTCCCGCCCTCCACCCAGACACCCCTAGATGCCTTCCCTGTCTTCCTAGCAACCCCCCTCCAAATCTACCTTTGAATGCTGACCGCAGAAACAAGGTAGAAGTCAGAGCAGGCCCCCAAATTCCTCCAGCACACACAAGCTTCCCCACAGACTGGACCTGCACCACCTCCTCACCTAGGACTTTTCTCTCCCCAGACAGCCCTCTACCCCCAGCCAGGCAGGAGACTGACACCTGAGCCACCTCTAAGAGTCCCGAAGACATGGGGGTACCAGTGGTTTTGGTGGGGCAGGGGCAGCTGCAAAGGGACTTTCTGGACTTAGAAGCTGTGCCAAGAGGGTGCTAAAAGTTGGGGTGGGTAAGGAGACCCGTCTCTGGGGCTGAAATGTAGGTGGGGATCGTACCCGGGTTCCTCTGCCAACGGTGCCGGCCACCTGCGGCTGTCGGGGTCCAGAGCTGCCGCCTGGACAGCGCTGCCTCCCGATCCACTCCTCGATGCCTTTCCGGGCCCAGGCGGCGCTCACGGCGAAGCTGTCACCTGGGGCGGGGAAGACACGGAGCCCCTGAGTCTGGCCCCTGGGCCGAAAGTTACCCGAGAGAGGAGGGAAAGAGTGGGCTCGGCAGAGGCCGTGGGGCCAGGAGGGGGTTGAGGGCCGGGGCACAAACCGAGAGAGAGGGACGCAGGTACTTGGGAGAAAGGGGTTCAGCGAAGCCCCAGAAGCAGAGACCCAGAGGGGAGCGCGAAGGGGGAGCAGCACCCCGGAAAAGGGGTTTGGGGATCAGAAGAGCGAGCACCAGAGGCCAGGACGGCAGAGGAGAGGGGTGAGGGTCAGAAGACGGGTGCAGTGAGCACGGGATGAGGGAAAGCGGAAAACTGAGGGTCAAGAGAGGGGCGCAGTGGGCGCAAGAGCCCAGAGCTCGGGAGAAGGGGCTGAGGGCCGGAAAGAGAGGGGCAGGATCTTGAGGGAAGGGGCTTAGGAGTCTGAAGAGGGGGGCGCAGTGAGCGCGGAGGGCGGGGACCGCAAAAGGAGGGGTTGGGGGTCAGAAGAGAGAGCACAGGACGGCGAGGAGGGGGTAGGTGGGACAGAAAAGGGGGCGCGAAGGCTGCTCCCGGAGCGGGTCTGTGGGACTGGTGGCCAGAGTTGGGGGTGGGGGTGGCCCTGGTAATAAGATCCCGCGGGCTAGGCCATTCCGCCGCGATCCGCGGTGCTTCCCAGTCCATCCCCCCGGTCCGTGCCCCGCGCGCCCCTACCTTCCGGGCTCTCCCTGCGCTTGCACACGGCGGCTGCAGGCACATCGCGCGCGGCGGCGGCGGCGGCGGCGGCGGCGGGAGCCGGAAAGAAAGGAGAGGCAGAGAGTTAGCAATCGCGGGGGCGAGGGCGGCCGGGGCCAGGGGGCCGGCGCGCGGGCGGGGACACTGACCCGGCTTGGAGTGAAGTTTCCCCATGCTGGGGGCGCGGCGGGCGGGGGCGTCCCTAAGCCATGCGCCCGGCCCGCGGGGTCCGCGGCTCGCCGCGCCTCGCCTCGCTCTCCTCCTCCCAGAGCAACCCCGAGCCGAGCGGAGCCCGAGGCGGCGCCGGGACGCGCTCCTGCCGCCGTCGCCGCGGCCCGACTGACGCCCGGGCGCGCCGAGCCCCCAGCCCGCCGCCGCGGCCCGCGCCTCCCCGCGCGCCCATTGGCCGGGCGCGGCGCATCAAAGGCGAGGCGGGCCGCGGAGGGGGCGGGAGGGGGCGGGAGGGGGCGGGGAGGGGGCGGGCGGAGGGCGGGGCGGGACGGCGGGGCGGGGCCAGGCGCCGTGGGGCCGACGCAGCGCCCCCCTCCAGGCTGAGGTCTTCAGCCGGGCGCTGGGGGCCGCGGGGCCGACAGGTCGGGGGACCCGAGTTGGGGAAGGGCCTCTGGCCAGTGGGCGTATTGGACGAGACACCCTCCCGAGTCCGGTCTGCTTTAGAACAACCGCGGCCCTCGCTAACAGTATTGTGCCTTCCCTCCGCTCTATTTTCCTCGAAGAGGGCCGGGCAGGACTCAGTGGCTCCAATTTACAGGTGATGTGACTGAGGTCGGGGGAGGAGACGCGGCTTGGGCGCTGAGGTCGGCTGCGCGCCTGCTGCGCTGCCCCTTCCCGATCTTACCACGACCTGACTTTGGCGAAAAGTGTTCGCTTATTACTCGCCCCGTGCTCCCACTCCGCCCCTCTAAGTTTTGATTTAGGATCCAAGAGGAGCCCCCACCGCGCCTCGAGCCGGTTGTTGGCCCAGCTCACTGCTGGCGGCTCCAAGTGTCCGACAGCCACGAGTTGCCAGCCAATCGCTCGGATGCCTCATGCCGGGTCCGTGGGTGCCCTCCCCGGGGTCGAGGCGCGCTGCCAGCCGCGCGGCCCGGAAGGGGGTAACCGCTGGGTCTTTGATCTTCCCTGGTTTCCGCTCCCTGCTGCAGCTCGCCAGACCCAAGGGCTTGTTTGTTTTGTCTGGGGAAGTCTCTGCGGAGGGGAGGGCGACATCAAGGGGTTCCACCCCACCTTTGTGGTTCTCAGGGAGAATGCCTGCTCTGCTGGGGACATCGTGGGCCTGTTAAGTTCAACCCGGTACCTGGCGGCCTGGGCGTGGGAAAAGAAAACCCTGTGCTAAGGAGTGAGGAGCCGGACTCTGCCCCTGGGAGTGAGTTCTCTGTGTGAGCCTCAGTTTTGTGGTCTGTAAAATGGAGGCTCAAGTCTCCCCATTTTGCCAGCTCCTTGGAGCGGCATTGCCCAAGAAAGATAACGTAAGCAACATGTGTAAAGCTAAACTTCCTAGTAGCCACATTTTTTTAAGTAAAAAGAAACAGGGATTATAAGAGTAACACTTATCACGATGAGCACTGAGTAATGAATAGAATGGTTGAATCACTGTATTGTACACCTGAAGCTAATATAGCACTGTATGTTAATTATACTTCAATAAAGAAATTAAAAAGAAAAAATTTTAGAAACTTGTAAGAACGCTAAAAGAAAAAATAGGCCATCTCACTCATCAACATAGAAAAAAAGTAAAAAGAAACAGATGAGATTAACTTTAATAATATATTTTATTTAACCTGATACGCCAAAAATATAATTTCAACATATAATGAGATATTTTATATTCTTTGTTTGGCACTGTTTGAAATCTGATGTGTATTTTACACTTAGAGCACATCCCCACCCAGACTCGCCGCATTGCAAGAGATCAATAGCCACGTGTGGCTGGCTGGTGGTTGCTGTGTTGGCCATGCCAGCTCCGGACCCTCTACCTGTCTCAAAAGGGCGTTGGGAACTGCAGGGGCCTCCAGAGTCATAAATCTCTTACAATGTCTTACTCCACAATGTCTCAAGAATGTCTTAACTTCCACCGTCCAAACTTCATGCTTCCCACACCCTTGTTGGTGAAAATGAAGGCTAATCTTATCAGCAGGTATATTAATGCCTTTAGCAGGCTGGTTTCATTTGAGGAGTGCTGGGACTCCCCAAAATATTGCTACTGTCCATTTTATAGTGCACTTGTTTACCCAGCACCTGCTACGAGCCAGCCATCATCCTAAGTCATGGGTAGCCCTCACAACCACTCTCTGATGCAGGCCTGGACTTGTTCTTTACAAAGAAAGGAAACCACCAGGCTCAGAGAGCTGAAGCCGCTTGTCCAAAGTCACACAGCGAGCCAGTGACCTGGTGAGGAACTGAACCCAAGCCTGTTGATCCAACTGGCCAGGCTGTTTTCACTCCATGAGGCTGCCCCAACACAGTCTCAACCTCACATCCCAAAATGTCAATATTGCCAAAATGAACCCCCTCCCCCGCCCGCCACCGCCCAAGATGTAGGAAAACGAAAAAGCAGAGCAGCATAACGGGAGTCAGGAGTAGGAGGGAAGTGGGGGGTTCGAGTGTCTGATTCTGAGGGCAGGAGCTCTCCTGCAAGCCCCTCCAAAGGAAATGGCATTCGGTTGGGGCTGCTGTCAGACTCTCTCACCCCCCAGGCCCCGCCGGTGCCAGGGTGCATCAAAATCAAAGCAAAAACTCTGCGCGTTCTTTCTCACAGTGCTCAAAAAGTTGGTTACTTCCTTAAACCGGTCATGGCTTTCTTCTTTCATGAGAAAAAAGTATCCCCTCTTCCCTTGGGAATTTCTTTTTGCAGTTCAAAAAGAGATAAAAGCAAGAACTAAAACTCCGCAGTTACCAGTTTGAGTCTTGGGGGAAGTAAATCCCAAATGTCCAGCCCAGACACAAAGGCCCCCCTCCACCTTCAGGCTGGCCCTTCCCAGCCGGGCAGGCGCCGGGGACTTCGCTGCTGCCTCCTCCGTTGGAATCGTGACACCACCGCCCCCACCGACCTGGCCCTGGGGCGAGAAACCAGAGAGGTGGGCCTTGTGGTGAAACCTTAGCCTGTCCAGGACTCTGAGGAGGGGCTCCCTGGGCGCCACCAGCCCACCGTCCCCCTGGGGTGGCTATTCGGCCTGCGCCGGCTCCCCGCCCCACGACTCACTGTCTTTTTATGTGTTTTAATAATTTATCTGGCCCACTTCTTGGGCTGAATACTTACAGTGACACATCTTTTTCTTTGAAGATTTCCCATCCTTTGGGGGAGGAGAATGAGAAAGGATGGGAAGGAAGAGATAAGAGAGAGAGATTATAACAGAAACGGGTTTCATGGGGCTTGAGATTTAGCAAGGCTGGTTTAGGTGAAATGTGTTAGACGTGGAGCCAGGGTTTTGTTTTTTTTTTTTTTTTTTTTTTTTTTTTTTTTTTTTTCTTTTAAAAACCACATCACCCTGGTTGGCCACCCCCACGCTTGGCCCCAGGTTATAGCTGTCAGCTCTGGCTCCCTTCAAAGGCCACCTCCTAGAGAAAGCCCTCCTGACTTCCCAGCCTGAACAGCTCTGACCACTCAGATTAGCCCAGCTTCCCTCCCCTGCCTCTGGGCTTGGCAGTCCTTATTTTATAATGAGGGCACTCAATGTTCCTCCTGGAGTCTGGGCTCCTTAAAAGAGGGGGTCTTGCCTGGCGTCTCTAGATGCAGTACCCAGCACTGCCCACAGGAGGTGCTCTAGACAGACTGAGAGGAGCCCGCTGAGTCCCACAGACACCACCCACCCGGCGTGTGTGGGTGTGTTGTCCATGAGAGGGTGGGCCCCTGCCAAGAATGTGCTCTGGGATATACTGAAGAGAAAATTAATGTCCAATTCTGCTGGTTCCCCCTTGGTCCCTGGGTTGCTTCATTCCGCAACCCCCACTGAGATTTGGCATTTGCTAAGTGGCCTGGAAACCCGGTTCGGGGTGAGGAAGGGAGAGTTGAACTAGTCTGCATGAGAAAGTCACAGGAATTTTGGAGATGGCAACCAGGAAAGGGAAGGGACGTGTGTCAAGGGGACCAGAGAGTATGGGAGAAGAACACTAAATCAGGGCCTTAAGAAGGGGCAATCCAGTGAGGAGGGAGGCAGTCAATCACTTTTCAGGACAGTGAGGTCTAATGTGTGATTGGCAGTTGTCACCTGCTCAGCTGTAGGGTGGGATCGCCCTCTGTTACTCCCAACCTCTGCAAAATCCTAACCATGTGTGTGGGTTAGTGGCACAGGACAGAATGAAGGAATGAGCCCAGCATAGGTCATCATAGGGCAATAGGCCACAGGCAGTGGAAATGTTCATCGCGGGGTGGCGGGGGGGCGGGGGGGTGTGTGTGCCGAGAAAGATGGGAGCTGGATACAGCCAGGAGGAGCACCAGTCCCAGGATCAGAGCTTAGAGATGAGGTAGAAGAGGCTGGGTTTCCCCTAGAACAAGGGGTGAGGTCCCCAAGCCATTCTATTCAAATATTACGGGAGAGGCCCCAAAGACAGCTACACTGCTTGAGCCTAAGTATTGGTTGAACTGAATTGAGTTTTGGGGCCACCAGCTTCTCCCAGGTCCGGGGTGTTTTGTTTCGTTTCGTTTTGTTTTGTTTTGTTTATTTGAGGGAGGGGAGAGACAGCACGAACAGGGTGAGGGGCGGAGGGAGAAGCAGATTCCCCACTGAGCAGGGAGCCTGATGCAGGGCTCGATCCCGGGACTTTGGGATCATGATCTGAGTAGAAGACAGAGGACTGAGCCACCCAAGCGCCCTTGGGGTATTCTAGCAAGATCAGAGCACAGGCTTACCCGGAGGGAAGGAGAGAGGGAGGGAGCCAGCCTGGCCTCATCATGCTGCTCCTTGGTGAGACCCTGCTCTCTCTCCTGCAATGCCTGCTTCTTGGCCCTTGTCCTGTGCATCTCTGAAGCCCTCCCAGCTAGGGTGCAGGTCTGTCTACTTCCAGACTTCTATCACAAAAGGGAGAAAGAAACTTCCACCTTCTTGAGCCTTGGTTTTTCAGTTACATGCAATTGACCTGGGCCCTAATCACCACACTTGGTCTGCACGTCCATATAATAGAAAGCAGGGTGCAGCCAATCAGCATTTCCCAAAGCAGGTTCCGTGGAGAACACCAGAGCTGTGAGATGCTATCATGATGTGAAAGAAAGGGTTCTGTGGGAAACTTTGGGCAGCCCCTGGCTTAGCTGAAGGGTGACAAGTTCCCTTTCTGCAGGACTTGTCAGAACCTTCAGCTTTGTGATTCTTCAAGAGGAAGGCATCCTAAGCAGTGTTGCTCAAACTCACCGACCTGGGGAACCCATTTTAGGAAGTTTGAGTGCAAACAAATGGTCGTGGCACACACTTTGGAAAATGCCGGACTAGAGGGCTTCTAAGGTTCCTTCCAATCTGAGATTCCAAGTCCTAATCCAGGGACCTAACCTAAGGGGATGGCAGGAAGGAAAGCCAGTGAGGACAGAGCCAGTGTGAAAAGATACATGTACCCACGTGCATCTATGGTGTGCACTTAGCATGTCGCAGGATGTATATGTCCACCTCCAGGCCCCTGAGCAATCGGACACCCACTCCACATGAGGCTCCACGGCCACAGTTTGAGGCAAGAAGGAAGAGCATCACTGTAGGAAAGTTCATGGTCAATTTGCCTGCCTCACTGGCCTTCTCTCCTCTCTCAGTCTCCTCCCCCTCCTTCTCCTTCCCCCTCCCACCCCCCCATTGCCTTTGCCATCACCTCCACCTTCTCCTTCCATCCCACAGAGCACAGCTTCAGGGAGGCCCTGCTGCCAAGGCAGTACCACATGACCCCTTTCTCCTTGGCCGCAGCTGGCTGGATGCCTGACCCGTGAGCCTGCCCAGTCGGGAGCTCTTTGCAGGATTTGAACAGAGAGGCCCAGGGTCTGGGGTCCGCTTGCTGGTGGTCTCCAAAACCCAAGGGCTCCATCGTTCCAGGGGCTGGAGCAGCTGCTTAGGGTCCACATGGGCTAAGGAACAGGCAAAAAAGAAGCAGAACTAGGAGCAGAGGAAAGCAGAGATGGTAAAGCAGGTGGAGAGAGACACGCGGACAGACTGTCTCGGTCCCTCAAATGGCCTATTCCCGGCTCCTAACCTTGTTGCTTCTGCCTGTGTGTTCTGACCTTGGGTCCCTGACAGACCGTTGGTCCCCCTTTCCTGGGCTGGGGTCAAATAGCCTAGCTGAGGGTTCCTTGGAATTTAACATACATATGAATTCCCTGAGATGGTGTGAAAATGCAGTCCTGGGTGGGACCCGAGAATCTGCATTTCTAACAAGCTCCCAGAGGAGACTGCTGCCACTGGTCTGTAGACCACATTCAAAGTTCAGGAAAGTTACGCATTCTCAGCAGCCGCTAGGGTTTATGACTTGCTTTGTCACTGAGTAAGTAGCAGTATTCGGAGGAAAAGGAGGGACAGAAGTCAGGGAGAAGGGACCCGAGAAATAAAGGTGTTTCTCTTTTACTAATTAAGTCATTCAACAAAAATCTGTTGAAGGCCTAACTTATACCAGGCTCTTAGGTTAACCAAACAGACAAAAATAAGTCCGTGAAATAGATGGTATGTCTATGGGGGGCAAATCAAGTGGGAAAGAGGGAGAGGAATTACCAAGGGAGGAGTTGCAGTTTTAGGTAGAGGGGTCAGAGGGTAATCTTTGAGTGAAGACTTGGAAACAAAGCAGGGAGCCATAGAGATGCATAGGGAAGCCAGAGGAAAAGCAGGTCCAGGCAGGGAAGGGCGAGTGCAAAGGTCCTGAGGCAGGGACGTGATAAGAATGTTTTGGGAGCAAGGTGGACTGTGGCTCTGAAGCATGGGGGAATGGGAATAGGGTGTGCAAGGGGGAGGAAATGATGTTGGAAGGTGACAAGGTTCATCATGAGAGCCTTGTGGGCCTTGCCAGGGGCTTCAGCTTTATTCTAGGGAAATGGGGGTCATTAGAGACCTGTGACCTGGAATGCCCGGGCTACTGTGTTGTGAGCAGAATGTGGATTAGGGGGTGGCAGCAGGAGACCTGGCAGAAACAAGGAGACCAGTAACAAGGTGACTGCAGCAATGTTGTGACATGATCGTGGCTTACCCTTAAGTGATAGCAGCCAAGGAGGTGAGAAGTCAGCTGTGACCGTATTTGGAAGTCAGAGGCAATGAGGTTAGCTAACACAGTGGACATGGGGTGGGAGAGGAAGAGGAGTTGTGGAAGATGCCAGAGTTTTTGACCTGATCCACGGGAAGGAGGGAGACTGCAGTGGAGCTGTGTGCAGAGCGGGGAAGCTCCCGGGCTCAGTCTGAGCACGTTACTTTGAGAGGCCTGTTGCATAGCCAAGCAGCAAGGTCAAGTGGACAGGTGGATCCATGAGCCTAGGGTTCAGAAGCAAGCTGCAGTCTGCAGAGATACACCTGAGCATCATGAGCATGTAGACGGAACTTAAAGCCTGACAGTGGATGCGATCCCCTGGGAAGTGAGTGTAGACGGAGAACAGAATCAAGCCCTGGGGCCCTGCCAAGTTTAGGGGTTGGCAAGCGTCTCCTTAGAATCCAGCACCACCTCGACCTCTTGACCTCCATTCGGTCCTCACGGGCTCCCCTCCCAGAGAACCCCCTTCTCTTCTCGGTAATCCTTCTCATACCTGCTCACCACCGCCTGCACCGCCCCCCCAAGCTGGCAGATTCCTGGCTCAGCATCTGAACTCTCAAAGCACTTCTTTGTTCAAACCAGCCCCAGAGATAAATGAGACAATGTGTGTGAGCCGCTTAGGACGTCGGACCGACCGACCGGGAGGACGCCAGCTATCCCTGAGGGCGGTCACAGCACGGCACCTCGCCCTCCACGTGCGGGGGCCTGGCCCTGAGTCGGTCAGGTCTGTGCCGGCCTCACCACACCGTGCCTGGCGCACAGTAGGGGCTTTAGAGATGCTTGCCATAGGCAGGAATGACAGCACAGGGACCCATCTGACCAGAGGCGACACTGTCCCCCACGGCCTCTCCTAGCCTCCTCCAGGCCCCTCCCACATCATTTTTGTTTCTTCTGACTGTGCCCAAGAGGTCACTGCCCCCCCATCGCTCCAAGCATCTTCCATTCCCAGCCGGGGCAGGGGGACAGATGGAGACTGCTGCTCGGGCACGGGCCACCGTGGTCCCTCCCCTCTGAAACCACAGGGATGAGTGTTTTCTCCCCAATTTGCATCTTCCCACAGCGGCTGGGGGAACATCCTCCACCTGGCGCCTCTTTTAACATCACGATCTGCAGACTTCTCTGGGTGACAAGTGTCTTTGTGCTGGGCGCCCCCTCCCCAGCCCCTCCCTCTGTCCCTGGGTTCTGACTCAACCGGCTGGCTTCCGTCTTCACAAAGGGACCATTGAGAGGCAGGCGGTGGGACGCCGCCTTTGATCTGGGGTTCTAATAACGTGTGTATGTTTGCGTCCCAAAACAATGCAGCCACCTCGCAGGAAGGACAGAGGCAGGGGGAGGAAGAGAAGGTCCACAGGACGGTGACACTAGAGGCTTGCTTGTGAGCGCTGGCCGGCACATTTGAGAGCGCCTGCGCAGAATCTCCCCAGTGAGGTACACCCATCACACAGAGGAAGGCCCTGGCACCGGCTGGCACAGCAAGCCAAGCTCTGAGAGGTCACGGGGACAGCACAGGGGCGCCATAGAACCAGGGCTCACAGGTTCACCAGGGGAAGGGCAGCAAGTCTAAGGGAGGGGCTTGGGCCAGGGAGGTCCAGGGCCATCGGCCCAGCCTAAAGGTACAGCTACTGCTCAATACCGGCTCCCACCCAAGGGCCCAGAGTTGCTAGATCTTTGGATTTTTCAAGAGTAGCCTGGAAAGCCAGGTTTCGAAGTGAAATCTCCCCCTTTTTTGAAGTTGGCAACTAATTGTAAAACATGTTAAAGTATGAAACAGGCCTGCCTGTGGGCACCCAGCCTGGGGAACCCAGCACTGGAGACAGGGAGGGTGAGGAGGGTGACTGGCGGGGAGGCAATCATTCAGACCAGGCCCCGGGCTCTCTCCAAAAGGGAAAAATTAGGGTGAGGGTGCCAGCCTGGTTCCTGCGGCTTCAGGGTCCCCCACAATTGCCAGGCCCCGTGTGAAGGGCTCTATGCATTTTTTTATCTCACATCATCCTTACAAACACCCCGGAAATGAAGAGACTGTGATGATCATTTCCACTTTATGGATGAGGAAGTGGGCTCAAGGAGAATAACAGGGCTTCTCAACCAAGTTAAAGAGACTCGATCCCCCACTGCCTGCCAGCCAAGCCCTTACATGTGGCCACCACTGTACACTGTCTCATGGGCTTCAGGATGGGTCACCCAGGTTTATGCCACATACCACTTGGAGTTGTGCAGTGTATCAACTGTGCAACTGTACATGTCAACCAAGTAAGTGTTCATCAAGGTATATGTAAAGCCCTGGGGCTCAGCCAAGGAAGGTTGAGTCTGGGGCCTCCCCCTGAGAGGCTTCTTTTTTTTTTTTTAACGATTTTATTTTTAATTTAGTTATTTAACGGAGATAGCACAAGTAGGCAGAGAGGCAGACAGAGGGAGACGGAAAAGCAGGCTCTCCGCCGGGAGCAGGGAGCCCAATGCGGGGCTCGATCCCAGGACCCTGGGATCATGACCTGAGCTGAAGGCAGTCGCTTAACCGACTGAGCCACCCTGGCGTTCCCCCCCCCCCCCCCGCCTCCCTGCCCCCGAGATCCTTCTTCCCAGCACAAATCTTGCTTCTGGTGAAGAAACAAGTTCCTCCTTTGCCCAGATCTTCTGCCTTCCATGGGTACCAGAGAAAAACAAAGACCACGCAGAACATTAGCACTTCCTGTCTCCCATATCTGCCCTCAGTTCTCTCATCTGTAAATGGGGAGTGTAGCTAGGAAATGAACATGCCAGAAATAATTGGAGAGGGGTTCTAGGCTATCCGAGGTGGTTCTGCCTTCCTCACCTACCAACTGGGTGACCTTGGCCAGCTCCTTGGCCTCACTTTCTCCATCTGTTAAATGGTATGCAGTGCCTGGCTCAGGGTGGATTCTCCATAGGCATTGGCCATCACTAATGCTTGTGGTCATATGAGCCCTCCACCATAGGAACCACGCTCAGGAGGGGCCGGGCCTCCCTCCTGCATAGAGACTTCCATGGCTCCCACTTTCATCTGGCATCAGGCCAACTTCCAAGAACTCACAAGGCTGCACGTCACAGCTGACTTTTTGTGTTTGCAACAGAGGTGCAAGGTGACAGAGCTCTCACACCGTGTAAAGTGAGGTGGAGCCCACACTCCCTACTGCCCTCCATCCTCAGATGCTGTTCCCCGGAGCGGGGGGCCAGGGGCAAGGGCCAAGGCTCCTCCATCCATTGCCATGGGTGTCTCCAGGGAGGACCCTGGCCGTAACACAGGACCCAGGGCTGGCAGGTCAGGCCCTGGTAGAATGGAGCTGACCCCAGCAAGAAAAGTGGAGGGGAAGGAGGGGCTGAGAACAGGGCCTGGGAGCCCCTGCCCCCTCTTCTTCCTGCCCCTCTCCTAAACATGAACCTGCCCTTGTAAGAGCACCCTATCTATCGGGCACCCAGGTGGTCCAGGAGGACATACGGAGGACTAGCAAACTTGTGAAAAGTTCTTTGGCCTCACAAAAAACCGAAACAATGGGAACAAAACAGCAATAAATCAAGGTTTTACACCGAGGAGAGCTGTGGGCCCTCTCAAAATCAGTGCCCCTTCCATTCAAGTTAGTGTTTTAATGCACATGTCACATCCTGGATATCTCTAACACCGGGTAAAAGTAATTCCAAGTTAGGGACGCCTGGGTGGCTCAGTCAGTTAAGTGTGTGCCTTCAGCTCAGGTCATGATCTTACGGTCCTGGGATGGAGCCCCGCATCGGGCTCCTTGCTCAGCGGGGAGCCTGCGTTTCCCTCTGCCTGCACCTCCCCCTGCTTGTGCGCTCTCTCTCTCTCACTCTCTCTGGCAAATAAATAAAATAAAATCTTTTTTAAAAATAATAATTCCAATTTGAAAAAGTTGTTAATGCCAATAAAAATGCCAGTTTTTCTGTTCTTAAAAGTCAGCAACCTGGGCTGAAATCCAGAGGGCCAGTGTAGGGGTGCCCACTCTCCCCCTCACCTCCCACCCGGGCCCCCTTGAGCGCTACCATTGGGCCAGTTCCATGGAGGCCCCGGCGGCCCCCTGAGGCTGTGACCTCTCCCTGCTGTTCTGCTCCCCACTCTCCCCACGGTGGGCTCCTGCTAGTCCTTCCATGCTGGCCTCGGTGTCACTTCTTCCCCGGCAAGCCAGCTGCCAGCCTCCATGTGAACCCCCAGCTGGAGCCCTGGGGAGGCCTCACCTCCAGCCCCAGTGAAACAAGACAGTTCCGAAAGAATTCTGGAGCCAGCTGTCAACATATTAATAGGGAAGGAGGCACTGAGACTTGGGTTTGCAGGATGAGCAGGAGCGGGCTCCTTCCCACTTTTAGGCAGCCACCTCCCGAGGATCAGTCCCCACACAACTTCTGGCCAGAGGACCAAGCCCCTGTGGCTAGGTGGAATCTGTGTGGTAACAGACTGTCTACACTGACCACCCCCTTCACCTCACACTGAACGCTAAGTCCAAGGTGACCCACTGTGGGGCTGGCATCAGGCTGCCCTACACCTCGTGCGGGCCAGGCACCGGCTGGGTGCTTTGCACGGTGTTGGGACAGAACCAATCTCAAGGAGATGAGGTACATGGAAAGTGTCACCACGCATACAAATAACCACAGACCAAGGTGAATCGTGAGCCAGTGTGTAGAAACACACGGCACAGAGCCCAGCAAAGACACATGTGATAAAAGGGGCTCTCATCATCATCATCATTATTATTAGTATGAAAGCACTAAAAAATAATGTTTTCTTTAGCACTTTTTGGTTGTAAATGTCAGTGGCAAGACCCACCGGAAACTAGCCCAAGCAGAAACGAACTTTATGGGCTCATGTAACCCAGGTACTGGGAGGACAGATCATGAGCAGCTTCAGACTCATAACCTAACAACCTTGTGTTGAGACTGAAAACAGAACTATTCTTCCCAGCTCAGGAGAGAAAAATCCTGGGGGACTCTGATTGGTCCAGCATGGGTCATGTGCACATTTCTGAACCAATCACTACAGGAGTTTGGTCGGTCCCGCCTGAGTCAGATGCCCAACCCTGTGGCTCGATGAGTTGATTGGCAGCTCCAGCCCCACCCCCACCACAATATTGGTTGGGAAGGAACAAGTCCCCCAAAGGAAACGGGGAGACAGGAGTCATTATCTCACTTGAGGAAAGCAGAATGTCCTTATAACTCCACCCTCCAGTGTGCAAAACTCAGGGCCTGTCAAAGAAGTATTGCCCCCACTTTATGGATGGGAAAAGTGAGTCTCAAATCTGTACAGGAACTTGCCCAAGGTCGTGTCATCTCTAAGTGGTGGTCCTGGGACTCGGTCTAGGAGTGTCTGCCTCCCTAGTGTTCCTTCTATCTATTCCCTGTGCGCCTGATACGAGGAGGAGAAAGACTGACCATGAGTAGGCACTGCTGTCTCCCGGCTCCTGCCTGGGCCACTTCCTCCCATGTCCAGAACGGAGCCTTGTCTTTGGAGACGTCTTCAAATGCGTAGAATTGACCCCTTAAAATTGATCCCTGGGAAAGGGAAATGGGAGATAGTAGGGACACAGGACTGAGAGACTGAACAATCTGAGGAGCAAGTTAGCAACGGTCCTTGGAGACACAGGTGACATGGAGACCAGAAGCCACAGATCTGAAGGAAAGCTGGCTTGGTGAGGGAGCGAGAGGATGAAAAAGAAAAGAAAAATCTGTATCATACTCTGACCCAGGCTGCCCTCCAAAGCTTCGTTTCAATGTTCAGAAAGAGGATTTTTGGATTTTCTCCTAGTGAGGAGAACCATAAGATGTCCTTCTCCAGATGGAGCTGGGCCTCCAAGTGACGGGGGCGCTGCCATCAGGACTGGCCCCCTGGATCAGTGGGCACCACTGGGAAGAGGCCAGTGCTGCCCTTGAGGGGAAACCATTCCATCCCTGGCGGTATCTGCAAGGTCTTCGTTCTTCAGGATAATGACAAGCCATTCTCCTTCCGTCTCCCAGACCTGCTCATGCTCCATCCTCCCCTGGCTTCCGCAACTCTCCTCCTCCAGAAGCATCCAGCATTTCTTTTCCCCCCTCTGCGCTCTCCAAACTTACCTGTCCCGTGTCCTGTGAGAAGCCCAGCTCATCTGACTAACGGGTACCTGCCAGAGTCATTGGAGGTGTCCCAGGTGAAGACACCAATCGCCTTCCCCTCCCGGGGAACACATTTAATACATGACAGTGGGGCCACTCCATGTGAGAACCCCAGAGCTGACTCCAGGGTTTGCAGAGGCCACCCTGACAAGCCCTCAAGGCAAGGCTTTCTGGGCATCTCAGTTCTTCCTTCCATGACCAAAAAGGTGCCAAGTCCTGACAATTCTTCCTAAATGTCTCTTCCATCTGCATCCCCTCCCTCCACACCGCCACTGCCTAGGTGTGATTGATTGAAGATGGCTTACCTGTCCCTCTCCCTATGAAGCAGACTACTTATTTTTCCTGCTGAGTCTGAGCTGGTCTGTGACCATGGAACCAACAGAGTCTGGTGGAAGATTCTGTACAAGGGCTGGGCCTTTAAGAGGATGAACAGCTTCTGTTTTCTCCCACTTAGAATGTTTGCTTCTGGAACATTCCTTCTCAGAACCCGGCTGCAATGCTGGAAGCGCAAGCCACACAGAGAGGTCATGTACATGTGCCTGTAAACAGCCCTAGCTGAGCTTCTAGCGGCGAGCCAGCGACAACTGCCATTTTGGATGTCTAAAATAAGAGAGTCCCCAGGTAACTGAGGTCCCTGTTGCCATCACACAGAGCAGAACTACCCCACGGAGCCCAGTCATCCCCCCAAATCACAAGAGAGCATTTAAATGGTGGCTGTGTTGAGCCACTGAGTTTTGTGGTGGCTTGTGACACAGCAGAGGGACCCGAACACCAGGCTTAAGCTTTCATGATCTCTTCTGGTTCAGTTTGCAACCAGATGCTCCCTGACTGATCTCTAGGCCTCCACGTCCATCGGTCGCTCAAAGCTGTTTTCTAAGTGCAGGACTAATGATGTCCTGCTTCGGCTCAAAGCCTTCCACGGCCTCTCATTGTCCCGAGCGGGAGGACTTGTCCCCTGGGAGTGCACATGAGGACTAGCACAGCTTTATTTTCCAAATATTCTACTCAAAGTCTTGGAATCAGGGCTTCAGACTAGGAAAACGCTCCTGGTGTGGTAGATGAAATGATTTGTCCCCAGTTCTTCCCTGTCCACTTTCACACGATTCATGGTGAGCAGAGGAGGCTCTCCCATACCCAGGAAGTTGGACTTGGCCGTGTGATTTATTTTGCCCAATTGAATATGGGCAGGGCTGACACAGTGCCAGTTGCACGCCATGGCCTTCAGAGACATTTCATCTTTCCACTCCTCCTCCTCACACTTCTACGATCCACCATGAAAGAGTTTGCCCCAGCTAGCCTTTCAGCCTGGGTCCCCAAAGGAGAGACATACAGAACGGATATGAACTCAATCCCCGGCCCGGCTCAGCCAATTCTAGTCAAACGCATCCGAGTCATCCCAGCTGGTTTTTAGAGCTGTAGTGAGAAAAATAAATCTTTGTTGTTGTATGCCACACGGGATCACTTGCTATGCAACACTACCACAGCAACAGCTAACGAATACATCGGGTGATTCGGAAGCTCATCCCCGATTTAGAACCACTGGCCTAAAGGATAAAGTCACAAATGCTTAGCCTGGCGCTCAAGACCTTCCTCAGACTCTGAGCGCTAAAACAGAATCTAACCATGACCAATCCTAACAGAAAAGGGATGCATGGGTAGCTGTAAAATCAGACTGAGAAAATGGACAGAAAGCAAGTATTGTCAGGCAGCTGGGACCAGTGCCAGAAGAGGCATAGCTGAGGGACAGACCACCCCTGGCCCCCCTGGACTCTGGGCACTGGATCCTCAGGCCACTGCTTTACAGAGTGGGAATCTTTGGCTCCCCCTGCTTCTTTGAAGAAGGAAGCATCCCATTGGCCCAGCCACACCCTAGCCGTTAGAGAAGAAAGAATGGACATATGACTCCTAAAGAGGATAGGGTCAGATGCAAGGCAGCCCAAATCCCCAGTATCCAGTATCCCTTGAATCTTCATACTCTTTACAAATATGAAAACTCTTGAACTCGTCCTAGTACATAGTAAGTGCCATATGAATGTTTCTCAATAAATATTAAAACATTCTAGAATATTCTAGAATATTCCAAAACATTCTTCTAGGCCCATGGCTAACTCGGGCCGTTTTGATTTCCCTTTCCCGATACGGTAAGTCCAGATCCTTTCTAGGTGGGCTCAGAATCTGCCCCTTCCCTGAGGCCTTCCCCGATCTCCAGGTGGGAAGTGGCATCTCTTTTTCTCAGCACTCCAGCACGCACGGTCTGCCTGTCTTTTCCGATGCTGAGCAGCAGCTGGAGTCATCAGTCAATCTGTGAGGCCTGAGGTCTTCCCAGTGCTGAGGCCAGTGCCTGGTGCCTGGTAGGTGCTTAGGAGGCACTGGGAGGACACCAGAGCAGGAGGCCTTTTACCACCTTGTGAAACTCCCGCCTGCCTCTACACCCTCAAAATGCAGGCATTGGGAATACCGTGTGAGCTTAGGCTAGTACATATATGCAACCTGGCCCAGCTTAGAGCCCGCCGGTGAAATGCCACAGTGCAAAGGGCCTCTGGGTCAAAATCCTCATTCCTCAGGCTGGGATTTCAAATAACCACTCCCAGCTTTTGAGCTGAGCACATTGATTCTCCTATTCAGAAGTGCTTTGCAAATTGGCGGCTCCAAAAGGAGCACCCTGGAGCCAGAGTGGGTGAGCTCTGACCCAGAGAACAGAAGATGCCGGGCCCCCTCCCTGTGCCTTCTCTAACCCTGGCCCCACCGTTAAAATCATTTCCAGCTTCAAGTCTCCTGTGCGAATATGAAAGAGCCTGCTGAGGACAGAGGGTTTGCCCGCATGTCTTCGGACCCCTCTACCCGACCCCTGATGTGCTCTGGTTCCCAATAGCCAGCACCCGTATCTCATGGCTGGCAAGCTCCCTTCAAGTGACTGGAGAACTCAGCCAGTGCCCAGCAGAGTGAGGAAGTCACTCTCCCAGTTCTCTTGCTTCTCTGCCACTCTGAGCCATGACTCGTGCATCTCCAGAGCACCCACGTGGCAGGGAGCCCACATGACCCTTTGCTCGATAGCCCATCCTTGCTAGCCCATCCTAGCACATCCTTGATGTCCCACCCTTGCTCACCACTCCATCCTTCTTGATATCCCATCCTCGCTTTATACCCCATCCTTGCTGGATACCACATCCCTGATATCACATCCTTGCCTGAGGAACTGACACTTTCCCTTCCCAGCCCCACTTTCCCACGTCCAGCGCATTCCCTCCTCTTTGGAGCTGCTTCTGGGAACCCACCCTAAGAGAGTAGAGAGGGAGAGAAGCGACAGTGATAAACGTCACCACCACTTATCACCATTCGGGGATAAACTGAATGCCACTCTACCTCAAGATCCTTTCATGCTTTATCTCTTTCCTCATCTCAACAGCGAGGAATCTGTATTCCCATTTTAAAGATGAAGAAATGGAATCTCCGAGAACGTAAATAACTTGCCCAAGGTTATATCATTACTAGATGTTAGGCCAAGATTTTCTCACTACTGTATGTCCTGCCTCCCATTAGAAAGATGCCACCAATAAGGTCTACACACATATCTGTAAGTTAAAACTTGAGAATAAAAGCCGTAACCAATCCATTAAATAAACACGGGTAATGACAGTGTCCGTCCACGGGGAGGTTGAAGGTATGATAGTGAGGTTTTTGTCTATCAGGCAGAAGTCCCCCTCTTGGCCCCATCTTTTTCCTGGTATCAGACAGGGTCAAGCACGCAATCCGAATTTCTTTCCCCAGATCTGGCCCTTGAACTTAGGGGGTTGAAGTTGGCTGCAACCAAAGCATCAGGAGACAGATCCCTTGTTCTGACATCCTCTGAGATATAACCTCCAGATCCAGTTCTTCAGCCCTTTCTCCAGTCCTCTGAGCTACCCCGGGTATATTCCAATAGCTCAGGTGAATTCCAAATAGCTCAGGTGAATCAGAGCCTGGGGCAGCCACCTGTCCTCAAGCCACCTCAAGTGATACAGAAATTGGTACTAGGAGGGGGGTGTTGAAAGTGACCTACCTTAAAAACATGAAATCGTTTAGTGTAGAAGCCAATGAATTCCCCCTTTGTTGTGTAAGCAGACGACTGGAGTGGGATTTTTGCCCCTACCGCCACAAGGATCTCGAGTGATGTATAAATGAAAAGGGAGAGAATAACCCCTCTTTGGATGAGCTTCCTTTAGCTGGGAATACCGCGTGAGCTTAGGCTAGTACATATACGCAGCCTGGTCCCTGTTCCTTCTGTCTGTTCTCTCCAACTGTGCGTTACAAGTTTGCTTAACTTCTTCCCTCTGTAAAGTCTGTCAGTGTTTCCCAGGTAACACGGGAGAAGGAGGCGGGTGGTCAGCTCGGGTAGGGGGTCACCTGGCGTGTCCAGGGGCACGATTCTTCTAGCAGTTGACCCTGTGCCCTAACTGACACCTCCTCCCCCAGCTCCCGCGACCTCCTCAGAGGCCTGCCGTCCAGGGCCGAGGAGCTAATCTCCAACAAGAAGAGAGGGAAGGAAGGAGGGAGACAGGGCTGGGAGGGAAAGGGAAGGATGGCGTTTATGGGACACTCATTCTGTTCCAGGTAGCTATTGCCAGTATCTTGAAAGCTTGGATTTTATCATTGGCAACACACACACCCCATTATTTTCCTTGACACGGCAGGCATGTTTCAGTCATTCATTCATTCGCAAGGAAATGTCTGCCGGCCCTCAAGTCTGATGAACCATAATTTCTCTGTGAGTTGTGTTTTTTTCCCCCAAAGTAAAAGTGGTGTTCAGTGAGGTCAGCTCAGAGAACTCAAACTACTACCCAAATACTTCTCCTTAAGACAACTGTTGTGTTTCAGTCTGCAGGAGAAAGGCTGGATGCGTTTGGTGGCCGAAGATATTGAATTGGCTATATCAAGGGTGAAGAAATCAACGCATGAATAGATTTTCCTGCTTCCAGAACATTCCTCGGTGATCTGGTCTCTTTCTGTGTTTTGTCTTAACTGTGAGTGCATCGTTGTGCTCCAACGTTAGCAGGTCTACCCATCCTTACTCTTGTACCTCTGGTGTGGAAAGGGCACATAACATCTCAGTATTATTATGAAAATAGCCCTGACCTCATAGACCCCCCGAAAGTGTCTTAGGGACCCCCGGGCATTCTCCGACCATCCTTTGACACACCCTGCCTTTTTTTTTTTTTTTAATATATATATAAGCATGTAAACTAACGTGCCCGTGCACACGTGCCCACACACTCAGGGGCTAGCATTGGATTTTTAAAAAGGCATTTAAATATCAAAAAGAAGAAGGACATCATCTCAGAAGAAAGGAAAGCCCATTAAACAGAATGCATTTAGATCTATGAACAACCCACGGCATTGTCCTTACTTTTCGAGTTTTGCCAAGGCCAGGGGGCAGATGTTGGCCGGGAAGACTGATCTGTGGCAGGCCTCCAACCTGACACACCCTTTCCCGTACAGATGGGAGAAAGTCTGCCCCAAAGGGCTGTGCACCAGTGGGGGGCACACAGCTAGGGAGCTGGGCCCTGGCTTCGCCTTGGGACAGGGCACCAACCGGCAGGAGGACCCCGGGTGAGCTTTCACAGCCACTCGCCCCTCCCAGGAGAGCTGGGAGCAGAGAGAGCAGCCCCTGTGCAAGCCTCCCGGCCATGTGTGCATGGAAGTGGGTTGTGTCCGAAGCAGGTGCAAGGCTGGCTCCCCAATGAGGATCCGGAGGAATCGGTTTTATTCTTCAGCTAGCCCACCCTGCCTGGCCCGTGCCCAGCTCCCTTGCCCCTGCCCCACAATCCCATGTCCACTGCCTGGGGTTGCTTTGTAGGAGTCACGCATACTCACATCCCCCTTTGTGTGCACAGCCCACCCCTGTCTGTCCCACACCCACAAAGCACTCTCACGCGACGGGTCTTTGGCAAAGGCGAGCATTTTGAAGGCCACCCACCCCAGCAGCCTGGGTGAGCCGGGGCCAGCCAGGAAGTACAAGTAGCTGGGACCCAGGATTGGTTGTGACAATAAGGGAGGAAATTTGGAGGTGGTAGGCCTGAGCGGTGTGTGTGGATGTGCAGTTTAGGGGGTACCGAGGGCTCATCAGCCAGGATGGGGAGACTGGAGTAGAGTCAGATTTACCCTGGAAAACCCCTACCGTGGCCTGGAGAGTGGCACATGTCTTTCAAAGGCACAAACCTTCCCCCCCAGGATGCCAAGCCAGAGGGCAGAGGGGCAGATCTCCACCTCTTCTTCAAGGACTTGGTTTCTGTGGGATGTGGCGATGGTGAATTTTATGTCAGTTTGACTCAGCCACAGAACGCCTAGACGTTTGGTCAAACGTTATCCAGGGTGTGTCTGTGAAGGTGTTTCTGGATGAGATTAACCCTTGAATCAGCAGACTGAATAAAGCAGATCGCCCTCCCTAAGGGGGATGGGAATGCCAGTGGACCTTTGCCAACAAAGGAGCCTTAAGCCCCCCAGAATTCTACAAAGGGCAGGGACCCTCTGCAATGTGCTTTGGGCCCCACTGGGATTTGTATTTGGCAATGGGGTTGGCCCATTAGTGGGACAGAGGTATGACTTCGTGACTCAAACTCAAAAGTTTCAAAAGCTTGATGGATTTCAAGTCTGTGGCCAGTGAGGAGAAAAATACACATGGGGGGGCTCTAAAGGGGCCTCCAGAGTGGTATTCTGGATTTGCTTGTCCTTGCTCAGAGGGGAACTGGCTCGACCTTGCAGGCTTGGTGACCTCCTCCGTTTCAGGAGCTAACTCCAAGTCACAGCATTAGAGCTACCTGCCTTGGGTCCCTCTGGCTTGGAACCACGAGGAGGCTGGGAGCCTCCCTGTCTTCTTAAAAAGTCACTGAATCCACAGGAACCAGGCTAATGTCTCCCTGACATCTACTCACTGGTCATTCAGAAGCAACCAATGTCAAATCATACCAAATTGGTAGAAACTACTAATTAGCAACAGAAAAAAATAAAGTAAAAGCTAAAGGAATTCCATGTGAAGGAAAGAACTGCTCTCTCTTTTCTACCCGGAAGACAAATCCAGACTGTCCTCGGGCAGTTTCCCGAGAAGCAGGACCCCCTTGCAGGGAGGAAGGAGAGCGGGGGTGATTTCTGCTGCCTCAGCATAGAGCAGGGAGAGGTGTGCTGGGTGATGTGGGTGCCAAGAAGGAGGAAGACCCCATCACCCCAGGAAATTTCTGCCCCGGGATCCCAGCCACGTGCCGAGGACCAGCGTGGTCAGGGACGGAATTAATATTCTCCCCCCAGGCTTTCTCAGATGAATGGAACCACCAATTTAGAAGGGGAAAGAAACCACAAGTAACCAGAAATGGGACAATGATGATGAAAAGATAGTACAGCAGACAATATCATGGACTTTGAGCAGCCAGCTCCTTGCCTTCAAATACCCACAGCTCTGGGGCGCCTGGGTGGCTCAGTCAGTTAAGCGTCCGACTCTTAATTTGGCTCAGGTCATGATCTCAGGGTCATGGGATCGAGCCCCGCGGCTCAGCACGGAGCCCACTTGGGATCCTCTCTCCCTCTCCCTCTGCCCGCCCCCCCTGCTCACTCACGCTCGCTCGCTCTCTCGCTCACTCTCTCTCTCAAAAAAAAAAAAAAAGAAACAAAAACAACCACACACACACACACACACACACACACACACACACACACCAAATACCCACAACTCTGCTTACTAAATGTCCTTGAGCAAGCTACTTCCAGTCCACCCTCTGCCTCAGCTTCCTCATTTGTAAAATGGAGATGATAATCACTCTACCACCTCATCAGGATGCGTAAGGATTCAAGGAGTTCATAAAGACAAAGCCCTAGGAAAGCGCCTACAGAATACCTGTTCCAGGCTCTCACCTTCAGTGTCCTATCCTGATGTGGGAAAACAGGGGCTTCATGGGCCAGCGGGACCCACATTCCCATCTTACTCATCTTGCCTAGAGAGTGCAAGCTTCTGAGCCTCAATTTCCTCATTTGAGACAAAATGACTGCCTTGAGCGTTATCATGAAGAAAAAGGGAATTATGGAAATAGTTACTCCCTAAACTATAAACGGCATCCCGTAGGGTTGGGCAGTGCACAATCTGAACAACCATACCAAGCAGCCCTGATGACGAACGTAAAGGCTGGAGATACCAACCCTGTGCCTCTGTCTGTATGAGCTCACATATCAAACCATTGACCTTAGCTCACTCTTTTCCATGCGCCTTTCTCCCTTCTGAGTGTGGTGGACAGCAACCCTAAGGAAGAACTGCCATCCCCAATCTGCAAGCGCCTCTGCCCTCAAGGAACAAAATTTCCAGCAAGAAATCGTCTAGGCCGGCTATCTCACAGGACCAAACTCCATAGATCAGGCTCCAGAGAGTGAAGCAACCCACAGCAGGGTAAGAGGTACAAAGGCCAGGACAGCAGGGGCTCCTTCCCCATAGGAAGGTCACTGGGGAAGGTCTTGACTCACATGTCTTGAATGAAGGAGGGTGGTCACCCCTGGGCGACAGTGGCAATGTCTGCAAAGGTGAAGAAGGGCATGCTTCCGAAAATATGGTCATGCTGTCTCTCCGGGTGGCCCTTCGGTGTGCACCCCGAGTGGGGTTGAGGGCGAAGGCCGGAGAGGCTTGCGGACCGTCGTCCCCCCCCCCCCCCGCCCCACCAGTCAGTTAATCCCCGTCAAATGGGACAGCTCAGGGGAAATCCTGAGTGACACCATTTTTCTATTATCCTTCATTACCACCACTTAGATCTTTTATTTTATTACAAACATTCTTTAGCCCAGACACGGGCTGATCTCCTAATTGGAGCTGCTGCCTCCACCCCCACCCAGATCAAAGCCGCCCTGTTTGTTTGTGGAGGGCTGAGGATGAACCGTCTTGCCGGCCTTTGAACATGAAGGCCCCTTTGTCTTCCAGCTGAAGTCATCCCTGGCCCCAGGGGGGGGAGGAGGCTGGGGGGGGGGAGGTGGTATCTGTAGCCTGGCCAGAGGCTTGGACCCGAGCTTGAGTAGGGGACAGCTTTCACCGTAAGGCCCCCCAAACCGCCCTGCCTGCCTCTGAGAAGGGGTCTCCAACGGGCAGCCCCGGAGTGTGCCTTATGTGACCCCCATGCTGATTTTTCATATGAATACAAATTCAACTCTTAAATGATTTTTTAAAAATTATCAGATCCTTAAGTACTTCTTAAAGAAATTGAGGATTTCCCTTCTAATTTCTCCTTAAAAATCAGAATATCTGGCAATACCGGGCTTCTATAAAGGAAATGAGATACCCAGTTTTCTGAAGGTTTTTCCTGATCCTTGGAGCATAGGAGTTTTCAACTCTATTCAGATATCTTAAAAAAAAAAAAAAAAATCTGTTGAATGATTCCCCTGAAGTTCTTTCTTGTATATCCCTGGGCCCACCAGAACCTCTGCCCCACTGTTGGAGATTATAGGGGGTGGTGGGGAAATTATTGTGCCCATTTTGCAGATGAGAAACCTGAGGCCGTGTAGCATTCAAATAACCAGTCTGAGGTCAACCAGAGGTTAACGATAGACTCCAGAAGTAAGAATTACAAGACATAGGGAATCAGCACTTATCTGTCCTCTCCTGTTTTAATATTATGGTCAATGTACCTATTCTGGAAAAGAAAGAGCAACAAAGGTGCCTTCCTATACGTAGGGATGCTTGATGTTAACACTAAAGGTCTGTGGTGTGCCAGGAGCTAGACATTATCTACTCTTCACAACAATCCTATGAGACGGGTTACACTTTCTACATTTTACAATTGAGAAAACCAAGGCTTTGGGGGCTCAGGGACGTGCCCGAGTTTACACAGTGGGGCCAAGAGTTCCACCCACGTCTGCCTGGCTCAAAACCCAGCTAAGCAGTTTCATTCCAGGTTCATCATGAGCTGGGTGATTGCTTCTCAGAGCCTCGGGTTTTCCTATACAACATGGGGGCCACCTGCTCAGAGAACACCTGTTCTGCCTGGGGCTGGACCCCCCCTCCCCCTGCTTCCCCGCCCCATGCCTTCCCTTGAAACAACCAGCTGGACTAGTGGCCACATCTGACCCAAGCTGGGCCCATCGGATCCTTCCTCCTGGGGAGTGGGATCCAGTCTATTAAACCGTGTTGGGGAAGGACCAAAACAGGACCACAGGCAAGCCCAATGACAAAGTGTTTGAAAGGAAAGAAGGATGAAACTGATGTGCAGAGAGAAATAGACACACAGGCCAGATGGTCCCAGGGAGCCGGGGGAGAAACCTTCTGAGGTCTAGCTCACCCCCCGCCTTTGCCCTTTGCTGTCACCTCCATCCTTCCTGTGGTTTACCATGTTAGTTTATGGTGATTTGAGAGATTATCTGTTCTTACAGCCATATGATCCACAACATAAATAGTAAAACAGATCTGGGTTCGAATCCTACATTTGCCCCTGGATGTGTGCTTTTAGGCAAGGCACCTTGTCCTTTTATGTGCTTTTATGATAAAAGTGCTTCTATGACCTTCAGTTTCTCCTTTAAAAGTGGAAGCAATAAATGCCTACCTCGTAGGGCTTTGGGGAGATTCAAAATATGTAATGTGCTTGGAGATCCTTGCCCATCTTGCCCGATACCATCCCTCGGCACCTGGCTTGTGCTTTTATCACCCTTGTAGCTATTATTATTATTATTATTATTATTATTATTATTATTATTAAACAGCTTTAGTGTTAGGGAGAACAAGCAGTCTTTTTAACCACCTCTTGACTATTCCACTTTGCAGGTTATTTACAAACTGATTTTCATCGTCTGTGGATTTCTTTCCATCGGTTTCTGCATGTTTAAGGAAAACGGAATTATTTTATCTTTGGCTAAAATCCCAGGAACTGTGAAGGCAGAGGTGCTTACGACGAAAATCATGGATAGGGGGTATGAATTTTACTCCGTGATCTAGATGTGTAAAATAAAGTCCCTATTTTATTTTTCTAAAATCAAATTAAACAAGACTCTGAGCATTCTTCTGGCAGCCTGACTAGGAATGTGCTCCTGGCCCCTGCTGATGGGTCTCCATCCCAAGGGAGAGCTGGACAACACTGCAGGACCCCCATTCCCCCCGAGGCTGCAGCTCTGAGGCCTCCAGCCTCACCTGGCCATGGCACCTTTGCAAAAGCCGGGGTCTCCTTCCAGCCACCCCAGGGGTAGCCATTCCCCTCAGAGGGGCTGCCACCCCCGAATCTCTGGTTCTGTCCGTTAGGGACCTGAGAATCCTACACCCCCCTTTCCTTTCTTAGGGAATTTCGTTTCTTTCTCATTACCTCCTCTCCCTAAATCAATCTCCCCCACTCAGAATCACTCTTCTCTCTCTCTTTTCCTCTGGAATGATCTAGAACAGTGGTTCCCAGAGCGGAGCCCTGGAGTAATAGCTTCTGCATCACATGGGAATTTGTTAGAAATGCAAATTCTTGTGTCCCTTGCCCTAAGACCTACTGAATCTAATGCTCTGAGGGTGGAGCTTGGCAATCCATGTTTTAGCAAGCCTTCCAAGTGATTCTAGCACATGCCAAAAATTGAGGACCACTGGTCCCATATAATCCTCAAGTGAATTTATAAGTTTAAAACCAAAGGCCAAGAAAGTAGGGTGTCTTGAGACAACTTCAGGTTCTGGTCTCTGCTGCATAGCATCTTCCCACCTGGTGAGCAAACAATAAACATCTGAGGCCTGGGCTAGGGAGGGACAAAGGACTCCCCTAAGCATGTATGGTCATGTGGGTTGTGCACTGCACAACTCCGGGAGGGTGCCAACCACTGCATGAGTGGCACCACATGGTGGCCAGTGGGGGAACATCAAGGAACCAAGGAGCATAAGGAGGGGTCTTGTGGTCTTTTGAAAAAGTGGGTTTTGGGAATTCAATCCCAGACAAGGGGTCATTGAGATGGGAAGAAAAACAGTGCAAAACCTGAACTCAGCCCTAGGGGGCGCTGTCTATGTGGACAACCCACATCACAGGACAAACATTAAACACTTTATTCAGAGGGTCTCAAACTCTGTCTGATGCCTGCAGGAGCGAGGCCCGCACATAAACGGGCAAGGGGCTGGAGAATGGGGTCCAACAGAAAGAGGCAGGGGCTTCCCAGCCTCAGCTGCTACTGCCATGTGGGATACTGGGCTCAACCTTGTCAGATCTTCCCTTTTTTTTTTTTTTAACCAGAAACGCAACTTTTACATGAAGCCTCTTGGCCTCTCTTTAAATATGATAAACAGTTGCTGATTTTTAAAACCACTTTATATTGTATCCAGAGCATATAAATGACTCTCAAAACCTAATTAAAAACAAACTAAACAGAAGATTTGGACACATCACCAAAGAAGATACACAGATGGCAAATAAGCACATGAAAAGATGTTCAACATCATTAGTCATTAGGGAAATGCAAATTAAAACCACACTAAGATAACACTATGTGCCTATTAGAATGACTAAATTCATTTAAAAAAAAAAAACTGATAATACCAAGTGCTGACGAATATGCAGAGCAACTAGAACACTCTTGCATTGCTGGTGGGAATGCAAAATGGGACCGCTACACTGGAAACAGTTTGGCAGTTTCTTATAAAGTTAAACATACACTTCCTATCCAACCCAGCAACCCCCCTCCCTGGTGTTAACCAGGAGAAGTAAAAATCTATGTTCACACAAAAGTCTCTAAGTGTATGTTTATGATGGCTTTATTTGTAATCACCAAAAGCTAGACATAATCCAAGCGTCCCTCAACTGGGTAATGGATAAACAAATTGTGGTAATATCCACGTAACAGAACGCTGTGCTGATCAGCAGTAAAAGGCATAAACCACCTACACGGGCAACAAAATTGCCAAATCTCATAGGCCTTTTGCTAAATTACAGAGCTCTGAATCAAAAGACACCTTAGTGTAGGGCTCCATTTCTATGACATTCTGGAAAGGGCAAAACCATAGGGACAGAAAACAGATCAGTGGTTGCCAGGGGTTGGGAATGGGGACGGGCATAGACAAAGAAGGGCGTTTGGGGTATTTTGAGGAATGATGGAGATCATCCGTATGTTGCTTGTGGTGATGGCTTGTCAAAATTCGTAGGACTGAGTACCAAAAAAGGGTGAATTTTACTATATGGCAGTTGTACAATAAAATTATACCTTCTTTAAAAACCATATCTTAATAAAACATGAAAAATAAAATAAAAATCACTCTGCGGACCAAAGCAGCAGTACGAGCGGAATCTATGAAATCCAGCCTGTGGCCTGGATGGGGCAGAGGCTAGGAGGAGGTTTAGAAGACCCAGCCCGGGGCGCCTGGGTGGCTCAGTTGGTTAAGCGACTGCCTTTGGCTCAGGTCATGATCCTGGAGTCCCAGGATCGAGTCCCACGTCAGGCTCCCTGCTCAGCGGGGAGTCTGCTTCTCCCTCTGACCTTCTTCCCTCTCGTGCTCTCTATCTCTCATTCTCTCTCTCTCTCTCAAATAAATAAATAAAATTAAAAAAAAAAAAGAACCTTTCTTTAAAAAAAAAAAAAGAAGACCCAGCCCGGGGCCCTCAGGGAGCAGAGCTGCAGAGGTGGGACCTTAGACGTTCCCCTCAGTGACAGGCCTCCTGCCCGTCTTCTATACCTGGCGTTACGTATGAGATGCTAAAAAAGACTTCCTTACCTAAATTTTTTTGGGAACTATCAGTGTCCTGAAAACAGAGGTGGATCTAAGTATAAAGACCCCAGTGTGAGCTCACTTCTGCCTCTTGTCCCCTCGGTGACCCAGGGTCCTCCCTGGGTCTTGATGTCCATGTGTCCAAAATGGGAAATGGGCTCCCCCTTGCTATCTGTCCTCCAAGGCCTCCAGGAGACCCAGTGAGACAGGATTATGAATGGGCTCTGGCTCTGTGAGCGGCGAGATGGGTGAGAGTCTGGGGAAGGAAACCATAGGATAATTGACTTTCTCTGATTGACTTATTTCACTCAGCATAATCCCCTCTAGTTCCATCCACGTTGTTGCAAATGGCAAGGTTTCATTTTTGATGGCTGAGTAATATTCCTTGAGATATATAGGTAGATGATAGATAGATAGATAGATAGATAGATAGATAGATAGATAGAAAGATAGATAATCACATCTTCTTTATCCATTCATCTGTCGGTGGACATCTGGGCTTTTTCCATAGTTTGGCTCTTGTGGACATTGCTGCTCTAAACATGATCTCACTCATATGTGGAATGTAAGAAACGAAACAGAGGAGCATAGAGGAAGAGAGAAAAAAATAAAACAAGATGAAATCAGAGAGGAAGACCAACCGCAAGAGACTCTTAATCATAAAAAACAAACTGAGGGTTGCTGGAGGGGAGGGAGGTTGGGCATTGAGGAGGGCACGTGATGGAATGAACACCGGGTGTTATATAAGACTGATGAGCCACTGAACTCTACCTCTGAAACCAAGCATACACTAAATGTTAATTAATTGAATTTAAATAAAAAATATAAATTAAAAAAGAGTATAGGGAAGGAATCATGGGGTAGGGAGCACAGAGGGGTAATTTAGCATTCCAAAAGATGCCCATCCTCAGGGGTGACCAGGGAAATTCCAGTGAAAACAGCAGGGAGGGACTGTTTCTCATCTCTCAGATGGGCAAAAATGAAGCTAGTACTGAGAGCTTGCTGCGGTCATTGTGGCAGTATGAATGGGCCCCGGGAACTTTCTGGTGCGTCCTCAGCCGGAGTAAGCTGCGTGTTGGAATCTCCTGGGGCCGCTGCCAGTAATCCTCAAGCCCAGGTGAGACCCGACCAACTAAACGCCATCTCAGCGGCCGCCCCAGCATCAGAATTTTAAAACAACGTTAAAGTAGGTGCTTTAGAAATGGAACAAACATAAGCGTGTGTGTATATATACAAACACGTATTTACGTGGAGAGGTTAAGGGAGATGTGTCTGATTGGCTGTTCCCAGCATCCCTTCTGCCACTTCATTCACATTTTGCTCAGGTCCGAGGTAATAGGTTTTAGAGGGAGTCTGGACTCCATCCCCAGGATGAATCTTGACTGGTCCAAACTCCTCTCACCAATCCCTGGTGTAGAACCAGCTTAGTGTCAGTTCCGGCCAGTGAGAGGCAAGGGGTGAGCTGGGGGTGCTTCCAGCAGGGCGTCTATTACGCTCAAAGAGAGACACGTGAGGTCAGCCATCTCCTCCCCACTGGATGGTGCCACATGAGCAGGTGATCCTTCAGCCATCTTGAGGCCATGAGGATGGCCAAACCAAGAGGTCACACTGACACTAAGAACAGGGGAAGGAACAAAGGGACAAAAGTGAATGCCCAAGAGATTGCATAACCCACAGGGACCTACCCTGTCCCTGGGCTTCTCTTATAATGACCTAGTGGTCCAAATCGCTGCTTGTTGGGATCTCTGTGCCTTAAAACTGACAGAATCTCAATGAGCCCCCAGAGAAAGGTCCAAGAAAGCCGAGTAGCCACACTGCAGCAGATGACAGGCTGCCGTGGGTGCCCAGCTGAGCAGGACCTCCAAGCCCTCTGTGGACTTGGCTTGACCTGACAATTCCCCGGGGCCCCAGGCCTCTGGCAGAGCTCACCTCCGTACGTCTAGCGCAGTTGGAATCTATCCCTTTAGGGGGACGGGTGAGGGTATGGAGTCGGGGTCTTCTGGGAGCTCGAAGGTCAGAGAAACCCGAGAGTTCTCTGAGGCCTCAACTTCTTGAGGGTGAGGCAAGAACGGTTTGTGTTTCCTCTGACCTCACAGACCTGGCAGGGAGGTAGGAAAGACTGGAAGGGTGATTTCAAGGCCCCAGGCTCCATAAGGAAACTGGGGGCCGCCCAGTTTGAGGGCAGAGCTGCCGTGGAAACAGCAGTGAAAAGCCCCAGTGATGGTGTGCCTTCGCTTTCCCCGGCCGCGGCCTCCACGTGCCCAGAAGTCTAGACTGTGTACTGAGGAAATGCCCTGGCCTCCTGGCCCCTTCCACCCGCTGCTCAGCCCCCATGCTAGAGGGCACCCAGCCCTGCCCCCAAAGTGCCCAGTCATGGTGAGAAACAGGACAGAGCCCTCGTTCCTGGGCTGGAGGACTGATGGCTCCTCAGCAACCGCTAGCCCGGGTGACACGTCACCCGGATTCCTGGGAAGCTGTGCTCCGTCTCTCCCCAGCCAATCAGCCATGCCCAGAACTGGAAGAAAGACCTTTGTCCCAGGCCTCTGTTCTGAGAGGAAAACCACAAGGAATGCAGGAGAGCATGAGGACCTGGGTTCATCCTCCCTTGGGAGCCAGGGGACCAAGCATGGAGAACAGAGAAAGAGCAAGTGTCCCCAAGGAGCTGAACGGAGGAGCCAGGAGGAGGGTTGGCCGTCAGGGGCCTTGAGGGTCCAGCAGGAGCATGGAGACTAGATTTAAGAGTCAGTTGTAAGTGGCAGCTACAAAGTGTCCTTGCACACGTTAGCCTGGGGCCTGCACCAGCTCTGTGGGGGCCTGTATTTGTCGCCATTGTTCAGATGGAGAAGCTGAGGCCCCAGGACTCACACACGCACCTACAAAGCCACCAACCTGGGGCTCAAACCCCAGTCCCCAGAGTCATCGGGATTAAGGTCCCAGCTCCGCCACTAACTCATTCAGGGAGCTCAGGAGAGTCCGTGCTCCTCTTTGGGCCGCGGTTTCCCCCACACTGTTGATGACTGGAAGGCCTTGCCCGTCCTAAAGTCCCAGATCCCAGAACAGCATGGTGGGCCAGCACCAGCTCTCCCTCCACTTTGGGACTGGCCACTCCTACGGGGAAACCCCCCCCAGGCATACTTTGGCACTGATCCCCAGACGGCCCTGCCCTGGGCAAACAGTGGCCGGGACCCCCTGCCCCCGGGAGTTACCCCAGCTCTGAGCGCTCAGCTTTCTGGAAGAATGACCCCATTCTTCTCACTCATGGCTGTCCCCAGCTACCCCAGGCCACTTCCTCCTCCCTGCCCCTGCACACAATGCCCCAGGCCTAAGCTAGACCCCTGCTCCCTGCCCAGCCCCCCACTGCACACCCGGGAGCACACACACACTCACTCTCCCCAGCCCTTCGGCATCAGGCATCCCCTGCCCTTCTGGAATCCGTGTCAGGCAGAGAAGGGATGGGCAGGCCTCCAGCCCCAGAGGCCCAGGGCCCCTGCATGCCCTCCGGACCCCCCAGGGTCTGCCCAGGTTGCTTGGGAAACCATTTCAGGTCATTTGAGATGATTAGGAGTCTTAACTCTGTTTTGAGCTAAACAACGAGAAGAAACAAAGACAGAGCTCTCCCGGGGGCCGGGCCGGGGAGTGGCGGCCCACCTCTCAGCAGTTGGCTCTGCTTTGCTGCCTTTCCTTCAGCTCCGCAAACATCTATCAGGGGAGCTCCTACTGGGCTGGCATTGGTGTCTGGGGAGGCTACAGGGGATGGGTGGGTTGTGTGCAAGAGGGACAAACCCCAAGAGGGAGTAGACTTAGATTCTACCCTCCCAAAGGGTGTCCTCCCAAAGCAAAGGCGTTGCACATCTGTGTTCTACAGCCTCCCATGGAAGAGCCGACTGTGTCCTCCGTTTCTATGTGGTCCTAAGGATGGAAAGGAAAGACCCAAATGCTGGCCATCACCTTCTCATGGGAGGGAGATGCTCTCATTGTCCTTCCTGCGTGTTCCAACGTAGCGCCATGAGCAATTACAACTTTTAACATTGGAGGACAAAGGTTTGCAGGCTTATACCTTTTCGATGCAGAGATGATTTATTGGAGGCGGCTATAGAAGTTACTCTGCTCACTGTAAAAAGTCAGACAATAGCAAAAACAGTAAAGAAAGTGAAACATGACCCATAATCACTGATTGGCCAGGAGAAATCTCATCCTGCTTTTTCTGATGCATAGCAATGGAAGACCTTAGGAACCAGTTGCGGGGGGGGGACTGTGAACTCCCTCCCACAGTGGGGCTCGGGCCTGGGCCCATGGGGGCCGTGAGCATTGGCTTCCCTAAGGCTGTGCTCCTCAGAACCACATGCGGGGGGAGGTAGAGAGCTCCCCACCAGGAAAGGAGTTCAGCAAATGCCAGTCTGTGCCTTCTCAGTGTGCTGGAAGGCTCATGTCCCCAGACATTGGCTATCATACAACACTCAAATCTTACCGAAACTTGGCTTATCAATTTGATATTGCCAATTTTTAAAATCCGTGTCTTACACCAAGCAAAGATATTTAAAAAGGAAATCAGAAAAAAAGTCAATAAAAATAAATGAATAAAATTAAAAACTCAAAAGGAAGTCAGCAATTATTCATTATCACCAACATTTCATAAAAGAACGGACATTTAGGGGCGCCTGGGTGGCTCAGTCGGCTAAGCGTCCGACTCTTGATCTCAGCTCAGGTCTTGATCTCAGGGTCATGAGTTCAAGCCCCACAATGGGCTCCATGCTGGGCATGGAGCCTACTTAAAAGAAAAGAAAAAAAAAAAAAAAGGATGGACATTTAAACACCAAAAATAGGAAGGACTAACTCTCAGGAGAAAAAGCTTTATGAAACACTCAGTAAACTGCCTTTGCTTGCTTGATCTTGCTGTGGGGGGTGTAAGCCCTGGATGAAGGGCTACAGCCAGGCTGGGAGACATGGATTCCATCCTCTCTCTGGGCCTCAGTTTTCCCATTCGTCTCGCATTCTTTTTGCTTAAAGTTCCTGAGTCCCCTTCACCCCCCTATTATTTCTCTCCTGTTTTTTTATTTTTCAGTAACAAACCGCTTGGTCCCGATGATCACCTTCCAACATACCATACCTAGCAGATTGTTTGAGACCCGAAGTGACAACAGAAGCAGAGGGTAATGGGTTCATGCACAGGAAGGGGCAGGGAGGCAATGCCGCAGGGGCAGGCAGAGCCAGAAGGGACAGAGAGGGAAGGTGGTAGGTAGAGGGAAAGGCAGAACCCGCTGGGGGTGCGGGTCTCGGTGCTGTTCCTGAAAAGGGGGGTAAGGTATAGAAGAGGCCATGAGAACATTTCCAGAGGCAGAGTCATTTTCTAGATGGTCTTTCTGAGCATAGAAGCCATATCCTGTCAGCCAGTGGGGTGGGCTCACAGGAGGGGCCCCACTAGGAGCCCCACATGGAGGATGGAAGGAGGGAGCAGACTCTCCAACCTGCCCTGCCCTACCTGGCTCTTTTGCCCCTCCGGGGACCCCGTGGGACATGCTATCCTCCTGGGGCTGAGGTCTCATGAGGAATGCATGATGGCAGCAAAGAAGGTTCCAGTACCTACCGGTGCCTTCAGCACCCTCCTCCCCCTCAGCACCCATGCACCCTCTTCCTGGGGACTCCCCATCTGAAAAATCTGGCCACACAGACCAAGGGGGAGCTATGGGTGGTGGAGGTCAGGGCCAAGGCGGGTTTGGATGGTTTCATTCATTCCTCACTGCACAGAGGGGAAACTGAGGCCAGAGAAGTAAAGCCAGCCCCGCATCAACAAGTTAGTGGCTGAACCAAAACAACAACAATTCTATCCATCATAATAACAATTATGAATATTCGTTGAATTCCAGTGTCCCGTGTGTCACTCCAGGACTGCAGCCACAGGAACGGACATGGGAGCTGACAAACTTGCAGATCCTGTGGTCCAAGGGGAGCCAGGACCCGCGGGGAGAGGAGCTTCCAGTGCCCCTCGGATCATCCCGCGTGCGAAGCCTGCCGGGTGCCGACAGCCGAGGGTCTCCCGATGTGGGCATTTTGAAGCAGTTAGATTTTCTCTTCATCCCGACCCTCGGCCCCACCCCCACCCCTCCCAGCAAACGGATAACAGGAAACAGCCAAAGCTTCTTAACTTTTCTTTAATCTTCCCCTCTCTGGCAAACTGAAAAATCAAACGATAATTGTCTGGGTGATCTCATTATTGTCAACAACATCCAAGCCTTGAAGTCAGAATCCACTGAAACGCTGACACATTAAACACAAAAGGAAACTGTGCTTGCATGTCGTTCAATAAATAAATAAGGCTGGCGGGAGCTCGGCGCAGGCCTGGCACGCGGAGGGGCCAGGCTGTCAGAAAGGCTGGGACTCCAGGACGCCAGCGGGACTTGGGAACGGCCGCCTCTGGGAAGGACCAGGTCCAAGGGGTCGATGTCCCACCCTTTCTGTTTGTATCAGTCCAGGTCCCGGCAGGAAATAGATGGCATCTTCCAAAGGCGGGGGGGGGTTCCAATGGGGCCATCTACATGGGAAACGGAACAGAGAGGGGTGGCGAGGCAGCCCAAGCACCAGTGGTGAGCGCTTCCCCCGACTAGAGCCTAAAAGGACTACGACATGGAGCAGGTACCAGAACCCAGCACGGGTGACTTCAGGAAAGGCCAACAGGTAGGAGCTGTGTGGCCTTGGCAGGGAGAGAAGCAGGGAATGAATGAACAGCTTGACTGATGATGCCCTGGTGCTGCCTCCCATTAGCCAAACACAAGCCAAAGCCAGGGGCAGACACAGACGGAAGGACAAAGCACAGGGTGGCATCTGGAGGGGCGCCCCATCAACTATGGGACACCCCTGTAGCGTGTCACACCCATGCCAACCTCAGCTTGTGTGCGCCCAGAGCTGGGGAGCTCGCCCCGGCCCCCACCTCCAGGCAGCCTGCCCACGTTTGAACATTCCAAACGTCAGTTCCTGGCAAAACCGAGTTCCGGGTTTGGGGAGCAGGTCACACACATACTAGGGAGTAGACTGTAGTTTAACGTCAGGAGGGGGAGCCTGGGGAGAGCCAAGGCAGAACTAGCTAGAAGGCCTGCCTCGTTGGTAAACACAGAAAAAAAGGGTTTCCCCCATTTGATTGCCTTCTCCTTATGCCTTCTGGTCTTGATTTTTCTGCCATCTTTTCAGAACCCTAAAAATTGTCACGATGACATGTTGTGGATCACGCTTATGGGAAATGGGATCCTTGAGGGGACTGAAGTATGGAGGGGGTGTCACTTCTCCGCTTCCTTCCTGTCTGTGATGTTGCGGGCTTGCAGGGACAGACGAGGCTGGGAGGGGCGGGCCCCCCAAGCCCTGCTTGCACACAAGGCTTGGTGTTGACTTTGTGGCCTCTGGCCTCCACATCCCTCTGCCCCGATGCAGCTGTGGAGGGGGTGATGGGAAGGACAGGCAGCAGAAGACCCCAGTCATCACCTGCCTCTGCCACTTCCTGACTGTGTGACCCTGAACGAACCCTTCCCCTCTCTGGGGCTCAGTTTCTCCATCTTACAAGGGAAGCACACCTTGACTCTGATCTCAGCCAGCCCGAGACCCCGGCGTGGAAAAGAACGCCCTCCCTCACGCTCCGCAGAATCCTCCTCCCTGCCCAATGCCCTCCTAGCCAAAAGGAGCAACTCGCTGCTCCTATACCGAAAAGTTCTATCTTGTTTTTTATTTGTGAAAAATTCCCGTGAGCACCTTGGATTTTTGCCAAGAGCCTCTTGTCTGTTTTCGCATTTTGCGAACATCCCTCTGTCTTGCCTGTTCAGTCATAGCATGAGCCGAAGGAATGAGGCATCCCCGACCCCCTCCTCAAGCCAGAGGTTGTCCTGACCGCCCCCCTCCTTCCTCATGCCATTACTGCTTTGGCAGGAGAGTTCACCTCCCTGAACCTCAGTTTCCTTATCTGTAAAATCAGGGTCTAAAAACGACATGACTGACAGCACAGATATCATTGGCTTGATGCCTGGCACATGGTCTGTCCTTCTCTCTGGCCAGAAAGAACTACTGAGTTACAAGCCTCCTCTCCTGCCCTCCCGGGAGGCATGGTGCAGTTGGATTTCCTCTACAAAGCCAGATGGCTCCGACACTCGCCCGTCCAGTCCCCACATAGGTCCCCCGCACTCCATTCCCCATCTTCCTTCCCGTACGCCAGCAGGAAAAATCCTCCCCAGGAGACTATGGAAATGAGGCTGAACAGCCTTCTACAAAATGCAAAGGATTGCATGCTTCTAAGGAACTAAGGAAATATGTTTATCTTTTCATCTATCTATGCCTTGTCACCTTGAACAGGTTCTAAACTCTTTGAGGGTAGATAATAAAGGCAGGAAACTAATGTTTATTGAAGACTGTGGGAGACATTAAGTTCTCCCCAATATCTGCCTCACGTTTCCTCCCTGGACCTATAGAAAATCGCATATCCCAATGCCCTTGCTGCTAGACGAAGCCATGTAACTAGTTCTGTCCAGTTAATTGGGAGCAAAAGGGCTCTTCCCAATTCTTTAGCTAATCTCTTCCTCTGCCACAGGGAACATGGTGGCTTCTTGCTGAAATGCTGGATCTAGAATTTGATTTGGATCGTGGATCACACACAGGTGAGGGGGGAAAGCTGCCCTGGGGAGTGGTCTAGACCTACAGCAAACCTTATAAGAGTGAAAAATAGGGGCACCTGGGTGTCTCAGTCGGTTAAGCGTCTGCTTTTGGCTCAGGTCATGATCCCGGGATCCTGTAACGGAGCCCCATCGGGATCCCTGCTCAGTGGGGAGTCTGCTTCTCCCTCTGCCCCTCCCCCCCAATCGTGCACAAGCATGCTATCTCTCTCAAATAAATAAAATCTTTTTAAAAAAAGAATGAAAAATTAATTTCTGTTGTATTAAGCCACTGAGCTTTGGGGGATGTTTGTTACTGCAGCATAACCTCACTTGGACTGACTGGTACAAACACTATCCTGTGTGCATACGTTCATATACATTGTTACCTCTCTTAATGCTCACCACTTTTAAGGCAGGGATTATATTATCTCTATAATCCAGAGGAGGAGACAAAGTCAGACATGTTAGGTCTTGGCCCCAAGTCAGAAAGAGGCAGACCCAGGGGTAGAACCCAGGTTGATTTGCCTCCTGAGCTCTGGGTCTTAATAAGTAGGCTCCACCACCCAGAAAGGGGAAATTGGGGAGCCGGGCATGTAAGTGGCCAACTCGATGTAGAAATGCCCCTGGTCAGTTTGGGGTCTTGGTTGAGTAAATCATAACCCTTCAAGTGTGGCCTTCCAAAGTCTGGGAAAAAATGTTCCCAGCTAAAAGTAGCTACAGCACAGGGTCCCAGCCAAAGTCCAACGAGAGGCTGGCAGACTTCTCGGATGGCTTGGAATTCCTGCCGGCCAGGGTTCCACTGGTATGGAAGTGTTTACGCTTGCCTCAAATTAGTTCTCCCACGCCTTCCAGGGCCCTAGCCCATATTTGGGATGGAAAAGGGAAAATGATTCCCAGTGGGGATTCAAAGGCATCAGAAAAATTCCAGGGGGGCCGCAGCCTCTCTCCACGGGGACCAGGGCTTGGAGCTGTCACATCTCTTGGTGCCTCACACCTGGACCCTGTGCCCAGCAGGACGGCCACACTGGCAGGACAGGAACCCCCTCACACACTAGTTCAGAAGAAAAGCATCTCTGGAAGGACCCCTATGAGGGCTAGGACACCTCCACAGCCAAATTAAGTGCAAGAATCGAGAAAGAAGAAAAGATCTAACTTTTGTTTCTTGTCTGTCAAAAGTGGGCTTTTCTTTCTCCCTTTAGGAAGGTGCTTGGGGATTGGATTCCTTTGACTGCAAGGAGCAGAAACCCCAAATAAAAGTGTCTTTGTGGAAAGAAAAACTCCCAGAAGACCACGCAACATGTTCCCATTTTATAATGCTCAAAAGCAGGCAAAACAAAATAACATGCTGTTTGGGCATACATCTATCTGACAAAACTACACACACACACACACAAGAGGAATAATAAACATAAAATTCAGGGCAGTATTCAACGAGGGGCTCAGGAGTGGGGTGATCAAGGGGCCAGTTCAAGAGAAACACGTACAAGGGAGTAACTACAATGGGTGATATTCTAGTTCTTGAGTTTCGAGTTGAGTGATGGGTTCACAGGTGTCCATTATATTAACAAGAATAGCAGTGGCATGTCACGAACCAAGGCTTGTGACTGATGCAATTCTGTCTACCTGTTAACTTAGATCTATCTTTAAAGGGGGTCTCAGGAACAGTCAACACTGATACACCATTTCCTGAGTACCAGACCCTGTTCTAATCTCTTCACACATACAGACACATGTACACCTTACAGCACACTTACAAGGTGGATCTTCTTTTATGTCCATTTTACTGATAAAGATACTGAGGCAAGAGAGGTTAAGCATCCCACCCAGGATCACACAGCTAATGAGTGGTAGGCAGTCAGGCTTCATAGACCTTGCTCTTGGTTGCTGCACTAATAAGGTTGTTAACACGTCAGCCCAGAGTGCAGCCAGGTCAGTTCCATGGCTCAGTGACTTTGTCAGAGATGCCACCCCCCTCACTGCACCCACCATGTCTCCCCACCGCTCACGGCCACATCATATGTGCAGTTTCGGGCGATTATGTGCAGTCTGGCAAAAGGAAGAATTTCCATTGTTGAGGAAATTCTTTTCCAAATCTTACTTCTGAGACTTCCCTTCAGAGCCACTGACCAAGCTGAGTCCCATGCCCAGACTCAAACCAATCATCATGGCCAACTATAATGGGGTTAGAACAGTCACAGTTCACCCCCTGAAACTGCAAGGGTAGGTGGGAATGGCCAATGGGGGCAGCCAAGAGTGTCTGCCTCTGCCTCTGTGTGGGGTTCCCCTACAAAGGCTCTGAGAAGACCAGGCTGGTGACCCCACTTGGGACCTTGAGCTCCCTGGACAGAAATCATGTCTGTCACCCTGCCCTGCCTGTGTCCTGTCTAGTCAAGGCCCATTAAATAGCAGGTGCCTGGTTGTACTGGATGCATCAGTCCTAGAGACTGCTGAGCTCACAATCCCCTGCTGAGGGAAGAGGGGACAGACTGACCCTGGCGCTCAGGTGGCTGATGTCTGTGTCATCCTGCCTCTGACCAGAGAGGATTGGTAGAGAGTCGATCCCCCGACCTAGGAAAGCTAAATCATAGGCTACCCAATCATCTATGGTACATCTCAACACAAAGATCTCCCCAGAAGGAAAGGTGATGGTTTAGTGGGTATCTTAACCCAGACTCCCCAGAAAGCAGAACGTGGGTCAAAGCTTACCCACTAATACAGGTAATACAATCCCAGGGAAGCAAGAATAAGGGGAAAAGGCAAGTGAGGCCAGGAAGAGGGGTGAGTGGATCCCCCTTCAGAAGTGAGGAATTTATCCCCCCAGCTCCCGGGAGTGCTGCTGTCAGGTGACCCCCCACTGCCAGCCCTCTTTGGAATTGCTCTCCTAAAGTCACCTGGCCCCCAGGTGACTGCCCCTTCCTGGAGCAGTCCATCGATGGCTGAGAGCACCTGTGCAGAAAGGCCCCATCCCTCACTCACCCCAACTCAGGACCACTCCAAAGAGCCCCACCAGCCTCAGGACTCCCACTGAGACTCCATCACAACTCGCTTCTCCCTCTGCCCAGCGCTGATTCCCTCCTGCCCGTCCACACACAGTGACCCCAGGAGCACACCAGGAAACCTTGGGTGCGCTAAGCTCCATCTTGGGCGCTGCTTCCCGGGGAGCTCAGAGACACAGAAGGAAAGCAAAATTCAAATATGAGCATGATCTAGCTAGTCCCAGCTTCTGGAGAAATCCAGGGGGTTGGCCTGCTCTGTGGAAATGTGACCACAGATGTGGAGAGGACCCTTGGAAGCACTGCATCTAGAAGAGTCTGTCTAAGGGAGGACAGTGAGAAACCTCCACCTCCTGACTCACTTGTCCAGCTTTGCCTCTCAGGGTGGTTACTCTTCCATGCATTATCCGGTCCCCCCAGGCAGCTCCCAGAGCCTCCATGGGCCCCGTCGGATCCATCCAAAGGCTGGAGCTTCTCCTTCCCCACCTGAGGAAGGTGAGAGAGCCGGCAGCGCTAAGAGACGCCATGACAAAGATGGCGGCCAGGGCTTCTCACAGGTAGGTGCACGCAGCCCAAGCCACTGCTGGGGCCACTCCACTGGGCATGGAGCAAGGAACGGAGGGCCAGAGCAGACAGGGTCGTATGGATCCGGTGGACATCTAGTACACCAGGCCAATCTGGGTCCCTCCTCTGGACTGGGAGGCATGAGGGAAAGTCTGTGAGGAGCGGGAACAGACGCTGTGAGGCTGTGAGGGAGGAGGGGGTCACGGGGCCCTTGAGAGCAGAGGCCTTGAGTCAACAGCAGTCGGGTGGTGAGAAACCCAGCGGAGCACAGTAGGGCGCCGACTGGTAGCAGGGGAGTCACCTGCTCGGTGTTTCCTCTGAGCTGAGGAGCCTGTGCTCCCCCTGGAGGGGACAGAGAGACAGCCCCGTGGGACAGCCGCCTGGCACTCTGAACGCCCTCCAGTCCCAGGGCGCTCGGTGTACCAGCGACCGTCCCGGTTCTTCGAGGCTCACGTGATTTTACTGAAGTAACGCAAGGGGCTCCATCCCTTGTGGCCAGAGCAGCCTCATGCGAGGAGCAGGGGCTCCTGAGTCTCCACCCTCTGCTTCTAGATGAGTCCAATGAGACCCAGGCCTCAAATTTAAGGTGGACGGTCAAGGAAAGAGACTCGCCCTGCAGGGTGTGGTGTGAAGCTCTTCGCCCAAGTGTTGCTCCGTCTGTCCTGGCAACATTTGAGGAGAGCCTGGAGGAACTGGAGTTGGGTAGGAGAGGGGGAGACCACTGGAAGCCCAGGGAGGAGGCCAACACCACGGCAGACAGAATGAAGAGACCACTGGAGAAAGACACCAGAAAGAGAGAAGCCAGACTTAATGCAAGAGTCCTCCCTTATCCGTGGGGAGTACGTCCCACGACCCCCAGTGGATGCCTGAAACCATGAAGAGTACTGAGCCTTATCTATTCTGTTTTTTCCTACACATACATGTCTGTGATCAAATTTCATTTATAAATTAGGCACAGTAAGAGATTAACAACAATAATGATAAAATAGAACAATTGTAACAGTACGCTGGAATAAAAGTTATGTGATTGTGGAATCTCTCTCTCTCAAAATACCTGTTGTGCTCTGCTATTCTCACCCTTCTCGTGATGATGTGACCTGATAAAAGCCTGCTGATGAGATGAGGTGAGGGGAAGATGTAGGCATGGTAACCTAGCGTTGGGCTACCACTGACCTTCCAAAGACATGTCAGAAGGAGGATCATCTGCTTCCAGATCGTGGTTGCCTGGGAATAACAAACCTCAGGAAGCAAAACTGCTGACAAGGTTGGAGCGGGGGGGGGGGGGGACTACGGGACATGTTTCAGCCTTGGGCCTTTTCATCCGCATTCCTTCTTCCTCACCCTTGTGCACTGTTGGTGGGAATGTGAATTGGTGCAGCCACCATGGACAACAGTATGGAAGTTCCTCAAGCAATTACAGATAAAACTACCCTATGATCCAGCAGTCCCACTTCTGGGTACCTACCCAGAGGAAATGAAATCACTATCTTGAAGAGATTCCCACGTTCACTGAAGCATTATTCACAGTAGCCAAACAGGGAAACAACCTGTCAGTTGATGGATGAATGGATAAAGAAAATATGAATGTTGGTAAAAGGGTATAAAATGTTGGTTGTAAGATGAATAAGTTCTGAGGATCTAATGGATAGCATGGTGACTCTAGTTGATCAAACTGTAATATACTTGAAATTTGCTAGGGAAGGAGATCTTAAGCATTCTCATACACACACACACATACACATACACACACACACAAGGGCAACCTTATGTGAGGGGATGGATGTATTAATTAACTTGATGGTGGGGATCCTTTCACAATGTATACACATATCAAATCATCCTCTTGTAGACTTTAAATGCTTACATTTTTTGTCAATTATACCTCAGTAAAGCTAGACAAAATTACCCTTCCTTAATACCTGTCATTCAGGGTCATTCAGATCAAGACCAAGCTAGAAATAAACAATCCAATTTATTTTTTTAAACAATCCAATTTAAAAACGGGCTTGCATAGACCTTTCTCAGACGAAGATATACAAATAGCCAGTCAGCACGCAAAAAGATGTTCGACATCACTACTCACTAGGGAAATGCAAATCAAAACCACAACGACATACCTCTCGATATCATTAGGATGACTGTTCCCGAAAACATAAACAAAAACAAAAAAATAAAACGTGTGGGGGGGATGTGGTGAAATCGGAGCCCTTGCGCATTGCTGTTGGCAACGTAACGTGACACAGCTGCTTTGAAAGATGGTATGAAAATTCCTCAAAATTTAAACATAGGGTTACCCTGCAATCCAGCACTCCTACTCTGGGTATATCCCCAAGAGAGGTGAATGCAGAGACTCCAACGGACATTTGGACACCCCATGTTTGTAGCAGTAGCATTTACAATAGCAAACTGTAAAAGGGACCCGAGTGTCCTTCAGCAGAAGGGTAGATAAACAAAATGGGGAACATACATACAATGGAACATTGGTCAGCCTTAAATAAGAAATTCTTTTTTTTTTTTAAAGATTTTATTTATTTGACAGAGAGAGACACAGCAAGAGAGGGAACACAAGCAAGGGGGAGTGGGAGAGGGAGAAGCAGTCTTCTTGCCGAGTAGGGAGCCCGATGCAGGGCTCGATCCCAGGACCCTGGGATCATGACCTGAGCCGAAGGTAGACGCTTAACAACTGAGCCACCCAGGCGCCCCTAAAAAAGAAATTCTGACACCTGCTACGACATGGATGAAACTTGAAGACACAGACACTATGCTAAGTGAAATTAGTGAGTCACAAAAGGACAAATACTTGAGGTTTCTACTTATATGAGGCACAGAGAATAGTCAGATTCATGGAGACAGAAAGAATGGTGGTTTCGGGAAGATGGGGAGCGGCAGGGGAGAATGGGGAGCTAGTGTGTAATGGGGACAGAGTTTCAGGTGGGTAAGATGAAAAAGTTCTGGAGATGGATGGTGGGGATCGTGGCACAACCATGTGAATGTATCGAATACCCCAGAACTGTGCACCAAAAAATGGTCATAATGGTACATTTTATGTCACGTGTCTTTTACCAAACACACCAAAAAAGTCGACCATTTGGTTAAGTGTGAGAGCTTGAAGGAATCCATGAGCCCACTGTTCCCTCATTCATTGTGTAGGTGAGGCTCAGCAGAGAAAGAGGCTTGTTCTGGGAGCAGCTGTGACAGCAGAGACAGGGGGAGAACCTAGGCATCCTGACCCTCAGACCTTCATCACCGGCCCTTCAACTCAAGCTTCTGAACTCCGTGAACAATATCCTAGATGCGTCTTCTACACAAGACCCAGCCCTTCCGAGGGTCTTGAGATCCACCACCTGGATCACTGACCCAGATCCCCTTAAGGAAAGGGACAGGTGTAGGAGACTCACAGCTCTGGGGGGCAGGTAGGGCTGTAGAGACATAACCCAAGCTTTATCAGAATATTCCTTAAAGTGAAAAACCTTGGAAATTCCCATTTTGCAACTCTGACCACAAATCCCTCACAGCAACTTGATGGCAATCCATTGAGGAGCTTCGTGGATTTCACGTCTCTCTCAGCAAACCTGTTCTGATTTTCAGCTTCTCTATCCAGCCAGAAACCTCCAAGATGGCCTACCTTTAGGGCCTAGCTCAGAGTATCCCTCTGACATCTAGATGGGGTGGCGAAAACTTGGCATATGGACCACTACGTCCCTTCCGGTGCCCATGGTAGGCATCACTAATCGATCAAGAGTCTGTTCCACACTGAGCAAGATAAAGGCCTCAGAATCATAGCATCATAGCCTCCAGCTGTCCAATCATTCAGCCTTGGCACCTGAGGTAAGATCTAGTTGCCAGCTCTCCTCTACACCCATCTAGCACACTCTGGGCTCTTGGGAAGATCACTTCTATCTTGGCCTCAATTTCTTCCCCTATAATGTGAAATGATTTTTATGTCCCGGCTAGCGCTGTAATCCAATGAAAAATTCTCTAATTATGGACTGGACAGTTCTGTATTGTGGATAGTAGAGAGAAATTCTATAGGTTTCAAAAAAAAATCTATGGTGTTTTAGATTTTGTGGGGGGCAGTAAATCTGCCCTCCCCAAGTTATTTGCAGCAGGGGAGGTTATGAAGCCAGACATCAGGGCCTGATTGAGCTCCTAGCCAGCAAGGTCTCCAGTGCTTTCTGGGAGCCGTTTCCCACTTCTTGGAAGGCCCCCAAGCCAAGATTGTCCTAACACTTCTCTTTGAACTGGAATGGGATACTCCCACCCACCACCACCACCACCACCACCACCACCACCACCACCACCACCACCTCCCAGGAGTTAGGATTAACACCTCTGCCCCTCACACTGCCCCTCCCCCTTACTTGTCCTGTCCTCTGTCCTGGGAAGGCAGCTATGTCCCTGAAATGGAGCATGGATAGCATTTCTCATTTGCCTGCCTACCAGCCAGCCAGCCCGGCGGCCCTCTCCACCCAGCCCCTGGCCAGCCAGACAGGACGCATCAGAAGGAGGGGAGAGGACAGGGCGGCCCACTTGCCACCGTGCACTGTAAAAGAGAGAGCATTAAATCTTGGCCCCCATCAGAGAACTGCCTTAATTAGGGTGGCGCCGAGTGGGACGCTGTAATTAACTGTGTGTCTGCGTTTCCATCTGAAACACCCATTTCCAGAGCTTTGTGATCCAGTCTTCCAAGAGAAGCTCAGCCAGAAGCTCGGCACCGGCAGCCCCAGAGGGGAGGGATGGCCAGTTTCCCCTGCTCCTTCCCTCACTGCCCCACTCAGGGTGAGTCTCTGGAGGTGGGAGCCGAGGGTCCTTCTGATAAGGGTGTTTGATAATTATGGGCTCAGAGCTACTGGCTCCCAAAGCCAGGGAAGCCCAAAGGTGTGGTGTCACTGTGGGTGGATACTTGTTAGGTTTACTTGAACAACAACTATTATTCCCATAACTTTGACTTTCTTTGAGGGACCAGCCCCAGCCACCTGTAGCTCTAGATGATCTAGGCTGGCCAATCCGAGTGTACATCCCTGGGCCACGGCGATTGGCTCAGAGCTGGTCATGTGACTGGTGCTGGGCCAATAAGCTTCTGTTGCAGGACTCTGGATGGAATTACTGGGAAATGGGTGTATGCTTGTTAAGCCGGTAGGATGTCAGCCCGGATGGAGCTGCCGGGGACCAGGTTTACCGCTGCACGCAGAGAGTCTGCGTGAGAATAAGGCCAAATTGAAAAAGGTATTCTTTAAAGGTGGAGGGTGACAGCCAGAGACTGAAGAGACCTGATGACATCCTTTTAAACAATGGAATTCAGCCATACCCAAAGCAAAAGGCTCCCGCGGACTTTTAATCATGTGAGAGGCCACACATTCCCCACTTTTGTTTTTGTCGATTTGAACAGGATGTCACTTGCAACGTAAAGAGATGTGGTGAAAACAGAGCTCACTATATGGACGCCATGAAATGCAATCAAAGCACGCGTACTATATACATCCCGTGGTGTGCGGGGCAAGCGTGGAGAACATGCGGGGAGACAAGAGGGGGCACCCAACCTTAGCGAGCTTCTTGGCCTTCACTGGGAAGAGGGGAGGCAAGGGTAAACTGGACTCGGTGTTCTAGGGCCCCTCACACATTGAAGGCTGCCTTCCTTCTGGGCGGCTTGCAGCATAGCCTCGGGAGGAGAGTGTCATGCCTTTACTGGACACCTGCTGTTGTGCCCACCCAGAAAGCAGGCCCTCTTCATCCGATCACAGGTCCTTGTGACTGGCGTGAAGTCACTTGTGTGAACCAGCCCCTGGTTCCAAGAGTGGCCACCTAACCGGGCCTGAATCCTTAAGACACTATGCCCCCCAGCCACAGTGACTGGTGTAGGAATGAGCACAGGAATCAAGGTAAACTAACAATCACCCAACCTGGAGCTTTTGCGGGAATTAGTGGGGAAAAAGATACTATTTTCCCTGGAGGTGCTAAGTAGGATCTGGGCCTGATGCTGCTGGGAGGGAGACAACAGAGAGGAAACTAGAGACAAGATAAAGAGAGTCAGGGAGTCTCTGTCCTGATAACAAATATAGTTTGAGCACCTGAACCAGCTGTGCCTGAAACCCAAACTTCTGGTTGGCTCCATTTGAATAGGGTTTCTGCAACTATAAACCTAAAGAATGCTGAGTAATGCCCTAGGACTGAGGCTCCTTTCTATCAAACCCCAGCCAACCTTTTCACTCTCGTCTCCAATAATAAGCTTCATACCCCAACCGACTGAGCTACTCCTCAAGCTGCAATACACCCGGCACTTTGTAGAGCTTTTTGCTCCACAGAGAAACTCTTTTCTCCCCTAACTGCCCATGAAAACCCTGGACGTCGTTCAAGACTCACCTCATGGCTTCCTCCTCTGAGAAGCCCTCTGGGCCTGTCCCTCTTCTGCCTCATACAGTAGCTCTGGTCACTTGGACCTACGGACACATACCCCTGGCTCTCACTTTTCCTGTTGACCAATGAACTCCAAGAGGGCTGAGAAACAGGGTGGGACAGTTTCCCCATGACCTCCCTTGAGCCTGGTTCCAGGCCTGAAACCAAATCCTTTGTCAAATTTTTCAGTCACACCCCAATTCATTACATTTTTATCTTCACAGAAGATTGAGTTGGGTTTCTGACTCTTACGACAAAAAGTCCTAACGCAGGACATGTTTTTCCCTAATTACAAAATAATACCTACTCATTGAAGACAAGCAGAAAATATTCATACACACACAAAGGAAAATAAAAATGACCCATAGTCCCCTGCATCCAGAAACAACTGTGAATATAATGGAGTAAATGTCCCTTTAGACTTGTTTCCATACATGTATGTGTCTGGGCTTATTTAGATGAGATCATACTCTAGTACTGGCGGGTGCCTGAAATAGAACGGATCTACAGAGAAGGGCCCACATCACAAGGATACAGGCTTCATAAATTTCACAAAGTGAACACATCTGTGACCAGTGTCCAGATCAAAAGAACAGTGTTGGCCAAGGACCTTCAACTGTTTTACGGTTCAGCCTACAATTGCAGGGGGGCATTGCCCTCCCGGAATTAGCCTCCTTCCTTCTCTTGATGCACCATCCATTTGTTTCCAGTGTTTGGCTATTGAAAACGATGCTACAGGGAACATCTCCTATACACACATCATTTTGCACATGGGAGCTTATACCCTAGGATAAATTGCTAATAATAGCTAACATTTCTCAAACCCTTTCTGCCGGGTACTGTGTTAAATGCTTTTTATGGCTTAGCCCACTTGAGCCTTTTCACAATTAACTGAAATGGGGAGTCTTATTGTCCCCATTTTACAGAAGTGGGAACTCAGGGTCAAAGGACAAGCACATTTTGCATTTTGATTCGCATTTTCTAGCTGCCTTCCCTATGACTGTACCAATTAATTCTCCCTCCAGCAGCGCAAAGGGTCAATTTTCCCTCCACACTTGCCAAAGCTGGATACTATCAATTATTTTAATTGGCAGTTGTGGCCAAACAGATAGGTGAAAAATTATAGCTCATTATAGACATTTGTTCATTTCTTTCATATTTTTTTTTTAGTGAGACTGAACATCTTGCCTCATATTAATCATCTATACTTCTTTTCAAAATTGCTTGTTTATGTCCTTTGCTTATTTTTCTGCTGGGGGTATTGGCTTTATTTTTGCATGGTAGAGATATCCACCTTTCACCTTTCATAGATGTAGATATTTTCCAGTTTGGGGTTTTTTGTTTTTTTTTCCATCCTTAAGGTGATTTTTGTGATATAAAAAGTGTTTGTGGGTTTTTTGTTTTTGTTTTTGTTTCTTTGCATTTGCATGATGTGATGATCATCAACCTTTGTTTTTTATGATTTCCCATTTGTAAAATGAGCAAGGAGAGATTAATCTGTTTTATTTTGTTTTTTAAAGATTTTATTTATTTATTTGACAGAGAGAGAGAGTTCAAGCAGGGGGAGCAGCAACAGAGGGATAGGGAGAAGCAGACTCCCCACGGAGCGGGGAGCCTGGTGTGGGGCTCCATCCCAGGACCCTGGGATCATGACCTGAGCCAAAGACAGCCTCTAAACAAACTGAGCCATCCAGGTGCCCCAAAATTAATCTGTTTTAAATGTGATCCACTTGCCTAAGGGGTTCTGGGGCTCCTCAGGGGCCCCTCGGGGAAGTGGCACCTGCGAAGGGATCTGACCTCTTTCCTCGATCCCTGGTCCCACTCAGCCAGATAACTTGGGTATTGGTTAAGGGCACCTGTCCTTTGAGTTGCAAAGCTCATCTGTTTTTTACCTCCCAGCCAGCGAGGCTGCTCCCTTGCACGGCCTGGAGGATGGGAACCCCTCTCTCTCACAATCTCTGGGAGGTCTCTTAGGCTTTCTCCATCACCTGCGCCCTCCATGTTCTCATCTGACCTCATCATTGACGGGTCATTTCGCCATCCTGCCTACCACGTCCCGTCTTGTCCCTGCCTCAGACAGGAGCCCCAGCACTGCTTCCCTTGACCATCCCTCTCTTCACCAGCATCATTCACACAGAGCTCTTGATGAATATCAGCCTGGATCAGTTTTTGGGTGACAGAGGGGGTCATAGGATGGTGCCACACAGCAAACAACCCCAAACTAGGCATTCCTGTACTTAGAAGCCCTTCACCTGCCAGCCTCCTCCCCAACCTCTGGGCTTCCACTGGCCCTGGTCCTCTCTCACACACTGGACACCTCTCATTCTCCTTTTCTGGAATCCTTCCTCTAGGACTCTCCCTGGGAAATTTACTTTTGCTGGATTACTAGGCTAAGTGTATCGGGTCCTCCTTCCGTCATTTGCCTACGTATGCGTGTGGGGAAGCCGTGGGCCTAGACCCCTGGTTTTCAAAGTGAGGTCCCAGGTGTCCCCAAGACTCTTTCTGGGGTTTCACAGGCTGAATTATTTTTTATAATAATGCTGTAGTGGGTTGGGTGGTGGTCCCCCAAAAGATAGACCCATGTCCTTATCCCGAGAAACTGTGAATGGAAACATATTTGCAAAAAAAAAAAAAGAGGCTTTTGCAGATGTAACTAGGCTAAACGTTTTCAGATGAGGAGATAAGCCCAGATGATCTGGGTGGGCCCTAAATCCAATGACAAGTGTCATCACAAGATAAACACAGCCCAGCAGGTGCAAGGACAATGGAGGAAGAGATTCAAACGACGCAGCCACAAGCCTCGGAGCACAGCCAGCCACCAGAAGCTGGAGGAGGCGAGGGACAGATTCTCCCCTAGAGTCTCTGGGGGGAGCATGACCCTGCCAACTCCTAAATGTCAGGCTTGTGGCCTCCAGAATTCTGAGAATAAATTTCTGCTGTAAGTCTCCAAGTTTATGGTCATTTGTTAGAGCAGCCACAGAAAACTGGTACAAACCTGAGATGGTGTTTGCTCACTCACTCTTGTTCCCCCAGGATTTGTACAGTGGAGTTTTCCAGAGGCTTCATGACATGTGATATTGGAGCAAATTGAATGCAGAAGCAGATACGAGAATCCAGCTGCCTTCTATTAAGCCAGACATTAGGAGATCTGCAAAAACAAAAACAATGCCACTCTCCCTACCAAATCTTTTTTGTTTTGGAAAATCTAGTTCTTTTTCATTTAAAAAAAAAAAAAGTTACTTATGTGAACATAAGATAGAACTTTCTAAAGATTAATAAATCTTTTTAAAGTTTCTCAGTTTTAATTTCTAATATAGTAAATACTGATAGCTATATGCCACACAAACAAAAGTTCTTTGGAGTCCTGGATAATTTAAGAGGGCAAAGTGGGAGGCGTCCAGGTGGCTCAGTCTGTTAAGCGTCCGACTCTTGATTCTGGCTCAGGTCATAATCTCAGGGTTGTGAGATTGAGCCCTGTGTTGAGCCCCACATCAGGCTCCTTGCTCAGTCGGGGGTCTGCTTGAGATTCTCTCTCTCCTTCTGCCCCTTTCCCCTGCTGGCACATGAGCTCTCTCTCTCTAAAATAAATAAATAAAATCTTTAAAAAACAAAAAACAAAAAAGAATGCAAAGTGGTCCTGAGATTAGAGCACTTGATCACTTAACTAGATCATATCTCCCTCACCTTTCCGCTCTGACTCTACAGTCCTACTCCAGCAAAATGTGCAAAGACAGCCTGTATTTGACTGCAATTAACAGAACACCCAATTCAAAATGACTTAAACAACAGGAAAAATGTGTCATCTCACAAAACAATGAGTCCAGAAGCTGGGCCTTCTGGGTTTGGTCAGTTCACTGACTCAACTGCACCACCACTCCCAGCCCCCATGTTTCTGCTTGTTCTGCTCTACCACCCTCAGTGAGCTGGTCCTTCTCCTCATGGTTACAGGATGGCTGCAGCTGTGCCAAGCATCATGACCTCACACAATAATAGCCAAAGCTGGAAAAAGGAGATATCCTGTTAACCTTCAAAATAAAACTGCCAGTTATTTTACCAGCAAAAAAAAAATGGGTTTATTTAGGAGCAGCAGAGAATTGCAATTGGGGACAAGGAAGCTAGAGCAAAACCTTCCGCCAGTCCGGAGAACAAAGCAAAGGTACAGCTCAAAGGAGAACAAAGTAGGGAGGAGGGAGGGCTATTATAAACAAAAAGTCTATTTGAGGAAACTGGGAGTTCAGAGTCTAGTGGCTTTTCATTGGATGAGTTGTGCCAGTCTCTCATTGGCTGGGCTGTTGTCAGGGCAAGAGGAAACCTTTCTTCCTCCTGCGGGGAGAGTAAAGGAGTAGCTAGAACTGTGCTGACCTGCGAGGTCCTTCTCTGCCTGTCGGGTCTGCAGTGGGCCTGAATGGCAGGGCATGAGAGCTCCCCCTACTGGTCTCCCTGTTCCACTTTAAATGAGGTTTCCTTTCTCCTTTTTCACAATCCTTACCCTGAGCCACATTTTAGAAGCCAAGGAGGGCCCCTCCCCTGACTTCTCCTCCTGCTTCGATGACCAGAATTGCAACACAGGCCCATCACTGCCAGGAGAGAGGCATTATTGTGATGAGCTTGGTCTGGTCAAGACTGATCTCTTTGGGAAGATAGCCAGTCTCCCCTGAAGACATGGCCGTTCCTGTGGAAAAGGGCAGCCGCATTCATACCGACCTGGCTCTCCCCTCACCAGGTATTTAGGCCACAGCCCAATGTGAGACCCACTAAGCGCCGGCCCCCACTCCCACCCCTCAGAGCAACCTCAGCCCATGAGCCCCAGACCTGTGATGACTTAATGCCTCTCACAGCACATCAGTTCTCCACACCCTCACCACGGGACCAGCCCTCTGGTCCTGACCCCTTCCTCCTGGGGCAGTTTTATATCAAAGGCCTCGTGCCTGGCCCGGTCCTCCTTGGAGGCCACCCTTGTCCATTTTGATGGGTTTCAGTAACTTTGAGTTTCAGGAAGATGGTCCTCCCAGGAAACACCCAGAGTGTTTTACAAAATTTCCCATGATTTCTCATTAACATTTAAGCTGTGCAAGTTCTCCTTGGCAGCCTTTCACACATACATGCACACACATGTGAACAAGCACATGTTCAACAGGCACAATCTCAACAAACATACGCACATACATACACACAAACATACACACACACACACACACACACACACACTCAAATTCTGGTGTATTTGCTTTTGCAACTTATCTGCTCTGCATCTTGGGCATGTAACTCAACCACTCTGAGTCTATGTTTCTTTATTTCTAAAAAGAGGGTTATGATACCTACGTTTTAGGATTCGTGAGGATTAAATGAGACAATGTATGTAAAGTCCCTCACTGTCAAGAGTCAGAAATGGTCAGTTGTCTCATGATGTGGGATGTTGGGGTTTGGGAGCAAATGGTCAAGAAAGAATTTTTGAGACATCTTCGGTACAAAAAGGTGGTTTTTGGGGGTGCCTGGGTGGCTCAGTCAGTTAAGCATCCGACTCTTGATTTCAGCTCAGGTCATGGTCTCAGGATTGTGAGATCGAGCCCCAAGTCAAGCTCCATGCTGGGTGAGGAGGCTGCTTAAGATTCTCTCTCTCCTTCTCCTTCTGCCCCTCCCCTCCCCCAAAAAAGTGATTTCATTAAAGCATATGGACAGGACACATGGGCAGAAAGAGGGGCACTGGGGTCATAAGGAGTGGTTGATTATATACTTTCAAGTTGGGAGGGGGTTAGGGACAGCGTAAATCCCTAAAGAATTTGGAAGCAGGATTTCCAGTACCTTGAGGGTCTAGCTATTGTTAGGAAAAGGTCATTTACTACCGTCTAGTAAAACCTTAGTCATGAGACCCTTTAGGTGTGTATCGGTGGGCCATATGCTTGGAGGATGATTGCTAACATATATCTTGGGGGGTAAAGATAAAGGAAGTTTCCAAATCAATTTTTATATATTAAAGGAGACTTATAGGATCCTGGAGGCCAGGTTAATGTTAAGCTAAGGTTGCCTTTTGCCCTTAGCAAAGTATTAACATCGAGGCAGGTGAGTTCCTAGAAGAAGGTCTCTCTACCTGTCTCAAGGACTTGTCAATGAGCTGTAACTTGTAAGGAAATTTAATTTTTTCTTTTGCCTTTATTCCCCACATCAACATTATTGTTGCAACTCAACATCTGTGTTTCAAAGCCTATGGAGTCCTCGGCTCCATTTTATCATCTGAGATTCACAGCACCCTAGGAAGTCAGCAGGGCAAGGGGTATGCCCCATGTTACAGATGGTGCGTTGAGGGCCACGGAGGCCTAGTGATTCAGCCAAGGCCACACAGGCAGTAGCCAGGCTTTCAGATTCCAAGTTCTAGGGCCCCCTCCCTGACCTCCAGCTGTGTGACCCGGATTGCTCAACTACCAAAGGCCGTGACTGCTATAGGAATCAAGTCTGGGCACTTGGCGCTCACATGGCCAGAAGTAGTGAGGGTGGCTGCAAATCCCCAGGAAAGGGGAGGAGGGAAGCCTCCTCCAGTTCACAGCCCATGAAGGGCAGGCAGCCTCCTAAAGGACCCAAGTAAGGAGAGACCTTCCAAGAATGCAGACCTTCCAAGAATGCAGACCTAGAATATAGAAATTAAAAAGATAGACACATGTGACTGTCCATAAAAATATTAATGTCTTGGAAGGCAAAAGATACCATAAGCAAAGTTAATAGACAAACAATAAATTTGGAAAAATATTTGAGATGCCAAGGACAAAGGGTCACCAGCTATAATATACAAAGAGCTCTTACAAATTGAAGAGAAAAGGGCAAACAACCCAAAAGAAATTATGGCAAAGGACATGAATAGGCAATTCACAAAAGAATGAAGCCAAATGGCCACAAACAAATGAAAAGATGCTCGCACTCATTAGTGGTTGGGGGGAAATACAAATTAAGCTGACAATGAGATATCACAGAGGCAAATTTAAAAGAACAATAACGCAATTGCTGGCGGGGATTTGGAGAAAAGCGATGCTCATATGTTGTTACTGAAAATGTAAATTATTACAATCTTTTTAGGAAGAGACCCGGCTAGAAGAATCAAAATTTCCGGAGTTACACTAAAATGTTGCATTAAAAAAGAGATATCTATGTCCTTTGACCCAGCAATCCTTACCCTAGAAATCTATCTGATGGAAGTGAAGACATGTCCTAAGGACAAATGACAAAAGATGTTCATTGAATTATTATTCATAATGGCAAAAAAAAAACAATCTCAAAACAAAGCATGGCAGACGCTGGCAACACAGGGAAGACCTTGTCTTCCAGCCTCACTGGCATTTTGGTTGGGACCACGTGACTGGGTCCTGCCTGATGGATGGACTGAGGGCGAAAGTGATGTGTGGCCATAAAGCTCGCCGCGTGATCCCCTTCTCTGTCTCCCTGCTTCTGCCATTGACTGCAGAGACCCCACGATTGGCCATGGAAGGAGCCCGATCCCTGAGTCCCTGTTTGGAGAACACCCCCCACACACCCACCCCAGGACTGCCCAGCCACACTGCCCTGGGAAAGAACAAGAAAGAAACTCTGGTGGTGAGCAGGTGCCGCAGTTTCTGGACTTCCATGTGGCAGAGCCTAGTGCCCTTTAACACGAGGGCTGAGTGTCCATCCGTAGTAATTGACGGACGGAATGATGGCACAGCACACCCTAGGCTCAGCCTGAACGAGGATAAATTCCAGCTAGACCCAGGGAATTCCACAGTGTAGGAGGAGAAAAGCGACATGCAGAGAGGCATACGTAATACCTCGTCTGGGTAATCTAAACAATGATCGAGAAAACCCTCCACCAGAACATAGTGTACTGTGCACGTGCGTGCGTGTGTGTTATGTGTACAGATGGTTCCCTGAGAATGGGGAGAAGCATGGAAGGATACTTCTAGCTCGCAAGCATGAGTTGGAAGGGAGAGGGAGAAAGGAAAATGGGGGAGGCCAGACAATAAAATGGGAAATAAAATGGGAAAAGCGCATCACCAGTTTACATGAGAACGTTTTTGCAGTTATGAGTGGCAGATGTAAACATAAAAACTGTTCCATATTAGAGCATAAAACCTATCCTCTTTAGTGCAAGAGGAAAAAAAAAAAGGTGCTCACGTAGCTGGTGGATGCAGGGGAGAAAGGGCTACAAGCACCAGGAGTGGATGCAGGAAATCTTGTCCTGGCCTCAAATCCACTCACACCCTTCCAGCTGGCTGAGTCTGGTCAGGACATCTTCCCCGTTGAGATGTGGCTAAAAACAAGGAGAGAGGAAGGTAACCAGGCTCAAGGAACCATCCTGGAGTGGGAGCTGGAACTGGAGCCAGAGGGGTCAGCCTGCCTCACAGTCTTCTGAGAAAATGAGAAGCCTTGGAGTCAGCAGCTCAAGAGCTCAGCCGGCATGTTGGGGAGAATCTTCTGGAATCCAAAGGACCTTAGAAGTTCCTAGGGTCAAAGGTCACACACTGGGAGCCCAGAGCCAACAAAAAATTCAAATTGGTTGCCAGCGCTTTTGAATTGGCAGCTTGCTCTCTCTCTCTCTCTCTCTCCCTCTCATATACACACATACTCCAAATTTAGTATCTCCTGCTTAGAGTGGAAAAAAATCAGGTTATCTGGCCATACCATGCCCACATTCCTAAATGGCATCGGTGAGCTGGAGCGGGGCACCGTGTCAACTCGGCTAAGCTGGATGCGGGTGGTCCCAGAATTTCCAAATGGTTCTGAGTTAGCATTGGCCAAAACGGGCCTTCTGTGTGAGACGTGGAAGGTGGAAGTACAGCAGCAGCCGTGTTTTTCCTGCTCCGGAGGCTAGTCTAGCAGGGCTGCGGTAGCTTACCCACCCTACGTCTGATCCACTGCCTCACCACATTGGCAGGGGCCGCACCTGGCTTCTCCAGCAACTTCCAGACCTCCTTCAGCGTCTCCCAGCGTAGGGCCGGTTGTGTGCAACTCTGTGGTGTGGCTCACCAGCTTTGCCTAGAGGTCATCCACAGCGCCCAGGTTGAAGGTGAGAGACAGATGCTGCCTCGGCTTCATCCTTGCTGGCCTCCACATTCAGCATTCCTTCCTGGGAGGCTCACGGAGACACTGGGTTCGGCCCTAGATGCAGAGGCAACAGCCTGCATGATGCTTACAGTCCAATGCCCATAATAAATCCATTTTCTGTATCACTTGTAGAGGTTCTGCTTCCCTGATCAACCCCTGACACATCTGTGTGATCTTCCACAAGTTACTTAACCTCTCTGAGCCTCCCTTCCCTTATCTTAAAATGTCAATGATAACACTATAACCTCCGACAATTATAGTGAGGCCAAGATGGGCAAATGCAGGCAAAGTGCTTAGCAGAGCGCCTGGCATGTAGCAAAGGCTTAGTAAATGCCATGGACTCTAAAACTGCAGTGTTTTCCTTTATTTTTTTTATAGATTTTATTTATTTATTTGAGAGAGAGACAGAGAATGTGAGAGAGAGAGTGAGCACAGGCAGGGGGGTAGGACAGAGGGAGAGGGAGAAGCAGACTGCCCGCTGAGCAGGGACCCAGACACAGGGCTCAGTCCCATGACCCTGAGATCATGACCTGAGCCATAGGCAGATGCTTAACGACTGAGCCACCCAGGTGCCCCTGCAGTGTTTTTAAATGGGAGCTGTGCATTTATCTGCCTAATGTTGAAAAAGAAATAAACTGAAGACACCTAGTTTGGTCTTTCATCATCTAAATTTATAATACCTCCTCCTCACTCTGCAATATTTTAAACCTTCCCCAGATGTGTGCGTGTGTTCATACATGTGTATGCATGTACGTGCATCCAAAATGGGACATTTGAAAATCTTAAAATAGTTCTTTCATTTAAACTTAGTGCAGTCTCTCTTAGATTGGGCCCCAATCTAAGGAAGCACACTATGGAACGGAGATCTGTGCTTGGGGTGCTATCAGGAATCATCCCAGAACCCCACCCTGAGGCTGACGGGGTCGGGGCTGGGTGGAGGGAGAAGCGGGGCTGCCATGCACCTGAACAGAGGCTTCTGCCAACCCCAACGGGAGCTTTGCAAGCCCGAAGGCTCTTCGGGGTTGTCCCAGACATAGGCAGGATCTTTGTGCTTCACCTGAGCCGCTCACTCTATGTTTGGACCAGCCCCAGCGAGGGGGCATAAACAGGGGCAAGGGTGCTCCCCCATCAAGGGGAGGGACTCACCGGAGCCCCCAGCGCCAGCACTCTGAGGCTGAGGGAATGAGCCACCATCCTACAGACGCTCTGGGTAGCACAGCACGGCATCCACTACACCCTGTGTTTTTTAATCTACTTGCCATCAAACAAGACTAAGGGATGACTGTTTGTAAAATCAGATTCGCTATCTTGTTTACTCTGTGTCTTGTCTCCCGAGTGAGAGATCCTGGGCTGTGGGGGGGGAACGGCGGATGGACAGATCCACATTGAAATGACATAACTTTGGCACTGATCGCTGGGGTCCAGAGTCACCCGGCTGAGGTCCTGTGCCGTCAAGGACCATCAGCAGTGTAGGAGACAGACATGGCCTGACCATCTGAGCTGGGCAGACCAGACACGTGCCACAGAAGATGGTCAAGCCAGTGACCTTGTCCTCTTTAGTGGAGTGCCCTGAGGGCACGGGCTTGGCTTTGCTTCTTGCTGGGTCACCTGTGCTTGGCACAAGACTGGCATAGTGTAGGTCCTCAAAATGCGTCTGTTGAATGAATGAAAGAATCATTGGATTCAGCCCTGAGTTGCATTTGAAAGCCCCTTCCTCTAATTCAAGAAATGTACAGGTATAGGACACATCAGGTGTAACCAGCATTTTTCTCTGCCGGACATGGAGATACCTCTGCCCATTCTGATTGCCCCTTTGCCCACATTTCCCCTCAGTCTAGGAATGTGCTCCTTCTCTCCCTCTCGTAATGCTGAGTTCCCCTTCCTACAGGAAGTCTTCCCTGACTATACACTCTCCCTCTCTCTCTCTCTCTCTCTCTCCTCTTCACCAAAGAACAACTGTGGTTCTTAGAGGTCAGGACAGAACAATGGGAAGAAAAGGCTCAGCGTCTCATTTCCTTTCTTCCCACCTCTGTCTCAACAGGTGTCCACCCTCCATGTGGCCACAGCCCCCCAGAAGGTGTTCTCTCCAGATCTGTTAGATTAGTCGAACCAGCCATGGTGAGCCCATTTCCCTGATTTCAGGCCGGGCATATGATACAATTATGGCCAATGAGGCCTGAGGCAAGAGGGCTGGGGCTTTTGTGAAAAGTCCCCTCACAGATGAAATGAGATGTTCGGGAAGAGACAGCCCCTTTCCTGGGCCAGATATTATCACCTTTGCAAGGGACCCAGGACCTGCGACCGCCATCTTGTGCAGGTAAAAGCAGCCGGCCTGAACACGCAGACAGAGAAGAGGACTCTGGGTTTATCAACATGACTACAGGGACAGCACGGGTACCATCCTAGACCCCCTGGGTGCCTTCTGCCTTCTTGTGCATCTATGCGCCACTCCTGACTTCTGGGCTTTTTTCCTACTGGCTCACACCTGCAACTTCAGAGGCCTGCCTTGGGGCTCCTGGAATCACGTGCTTGCAAAGGAAGCAAGCCATAGTCCATGCTTGGCGGGGAGCCTGAGCTGTCCTGCTGGACATGGCCAAAGACGCCTGTGGCCCCCCTGTCACTGGCAGTCATCTGGCTTTGAGGGTAGTAGGGTAGAAAGACAGACGAATGATAGCACTGAGCTGCTGATTATCGTGGGCAGAGCCCACCCTAGTTCTAGACTTCTAGGAGGGTGAAATAATAAAATTCCTGGCTCTTGAAGCCAGCTTGAGGGGGGGTTTCTGGATTATGCAGCCAGAGCATTCCAAGTTATCTAAAGGTCATGCTCTTATTAGTGTGACAGCTACACACACAAACACACACACACATTCTAGGTATGCACACCCTCAATGTGGCACACAAAACTGCAAGATCAATTTTCCAAAAACCCAACCACTCTCCTACACACCAGCAAAACTAACTTAGAATGGACGAAACTAACTTATAAGTAGAATAGCACAACCACTGTGGAAAACAGTAGGCTCAAGAAATTAAACATAGAGGGGTGCCTGGGTGACTCAGCTGCTTAAGTGTCCAACTCTTGATTTCAGCTCAGGTCATGATCTCAGGGTCCTGGGATCGAGCTCCATGGCAGGCTCCCCACTCAGTGGGAGGTCTGCTTCTCCATTTCCTTCTGCCCCTCCCCCCACTCATTCTCTCTCTCAAATAAATAAATAAAACGTTTTTTAAAAAAAGGAATTAAACATAGAATTACCATATGATCCAGTAATTCCACATCTGGGTATATACCCAAAAGAGTTGAAAGCAGGGACTCAAATGGATATTTGCACAACAACATTTACAGCAACATTACTTGCAACAACCAAAAGGTGGAAATTACCCAAATGCCCATCGATGGATGAATAGATAAACAAACTGTGGTACAACCATACAATAAAATTGTTCAGCCTTAAACAGGAATGAGATGCTAATACCTGCTATAACATGAATCAATCTTTTTTTTAAGATTTTTATTTCTTTATTTGAGAGAAAGAGAGACAGAGAGCACGAGCAGGGTTAGGGGCAGAAGGAGAGGGAGAAGCAGGCTCCCCACTGAGCAGGGAGCCCCACATGGGGCTCAATCCCAGGACTCCGGAATCATGACCTGAGCCAAAGGCAGATGCTAAACTGACTGAGCCACCCAGGCGCCCCAACATGAATAAATCTTAAAGACATTATGCTAAGTGAAATAAGTCAGTCACAAAAGGACAAACATTGTCTGATTTCACTTATAGGAGGTACATATAACAGACAAATTTATAGAGACAGAAAATAGAGTAGTGGTTTCCAGGGGCTGGGGGGAGAGGAGAATGGGGATCATGTTTAGAGGGCACAGAGTTTCAATTTGGGAAGATGAAATTGTTCTGGAGATGGATGCGGAGATGGTTGCACAGCAGTGTGTATGTACTTAATGCCACTGAGCTGTACACTTTAAAATGGTTAAAATGGTAAATTTTGTTATGTATATTTTACCACCATTTTTTAAAAAAGATTTGAAAACATAAGAGAAAAAAAAATCCTCTTCACAAAAACAACAACACACAAGGAACCTTGGAATAAACCCCACCAGAAATTCACAGGACTCTGGAGAAAGTCAGATGGGGAGATGTAAAAATTGATCCAAATATGTGGAGATATACCATGTTCATGGAGGAGAAGATGTCATAAAGAGGACAAATCTTCCCAAATTAATCTATAATATAATGCAGTTCCAACCAAAATCCCAACAGCATTTTTCTTTTTTTAAAGATTTCATTCATTTATTTGAGAGAGTGAGCACAAGCAGGGGGAGCAGCAGAGGGAGAGGGAGAAGCAGGCTCCCCACCGAGCAGGGAGCCAGATGCAGGACTCAATCCCAGGACCCTAGGATCACGACCTGCGCTGACGGCAGCCGCTCAACTGACTGAGCCACCCAGGTGCCCCCAACAGCATTTTTCATTGAACTCACTAAACTGATTCTAAAATCTGTATAGAGGACTATAAGAATAGCATACACTGAAACAAGTCCACAAATTAGAAGTGTACAGCTCAATGAAGTTTTACAAAGTGAACATACCCGGGTCACCAAGACCCAGATCAAGAAACAGAATATTGCCCCAGAAACTGGCTTTTACCTCCCTGCAGTCACTACCTTTAAGGGTACCCCACTCACCTGGCCTCTTTTTTTTTTTTAAGATTTTATTTATTTACTCATGAGAGACAGAGAGAGAGAGAGAGAGAGGCGGAGGGAGAAGCAGGCTCCCAAGGAGCAGGGAGCCCGATGCGGGACTCGATCCCAGGACCCTGGGATCATGACCTGAGCCGAAGGCAGACGCCCAACCATCTGAGCCACGCAGGCGCCCTGGCCTCTATCTTAATCAACAAGCTTTACCTGGTTTTCAACTTTCTATACATAGTACCAGATTGCATGTACTTTTCTGCATCTGGTTTCTTCCACGCAACATCATGACTGTGCAGTTCATCCCTGTTGCTACCTGAGTTGTCGATGGTTTATTCTCATTGCTGGGTAATGTCCCAATGTATGACTATCTCACCATCTATCCATTCTACTCTCCATAGGCATCTGGGTAGGTTTCCAGCTTGGAGACATCACAAGAAGCTATCTGGTCCTTGTCTTCTGATCCATATTTATGCACATATTTGTTGGGCATATTCCTAAGGTTGGAACTACTGGGTCATCAAGAAAAATCTGTAAATGAGCAGAGGATGTTGGTGTGGGGGTGGGGATGGGGTGGTCTTGACCTACAGGAGATCAAAGGACATTATAAAGCGATAATAGTTAAAAGGCACACATACTAGCACATCCTCAAATCTACACACAGACACACACACACACACACACACACACACAAGCGTACAGAGGCATGCGTACGGTACTCGTGTGCACGCATACATCCATACACAGGCATGCACTCCCACCCCACATACTCCACAAGTCAGCAAAGACAACTCACGGCCGGACTTCCCAGACCAGATAACTGACTGTTGCGGTCCCTTTCAAGTGGTATCAGAGCACAGGCCTGCAAGTATCCAGGAGACGGCTGATGGAGAAGGGGAAGAAGAGAGAGAGCCCCCCGCCTCCTCCGCCCGCCACCCGCCCACTGGCTTTAAAGGGAGAACAAAGTGAGCGGGATCAGAGGGTGCAAGGTGATGGCAGCGATGCTGAAGCCATTTATCACTGCCAGATGTGTGAAGGGTCAGGCTGCGGGGCCCGCTGGGAGTGCCAGCAGGGGAGCATGGACCCCAGACACAGCGAGAAGTAACCTGTCCAGCTGGCAAGGGACCACAGAAGGGCTGCCAGGACCCTCCTCTTAACAAAATGACAATGTGCTTTCTTTTCTGTCCAGGCCAAAGGGGGCTGGGGGGCCAGGGCAGAGGCAGCGACAGCTTAAGAAAGGGCCGTCAGTCAAAACTCTAAAAATACCTTCCCGCCGCCAGCAGGCTTACTCCTGCACCCACCCGAGGGCTTCCTGCCGCCTGAACGGTCCCTTGGTGACACACAAGGACAAATGTTTGCCCAGAGAGGCCTGGTGTCCGGCGGCACACATGGCCCCACCATGGCATCTGCCCTCTCCCCTGCCCCCACTCCTCCGGAACCCTCTAGCAGGCACACCCTGGGTCAGAAAGGGGGTCATGAGGTTCCTGGAGGGAAGGCACGCCTCCACCCTGGGCTTCTCCATCCTCTTGGAAAACGTGGACACCAGGTACCTCTCCTTGCCGGTGGCTCCTAACCCCAAAGAGAGCCAAATTTCATAGGGGATCTGGAGACTCCCAGTCAGATGGGGGTGGCACCACAAGCTTCCGGCAAGCTCCTGGCCTGGGACCAGGAACCATCTCTGCCTCTGTGAAATTCCCTGTTTGGTAGGGGAGAGCCAATGCCTGTCCTCGGGGAGATCCCAGTCTGTTGGGGGAGGCACAGCCGCTGCTCTGGAAGCATATCTGGTCTGATGGAGAAGGCTCAGCTCTTGCCTTGAGTTGCTCCCAGTCCAATGAGGGAGGTATATCTTCCCAAAGACAGGCGGCCGCACAGTGACAGCAGACTTTCAGCCAAAATGTTCTTACAGTTCAGTGCTCCCCAACCTTAATGCAGATCCAGTTCACCAGGGATCTTTTAAAATACAGATTCCATTCTGCAGGCCTGGAGAGGGGCCTGGGATTCTGAATTTCTAACGGAATTCTGATGATGCCTTTCATTGCTGCTGCGGCTGGTGCCTCAGCAGCGCCGTGAAAGATGAGCTGTATGGAGGGTGTAGACAGCGAACTTCTACTGGCTGTTCCGCTGACGGAAAGAGCCCTGAGCTGGGGCTAGCGGGGAGGGCTCCTTGGAGGCAGTAGGGTAGAATCTGATGGAAAGAGGGAGACCTCTGGAGCCAACAAGCCCTAGGTTTCAAATCTTGCTTCTGGCACTCATTAGCTGTGTGCCTCTGGGCAAGTGTCTGGACCTCTCTGAAGTGAGGGGAAACGGCCACGCCCACCTCCCCGGGTGGCGTGGGCCGAGGAAGCACGTGCACACGCCTGGCACACAGTAGGGTCTCAAGACCCGCCAGTTCATAATAAACTATAACCATTGTGCCCACAACTGGGAGGGCCGAGCCTCAGAAAGCGCTGGAAGAAGGCTGCTCCCAAAGGCAGGGATGCAGAGAGGCCCCGGGAGTCAGGTGGCCCTAGAGGTGTTGGGCCGGTCCTGGACCTTTCGGAGCCTGTTCCCTCACCTGTAAAACGGGGACCCTTGTATCGCCGATCTCTAGATGCGACGAGAGGTCAGGAAATCGCAAGCTCACAGCGGAGCATGCGCCTGGCACACAGTCGGCGCTCCAGAGAGCGCACTCCGGGATGGGGGGGGGGGGCCGCGGCGCGAGCCGTCCCCCTCCCCCCCACCACCACCCGCACCCCCGCTGGCCAGGAGCCCGGCTGAGCGCAGGAAGCCCGCGCGCCCGCCCCGCCCCCACCCCCACCCCGAGGCCGCCTTTGAGCCCCAGCGCCGCGCTTTGAAGTCCCAGATGGGCCGGGGGGGAAAGAGGATCCCCGCGCCCAGCCCCCAGCCCGCACCTGGATAAACACGCGCCGCCAGCCCCGCCGCCGGCCCCGGACCGACGGCCTGGCGGCAGGGACGGCCGGGCGGCCGGAGCGGCCCGGCAGCGGCTCACTTCAAAGCGCCCGCGGCCGCCAGCGGGAGGGGCCCTAATCAGGCCCGGCTGCAGCCGCACGGGCGCCCCGCCCCGCCCGCCCCGCCCGCCCCGCCGCCCGCCATCTGCTCCGCGTTAGAGCGCGCACCGGTGGGGGCGGGGACCCCAGGCCCAGCGGCCGGCTGGCCGAGCGGCGGGGCCCCGGCAGTCAGCGCCCCCTGCGAGTTCCGTGACATCACCGCCTCGTTCACTCAATCGTGAACTCAGCAAATATCTATTGCGGGCCTGGTTCGTTCGTTCATCCATCCATCCATCCATCCATCCATTCATTCATTCGTTTAACAAACTACTGAACTCCTACTATGGGGATACAATTCATTCATGCATGCATGCATGCATGCATTCATTCATTCAACAGATCATTGAACTCCTACTATGGGATTACAATTCATTCATGAATGCATTTATTCATCAGATAAACAATTCTCGAGTGTCTACTCTGTGCTAAATGCTGTCCCCGGCCACTCACAAGCTCCTCCTTATTGGCTCTCTCTCACCTTCAGGATTTAGCACTTGTTCTCTCTGCCCAGAATGCCCTCCTCTGCCTGGAACAAACTCCTACTCATCCTGCAAGAGCCCCGTTTTTTAAAGTTTCCTCCCCACCTCTCCCAGTCCTCATCCTAAACCCACAGGGTGCCTCCCTCCTACTAGAGAACATATGGCCTTGAATGACAGCGATTTATTCCTTTGCAGGATTTGTGTGCCCCCAAGACGGACAGCTCCACCCTGGGCCCTATCAGTCACCAGCTGTGTGGCTCTGTAACCTCTCTGTGCCTCAGTTTTGTCATCTAGAATCAAGAAAGGACAAGATTCCCTTCGCAGGGTTATGGGAAATAAGACCCGTCAAACACAAGGCCAGGCCTGAGCAACAGCCTGCAAAAAGGTAGGAATAGTGGCCTGATTCTCTACAGCCCTATGGCTCCAAGAATCCAAGCTCAGTTCACGCTCCCTCCTCCAGGAATCCCTCCTGACCTCCTGAGAACAGGCTTCCTCTCCATCTGCTGAAATCCTGCCCGTCTGACTCAGCCCACTGGCTACTGGCATCCAGTGGCTCCTGGCTGTTTGGGGCCTGCCGGGCCAGTACTCTGAACCCCGGTACTCCAGAGAGAAGGGAGCTGACACTGTCCATCTCTTCTCCCCCTTCAGTGCCTGGCACATTACGTAGCTTGTTGCACACACTGGATCCAGTATATGAGGGTCCCTCTCAGGCTCTTGCTCTGCCCAGGAGAGAGCTCAGGCTAGTAGATAGGCCACTCAGGTACCGGGCTAGAGCCCCTAGGAGTGCCGGGAGCTGCCTGAAGCAGGAGCTTCACCCAGCACAAGCCTGGCAGGGGGCTGGGAGGAGTTGATGAGGAATCACAGGCCGCCCACCCATGCTCACCTGTGGGCTGCTAAGTGCCCAGGAGATGAGGATAACCAGACCTTTGGCTTTGAGAACCACTGAGGACTTCTTGGAACCCTGGGGAAGTCCAAAGAGGCAGCCCCAGCAATGGAGGCTGGGACACCTGTCTAGGAGGCCAGCAAGCCAGGGCAGCCAGGGTTTCCAGGGAGTCTGAAAGGGACTGGTTACCCAGAGACACTGGCTGGCAGGCAGGCAGACAGACAGACAGACAGAAAAAGCACTGACCCCTGGGGCTCTCGTGACCCTTCTTGGGCTCTCAGGCCCTCTGCTCGCTGTCAGCTCACAGTCTCTGTCCCTGATGTGGCCTCTGTGTCTCCCTTGGCCTCCTGCTCATCTGTGGGGCAGTGGGAAGGAACTTGGAAAAGGAGGTCGTCAGAAAGGTCCCCGGCACAGGGCCTGCAGACAGTATATGTGCTGTGGGCGATTGCGGAGTGGGGGAAGGAGTGATGTTTGTTTTTAAGCCAGAGACTTGTGACAAAACACCCGGGTTCGAGTCCTAATTCAGCCACTCACTAGCTGGGTGCCCGCAAATGATAGAAAGGGACCCAGGGGATTGTCCACCAGTCCACGATCTTCTTCAGTTCTGCCCCTTTGAGTACTTTCTGGAAAAACTGCCTCTGGGGGCAACCCCAGGGCACAGCAGGCATGAAGAGTTCCCTTGGATGTTCAGGGCAGGTCCAGAAGGTCTGATGGACCTGGGGCTCAAGGTCAAGGCACCTGATACTGTTGAGCAGGGGGCCTTGGCACATGGCTTGACCCCGTTCCTGTCCAGTTGAAAGAGGGCACCCTCTCGGAGTCAGGCAAGGCCACAGCACCACCAGTGCCGGCTGTGTGTGCTTGAGCAAATTGTTTCACTCTCTGAGCCTCGGCCCCCTCAGCAGTAGAATGGGGAAAATGATAACAATTACTGAGCACTTCCAATGAGCTAGACACTGTGCTGAGCCAGTGTTGGACCGCTGGCCTTCCCAGGGCTTACATCTCCTTTTTCACAGGCAGTAGGGCCTATCCAACCTTACCAACCAACCACCTATGTTGAATTCCATTCTTGTCACCGAGAAAAAAAACTGCTTCTAACAATCCTCACACTAATACACAAATTCTTGAGGCTGATATTTTTAACAATATTGGCAGGTGTGGATTCCTGATGAGGACCCTTCACGTCTCACTTCACCATCCCTGGCAGGGGCGCCATGTGCAGATGTCCAAGTTGTACACTGCACAACTCCAGGAGGTACCATGACAATGGTACGAATGGCACCCCCTGGAACTTTGTAGTGCTCAACCCGCTCTACCTGAAGCCCTGAAGCCAACAATGTAGTCTCCTGATTCAGGCAGTTCTGATGCTGACCCCCACCTCTACGATGTAGAGTTATCTTGCGTGCATACATTCAGCACATGATCAATAGTGAAGCATTTTTGAGGTAGTCACACAGGCAATAAAGCAAGCACTTAGCCCCATGCCTGGCACGCACCAAATTCAGTAAACAGTACGGTTCTTGTGCTTTTGCCTCCCACGTTTTTTTTGCCCAAGCACCAGCACTGGAGTGGGCTTTCAGAGTCCCAGCTCCAGCTCTGGAGAACTTCTAGGAGGCTCCAGCCAGCTAGGACTCCCCACCCTGTCCCCCAGTTCCCATTGAGAGTGACCCCTAGAAGTCAGTCACTTCCCCGGAGGGGAGATAGGATTGGATCCCGATGTCCCTACTCTTCTCGGGGTTCAAAGCTGCCGCCAGCCCCCACGTGGCCAGCTTGATTTGTTTCTTATCTTTAATTTTTTTTTTTTTAATCGAGCAGATCCCCTCCGGTTACTTTTGCTCAGCATCTTACAGCATCTTTGGAGCGGGCAACAAAAGCATTCTTTTTGGAGCCTGCAGGGGCCCAGGGCAGAGCCACTTCAAAGGGAATGCAAAGCGGCAGGCAGCGATGTCCCTGTCATTGTCCTCCCCTGCGTGTCTGCCCCCCATTGTCCTGAGGCCGCCCTGAATAGGCGGGCACAAAGGACACCGTTCAAAGTGGGCACCACATGCTCCATCAGAAGGCCAGTCTTTGCTTCTGCTCTGTTCCCTTCATCTGTGCACACACACAGGTTTCCAGCCAGGGGAGGGGAACTGGCCTTGAAGTGGGCTTTCTTCTCCCCTGTCTCTCTCTCTCTCTCTCTCTCTCTCTCTCTCTCTCTCTCTCACTCTCTCACTCCCTTCCTCTCCACCACCCCCACCCCAATCTCTCCTCCTAAGCCAAAATGTATGATTGTATTCTCAAACAGCCTGTGATGGGCAACCTTTGCTTTATTCTACAGAATAAGGGGGATTCACCCCAGGCTGCTGATCTGCTCTAGGACTGCTGGGGTGGGGGACCTTGGCGGGACTGTTTTCCCTTCTTAAGGGACACGAAGAGCAGGCCAAACCCCACTCCTGGCACCAGGGGGTCTGAGACCCACTCAGCTAAACAGGACTTTAGAAATAGACCATCCAACCTCAGTTTTATAGAAGAGGAAACAGAGACCCAGAGATGAGGAGCAACTTGTTTATTATGATCCCCATTTGAAGAAGGAAACGGAGGCTCAGAGAGGTTAAGCAACTTGCCCAGAGTCACACAGCTGGTTAGTGACAGAGCTGGTTGTCCCAGCTCGGCCAGACTCAGTGGGACATTGTGTGGCATTTGTCCTGGGGTCCTGGGTTCTCCTCATAGGCACATTGTGTGTAGTGTCTCGGGGCTGGGATCAGGTCCTTGGAGGGGGAAATAATCTCTCAACTCAAGCCAGGGAGTCCAGATGGAGGGACTCAGTGACATCCTCAACCTTGAGCTCAGAACGCCCTGCGGAAGGAGAGCAAGCAGGGCAGATACTTGTGTGGAAGCAGGCTGGCCCCCTGACAACAGGGAGTCCCTAGAATCAGCCAGATTCCGGAACCTGGGTTCAAATCCTGCGTCCATTGCCGAGCTGCGTGACCCTATGCGTTCTTCTGCAACGTGGGAGGGTGGGGGGCAATACTGTCCACCTTGCAGGAATGGGGCCTCGGCCAGCACCCAGCACATAGCAGATGCTCAAGAAGCAATGTAGCTAACACTGTTTTATAAAAATCAAGAAAACAGGGACGGAGGCGGTGGGGGTGGCGCCTGGCTGGCTCAGTGAGTTAAGCATCTGACTCTTGTTTTGGTTTCAGCTCAGGTCATGATCTCAGGGTCGTGGGATTGAGCCCCACATCAGGCTCTGTACTCAGTGCAGAGCCTGCTTCAGATTCTCTCTCCCTCCTGCTCATTCTTCTCTCTTTCTCAAATAAATAAATAAAATCTTAAAAAATAAATAAATAAAAACTTTTTTAAAAAAATCAAGAAAACAGGGACAAGGGAGTGAGAAATCTATCTAAGGCCTGAGCATCAGCCCTGTGGGGCCGGGAGAGCATTTTGGGGGGCTGCCAGATGGAGGGCAGGGCTCAGAGAGGGGGCACAGGGTAGTAGGAGGAGCAGAGGGAATGCAGGATGAGAGCAAGAGTGGGGCTGAGCCACCTGGCCTCTGGCTGGCTTTAGAGACTATTCCAGAAAGAATCCAGCCCCGCGGGGGAGATGGGAGGCCTGGCAAGCTGCCAGGGACGCTGGGCCAGCCTCACCAGACCTGGATGCTGGGCCGAGCTCCGCCAGCCAGCTCGCATGACCAAGGGGCAAATGAAGCTCCCTCTCTGAAGCTCAGCTTCCCCGCCTGTGAAATGAAGGGGATGAGCTCCTTTGGGGCAGGTTGTGGGGAGCGGGCTTGCTCCTGTGCCCCAAAGAGGCTGGGGCCAGGGGCAAGCTTCCCCAGGAGACAGGGCTCTGGTCCCCCAGCCCCAGCTGCCACCAGCACTGCCCTCTGAGCCGGCACGGATTAGACCCCCACTTAAGGCTGCCTTGGAACACGGGTGAGGCAGCTTTGAGAAACCAAGCTTGAAAAAGACAATAGACGTGATGAAGTCTTGAGTCATTGTGCATTAAGTGAAGGCTGCATTTTGATGAAAATGAGTAAGAGCCATTTCCTGCCCTCGCGGAGCTTACAGTCTGGTGGGGGGACAAATGCAGAGAGAAGCTTGAGGGCAAGTCGAGTGACAGAGGCTGACCCAGGGCTGGGAAGAGCTGGGGCCGGGGGCTCAAGCTTGGGGGCGGATCAAGGTGTACTGAGCTGACCTCTCTCCTGCTCTCATTCTCTCTCTCTCCCAATCTCTCTCTCTCTCTCTCTCTCTCTCTCTCTCTCACACACACACACACACACACACACACGTGCACACACAAAAGGCCTGAAGCAATCTTTGAAATACCCATCAGCCCCAGAACCCACTCACGTCCACCGACCTGCCTGTGGTTGGAACACACAGAATGAGCTTCTTCCAGATGCAAAGGTGGAAAAATCCATCCTGGGCACAATCCAGGGCCGCTTGTCTGGAACTCTGACCAAGTTCTACAGACCAAAAAAACCAATACAAATGTGAAAACCAGCCAATATTGCTGGAGCACGTCCTGAGTGCCCAGTGCCACGCGAAACACTTTCCATTCATCCGTCCGCTCTCCTATCAGCCCTGTGAGATGCAGATGGATATTATGGCCATGGTTCAGATGAGGAAACAGATTAAGATCGTCGCCCTGGGTCCCAGGGAGTGGCAGAGCCTGCAGTCGCACCCGCGTGGTCTTGTTCACAGACGGGACTCTCACCATTGCCCTATGCCCTTTGGGCCAGGGCGGCTTCCCGAAGCAAGGACAAACACCGCTAATTAATTTACTAAGAGGTGTGCAGAAAGCCATTAGCACTGAGGATGGACTTCCCTTACCCTTGCCCCGTGGCCTTTTGACGACAGGGTCAACTCCTGCGGGGAATCCCACCTCCATGTGAGGCGCACACGCTCTGCTTAATCTCATTCCCCGAGACAAATCAGCCTAATGAAATCTTCTCTTTCTGTAAATTAATGCTCAGAGGAAACAGCTGAGTGTAAACAGAGTTGTAGTGTCGCCTGTTTAGACACCATTGACTTTCAAATCAGCCTGCTTCTCCAGCCCACACGGCAGAAACAGAGTCAAAATGTAAATGTAGCATAAGAAACTCTATAATAAATGCTCATTCAACATTTATTCTTTTTCAAATCATCTCTTAAATCCCTTTCATGCTAATGTCGAGGAGATGTGACATTAGAAAAATTGCTTTGACATGCTAAGGGGCTCCAAGATTAACAAAAAAAAGAAAGGACAAGATAAAGCTTGTGGAAGACCTATTTCAGAGGAATTATTCCTGCCTTTGAAAGTGTTCCAAGGTTGCTGCACATTTCAGCTTGTTGGCATCCATGTAAATGAAGTGCTACAGAAGTCCCCGGCTCAATTCCACTTGAATGAAAGCTCCCAGCCGCGGGCACGGAGACAGGGAGGGCGGCCAGCCTGCAGGATGACGCTGAAGGAGGCTGGAGGGGGCTTTCTTGTCCTGAAGGCTCTCTTGTCCCCACAGGGTGGGGGCGGGGGGAATGTCAGGGGCCAGTGTGGTTGGTGTGGCCGGCATCTGATTAAAGAAGCAACATCTGCATCTTTCATCAAACGCGGTATCCAGCCAACCCACAGTCGCTGCCCCCCCCCCTCCCCACCATTCTTGCCTCTCCCTGGTTGTGTGAACTTGAGCCAGCTCCCTCGGCTCTGGGCCTCTCTCTGAATGGAGGTAACCAGAGAACCCACTTAGAGAGAACCCAGTGACATGACTCGCGGGGAGTGCTTAGCGAAGTGGCTGTCACTTCGTAAGTGCTCAAGAAATTGTTTGCGGTTGATGTCATTACTGTGACTTGGTCTCTTAACGCCCTGCTGAAGTCCAGATGAAGTCAAGTGCAGAGGGTCAAGGCCAAGTCTGCTGCTGCATGGTCCATCTAGCTGCCCCCCTCCCCGCCCTAACCCGGCTTGGGCACCTGCTTCCCGAGTGGCCTCACACTGGTTGTATTTCATCTCACAGAGTTACAGGGTCTCCAGTGCAGTTCCATCAGACAGTTAGGCTCTGGATGAAGGGCCAGTACAATATTTCTGGACACCAACATTTCAGAGGGTTTTCTCTGATGGCCAGAGTGCCACGTGTCCATTCCAGCCACAGGCCAGCAGTGCTAGGAAAATCACTAGTGCTGGGCGCCTGGGTGGCTCAGTTGGTTGGTTAAGTGACTGCCTTCGGCTCGGGTCATGATCCTGGAGTCCCGGGATCCAGTCCCACATCGGGCTCCCTGCTCAGCAGGGAGTCTGCTTCTCCCTCTGACCCTCTTCCCTCTCGTGCTCTCTATCTCCCATTCTCTCTCTCTCTCAAATAAAAAAAAAAAAAACAACCTTTAAAAAAAAAAAAGGAAAATCACTAGTGCCCCAGAGCAGCTCTTGACCTGTGTCAGAGGGGGGGTGGTGTGTAAATACCCCAGCTCCCTCTTTGCTCGGGAGCTGGGATAACCCAAAGTGTGTGTTCTGCACTGGCCCTCAGGGTCCCCCGGCAGAGAAAGTCCCAGTTGTCCTTAGTCGTACCTCGCTTGAGAGCATGCCCTTCCCTTTGTCACATTGCTGCCCTCCCTTCCCCCATCTCACTCTCCTGCCCCTTTGCTGGTGTTTCCTGGGACCGTCTTCCAGATAAGCTACTAGCAATCAACTTAATGCGGTATCACATGATTCTGTCATTATCACAAGAGAGACTGCCAGCCGTTATCCCACAGGTGACACTCTACTAAACTCATTCCTCATCACAGGAAGCCGATGTGGCCACAGATGCGCGCTTGGGGGAGGTGAGCTCCATCCCTATTGGAGGGGACCGGGGGACCTCCCCAGCCCCCTGCCTGCTCATCTTCTCAGAGCCACCCCCAGCTCTCCTAGAGAAAGTTACATGACTTAGCCCTCTGGGCAGTGACCACTTGCTCTCCAGCCCAGCACCCTGCACAACTATCCCATAACTTCTAGAGGCCCAGGGGTCAAATATGGCTGTAGCCCCCCCTCTCCCCCCACTCTGGACCCCCATGGAGCATCTCAAGCCTTGTCCTACCTCTCTCCCATGAGATTCTCTTCTCCGTTGTGTGCCGGCATACAATTTACATGTAAAGTCTTAGACTTGCCAACGGTCCATCTGGGAAAGATCTCCAGACCAAGCCCTTCGTCACCCCGGACCCTTAGTCCCCTCGTGCTGGCCCAAACCTGAGAAGGTCACTCTCCGCAGATGAGGCCAGCCCTTCTTTGGGCTTGGGGTGGGACGAGGTGACAGGGGCTCCCTCTGGGGACGGCTTGATATCGACTGGAGGGAGAGCATGAACAAATATAGCTTCAGGGAGATGCCCCCCCATTCCCGATATAGATATTACAGAGTCAAAAACACACTAGAACTCTCAAAGGCATGGGGAACCAGCTAGTAAACTGTAAAATTCAAGCCATAATTCTGTTTTATGGTATGAAAATTACAAGTGGTTTATCAACAGGGGAAACCACATTTTTTTATTTAAAAAAAAAAAAAAAAGCTACATGCCCAGGAGTGGTTGGCTGGATTCGCTAGTGTCCCAGGGTGAGGTGATACAATGAGGCTCTTTTGCTTTGGGAACATCTGTGAATTGCTTCTGTGGATTATACCCCCAACCCATAATTTTTTTTTTTTTTAGTTCTGCTACAACTATTGTCTTAAGTGGGGCTTCCCAGAAGCAGACCCTGAAAGCAGGATTTGAAACAGGGAGTTCATTTAGGGGTTGGTCCTAGGAAGCACCTGCAGGGGAGTGGGGATGGGAGGCACAGAAGCTGGTCGGGGGGGGGGGGTTAATGAGCAGGTCACCTGTGAGCAGCCCAGGCTCACTTCTACCGGGGACTGCATAGAGCATACCTCAGGGGTCCCGCCAGCAGGGTGAGAAAGCTGTCTGTTTTGGGTTGTAGTGTGAGCCCAGGGATATCGACGCCCCTGCACTTCTACTGCATGGGTCCCAGCAGCCGGAGAAAGCATCCAGAGAGAGCCACAGATGGTGCAACAGGAAGCCATAGGGTCAGCCTGAACAGGTGCAGCACGGGGCGATTTGGAAGGAGCACGGGCCGCACCTGTTACGTCTGTGGGGAGAAGGACAGGGCCTTGTGCCTCTACAAGTTCACCTAGCTCTATGACCATTGCCAGTGCCCCTTAAAGCAAAGCCCAAGGGAAATTTTCTGGGCAGGTGGCAGCTTCATCATGCTCCCGAGGTCCTCACAAAGTGGGGGGGGGCCCTCTCCCGTCAGCTTGACAGGACTGATGTCCACCCTCATCCACCCCTGAGTGCTAAAACGAACCCTTCTCTCAGGCTGCCTCCAGGACGCTTGAAAAGGCAGAAGCCCATGGCACACTCTAAGCACTTTGGTCTTCCTCTAACAGCACAAGACAGAGAGATCCATCCCCCTTCTGAGGTCACTGCGGGGGAGAAGGAGGTCTGGGAGAAAGCTCCCGCCTATCCTGCCAAACACCCCGGACGATGTCAGATGACATGTCTCATCTGCCCCTGCTCTGAGGACTGTACCGAGTCAGATTAGAGCCGTGGGGCACTGGACCTCCGGCTTGCTGGGACTTCCCGCAGCCAGCTCCCAGAACAGGAGAAAATGGGGAGAGAACACCTCCTCTTCTGATCTGCGTAAGAAGGAAGAATCTGCAGGAGACATATTCTCAGAACCTTGAAGACCAACTCACACCTTTCAGCCTTGGCTCCTGACAAAAACATAACCTGGTGAGATGAAGATTCCCTGGGGAGTCTGAGGTGGGGGGCACGTCGTAGTGGAGGGCCAGGGAGGGCCTGGCGGCATTCTCCCACATTGTTCCTGTGCCATGCATCCCCCGGATCACAAGCGGGTGGAGCGTCTTCTGATATCTCAACTGTACGCTGGTACCCAGCCAGGCTGCACCTGTTCAGATACCCACACATAAGTATTTTGCACCTTGCCCTGCTTCATCAGCCCTATAAGTCACCTCTCCTGGGAACTGCCTGTCCCTAGCCTTTGCCCACTTTCCGTCGGGTTGTTTGCCTTCTTTCTTATATTCAGTAGGTTGTTTGGATGGTGCGGGAAGGACCATTTTTCAATTACATGCAAACAAATATTTACTCCCAGTTTTATCTATGATGTCTTTTGTCCCATAGGTGGCCACTTGTTGTGACTCAGTTAAAGTCTGAGCGGTTCCTTGGCTGTCCCATGGGGGCTGCATGAACTCTTGGGTTCTGAGCTAGGAGCCCCATCGCTGATCCAGAGGCTCACAAGCTGGTCTCCAGGATCGTCCGTATGCTGCTGGAAACCACCAATAAGGCAGCATGGGGTGCTCAGACGAGAGCCAGTCATAAGTGAGTCCTTGCTGGACAAACACACTGGGGTGTCCTCTAAATCTGAGACATCAGAGCCTCCATGCCTCTAAGCAGATATCCCATGAGACTTGCCCAGACCTGTGACGTAACAAGAACTCTACCAAAGACAGGCTGGGAAGGCCTAGTGGGGGGGAAATCAATTACTGGGATCTGCCAAGCTCCCTCCCGGGGGCCAGTGTGGGGCCAGAATCCTCCCCTGGGAAGTTTCAGCATAACTGGGAGAGAGGGAGATAGACTCATAGGGCAATATAGCACGGTGGTTGAAGCCTTGACCTGTGGATCAGACTTACTGCTGTGTTACCTTGGACTAGTTCCTTGATTTCTCTGAGCCTCGGGCTCCTCATTTGTAAAATGGGACAATAATAGTATTGTTCTAGGATGAAATGAGATCATACTTATAGCGCCATGCCTAGCACACGGGATAGGTTGTACGAACTTTTTACTATTGCCCTGTGAAGTCCCAGAGAGTGACAAGAGGCCGCCTGTTGTAATAAAAGCTAAATCCAGGAGAGTTCAGCTTGGGGAAGGACTTGAACTGGGGGTGGGTAGAAACGGGACAAAGGAACCTACAGTGTCTGAGGTAGAAGCAACCCAAGGGATCAGTCCTGGTCCAAGACACACAGGCCCCTCAGGCAGGCCAATGGAGTGTAAATATTTATCCACTCTTGACTTAGAGGACGGGCCAGACAGAGTTAGCCACCCTCAGCTTCTCCCTCTTCTGCCATCCCTCCAAGCAATTCAACTCTGGCCCAAACTTGCACTCCTGTTCTGCCAAACAAAACCCTAATGTTAAATGCACTGTCCACTTTATGTTCTTTTAAAGATTTTATTTATTTATTTATTTATTTATTTATTTATTTATTTGAGAGAGAGTGCACGTGCAAGAGAGAGAGCATGTGTGAGAGAGAACATGGGGGAGGGGCAGAAGGAGAGGGAGAAGCAGAACCCTCCCACCCCCCCTACTGAGCACGGGGCCTCACTCAGGGCTTAATCCCAGGACCCTGGGATTATGACCTGAGCTGAAGGCAGACGCTTAACCGACTGAGCCACCCAAGTGCCCCAGCACTGTCCACTTTAGAAGGCAATTTGGGGGCCATCCCTTGTTACTCAAGCAGGGTCCTTAGAGGTCTTACCCCCCCAACCCCAACTGGCTTCTCAGAGAATTTCTTCAAGCCATGTACAGTATGCTCCTGATGGTGAGGCTTAGCAAGTATGACTTTTCCATCTTGCTTCCTTTCCAGGAAAACCCCTACCCACTCTCCTGCCTCAGAAGCCCTATTAAGAATCCTCTAGTCTTTAATTGTAGAAGAAACAAAGACTCAGAGACATTAAGGGACTTGCCTGAGGCCACACAGCAGGTTAGCAGCAGGGCCAGACCTCCCAACTGGTCACCTGGTACTCCTACCACAGGACCCCATCCGGTCCCCTGTGGCCACGTAGGTATGGCCAGCATCCCCCACACTGGAGCTTTTGCCCTCCAAGACCCTGGAGCCCGCTGTTGGGAGCTCTGATGAGGGAGACTAAGGCTGGACACCAGATTCTGAGGCCGGGGCCTGCACATCCAACCCCAAACACCCCCGCCCATCCCACCACCATCCCCACTAATACATATTTTATGGGGCTGGTCTCCCTTCCTCACAAATGGTGTCATTAATCTGGTCCCAGGCTGTGCAGAATAACATCCCTCAAGAACAGACCGCTTTCTGAATATTTTATCATTCCTCATTCCTTCTCCCCAAACTAATATATATTTACACAGTCTACCTCCTGCAGGAGAGCTATATTGTTTTCTCTGAGTGCCCAAGAACTTAGACACAGAATTGCGCATAAGTAAAAAAATATATGCCTTGCTATTGATGTTGAAAGCAAGAACCAATCACTTATCAAGCTGTGAGGGAAGCCAAGAGGAAGATTTGCATACGGTAAAAAAAAAAAAAAAAGAGAGCGAGAGAGAGAGAGAGAGAGAGAGAGAGAGAGAGAGAGAATAAAACAGACCCTCTCCCCACAGAGGGACCAAATGAGACGGACATCTTTTCTCTTCTCAAACAGAGAACCTCAGAGTGGCCACACCGTCCTTCCAGCATTTGGCAGATCTCAGCAGTGGGGAAAGCAAAGAGCTATTTTGTCAGTAAGGCCCCAAACTTCCTACTTGGAGATCCAAACCGAAGAGACCAGAGTTCTCCCCAAGTTTTTATAGCACCATTTTATCATCATGGAATATTTATTCCAAGGGGGATTCGAACATTTGTACGGCCCTTTTGTTTCCTCGTGCGTTATTCTGTTTTGATCCAAAACAGCAGGGGCGTGGGATGGAAAAGGGGGATATGGTGAACCCCTGGACAAAGGAGGGAAGACAGACCCGGAGAGGGGACACCCTGGCAGGCAAGGTAATTGAGGGGTGGGGGAAGCTATTTAACAGTTAGTTCCAAAGTCCCCTTTAAAGAGGAAAAATTTGTTTAGCAAAACATCTTGCTGGGGCACTTTGTGTGTGGAGGTAAAGCCTTGATGTGTGTGCCTGATCGGAAGACGACAATAAACTGAGTTCGCTCTGCATGCGGGTTTAACAGGGATGAAGGGCGAGCTGGAGAAAAAGAGGGCTGCCATGGCAGGAGCGCACGTGGAAAGGTATTGAGTGAAAAACTTCTACTGGGGCAAGGGCTAAGGGGCTTTTCCAGGCAAGGGTGACTAATAAGGATTTGAACAGGTCAGTGTCTATAATGTCACCTTCCTCCTCCCGAAACTAGCAAAGTCTGCAGTGGCAAGGAATGACCGGTGTGAGTGGCATTTGCGGGGGACGTGGGGAAAGAGTTTGGGTCCACTCTGGGGCTGGTCCGGGGACAAGAAAGGACACAGTCATGGAGGAGAGATGAAGTGGGAGGGGAGGTAGGAGGCAGGGAGTCAGAGCCGGCAGTGACCGTGAAACGGTCGGCATCTAAAGTTTACAGAAATCTCAGGAGAGCTGGGTTGCCCACCCCCTCCCGCTCCCAGATGTGAGTATAGGATCTGATCTAGTTTATGTGCTGGTTAGAAAGAGAGGGCCCTCCGCTGACAGGTGGGTGACTCGAAGGTGAATAAGGAAGAGCCTCCGCTCAAAGGGAGCTCCCAGTTGGCAGTTTAAAAATGGAGAAGCAGGCAAGAGGCCAGGCGATGCCCTCCCCATGAGGGGACTGGGCTCAGGACTCAGAGCTGGTAGAAAGCGGGGTGAGAATACAGCCTCCAGACTCCCGAAGCAGGGGCCGTGCCCTCGCCTGCCTCCCTCTCGCTCCCCAGTGGGAGAGAAGCAGGCTGGTCTGCCCCAGCCTCCCCCTTCCCCTGTCTAGGATCAGTCCTTGCCCTTGAAGCCTTTTTGCATCGCAAGGGCATGAAATAGGTCAGGACGCTTGCATTCCAAGCCTCTTGGGGACCCACAAGACCTCCGCCCCTGTCTAGCTCCAAGTGGCTTCTTCTGGCCAGCCCACCTCACTCCCGTGGCCCTCGTCAGTCTGTGGCTTTAGTCACAGCCATAGCTGCTCACAAGAGCCCCTGCCGACTGTCCCCACCTTCCTCAGGGCACTGACCGTGCTGATCTCCGTCCCGCTGCCTGGGGTGTCTCCCCCAGCACTGGCCCAGGCAACGTGGCAGGGGCCACGCAGTTTGGCTCCAGGCTCTGTGGGGACAGACGGCAGCCCCAGACCCCCCACCAAATGGGTGAGTGGGAAGTGCTGCACAGGGGCAGGCTGTCCGTGGTACTACAGAGGATCACAAAACTCATCACCACCAGAAGCACTCATCCCGCCCCACGACGCAGCGGTCCTCATTTGATTCTCCCGGTGAGACGTCAATTAATGATGGTGGGTACCACCATTATCCTTCATTTTATGAATAAAGAAACGGAGGCTCAGAGAGGTTAACCGGTTGCCCAAGGGTCACATAACTGGCCGCCCAAGGGTCACTTAACTGGCCAGAGCTGGGATTTACATCACAACTGCCTGACTACAAATCTCTCATGCTCTTCGAAGCACTGAATTATAAACCCTCCCTGGGGGCTTTCTCCACCGTAAATCTGGCTTGGGCTCACTTGGCCTGAAGTCTTGTCCCTCTCCTAGGGACAGGGTCTCTGTTGCCTCCCCAGGGTCAGTACCAGGCAGGAGGCCTCCAGATGGAAGGGCAGATTTGTGTATAAAAGGAAAGGGGTGGGGGCAAGGGGGAGCAGGTCCCAGCAGTTTGGCGAGGTCACTGGCTAGATTGGCTTCCTGGGTTTTCCAAGCCCCAGGTCAGCATGAGGAGGACCGTGCAGAAGGAGGAGCAGAAAAAGGAAGCGGGGGTTGGGGGGCGGAAGAGGATCAGGTAGATCTGGTGGGGAGTGTGCCTGCCGCCCCCAATACCTTGGGTGCCCCAGGACGCCAGCTCCCCCTTCACACACCATCTGAGTTATGCCGGGGAGGAGGCTGGGGCCCAGGAGGTCTATGATGTTTGGGGGTTTCATGCCGCTTAGACGGACCAAAAGAGAAAAGAATTTCGTTCCGCCCACTTATCTCCTAACCTTATAAACTCAGGATTAGCAGATCAAAGGCGGATTTGGCACAGCTGAGGGACGACAGTGGCTTCGGAGAACAGTTTGGGCTCCATCCTTCATGATCAAATGAGCTTAAGTCATTGATAAATAAACGACGTTTTGAATTCCTCTAATTGGGCGTGCGGGTCATGCCTGAGCCACGCCAGCCCGGCCATCCGGGCAGAGTTAATGAGCTAGAGAGGGCCACAGGGATCCCGGGAGCGGCCGCGAGAAGGGATTCCAGGGAGCACCTTGGACCAGGCGGGGGTCCCTGCGCTCTGAAGGGCGTGCGCTCTGAAGCCAGAAGGGATGGGTTGGAACTACCACCAAAGAGCTACGTGACCCAGGGTCTGCATTTCCTCAGCTGTAAGGTCATGTTAACAACTGGCCTGTATTGAGGGAGGTGCCACTGAGCCCTGAGCGCATTGCTCCCAGGCACAGCTGGAGACCAGCCTTGGGGGTGTCTGGCGCAAGAAGGAGGGCAGAGTCCCGGCACCGGCCAGCCTTTAAGCCAGTTCCTCCCACTTCCTGGCTGAGATACTTCATTACTTTGGGCCTCAGCTTCCTCATCTGTAAAAGTGTTCCCACAGCGGGGGAAGCAGTTACAGCTCGTGTGCCCCTGGGGAGCTTAACCCGCCTTAATGCCGGGTCCTCAACCATATGAACAAGCTTGTGCCACTCACTACCTGTTGATCCCACATCCTATCCCTGCCCTGCCCCTGCTCTGCCCCTGCCCCCGCCCCGTATCCCAGGAACTACATTTCCCAGACCCCTTTGCCACCTGGTTTCTGGGTTGGTTTGGCCAATGGAAGGCATGGCAGAGAATGAGAGGAGGGAAAAGCCAAGGGATTCCTCCCCTCCCCAGCCCCATCTCTGTGTTTCCTGCAGTGTCTCCAACAAAAACCCTCCGGTGTGGGGTCTATGGTCCTGCTCCCACCAGATAGCCCCCGGCCTAGATTCTAGCCCTTGGCCCAGCTCCCGGGCTCTGGCAAGGCCAGCTCGTCCCTCTGCCCCAGCCCGGGGCGGGTAGCAGCTTCCGGCCGCTGCGAAGCTCCTGGCCATCTCAGCTGCTCTGTTGGGCCTCTCGGCTCTGATTGGTCTTATCTAGTCAATGCCTTCTATTGAATTCTCTCTCGCTGAAAGACCTGGAGAGATTTCTGACTGGTGAGGACCTTAGTCATTTATCATCATTAATACAGTGACAATCCAGCAACCTCTCTTAGCCCTGCCTTCCCCCCTCAGGTGGATGCTTACCTGAGGGGTTACGAGCTGTCCTGTGACCAACCTGCCAAATGGGGGGCGGGCTCATGGGGCTGGCACTGGGGAATCAGGCCATCTGTTCACCAAGCACCTTTACATCCATGACAGTGTGAGTCAAGTTGGAATGACTGGCCCTGTTGACAGGCAGACAGAGGCCCAGGAAGACGAGGTTCTAGAAGACCTTGGGCTAGAACAGAAGGAGCCCTGGAATAATAAGGTCGGTACACTGGGGGCTGCCCTTGAGCCACCAAGTGACCTTGAGTAAGTGCCCACCCCTCTCTCGGCCTCAATTTCTCCACCCGAGAAATGAAAAGCTTGAAAGCGGTGATGTCCACTGTTCCTTCTACACCCACATTTGGTTGCTTCTGATGATTCAGCAAGAGGAGAAAAAAAGAAAAGAGAAATCACCCCTGAGCTGTGGGTTTTGGCTCTTAACCCAAAGAAGTCACCAGATCAGGCCTCAAAGTGTGCAGAGAATACTCCTTTGGGTCAGACAGGCTTGGGTCTGGGTCTCGGCTCTGCCATAACTCCTTGTCTCCCCCATCAAAATTGAGGTCCAGCAGTTCTTGCCCCCAAAGGTTGTGTAGATTAAGAAGTGATGGGCTGGGGACGCCTGGGTGGCTCAGTTGGTTGAGCGTCTGCCTTCAGCTCAGGTCATGATCCCGGGGTCCTGGGATGGAGCCCCACATCGGGTTCCATGCTCGGCGGGGGGTCTGCTTCTCCCTCTGCCTCTGTCCCTCCCCTTGCTTGTGCTCTCTCTCCCTCTCTGAAATAAATAAATAGAATCTTAAAAAAAAAAGAAGAAGAAGAAGTGATGGACCAGAAAGCACGAAGCACAGCATAGGTGCTCGGTAAACGTTAGCCACCCTGTTGCTGAAAACTCAGTTGGAAGCAAGGCAGGAGGGGTAGGGAACCTGGGGGACACCTGATGAGAAAATGATGTTAATGACCTAGCGTCCGCTGCCAATCTACCCTGCCATGGACACCCTACCTGCGGGGGACAGTGCCCGGCGGAGGCTAGGAGTGCGGAAAGCTGCACCCCCAGCATCCAGATGATGTTCTGCAACAGCAGAGCAATTTCAAAAGGCTGACAAAGGTTACATCCTCTCAGGCGGAGTCTCAGAAACGTGCTCGTCCCCCTCCCCTGGGTTCTGCCTTTACTCAGAGCCAGTACCTGGAAGGGGAGAGAGGGAGCGCCCTGTGGGAGGCGGCCACACAGGTGTCTGAGGTGGCCAACTGCTTTACTTGGCTACACGACAGACAGCCCGGAACCATGAGACTCCCACACCCCCAGCGGCTGCCTGGCTCAGGCCAGCGCCCCCCAGTGCTGGGCACAGACTGCGGTAACTCTGCCTCTGGCCACCCAGCAAGGGAAGGGGTCCTTGGGTGAGGGGGCTGGACAGGTGGGTGACCAGCCTGCTTCTTTCAAGCCCCCAGCTCAATCCCATGCTCTGGCTAAAAATAATACCTCCCAGGGGGCCCGCTCCTGCTGGCATGGCTGGACCATGCATAAAACATCGGCCGGTCAGGTTTCCTCCTGTGAATGTCTCCATTCAGAGCATGCAGGGGTGAAAGGTTTATGGGAGGGCTCACTTAGCTTCCTGAAGGGACTGGAGCAGCCCTGGCCTCTGCCTGAGCCCTCAGCCTCCCTACTCTGTGCCTAGCTCCTTGGCCCCAGCCTGCACAGAGGGTTCCCAGGAAGGGGCTGGCTGGGAGCGGCTTTCTCCTCCCAATTGTCCCCCAAGGCCTTTTCCTGGACCCCCTTAATGAAGGAAGAGAACTGCTCTGGCAGGTGTCAGACAGCCCTGGATTTGAATCCTGCTTCTTCCACATTCCAGCTGTGGCCAAGAATACCCCATGCTCAGAGAGGTTGAGTGAGTTGCACAAAAACACACAGCCAAGCTGTCGGACTCTGAGCCATTTACCGTTGTGCCCTTCAGTCATGGTCCAAGGACAGAGTAGTTCAAGGGAATGGGCCTTGGAGGGAAGGAATGCCCAGGGGAAGTTTATATGAGCTCCATGATTCCCGAGAGGGATGGAGTCAGGGCCTTCCCACAAAAAAACAGCCCCTTGCCTCCTCCCTCCCTGCATCTTTCTTCCCTTTCCTTTCATTCATTTTTTTTTTCCTTTCATTCATTTTTTTTCCTTTCTTTATGTGCTCTCTTTATTCACTCAACAAAAAATTCCTTATATTTCCTTAATAATAAAAACATATGTTCACAATAAAAAACATCAGGGTTCCAGAAAAGTAGAGTTAAAAGAATAAAAATTTCCCATACTCCCCCTGTTCCGGTTACCTATCACGGTATATCAAACCACCCGAATTTACTGGCAGAGAACGACCACGTAATCATGCTCACAGATGCTGAACAGGACACAGCGGGGATGGCTTGTCTCTGCTCCATGATGTGTGAAGCCTCAGCTAGGAAGACTCAAACAGCTAGGGGCTGGAATCATCTAGATGCTTCTTCATTCACATGTCTGGCTCCTGGCCTGGAATGAATCAGCTGAGACTGTTGACCGAAGTTCCTATTCATGGCCTCTTTGTGTGGCTTAGGCTTCCCCAAAATGTGGTGCCCTCAGAGGAGTTGGACTTCTTACCTAGAGGCTCAGGGCTCCAAGAGAGAAGGTTCTAGCAAGTGAGGGAAGCTCTGTGGCCTTTCTTTTTTTTTTTTTTTTAAGGTGTATTTATCTATCTGAGAGAGAGAGCAAGGGGAGGGGCAGAGGGAGAGGGAAACAAGCAGACTCCCCACTGAGCGGGGAGCCCAACGTGGGGCTTGATCCCAGGACCCCACGATCATGACCCGGGCCGAAATCAAGAGTCAGATACTCAACCAACTGAGCCACACAGGTGCCCTGCTCCATAGCCTTTTATGACGTGGTCTTAGAAGTTACAAAGTGAAGGGGCACGTGGCTGGCTCAGTTGGCATAGAACATGCAACTCTTGATCTCAAGGTGGTGAGTTTAAGCCCGACGTTGGGTGTAGAGATTACTTTAAATAAAGAAAGAAAGAAGTTACATAGGGTGACTTCTGCCATATTCTAGTAGCCACAGCAGTCCTAAGCCTACCCCGATTCAAGGGAGAGAAGCCCTAGGTTCTGATTCTCAGTGGGGGAGGAAGGTCAAAAGATCCAAGGCCTTGTTTTAAAATATCCACACCCAGGGTGTCTGGGTGGCTCAGTCAGTTAAGCGTCTGTCTTCAGTTCAGATTATGATCCCAGGGTCCTGGGATCGAGCCCCATGTCGGTCTCCCTGCTCAGCAGTCTCCTTCTCCCTCTCCCTCTGCCCCTTCCCCCGCTCATTCTCTCTCCCTCTCTATCTCAAATAGATAAATAAAATCTTTCAAAAATAAAATAAATTAAATTTGCCACACCCTCATTCCAAGATACCAAAAAATGATGTCATGGCAGATTTATTTCCTTCTGGGTACTTCGCTTTTCTGTCGGTGAGCCAACACTGTACAATTTTATGATCTCTTTTTTACATTTCACATTGGATTACAAGTGTGTTCTCTTGTCATTGAAAACTCTTTGTAAGCATCCTATTATAATAGTTTTTCAGGCTCTCAAATAAATACATGTTTCATAATTGAAATTTTTTTTAATGATGAGAAGTCTGAACAAGAAATAAAAATCACCACTATCTCACCTACCGCCCGAACAGTTTTGTCTTAGTCTGTTTGAGCTGCTATAACAAAACTCCACTTATGAACATGAGGACAGCATGTAAACAACAGAAATGTATTGCTCACAGGCCTGGAGGCTGGCAAGTCCAAGATCCAGGAGCCAGCACGGTTGCGATTTGACGAGGGCTTGCTTCCTCGTTCCTGGCCAGCACCTCCTCCCCGAGTCCTCACACGGTGGAAGGGACACCGGATCTCTCTAGGGTCCCTTTTATAAAGCCACTAATCCCATTCACGGGGGCTCCACCCTCATGACTCAAGCACCTCCCAAAGGCCCCACCTCCTAACAGCGTCACCTTCGGGGGCTAGGATTTTAACATTTATTTTTTCTAGGTATATGTTCAGACCATAGCAAGTTTTAAACCCGATTTTTTTCTTCACTTAACATTATAGGATAACCAAGTCCCCGCCTCATTCTCCTACAGCATCCTTTTAAATGGCTCCCTCTCGTCCCGTGGTATGTGTATCCAGAACTGACAGAAAAGATCCCAGTAGTGGCAGAGGCCAAGGCTGTTTCTGATTTAGCGCCGTTGTGTCAACTACATTGACCTTCTGAGCACTGACCGTGTGCCAGGCACTGCAATGGGCACAGTCTTCTCAATAGCCCCATGATCATTATTCCCATTTTACAATAGTAGTAATAATAAGACCTAACATTTAACGAGAACTTGCTGTGGGCTTTATGTGGATAATTCATTTAAATCCTCACTACGACCTATGAGTTAGGTGGCCCTACATTCCGCAGATGAGGAAACAGGTACAGAGAGGTGAGTAACTTGCTCCATGATGACACAGCTCCTAGTCACTGGTGGAGCCTGGACCCAAATCTAGACCTGTCCAACTCCAAAACCAGGTCTAGAACCACTGCACCAAACCACCAAGGATGCCAGCACTGGCTTCTGGCCGGGACAGGCCAGCCGTGAGTGCGGAGGAGAGAGGATCGGACATCCAGGTCCCCACAGTGCCCGGGCGGGAACAGTGGCAGGTCCATCCTTGGGAGACTTGACATGACCCCGCCTGGGCACCTGGAGAATGGCTGGGAGGTGTGGGCGCAGGAAGGGCTGGGTCCAGCACAGAGCTTTCTTGGCCTTTGGTGGCTTTCAGGGGTGAAGATGTGCAGGGAACGGAATATGGCTTGAGCAGCCCCACCTGGTTCTCTGTCCCGTCCGTAAGACCTTGGGATGGTGACATTAGTTTTCAAGGCGTTCCGACCAGCCCACCTCATCCACCGCAGCAGCAAGGCCTTGCAACGCGCCCGCCTCTTTCCACCCATGGCTACCATCCTAGTCCGAAACACCATCGTCTCTCGTCTGGACCACTGTGAAGACCCCCTACTAGCCTTCTGGCCACTCCCCGTGCCCCGTGCCCTGTGCCCCATGTTCCATATCGCAGCCAAGTGAGCTTTATTAGGACGCCCATCCCATCAAGTCACCACCTGACTCAAACACCGTAATGCTTCCTATTGCTCTTACGTGAAAAGAGAAACACCTTCCACTTGGCCTCCAAAGTGCTGCAGGATCTGGTCCCTGCCCACCTTTCCGGCCCCATCTTCCAGTTTCCTGTCACTCTGCATTCCAGCCTCCTCAGTCTTACCTCAGGTCCTTGGGGTCATCAGGCGTCCTCCTGCCACTAGGCCTTCGCAAGTGCAGTTCCCTCTACCTAAAAAGCATGTCCCTCCTTTCTACACCCTCATAACTTCCTCATTGTTCAGGTCTCAACTCAGGCACCCCCAAAATCTCCCAACGTGACTTTCTCTGACTTCCCACTCAGTGGAAACCCTTCTGTCGTAGACCTAATGCGAATGTCACGTGTGACCATGGCACCCAACCTCCCACTGGACTGTAAGCTTCAGAAGGGCAGGGACCCCATTCTCCCGCCTCATCAGTGTGCACCCGGCATGGCCTAGCAGGTGCTCCCAGAGATTGGTGAGGTCGATGTCTGACTTGTAGGTGATAGCCACAGAGCCCACGGGTGGCCACACTCAGTTCTCTTTGCTTATATCAACCCATTGTAATCCTTACAAGTGAAACGGGCATTACCTTCCCCAGTGAGGCTCAGCAAAGTTGTCGCCCACAAGTCGCCAAGGCAGGGGACGGAATTGGTGGGGTGTGGCTTAGGAAAGCCGCTCCGGGGAGCTGTGGTTGCTCAGCGTCATCCCAGCGGAGCCCACCCATCCCTAGGAGGCCGACCTCGGCTCATGACCACACACCAGTGCCTGGGAACTGCAGCGCCACCTGCCTCCAGCTAGCCAGCGACCCGAGGCAGGTGGCCCATGGCTCTGACAACGTGACTCTGGGGCCGGGGCAGCCAACCCACCGGGAAAGGCCTCAGCCCCCACGTGGGTCGGGCCCTTCTTGTTTGCTTTGTATCTGGCTGTTGTTCAGCAGTGCCCGCCAGGGTCTGCCACGGCTGCACTTTTTCTATCTAATGGTTAAAATTCTTAGAGGTATTATTCTCTGCTTTGCTTGGCACTGACACAGAACATACCTCTGATGCAGCAGGTAACTGGATAGGGTCTTGGTCACAGCAATTTGCTGAACACGAGGTTTTGTGCACAAAAACACACTACGGCACTCGGGGGTGTCACTCAGGAACACCGCAGGCCGTGGTCAGAATTTTGTGTCTCAGAGAGGAGGGAGCAGGGCTGGGGGTCCAGAAGGGGAGGCTTGCATGGACAATGTAGGAGCCCCAGAGCACTCAGCAAGGTGGGCCATAGGACTCCTCCCAATATTAACGTTCAGCCTAGGCCAGTGAGAACCCAAGCTTGATGTCAGATGGGCCGGGGCTTGGGTCTAGCCTCATTGTCCCGGCTCTGTAACCTTTTGAAAGACAATCAACCTCTCTGAGCCTCCCTTTCCTCAAATGTGAAATGAACATAATCAGAGGCCTCACCTCCTAAGGTTTCTGCAAAATACACACAGGGTAAGAATTTTGACCTTTCGGTGACTGCCATATCCTCCAAGCCTGGAGTAGCACCTGGCACATAGTAGGGACTCAGTGGCTATGTGCTGTGTAGACTTGAATTGCTCAAAGCTGTATTCCCAGTACCTAGCACAGTATACGGCAAGTGGTAGGTGCTAAAAAAGCACATTTGTTGAATTGACTTAATTATTCACAGCTGTCCCCAAATACCAAGCTGAGCACATGGCATAGAGTACTTAAAAGTGTTTTCTTGAATGAGTGAATGTAAAGCATTCAGCCAAGGACACAGGATATGGTGCTTAAATTATGTTGGCTATTATTCTTTATCCATTCAACAAATTTTCATTGAGGGCTTGTATGTGGTTTTCCCTGACACCAATTCTCTGACACCAACTGGGTGTCCAACAATTCCATTTCATTCGGACTCTACCCAGAGTTAGCACCAGACCCCGCAGGTTAAGGGCTCAGTCCCACAAGACAGCCCTCACTTCAGATGCCAGCCTCCAATAGGGTCCCCTGGCGACCCACACTTCTGCCCCAGCCACTAAAAGTCGGCGGTTCCCACAACCCCCTCCTCAGGTTCTACAATTCATAGAACTCAGGAAAGGGCTTGACTGTGGATCACTGGTTTATTTTATTTAAGATTTATTCATTTATTTATTTTAGAGAGAGAGAAAGAGAGCATGAGCGGGAGGGGCAGAAGGAGAATCTCAAGCAGAGTCTACCCTTAGCGCTCAGCCTGATGTAGGACTCGATCTCACGACCCTGAGATCACGACCTGAGCCAAAACCAAGAGTCAGATGCTCAACCAACTGCACCACCCAGGCGCCCCATGATCACTGGTTTATTTTAAAGGATACAACTCAGGAACAGCCAAATGCAAGAGATGCACAGGGCAAGGTGTGGGAGTGGAGCCAGGCCCAGAGCTTCCAGCCCCCGCTTCTGGGTACACCCACCCTCCCAGCAGCTCAATGTGTCTCCCAGCCCCAAAGCCCTCCGAATGTCTTAGTTCAAGAGTTTTTACAACCCAACCTCCAGCTCCCTCCCCAGAGGACCGGGGTAGGGCTGCAAGTTCCCACCTCTAACACTATCTGGTCTTTCTGGTGACCAGCCCCCATCCAGAACCTCCTAAGGGCTCCACCTGAGTCACTGTATTAGCATAGACTCAGGTGTGGTCAAAAGGGCTCATTAGGAAAAGACACTCCTGTCACTCGGGAAATACCAAGGGTTTTAGGAGCTCTGTGCCAAGAACCACAGACAAAGACCAAATATGTTCTTTATTATACCACAGCCTGCCACACACTGTCGCCATCCTGGGCCCTCGGTGAACAAGCTGGAGGGGACCCCAGCCTCCTACGGCTCACAGGCCATCAGACTTGATCCCCAGCTCCCACTTGCCACAAAGCTTCTTGTCAGTGGTGAGTCTCTGCCACGTTCCAGCCCAGCACTGGCACGGAGGGAGGGACAAGAGAGGGCCATCGTCCCTGCCCTCTCTGAGATCACGCCCCTCGGTTGGAGAGACAAGACTGGCATAGAGGAAATCATGAGGAGAGGAGAGGAGAAAACCAAAAGGAAGAGCGTGATAATACAGAATCTCTGAGAGCCAGAAGATGCCACGGCTCAACCCCAGTGCGGCCGCACGGTGACCGAGGGCTGCAGGTCCAACCGAGCTGGGAGGTCTCTGGAAAGCCCCACGGAAAGAAAACGTAACTTGGTATGGGGTAGTTGCCATGGGGTGGTGTCCAGCTGACATTTTTATGCTTCTAATTGGAAAGAAAGAATTGCAAACACACTGGGCATAACCAGCGTGTTCCAGAAACTGTGGGCAAAAAGAAGGGAGTGATGACAGACCAAGAAACAGAGAGGAACAGAGGAAGAGAGGGACACGGTCTCCTCCTCCACACCCCACCCAATATATTCTCCCTCCTGCTGCCAGCTGGGTTCTCTGGCAAGCAGGGCTGAGACGAAGTTAGAAACACAGAATCTTTCTTTGGGCCAAGAAGCCCGTGAAAAATGCTCAACATCATTAACCTTCAGGGAAACGCAAATCTGAACCACAAGTGACAAGTGGGATACCACTTGTCACCCAGGAAGATGGCCAGAATGAAGAAGACAAACAGTGACACGTGTCGGCAAGCGGGTGCAGAAATCGGAACCCTCCTGCACGGCTGGTGGGGACGGAAGATGCTTTGGGTGGAAAAGAGTCTGGGGGATTCTCAAAAGGTTAAGAGTTACCATACCAGCCAGTAATCCTCCTCTTGGAGAAATAAAACTTGAATCTGCATGTCATAGTGATATTCTTCACAACTGAAAAAAAATTGGAATGACACAAATGTCCACGGACTGGCGAATGGATAAAGAAAGTGTGGCAGAGCCTTGTGATGGAATATTACTCGGCCAGAAAAGGGGATGAAGGACTCATACAGGCTACGACATGGGTGAGCCTCAAAAACGCTAAGCGAGAAAAGCCATGAAATGCCCAGAATAGGCAAATCTATAGAGACGAAGTACATGCTTGGTTTCCAGGGGCTGGGAGGCTGCGGGGGGCATGGGGGTCATGAGTGTTCATGAGTATGGGATTTCTTTTGGGGGTGATGAGAATGTTCTACAATTAACCGTCATGACTGTCATAAAACTCGATGAATGTACTATAAACCACTGAACTGCACGCTGTAAATAGAGGGCTTATATGGTAGGCAAACTGTATTTGAATAAAACTGAGCTGAAAAGCTTCATTAAGAGTCCAAGCTGTGGAAGGAAATGCAGGCGGGGAGGCAGGACCACCATCCCGCCTGACGAGAGCTCCACCAGCCCTGCAGGGAGCTCCAGAGCAAAGCCTGCAGGGGGTGACCAGGGTCTGGTAGCATCCCCTTGGTCAGTCCCGGGCCAGGGGGCTGCCCGGAAAGCCAGGAGCAGGCCGGAGAGCCGAGTCAGCACCTGTGGGAGCTCACAGTTGGGGCCCGTGAGCAAACCCTGCTCCTTGCCCTGAGCCTGATCCCCATTGGTCTGCTAGGCATTCTAGAACATCTCTGCCGCCACAGCCTACAGACAACGTCAAGCTCTCTCATTGTTCGGGTGGGAAAACCTGGGGCCTAGCGAGGGAGAGGGGGCCCCGGGGAAAGCTGGAGACTGGAACCCAGATCTCCTGACCCCAGCCCATCATGAACAGTGTCATGAACATGACACCATGCCCTGCAAAAAGGAACCCCTCCCAGGGGCATACCTGTCCCTGGGGCCACAGGACATGGGCCCGGCCCTCGGAGGCAGTCCACAGAGCACTGAGTGAGCCTCTACTGCTTTGCCAGCCCCGTTCCTGATGCTCGGATCTAGGTGCGGTCCCTGCCCACAAAATGTGTGGGGCCATCAGCCACGGGCCGTGGGGCCCTGCCCAGCACGCACTCCAGCTTTGGCTCCCACCTGCCCACCAAGCCGCAGGAACCACCTTACTGGGAGAAGGGAGCCGACGATGCCCCCCTGATGCTCCTCCCGGTCCCGCAACGGGGCTGGGCTCTGTGCAGAGACGGGGGAGCCCTTTCTCCCCAGCCTGGTGACACCCTGAGTCCCATGGGCCTGAAGCCTTAACTGGGCACCCAGTCTCACGAAATCTGCCTTGGCGGCCTCATCAGCTTGCACCTCCAATGTCTGGCTCCCACCGAAACCCAGAGCTCAAGAGAGCCCAGAGGAGCAGACACCTTGCAGTTCATCTTCCCCTCTTCCCTGGCTCCCTTTTCCTACCAAATACCCCAAACCCAGGCCAAACGGAACTATACGTGTGTGTGTGTGTGTGTGTGTGTGTGTGTGTGTGCGTGTGCGTGCGCACAGCACATCTGTAGCCAGGCAAAAATGCCTTCTTCTTTCCCCATCAGACTGAGGGGGGACTAGAATCCAGGAATCCGACTCCTAACCCAATGTCTGTCCCCAGAATGATCAGGTGGGGAGGCCCTGCCCACCCCCCTGCTTGTCTGACTGGCTGCAGAGGGAGCCCCAGGCAGCCAGGCCTGGACCAGGGTGCTGCTGAGGTTGGGGAGTCTCTGCACAAGGAGCTGGGTGGCTACAGCCCTCAGGGGAGCCTTCTTGCCCCCAGACCCAGCCTGGATTGTTCCCCTCCCCCAACTCACCCATCCACTTTACGGGCTAAGATCTGGTGCTTGGGCCCCAAGGGCAGTGGCAGTCCCTGGGGGGGCGGGGCAATTGGATGGCCTGAGAGGCACCTTCCTGCCTTTTTCCAGGATGGATCCAGGGGCCACCCAGTCCTCAGCTCAAATCCCCTCTTTCTGTAGTTCTGGATTGCACGGACCATTGGGGGCATCATCCAGGGCAATAGGAAGGGCTCCACTGAAGAGAGTCCCCCCTTGAGGCCCCCCACAAGGCCTCTGAAGTGGCCCCCTGGGTGCTGGGCCCCCACTCCAGGCCAGGGCCTCTGGATGCTGCCTGTGTTCCCATTAAGGGCAGTCAGCTCTGACCCTGTTGGGGAGAAGCCTCTTTGGGCTCAGAGGGACCCAAGAGTGCCACACACTGCTGAGAAGGGGTGCTGGGGTCTTGCTGGGGTCAGGAGATCTGGGTTCCAGTCTCCAGCTTGCCCCGGGGCCCCCTCTCCCTTGCTAGGCCCCAGGTTTTCCCACCCCAACAACGAGAGAGCTTGATGTTCTCTGTAGGCCTTGGCAGCAGAGATGTTCTAGAATGCCAAGCAGACCAATAGGGATATTACGGCAGCGACCAGTCCCCAAGGGCAGACCGGCCCAGTGAGCTCCCCAGGCTGGTGGTCCGCCTCTCAGCCTAGCAGGACCCCACCCCAACTGTATCACTCGCCCCTGAATCTCCAGGCTCTGGAAACTTCCACACTGCTCAAACCCACAGGGCTCAGGACACATTTATGTTCCGGAATACTGACCAACATTAACTTTGGGCTAACAGAGGGCTCCCTGCACCTCAAATGTTGCTACACGGAGGGGCAGAGCTGGGTGCTACTAAAGGGAACAGGGAAAAGATTCTATAGGAGGAAGAGGAGACAAGCTTCAGGCTTCTCAGAGATCCCCAGCCCCCATGGCCCACTCCCCACTCCTGCCCTCCTGGCAGACATGGCTCTTCCATCACCACCGGGCTTTCTTGCTTATAACCCTCCAGACTGTCACCATCCATTGATAGCAGGTCGATTCTCAAGTCTTCACACAAAAGGTAATTTCCAGAGTGTCAAAGATCATCCTTGAAAACCTCCTAGGGGTGCCTGGGTGGCTCAGTTGGTGAAGTGTCCAACTCTTGATTTCGGCTCAGGTCATGGTCTCAGGGTTATGAGATGGAGCCCTGAGTTGGGCTCTGCATCAGGCGCAGAGTCTGCTTGAGATTCTCTCTCCCTCTGCCCCTCCTCCCCTGCTCCCTCTCTCTCTAAAAAGAAAGAAAGAAAGAAAGAAAGAAAGAAAGAAAGAAAGAAAGAAAGAAAGAAAGAAAGAAAAAGAAAGAAAGAAAAGGAAGAAAGAGGGGTGCTTGGGTGGCTCAGTCGTTGGGCATCTGCCTTCGGCTCAGGTCATGATCCCAGGGTCCTGGGATCGGGCCCCGCGTCGGGCTCCCTGCTCAGTGGGGAGCCTGCTTCTCCCTCTCCCTCTGCCTGCCGCTCTGCCTGCTTGTGCTCTCTCTCTCTGTGTCAAGTGAATAAATAAAATCTTTAAAAAAGAAAGAAAGAAAGAAAGAAAGAAAGAAAGAAAGAAAGAAAGAAAGAAAGAAAGAAAGAAAGAAAGAAAGAAAGAAAGAAAGAAGAAGAGAAAAGGAAAGAAAAATCTCCTAAATCTCAAAGTACAGGATAGTTCAGACTCTTAATGGATCCAACCCAGGCGGTTTTTCCCTCCAGCCTGGCTGCAGATCACTGTGCGGTTGGTTGACACCAGATGATGGGCTCGAAAGCGGTCGGGAATCTGAAGTATATGAAAATGCCTGTCTTTAAAAGCTACAGTCCCTCAGGGCAGTGGGAGAAGCACTGAGCTCGACAAAGGGAACAGCAAAAACGAAGGCCCATGTCTTCCTGTCTCTCCCTGAGAACAGTACCGTCACTACTACAAACTCACCTGATCCAGATGAACTGTTAGCTTTCTCCCCCGCAAACAAGGAACACGGAGTTGAGAGGGAGTGGAGAATTTGCATGAGTTTCATGCCACATTGTGCAAATGCACTTAATTTGGCATCCCCACAATAGCTTATGAACACCTGCAGGGCATTTTCCATTCTCCATGTCTCAGTAACCTTGCGGTATAAATCTGTTGACACTGGGATAGTGTTACTGTTCTTGCAGGAGGGCTTCCCAAATCTGACACCTTTCTGAGAAACTCCTCACCTTTCAGGACTCGGTGACAAGCTGAGGCCACCTTCAACTGCAGATGCAGCAGCTGGAAGTGCCAAGGGCTGGCTTTCTTAGACTCCCTGGCAGCGAAGGAGCAAGCATGTGACTTGAACTCTCTCTCAGGCAACCAGACGTCCCTCCCCAGACGTAAAGATGCAGAGCATCAGAGACTCTCTTGGTTGGGGGGCTGTGGCGAGAGCAGCAGGGGCTCTGAATTTGCAGAGGCACCCAGGGATTGAAGCCGTGACCCCCACACATCCATAAGGAGAAGACTGACGACCCAGCAGAAATAGGGGTGATGGACATGAGTGGGCAAGTCACAGCCGAGGGAAGCAAATGGCCAAGCAACAGGCAAAGAGTTGTGTGGCCACACTGGTGATCGGGGGAGGGAAAATGGTGATGAGACTCTCTTTCACACCCATCAGCTTAATAACAATGTTAAAGTCTAAAGGCTGGGAAATGGCATCTCTTTAAAGTTTTGTAAAACATGGGGCGCCTGGGTGGCTCAGTCGGTTAAGTGTCTGCCTTCGGCTCAGGTCATGATCCCAGGGTCCTGGGATTGAGTCCCGCGTCGGGCTCCCTGCTCAGAAGAGAGCCTGCTTCTCCCTCTGCCTGCCGCTCTGCCTGCTTGTGCTCTTTCTCTGTCAAATAAATAAATAAACCTTGAAAAATATATAAAATAAAATAAATAAAGTTTTGTAAAACAAATGCCAAAATGTAGAAATCTGGCGACGTACATACCCCCGCGGTTCCCCATCTAGAGGCTCCCCCACAGAGAGTTCCAGCCCTTGTGTGTAGGATGGAAGTGTTGATCCTTTCCGGTCTGGGGGCAACCATGGGGGAGAGGCTAAGTGAGGCAGTCTAGGGGCAACATAAGCAGCCTACTCCAGGGCTCTCAACTCTGTCCTGTTTATGCCGATGAGATGGGTGCATTATCATACTCTGTTCATGCTGCATGATGTGAAACAGGCAGAGAAGTATTGCTCATACCTGTGCACGGGACAGAGATTGCAAAGATGGTCATTGCAACATTGTCATAATAGTGGGAAATAGAAACCATACTTCTCTGTAGTGGGTGCTGTGGTGGGCTGCCTAGACCCCTTTCAGTACGGAGACACTCGCTGCCCCATCTCCTGGGAGTGTTGGCTGCTATTGGCTCATAACTGAGTTCTTCTCTGAGAATGGCCTTCGGTCGAAGGGAGCTGCCTTGCCCAAGCTTATAGCCCTCGCCGGGGGAGCCTACCTCCAATGACAGATCAGTGCAGGAGTATAGATGCCCAGCCCCTTTGTCTCAGCTCAGCACAAGTCCATGGGGCTTCCCCAACTCCAGCCTGCACTCCCCATATGGTCCTTTGAAGCTTGTGATGCATCTGTCCTGCAGCCTGCTTCTCTTCCACGCAAGCCTGCTTCCCACAGTCCCTCCCACTTATCAGTCCTGAGAGCACTCCCCATGAGCCACCTGCTTGAAAATCTCCATCTCAAAGTCTGTTTCTCTGGAAACCTACTTGTAACAGAGGTGGTCCAAGAACAGGCACTCTAAATTGGGACTTTGGAGCTGGATCGCCCTACTTGGCCAGATGGCAATGAGGACCCATCACTGGGGACAGGCGGGATACACAAGCACCTGGCGTGTGGAAGTGTTAACATTCTCACAGAGGGTGAGCCAGGATAGGAAACTGGCAGAAGGGAACACGCTGGTTGCCACAACGTCTCAGGCATTTGAGAGAGACTGGAGGGCTCTCGTCGAGTACAATACATGCATCAGGGAAAGACAATGAAAGGCTGAAGGGGATTAATCACTGGCTTATGGTAAAGGGTACAGCTCTCATCTCCTGCAGCAGAGGGCATAAAAAGCTCAGGATCGAGCCCCGGACTTACTCATAAAAATAGCAGCACTCCAAAGAAAGCAGAATCCTCAACTGATTCTGACAGATCTACTTATGCCAAAATTAGCACCCCGGTTGGGCAGGCGTGGGACCTTGGTGCTTAAGATGGGGTCAGGGTGCTCAAGAATCTTGAAACCCTAGATCTTCCTGAACCTTATGGCCCCACAGAAGCGGCCCCTCCTCCCTTCTAAAGGTGCTTCCCTTTGCTTAAAGATGGTGCAGAGGCCTTGATCTTGTAAGATAGGATTGACCCCTCCCCCCCTTGCCCTGGCCTTCACCAATTACCAGGGTCAAGTCACAGCTGGGCCTGGGTGCTGGGTGTACTGAGGAGGGGAAAGGACTATACCCTGAAGGTGCTGCGGGATCTTGTCCATCTACACTGGCTTGCGGGAGCCAGGAGAACACAATGGAATTAAATCCTGAGGGTTCTGAACAGAGGGGGTTGGACTATAGAGTTGGATAAAGGAGAGTATATTGATATGAGAGCACTCTTCCATGATCAGATTAAACACCCAGGCAAGGACCTTGGGAGATGGTACTAATGTGCTACTAGAATGGAGCTTATAAGCTTGGAGAAAGTGATGGACTGTGCCAAGTAAAGGAGACATGCCAGAGCTGTTGCGGCAGACAACAGAGGAAGGAACACTCATAGACGCAGGTGTGTTAGAGTGGATATGCCATGTAAAGGCGAAATACCCACCAGCCAGCCATGTTCCATGGACAGTCCAGAGAGCACTGCATTTACCAACACAATAAGGAATAATGTAATGAGGAGGCCCCAGCATCACTAAGAAACTCGCTGGTGGCACACCTATGGAGCCAGGCGGAGGTAGGCGATGCTGTTATAGAACAGACTCCCTCCTCACAATGGGGATGATAAGGTCTTGAATAGATGCTTAACCATCGGAAGTAGAATGGTGCAATCATCGTAATGAAAAGCGAAACTGCAAGGGCAATCAGGAGAGCATGATCCAAAGCAAGATTAAGGAAATTATTAATAGAATAAGACATCCCCAGGGGGAAGATAGATGGGCAACTAATAGGGTAATGTTCAATCTATACAAGCAAAAGAAATCAAGGATAGATTATCAGAAGGCCAAGAGTAGCCATGTAGTAACCTAATAAAGGCACGGTTCCTTGGCCAATTTCTGGGCCTGGACCCAGAAACTACTAACTGAAGGAGAAGCCAGGTTGCCATGAGGAAAAACCCCGCCACACCATATATGGTCATCATCTCCCCAGTTTTTCTCCAAAGGGTTCTATAGTCATTGACATGGACAACTGTATACTTGAGAAAGGAAAATCCCCTTACATTGCAGTGGCTTTCAAATACAGGATTTGAATTAACGTTGATAATTAAGGAACTGAAATGGTATCATGCCCCCCACCTTTAAAGGAGATGTGGGGACCAGGCAATAAGTGATATACCAGCTTGATGCACATCTGATTCATAGTGGGTTCACTGAGACCCTAGACCCAACCAGTGTCATTCTCCCAGCCCCAAATATATGATAGGAAGAGACATACATGGTTGTTGTTACAACCCCGCATTGGTTCCTTGGCCTATGATAAGGACTATAACAGTGGAAGAGGCCAAGTGAGAAGCCCCTGACACCACCTTCCCATTCTAGCCAAGATAGAAAGTCAAAAAAAAACAATATTGCATCCCAGGGAGAATGGCAGAGATGCATGCCACCCTTAAAACCTGAAGGATGTATGGTCTCCGTCCTATTCCCATTTAATTCACTCATCTGGCTCCTAAATAACAGGTGGGCCTGGAAGATGACAGTGAAGTGTAGTAGCCTCACTTGCAGCTTCCCGATGAGGCACAGTCTTTCCTAACACAGCCCCAAGTGCATAGTGTGCAGCCTTTGATCTGGCGAATGCATTCTTTTCCATTCCTTTCAGGAAAGGGATCAGAAAGATTTCCCACTTGTGGAAGAAGAGCAATAGTATACATTTTCAGCCTTCCCAAGGCTAAGTTAACTTTCCTGCTGTCTATCATAATACAGTCCAAAGAGACTGGCTGGACATCCCACAGAAAATCACAGTGATCTACCATATCAGCGACATCATGCTAATTGGAGGAACAAGCAGTGGCAAGTATTTTGGAGGCTTTTGTAAGATATATGTATGAGACTAAGATCAAACCCTATTGTAAATTCCTGATGCTGCCACATCAGTGAAGTTTTTAAGAGTCCAGTGGTCTGGGATATCCCCTCAAACTTAAAAAAAAAAAAAAAAGCAAATGATTGCAACCTGTACCTCCTACCACAAAGGATGATGTCTGATAGGACTTTTCAGGTTCTGGAGGCAGCATATGCCATACCTAGAAATATTGCTCCAATCCACATACCACATGATATATAAGGGTGCCGGTCTCGAGTGGGACCCAGAGCAGGAAAATGCTCTACAGCAGATCTAGTCTATCGTGTAAACAACTCTGCTACTTGGGTCATATGACCCAGCAGACCCTACGGTGTTAAAGGCACTTTTCCACCCATGGCAAGTCCCAACAGAAGAAGAAGGATGTACCATTTGCAACAAAAAAAGTATATACCTTTTATAAAATATACACCTTTTTTTAATAAAAGTGTACACCTTTTATAAAATAGCTCCCAAAGTGCTACTGAGCCTGGTTAGAGATGAACCATCTGACCTTGAACCTCAAATGACTATACAGCTGAGTTCCATCAGACCTCCTAAGTCAAAAGTTTGGCTGGGCCCAACAGCAATTGACCATACAACGGAGGGAAGACATCTCAGATCAGGAAAAGCAAGGCCTGATGATATAAGGAGGCTGCATGAGTGGGGAGCCCACACTGCCATGTCATCCACCACTGGTTCCTCTCTTTCAGCTCACACAAATGGCCTCTGGGTTGGGGGAAAACTTTTGACCAGCTGATGGAGAAGAAAAAGCCCAAGCTTGATTCACAGATGGGTCATTTCAGAATGTGGTGCAAGCCAGAAATGATCTGTTGTTATTCTACCACCTTGGAAGTGGTGAGTGAAAATCTTCCCAATGGCAGGGCTCTAGGGGGCATGCCTGATCATTCCATTTGTGCTGGAAAAGAAGTAGCTCAAGGTTAGACTCTACATGGGTTCATGGGCATTGGCAAGTGGCTGGGCTGTTTGGTCAGAGGCCTGGAAGGAGAAAAAGCAGAAGGTTGGTGTCAAGAAGTTCTGGGGAAGAGGAACATGATAGACACGTGAGAGTGAGTATGAACTGTAAAGATCTATGTGGCTTGTGTTAACTCCCATCGGAGAGTAGCCACCATAGAAGACGTGCTAAACGACCAAGTAGACAGCACAACTTGGCCAGTCAGTGTCAGCCGGTCTCCGTAGTTGGCCACCTCAATGCTGGTAAAATGGGCTCATGAATGGAGTCGTTATAATGGCAGGAATGGAGGCTATTTATGGGCCAAAACCATGAGCTGCCACTCGCCAGAGTGGATCTAGCTACCGCCACTGCAGAACGTCCATTCAGCCAACGACAGAGACCAGCACTGAGCCCTCGATATGACACTATTGCTTGAAAAGAACAACCAATCCCTTGGTGACAAGTTACCTACACTGGACCCCCTATCAGCCTGAAAGAGACAGCAAATCTTCTTGGCTGAAATCAACACATATTCTGTATATGGATTTGCCTTTCCTGCTTGCAGGGTCCAGTCAGTACCACTGCCCTGAGATTTGCAGAGTGGTCTGATCTGCTACATAGGATCTGAAATGACAATGCCTCCATTCAAGAAACCCACTTAACAGCAAAGGGGCTGCAGTGGTGGGCAAATGACCGTGGATCCCGATCACAAACTGCACCACTCAGAAGTTACTGGCCTGAAAGTTGTAGCCAAGATGCCGGCTTGGAGAGGAAGATACATCCTTCACGATGCGAATAAACTCCAAAGCAAAGATCACTGTGCATGGCGTTCTCAATAAGGTAGATGAGTCCAGGAACCACAGATAGAAATAGGAGTGGCCCAATTACCATCATTTACCATAACCTAACTGGGGAATTTGGGTTTCTCATTTCCTCAACTTTAGGCTTTGTGGACCTAAAAGTTCTGATTTCCAGAGGGGGACATGCTCCTACCAGGGGACACAGTAAAGATCCCATTAAACTTAAAATTATAGCTTCCACCTGGCTACTTCGGTTTCCTCATGCCAAGAGGCCAACAGGCAAGGACATAAGTCACTATATCGGCAAGTGTAATTTCGCTATTAGCAGAAGAATGTAGGGCTGCCATTATATAATGAGAGCAGAGGAAAATAGATTAGGAAACCAGGTAATCAACTGAGTGTCCCTTAGTATTTCCCAGTTCTGACAGCAAAGAGACACAGACAGTAATTATGGCCTGGGAAGAACAGGATGACCAAGGGTACAGACCCCCAGTGATGAGAGTCAGGGTCATACCAGCAGGAACGCCACCAGCCCAGCAGATGTGCTAACAGAGGGTGAAATGAACATAGAATGGGTATGAGATGAACACGAATGGACAGTAGAAATGGGAGATGATGCGATCCCCGTATAGCCTCCGTACCAGCCGTGGTGGCAAGGGCTACAGTTTGTCCCTCGCTTCCCTTTTGTCATTTTCCCTGGAAAAAGAGACCAGCCAGAATCCTGGAGGACCTGCTCCCAGAGGTGGTGAATTTACCACATGAAGCAGGTGGATCTGAACCGTGGAAGAGCTGGGCTGTACTGGATACTGGGGTGAGCTGCCCAGCTCCCCCCTGAGGACAGAGGCACCCCCTCCCTCCTGGATGCCGCAAGTGTTGGCTGCAGGTGGTCCCCACATGAGTCCTCTCTGGGACTTGACCTTCAGCAAATGGAGCTGCCTCACCTAAAGTCATGGCTCTTTCCTGGAGGCAGCCTTCATCCAGTGCCTGGACAACGAGGGGGGCACAAACCCTGGGAAACTTGTCTTGATGGAGGACAACTCTGAAAGGCTCACCCCATTCCAGTGCTCCCTGTGGGGGTCAGCTGAGGGCTCTGTCCTAACTACAGCACAGCTCCCACCTCTCTCTCTGCCCAGTTCTGCTTCCCTCGCTCCCTCACACTTGGGACAACACTCCCCAGCACACTTGCTGCTCACAGATCTCTGTCTCCAAGTCCGCTTCCTGCAAAACCAAGCCAAATAGATTCAATGACGAAAATTTATGCTCTCTGATTTTTTCATAAATGAAATTCCACACAGCTTTTAAAAGGAATGAACTGGAACAAGGTAGCGCAACAACAATGCTTAAAAAGCGTAACAAATATGACCTTGTGTGAAAAACAAATATGAAACTGAAGGATATGAACATGTAAAAACGTTATCCACAAGAAACAATATTCTATGCTCTTTATGGCTGGACCAAACTGCCGTAAAGATATTAAAACACAAATCTGGTTCCCCAAATTTATCCGAGTGGCAGCTTCTGTGGAGGAGAGGAAGAAAATGAATGTAAAGGGCTTCAGAAAGGACTTTAATGTTTTAAGTGACATATTTTATCTTTTAATTTTTTTAAAAAATATTTGAAACAGAGATGACCAAATTTTGTCATATGTCAGTTCTGGGTGGTTAGCATATTTGTTGTATTGATTTACTATAGCTTTCTGTATTAAACTTTTTGCCAAGCTTAAAAAAAAATGCAATATGGGGGCGCCTGGCAGCTCAGTCGGTTAAGCGCCTGACTCTTGGTTTCAGTTCAGGTCATGATCTCAGGGGCGTGAGATCGGGCCCCACATCAGGCTCTGCGCTCAGCAGGGAGTCTGCTTGAGACTCTCCCTCTCCCTCTGCCCTCACTCGCAAATAAATAAATAAATCTTTTTTTAAAAATGTGATACGTTATGACCAGCATTCTGAAAAGCGTGAAGGTGTGCCGTGTTCAGTGCAGGATCAAGAGAGAAGGAATCCATCAGGTAGAATCCTAGGGACAGCATCCTAGACCCAGGAGCATCCAAGCCCAGCAAATGCTCCAAGATCAAAACAGCAGGGCCATCTGGTGTGGACAGAACAGAAGGCCTGGGTAAAACAGTGGCACAGGAGGCTGGGAAGCCCGAAAGGAGCAGATCAGGCAGAGCCTTACACACACACACACACACACACACACACACACACACACACACACCCCTTGGTTCTTTCTAGGAGCTGTCACCCTGATCTGGGGACTCCACACAGACACACTGGAGACTCCACAGAGAAGAATAAGTTCTGAATTGTGCAAAATGTGGCCCAGGTGTCCATTTTCTGGATCTGATGTCCTCTAATAAAAACACTAAGTAACATACTCTGTCAACATAATGAACCACTTTGGGCCCTGACCCTAGAATCAGGCCAACCTGGGTTCATATTCTGGCTCCACCATCAACTACCCGACTGGCCCTGAGCAAGACAGTGACCTTTCCGAGCCTCCGTTCCCTCCTCTGTAAATTGCGACAGATGACCACAGGCCTTCCTGTGGGTGGGAAGACACGGTGAAGCGGCCCATGCAGCGCGGACAGTGCCCGGCACAGAGCAAGCTCTCTGTGCATGTCAGTCGCCAAAGTCGCCAGGGAGGACTCTCCCAGAGCCTCCTGCCAGGTGTCCTTCCCAAGGAAAAGTCACTCTGCCTTGGGAATTAGTGAGGAAAGGAGCCCTTCCTAGACAGTCCCCAAATTCCTCACTCCTCAAACAGGAGGGGATAAAAGAGTTCCTTAATTGGTACCACAGAGACTTTTCCACGGAGAAAGAAATAGAACTTCTAAATTAAAGGCAGATTTCTCTGCAGGAGGGGCAGCTGGCCTGGAGCCGGAGCCCAGCTGCTGAGCCATTTTCCAGAAGGGAGGTCAGGGTGGAGGGAGTAGTGTCTGGGGAGGACGTGCACCCCACCCAAACTTGCCTGAGTGTTCCTCGTGTTTGTTATCTGATGGGCACCTTACAGGTGGGTGGCGCTGCCAGGGTCCCCTGGCCGTATCTCCAGCTGTAGCTTGGCCCGGCTGGTTCCCGGTGATGGGGTGCAGGGAACGAGATAGGCTGTAGGAGAGACCAGTCCAGCGGGCGGGCAGAGCTATGCTTCAGATAGCTATAACCCCCAGCGGGGCCCAGGCTCGCGGGGACAGTGGTGGAAGAGGGGCATCAGCACATCAAGGTGGGCTCCCTGTGGGAGCAGGTACCAGTCGGAGACCCACTAAGAGGTGTCCCGGTGCATGGCCGGTCCTCCTGAATGGCCTCTGGTCTGAGAAATGACTGGGGAACCAAAGCCAGGTGCAGATTTCAGGAAGCTCAGGAGCCCCGTGTTTGGGCTAGATGAACATTCAATCATGCACTTACCACGCAGTCATACTTTCATTTGTCCAGAACCCTTTGGGAGCTCTGCCGCATGCCCCAGGGCCTGGGACTCAGCAGTGACACGCTCTGGCCTCCCGGTGTTTTCGGTGAAGTGAGGCATGAAGCCTGACCTCCAAGCAGGCTGCCACAGGACTGGGTCTCCCCGGCCCCGACCGTCTCAGGCCACCTCTGCCCCAAGGCCTGGCAAGGGTCTATGCCAGATGGACCCCGCTGATTTTTAGACCAAACCCTAGCTTTGCAGAGTGCAAATGCTGGGTCAAAAGTCCACCCTTGGCCCCAATGTCATCACCGATTCAGGCAAAGATTATCAATCAATGTGTTAAAACCATTAGGTGAATTGTTAATGCGTAACTGGATATTCACATTGTACAAAATAAGACCCTACAGATTTCCTTCGGGCCCAGGAAGAAAAAAATGGAACCAGAGGGGTGAGGCTGTCCCCACCCTGACCCTGGAGTCAGTCTTGCATGAGAAACAGTGGGACGACCAGCAATCTTGTGTCTGCCCAGTGATACGATTTGAGGCTCCAAGCTATCCCACGATCTGCTCCAGCCAGAAGATGTATATGGGGTCCATCAAACTGCAGACTTGACTTCCAGTTCACAGGATGGAAAAGGAATAAAGGAACAAGCTGAACGGTGACAAAAGGAAGAACCCCACTAATCATCTGCCAGATGATTGAGCCTCTCCCTTCAACCAGCCACAACAAAGGGCACTGTGCTAGATGGAAGGCAATCCAAGGGACAGGTGCCCCCAGGCACTGCAAGGTCCCAGACGATCTTCTGCTTGCACGAACTGGCTACAACACATTGCTAAGGCAACGGATTTCCTCACTAAATATGGACCAGGTATCAGATGATACTTAGAAATAATGATTAACCTCATTAAGCGGGGTAATGTTGTTTTAGCTCAATAGAAAATGCCCTCATCTTTTAAAGATGCACACTTGAGTAACAGAAAAACTCCAGAATGTTCCTAGTTCCTTGTGGTAGACACAATTCCAAGATGGTCTCCAAGAGTCTCATCTCCCCGGTATACATGCCCTGGGTGTGAATACCATGGGATATCACTCCTGTGATTAGGTTACATGATGTTGCAAGGGTGAAGGAATTTTTCAGATGTCCCTCCCTATTCGGCTGGCTTTAAATTAATCAAAAGGGAGATTATCCTGGATGGACTTGACCTAATCAGGTGAGCCCTTTAAAAGAGGGCCTGGAGGCCAGAGATGGAAGATGTCAGAGAGATCTGAAGCAGCAGCCGGTATATCCCTGTTGGCCTTGAAGAAGCAAACTGCCATATTGTGGAGAAGGCCACATGGCAGGGAAGAGAAGGTACACTCTAGGACTTGAGGACTTCAGTCCTACAACCACCAACAATTCTATAAATTCAGTAGAGGACCCCCGGGTTCATATGAGACCCAGCCCTGGCAGACAACCTTGCTCTCAGCCTAGTGAGACCCTGAAGAGAGAGGCCCCCCAACCCGTGCCTGGACACTTGCCCCACAGAAGTTGTGAGATGATAGATTTACATTGTTTTAAGCCATTCAATTTATGGCAACTTATGATGCTTCTTTATTCATAATAGCCAAAAGCCAGAAACTGCCCGAATATCCCTCAACCCGAGAATGAGTAAACAAATTGCGATACACCCGCACAATCAGAATCACACTCAGCATTAGAAAAGAATGAGCCACTGGTACATAGCACAGCTTGGGAGAATCTCAAAACCATTATGGTGAGCAAAAGAAGCCAAATACAAAAAGACCGTAAGTCTATGTTTATAGTCCATGATTCCATTTGCATGATATTTAAGCGCAGGAAAAAACGAAATCCATGGTGATAGAATCAGAACTGTGGTTGCCTGTGTGCGGGACAGAGGAGAATTCACTGAAAAGGAGCATAAAGAACTTCCTGGCGCGATGAGAATGTTCTACATCTTCCTCTTCATTTGGGTATGGATTACATGAATTTTGTTCATTGGTGAAAACTCATCCAACTGTATACTTAAAATCTATACCTTTCATCACATGTAAATAATTCCTCAACTTAAAAATAATGCGGATTCTACCCTCAGGTGTTTAGAGACTGGCAGATGGTTCTTCCTGGACCTGGAGGCAAGAGAGCAATGGGTGGAGGGGAGGATTCTTCAAGATGCTCACACTCACGTGTTTGCACATGCGCAAGCACACGCGCGTGCACACACGCACACACACAGATGGTGGCATTCCAGGCCGATCAAGGCTCCCCTTTGGCCTTTGCCTCGTTTAATGTGGCGAAGGCAACTGCCTCCCAGCTCCCAGGTCACTGCCCTGTGTGTCCGCCTGTCAAGATAAGAAGTCAGAGGCAGATGCTGCTAATTACCTGGCCTTTCAAGTGCTCCCACGGCCTCACATCTGGCTCCATCTCCAACATCCAGCTTGAGCCAATAAAAGCCAAATGAAATCACAAAGGGCTAATTTGGTGGTCAGCGTTCTGACAGGCTGCGCATGAGACGGTGTGGGGGCAGGACGAGGGCATGGCTGGGAGCGTGGGGCAGGGAGGGACATCTTGCTGAGCGTGCCGGCAGGACAGAGAGGTGAGAAGGCCACCCCTTCCTCAGAGCGAACTGCTTCTGCCCTGGCCGAGCCCAGAGCGGGTCCTGGAAGAATTCTGGCTGCTCGGATCTGTTTGACCTCTCGGGGTGGGGGGGCACTGCCTTCTGTGCCAGCCAGTGGCCGGCGGCCAGAGGCACCTTGGGAGTTTCATGTTAGGCCTGCAGGTGGGAGCCCCAGCATCCCAGTGGCCCAGCTTCTCCTGGGCACCACCTTATGCCTCCAGGAGGTTTGTGGGAGAGCAGGAACCTATGCCAAATATTGCCAGGGGGAGACCTCCCCCAGAGCCACCTGGGACAAGGCAGAATGGAAAATCACCTGGCGTTGGAGAGACTTTTGGAAAAGCCCTCAACCCCCCTGCCCTGCCACCTGGTTTGAAATTCCACCATTGAAGAGAAGCTTCTCTCTGAATTGTAAAGGCTCTGCAGTCCCCCTACTAACACACAGGTCCTGGGGAGGTGTCACCCCTTAAGTCTCATATCTTGGGGACTAATATTCTTAAGTCTCAGAGGAGAGAGGCTACAGGCATAGAAGAAAGATCAGTGACCTCTCTGAATGATGGACCTCAGTATCCCCATCTGTGTAATGAGGCCATGCAGTTGGATGACCTCCCAGGTTAAAGAGAAATGGTGAGTCTGCCCTCCCCACTCCTTAGCTCTGCCTCCTTGATCAAAGATTGCCAACGGGCAGCCCTGCAAGGCAGAGTCAGCCAGCAGACGTGTTTGCTTTGGCCTGCGGAGCGTTTGAAGAGAATATGGGCCAACATTTAAAAAGGGACAGATTTCACATGTTAAAAATGCCGAATGCCTTGCTCCTTTGGGGCAATGGGAAGCTCTGAGGGCACCAGCCCCACATTCCCCACCACAGGAATGGTTCCATGCTAGGGTCGGCCACCCCATGCAGACAGGGGCTCGCAGCCTTCAGTTTGCCTCAGTCTCCACCGGGCCCCATTGCTCCTCGTTCCTCGCCCCTCCCCTCAGCTCGCTTGGCCCTCTCCTTTATTTGCCTGACCCTTGCAGGCACCTGAGTTGACGAGCGCATTCTGGATGGTCCTGGCTGGCAGCCCCTCACGGCACAGTGGATGGGTGACCCCGGGCCCTGCGCTCCTCACGGGCTCTGGGCGCTCTTCTGCTCCCTCTTTGGAAAGCCAAAATAGAGCTGGGGAGCGCGGGATGCTGGGAGCCCTTTGAAGGCCGTGCCGTGGGATTATTTTGCTAAACATAAAAACCCAAAAGCAGCGGGGCCACTGATGTGTTTTCGCAAATTCCAGCAAATTAAAAAAACGTGTGTGCAGAATTCAATTGGGGGCCAGAGGCTGGCTTTCATGAGAGAAGAAACTGTTGGCCAAGACAAAGCAGCAGATTAACTTTTACGGAATATGTTTCTCTCCAGGATGTGGCTCCCACAAGCAGGCTCCTCGTGTCTGTGACGAGAGATGCCGCTTCAACCTTTATCTGAGGTTATGCCGAGGCCGGCAGCAAGCCTGTAGTAAGACTTAAAATGGCTCGGCAGCAAATGTCAGAGCTGTTTGATCTGCTTTTAGAAAATCACCTTTCAAGGCACTGGAAGATACTTGACACTTTGCAAAGAGATTAGAAACTTTTCAGCTGACTTGGAAAAAGAGACCAAGCCGGTCTGATTCCCTTGGAAGCAGGAGGGGGACCCCAGCCGTGCCCAGGGCCGGGGAGTCCGAAGCCAGTGGCCTCGCTTTAAAGCGAAGAGCCAGCTCCCAGCATGGCTGTAGCTGCCCACTCCTTCTGCCCTTGGCATCTAGGATGGTCCCGGGGAGTTTTCCTTTCTGTGCTCTCGGGGAGAGGAGGTGGCACCAGGCAGGGTTAACGTGCAAAGTAACAACTGCTAAGTTGTGGACGTCAGCACTCAGCCGACTGAAAACAGCTACCCCGTCGGCCCAGCCCAGCGGCTGGTCTGGAGGCCCTGGATAGAGATGCAGAACTCAGGGCAGGACCTGGGCTGTCCAATCAGTCAGTACAGGTGGCTTGGGGCATGCTGAGAGGGGTCATAGCAACTTCACGACTACCCGGTTCTCCCTTCCCCAATGGTCTCGCGACGGTCCTTTCTGATTGCTCACTGCCCTCATCCTGGCCTGGACCTGCCTCTTCTCCCATTCACATTATTTCAACTGCTTTCCAACTGGCCCCGTTCCTCTGCCCTCCTCCCCCAATCCACACCATCCACGACCACCATTGAATCGTCCTGAAATTCTGTTGCTCTGAAGCCACCTACAAAACCAACACCTGACCCCAAAACTTCCAGTCTTTCCCTGGGAATAGTGACTTTTGTCGCAACCATTATTATTCTATTTCGGTCATGGGTTGTCTTTTATATGGTTTAACTAATTTAATACAACCTCTTTCTTACCAGCCTCATTTTACATCTGAGAAAGGTTGAGGCTTAAAGAGATTAATTGGCTTATAGAACACAGAAAGTAAGTGGGACTCGAAACTGGACCTCCTCCCCAGAACCATGCACAGAAACTTTGGGCCATACGCATGCTCCCTGTTCTCACCAAACATTGCCAGAAAAGCCACATCCTCCAAAACCACGGCAAAGATTGGTGAGGTCTCTAAAATAGGCTGCACCCACATACCACCAACAGCCCATCTCCACAGTGAATGCAAACAATGCTTTAAAAATGTAGTATTTCAGGCACAGGACCGATGGCATAAGAGAGGTATTCTGAGAAAAAGGATCCTGCTGGCATCCCATGAGGACTCCATGTCAGGTCAGCCCCTTTCAGGAAGCTACATGTGCCGCCCGAAATCAGTAGGTGGGAATCTAGACAAGGGATTCGGGAGGTGGCTTCCATCCCTATTTCTAAAACTACATTAGTTGTTTGACATTGGGCAAGCTGCTGGGGCTTAGTTTCCAAATGTGTAAAACAGGGCTGATAGCACTACCTGGCTTGACCAGTCAGGATAGGCGAGGTGATGCCATAGGGACAAATAAGCCCCAAATGTTGGCAGTTTGACACAACAGAGGTGTATTTCTTGCCCATGTTACACGTACAGTGAAGGTTGGTGAAGAGCTGTGCTCTCCTATCATAGTCATTCCTCAAGGACGCAAGGTGACAGAGGCTTCTTGATCTGTAACCTGGAATGGGCATCTCAGAACAAGGCTTCACAGTTCCCTGCAGCAAGTAAACAGAAGCCTGGAGGGTGATCACCAGCAATTAAATGCTTCAGCCCAATAATGACACATGTCACTCCTGCCTACATTTCATTGCCACAGGTCCCTGCCTAACTGCACAAAGTTTTAGAGCCACAGTCCCACCTACCAAGAAGCAGATGAGAAGTGGATTGGAATGAACAGCAGCCATGTCCCTCACACCTGCCTCTCGGGGTGTTGTCAGCACCCAATGGACTTCCATGGAAAAGCGACTGGGGAATCACCTGGAGCCGTGATTCTGATCCCAGTTCTAGTCCTGGTTCGGGAAGTGATCTTGGGAAAACAAAACCCCCCAGTTTCAATCTCCTTATCTGTGGTGTGGAGATATTAGTAACTACCTCATAGAGCTATTGTGAAAACAAGACAATGCATGCAGGACTCTGAGCACAGCATTAAGTCTTTGATCAACGGTTGGTGGCAGAGATGAGTTGACCATTTTTAAGACCAGGAATTCATGGGGGATTTATTTAAATGCCCTCTTCACTTTTGTGTATGCTTAAGTTTTTCCATAATAAAGAAAAATGTTTTTAACCTGGGAGAGGTTGAGTGATGACACAGAAATAGAGGAGTAAGGAGCTCTAAGAATTGATCCAAGAAACAACAATTAAACTGGCAAAAACTAACAAAATCAATTCTTTTGGAACACTGGAATCTAAAAAAAAGAAAAATTTACAGCAACTAGGGAAGTTCTTAATGAAGAAACAGGCTGCCAAATTTCAAAAAGTGTGCAGCATTTTTGCTTACCTTACCTATCATCCCCCATTCTCCAGCTCAGTGGCAGCCATGGGAATGGCAGCCTGCATTCCTGGTGTGCCTTGCTGGAGCTGGAGGGCAATGCGGATCTTGTTCTCAAAAAAAATTGTGGTCATGAATTTTGATTTGTCTGGCAGTTCCTTGAGAGACCAGCACAGAGGCTGGCCTTTGTTTTGTCCACCTCAGGCTGGAGTGGCTTTTGATGTGGAATCTGTAGAAAGCATTACACTACCTGTAGCCATTTGCCTGCCACTACCTGGGAGGACAGACAAGGCAAGCCACAGACAGACCCATAAGCCTGGGAAGGAAGAAACTAAAGAGGAAGACCCTTGGGGCACTAAGGTCTTCAAAGGACTCCTATGTATACCAGGGAATCTGGAGTACAATGTGCATTCCCAGGGATAGAACATGCTCAGAAAAGATCTGATAAGACCATAGGCTTCTACCTTAGGCTGATCTTTGGGGTCGGCACAAGCAGGAGGTGAAAGCCAAAGCAGATGTGTATGGGCCTGGCTTAGCATTAGAGGAGTGCCCTAGCTTAGAACCAATCTGCAAAGAGTAGGAGAGTATTTTTCTTCTTTTTGTTTCCAGGCTTTTAAGACAATCTCTCTGGTCACTGGCTAACCTCTGAGATAAAGGAACAGAGACTTCTGTGACCATATACAACAAGGAATACAGTCTTTGTGGGGGGGGGGGGGAATGGTTTGGAAGAGTCATTAACAAATGGATGGCTGCAGCCTTCAAAAATCAACAACAGCAAACTGGGGAGAATCTGACTTTGAGAGTTACCATACTATAATATTCAAAACGCCCACTTGTAAAAACAAAAAATTACAAGCCATACAAAGAAACAGGAAAGTATGAGCCATTCATCATAAGATGAAACAGTATTGCCGGAAACTGTCCCCAAGGAAGCCCAGATATTAGGCTTACTTGATAAAGACTTTAAATCAACTGTCTTAAATATGCTCGATGAGCTGAAGGAAACCACGGACAGAGAACTAAAGGAAACCAGAAGAACAAATTATGAACAAATAGAGAATATCAACAAAAGATAGAAAATATAAAAAGGAATCTAATAGGAATTCTGCAGCTGAAATGAAAAGCTCACTAGAAGTATTCAATAATAGATTTGACCAGGCAGGTGAAAGAATCAGCAAACCTGAAGGTAATGGACCAATTGAAAATTTCCAATCTGCTATGAAATGGAGTTGTGTCCCCCTCCATCTCTCTCTCACTCTCTCTACATGGCACACAGAAGAGACCATGTGAGCACACAGTGAGAAGGCAGCCACCTACAAGTCAAGAGAATGAAACCTACCTTGCTGACAACTTGACCTCAATTGACACAGAAAAGGCATTTGCAAATCCAACATTCTTTCCTGGTAAAAACAAGTCAGTAAACTAGGAATAGAACAGAACTTCAACGTGATAAAGGCGCCAAAAAACCCTTAGCTAACATAGTCAGTGGTAAAAGATTGAAAACTTTTCCCCTAAGATTAGAAACAAGACAAGATGCCTTTCTTTTATCTTTTTCACTTTTGTCACTTCTTTGCAACATAGTACCAGAAGTTCTAATCAGAGCAATTAGTCAAGAAAAACAATTAAAGGCCATCCACATTGGAAAGAAAGAAAGTTATCTTTACTCACAGATGACATGATCTTATAATGCAGAACACCCTAAAGAATCCACATCAAAAAAAAAAAAACCTGTTAGAAGTAAATAAATTCAGCAAAGTTGCAGAATATAAGAGTAACACGCAAAAATCATCTATATCTTATACATTAGCAAAGAGCAATCCGAAAAGGGAAAGTAATAAAACAATCCCATTTACAGTAGCAACTGAAAAGATAAAATATCTAGATGTAAATTTAACCAAGGGAGTGAGAGACTTGCTGAAAGAATAAAGATGACTTAAATAAATTGATTCATGGATTGGAAGACATAATATCACTAAAATGGCAATACTACCCAAAGCAGTCTACAGATGTGATGCGCTCCCTATCAAAATCCCAATCGTGATTTTGCAGAAAGAGAAGAACCTATCCTAAAATTCACACGGAATGTCAAGGGAGCCCAAATAGTCAAAACAATCTTGTAAAAGTACAAATTTGGAAGACTCACTCTTCCCGATTTCAAAGCTAATTATAGCCACAGTCATCAAAATAGTGTGGTCCTAGCTTGGGATGGACATATAGAACAATGGGGTAGAATAAAGGGCCCAGAAATCAACCTATATGTGCTCAATTAATTGGTTTATGACAAGGCTACTAAGACCATTCAATGGGGAAAGGACAATCTTTTCAACAAATTGTGCTGGGAAAACTGGATATCCACATGCAAAGTAATGAAGTTGGACCCTTACCTTATATACAAAGTTAATGCAAAATGGACCAAAGACCCAAATTTAAGAGTTAAAATTATAACACTGTTAAAAAGAAACATAGGAGAAAATTTTCATGACCTTGAACTTGGTGATGGTTTCTTAAGTATAACACTAAACACACAGGCCACAAAAGAAAAAAATAGATAAAATGGACTTCACAAAAATTAGAACTTGTGTGCATCAAAGACACTATCAAGAGGAAAAAGACAATTCACAAAATAGGAGAAAATATTTGCAAATCATATATCTGAGAAGAGAATAATATCAAGAATATATAAAGAACTCCTACACTCAAGAACAAGAAGACAAATAACCACATTCAAAAATAAACAAAAGATTGACACATCTCCAAAAAAGATCTACAAATGACCAATAAGCCCATGAAAAGATGCTCAACATCACTAGTCATTAGGGAAATGCAAATCCAAATCAAATGCCACTTCAAACTCACTAGGAGGACTATTATAAAAATATATATAAGGGGCACCAGGGTGGCTCAGTTGGTTAAGCGTCTGCCTTCAGTTCAGGTCATGATCCCAGGGTCCTGGGATCAAGCCCCATTAGGGGCTCCCTGCTCAGCAGGGAGCTTGCTTCTCCCTCTCCCTCTGCCCCTCCCCTCTGCTCATGCTCACTCTCTCTCATTCTGCTCTCTCTCTCTCTCTCTCTCTCAGGTAAATAAATAAAATCTTTAAAAAAATAAATATGAATAAATAAATATAAATAAAATATATATATATATATAAATTAGGGGCATCTGGGTGGTGCAGTCGGTTAAGCATCAGACCTTTGGTTTCCTCTCGGGTCATGATCTCAGGGTCGTGAGATAGAGCCCCATGCTGGGCTCCGTGCTCAGTGTGGAGTGTGCTTGAGATTCTCTCTCTCTCCTTCTGCCCCTCCCACTAGTGCTCCCTCTCTCTCTCTCCCTAAAATAAATACAGAAATCTTTAAAATATATATATAAATTAACAAAAATGTAAAAAGGGGGAATAACAAGTATTGGTGAAGATATGGACAAATTGGAACCCTCATGCATTCCTGGTGGTATGTAAAATGGTACAGCTGCAGTGGAAAACAGTTTGGTGGCTCCTCAAAAGTTATACATAGAATTAGTGCACAATCCAGCAATTCCACTTCTTGGTATATACCACAAAGAATTGAAAGTAGGGACTCAAACAGATACTTGTGACACCAATGTTTATAGCATTATTATGCCCAATAGCCAAAACATGGAAATAATCCAAGTGTCCATGAACAGATGAAAGAATCTGCCAAATGTGATCTACATATACAATGGAGTGTTATTTGTCCAAAAAAGAATGAAATTCTGACATGCTACAACCTTGAAATGAATTTTGAATGAATCTTGAAAACATGCTAAGTGAAATAAGCCAGACGAGAAAAGGACAAATACTCTATGATTCCACTTAAATGTGGTCTCTAGGATAGGCACATTGATAGAAACAAAAGGAGAAAAGAGATTACCAGGGACTAGACAGGGGGAAGGGGAGGGAAGGAATGGAGAGTTATTGCTTAACGGGTACAGACTTTCTATTTGGGATGATGAAAAAGTTCTGGAAATTGATAGTGGTGATGCTTATACAACACTGTGCATGTAGTTAATGTCAATGAATCATATACTTAAAAGTGGTTAGCATGATAAGTTTTATGTTATGCATAATTTACCGTAATAAATAAAAAGTCAATCAGACAGAAAAGGAAGAGAGAGAAATTAAGAGATTCCCAAACAAACGCTAGGGAGTTTGTTACTAAGAGACCAGCCCTACAAAAAATGCTTAACAGGAGCCCTTCGGGCTGAAACAAAAGGACACTAGACAGTAACTTGAATCCATATGAAGAAATGAGGAATCTCAATGAATATAACTACATAGGTAAATATAAAAGTCAGCGTTATTATGATTTTTGTTTCTGACTCCTCTTTTTGTTTCCTACCTGATTGAAAAGACAAATGCGTAAAACAATAATTAAAAGTCTATATTAATAGGCACACATATATAAAGATGTAATTTGTGGCAATAACAGCATAAGAGGGAGGGGACTGAGATGTATAGAACAGAGATTTTGTGTGCTATGGAAGCTAAGTTGGAATCAATTCAAACTAGACAGTTATAAATTTAGGATTTAATTGTAATCTCCATGGTAAACACAGGGGTAACATTATATTTGGCAATGGAGTCTTAGATATACCACCAAAACTCCAGGCAACAGCAACAACAACAAAAAAAACCCATAAATTGGATTTCACTAACTTTTAAAACTTTTGTGCATCAAGGCCACTATCAAGAGAATGAAAAGACAACACACAAAACGGTACGAAATATTTGCAAATCCTATATCTAAGAAGGGATTGGTATCAAGAATATAAGAAGGGGCGCCTGGGTGGCTCCGTCTGTTAAAGCGTCTGCCTCTGACTCAGGTCATGACCTCAAAGTCCTGGGATCGATCCCCGCATCGGGCTCCCTGCTCAGTGGGGAGCCTGCTTCTCCCTCTGCCTGCCACCCCCCAACTTGTGCTCTCTCACTCTCTCTCTCTCTCTCTCTGACAAATAAATAAATAAAATCTTTAAAAAAAAAAGAATATATGAAGAACTCCTACAACTCAACCGTAAGAAAAAATACAACCCAGTTCAAAAATGGGCAAAGGGCTTGAGTAGACATTTCTCCAAAGAAGATAGGCAAATGGCCAATAAGCACCTGAATCACTGGTCATCAGGAAAAGGCAAATCAAAACCACATTGAGATAACCACGTCACACCCACTGGGATGGTTACATTTAAAAATAATAATAATAATAAGTGTCAGTAAGGATATGGAGAATTTGGAACCCTCAGACTTTGCTAGTGGGGGTGTTAAATGGTTCAGCCATTGCGGAAAACAGTTTAGCAGCTCTTCAAAAAGTTAAACATAGAATCACCTGATGATCCATCAATTTCACTTCTAACTGGATATCTAAAAGAATTGAAAACGAGAACTCAAACAAATACATGCATGTTCATAGCAGCACTATTTAGGATAGCCAAAGAGTGGAAACAACCCAAATGTCCATCAATGGATGCATGATTAAACAAATAGTGGTATGTACATACAATAGTATTCAGCCATAAAAAGGAATAAAATACTGATACATGCTGCAATATTATGAATTAAACATTAAGTTAAGCTACAGAAAGTAGAAAAAAAAAAAGGTCACTTATTGTGTGATTCCATTTATTTGAAATATCCAGAATAGGTAAAGTCATAGAGACAGAAAACTGATTAGTGGTTTCCAGGGGTATGGGGACCTCTTGTTTAAGGGCTACAGAGTTTCTATTGGGAAGATGAAAAACTTCCGCATTGAGATAGTGGTGACAGTTGTACAACATTGCGAATGTACTAAATGCTGTTGAATTCTTCACTTTCAAATGCTTAATTTACGTCCCGTGAAGTCCACCTGAAAAGAAAAAAACAAAACAAAACAAAACAAAAAAGACAAAAAAAACCTAGAAGGCAGATTTTGTCATTCTTTATTTACTGATGAGAAATCTAATACCTCAGGGGGCAAGTAACTTGTTCAAGGTCACCCATGCCTTTCTTAGCAGCCAAGGTCAAGAATTACAGCTTCTGAATATAAAGGCAAGCCATAGTCTGCCTCAGCCTCCAGGGGGGTAACAGTAAAATCAAGAGGATGAGGGAGAGGTGAGACACAATTTGTGGACTCCATATGGATTTTTATAGATCTAGTGGGCTGTTTAGTTATTTGGTTTTATTCTAAGATTTTCCAAGGGCACACTCACCTTTCCAAGGGCACACATGTATTTCTTGCACGGGTGCCAAAGTATTGAATGAATTTCATAAACCCAATCATAAACCCTGGCAATGGCTCCCAGAGAAGCTGGCGAGCCCCCAGCGTGGGAGATCTCATGCACGGTGGCAGTCACCACCCGCCACATCCAGACCCACCACCCACGTCTCCCTCAAGTTACAGTTGCTATGGGAGCCATAAAGTCCGTATTTTATGGCACAACCCTTTTTTTCCCCTGAATCAATCCCTGCCCCTACGTTTTCACTGTTTGCGACCATACTATTAGGAGGTTTAAAGGTTTTCATATTGACTGGAATATTTTGTTTTTCAAGTCTTCTGAAGACATGTCTGAATAAACTGAAAAGTATTATAGAAAAATGGACATCCATAAACTTCCCTCTAGCTTTAACATATTTGCTTCTCCGTATTTCTTATTTTTGCTGAACCATTTGAAAGTAAATTGCAGACAGCATGACAGTAGTACTTCAGCAGGCGTTGTCAAAAAATAAGGAAACTTGGGGCACCTGAGTGGCTGAGGCAGTTAAGCGTCTGCCTTCGGCTCAGAATGTGGCCTCAGGGTCCTGGGATCGAGTCCCGCAGTTGGCTTCCTGCTCAGTGGGGAGTCTTCTCCCTCTGCCTGCCCCCCCCACACTTGTGCGCTCTCTCTCTCTCTCACTATGAAATAAAGTCTTTTTTATTTTTTATTTTTTATTTATTTATTTATTTATTTTTATTTGACAGAGAGAGAGAGACAGCGAGAGAGGGAACACAAGCAGGGGGAGTGGGAGAGGGAGAAGCAGGCTTCCCTGGAGCAGGGAGCCCAATGCGGGGCTCGATCCCAGGACCCCAGGATCACGACCTGAGCCGAAGGCAGACGCTTAACAACTGAGCCACCCAGGCACCCCAATAAAGTCTTTTTTAAAAATAAGGATACTTTCCCACAATATCATTATCTCGACTAATAAAATCAACATTAATTCCCTAGCATCATCTAATAATCAGTCTGTATTCAAATCCTCATTTGCTCCAAAAATATCTTTTAAGACCACATCTTGCACTTGTGTCTCGTAGGTCTTTTTTAGTCTAGAACAATCCCCTCTCAGCCTTGTTTTTTTTTTTCCCATGACATTGACTTTGTTGAAGACACTAGACCTTTTATCTTAAGGAATATTGCACGATCTGTATTTGTCTATCTGATCGTTTCCTTGTGGCATCATTTAACTTGTTCCTTTGTCCTTTACATTTACTATAAACCAGAATTAGCGCTAAAGGTTTGGTTAGGAGCAGATTCAACATCTTTAGCAGGGATCCCTCAAAGGTGAAGCTATGACTTCATCATGATATCCCAACAGGAAGCCCAGAACAACAGAGTTCCTACATTAGTGACGCTAGATAAATTTAATTCCTGGGTAGAGGGGCAACAACCAAATCTTGCCAATATGCAATTACATATTTCCTTTTGCAGGTAGAGTGTGGGGTCAGTACACTGACTGTGCAAAAATCCAGTTCTTGGTCAACTTTCCACCTAATGCTTTCAACATCATTGATGAAACTTTCCTGAATCAATTAATTTTATTAATGGTGGCAAAAAGGCCATCTGGTAATTGGCTCTTTCCTTTATTTATTAGCTGGTACTGTTCCATGAAGAGGAGCTTTCCCTCCTCAACTGGGGCTATTTGGCCACACTGAAACAGGAGCATAATGTTCAAACATAGTGAGCAATCTTGAAGAACATCCAGAACCAGAAGCTGGACACCAGGAGTGGCTCAGCAGGAGAGCGAGCCCCAACACGGTTGAGGGACTGGCACTTTGTGGCGGCTGGGTCTCCCCAAGGCCCACCAGCATCTTTCATCTGTTTGATAGGTAACCACAACCCCAGGCAAGTTGGCAGATGGAACCACAGTCAAAGCAACAAATTGTTGGAATTAGTCACTGGTTTTCTGTTCTTTTTTGTTTAGTATCCCATGGGTCCATTTTTCCACTCCTGGACACTTTGGCCACAATGCAAGCTATTTCCACCGGTTTTCAGGATTTGGGGAAGCTTCTGGTTTCCCTGATTTCTGCTCTATACAACAGCAACATTTTTTTAAGATTTTATTTATTTATTTATTTGAAAGAGAGCACAAGCAGGGGGAGCAGCAGGAAGAGGGAGAAGCAGGTTCCCCGCTGAGCAGGGAGCCCGATGCAGGGCTCGATCCCAGGACTCTGGGATCACGACCTGAGCCGAAGGCAGACGCTTAACGGACTGAGCCACCCAGGTGTCCCAACAACAGCAACATTTTTTAAATGCACTTGTGTTTTTGTTCATATTTAAATTTTTTTATCTCAAAAACATTATCAGGCAAACTCGGCTACCCCAGTGGCTTTCAGTATTGCCATAAATATCTAAATTTGTCTCTGGGACTAAGTGAAATGCCCACAATGAATTTGGTCAAAACGAACATTTTCACTGATCATTTCGGCAGTGATTTTATATATATATATATATAATTTTCTAAAACTGATCTCAGGGTTACTCACTGGAATCCATTTTTTTGTATTTTTTAAATTGTAAATGCTTTCAGATCCAATATCACTTTCTTTATATATTTAGCAATGTTCTTCACCTTACTATAACATGTTAACATTGTATTTAAGTAGTTTTCATAAAGAAAAACAAATTAGCCCACAGTGACAACCGCACAAACAATTTTTTATTGGCTCTTCTTGAAAACCACATTTTAAAGATTTTAAACGTGCTTTTTTTCTTTTCAAATTTTTATTTCAATTCTAGTTAGTTAACATACAGTGCAATCTTGGTTTCAAGAGTAGAATTCAGTGCCTCATCACTTACAACAACTAGTGCTCATCATTACAAGTGCCTTCATTAATACCCATCACCCATCTCCCATCCCCTACCCACCTCTCTCCCTCAACCCTCAGTTTGTTCTCTATCATTAGGAGTCTCTTACGATTTGTTTCCCTCAAAGATTTTACGTGTTATCTTAAGAGTGGAATGTGAAATAAAGAGGTGAGAAATTGTTGCAGAAATCATTTCCAATTGAGCATTCCATTCATCGGGGGCGTGGCTGTAGCTCTCACCCTGTGTGTGTTCTTCACTGTTGGATGGCGCCATGACTTTAGCTGGATAAATCCTTGTCAGAAAAGGGCTGAGCTCTTCATTTGGCAGCAAAGTCACTCTGATGAAAAAAGTAGCTCCACCAAAGAGGCAAAGGAGCTGTAGTCAGAAAACTATAAAATACTCATGAAAGAAATTGAAGAAGACACAAAGAAATGGAAAAACGTTCCATGCTCATGGATTGGAAGAACAAACATTGTGAAGATGTCAGTGCTACCTAGAGCAATCTACACATTCAATGCATGCAATCCCCATCAAAATACCATCCACCTTTTTCAAAGAAATGGAACAAATAATCCTAAAATTTGTATGGAACCAGAAGAGACCCCGAATAGCCAGAGGAATATTGAAAAAGAAAAGCAAAGCTGGCAGCATCACAATTCTGGACTTCCAGCTCTATCACAAAGCTGTCATCATCAAGACAGTATGGTACTGGCACAAAAACAGACACATCGATCAATGGAACAGAATCGAGAGCCCAGAAATGGACCCTCAACTCTATGGTCAACTCATCTTTGACAAAGCAGGAAAGAATGTCCAATGGCAAAAAGACAGTCTCTTCAACAAATGGTGTTGGGAAAATTGGACAGCCACATGCAGAAGAATGAAACTGGACCATTTCCTTACACCACACACAAAAATAGACTCCAAATGGTTGAAAGACCTAAACGTGAGACAGGAGTCCATCAAAATCCTAAAGGAGAACACAGGCAGCAACCTCTTCGACCTCAACCACAGCAACTTCTTCCTAGAAACATCGCCAAAGGCAAGGGAAGCCAGAGCAGAAATGAACTATTGGGATTTCATCAAGATAAAAAGCTTTTGCACAGCAAAAGAAACAGTCCACAAAACCAAAAGACAACCGACAGAATGGGAGAAAATATTTGCAAATGACATATCAGATAAAGGGCTGGTATCCAAAATCTATAAAGAACTTATCAAACTCAACACCCAAAGAACAAATAATCCAATCAAGAAATGGGCAGAAGACATGAACAGACATTTTTCCAAAGAAGACATCCAAATGGCCATGAAAAAGTGCTCAACATCGCTCGGCATCAGGGAAATCCAAATCAAAATCTCAATGAGATACCACCTCACACCCGTCAGAATGGCTAAAATTAACAAGTCAGGAGACGACAGATGTTGGCGGGGATGTGGAGAAAGGGGAACCCTCCTACACTGTTGGTGGGAATGCAAGCTGGTGCAACCCCTCTGGAAAACAGTATGGAGGTTCCTCAAACAGTTGAAAATAGAGCTACCATACAATCCAGCAATTGCACTACTGGGTATTTACCCCAAAGAGGGATCCGAAGGGGTACGTGCACCCCAATGTTTATAGCAGCAATGTCCACAATAGCCAAACTGTGGAAAGAGCCAAGATGTCCATCGAGAGATGAATGGATAAAGAAGAGGTGGTATATATACACAATGGAATATTATGCAGCCATCAAAAGGAATGAGATCTTGCCATTTGCAACGACGTGGATGGAACTGGAGGGTGTTATGCTGAGTGAAATAAGTCAATCAGAGAAAGACATATATCATATGACCTCACTGATATGAGGGATTCTTAATCTCAGGAAACAAACTGAGGGTTGCTACAGTGAGGGGGGGATGGGAGGGATGGGGTGGCTGGGTGATAGACATTGGGGAGGGTATGTGCTGTGGTGAGCGCTGTGAATTGTACAAGACTGATGAATCACGGATCTGTACTTCTGAAACAAATAATGCAATATATGTTAGGAAAAAAACAAGAAGATAGCAGGAGGGGAAGAATGAAGGGGAGTAAGTTGGAGGGGGAGACGAACCATTAGAGACGATGGACTCTGAAAAACAAACTGAGGGTTCTAGAGGGGAGCGGGGTGGGGGGATGGGTTAGCCTGGTGATGGGTATTAAAGAGGGCACATTCTGCGTGGAGCACTGGGTGTTATGCACGAACAATGAATCATGGAACACTACATCAAAAACCAATGATGTAATGTATGGTGATTAACATAACAATAAAAAATTATTTAAAAAAAAGTAGCTCCATATGCAGACTTACCAAGGACATCCTGCAATGCCTAGGGGAGGCCTGCACCAGGGTTTCTGGTCACCCTCTTGGTGCCAGCTAATTTCCATGGGGTCTGGGTGGGGGATGAAGGGCTTCCCAGGTAAAGGCCAGGACCCAGGAGATTCTCCCTCTCTCTCCCTGTCTGTCTGTCTGTCTGTCTCGCCCTTCTCCCCAGGATCCAAACACCCTTCCTATTTTGGAGGATCATTCCCTGTGGAATCCTGGGAGAGCCTGGGCTCTGCCTCAAAGGATTCCAATCTTCTCTGGATTCTATGAGCTACCCAGGATTCTTCTATTCCATTCCTCTCCTGCTTAAGTTTGCCGTCACCCGCTTGTATTGTATGAAACCAGAACCCAGACTGAACTGGGACCCCTAAAATATAAATCCTCCTGAAGGAAAGAAAAGTCTGACGGTTATGAGCCAGACTTGGCACCTGAGCCTACAAGTGGGGAAAGAATAATAGTTCTGGTCCTGCTCGCTCTTAGTCAAGCCCCACCACCACGTGGCATCACCAACGTGAGCCCGTGATTGTGGCCAGCAGAGCTAAGACACCCAGGGTTCATGCAGATCTGCTGTGGTATCCCTCTGGCACAGTCCAGGGGGCGTTCCCTTACTCATTTCCCACAGGACATGAGCAGGAGCTCCCAGATGGCACCCTAAGGGAGGCTGGAGGAGGGTGGCCCAGACCAGCACCAAAGAGTGGCCCGGACACCAACGGTACACAGACAGCAGCTGCCTGAGCAGACCAACAATCGCGTGCCTTTCGTGGAGGGCCCACGGGAGGAGGAGGTGGTGGCCCACAGGCGATGGCACAGGAAGACTGCCTCTAGGCACTGCAAGACTTAAGGAGGGAGGCTCTAAAGCCAGACTTCATGGGCTTAAATTTAACATGGGCACTGCCACTTACCAGTTGCATAGCGTTGCACAAGTAACTTCCCCTCTCAGCGTGTCCACTTCCTCATCTGTAAGACGGGCTGCTCTTAAGTGCACCTGACTCAAACGGTTGTCATGGTCAGTAAATCAACTAATTCTTGAACAGTACTTGTACCGCATGCATAACAAGAGCTCAGTAAATGCCATCATCAGCAGCGATTAACGAGTGCACTGTTTTAATACCTATAGCTCTGTGGAGGAAGGCGGGAAGGGGAGGGAGCTGTCCAATCAGGAAGAGCCCACCAGACATGGTAGGAGCCCTCATTTGAACCCACAGTCTGGTGAAGCTTAGAGATGTTCAGTACACCTGGAAACTCAATGGCTGTTTGCAAGCCCTGATGTAATCATGGGTCTAGAGCAAACAAAACTCTCATGCATGGGGGTGGGAATATAAATTGTTGGGCACTATCTAACCAGAGCTAAAGATCAGCTCGTCTAGGACTAAACTATTCTACTCCTACATATGTAGCCAATAGATATTCATGTAAATGGTCACCAAAAGGTACATATAAGAATGCTACTGGCAGCATTATGTAGAATAGCCAAAAAGGGGACACTGCCCAAATACCCAACAACAGTAGAATGGATTGTGAGATAGATGAATAGGCAAACTAAAATTACATTCAATCAATGTGGATGAATCTTAAACATAATGTTGAACAAAAGAAGCCAAACAAAAAAAAAAAGATACTCATTGATGATTCCATTTGTATAAAGTTCAAGTTCACAACCCGGCAATGCTAATTTATGCTGTTAGAAGCCAGAAGAGGGGTTGCCTGTGGGAGGTGAGGCATCTGGGAGGGGACATGAGAGGAGCTTCCACGGTTCTGGTGAAGTTCTGTTTCTTGGTCTGGGTACTGAGGGGTATGTTCATTTTGTAAAAATGCATCATACGCAGGATTTGCATACTTTTCTATATGTGTGTGATTATGTCAATAAAGATTGGCTGGAAAACATCACTTTCAATTAATTCATGTTCAAGCAGTATTTTCTTTGCCAAGTAAATGCCAGGCATAACACTGAATACAGCGGGGATCAAAGGTGGTCCAGACACACACCCCCCTCCTGCAGGATTCAGGTCAGGCCTTGCACTTGGCACATGTGACTGAGCCTCTGCCCTTTCTGATCCAAGTCCTTCTCCTGGCACAGATCTGGGTCCTAAGCTGCTGACTCCACAGAGGAGTTTTCCACTGTGAGCATGAGTATCCAAACCACCCGAGTAGATTCCTAGCCAGAGACGCCCCCACCACTCCTGGGCATACAAGAGTCAAGTTTGTTATCAGCTTCTTCCCCTTCTTTCCCAACGTGCCCCCCCCACCTTGAGCTTCCTAGACTTCCTCTGCAGGCCCCGTCGTCCTCCCAGAGCCCACTTGAGAGGGACTAGAATGGAATTGGACTTGACATTAAACAGATGTGCTTTCATGTACTGGTTCCACCTTGTTCCAGTCATGTGACCTCAGGCTGAATTTCTGAAATCTGTAAAAGGAAATTCTACTTGTATCTATTTCACAAGGTTGTTGGGAGGTTGAAAGGGGCTAATACATGTAAAGCTTAGCACGGTGCCTGGCATACAATACATGGAGTGACAAGGGTTCAGATGTCCCAAGAACACATTTAACTTAAATTTCACAGGGGAATGTCTTCACCAAAAGATGCAAACGGCCCAACCTCACCGTAAAAGAAAGTCATAACCAGAGGTCGAGGGCAAGAGAGGCAGTCAGAGGGTGAGGGTGGACGGATGGGCCCTCTTGGCTCCTCTCTGCCCTCCAAATCAGTGACTTGGAGACTCCTGGTAGGAGGGCATGGGGAGACGGGAACGCATGGGCGTTGCTTGGAGGAGTCAGTCAGGGAGCAACTGGTAATATTGGGCATACTTATGACGTGCCTCCCCATTTTTATAAATAAAGTTTTATGACAACACAACCACGCACACCCACTAACATACAGCCTATGGCTATTTTAGTGCTACGACAGCAGAGTTGAATACTTGCAACAGAAAGTGCACGGCTCACAAAGCCAAAGATATTTACTGTGTCACCTTTATGAAAAGTTTGCTGACTCTCGACCTAGGACCCAGTGACCCCACTCCTGTGGGCAGAAATCCTCCTACTGGTCTGCGAGGGACAGAACTCATTGCTTCATTGCCAAGTAGGGGTCCATCTCTGAGGAATCAAAAAATAAAACGCGGGCAATGCTCACTATGGAATACAGTTTAAAGATTTATTTATTTATTTGAGAGAGAGAGAGAGATCGTGAGCAGGGGTAGGGGCAGAGGGAGAGGGAGAAAGAGAATCTCAAGTAGACTCCTGACTGACTGTGGAGTGCAATGTGGGTTTGATCTTACAACCCTCAGATCATGACCCCAGCCAAAATCAAGAGTCAGACACTTAACTGACTGAGCCACCCAGGTGCCCCTGGAATACAGTTTAAAGCAAGGAAGCAGATGTATGTACAGCAGTATGGGTGATTCTCAAAAACACAGGGCTACGTGAGAGAAAATCACAAGTGAAAAACAGAATAATAAAAACAGCTAACATCTTTTGAGCATTTGGAATTTAGCCAGCATTCTGAGTGCTTCGTAAGTATGATCTCATTTAATCCTCTGGACAGCTAGCTCTACGAAGCAGGAATGAATATACCATCCCATTTCACAGATGGAGACACTGAGGCACCCAAGGGCTAAGTAACCGCTAGCAAGTGGCAGAGCTGGGATTTTGAGTGCAGGCAGTTTGAGTCCAGAGCCTAATACTCTTGACCCCTGCACTATACAGAACACAGCATCTCTCTGGATACTAATATCACATACATTTAAAAAGGTAAGCTTTGAGTTATGTGTATTTTACCACAATAAAAAAAAAAAGAAAGAAAGGCACACCCACATACAAAGCAACAATGTGTTGCTTTGAGGATATTTATTTGTGTTTATTTGAGGATATTTACCCAGCCCTTGGGAGGGCTGCCTCCATGCCGTTGGAGTGAGGGCCGAGGGCTGAAGACCGGGAGGTGTCAAACACAGACAAATGATAGCAGCCACCTATGAACCGGCCAGGGTGATAAACTCCACTCCATGCACCTCAGATCCAGAATGTTTCCAGCTTTAAAGTTGTAGAGAGACTCCTGGCGCACACACACACACACACACACACACACACACACACACCTGTCCAGCGTGCGCGCACACACACACAGACACACACACCTGTCCAGCGTGCGCGCACACACACACACAGACACACACACCTGTCCAGCGCGCGCGCACACACACACACACACACACTCCTGGCGCGCGCGCGCGCACACACACACACCTGTCCAGCATACACACACACACACACACACACACACACACACACACACACACACACACACACACCCGTCCAGCACCGGGGTCTGAGCCGAGGCTGCGGCGGGCGCTGCTGGCTGCCCGGTCCCCCCCGCCCTCCTCGGCCTGCTCCTGCGGCCCTGCGGCTCAGTGGGCTGTCCCGGCAGCCGCCGGCGGTGCGGGAAGCGGGGTGGGCACAGTGGGCCCGACCGGGGGCCGCGGGCTGGCTGTCTTATCGCGGCGGACAGAACAAACAGCGTGGGGCCTGACACGGGCCCTCCCCGTGGCCGCAGCAGGGCAGCCGGCTTTTTCTCCTGACCATCTTTGAGCTCGAGATCAGACACAGGGAAAGATTAAAACAAATATGAATTTAATCAAGGGATTCTGCTGTCCTGGGGTGGAAACAGGAGCCTGCTGACATATAGAGGCTGGAGCGCTGGGGAGCCAGAGTCGAATCAAAGCCGCTTGCTTACCACTAACCGCTCAGATGATCCATATCATAACAACAAAAAAGAAAAACAATTATTTATTCTTTTTGATGTTGCAGCTCAGCAGCAACTTGCTTTTTGAAGAGAGCAAGGTCAAAACCAAGTTATTGTTTTTGCCTGAAACTTTGACAGGGACTCCGAGTTCTTCCGTGTGACCTACTTAGATGAGAGAAGTAGCAAGGTTGGAAATGTTCATTCCTTCTGGGCCACGGATTAGGGTTTGCTTTCTTCTCTGCCCTGCCCCCTCCTCTCCACCTCTCTCTCCCCTCTCTTCCCACTAAGGACCTGAAGAAGATGTCGCGGGGAACACAGAGGCCACCAAGCAGAAGTTCTGTCTCCTCCTGGAGAGCTCGAAGCGCAGGTCTCTGGCTGCAGGCTTCCGGGGCAGGCTGGAGAAAAGTCACCCTTTCACACCCTGCCTCATCGGCCAGGCATTCACGGGGCAGCTTCAGCCCTAAGTGCCAGGGATACATGCCCAGGAACAAATCAGATGGGGCCTGCTGGGGGACAGTCTGCCTTTCCCAAGAGAGAGGTGATTAAGTAACCATGTATCCACCGGGGTTCATGAGAAAACGGGCTCTCATCACCCAGGCCCAGGATTCAGAGGCTTCTGCTCCGTGGAAGTGGCATTTAGGCTAACCCTAAAGGTTAGCCAGGGCCGGCCAGGGGAAGAGGCAGGAAGAGGGTTGGGACAGAGAGAACAGCTTCACTAAGGCCTGCCGGAGAGAGCATTTGGATGCTGGGACCTGAAGGCTGTTCTGCTCCAAGGGCAAAGCGTGGAGACTGCAGACCAGACGGGGAGCAGCTCCTCCGGGGCCTTGTGAGGTCACGGCCAGGAGTGTGGATTTCCTCTTTGTGGTGATGGGGAGTCCACAGCCAGGGCTTCACAGCAGGGAGCCACATGGCCAGAGTTGCAGGGGCTGGAGGGAGGGGCCGCAGGGAGGCAAGACCAGGGTGAGGGATGACAGGAGAGGAAGCATGCTGGGTATGAGGGGTGGGGAGGACTGATAAGTTCACTTCGAGCTTGGGAGTCCAGCTGGAGCCATCCGGGAGGATGCCCGGTCTAGGGCCCAGGAGACAGAGGGATGGACCTGCAGATTTGGGAGGTCCCAGCACACGTTTTCCCTTCAGCTTCCTTGGATTTGGATTTTCACATCCTTTGATTCTTCGACCAGATGTTGAAGCCCTGGTGAGCCCCTGTGGGAAACCAAAAAACACCATCAGATGTCACTTCAACCCTACCAGAGAGTCTAGGTCAGAAACCAAGAGGGGTGCCCCAGTCTGAGTTCCCCCAAAGCAGAGCCTGAGACAAGAATGTGAGTACAAGCAGCTTGTCAGGGAAATGGTCCCAGGAGGCACCTGTAGGGATCCTGGGCAGGTGAGTTGGGAGGAGAACGGGGGCAATGCAGAGTGGGTTACTGAGCAGGTTACGGCTATGGGCAAAAGGGGTTCAATCCCAACCAGACCCCTGGGACGTGTCTGAGGTGTCCCACCAAAGGGATAATAAAGCTGAAGGATTCATCCACCATTTCCTGGTGGTCCTCTGCTATGGGCTGCTCCTGGGACACTTGGAGCCTGTCCCATGTGGGGCTGGTCCACCCTGTCTGCTCTGTACAGCAAATCACCAAAAATGAGTAGTTTCTGAGAAATCAGTAGATTTTAGCAGTTCAAAACAACAACATAATAGAGAGAATTTTCTCCAGGCTTCCCAACCCCAAGAAAGAAACATCAGAGGGTCTCAGAAAAAGCAAGAAATAAGCATAATACGACCCCATTCCCACCCCCAACAAAGACAGATCTGAAAATATTCCAGAGAGACACCTCCACATCCAGAGAACATCAAAATGGCATCATTGGAAAAGTTAAAGATGTTTACTCCATTTCCTGTTGAGGGAAGCAGGTAATGTTGCTTTCAGTGAGGGGGTAGTATGCAGGGGGAGAACGGCCCAGAAGCTGGTGAGGGACCCCGAAGGCTGGCACGCACACTGGCCCAACTCGCACATCCAGCCCCAAGGGTTTTGCTCTGCAACCAGAGCCCTGGCCAGAAGTGCTAGCGAATTACCACGCCCTGGGAAATAACCCGAACCAGTGGCGGACGGGGAGTCGGTGAAGGAGCACTCCAACCACTTGGCTGTGAAGGGGTAAGGCAGAGGCGTATGCTGCACACCACTGCTGGAGTCCCCAGTGGTACTGAGTCCTCGTGGCTTACAGTGACACCTGGCTCGATGAGGCCCCCTTCGCCAGTCACCTTCCGTCTCTGTGTCACTTGCCAAGGTGGATTGCAGCCAGCTCGAACCGGCCCATGAGAGCCCATTCTACCCACTTCTTCCCAGCTCATTCGGCTCTGTCATGTCGGCAGCTTGAAATCAACCACGGTGGGAACACTTACACCATGAAATTGGCAGATACGATAATGTTTTTGTTGTTGTTGTTGTTATGTTTTGTTCTTTCAGAGAACCAGGTTAGGGGCGCCTGGGTGGCTCAGTTGGTTAAGCACCCGACTCTTGATTTCAGCTCAGGTCATGATCTCAGGGTCATGAGATCAAGCCCCGCACTGGGCTCCACGCTAAGCATGAAGCCTGCTTAGGATTCTCTCTGTCCCTCTCCCTTTGCCCCTCCCCTCCCATTGAAATTCTCTCTCTCTCTCTCTCTCTCTCTCTCTCTCTCAAAAAAGGAAAAAAAAAAACCCTCAGAGAACCAGTTTAGCAGCACACTTTGGCTCATTTTCCCACTTTCTTCTCATTGTTTGTTGGCATTACCTCCCAAATATATGTACACTCAAACCCGCGCTCAGGATCTGCTCCTGGGGAAACAAAAATTAAGACAGCTCCCCTGGGTCTGCAGACCAAAACAGTTATCTAGCTCAAACGAGGGGGGTCACAGAGGCAGGAGGCCCTTTCCGGTCATGTCCCCACCTTACACTCTAGCCTCCCATACTCCAGCAGCCCTCCCTCCAGCCCCCTCCCCTCCTCACCACACACAGCACATCCAAACCCATCCCCACCCTCCCCAACTCCATCAGTGCACATTCACTGTTTATACCCGCTCAACATCCTTCCCTTTCTGCTACTGACAGTAGCCTGATTTTCTTTAGAGAAGGTACTACGTTGTTTCAATGGTCCTGATCCTTCTCCCCTCTCTGCATCTAAACACTTCACCATTGGACTTCATGGTTTATCTCACGAAAGAAGCAAAGTTTATGTCCCCACCCCTTGGCTCTGGGCCCAGTCCTGTGGCTTTGGGAAAAGACTGAGGCAGAAGTGATGGTGTGCCCAGGCTGAGTCCCAGCCTTGCAAGGGCATCACTGTTTCTTGTTGTGAAAACAAGAACATCACTGTTTCCACCCCGAGGAGGACATTCAGGTCTGATCAGCTGGTCCCAGGAGGAGAACAACAGAGAATTAGGAGGAGGGCTGTCCCAGCTAAGTGCCTCCCACAAGCTCGGCCTGGCCAGACCCTCCAGCCAAACCACAGCTGTGTGAGCAATAAACACTTCCCGTTCTAGGCAGCCAGGTTCTGCGGTTGTTACAATAAAGGGAACCATCCCCACCCACTCAATCCACATGGTTCAGGTAGAGCTGACCCCAACTCCCAGCTCCAGAGAAGACAAGTGCCAATGGGTATACTCTGCGCCCTGGTGCCCTGGCCCCAGTAACTATTCCATAAACGGGCCTGTGCTCCAAGCCAGGCCAATGAGACCCAACGCTGGGACATTTGCTGGAATCCCTGGGGAAGAAGTACTTGCTTCCCATTTGGGTTGCAGAGATGGTGGGAGGTCAGCCAGTCGCCGCAAGCAGCCATCTTGCTTGCGAGATGGAAGTGCCTTTTGGAGAATGGGGCAGTCATGTGCTGGTGAGCTAGCTCTTTTCCCACAAAAAAAAATAAATAAATAAAAATAAAAAAGGCCCTGATTTGTAGTGTTTGCCAATTTCCATGATATAAATACTCCTACCACGGGCAATTTCATGCTACCAATGATTTAACTGTGCAAGATTCCTGAATGTTTTACAATTGGCTCCCGCACACCCCTGGAATGGAACCTATACCATGGAACACAGAAGCAAAAGATGGAGAGATAAACAGTATTCTGGTGAAATTATGTGAGCTCCTACATCTAGCCATGCCTGAAATCCGTTGGTGCCTTGGACTGTACTCGTATGTGAGCCAACACTTTCCTTCTGTTTTTTCTTAAGCCAGTCTGAGTTGGGTTTCGTTTACTTGCAACTGAAAAATGACTAATATGCACACATGTCCTATGCGCCTCCATTCCTCCATGTCTTGAAAAGTAATAATAAATCCCTAAAAAAGAACAGTAGGAAAGCAACTATTTAAGCACCAACTATGTGCCAGGCACTTTGCAGAAAAGTCCTGCTGATAATTTTCATACCAGCCTTACAAGGTAGACATCACTGGGTCCACTTTTCAGATGAGCAAACTGAGGCAGAGAGATTGAAGGATTTGCCAGTTGACAGCAGAGCCTGTGATTCCACCTACCTCCCTCTGGGGACTCTCTCACTTTAGCCACCAGCCAATTCTTCTGCCAAGAATGCTTCCCACCTCTTCTCTATCTGGTAATCTCTGATTCATCTTTTAAACAACTAAGTAATTTGTGTCAGGACTTGGTCTTACTCTCTCCTTATGTCACTCTGCTTTCTTCTGTACGACTCCATTTTGTCTCCTGGGGACCTCTGAAGCTCCAGACTCATTTCCTCTCAGCCACAAGTCCACTGGAAAATAGAATTCCCTTTCCCTAACTTATCCTATAAAAAGAGTGGGCCTGACTTTCATTGGAACCCATGGCCATTGTTGAACCATTTACTGTGGTCAAAGGATGGATATATGGGTTAGCTTAGGCCAAGGTTACATGCATGCCTGGACCACACAGACTAAGGCGAAGGTCACATGTGTGCCTGTACCACATAGACTAAGGCAAAGGTCACATGCCATGCCCTAGGTCTGGCGGGGGGGATGGGGGGCTGTCAGTCTCACCCAGACCATAAAGACTAGTTCAAGGGAGCAGAGGTTTCCCCAAGGAAAATGGGGAAGTTCTTACCAGAAATGAGAGTGGATGCTGAGCATAAAAACAACATTCTCAAGATACACATCTCCATTCTAGACTACTACCCAACGCTAGCCTGCCAGTGTTTCTCACTTAGTTTCTAACCAACTCCCTGACTTCAGCCTCCACATCCTCTGCACCGCTCTGAATCTTTCAACTTCCACTCAAAACAAAACAACTTCCACTCAAAACAAAACAAAACCAAACAAACAAACTTCAATGACTCCCTATTGCCCAGTCCATAAAATCCAAGCTCCTAGACCTAGAAACTCAAGACCCGCCCTGCTCTGACTTTGATAGAACTTTCCAGCCTCATTGCTTCTAGTTTCCCTTTCCCCACTGACCTGACATTTCAGCCAAACCAGCCTAGCTGCTGATCTTCTAATAACATCTCGTGTTTTCTCTCCTCTGGGCCGATAGCTCACCCGGAATGCTTGCCCTCTCCCTTTCTCCAAGACCCTGAAATCAAGCCCAGCTCGAGGGCCACCATGGCCAGGAAGGCGCATATTCTGCTGAATCCACACAGACTCCGAGTCTCCAACCCAGTCTCTCCTCTGCCTCTCAATCCATCATCAGCGGGGCCACCTCAGCATCATTCTCATGGTGTGGCTTCTCTGTTGAGGAGAGTTTGAGCTCCTGTGAGCAGGAGTTTTGTGAGCCCGGGAGCAGACCTCCCAGATAATCAAGCCAGCCCCGCCATTGATCAGGACTCTTTCAATTGCAATAAACCCACGTCAAACCTCTCTAAATACAAAAGGTCATTGGCTCAGCAGTAAACACACACAGAACAGGGGTGCCAACATGGCTGCATTCTTTCTCTCTCTCTCCACCCCTCCCCTTCTCTTCTTGTCTTTTTCTACTGTTCTTGACATGATGACCTCATTTCCTCCTAGAGTAGCTTCTTATGCAGCTGGAGAAGGAAGCTTCTAGTGATTCCAGCTTACATCATCCTAAGAACTTGGGATCTCGGAGAATGGAAAACCATCTTCCTGAACACTTCAGGCAGCAAAATTCTGAGGAGGACATTGGCCTGGCTTCGGTCATATGACCTTCCCAGTGCCAATCGGTCCCTGTGGCCTGAAGAATAGGGTTCTCTGCCTGGCCAGGCCGGAGTCACGTGGCCATGGCAGGCTTTGCCCCCCACCTTTAGAGCTACATGGAATAGGCTCTCTCAGGAAAGAGTGCCGGTTGCCAGAAGACAAGGGAAAGAGGAAAAAGTCGTAACCACAGAAGCCCCACAATACCCAGGCATGAGGACTGGTTCAAGTAGTGGAATATCCACTTAGTTGTTGCCGACAATGATGGCTGAAGAGTGCTGGCTGGGGAGAACAGCGTAGCTCACATTTGTTGAGCACCAGCGGGCCGGGCACTATTCTAAGCACTTCCATGTATGAACTCACTTATTTCTCATGACAACCCTAGGAGCTAACAATTCTTGGTTCCGTTTTACAGGTGAGAAAGGTGAGGCCCCAAATGGGTAAGTCGCTTTGCCCAAGGTCCCCCAGCTAAGAAGTTGAGGGGCCAGGATTGAAACCTCAGGAGTGTGGTCCCAGAACCTATGCCCCCCGCGCCCCCACCGCACAGTGCCTTGGACAAGGGGAGTTTGGTGGTGGGCAGTGCGCAGCGTACATACAGGAGAGCCAAAGAACCCTGCGCCCACGTGGTTATAACCTCCAATCGGCCCAAATTTGTCTTCATTAAAATAGCCCAGGGGCCTGGCAGGCAGCTTCTGCCTGGTTCTGCCCCAAGGGAGGAAAGCGTGATATGACACTTCAGCCCTCACCAGCTTACCTCGACTCCTCAGTCAGCTGGGGTTCTCCACCCCTGGGCATCCTGAGGTACTCCCCCAGTGATGGGTGCGGCTGGGAGATGAGGCAGCAGAAGCCTGTAGGAGACAGGGGGCCATGGAGGCCTCCAGTGACAAGAGCAGAAACCAGAGCCCCAGGCCAGGCCAGCACTGGAGAGGAATGGGGAGGAGACAGACAGACAGACAGAAGGAGAAAGTGGGAGATACACAGGGAGAGAGCAAAGGCAGAAAGTAGGAGACAGAGATGGGGCCATGGCCACCCTTGCTCTTCCCACAGGCACCCACCTGTCAACACATCTAACTCTCCTCTCCGGGGCTGAAAGCAAAAAGGGGAGGTGGGAAGACCTTCTCAGTCAACCAGGGGAAAGTCCTGCAGCTATATTTCTTCAGTTAAAATTTTCCTCAAGTCCCTGGTGCAGAGCAAGAGCCTCCAGAGGTGAAGTGAGTGAAGACAGATGCCCACTGGGGACGCCCCTCCCTTGACCCGACTTTGGGCCATGGACCCGATGAGTAGAGAGCCCCAGGAACACCTCCTGGCCAGGGCTCTGGAAAGTAAGGTCCCTGGCCACTGAGCCCTACGAAGGGGCCAAAGAAGGCAGCAGAACACAGGCCAGAGCCTGTCCATCTCCCCGCCATGGGATCTGAATTCTCTTCTGACCCCACATCACACAAGACCCCCGTTCTCTCAGGATATCTGATTCCTCTTGTGGAACGCGAACTGGGGGTCTGGCTTTGTCCTCAACCAGCTGTGTGACCTTGGTTAACCTCTTCCCGTCCGAAGACCCCAGTCTGCCATCTTTGCAGTCCTGTGATTCTGTTAGTCCTCACCAACCTTCCAAGTCAATGGTGCTCTCACAGGGATGCTGCTCAGCAACCCCCAACTCTCCACCCCGCCGCTCTCCTGGAAGGCCCCCTATCCTGTCCAATTTCCCACTCCTTCTAGCTAACCTTAGCTGTCCCATTGCCTCCAGGCCTTGCAAAGAGCTGAGCAACCATCCAGGTAAACTAAGATGACTGGAGGTGAGACAGAAAGTGAGAGTGCCTGACCTACCCGTACGGGAGAAAACAGCGGCCCCTGGTGGCGGGGGGGAGGGCGGCCGGGCCTTTGGGCCGACGGTGGGGGTTTAAGACAGTGCACGATCCAAACAGCAGAGGCTTCCCCACCCCCTGATTCCGTAGACTAGGGCTGATCTGCAAAAGATCAGTGGGGGGCTAGAATTGCAGGTCAGAAACCCCTCCCCAGATCCCAAGAGACAGCCGAGAAGCCTGACAGGAGGCCAGGTGGGGAGGGAGGATGACCCCGCGGGCACACTGGTCTCCTGCTAATAGGTGCCTGGGCGTTGGCAGCCCGGGAGGGCGCCGGGGAGCACCGCATCCCAGAACCGCAGCCCGCGCCAGATGTCAGCCACGCGGCGCAGCGCCCCCCAACCGTCCCCGAAAACCAAAGGCGCCCCTTCCAGAGAGGAGAGAGGAGGGGGCCTCATCATTAATAGTGCTGGCGGCAAGGTAAAGCCACCCGCCCGCTCCGGCGCACCCTCGCCCATAATTATACCAGAGAGGCTTTCATCCCCACGCGCGCACGCCGCAAGTTTATTGTTGTATTTCGGCCTTTTGTTCAGTCTCCTGTGCCTTTTATGCGAGGGGAAGGGTGCTGAGGGGTCAAAGCATCCTCCCCCGGCTCCTCTCTCTGTCAGTCCTTTTAGAAAAACACCCAAAGCCATAATTTGTCTTAGAATTTCTTTTGAAACAGCTACAAGAAAGACCAGCGACTGCTCTCTCGCCTCTGTTTCTGATTCCAGCCATCCCTTTATGTGGCTTTCATTAGAGCCTCGGCCGCGCCTCTTTTGTGGGAGAGACTTGTGGGAACCCAGGCAGTTTCCCAGCCGCTGTGATGTTGCTAAAGATTAAAAAGGAGCTTTGAAGCTGTACCAGTTCTCTCTGCACCCCCTCGGTACAGGGCCTCAGAAAGACCCAAGCCATCTGGCAAACCTGACAGAAAGACAAAATAAAGTGATGGAGACTGGCTCTTCAAAGCCGCAATGGCAGATTTGTTGATTTGGGCGTTATCTCTTCGTGCCAGGCCCTCAGAAGTCACCAGAACACCTAGGTCATCCCGGGCAGGCCTCACTGGAGCCGACGGAGACTTCCAGGCCGAGGCTCGGAGACAGGGGCCCTGGCAGCTCCCGTGGGGCTGAGGGCTGGGCCGACGGCTGCTGGAGGTGGGCCCCGGGAAACTCCACAGTCGGATCTGGAGCCGGGCCCCGGCCCCCACCCGGTGTCCCATGTCAGGAGGGGTGCCTGACAGCGGCCAGACGGAGTCAGGCTGGGAAGCTGACGTGAGGCTGTCCTGAGCAGGAGGGGAGCGGCAGGGAGATGAAAGGCCACTGCCCTAATTGCAAGCGACAGTCCGTTAGTAACGCCCTGGCAGCTTCCATATCGGAACCCGCTTCTCAAGGCTTCCGGCTGCCCGCCAGGGGCCCCTGGGAGGATCTCCTTTGGCTGACTGAGCCCGGGACAAGCAAAGATCCTGGAGGGACAGGGCCAAAAGCGGCTCTGACCTGGTCCTGCCTTAACAACCCACCTGACCCCCATGTAACCCACAGCCTGGTCCGCGCCGGACCTCAGTTTGCCCTCCTGCTAAACAGACCGAGTCTACCCGCATGGGCCCTGGTGGGGAGCAGTGCCCAGAGCCAAAAGCTTTGGGTCACGGGCGCTCCTCTGGCCTGCATGAGAGCCTGGAGGCAATGGTTGCAAAGCCAGCAACACGACTGAACAGACACACCCCACAAATTGAGTCTCAGTGCAGGAATCCGGGGGACCCCACCCCACACACCTACTACTGACATGACCTCATGCAAACGGCTTCCCTGTCCGTGCCTCAGCTGTCCTCGTGGTGAAGTTCAGGAGTCGGAATGCACCAGAGATATTCAGGTGCTGGGGAAGATTGAGGTCTCCATGAACATTCCTGAGGGGGCCAAGGAGAGGTCAAGAGGGAGCTGAGCGGGTACTCGTCCGGGTCCCCCGCCTCCCTCCAAACTGACCTTTCATCTGTTGGATGAAAGGTCACACATTGGACTTCAGGTAAAATCTCCAGGCTTTTTTTAAGGTTGTGCTGATTAAAACACACCTACAATTTAAAAGCCACAGGTCAAAAGGGCCTGCTCCCTCTTTCTGACCTCCTTGAATCTGTGATTCCCATCGGACCCCAATGAGCTCAACTAAGAGCTCAACTTTATTCTGCCAGTCTTAGCAAAATGATGAGCTCACAAAGTCTGACCATCGATCAGCAACCAAGTATCTGTTGAAAACCTACTCTACATTCCCACCCAGGAGAATGTCGCAAACACCAGACCCAGAAATCCAAGGGATGGTCGCATTCACAGTGCATTCGATAAATCGCCATCCGCTTTCTAAACCGGCGAGAAACGGCCACTGGTCACAGGCCTGGGGGATGATTCACCTACACACATCTTCCTCTGCCTCTTCCCTCTAGCCACATGCAGGACCAGGGTCCTAGCTCCCCATGTACCGCCTGCCCCTTTCAGGGGATCCAAAGAGGAAACTTCTCAGTTTCCTTTCCATCACAGCTGGCCCCAACCACCCTTCCTTCCTCCGAAGACCACAGTTGGCGCCAGGGTGGGAGGCTCACAGCAGAGATTTCCTGCCACCTTGGCAGTGAGGTGCCAACATGAGATTAGGCTTCCATCTGTATGTCTTCCCATAGAGAGGGAGGAAGCCCAGCTCCTGGAGAGGCAGGGCCACAGATAAGCACCTGTGGGAGTGGGCACCCTGCCCACCAAACCCTGAAGGGAGTCTTCCAGAGTAGTCCCTCCTTTCTCTACCTGGTGAACTCCTACCCATGCTTCAAAACCCTTCCCCAACGTCGCTCCTTCCTTGAAGCCTTTCTGAGCTTTCTTCTCCCTCAGTTCATGTGCCGCTTCATCCACCTCTGTCTCGGGAAACTCTGAAATTAAATGGCAGTAATTTTTCCAGGAAGAGGGCGCACATCTGGAAATCAAAGGCTCTCAATTCAAATCCCAGCTGTCTTTTCACCAGCTGTGAGACCTTGAACAGGTCACTTTTCCTCTCTGTGCCCCAATTTCCTCCTTTATAAAGTAAAGAACATAGAACTTATCCTCTAGGGTTGTTCTGAGGAAATGATAAGGTGATATAGGTGAAAGAGCCAAAAATCGTGTCCAACACATAGAGGCACGAAAAAGAAGTGTTTCATTCCTCATAGAGTGTGAGCTTCTCAAGGGCAGGAGCCAAGTCTTCATTCACTCCCTCATTCATTCACTCACCCATTCATTCACTTATTCATTCAGTCATCATCACTGAGCTCCTCTAAAGAACAAGCCTCCTAGCCAGAGGCTGGGTTCTACCTCAGGTCACAAGACGGACACCATCCGGTGCCCATGCATCTCACAGCTGGTCTTCCTCACCCTTGTATCTGCAGCACCCACTTTGGCTGACACTGCCCTCACCCTTCCCACGTGGTTGGGCCAAAGGCAGGTCTGCTGAGTTCAGGCTGGAAGTTGCCCCCCGCCCCAGGGTGGTCAGCAGACCTCTCTTCTGCAGCAGGTGTCTTCTGCAGGCAGAGCCTTGTCGAACACTCCAGGAGAAAAGAAATGAAGAGATGCCATCCTCCCACTCTCAGGGAGCTCCTGGTCTAATGGGAAGACACTCATGTCATCCCTGGGGAGTTTTCAGCCTGTTGGAAGAGACAGACATAGCTCTCAACCTTGGAAACTCCCAATTTGATGGGAGAGTCATAATTTCCTGATTTAGGGAACTTCCAGTCTGAGAACAGATAGCAGAGTCACATTTTCCCTGATACTGGTGGCTCTTAGTTTGCTGGGGGAGACACATTTATCTCTGATTGTGGAATTCCCAGTCTGATGGAGGAGACACATGGCTCTTGATCTTGGCCCAGTCTATCATTGACAGCAGTGGTGGGGGGGGGAGGGTTGTTCCTGTCCCAGGAGGGCACCTCCTCTGATGGGAGAGACAGTCTGTGCCCATAGATAGCTTGAGAGTCAGATAAAACAACATATACAGAAAAAAAAGAGATCAATGTACAGTCCCTTTGAAAAACTAGCTGTGCAGTATCTCCATCTGTTTGTCTATAGACTCAGAAGTGATATTCCTGGCTCTGCAGACACACCATCCTAATCCACAGGGCTGTACACAAATGACACAGAATCATCACCTCACAAGCATCGAGCTAAGCCCCCTCACCAAAGAATCCAAGCCAGAGCTGGCCTGAGGCCCCCGTCGCTGGCATCTTGGCCAGCCTTGCCAAGGGAGGCTTTCTCACGATCACGGACATCTGGGCTGGCCCAGCTCCCAGAGGCCACCGACATAAAAAGCAAGGGGCTCAGCGGAAACACCATCTGCACATCATAAAGCCGGTTGGTGGTTCCCAGAGGCTGCCTCCAGCTGCGCATGTGCTGCCCGGGGAAAAGCAAAAGAAGGCACCAAGTGACCCGAAGGGCAGGGGGAAGGACGGCCAAGAGTGCGGAGGCAGGCTGGAGTTCCTCCATCTAGCACCCTACGCCCGCCCTTTGGAAGTTCACGTCACCTGGTTTGTCTCCCTGCCACTGCCCGGGACCACACGTTATGTCCATCCCTGAAGGTGACCTGTGACACGAGCGGTATGCTCGTGGTTATGTACGCAGATGCTCAGGTTGAACTGCCTGAATTCAAATCCTAGATCCACTCCATAGGTGAGTCCGTGGATTTCATGGAGCCTCTTTTCATGCCTGCGCATCGGAGATGATAGTAACCACAGCCTTATCCTGAGCTTAGCGTCAGAACTAAAAGAAGTAATACACGTATTGAGCTGTACACTCAAGATTTGTGCACCTGTTATACTGCAATAAAATTTTATTATAAAAGAGGTAATAGGTGTCTCATGCCTGCTTTGCCTGACTTAAAGAAATGCTCCCCCTCGGGGTGCCTGGGTGGCTCAGTCGTTAAACGTCTGCCTTCGGCTGGGGTCATGATCCCATGGTCCTGGTATCGAGCACCGCATCGGGCTCCTTGCTCAGCGGGAAGCCTGCTTCCCCCTCTCCCACTCCCCCTGCTTGTGCTCCCTCTCTCACTGTGTCTCTCTCTGTCAAATAAATAAAATATTTCGAAAGAAAAAGAAAGAAAGAAAGAAAGAAAGAAAGAAAGAAAGAAAGAAAGAAAGAAAGAAAGAAAGAAAGAAAGAAAGAAAGAAAAAAAAAAGAAAAAAGAAAAAAGAAAAGAAAAAAGAAAAATGCTCTGTCACTATTGGGTCTTATCATTCATTATCTTCCCTCCCAGCCGCTGTCCCGAGGCTTCCGGAGCACGCACCTGTAAGGGGTGGAGCTGCAGAGGATATTTCATTGGCCGCTCTCCCCAAGGCCCCGCCCCCCAGCACCATGGCCACAGCTGATTGGACAAGCCGTAGGACATGGCTCGAGGGAAGCTTATCTATTGGCAGACGAGCAGAGCTTGTCAGGTTCTCGGCAGAGCATTTGAACTGAGGGTCAAGCTGTCAGGTCGAGTGGATTGATGATCACATTTGGCCGCATAGAGCAGAGGAAGGAGGCAGAGAGGAGGAGAAAAAGATGGATGACTGAGAACAGTAGAGATGAGAGAGAGACACAAAGTTCCTGCAAGACAGAAAGAGATGAGAGACGGGGAGGAGGCCTCCAGTGCCGGGCTTGGGGTTCCCACGTGATTTCCCGGTAGACAAGGCTGTATAGTACATCTCCTGACTTCGGAGCCTATGAGAGGAGTCTGGCCAAGAAGCACAAACACGCAAACACACGCCACACATGCACACCACATCCCACCCCACCAACATGCATGCACTCCTTTCTGCTTTTTCTTTACAATTCCCCGCCCACGTCTGAACGACTTCCAGAACGGTGAATCCCAAAGGAGACTAATTCTGTTGTGTGGCTGTAAGAGAAAAAAATAGGGTTGCACAGAGAGGTCTAATGGGGCATTTCATAAAGTGTCTGAACTGTGGTATGTGATTCTTAGAGCAAAACTTCATTAAAATCACATCACCTGCCATCTCTCAGCTCTCTCCTCTTCGTCAGCTCATTCTTGGAGGGTTTGCCCCTCACGGCTAGCAAGACAGCTGCTAGCAGCTCCCAGAGCTGCATCTTCCCTTAACCACAGCCAACAGAAGGAGTCCTCGTGTCTTGGTTTGGGCTCCCACCTGAAGCAAACACTGAGACAAAGATTTGAGGACGAGTGGTTTACTGGGATGTGATCACAAGAAACACTGGTAGAGAAGGGGGGACGTGAACCAGGGAAGGGAATGAAGCCAATAAAGTCTGTTTTATGGAGCCAGTTATCTCTGATCTCACCGGGGACCTGTGAGAGACGGGGTCAGGCATGCACCCCAAAGAGAATCAGGGCATTTATCCACCAGCCTCCATCAGCGCTGGTTGAGGGCTGCTCCAAGTTGGGGTCTAGGACTCCTCACATCTTGCACCGTAGGCACTTCACTTGCCTCACTTGGTCCCAGCCCTGGCTCCTTGGTGGCGCCGACCCCCTGACCCTCTGGCCTGCTGCATGCATGAACACAGAGGACTCCAGCAGCCCGAGAGAGCCCTCAGGCAGAGTCCCAGACTGGCATTTGGAATCTCAGCTAGTGTTCACGGAAATGGCAAATGCCAAAGGGGCACAGACAGGGGCCGCTACACCAGCAAAAATCTCGTGGTATCTCCAAGGTTCTGACTGGATCATGTTTGTCCCTGGACCTATTACTGAGACCGGAGGCATGTCCAATGCTAATTGAATTAGTCTGGAGTGCGGAGATGGTGGGGTGGTGGCATAAGGGGATGGAAAGGTGGCGTTCCCTCTGTACCCCATCTAAATGAATGAGGGTGAACTGCAGCATCTCTCAGAAATAAGGTGAACGGATGCTGGGCACCAAGAAAAAACACACCAGTGACCACTCCTCATGCCCCCGCTGCCAAATGAATTGGAAGGGGAGATGGTTGCCTTTGGCTTGTCCAAAGTCCTTCCAGCCAAACCTTTTAGCTGGCCACTTGCCCTTATCAGAATATAAATCACTGATGGAGCACTGACTTTGCCAGACATTGTGCCAGGCTCAAAGGAGGCACACGTGAAAAGGTGTCACTTCCATTCTCTGAGAGTTCAGGGGCAAAGGTAGCCATGGGGGAGGCAATGACATTGATTACTATTTCAACTATGAGTCCATCAAATCTGTTCACGAGATGGCACTGACTGCAACACACAATTATTTTATGAACCACCAAGAAAAACTAAAAGGTACCAATTAAATTATGTTATACCATAGATTGCAATTCATCCCAATTTCAGAAATGTGAAATGTTAAAAACAAAAAAACCCACCTTAGAATTGATGCATTATGGTTATATTTTTATAGTTTAGTTTATAAAGGGTTTTTCACAGACATCATCCCACTGTTCACTACAAACCGTTGAGGGTAATATCACTGTTGTTTTCCATCCCATGAAACTGTACTCAGAGAGGTCAAGTGATTTGCCCAAGGTCACTAAGCTACTAACTGGTCAAAGTGGAAGTCAACCCCAGGTCTTTCTGGTGGCAGAGCCATGACACTACCAAGCCTCCTGGCAAGCTTCTTTGACTCCTGATTCTTCTTTTTACAAAATGTAGACCCCCATCTCTCCCTCCTTCCTCCTCAAAACTGACAGGGAGCCCAACCAGCACCTTCCCTCTGCTCCCACCCACCACATGCCCAAGCTTGAGATACGTCCAGTCCCAGGAACTCTCTTCCCTTCCAGGTAAGGCAGTCTTCCTTTGTGACCATGGGCACATGGTACAATTTCCCACTCACTGCTGGCTCCTTTCAAGGGTCTTGCTGTGGTGTGCACTTGTCAAACCTGGGTCCCTGCCAAAGAGTCTATTTCTGAGGAGCAAGGCCCTGGCCCCTTAGAACATCTTAAACTAGAACTATTTTATAGTGGCTAATGTGGCAGTTTCCTCAATTAAGGCCAAAATGGCGACCGGCTGAGAACCAGGGTTGGCTTTATGAGCAAGCCACCTGTGCAGTGACACAGCCCTTCCCACTTCGCTTAACGCTCTGCTATGACCAATTTGAAATTCTTAATAATTTTAAAGAAAGGATCCCACGTGTTCGTTTTGCTCTGGACCCCATGGATTATGTAGCTGGTCTTGCTGCTCTTAAAAGCATCTGAGCCAGGAGCCTTGTTACCCCCATTCCTGAGACTCTTGAGGAATGAGTCCAAGTCACCTCTGTATGCTCTGGGAATAGGCAGTGCTCAGTTCCCAGAGCAGAGGCAGTGTTCAGTAAGTACAGAGTGGAGTGTGTGTGGGCGTGGGTGTGGTATGTGGTGTGTACTCTGAGGTGCAAGTAACAGAAATCCAGTTCAAAGTAGCCAAACTCAAAGAGGGATTTTATTTTCCCACTGGATTGAAAAGTGTAGGACGCTGATGATCCAGGAACTCCGGTACTGTCACCAGGACACTTCCTCTATGTTCTGTTTTTTTCCACATTACCTTTATTCTCAGGCCCAAAGCTCTAGGCTGACACACTACCAGCTTATCAATCCCAGGAGAAACCTTTTCACCAAAACATCCCACCCAAGTCAAGCCTCAGTCACGTGTCCACCCCTGAACCAATCACTACATCAAGGGCTGTGATATTCTCATTGGCCAAGCCCCAGTCACATGTCTACCCCTGAGCCAATCACTGGCCCGGGCAGCTGTGATACTGCCATTGGCCGGTTTAGGTCACGTGCCCACTCCTGAACCAGTCACTGGTACTGGCGGATGTGATATCCTCATTGGCGGGCTTGGGTCTGGGGAGGAGGCTCCCCAGAGGGAACCAAGGGTACTGTTCTCCGAAAAAAAGGGAAGTTGGTGCCACATGGGCTTGAACAACCACTGAATACTGAGGCTTCTCTCTGCCTCTGTCCTGACTTGTCTCTTAGCTGTAGGCAACCTGAGAACCCTGTTGACCAGGAAGGGCAGCCGTGGGAACCTAGCAAAAGGGGAGGTCTGGGAAATATCACGGACCCCACAAGCAAAAGGCCAGAACTGGGATGCCTGGTGGGATCGAGATAGAACAGGCAGGGGTCCAGGCCGGGTGGTCATTCTGCATAATTACCACCAGGGAGCAGCCTTGCCTAGAGATGATGGTAAACAGGAGGTGGTCAGAGGGCTGCAGGTAGGTGACTCCTGTCCCAACCCAAGCAGAGCAGATACCTACTGCTATCCTTACAGCCAAGCCTTATTGAGCCCTACCCTGTCCTCAGCACTTTCCATGCATCAACTTATATCATCAATATGATAATTCATATCAGCAATGACATTGGTACATTTTTTATCCCATTTTATAGATGAGGAAACCGAAGCTTTGGAGAAGTAATGGGTCCAAGGCCATAGGGCTAGAAAGGGCCAACTTATGCAACTCTTCTACTAAACTCAGAGCCTCCTGAGGTCAGGGGCTGTGTCTTGTTCTTGTCTGAGACCCCCCCCCCCCCAGACCTAACACAATCACTGTTTGCCTAATGAATATCTCTGGAATCGAGAGCATGGACTCAAGGGCTGTCCAGATATGCTGCATCTTGGAAGATAATTCTTAGAGCCTGTCCTGGCTCTGTTGTGGTAGAAACTCAGAGACCACAACACAGCAGCAGAGGAGAGTTTTAGATTTGCCATAGCTTGGCAACTCTGAAGTATTGTCCTATAGGTCACTATTCATGCCTCTTCCAGGAGTGGCTGACCATTCAGTTAGGAGAGAGAGGAAGAGTACATGTAATGTGAATTCATTCAACAACCCCCACTGAGCCCCTATTGTGGGCTAAACACCATGCTAAGTTCTTTGAGGGAGCCAGAGGTAAGAGTGACACAACCCCTTACCCTTAGTCCCTTCTTGGGAGAAGAAATCATCTTGGCCGGAAAGAACACAGAAGTAAGTCTTGCCTACCATAAGTGAGAACTTCAATCCTCTAATCAAAAATGTGTATGTACATGCTAAGTGCCAGGTGCAGATTTAGCAGTGAACAAAAAGAAAAATAGACACAGCTCTTGCCTTCATGAAGCTCTCAGTCTAATGGGGAAATTGATGATAAACAAATATGTCATTGTAAACGTGATGTTTAAAGGAAAAAGGAAAAGTATAAAGTGCTATGAAAGAAACTAAAAGGAGACTCATTTAAGCAGGGTTTAGGGAGTTACCTTTCTGAGGTGGTAAAAGATGAAAAGGAGCCAACCATATGAAGAGTGTGGGAAGAGCATTCCAGAGTAAGGGAACAAACAGCCTGTATGGAGGTCCTGCATGACAAAAGAGTATGGCATGTTCAAAAGACTAAAATTAGGAAAATTATTTCTGGAGTGTAATGAGTCAAAGTGAATCATGGTGCAAGATGAGTCAGAGAGGAGGGCCTGGGGCCAGGACAAAAGCGCAGGTTTTATCTGAGTGTGAAGGGAGACCACCGAAGGGTTGTGAACAGAGCAACAGAACAGTCTAAGCTCATCTATGTTTGTAAAAGTCCCTCTGGTTGTCGTGGGGAGAGTGGATTGAGAGTGGGGCAGAGTGGAAGCTGGAAGACATGGTGGCTCTTAGTTAAGTCAATGTCAAGGGCACAGAGATGAGTGGCTATTTCCTCCTAATGAGGGCATCCAGAAAGGCTCTGAGGAGGGAACTTTACCCCAAGTGAAAGCTGAACAGGCAGGGATGAAGGAGAAGGCTGCATCCACCACTCCAAGCTTTTCCCTCCTGAAAAAAGGGGAAACTTTTGTTTTTCCTTCTTCTGCCTCAGGAACCAGAAAGAGATGGCCATTCATCAATCAGCGCCTTCCAAATCACCTACATGTCGCGTTAAACAATTACAACATAATATCAGCAGTTCCAAGTGTGAATAACCCAATGACATTGTAAAATTTGACATAAATAGATCTGGCTGAGCCTCACAAATTTTCCCCTGGGGCTAACAATGTCAGCATTTCCAAGTCTGATCCCTACTGGCCTCTGAAAGACAAGATCACAGCAGAGAAAGAAGCAGAAAGAGCTTCTCTGGTCGTATTTCCCCAAGCAAATGGGCACATTTGCCTCTTGGATGAGCAGGGCAAGAGTCAACCAGGCCAACCAGAATGTGATTAGTCAGAAAGAGTCTCTCTGCCAGCTCTTTATTGGTGACCAGTCTCATAAGGGGCAAGAGTTCACGTTTTGTGAAGCCTGTTCTGTTTGTTAAATACCATGTGTTTTTATTCAACCAGGTATTGCCTGCCGGCCAAGTTTACACAGCAGTGGGCCTCTGGGCTCCATCCATCTCACAACATTTACTAGTCCCCCCTTGTTGTACACATCCTTCTCTCATCAGCCCTCATAACTGAAGTCCCCTTAAGGCAGGTAGAGAGCTGAGGTTAAGAAACTGTTTTTTGTTTCTACTAAATTGCTTTGTCTACCCAGCATGCATTCTCCAATCCTGTGGTAACAGCATCTTACCATTTCTTGGGGAGCTTAACTTAGGCCACATGGTTTAGGTGGCACCAGCCCTCTACTCAAGCTCCAGGGCTAGATAAGAATTGGCCTGTCATTGAATTCTACCGCTATCATAGCCAACCCCACCCCCACCCCACCCTTTCATGGTGATTGGTTCAGAGCGGGCATGAGATCTAAATTGGCTAGATCAAATAACCCCATGACTTTTTGCTAGAACACTGGGGAAAGAAACATTCTCTTTTCTCTGAAATAGATCTATGAGGATGTCAGCCTGGAGCTATCGGAGGCCATTAGAGCATGTCTCAAAATAGGACAAGTGCAGAGGAAGCAGAGCCTGAATCTTGTGACATCATTTGAGCTCCTGGATGTAGCATTTCCTGAAGCTCAGCCTCATCAGAGGTGGGTTTCAGATACTACCAAACAAAAGTATTCTGACTATCACATGGAGGCTGAACAATACAAGAGTGAGAACCAGGCATCCTGAATTCTAGTGCTGTGCTCTTACCCTGTATTGTATTCCAGATGACTTTATCCAACCGCACACCCAAACTTGACTAGTCTGTATAACTTTATATGGTTTACTAAGAGATAGATATTTTAAAAAACATCTGATCACAACAGTATTTTATCTAACTGAATCACAGAGCCATGGAAGGGCCCCTGGAGATCATATCATTGAGTGGTTTTCAAAGATCTTTAGCAACTTCTCATTTCAAAAGAAGTCATAAGCAGAACTCCTGTATAAAAGAAACAAAAGCAGTACCTTGTTAGTGCAAATGTGTTTTGTCTTTTCAGTTAAAAGTTTAACATTTACTTTTTTAAAATCAATGAAGACCCAAATTTTGGTGTATTTGTTTCCAGGTATAAAAATTGGTTATATAGGAAATCAATAAAGAAAATCAATGAAAACAAAACTTCATTCGTTGAAAAGATCAATAAAATCAACAAACCTCTAGCTAGGCTAAGGAAAAAAGAGCAAGGACAGAAATTACTAATATCAGAAATGAAAGAGGACATCACTACAGATCCTCTGAACATAGATAAAAAATCCTCAACAAAATATTAGCAAATCAAATACAATTATGTATAAAAGAATTATACTCTATAATTTGGTGGAATTTATCCAAGGTTACAAGGCTAGTCTAACAATCAAAAATCACGAGGTGCCTGGGTGGCTCAGTCGTTAAGTGTTTGCCTTCAGCTCAGGTCATGATTCGAGGGTCCTGGGATTGAGTCCCACATGGGGCTTCCCACTCAGTGGGGAGTCTGCTTCTCCCTCTCCCTCTGCCTGCCACTCCCCCTGCTTGTGCTCTCTCTCTCTCTCTCTGTCAAATAAATAAATAAAATCTTTTAAAAAATACAGATTTGGAAGAAAGAAATTGTCTTTGTTTGCAAATTACATGATCATCTATGTAGAAAATCTGAAAGAATCAACAACAACCCCCCCCCAAAAAAAGCCTGGACTAATAAGTGATTATAGCAAGGTTACAGTATACAAGGTTAATATACAAAAGCCAATTATTTTCCTATAAACCATCAATGAACAAGTGGAATTTGAAATTAAAAGCACAATACCATTTATATTAGCATCCCCAAAAATGAAATGCTTAGGTACAAATCTAACAAAATATGTACAAGATCTACATGAGGAAAACTACAAAACTCTGATGAAAGGACTCAAAGAACTAAATAAGCAGAGAGGTTCCATGGTCACTGATAGGAATCAATATTGTCATGGTGTCAGTTCTTCCCAGTTTGATCTACAGATTCAATGCAATCCAAATCAAAATTGCAGAAAGTTATTTTGTGGATCTAGACAAACTGATTCTAAAGCTTATATGGAGAAGCAAAAGACCCAGAATAGCCAAAACAATACTGGAAGAGAAAAAAGTTGGAGGACTGACACTAAACTTCAAAACTTACTATAAAGCTAGAGTAATTAAGACAGTGTGGTACTGGCCAAAAGAAATAGACAAATAGGTCAATGGAACAGAATAGACAGCCCAGAAATAGATCGACATAAATATAGTTAACAGATCTTTGACAAAGGAATAAAATAAATATAATGGAAAAAATATAATCTTTTCAACAAGTGGTATTGGAACAACTGAACATCTACATGTAAAAAAAATGAAGCAGAATACAGACCTTACACCCTTCTCAAAAATTAACTCACAGACATAAATGTAAAATGCAAAAGTATAAAACTCTTGGAAGATAACATGGGAAAAAAAAAATCTAGACGACCTTGGGTATGGCAATGACTTTTTAGATACAATACAAAAGGCATACAAATTCATGAGAGAAATAATTGAAAAGCTGGACCTCATTAAAATTAAAAACTTCTGATCTGTGAATCACAGTAAAGAGAATGAGAAGATGAGCTACCAACTGGGAGAATATTTGCTAAAGACATATCTGATAAAGGACTGTTATTCAAAATATACCAAAAAACTCTTAAAATTCAACAATAAGAAAACAAACAAGCTGATTTTGAAATGGGCCAAAGACCTTAGCAGACACCTCATCGAAGAAGACATACGGATGGCAAATAAACATATGAAAAGAGGCTCCATATCATATGTCGTCAGGGAGATGCAAACTAAAACAATAGTCAAGTACCACTACACACCTATTTGAATGGTCAAAAAGCAGGACATGACACCACCAAATGCTGGTGAGGATGCGGAGCAACAGGAATTCTCATTCGTCACTGGTAAGAATGCAAAATAGTATGGCTACTTTGAAGATAGTTTGGCAGCTTCTTACAAAATTAAACATACTCTTGGGGCACCTGGGTGGCTCAGATGGTAAGCGTCTGCCTTCGGCTCAGGTCATGGTCCCAGGGTCCTGGGATCAAGCCCCACGTCGGGCTCCTGACTCAGCAGGGAGCCTGCTTCTCCCTCTCCCTCTGCCTCTCCCCCTGCTCATGCTCTCTCTCTGTGTGTGTGTCTCAAATGAATAAATAAAATCTTTTAATAAATTAATTAATTAATTAATAATAAATAACCGTACTCTTGCCATCCAATCTAGCAATCGGGCTAGATATTGGTATTTATCTTGGTATTTATCCAAAGGAGTTGAAAACTTATGTCCACACAAAAACTTGCACACGGATGTTTATAGTAACTTTATACATGTTTATGCAAGCTTGGAAGCAACCAAGTTGTTCTTCAGGAGGGAAATGGATAAATATACTGTGGTGATCCTGACAAGGGAGTATTATTCAGTGCTAAAAAGAAATTAGTTAGCAGGCCGTGAAAAGATGTGAAGGCATCTTAAATGCATGTTACTAAGTAAAAGGAGCCAATCTGAAAAAGCTATATCCTATATGACTCCAACCCTGACATCTTGGAAAAGGCAAAACTATGGAGACAGTAAAAAGACCAGTGGTTGCCAGGGGTCAGGGGGCTGGTTAGGGAGAGCAGAACAGATGGAGCACAGAAGTCGTTAGGGCAGTAAAAATACTCCATATGATAATGTAATAATTGGCACATGTTGTTATACTTGTCTAAACCCACAGAATATAGAGTACCCAGAGTGAACCCTAATGTCAACTACAAACTTTGGGTAATTATGATGTATCAATGTAAGTTCATCAGTTGTAACAGATGTACACTTGGGTGGGGGATATTACTAATGGAGAAGACTATGTACGTGTCAGGGCATAGTGTATACGGGAAATCTCTGTACCTTACCCTCATCTTCTGTGATCTTACTAAAACTTCCCTTAAAAATTATCTTTTAAAAACTGGTTATATAAAATATATATAATTGCATATGGGGGGGTTTCATCACAGTTTTTTTTATAGTTAAAAAATTTTAATAATTGGGATAAGTTAAAAAGTCCCTTGAATCTGCAGATCTTTTCACACTATTGAACCGCCTTTATTTTTTAGATTTTATTTATTTATTTATTTATTTAGAGAGAATGTGAGCAGGGGGCGGGGCAGAGGGAGAGGGAGAGAGATCCCAAGCAGACTTCCTACTGAGTGCCGAGCCTGATGTGGGGCTCCATCTCATGACCCTGAGATCACAACCTGAGAACAAAAGTCAGAGGCTCAACTGCCTGAGCCACCCAGGTGCCCCCCCCTCATTGAGCTTTTGAGTCAAAACATTGACAGAGGTGTATATCTGACTTTATCAAAGCTCTCCTTTGGTGTCTAATTGTTCTAACCTAGAGGCTTCCTGTTTCTTGTCCAAGAAAATAAAGCCTAGGTATAAACCAATGTTCTCCAACAGTGTTTCTCAAAGTTTAATACATATATATGAATCACCACGGATCATGTTAAAAATGTAGGTTCTGATTCCACAGTTCTGAGATGGAGCGAGAGATTCTGCATTTCTCCCAAGCTCTGGGGTACTGCCAATGCAGCTAGTCCGTGGACCACACTTTGAGTAGTGAGGCTCTAGAATATGCAGTAATGGAGCAGTGACTATGTCTCCCGAGGCAAGGAGATGAGAATCACTACCAAACTCTGGTTTGAAAAACGAGTTGGAAAATATCTGGGATGACATATTGCAAAACGTTACAGAAAATGGTGGGATTATAAGCAATTTCAAATTTCTTCCTTATGCCTATCGGTGTTTTCAACTTTATCTATAACATATGAATACAAATTGAGAAATAAATAAGCATAAAATTAAATAGCTGAATCAAGAAAAGCCTAAAATATACACACACATTTAAAATAAAACTTGATCAGACACTGACAGAACATCAGAAGTGGTTCCCCAGAACCAACCAAGTTTAAAAGGAAGCAGCCTAGTCTTTCTGCGGCCGCGAATAGCAAGCAGAATGGATGTCCCAGGTCGCACGGCTGGTTTTTGCAGCGCCAGGAACTTAGAGATCTGGGTGGCACAGAGCCAACCCACAGCCACAGCACACAGCGACTCTCTGTTCTCAGAGCAGGGTTTCCAGGAGTGATAGTGGACCGTGTCCCAAGCCTACACGACCATTTCTGAGCTGCTGTCTCCCCCAGCATCCCCACCTCAGCATTCTTGCCTGTATGATTCTTCTTGTTTGAGCCATGCTTTCCAGCCCTGAACAGACCCCTGCAGAGCTTGCAGACTCACTGCAGCCTGGCGCCCCTCCCTCCTGCACACGCCCTGGGCCGGCTCTGATGCTGGCATCCTCCCGGCGCGTCCCACTCTCCGAGCCTTTCTCCTGCCCCGGGCTGCTGCTCTTCTATCTCCTTTCCTGCTTCCTCACCATCCACTGACCTTGATGTTCAAAGTCCTCAAGGCTCTATCTTCTCTGGTCATTCTGTTCTCTCTTTCTGGGTGGTCTGATTCACTCCTGGGGTTCCAAAGACATCTCTAGACCAAAAATCTCTTCTCAGACAGACCTAGCCTCTCCTCTGAGCTCCAGACACAGGCACCAGCTTCCTGCTCATTCACAGGCATCTTTCGATTCTTCCTCCTAAGTGACTCTCAGATTATCCCACTGCACCAGCCCCTTGCCTGCATATAATCCAAGCCACCACCACCCTCACCCCCACTGTGAAGTCCAACGTCAACTCCTAGCTGCTCTCCCTGCCCTGTCTCTTAAACCCACAATTCCTTCTCTATTCAGAAGCCCAAGCACTCTTGACAAAATGCAAACCCGGTCGTGTGCCCACATCCACTGCCTTCCGTGGCACCCCGGAATAAAATCAAACACCTCTGCCATGCCTCCTGAGGTTGTGCCCAGCCCAGCCTTATCTCTGGGCACTGCCCCCAATGTCCCCTCGTTTTTCTTGCTCTAGAACTGGCCTTCTCCCTTCCTTGAATGCACCAAACGTTTTCTTGCCCTTGAATGTGCTGATTCCCTCCGCCCCGCTAGTGGATGCTGCCGATGCCCCGCCCAGCTCACCTGTCCCCAGGACATGCCACCTCCTGCAGGTGTCAGTGTTGGCTGCTGAGGGCCCGCCGCCACCAACTTCTTCAGAGGATTGCCCTGCATAGACTAGAGTGGTTCTGTGGAGGTCAGGAAAACCACTAGGCTGACCTCTCCGCCTGACCCCGGCTACCAAAGGCTGGCCCCTCTCCTCCAGTGAACTATTCTGCAGAGCCCTTCCCGCCCCACACCCACCTCCCTGCACCTCCGTGTGACTGAGCTAGGCAGAGGCCCCAACCTCCCTTGGCTTCTGCCCTGCCCTACCCTGCGACTCGCACTCCCTTCCTGCTGTTTCCTTTTGCCACAAACAGACTCCCATCAACAGATTGCCCCACCAGCTTCTAGGGCAACCAACCCTGGGTGGCTTCCTCAACAGGGAGCCCTGAACCCCTAGGCTGTGTCAGAGTCTTACCATAACAGCATAACGTATCACCACTCTGTTGTGTTCCTTCCTAACACTTAGTACAACTGCAGTTAAATACATCTGACTCTTGAACCACTCTGGAATTAGGGATGCTGACCCCCCCATGCAGTCAAAAACCTGTGTACAACTTTTGGGTCCCCCCAAAACGTAACTACTAATGGCCTGCCATTGACGAGAAGCATTAGCAATAACATAAACAACTGATTAGCACATATTTATAGGTGTATTTATATGTGTGTGTCAGACCAAAATAAGTTAGAAAAAAGAATGTTATTGAGAAAATCATAGTGAAAATACTTTTACAGTACTACACTGTATGGAAAAAAAATTGCACGTAGTGGATCTGTGGACAAACCCAAGTTGCTCAAGGGTCAACTACATGTGTGTGTGCAATCACCCGTTAAGTGTGTGCCTGTGATTTTCATGCGGACAGGACCAGGTCTATTTTGCCTTCACTGTGTTCCAGGACTTGGCACAATAGTAGGCAGTCAAGAAAATAGGATGAAGAGAGGCAGGGGGGCAGGGAGGGAGGAAGGTGCTCGTGCTGTCTCTTTCCTATTTGATCAGGGGTTCCAAGTTTCTCCCCGTCCAAGGGGCACCTGGGTGGCTCAGTCATTAAGCGTCTGCCTTCGGCTCAAGTCATGATCTCAGGGTCCTGGGATCGAGCCCAGCATTGGACTCCCTTCTCGGTGAGAAGCCTGCTTCTCCCTCTCCCACTCCCCCTGCTTGTGTTCCCTCTCTCGCTATGTCTCTTTCTGTCAAATAAATAAAATCTTAAAAAAAAAAAAAAAAGTCTCTCCCTGTCCTGGCAAAATCTGAGTCCAAATAACTTTCGCAGTTGTCAGCAATGGGCACCATCGCTTGGACTCACTGCCCTCCCGCAACCAGCTCCGAGGCCACGAGGGGAGGGGAGCACAAGCTCCCCACATGGACGGCTGCCATCCGCCGCCTGCCTTTTGTTCACTCAGAGGCAGACAGCTGGGGAAGCAGCACCTGTGATCATGAGCAGCCCTGCGAGCTGCCCTGTTGACAGCCTGTCACAGGGAATCACCTCAGGCCACTGCAGCCCCAAAGAGCTGCCCAGTGAGCCAGCCTCGCCCCCTCGGGGCCCTCCGCACCCACTAACGGGCTGCAGCTGTGGGGGCCTGGGCTCTGGGAAATGCCTCCTCTCTCCCCTTCCCCCCAGGACAAAGGGCAGGGCGCCCCCCAGAGTATCCAAGAGAAACAGCTCTTCCTGCCCCCACCCCCCGACCCCCTCTCTGGTCTTCCACACTCAGGAAGGCCTTCATTGTGCCAGAAGCCTTTTCACCCCTCCTGTCCCTGATCCTCATGCCAACCACACAAGCGCCCAGGGCTGGTTCTGCCCATTCCCCAGAGGAGGCTGAGGTCCACACAAAGGAAGCCGAGAGAAGTAAGAAGCATGTGGACAACTGGCCTTGGGAGTTCCTCGCCTGGCCTACAGCAGCATGAGGGGGATTTGAGGAACACAGCAGGGCCGTGGGCGGGGGAGGAGGGGTCTCGGAGGCCCCTGATACTCAGGGCTTTCAGCCTGACAGGATCATGGGGTCAGTTCCCAGTAAGCCGCTTTCTTCTGTCAGGCCTGTGAAGAGTCTCCTCTGGATCTCCCAGAGCTGCCCAACCAAGGGAGGCCACACTCTACTCCAGGGTCAGGCATCCAGGACATCAGCTGTGTCCCAGAGCTCCCTCTCCATAGGGGCACCAAGTTCCAAAGGTCTGGTTGGGCGGGGAGCTTGGCACACCTCAGAGCAAGGGGGCTGCTAAGGGCCTGGCTTGCCATGGCCTCACAGCCGCTGGGCAACAAGTCCTCTGCAGACAGGCCTGGCCCCGAGAGAGCTGAGCAGAGGCCATTTCCTGGGAATGCCACCCCCCCCAGTGGCCAGCCTTCCTCACTGCCTCTCTCCTCCTCCTCAGACTCCCTGGGAGGCCACCAGTCACCTCCTGTCCTCAGCCAAAAGACCCTCAGGGGAGAACGTGGGAGGGAATCATCATCATAAAACAGCATAATCATTCATTCATTCATCAGACAAATAGTTCGTGAGGGCCTGCGCCGAGCCCGGGCTCTACGGTAGGTACACGGGACACAACCGTGAGTGATGTGGGCCCCATTCCTGTCCTCAGGGAGCTGGGCGTCCTGAGGGGGAGACAGTTGACTAACATGCACACAGACAGGTAGCAGATATGTAACATGATGTTGGTGGCCACGTGTGCCATGAAGAGAAGCTGAGCCACGTGGGGTGAGGAGTCAGGAGGTGCTGCTGTGGATCACTGGTCCAGAAGCTTCTCTGAGGCAGTCCACCTGCGTGACCAGCATGCCACGAGGGCAGGATTCAGGCCAAGAGCCGAGAGGAGGGTGCTCCAGGCACAGGGAAGAGCAGATGCTGAGGTCCTGAGGCAGAAGCGGGCTTGTGAGGCAGAAGCAGGTGAGGAGGACAGCGTGGCCAGCCTCGGGGACGGGGGAAGGACGCGGGGCTGGAGAGATAATGGGGGCCGGATCGGGCCTGCCAGCCAAGGTAAGGATTCGGCTTTGACTCTGAGTGAGATGAGGAGCCATGAAACACTTTTGATCAGGGAAATGACATTACCTCGAGTATGTTTTTAAAGGATCGCAAAATATTTAAAAATTAATATTAGCAGCTAGCATTTATTAAGCACTCCAGTCTTATACTTGGCATTTTGACCACATTATCTTTTCATCCTTACAACCACCTTATGAAGTGGTAGACCTGATTCTCTTGCCCTTGTTCCAAGACTGACAGCTGAGCTTCAGAGGGGTGAAGCGATGTGCCCAACGTCACATAGCTGCCAACTGTGAGCTCAAGATGAGCCAGTCTGTCCCTCTCCAGAGCTATAGGGTTACTCTGGTCCAGGGGTTGGGAGGCCTGGCTTCCAATTCTGACTCCCACCCTCTGGCTGTTGTGGTTCCTGTCTGGTCCTGGCATTGCCACAGCTCCAGCCTCTGTGACAGGGACATAACCTATCCTCCTGTGGGGGCTGCAGGGAGGACACTGAGCCAGGGTCCGGGCTGGCAGTGTGTGCACGGCAGATGGTCAACAGGTGTTAGTGCTCTAACACTCGTCCCCAGAGCTTTGTGTTCTAGGGACCTGGTGAAACACATAAGGTCAGTCCACCTTGGAAAGAGGAGGCACCCATTCTGCGTCCACAAAAGCTGCAGCAAAGTGGACGACGAGGGAAGTGGCAGAGGCCCCCAGATGTAGGCAGGGGCTGGGTGGGACTGAGCAAGGTACAGAGTCAGCCTCAGCCTCTCCCGAGAGACTGTCCTGTTCCTCTTCAGCCAATAAGGATGCACGAGAGAGAGAAGACCTCATCGCCTTATGGGAAACAACCAGCTCCTGCCAAGAGGCGTCCCCTCACAGCCCAGGTCAGAAGCACCCTCCTGCTCAGGAGTCACGAAACCCGCAGCTCCGCCAGGACAGTGGTCTTCCCTCATGTGCAGCAGTCGTCTGTCATTGCCCAGATTCTCTTTGTTCATTTAGCCTCCCGGGACCCCAGAAATCCATAAACAGCAAATGACAACTATTTCCATGCTTTGACTTATCTTCTGATCCTCTGCGTGCGCAAACATCCACTCCTACCTGTTTGTAGGAGCGTACGAGTCCTCTTGTGCAATTTGTTTCCATCTGACGCTATTCCAAACATGTAGGAAGAAACTTCGGAGGTTCCTGGCCCTCTTTTTGAAGAGCCGGGTGGCCTACTGGTGAGAATGTAGGGTTGGGGGGCGCCTGGGTGGCTCAGTCGTTAAGCGTTTGCCTTCAGCTCAGGTCATGATCCCGGGGTCCTGGGATCAAGTTCCGCATCGGGCTCCCTGCTCAGGAGGGGAGTCTGCTTCTCCCTCTCCCTCTCCCACTCCCCCTGCTTGTGTTCCCTCTTTCGCTGTGTCTCTCTCTGTCAAATAAGTAAATAAAATCTTTTTTTTTTAAGATTTTATTTATTTATTTGAGAGAGAGAGAATGAGAGAGAGAAAGCACGAGAGGGAAGAGGGTCAGAGGGAGAAGCAGACTCCCCGCTGAGCAGGGAGCCCGATGTGGGACTCGATCCCGGGACTCCAGGATCATGACCCGAGCCGAAGGCAGTCGCCCAACCAACTGAGCCACCCAGGCGCCCAAGTAAATAAAATCTTAAAAAAAAAAAAAGAATGTAGGGTTGGGAGGTAGGCAGACATGGATTCAGATCCCAGACAGGCAAGCTGTGTGAACCTGGAAAAGCCACTTGACTTCTTCAGGCCCCAGTTTCCTCCACCTGTGGGGCAGAGACAAGAGTGTTCCTCTCACCAGGCCAGGAAAAGGATAAAAGAGGATAGGTAGTGTGTGCAACACTCCACCCAAGTACCCTGCACAGGCAATGGTTCATTTGCTGTCACCTTTGTCCTTATTGAGATATGCAGCAGGCTCAGAAACTTCCCTGTTTGAGATAATACTTTATATGCTCTATCTATGGCTGTGTAACAAATTCCCCTAAAACGTAATGGTTTAAGTGAACACACATTTTATTATCTCACAGTCTCTGTGGGTTAGGAGTGTGACCACAGCTTACCTAGGCCTTCTGCTTCAGGGTCCCTTGAACGCTGCCGTCAAGGTGTGAGGCAAGGTTGAGGTCTCATCTGAACACTCCACTGAGGAAGAATTCACTTTGAAGCTCAGGTGGCTGTTGGCAGGGTCAATGGCTCAGGGGCTGCTGGACTGATGGCCTCAGTTCTTGCCGGTTGCTGGCAGGAGGCTGCCCTCAGTTTCTTGCATGTGAACCTCTCCAATATAGCACCCTGCTTTCTCGAAGCATGTGAGCCAAGAAGGCAATGCAATTGGCTAGCAAGACAGAAGTCACCGTCTTTTTTTTTAATTCTTTTTTTTATTTTTTTATTGTTATGTTAATCACCATACATCATTAGTTTTTGATGTAGTGTTCCATGATTCATTGTTTGTGCATAACACCCAGTGCAGAAGTCACCGTCTTAAGTAACTGAATCACAGAAGTGACATCTCGTCACCCTCGCCATATCCTATTGGCTAGAAACAAGTCTCCAGGTCCTTCCACACTCAGTTGGAGAGCACAAATACCAGGAGGCAGGAGTCTCCAGGGGTCACTTTAGAGTCTGCACTACACAGCGAAGTTCCGTTCAGCTAGCATTTTCTGGTGCGTTTTATGTACCAGGCTCTGTCCTGGAGCCGGGAATTTAAAAAGTGGATAAGTCAGGGTTTCTATCTCCCAGGAACTTCTGTGAGGTGTTTTCTGCTTCAGGCTCTTACTCATTTTTCACTGTTGTGAACGCTCTGGGACCTGTGTAGTATCTCCATTGAGGGGGGGAGGGCAACTACTCACTCCATAATGTGAATGAGTTAACTAGACCCTCTTCCTCCATCCCAGGCTGGTCAGAGAAAAGACACACCACACACACACACACGCACACACGCACGCGCACACACACACACACAGAGTGAGCTAGCTCTGGAGGGCATTTGCAGAGAGTAGTGGTCACTGTGCTGCTATGGGAATGAAGGGAATGAGACCAGCCCCTTCTCTGGGGAAGCACACCAGAGGATGGGAAGCAAAGCGGTAAACTCAGATCACAGCGGGGGCCGGACCCACAGGGGAGAGTTGACATCGCAGTCCCCCTTAAAGAAAAAGATTATAGCCAATGATTGAGAAGCTGAACCAAGCTTTGCCCTATACTTAGGGGGCGATGGTGGCTTGATCTCAAAGCAACTGGAGTTTTCTTCCCCAACACAACACCTCTTCCCCCACTCTGACTCCACCTCGTGGATGCCAGAGAGGCTTGTTACAGGGAGGCAACAACTTCTAGCCTTCATGAAAAAGCAGCTCCTTTTGTTCGAGAAACTTTATCTTCCCTGGCTAGCCACGAGGGTCTGATGGGGCCTGGCCGTCACAGACTCTAACTCCTCTTGGCCATGGGGGTGGACTTGGTACCCAAGCTGGATCAATCTCCCATTCACCGGTCCATAAAATATGTGACCCAACCCAAGCCAATCAGCCCTTCTCTGGCATTTCTTCCTGGGTGAAGCTGACAGAGAAGAGACTGTTGTTCCAGTTAATCAGGAAGCAGCTATGGTAACCATGTTTTCAGCCATATAGAGGGGAAAAAGAAAAAGATGGAGCCCAACGTACACAGAGACAAAACAAAGAAAGAGAGAGAGATACCAGCCAGCATCAGATCTCTGGTTCCCGTCTTCAAGCTTGACTTGAAAATCTTCTTATTTTGGGATGCCTGGGTGGCTCAATCTGTTAAGCAGTTGCTTTCAGCTCAGGTCATGATCTCAGGGTCCTGGGATCAAGTCCCGCATCGGGCTCCCTGCCCAGCGGGGAGCCTGCTTCTCCCTCTCCCTCTGCTTGCACTCTGTCAAATAAATACAATCTTAAAAAAAAAAAAGAAAGAAAATCTTCTCATTTAGAATCTTTTTATTTTTCTTGAAATAATTCTAATTGGGTTTCTGTCACACTCCAACCATAGGGTCCTGAACTACAAGTCTACAATTTTATGGTTGGAATTCAAGCTAAAGCTACAAATCTTCCCGGGAGATGTGATCCAGAGGTCCAAATTTTTACTAAAGTATAAATGACTAAGATCTTTTCTTGAGAGAAGGCTGTGATTATGGGCTTATTTGAAAATACACAGGGCTTTATAAGGTTAAAAGTAGAGACAGTCAAGACATCTTCACCATATTCACATGTAAAAAGGGCTTGTGATTCAAATTCAGAAAACCTGCATTTGAGTCCAGCCTCTACCACTAACTGGCAACTTACTTCACTTCTCTGGGCATCAATTTCTCCATCTGCAAAATGGGAGTAAGAATGTTTCTGTGCCTGGGTGTTATACGAAAACAATGAATCGTGGATCACTACATCAAAAACTAATGATGTATTGTATGGTGACTAATATAACATAATTAAATTTAAAAAAAAGAATGTTTCTGTTCTTCCTAGCTTAGGAAGTTGTCGTGGAAAATTATCAACATTATATTGTTTCCCTGTAGCCAACATCCCTGGATGTGTTATATTAAATACATCTTAATACTATATTTGGGTAAATGCCGATGAACAGGAATGTGAATAACATCTCTCCAGGGGCGCCTGGGTGGCTCAGTTGGTTAAGCGACTGCCTTCGGCTCAGGTCATGATCCTGGAGTCCCGGGATCGAGTCCTGCATCGGGCTCCCTGCTCAGCGGGGAGTCTGCTTCTCCCTCTGACCCTCTGACCCTCTCCCCTCTCGTGCTCTCTCTCTATCTCATTCTCTCTCTCAAATAAATAAATAAAATCTTTAAAAAAAAAATAACATCTCCCCAGTAGGGCTCAGCACCTGAGGATAAGAGTGAATGAGAAAAGCTTAAAATAGCATCAAGGAGTAGATGTCCATCTAAGAGCAATGGTGTTAGTCCGGACTCTCAGTTGGTACAGCTCTAATAGATACATTTTCATCATTTCTTTTCAAGTTAATTTCTAAATTGTATCTCTCTTTTCATTTTTTTTTAAAAATTAACATTGGGGCGCCTGGGTGTCTCAGTCAGTCAAGCATCTGACTCTTGATTTCAGCTCAGATCATGATCTCAGGGTGGAGATGGAGCCCCAATTTGGGCTCTGCACTGAGCATGGAGCATGGAGCCTGCTTAAGATTCTCCCTCTCCCTCTCCCCCTGTTCCTACTCTCTAAATAAATAAGTAAATAAACAGAAGCTTTTGAAAAAACTTAACATGCACATGAAAAAAAAATTTCAAACAATAGAGAGAAGCATAAAACTAAAACAATCCGCTTCAGCTCTACTGCAGCCTTTTCATCCAGATGTCAACGTTTATTTCCATATATGGATCTTACCAAATAACACTCGGTTTCATATTTTTTGATGTTGTTTTAGTTACAGTTTAGTTACAGTTTTACATGTCAGCACATAAGGGTTTTTTGTTTTATTTTGTTTTTAAGATTAGAATCCTTCTAATTACCAATGTGCTGGATTTGCTGGATCTGGCATCCAGTACAGGGTTCAATAAATAATGTCAAAGGGAAGACAGAAACAAGGGGGAAGGGGATAGAAACAAGGAGTCAGGGAAGGGGGAGGATGATAGAAAGAAAAAGGAGAGTGGTAGGAAGAGAGAGGGAAGGGAGAAAGAGAGGAGGGAGGAAGGCAGGGAGGGAGGGAGGAAAGAGAAAGGAACAGAGAGGAAGGGAGGGAGGGAGAGACGGAAAGACTGGCAGACAGAAACAGAGGAAGAGAGAGGGAGGGAGAGACAGACAGAAACAGAGAGACAGACAATGAGACAGAGACAGAGAGAGGAAGGGAAGGAGAGACAGAGACAGAGCGGGAGGGAAGGAGAGCCAGACAATTAGACCAACAGAGAGAGAGAAAAGGAAAGAAAGGAAGGAGGGAAGAAAGAGAGGGAAGGGAGGAAGAGAGTGGAGAAGAGGGAAAGAAAGAGAAAAAGGAGAGCAAGGAAGAGAGAGAGGAGAGAGAGAGGCAAGAGAGATTCTGAGCAGTGGACCCCGCCCCCGGCTCGGACTCCGCCCCCGGCCCAGACTCCGCCCCCGGCCCGCGGCCTGCAGCGCCACCTCCAGCCGCCAGGGGCCGCCACGGGCAGCCGGCCGCACCCTGCGCGCGCGGCGGGCCCTCTCTCCCGCCTCCGCGCCGGCCGCTCGCAGCCCCGCCGCTGCTCTCCGGCTACGGCCGGGTCTCGCGCGCCGTCTTCTCGGAGGGGCCTCGCGCCGCCCGGCGCACGCCGCCCCCCTGCCTCGCGGCGCGGGGTCTCGCGGGCCCCGCTCCCGCCCTCCGCTTGCCTGGCCCGGACCGGAAGCGGCGCCGCACGGCCTGGGCCTGGCGCGGGGGGCGGGCACTGGGGCCCGGTCGGATATGGGCAAGAAGCACAAGAAGCACAAGTCGGACAAACACCTCTACGAGGGTGAGGAGTGGGCTGCGGTGGGGGGCGGCGAGCCCGCGGCGGCCCTGGGCTGGGGTGGGGGTGGGGTGGGGAGGGAGGAGGGTCCTCACTCCTTCGAGACCACCCTCGAGCTCTCGAGGCGGGCCGGGGGCCGCAGCTCCCACGGGCAGGCCGGGACCCGCGAAGGGGGCGCGGCCCGCCGGAGGCCGCGCAGACCCCCCAGGCGGGGGCCGCATTCGAACCCCAGACCCCTCGCTCCCGGCGGGGCTCTTGCCGGGAGGTTTGACACGGCCCTCAGAGGCCCGCCGCGTTCGGGGCACCCTCGGGGCGAGTGTCCGTCGGTCAACAGGTGCTTCGCGGGGCGCCCACTGCGTGCCCAAAGCCGCCGCGGCCGTGGCGCCGCCTTCTCCCTCTGCCCTCGCTACCTCTGCATGGTGGACGCTGCCCGGCGCGTCCCGCCCGTAATCGAGGCTCTCTCCTTTTGTTTAAGAGTATGTAGAGAAGCCCTTGAAGCTGGTCCTCAAAGTGGGAGGGAACGAAGTCACCGAGCTCTCCACGGGCAGCTCGGGGCACGACTCAAGCCTCTTCGAAGACAAAAACGATCATGACAAACACAAGGACAGAAAGCGGAAAAAGCGAAAGAAAGGAGAGAAGCAGGTTCCAGGGGAAGAAAAGGGGAGAAAACGGAGACGAGTAAAGGTAAATGTCGTTGCGTGGCTTCAGCGTTGCTGGTGGCACCACTTTCAAGAGTTCCCGCCGCCCGCTGCCAGCCTAACTTTATTCTCTTTGTGTCTAGCGAGACGCTAAAACACCTGTAAAATCTGCTTTGTTTTGAGGAGGAGCAGGGAAACATGAATCATCTGTGAGTTTCAGCAGCTCTCGATTGTAAATACTCTTAGTTAAACTCAACAGCAAGTGAGTGAGCAGCTAAGTCCTGAATTTCAGGAACTGTCAGAGTACTTTCTCCACCCGGGAAAGGTAAAAGTCATGCTCAAAAAAGCCTCAGTGTTGGAGCTTTGTCAAAAATCGTCAGTTCAGAAGTGATAGGGATCTGTTGGGGTTCAAATTTTGTTCTGACGTAAATAAATACGGTAATGCCAGATATATAATGAGCAGCTTTGATCTTAAAGCTTGAGTCTGTTGAAGAGAAAATTCGATCAGAGACCTTTAAGGGATATGACACCAGTGACAAAAATAAGCAGTGTCTTAACCATTTGCAGTTAATAGGAAAAAGGGGGGAAAGTAGCTGCTGTCTTGGTTCACAGGCTGGTCAAAATAATAATAGTTAACTTTCATGGATGATCATATACATATCTGGAATTGTCCTAGACTTCTGCACTTCTCAGATTTAACCTGTCACTGAGTGACTTACTAAATCAGTTACTGGGTCTTGAAAATAGAGTTCCATAAGTTAGCTTTGTAATTTTTCTTACATTTATATATAACAGCAATGTTCTGTTCCATGGGATTAAACACGTCGTAAGTCACTAAATCTTAAGAGACTCTTTAGAATTTCTTAAATCTGTTATTTTTTGCCTGTTTTTAATTGCCTTTGGCTAGACTGTGACAATACATAGAACTACTTAATGTTTTCTTTTCCTAAGTTATAAAAGCCTCTGTATAGGCTAAACCACAAAACCGAGATCTGCAAACACTGGTAACTGTGAATTTAGGGCTGGCATTTTGTAGACCCTGCAGAGGCAATATAAGTCTTTATATTTGTGAAACAATGAATAGTTTATTAAATTTTTGAATTAAGCGATATAAATTTAAAAAAAAAGCCTCTGTATGCATACGATTTAAGAAATTCAAGCAATACAGAAGTGAACAAAAGGAGAGCAATAAATTTTCCTCACCCTAGTCCCTCACACAGTCTCTCTGTCTAGAGGTAACCAGTTGTTGTTTTTTTTTTTTTAATTATTTTTTGTTATTTGTAAAGTAGTTTAATGAACATAGTTTTTAAAAGTCAAGAGTACTTCAAGGCTTTTATCACAAAAGCAGTCTCCTGCCCCAGCCTAGAGTTTTACTTCCCAAACTTTTTAGTTTTTTCTTTGGATATTTGTCTCCTTTTTTAAATGTAGGTTTATGTTGGTATTTCCTGATTTATCAGTTTACATCTTTTACTGGTCTGTTAAAGAAGATGAGAATTTAAATTAGTGTTCTAATACTGCTTCCTGCCCCCCATTTCCCTTCATCCGTTCTCCCAGTATAGATATATCATAGTTGTTGGTTAAATCAGTATTCACTATTCAATTACTGTTCACTGGTGATATGTATAATAAGTACAGATTTGGTCTTGATCCCTTGTTATTTGCTTTCATTGGTTTCATTATCATGTACCAGTTCTTCCCAAACTCTGACAGATATATAAAACCCATCTGATTTCTGTTTTTCACATGGCCAAACAGTTCCCCTTGTCTTGAGACATCCATCTTGTAGCCTTCCGTGTCCTCCTGCTCTAGTCTGTATTAGTTGTTCTCTAGGCCTTCTGGGACTTTCCTTTGCCTCTTTCCTGGATCCTGTGTCTTATTGATTTACTCTCTTTTTCTGGTGGAATCTTAACTCTAGGAACTTTCTAAGAAAGCATTCATAGGAGATAGTTTTCGTAAGTCCTTATGTGATTGAACATCTTTATTCTACCCTCATACCCACTCCTGTAGATTGATGGTTTCACTCAGTGTGGAATTCCGGATTGAAAATTACTGTCTCCTAGAATTTTGAAAGCATCTTCTCTCATTGTCCTTGTTTTAATAGCACCCTGTTCTTGTTTTTCTCTGAGGATATTAATTGGTGGGCTTTTTGCTTTTTTTTTTTCCCCCGTTTTCTTTTGCTCCCTGCTTTGTCTCTCTGTCCCCTCGAGTTCTTCCGTTTATTTTCTTGGTCTCCTCTTTTTACGTTAACAGCATCCCTTAGTTATCTGTTGAGCCTTTCTCGTCTGAATTTCAATGTGCAGCACAAAAGCCCGATGAAATACTGTGTCTAGACAGTTTGTCAGCTGTAGAGTCACTAAACAGAGACCTGATCATTTTGGTGGAACCCCCAAATGTCTGTTCTCCAGAGAAAAATCCCTCCTGGAACAAGGATTTTACCTGACTGCTGGTATTTCAGGGGCCAATAGGGGTAGGAGACTGAAGGTCCTCCCACCCACTGCTCTGCTTTCAGTCCAGCATCTCTCTCCACTCCTGACTGGTATCCAGTCTGGAGACTCTCTGGTTCCTGGTGGCTCCAGGTTTGAGCTTTTCCAGGTTTCTGGGGTGTGAACTCTTCTCGTCGGTGTCCGCTTCTGGATGGAGGCGGTAGCTTGCTGTCTGTGATCTGCACGCTCCTCCACTTGCCTCTCATCTCCCAGGTGTGTGGGCGGCTTTCATCCCTGTCGTCTCTTCTGTACTTTGTTCATCTCATTTAACTGGGAGTTGAGGTCACCGCTTTTAACCACTTCTGATTTTAGTCCTGGCACCATAATGCCAGCTGATATGCTTGTGCTATTCATTTCTTTTATCACTTACCTCATTCTTTTTATTAACTACATAGTATTTGGTTATATTGATGTACCATATTTTATTTTATACAATATTACGTCTAAATGTTACAAATAAAGCTGCAGCGAGTCTCATGGAGACAAATCTCTGTATACTTTTATAAGGATATCTTCAAGATGAGTTCCTGGAATTCTCCCCCTCCATTCCAGCCACTCTGCTCTTTCTTGACTGTGGCTCTAAGTGTCATTAGACTTCATTATATTTTAATTCCATTGTAAATTAAGATGCTTTTGCATTCATAGTCTTACTTGGACAGAACACCCTGCAAATAGGACAGGTAGGTTAGTTTCCATTTTACCTTTCATAAAATGGAAACTCAGAGAAGTGAAGGGAATTTGTGCAAGGTCCTATTTCCCCAGGACTCAGGACCAGGGACCAGGGGACATTCTCTGGGGTGTCATTGGTTCTGTAGAGGCTGTTTGGGTTATCCCTTTTTTGCAGGCCAGACTGGGGATGGGGAGAGGGCGTTCTTTTGCTAGTGTTGTCTAGGTAGGGAGGCTTCAGAAGGACACCCCACTGTGAGCTATGTTCTGGATTTCCAGGGAGTTTTAGGAACAGCAGTTGCCTCTGGTCTCTTGGGGAGAATCAGCTGTGTGACATCCTTGGGCCTGGGAGTGGCTGGGGGTTGTGTGGTTCAAAGGGACGGGTCATGCTCTGTCAGTTCCATGTGGCAGGAAGGAAGAAGGATGCAGGGAAAAGATAAAGCATGCCCTTTCCCTTTTAAAGCGTTTTTCTGAAAGGCGTTTGTAACTTCTGCTTATATTTCATTACCCAGAACTTACTTAACCACATGGCCACCCTAGCTGCTAGGGAGGCTGGGAAATGTCTTTTAGTTGGGGAAGGGGGTGGAGGCCTCATACCCTAATAAAAATCAAGGATCTGTTACTTGCGGAAGATAAAGTTTTAGGGAAGCACACACACATGTAACATAAGACCCTATAATTTTTCAAAAGTGTTTGAGTTAAGTGATATTCTTCTCTTGAGTACGGAAGGCCTGGGTATATTAGTTTAAAATGTCCAAATAGATACATTAGTATCTGTTTGTATTTCTCTATGCAGAGTGGTGGCATTTAATACCAACCAGGGCATTACGAGTCCTATATATATCCCTTTGTTTTAATCAGGCCATAATTTAGACACCATCCCTATGAAAGTGTGTTGGCTTTTTTTTTTCCCTCTGAGCATTCGAATGCTGAGTGATTGGCAAAGAATTTGTGTGCTGGCATAATTCTTATTATGTATCACACTATCCTTTCCTAAAGATCCAGCTCTACATTTTCAAGTTATTTCCACATCACATAACAAAATAGCAGCTGATGAAAAATGCTCACATCATTTGGTCTAATAATATAGGCACAAGAGGACAGTGAAATAAAACTGAGGGGCAATAAGTAAAATTCTGTGTTGGCCATTACATTGATAACGTGGTGATTTATAAAAACTACAGAAGTGTTTACAAAATCATTTTAAGTGAAATAACCACACACGCACGCACACACACAAACACACACACGATTACTAAAAAAACTATAAACACTTTACAGAGAACACGTACATATTATATGCTCGGTTCTGCACTTACTGCTTTATGTATGTTATCTCCCCTTACTCTTTTTTTTTTATTAAGATTTTATTTATGTATTTGACAGAGAGAGACACAGCAAGGGAGGGAACACAGCAGGGGGAGTGGGAGAGGGAGAAGCAGGCTTCCCGCAGAGCAGGGAGCCCGATGCGGGACTCGATCCCAGGACCCCGAGATCATGACCTGAGCGGAAGGCAGACGCTTAATGACTGAGCCACCCAGGCGCCCCTCTCCCCTTTTTACCATAATCCTATGAAGCCGGTATTACTATCTCTCTTTTTTTTAATTGCGGTAAGATACATGTAGCATACACTTTACCATCTTAACTATTTTTAAGCGTCCAGTTCAGTAGTGTTGAGTATACTTACATTGTTGTACAATTTCCAGAACTTTTTCATGCCCATTAAACAACTCCCCATATCCCCCACCCTCCAGCTTCTGGTAACCACCATTCTGCTTTCTATCTCTATGAGTTTGACTATTCTAGGTGTCTCATAGAAGTGGAATCACACAGTAGTTCTCTTTTTGTGACTGGCTTGTTTTACTTAGTATACTCTCCTGGAGGTTCATCCATGTTGTGGCAGGTGTTAGAATTTCCCTCCTTTTTAAAGCTGAATAATATTGTGTTGTATTGTGTGGTATGAATATACCACATATTGTTTATCCATTCATCCATCAGTAGACATTTGGTTTGCTTCTACCTCTGGGCTATTATAAATAATGCTGCTGTTAGCATGAGTATAGAAGTATCTCTTCAGGAACCTGCTTTCAGTTCTTTTGGGTATATATCCAAAAGTAGAAGTGCCAGATCATACTATCTTCTCTTTTACAGATGAGAAAACTAAGGCTCAGAGAGGTTAGTAACTTGACTCAAAGTCACACAGTCAGTGCCAGGACAAAAACTCCAATCCTACCCTCAAGAGGTCATTAACATAAAAGAGTTGTTAGAGTGGACATTGCCCTCCACCCCCTTCGCAGTACGTGGGAGGTTAAAATCAGTGCCCTAACAGGCAAAGAGTTCTAGCTCGGAGGCTCTGGAGAGGCCCTGGGGCTGGGTGAGGGGGATCACAGAAGACTTTGCTCAGGAGGCTGCATTTGAGCCGGTCTTTAGAAGTCAGAACATAGTGATGTTATACTGCATGGTTCAAGCAACATGGGATCAACTGTATACGCTGAGCTATATTTGTAACATAGGTTCTTTTCATCTTGTATGATTAAATGTAAAGGATCCTGTGTCTACAGCCATGCGTATTGTACTTTATTGGCTACTGCAGGGATTTTCAAAGGTAATCTGACGACCCAGTTTTCACCTGCGTACTGATTTAGACGCTGATGCCTGAAGAGAACACCACAGTGCCGCAGAGAGATTCGGAGGTTAGGCCGCTGCACAGCAGCAGAGGACTGAGAACGGGAGCGTGAAGCTGGGCAAGTTGAGGGTGTGTATAGGGGACAGAAAGGAGTTTTCTTTTTAAGCACAGAATAAAGGAAGGGGGGTGGTAAAGGATGAGACCTGAACGGCAGGTGAGATGTCAGAGGAAGAAGTTTGAACTTAAATATGTTGACCCTAAGCAGTCAGAGACTTTCTGAGTGGAAGAATGATAAAAGTTGAGCCTTAGTAATGTTAATCTGTTAGCAGCATCTAGCAGCTCTTGAAGAGCAGAGGCTGGGTGTAAGGAGAACTACCTAGAAGGTTTTCTAACGAAAGAGCTCAGATGAGAGCTCTAAATTCCTTTATTGAAACTCAGACCTGTACTCCTGAGAAACATAATCCTAACCCAAATTCTGTCTTACCAGCCTTGCAAGTCAGCTTCAGGTTTAGATGCTCAAAGAAGTTAGACTAGTTCCTTTGCTAGAGATCTTATCAGAAAAAATGAGAGACTTTTTAAAAATTTTAAATCATAAGCATTAATAACATAGGATGTTATTTATAAAGCTGAGGTTAAAACTTTTAATGAAAATTTTAAGCTATTATTCACATAGAATAAATTCCAATAAGCACCTATTTTATTAAAGCACTAAACTAGATTCCAAGGGGGATACATACTCAAAACTAACATTTGAGTGTTTATTGTGTGCCAGTACGTTTACTGTCTTCTTACAAATAGCTCTATGGGGTAGGTACTGTTAGTATCTCATTGTATTGCTGAGCTAACTGAGGCATAGAGGATGAGTTGCTCATAACTAGAGAGAAGAAATGAATGACTGTAATTAAGCAGAATGAAAATTCTGTCAAAACAATTCATTGATTTGTTTGGTGTGACATCTGCCACACCCAGGATCTCATGGCAGAAAATCCTCCCACCCTGGTTTCCTCCTGAGGCCATCCTGGGACCCTACCCATGAGGAACTCCAGTGAAAGAGGCAGATGTGCTTATAATACAGTGCAATGAGTGTTATAATCATATATGAACAGAGATTTGCTTCGAAAGTGTCATTCACAAATTAATAACTTGCCATTGAGCTGTGAAAAAATTAGAGTCTGAAATTAAGTCCAGTGTGTTTGTAGTTAACAGAAATAGCCATGGTTTGTCTCTGCTGCCTGGACCTTCATGCACAGAGGATACTTCCTCTGTCTGGAATGCTCTTTCCACCCCCCCTACCCCCCCCCCCCACCAAGCCTGGCTAAATTCTATCCTTCAGATCTCAGCTCAGATGTTATTTCCTTAAAGAAGTCTTCCCACACTTGTCCAGTCTAAATTAGATTCACCCAACAGTTATTCTCCCTGTGAAATCTGTTTGGGTTTTTTTTAGTGAGTTGTTTAATGTGTGTCTCCCTTGTTACACTCTCAGCTGCCTAAGGGCAGGGCTGTTATCCACCAGTGTGTATCCACACAGTAGAACTTCATTTATTTGTTGAATACGTGAATGAATAAGTGGACACTGTGAGTAAGTACTTCACTGAAATTTCACATACACGATCTTATTTCGTCCTCAAAACAATCTTCTGAGGTACTATTGTGTATTTTTTTTTTTTTAAGATTTTATTTATTTGAGAGAGAGAGAGCACAAGCCAGGGAGAGGCAGAGGGAGAAGCAGACTTCCCGCCGAGCAGAGCCTGAAGCGAGGCTTGGCTCGATCCTAGGACCCTGAGATCATAACCTGAGCCAGAGGCAGACCACTTAACTGAGCCACCCACGCACCTCTATTGTGTATTCTAAAGAAGAAAATTAGTCCCCCCGAAATTATATAGTTTATCTATAATCTGATAGCTAATAAGTGGCAAAGCCAGAATCTGAGCCCATTTATAAACTGTAACTATAAACCCTTCTTCCTTGACTACCTGAGGTTAAATGGCTCTAGTATTTTTGTTTCCTTCTCTGTATGTAATTGGCAAAATATACTAACTATTGAGCATAACTGTGTTAACTTTTGGTTTTATGTATCTGTGTGACCTTTAGTAAGGGACATTCACAGTAAGATTCTATACTATATTCTGAATCATGAAGAAAATAAGGTTGAAATCAGAATTTTAAGTGGAAAAGGAACTGTAGAGATCAAAACCTCTTGTTTTGTAGGTGAAACTGAGTGAATAAGTGGGGTAACTTGTTCAAGGTGACATTCTGGTAAACTAGACTCCAGGTCTCCTAATTCCTAATCTAGCAGTAACACATTACAGTATCTCCAGTTTAGGGTAGTTTCCAAGTATAGGTTTTTTATATTCTCTTTCTCTTTTGGACCCTAGCCCAGAAGGCTACATTATACTCTTGTCATACTGAAAATAAGGTGTTTACCGTAGACCAGGCTGACAAGATAAAAGTTTACCAGGGTAGTACCTTCCTTTGGTAATTTTGCAACTTTTTTATTACTTGACCTCATTTCACCATCTCATTGACTTTCTAAGATAAATAAAATCAGCAGTTAAATCTCTATCTTGTGGATGACGAAGAGGCCTGATGATAAATGAGTTGCCTAAGAAGGTCACAGAGTGTGTTAAGGATGAAGCTGGGGCTAGAACTTGAGCCCATAGACCATCAGTAAACCATGGCCAGTGCCACCTGGTTTTATAAATAAACTTTTATTGGAACACAGCCACACCTTTCATTTATGTATTGTCTATGGCTGCTTTCATGCCACAACAGCAAAGGTTAGTAGTTGTGACAGACCTTGTGGACCACAAAACTAAATTATATACTATCTGACCATTTACCAGAAAAGTTTGCCAACCCCTGCTCTAGATGCCTGGCACTATGGCCCTAGTTCTTTCCACCTAGAAGAGTGCTTATTGCCTTCCAAGCTGTCCTCACTCCACAATTTACATTTAATAGGAAGGAATCTGTGTCTCTAGGGGGTCTTTTTCCATTGAACAGATGGAAACCTGCCAGCCTACAAAAAATTCATGCCAGGTTTTCTGGGCAAAAGATACAAAACTTTCCAAAGTCAAAATTTGCTGCTCCAGAATCTGTCACGAAGCCATAAAAAACAGACACCAATCAACTTGATGGTAACTGAGATCAAGTGCACGATGAGTACGGTTTATAGCATTTTTCTCTGGAGCTTTTAAGCCGGTCACATATTCTGTATTAGATGCTTTGGACCCTTAGAAGGGAAGCTCTGTATCGGTGATACTCAAAGTGTGATTCCTGTAACAGCAACACCCTTATGGCCTGGAAACTTGTTGGTAATACTCATAGGCTCGACCTTAGGCGTAAGATGGGTAATTCTGGAGACAGGGCCAAGATATTAATGTTTCAGCAAACTCTTCAGGTAATTCTGATGCGCACTGAAGCTTGAAAACTATAATGGGAACTCGGAATTTACACTTCTAGCAATTTCCCACCTGATGGTGCTAGTCCAGGAGCACACTTTGAGAACCACTGCTCTAGATACTAGGATAATAAATGAGGATGTAAGCCAAGAAAATAGTTTTGGAGTTGATAAGATCCTGTTGAGAATCTTGATTCTCAAAGGCATAAAATAGACATTTTTGGACAATTTTATTACAAATTTAATTTAAAATAAAAGAAAACAGTGATAAAACTACCACCTGGATACCAACCACCCAGTTTTAGCAGATCTCAACATTGTACCTTTCGCTTGATTTTTTGGTTTTGGGTTTTTTTAATTTTTGTTGTTGTTTAAGAAATTAGAGTATAGATCAAGATGAAGCCTTTTGTGTGTTCTTCCAGAATCCCATTCCTCTCTCTCTTGCCCTAGAGTGAACCATTATCATGAGTTTCATGTGCGTCACTTGCATACTTGTTTTTGTAATTTTACTACTTCTACATAGATCTGTGAAGAATATACACTTACAGATTTTCAAACTACAAAACTGGTAACACTCATTCTCAACTTTTGTCTCTAGAAATTATGTTTCTAAACATACATATATCACACTTTGATATAGTGTAACTTTAGCTTATTCTACCTGCTGTGTAAATATGCATAATTTATTAATCCATTTTCTTTTTGGTAGACATTAGATTGTTCATAATAATTTACTATTTCAGAGTATGGCAATAAATATTCTTACACCTGTCTTTCATGTATACTGTGTGAAAGAAAGTTTCTGTAGGGTGTATGCCCAGGAGTAGAAGAGCTGAGAAGTAGGGTAAAGGCATCGTCAGCCTTACTAGATATTGTTAATTGTTCTCCTAGTGGTTATACCTATTTATTCACCCATCCATAAGGTATGAGAGCCCAATTTCTCTACATTTTCATCAGAATTTGACATTTTCAGACATTTTAATTTCTGCCAATCAGAGAGATATGAAATGCCTTCTAGTTTTTAAATTTATAATATCCAGAGTTCTCAGGAGCTTGAGCTAATTTTCATGTTTTTTGACATTTCAGGTTTCTTCTGGGAACTACCTGTGATATCCTTTACCCACTTTCCTTTTTACCAGAATTTTACCTGAATAAATGCTCTTTATGTAACTTTTGCTAATACTTTATATGAGTTTTTTGTGTTTCAAGTACTTTATCTCAGTCCGTAGCTAGTCTTTTGGCTTTGCTTATGGGTAAGAAAGTCTTTCTCTACTCTTGGTTCATAAAGATTCTTTATATTTATCTGAAGTTTTAAAGCTTTGCTTTGTACATTTAAGTCTTTAATCTATCTGGAATTTCCTTTTGTGTATGATACGACGTAGAGATCTAATTTTATTTTCTTTTTCATGTAGATAACCAGTTATCCCAGCACTGCCCTTTTGTCATTGATTTATAATGCCACCCCTGATATAACAAGACTTTTCTATGTGCACAAGTCTGTTTCTGGACTCTATATGTTGGTCTGTTTGTCCCTGTGTCAGATCCACATTTTCTTAATTATTATCACTTTATACAAATACTATCTTGACAAGACACATCTTACTGTGATTTTTTTCAAAACTGTGGATTATTCTTGATGATTCATTCTTCAAGATAAATTATGATTGGCTTGTCAGATTTCATGAAAGATTCTGTCTTATAATTTTCACTGAAATTACATTTTACTTATGGATTACTTGGGAGAGAATTGACTGTTTTTCAGTTCATGAACATGGTATATCTCCTTCCTTTATTCAGGTCTTCCACAATGACCTTTCAGTAATGTTTCAAGTTTTTCCCAAAGGGTATTGGGATCTTTTATTAGATTTATTCCTAGGTATGCTATTTTGCTTTTGTGAATAGTATTATTTTTCTATTTGGTTATTTCTGGGATACAGAAGCAATACTCCCTCACCCCTTTATGAACTGTTGTTCACTCCTTTTCCAGTAGATGGCAGTAAAATACATTAAGATTTCATTATTTAGAATCTTCAGAGTGATGTCTTGGTTTTTTGTTTTGGGGGTTTTTTCCAGTGAAATGAGTATTATTTGTTTTAAAGGTATTAATTCTGAAGTATTTCTAAATTATTTCCCTTTGTTCCATTTAGGAGGATAAAAAGAAGCGAGATCGGGACCGTGTGGAGAATGAGGCAGAAAAAGACCTCCAGTGCCCGACCCCTGTAAGATTAGACTTGCCTCCTGAGAAGCCTCTCACAAGCTCTTTAGCCAAACAAGAAGGTTGGAATAACTCTGAATTAACGTCCCTGAGTGAGGAGGCTGAAATTATTTTAAGGATTATAGCCAGGGAAAGTGGGTTTTTAGTTTTTAAGTTAAATTTTAAAAGCTGTTTAATTTTTTTTAAGTTTTCTTTTTTCTGTTACTGCATAAGAGCTTGAAAGTAGCTTCAGTTTTGAATTGATATTTTCATACTTCAGTATATTTATAAGAGAAATGGAATTTTTGTATGATATTTAATGATGGGTATGAAGTAACTCAGAAAGAAAATAAGCTAAACAGTACTCTCTAGAATCTTCCTTTTGAGAACACTTTCCCTTTCTCCTTTGCTTTAGAAGTAGAACAGACACCTCTTCAAGAAGCTTTGAATCAACTGATGAGACAATTACAGAGGTAAATGTTTTTTCCAACATTTTTATAACTTGGAAATTAAAACGGGAAATATAGGATCCAAACCACTTCTCTATTTTTGATTATTTAAAGCCACATTTTGTGGCCTAAATCCAAATGTACTTGATTTTAAAGTGGATGATAAATATTTTGCCTGGCAGTAGAAAGTACTTTAAGAAGCTGACTTTTAAATGTTCTCCTTTGGTTTGTTTTAACTGGCAACTTGAAGAGTGTTACATAATACTCTTAATGGCAAATTTCTCTTTAAAGTAACTTCTGATGTTAAAGCTTTAAACCAGAAATAAACAATACAGATATTTTCACTTTGCTAATAGATGAAAATACTTCTATATATATTTGTTCAGTGCTTATTGTGCTGTGAATATTCAGTAATTGTTAAGTCTGGGAGAAGAAGTAAAGTGGATTTGTGACCCTTTCTTACATGCAAAAATTTGTTCTAGAATTACAGTATCTAGATTAAACCAATGTTAAGTTCATAAAGGGGAAAAGAGTAACTCCATCTTTATTAAAATACATATTTTTGATACCTGTCTCTACTCAGAATTTGAATTTTCAGCTCAGAGACATTATTTGCAGAGGATTCATGGGTGGAGGGCATGCATTCTCATGGTGAACTTTCTTCTCACTGTGTTGTCCTTCTGTGTCAACCCCAGAACACATTACAAATCATTTTGTAAGTTAAAGCCTCTTGTGCTCTCTGTATTCAGCACCTGTCCAGCTTTGCAGTTAAGATGAGAAGTTAGTGGCCTCCCACCCTTTTTGGTGTTACAGGATAATTGGGAAAATTACATCTCAAGTCTTTGCCCTTGAATAAGTCATTCATTACATGTCCCCAAATATGAACAGGTAAGTAGTAGGTATTCTGACTCTATTAGAATGTATGATTATAAAGTGTTTTGGCTGCCTTTGAAGTTTTATTTTTTGTAACATAAGATCAGGATATAGCTTAATGATGTCAACTTAAAAGAAATCACTTAACAAGGTCTCTCTTAGGGGCGCCTGGGTGGTTCAGTCGGTTAAGCATCTGCCTTCAGCTCAGGTCATGATCTCAGAGTCCTGGGATCGAGCCCTACATCAGGCTCTCCGCTCAGCAGGGAGTCTGCTGCTCCCTCTCCCTCTGCTCGTGCCATCTCTCTCTCTGTCTCTCTCTCTCAAATAAATAAAATCTTAAAAAAAAAAGATCCTTTAGTCCAAGGATATTGACATTTCTCAGAATGTTTTGGGAATTGGAACCCAGAGCCACATTTTTTGAATGGTCTTTAGTGATTCATCATCCTTGAGGCTCACCCCAAATGCTGATGAACGGTATAGTTGATTAGGGTTCTGTTAAAATGACTGATTCTTGGGGGGGGGGTGTAGATAATTTGCTCTGAGGAGGTCCTCCAGAGATGATCAGTGTTGTTATTCATAGTAACTACTATGGACACACTGGGTATTTTTGCTTATTTTTTTTCTAGTCTCACCACCTAGGCATCCTGTAAGGAAGAACAAATAGCTGAGTTTAGATTCCAGCTCTTCTATCAGATTTATGACCTAGAACAAAAGATTTGACCTCTGAGCCCCAGTTCCCTCATCTCTCTAAGTGAGGCTGCCACCACCTTGATGGCTTTTATAAGAATTAGGTTTAAATTCATCAGGCACCTACCATAGGGCCTGCATGTGGTAAATACATTTTAAAAGTTGCTTCTACTAATATGTTTTAAACCATTTTTATTATTACGATTATTTGGAGTAAGAAAACTTTGGTTTGCCAAATTTCCACAGGAAAAAATCAGTCTAATGACTTAATCATATGCGATATTTTTCAACCCTTTCAGTACTAGAATTACCAATGCCAAATCCTGCAGTACCAGTACTCAACCCTACAAGTACCGGTGCCTGGACAAACCCTCCTTCCCAGGAGATTCTGATGTAGTGAATCTAGGGTGAGCCGCCTCCTCCCCACCGCCCACAACTGGAATTTTTTTTTAAAGCTCCTCTCTTGATTCTCATGCACAGCCAGAATTGAGGGCCTACAATAGAAAGCACTGGTTCTTAAGTTTGGCGGTAGTATGAGGACCTTTTTAATGTCAGTTTTTTTAGTACTCCCCTATACACACTAAAGTCAGGTCCACTGATTAAGAAAATATAGATATGTGAATTCTGTGGCCCACCAAGAATCCAAGCTTACAGTTATAAATCAGTATGGAAGATTGCAGATGTGCATTTATGGTTATTCTTTCTGTCTTTTCCCCTATGGTTGATAAAAATACTTAGTGTTTATCTCCCAAAGGCCAAGACATTGGTCAGTTAGTCTTAGATCTTTTATTTTGTTTCATTTTTCCCTGTGTAGGAGGTGCTACCGATTAATTAGGTTGCATATTTTAAAAGATTCTCTGTCTTAAGGGTACGACTAGTATTAAAACATCTTAACCTTGTTATTATGAGTCTTTAAAATCATTCCTTCAGGGCGCCTGGGTGCCTCAGTCATTAAGTATCTGCCTTCAGCTCAGGTCATGATCCCAGGGTCCTGGGATCGAGGCCCGCATTGGGCTCCCTGCTCAGCAGGAAGCCTGCTTCTCCCTCTCCCCCTGCTTGTGTTCTCTCTCTCACTGTGTCTCTCTCTGTCAAATAAATCTTTAAAAATAACTAAATAAATAAAATCATTCCTTCAGGGCCACCTGGGTGGCTCAGTCAGTTAAGCGTCTCCCTTTGGCTCAGGTCGTGATCCCAGGGTCCTGGGATCGAGCCCCACATTGGGCTCCCTGCTCAGTGGGGAGCCTGCTTCTCCCTCTGCCACTCTTCTGGCATGTGCTCATGCTCTCTCTCTCTCTCTCTCTCTCTCTCTCTCTCTCTCTCTCTCTGTCAAATAAATAAAATCCTTAAAAAAAAAATCATTCTTTCAATTTGCAGTGAGGAGCATGTTCGTATACTACAAATTCTTTCTACACTGAAATGTTTCCTCTGACTTCTCCTAGACCAGTAGATTTGTTTGTAGTAGAAATAAAATTGCCTTTTTCATATCTTCACAGAAAAGATCCAAGTGCTTTCTTTTCATTTCCTGTGACTGATTTTATTGCTCCCGGCTACTCCATGATCATTAAGCACCCAATGGATTTTAGTACCATGAAAGAAAAGATTAAGAACAATGATTACCAGTCCATAGAAGAACTAAAGGTAACTAGTTATTTATGTTGTGATTGGAAAATTGACCTATAATACAAAGTAACAAAATTACTCAGTTGAGAGTTGAACTCTTGGATTCTCTATATACACAATCTTGGTAGAAATCTGCATATCTGATAATAGGAAATTTTCTCATTGATATATTATTTTGTAGAGAAGTTTATTTTAATATCCAAAATTTTTGTATTTTTCCGTCTCAGAAAACATTTTTGAGCACCAGTGGTGATAGAAAACTGGACAAACGAATCCATCTGCTGTCTTCTGTTATTTGGGGGTGTTTTAGAAAAAGTTGAATTTCATATGTTCTACACTATGTCTCATTTTTCATTTCAGATCAGTACAGATAAAATTGATACTTAAATGAAAGTTACTACAGAGTAGTTTCCTTTTCTGTTTCTAGACCGCTAAGGTGTAGCATGTCTCTCCAATAGAGGATAAGTTGTCCAGAAATAGTAAACAAAAGTTTAATTACACTTCTATTTGATGAAAGTCAGTTGCTTCCTGAACTGAGTTCGGCTATATTTGTTGAGCATATTTTCTTCAAAAGAGAGGAATGAAATTAAAAACTTAAAAGTGAAGAACCCATAAGGCATGAGAGGGTGATGTGTGTGCCTGATGTTACAGTGGCAGTTTTTCCGTCTTTTAAGTAGTTGTGGTATATGTTGATTTCAGCAGTATACTTTTCATTTTGACCTTCAAGGAAAGGAACAACATGTTTTGTTTTGTTTTGTTTTAATATTTCTCTGTATCAAACCACCCAAACTTAACTGGTTTAGATAATACCTATTTTGCCTTTATTTTTTCTACATGAACACTATAGTATTCACCTGACCTATCTAAGTACTAGACCCTAATCAGTTACAGATTATCTTTTTACCTTTTTTTTTTAATCCATGTATCTATCAGTTGAGATTTATGAATAAAACCAGCATTTAATTCTATCTTTACTATCCATTTGAATGCATAGACAACATTATACTTACTCTGGAAACCTGAATTACATTCTCTTCTTTCAGAGAAATGGAAACTTTCCCAATTTCTCATCTGGTGAAAATTAGGCTAGAACGGTTTATTTCAGCATATTTCTGACCTTCTTATTGCTTAACGGAAAAAAATTTCACAGGGTATTTTTTTTTCTTTTTGTGAACAGTTTTCCTCTGACCTTTCTCTTATGATGACAGGAGAAAGTAGAAATGTGCCCCCCTAAGTGTTTTGCCACAAATGATTATTAAGATCTGTTGATTGAGATAAACTAATACTTTCACTTTTTGGAGTTTTCTACATTACTATGTTTCCTTTGGGGAAAAATCAATAGCCTGATGTAATATTAATTAGCTTATTCAGCTCATTAGGCTGTTGAGGTTTTTTTTTGTTTTTTTTGTTGTTTTTTAATTTTTTATTGTTATGTTAATCACCATACATTACCATCATTAGTTCTTCATGCAGTGTTCCATGATTCATTGTTTGTGCATAACACCCAGTGCTCCACGCAGAATGTGCCCTCTTTAATACCTATCACCAGGCTAACCCATCCCCCCACCCTCCTCCCCTCTAGAACCCTCAGTTTGTTTTTCAGAGTCCATCATCTCTCAGGGTTCGTCTCCCCCTCCGACTTACTCCCCTTCATTCTTCCCCTCCTAATATCTTCTTTTTCTTTTTTCTTAACATATGTTGCATTATTTGTTTCAGAAGTACAGATCTGTGATTCAACAGTCTTGCACAATTCACAGCACTCACCATAGCACATACCCTACCCAATGTCTATCACCCAGCCACCCCATCCCTCCCACCCCCGACCACTCCAGCAACACTCAGTTTGTTTCCTGAGATTAAGAATTCCTCATATCAGTGAGGTCGTATGATAAATGTCTTTCTCTGATTGACTTATTTCACTCAACATAACACCCTCCAGTTCCATCCATGTCGTTGCAAATGGCAAGATCTCATTCCTTTTGATGGCTGCATAATATTCCATTGTGTATATATACCACCTCTTCTTTATCCATTTATCTTTTGATGGACATCTTGGCTCTTTCCATTGTTCATGTCTTCTGCCCATTTCTTGATTGGATTATTTGTTCTTTGGGTGTTGAGTTTGATAAGTTCTTTATAGATTTTGGATACTAGCCCTTTATCTGATATGTCATTTGCAAATATTTTCTCCCATTCTGTCGGTTGTCTTTTGGTTTTGTGGACTGTTTCTTTTGCTGTGCAAAAGCTTTTTATCTTGATGAAATCCCAATAGTTCATTTTTGCCCTCGCTTCCCTTGCCTTTGGCAATGTTTCTAGGAAGAAGTTGCTGTGGCTGAGGTCGAAGAGGTTGCTGCCTGTGTTCTCCTTTAGGATTTTGATGGACTCCTGTCTCACGTTTAGGTCTTTCAACCATTTGGAGTCTATTTTTGTGTGTGGTGTAAGGAAATGGTCCAGTTTCATTCTTCTGCATGTGGCTGTCCAATTTTCCCAACACCATTTGTTTTGAAGAGACTGTCTTTTTGCCATTGGACATTCTTTCCTGCTTTGTCAAAGATGAGTTGACCATAGAGTTGAGGGTCCATTTCTGGGCTCTCGATTCTGTTCCATTGATCTATGTGTCTGTTTTTCTGCCAGTACCATACTGTCTTGATGACAGCTTTGTAATAGAGCTGGAAGTCCAGAATTGTGATGCCGCCAGCTTTGCTTTTCTTTTTCAATATTCCTCTGGCTATTCGGGGTCTCTTCTGGTTCCATACAAATTTTAGGATTATTTGTTCCATTTCTTTGAAAAAAGTGGATGGTATTTTGATGGGGATTGCATTGAATGTGTAGATTGCTCTAGGTAGCACTGACATCTTCATAATGTTTGTTCTTCCAATCCATGAGCATGGGACATTTTTCCATTTCTTTGTGTCTTCTTCAATTTCTTTCATGAGTATTTTATAGTTTTCTGAGTACAGATCCTTTGCCTCTTTGGTTAAATTTATTCCTAGGTATCTTATGGTTTTGGGTGCAATTGTAAATGGGATCGACTCCTTGATTTGTCTCTCTTCTGTCTTGTTGTTGGTGTATAGGAATGCCACTGATTTCTGTGCATTGATTTTATATCCTGCTACTTTACTGAATTCCTATATGAGTTCTAGCAGTTTGGGGGTGGAGTCTTTTGGGTTTTCCACAAACAGTATCATATCATCTGCAGAGTGAGAGTTTGACTTCCTCTTTGCCAATTTGAATGCCTTTGGTTTCTTTTTGTTGTCTGATTACTGTGGATAGGACTTCTAATACTATGTTGAATGGCAGTGGTGATAGTGGACATCCCTGCCGCGTTCCTGACCTTAGGGGAAAAGCTCTCAGCTTTCCCCATTGAGAATGATATTCACTGTAGGTTTTTCATAGATGGCTTATGATACTGAGGTATGTACCCTCTATCCGTATACTCTGAAATTTTGATCAAGAAAGGATGCTGTACTTTGTCAAATGCTTTTTCCGCATCTATTGAGAGGATCGTATGATTCTTGTTCTTTCTTTTGTTAATGTATTGTATCACGTTGATTGATTTGTGGATGTTGAACCAGCCTTGCAGCCCAGGGATAAATCCCACTTGGTCATGGTGAATAATCGGATGTACTGTTGGAGCCTATTGGCTAGTATTTTGGTGAGAATTTTTGCATCCATGTTCATCAGGGATATTGGTCTGTAATTCTCCTTTTTGATGGGGTCTTTGTCTGGTTTTGGGATCACGGTAATGGTGGCCTCATAAAATGAGTTTGGAAGTTTTCCTTCCATTTCTATTTTTTGGAACAGTTTCAGGAGAATAGGTATTAATTCTTCTTTAAATGTCTGCTAGAATTCCCCTGGGAAGCCATCTGGCCCTGGGCTTTTGTTTCTTGGGAGATTTTTGATGACTGCTTCAATTTCCTTAGTGGTTATAGGTCTGTTCAGGTTTTCTATTTCTTCCTGGTTCAGTTTTGGTAGTTGATACATCTCTAGGAATACACCCATTTCTTCCAGGTTATCTAATTTGCTGGCATAGAGTTGCTCATAATATGTTCTTATAATTGTTTGTATTTCTTTGGTGTTGGTTGTGATCTCTCCTCTTTCATTCATGATTTTGTTGATTTGGGTCATTTCTCTTTTCTTTTGGGTAAGTCTGGCCAGGGGTTTATCAATCTTCTTAATTCTTTCAAAGAACCAGCTCCTAGTTTCGTTGATCTGTTCTACTCTTCTTTTGGTTTCTATTTCATTGATTTCTGCTCTGATCTTTATTATTTCTCTTCTCCTGCTGGGTTTAGGCTTTATTTGCTGTTCTTTCTCCAGCTCTTTTAGGTGTAGGGTTAGGTTGTGTATTTGAGACCTTTCTTGTTTCTTGAGAAAGGCTTGTATTGCTATATACTTTCCTCTCAGGACTGCCTTTGCTGTATCCCAAAGATTTTGAACAGTTGTGTTTTCATTTTCATTGGTTTCCATGAATTTTTTTAATTCTTCTTTAATTTCCTGGTTGACCCATTCATTCTTTAATAGGATGCTCTTTAGCCTCCATGTATTTGAGTTCTTTCCGACTTTCCGCTTGTAATTGAGTTCTAGTTTCAAAGCATTGTGGTCTGAAAACATGCAGGGAGTAATCCCAATCTTTTGGTACCGGTTGAGACCTGATTTGTGACCTAGGATGTGATCAATTCTGGAGAATGTTCCATGGGCACTAGAGAAGAATGTGTATTCCGTTGCTTTGGGATGGAATGTTCTGAATATGTCTGTGAAGTCCATTTGGTCCAGTGTGTCATTTAAAGTCTTTATTTCCTTGTTGATCTTTTGCTTAGATGATCTGTCCATTTCAGTCAGGGGGGTGTTAAGGTTCCCCACTATTATTGTATTGTTGTCAATGTGTTTCTTCGCTTTTGTTATTAATTGCCTTATATAATTGGCTGGTCCCATGTGAGGGGCATAGATATTTACAATTGTTAGATCTTCTTGTTGGATAGACCCTTTAAGTAGGATATAGTGTCCTTCCTCATCTCTTATTACAGTCTTTGTTTTAAAATCTAATTTGTCTGATATAAGGATTGCCACCCCAGCTTTCTTTTGGTGTCTATTAGCATGGTAAATGGTTTTCCACCCGCTTACTTTCGATCTGGGGGTGTCTTTGGGTCTAAAATGAGTCTCTTGCAGACAGCATATTGATGGGTCTTGTTTTTTAATCCAGTCTGATAGCCTGTGTCTTTTGATTGGGGCATTGAGCCCATTTACATTCAGGGTAACTATTGAAAGATATGAATTTAGTGCCATTGTATTGCCTGTAAGGTGACTGTTACTGTATATTGTCTGTATTCCTCTCTGATCTATGCTGCTTTTAGGCTCTCTCTTTGCTTAGAGGACCCCTTTCAATATTTCTTGGAGGGCTGGTTTCGTGTTTGCAAATTCCCTTAGTTTTTGTTTGTCCTGGAAGCTTTTTATCTCTCCTTCAATTTTCAATGAGAGCCTAGCTGGATATAATATTCTTGGCTGCATATTTTTCTCGTTTAGTGCTCTGAAGATATCATGCCAGTCCTTTCTGGCCTGCCAGGTCTCTGTGGATAGGTCTGTTGCCAATCTAGTATTTCTACCATTGTAGGTTACATATCTCTTCTCCCGAGCTGCTTTCAGGATTTTCTCTTTGTCTCTGAGACTCGTTAAGTTTTACTATTAGATGTCGGGGTGTTGACCTATTTTTATTGATTTTGAGAGGGGTTCTCTGTGCCTCCTGGATTTTGATGCCTGTTTCCTTCCTCACATTAGGGAAGTTCTCTGCTATTATTTGCTCCAATATACTTTCTGCCCCTCTCTCTCTTTCTTCTTCTTCTGGGATCCCAATTATTCTAATGTTGTTTCGTCTTATCGTATCGCTTATCTCTCGAATTCTGCCCTCGTGATCCTGTAGTTGTTTCTCTTTTTCTCAGCCTCTTTATTTTCCATCATTTGGTCTTCTATATTGCTCATTCTCTCTTCTGCCTCATTTATCCTAGCAGTTAGTGCCCCCATTTTTGATTGCTCCTCATTAATAGCCTTTTTGATTTTGACTTGGTTAGATTTTAGTTCTTTTATTTCTACAGAAAGGGTTTCTCTAATAACTTCCACACTTTTTTCAAGCCCAGCTGGTATCTTTAAAGTCATGATTCTGAACTCTAGATCCAACATCGTACTAATGTCTGTATTGAGTAGGTCCCTGGCTGACGGTACTATCTCTTGTTCTTTTTGCTGAGGTGATTTTTTTCGCCTTGTCATTTTGTCCAGAGGAGAATAGATGAATGAGAGAAGCAAATGCTAACAGGTTAACAACGTCCTCAACAAATATACTCTGTACAAATCAGAAAAGACCTGAAACCAGGGGAAAAGAAAGGGAAAGAAAGAAAAAAGAAAGAAGAAAAAAAAAGATAAAAACAACAGAACAATACAAAAAAAACAATATGATCAAATATGATCAGGCTAGTGTATAGATCAGTGCCACACACTAGATTTTGGGCGTATTTTGGTCTGTTAGAAAAAAGTGCCTCCTAAAATTTTAAAGGAAGAAAGACATATATGTACAAAATAAGGGTTGATACAATGAAGGGATAAAAGATGACTGTAAAGATGAAAATTATAAAAGATTTTATAAAAGGAATTGATAAGTTGTTTGAAAAAAGAAAAGATTAAAAAAAAAGAATATGATCAGGCAGGAGACTAGAACAAAGCCATACACTAGTGATTTAGAGTATATTTTGATCTGTTAGAAGAAACTATCTCAGACTTTTAAAGAGAGAACAACTTATATATATATACATATATATATATATATATATATATACATATATATATATACGCCAAAAATAAGGGTAACTCCTATGAAGGGATAAAATATGACTCTAAAAATGAAAAATAAAAATGGTTTTTTAAAAAAAGGGATTGATAAGATGGTTGAAAAGGGAAAAAGAAAAATTAAAAAAACAGTTGAAAAAAATTAACTTTGAAAAACTAATGAATCATGGTAAAAAAAAAGCCATGAATTCTATGTGCAGTATTCCCCTAGGGCTGGAGTTCTCCCGTTCTCCTTGATCAGTAAACTTGGTCTTGGCTTCCTGGCTGTTCGTGCTGATCTTCTGGGGGAGGGGCCTGTTGCCGTGGTTCCCAAATGTCTTTGCTGGAGGCGGAATTGCCCCGCCCTTGTCCGTCCGGGCTAAGCAAGCTGCTTGGGTTTGTTCTCAGGAGCTTTTGTTCCATGCAAGCTCTGGTACAGCTTTGGAGGACCAGGGTGAAAATGGTGGCCTGCCAATCTCCACTCGGAGGAGCTGAGAACTCGGGGCCCCGCTCCTCAGTGCGCCCCCAGAGAAAAGCAGTCACTCCCGTCTCCCAGGTTTCCCGCCACACTGCGTGCTGACCGAGCGTTTCTATCTCTGGCACTCGACCCCTTGTGGAGTCTCCAAACCCAGCAGATCCCTGCCGTGCACTCCCGCGCTGCTCCTCCCGGGGGAGGGAGGGGAGTCTCCCCGGATCTGCGGCTTGTTGGGTCCCTGCTGGAGGAGCAGTGGCCTGACTGGGCCGCGGATCACGGTTTATGGCCACCCCGAGCTGAGAGCCCGCGTGCCTCGGCTCCGTCTCTGCAGCTGGCTTCCCCGCTCCGATACCTGGGAGTTCTGCCGCAGTCAGGCACCCTCGGTCTTTCTATGACCCCGAGGGTCCTGAGACCACACTGTCCCACGAGGGTTCCACCCCCCGCTTAGCCACTGGAGCGACGTCCCTCAGCGGAACCGACTTCTAAAAGTTCCGATTTTGTGCTCCGCGGCTCTAGCACTTGCCAGAAGCGGCCGACGGAGGCCCCCTCCCCCGCCGTCTATCCTCCCGAATATCGCCTGGGATTCACTTCTCCGCATGTCCTACCTTCCAGTAAGTGGTCGCTTCTCTGTTCAGAGAGTTGTTGCTACTCTCCTCTTTGATCTCCTGTTGAGTTCATAGGTGTTCAGAATGGTTTGATCCCTATTCAGCTGAATTCCTGAGACCATACAAAATCCAGGTCTCCTATTCCTCCGCCATCTTGCTCCGCCGAGCTTCGAGGTTTTTTTTTTTAATTACTTGAAAAGTATACAGAAAGTTCATTTAGCTTTTTGAGTCACCAAGTGCCATTACCCCCAAAGTCCAATAAAGCCTAGCACCTGACAGTTAAGATTCATGGAATCCAAAAATTGTCTTATCAGATCGGTGGAATAATCCAGTACTCTCTTGCCAACTAGAGGCCAGTGGTCCCTTGGTCCCTTGGTATAAGTAATAGTCATCTGATGTCCTTCCTCTCTTGCCTCTATTTCCCAAAATATATATTTAATAATTCCTAATGGAATGAAAGCTCTTCAGAAAATCTATAGCAAAGGCCGTTAACCTGGGGTCCTCTGGATGGAAGCCACACATGAGCCTTAAAGGGGAACCTGATAAAATGACATTTAAAAGTTTGTGTTCAACCTGGTGTGTGTATTTATGCTTTAGGAGTAGATGCATGGCTTTCATCATGTTTTGAAATATCCAGGACCTAGCAAATTCTTACTGATTAGAGACTAGACCAGGGATAAGGATCCACATGTACTTCATCCACTTTAAGTTTAATACCAGACTTCTTGTGACCCCCGAGTCCGTCTTCTCATATGCTTTCAGGTAATACTAAGTCTGCCTATTCCATTTAAGTGTCCTAAGCTGTCATCACTTTTTATTAAATAGTGGGGTTTGAATATTTGTTTTGGATATGGAGGAGGAATTTGTTTAGGGGGAATTTTTTTTTGTTGGATTTTTACCATTTTAACTCAGGCCTTGGCATAATCACTGCCACGTTTATACAATGTAAAAAATTACTTAACCGTGGAACTATGCAGTGGAATTGAGCTCTCCAGCATACGTAGGTACTTTGAAATTTAACCCAAAAGTACAGTTTTGATAATTTGGCTACTTTGGTTACATGTTCCAACTCTTTGAGGTTGTATAGTTTATTTCACATTGGCATGATTTTGTAGCATTCTGCAAATTACATTTAGCTTATGACAGTATCCAAACACTTAAAATTAATGTAAATATTTTAACTTTTTTGCTCAATTTGAATTTCCAAAAAATATTGTGATAATTTAGCCATGTCACAGTTTTCATCAAGATTTGAAATTATTTAATTCATAAATGGAAACTTAAGATGTTTGTTTTAAAACTAGGAGTAATATTTTTTAATTAGATGAACTCAGTTAAGATTATTCTAGGGCCGTCTGGGTAGCTCAGTCAGTTAAAGGTCCAACTCTTGATTTTGACTCAGGTCATGATCTTGGGGTCATGAGATCAAGCCAGGCTCTGCGCTGGGTGAGGAGCCTGCTTCAGATTTTCTCTCCCTCTCCTCTGTCCATTCTCCTAATCTATCCCCTCACCCACTCTCGCTCGCTTTCTCGCTCTCTAAAAAAAAAAAAAAAAGTTTAAATATTATTCTGTTAAATAGAAGTATTTTCTTCCAGTTCTTTTTGTGTGCAGTAAGATTATGTGAAGAAACTCATTTAAAAATTTCATCCTGGGAGCTAAGGGTTTGTGTTGTTCATTATAAAAAATGTAAGAATTTGGAAAGGAATGTAGTACAAAATTTAAATTAACTTAGTACTGCTTTTGTTAGTGAGTCTTAAAACATACTAAATTGCTTTAATGTTGTTTAGTAAACAGTGAAATAAAAGGATAGGGTTTTTTGTTGGTTTTATCTTTTTTAATTCTTCAAGGACCTGTATGATTTCATCAAACAGGGACAAGAAGGTGCTTTGTTGTTTTAAATGCATTTTTCTCCTTAATATTCTCTCTGCAGGATAACTTCAAACTAATGTGTACTAATGCTATGATTTACAACAAACCCGAGACCATTTATTATAAAGCTGCAAAGAAGCTATTGCACTCAGGGATGAAAATTCTTAGCCAGGTAAAGGAAATTCTTTGTTTTAAATAGTAACTATTATAAAATCTGTATACCTTTGTTTTTTGGTTAGAGTGATAGAGATCCAGTACAGTACTAGTTTTATAGGCAGATTATATTAAAGTAGGAAATATTAAATGAAAGAAGTTCTCATATAAAGAAAATTAAAACATGAAATTCTCATTTGGAATTGATACAATTAAGTATTGGCATTCGCTACTAATTATTTATTTAGAGGCTGTTGAATTGGTTAGTCACCAGATGGATTTATATTTGTTGTGAAAGAAACATCACCCTGATTTCCAGGATAAGATTGATGAGATGAATTATGAGGCCTGTTGGGGGGAAAGCTCTCTACTTCCCTTTGAAGGATGGACTCTGATGGTGAAGCACAGGAGCTCCTTCCAGGACAAAGAAAGAAAATGTCAGTGAGCAGTACCCTGCTCTTTGCCACCTCCCCACAGGAGCACTCCTCCTGGAAGGACCAGAACTGGTACCATAGTAATGTGGCTGAGGTGGGAGGGACACTTCCATCATCAAGCTTCATGAGACAGCATAAACATGACAGTTTATTCAGAAGAGAGGTTAGTGGCAGAAAAGAACATGTGCCGTCTCAGAACAACCGCTGATGGCGCGGGGGACGGAGCGGGAATTGAGGGGCTCACTGTGCACCTGCTGGGAGAAAAGGAGAGCTCACAAGATAAGTCGTGTCTTTTGAGGTTTTACTCATGGCTCTGAGTAGGATGGGAAATTAACTGAGGTGATCCTGGCAGGAAGTCGGAGTTCTGGTTTTAGCTCTTTGCTCTAACTTGTGGACCTCGGGCAGGACATGAACCATGCTGGGCCTCGGTGTTCTCATGTCTGGAGAAGACATGGTTTAAAGGGGTTTAAAGAAGGTTTAAAGTGCAGTCTCCCAAGATAATTGCCAGCATTAGGGTGCTGGCTCTCAGTAAGAGCTAAGCAGGCAGGAGACTACGAGAAAGGAGAGCAAGGCAGGAGAGGGATTTTGCGAAGAAGAGACAAGGGGGGTATAAGACAGGAAGAATGAGAAAGAAATCAGAATGAAGAGCTTGAGCCCAGACTCAGAGGAGTTATAGGAGAGTAGGAATGAGTCATGGGTAGATGCACATAGTTTCCCACTTGTTACAGTGACCATCTGTATCACAGTTTCACATTTAAAGAATTGTCTTGGTGTGCAGATGTCTGAGTGTGTGCTTGGCTCTAAGAGATTCTCAGATCCATTTAACTGGGGAAAGAAAAACATTTGGATTGATGAGTATTCTTGCACTCCTAATATTCAGACAGCATCAGTTCCTACCCTTTCCTATAGACGTAAGAAACTGTAACATAAACCAGTTACCCATCTTTGGCAAAATCTACAAAGGAAAGGGGACTATAAAATGTTTTATCCCACTCTTTGCAGGAAGACTCAGAATCTAGACCCAAGCCATAGTCCAGGTTTAAAAATCTGCAAATGCTTGTTATTACATTTGAAATAAAAGTAGTAAATGTAGTCCTTAGTCCTTAGTCCCCCTCAAATGTAGTCCTTAGTCACTCCAAAATATGTACATTAAGTTTTTGGGAGAAAGTTGAATTTTCAGTATCCCAAGTAAATTTATCAAGTTTGATTTACCATTATTTTCTTTTTTTCAAATAACGTAGTTAATATAACATGCAAACGATACCAGTATCTCTTGAATTTTAATGGGGGTGGGTTGGCTGGAAGCACAGAAAATAAACTTTCTTCTCCACTTTCCCTTTTCTCTCTCTGTTGTCTTCCTTTTTTTCAGATCTCTTCCTGTTGAGGAGCCCTACCCATCCTGTGTTATAGCTTCCTGTTGACTGTTCTCTCCACCCTAAATGGGAGGGATCCTTAAAACAGTGATTTTTTAAATGTTTAAATTTAGATCATCTTGAGTTCACTCTTCTGATAGCGGTACTCCCAAGGGAGCCCAGCACACCCTTCCATGAATGGTGTCTTTTTAAAAGATCACTGGTTTTGAATGTTCAGTATAAAGATTGTAGAGCAGTCATTTATCATATTTTTCATTTACACACAAATAGTGGCTATTAGTAGACATTTTTATAAAGAACGGACATAGTCGAATAACTTTTTTGATCTCCTAGATAAATACTAGAATGCTGCATTATACTACAAACAAAATAGTGCAAACTACTGTTTGTAGCATAGGGGCTTTAGAACCAAGGTCCGGGTCCTGGCTGCACCCTCGAGACGCCGAGTGACCTTGGCAGGCTGCGCAGCCTTGCTCAGCCGCGGTAGTCCTTACCTTGTGGAGCCCAGCAGCCGTGCCTGATGCGTGTGTAAGCACCTGAGTGTTAGCTGTGGCAGAGTCAAGCCCTTTAAGTCATTTAATGTTGTAGAATTGAGGACTGATAAATAGTATGCTGATTTGGAGACATCTTAATTATTTAAAAAAAAAAAACTTTCAAAGTAAAATGAAACTCAGCTTTTTCCAGTGTTTTGTATTGAAATTTAGAAGATTTCTCTAATTCTTTTAATTTTGTGTGTGTTTTTAAAAACTTCAAAATGTTTTTAACGTAGGTTCTACTTTATAAAATTCTAGAGTGGAAATAAAAAGATAACTGAGAACTTCATGATCTAAGCCCATTCATTTAACACCATTTATACTTGCAGTGTGCAGCGAGCTTCTGATTTAGGTACTAGAGGTAGAGCTGGCTAAGGAATTACCTAAGTGACGTACACAAGGGAAAACACAAATGGCCAATAAAAAGTTCCAGAGATAATCATACTCGTTAATATTTTTTAAGTATGTATTAAAATAAGACTTTTTTAAAAATCGGCAAATTTTTTTAAATACTGTTGAGTTTGATAAGGATTCAGAGAAACTTTCGAACACTGATGTATACATTGATAAAATTTTTCTGGAGAGCAGTTTGGCAGTAAATATCAAAAGCCTGATGACCTAGGGTTTCCACTTCTAGGAATTTTTTTTTCTTTTTCAATATAGTTAACATACAGTATCACTTTTGGGAATTTATTCTAAAGAGAGATTCTTAGATTTAGTTATAGTGATGTTCATGAGACTTTTATTTGTAATAGAGGAAACTTGGAAATAATCTAAATGTCCAATAGTGGAATGTTAATTAGACCATGGTACACAGGATAAAATACTATACACTTATTAAAAACATTTTAAAGAGTATTTAATGATACAGAGGGGAAATGATTGTAATTTATTAATGAAAAAAATTCATGTTACCAAATATTCAGTATAATTCTAATTAGCTAATATGTGCAGTGCTTAGATAAATACTGACATAATGATAAATTAACAAGGTTTGTATTTTCTCCTCTACCCAAATCTTTGTCTACAATGAAATATGTTACTTGGATAGTTTTAAGACTACCTTAAAATAAAAGATCAGTAAAAATAGCAGGTCCGCGTTCTGGAGGCTCTCACAGTCTGCATTGCTAATTCAGCAGTGTGATGAGACAGGGTGCCTCATGGGACCCCAGAGCCCTGGCCTTCATCACTGGTTCTGTGACCTTAGGTGAGGCATTTAGCATTTCTGGGCTATGTTGTTCTTATTTGAATAACTTCTGGTCCTTTTCAGTTCTCAGTTTCTTTTATTCTGCAAAAGTCTTCCCTGGTGTTGCCATGCAGCCCTAAGGAGACTGCACTCCATATTTTATCCAGTGACAGTGCTCAGAGTTAAAAAGCAGAAGTCACTAGAAACAAATGTGCCTCCAGAAACCTCAAGCCCTTAACCACAAAGAAAATTTCACAGCATATCAATGCAGTGGAAAATTAAGTACATGTTTCACGAAATAGAAACAAGACTTCTTTGGTAAGAACATTATGCTTTCTGGGAAAGAAACTGTGCTAGCAACCTTTTATTCTCCTGGAAGCATGTTGTTTTCACACAGAGAAAAATGCCAGCGTCCTCAGTGGTTATCCTGGGATACCAGAGTATAAGGGTACTTCACATGTTCACATCCTCTAGCTTTTGAAACACCTGATAATTCTTAAATTTCAAAAGATAAGCCATTCTGTTAAATATAAAATTTAAACATGCTATTAAACTAAATTCTCCTTTTTAAAGTTAGTACTGCAAAGAATACTTAGTATTTATTCATTTTTTTCTCCTCTATGAATGTTTTGATGATGTAGTCAAGTTAAAAAGCATTCTCTTATGTTGGAAATTAAATGATCTGAATTGAAGGAATAGACTGTATTGCCCTGGTTCCCAAACATACTCTCTTGGTATAATTACATTTAATTGCTTTTCTTCCCTAGTTAATGACAGGGTAAGTGCAAACTCACATTGTGAGAAAGAAATGCATCACTTTAAAAAGTAATGACAAATATGCAATGAGACTATTCTTGAATATTTTTAGGAGAGAATTCAGAGCCTGAAGCAGAGCATAGAATTCATGGCAGACTTGCAAAAAAGTCGAAAGCAGAAAGATCGAACAGACACCTCGCAGAGTGGGGAGGACAGCGGCTGCTGGCCAAGAGAAAGGGAAGACTCTGGAGATACTGAAGCACAAGCCTTCAAGAGTCCCAATAAAGAAAACAAAAAGTAAAAAACTTTGGAATATTTAAGTTAAACTATCTTTTTCAGACCAGTAAAGGGGAAAAATCCTGGTTCAGTGCCTGCCTTGAGAAGAACAAGTCGAGGTCTACCCGTGGTTGGTTGGTTTTCAGCAGGAAAGTCCATTTCAGTGATACGATCCCCGTCTTCTCCTACAAAGCATTGTATGGAATTGTTTAAACATAGTTCAGAAAACAGTTCTGAAGGTGTATTCTTATGAAAGTAGTTAAACCAATAAGTTATCTTTAGGGACTTATTAGTGAAATTTATTGAAATAGAACTCTGTAGTTGTTACCTCATTCCATAAAGGAGTTGAAACCGTAAATTCATAGGTGAAGCTACTTCCTAAACAGATGGGCTGTTGCTGAGGTGTTGCGTGTTTTCCACCAGACATCACGTGGTAGGAGCGATAACTCAGTACTGGTTTCCCCCCACCCGCCCCGGCAGCCCCGGGCATGGCCGGACCCAGCTGTGGCCACCTGGTCACACCACTGACTCACTAAGCAGCCCTGAGCCCCCCCCCCCGCATCTCACTGTCAACTCTGGAAGAGGGTTCTAGTGAATAGGCTGGGTTTCTGCTGGTGTAAGGCAGGGAGAGTAAATTTGTGATATTTTTATTGTATTTCTAATATTTGTATGATTCAAATGTATTTTTTTAAGATTTTATTTATTTGACAGGGAGACAGCAAGAGAGGGAACACACGCGGGGGGGAGTGGGAGAGAGGGAAGCAGGCTTCTCGCGGAGCAGGGAGCCCGATGTGGGGCTCGATCCCAGGACCCTGGGATCATGACCTGAGCCAAAGGCAGACATGTAACGACTGAGCCACCCAGGCGCCCCCATATATATTTCATTTTAAATTTAGAAACTGGACTTTAAAAAAATGGTCTGTCCCTCCCCCTTCAAAATATGTTTGAGGTAGAGTCCATTTGTGTGACTGTATCGAGAAAAATGCTCAAGACAAATAGCTCTGGACACACAAAGGCGAGAGCTAAGCAGGGTGTTGGGTTGGCCTGGCTATGAATGTGCTCCGGGCTCTGCCGGGCCCCCGAGGAACAAAGCTCTGCTTGGCAACCGTAGTGCAAATGCCTCCAATTGAGTTGTGCTCCTGTTTGGAATTCATTTTAATGTTTTTATCTTATCTTTTTTTTTTTTACTTAGTATTAATGTATGTTTTCAGGAAAGACAAAGATATGCTTGAAGATAAATGTAAGAGCAATAATTTAGAAAGAGAGCAGGAGCAGATTGACCGCATCGTTAAGGAATCTGGAGGAAAGCTGACCAGGCGGCTTGTTAATAGCCAGGTGACAGGGCTTTTTCTTTCTTTTCACTACTTACTGTCTGGTTGTCTGGGGCTTGCAGTTTTCAGATTGCTTGTGCACTTTTAACCCATACCATACCTGCCAAAGAGCGGTTCAGTACAACACCCGGAGAAGAAAATTGTAATAATAAATTTGTAAAGTACATAATGAATCTTTTCCTCTGTTACTAGATTTTAGTGACGTTAATGTGTTCTAAACTTGGAAAATGAACATTTATACTCTGGTCTCTTGAAATCATTGTTTAGCACATTGGTTTTAAAACCAAATGGATTAATATGTGACTTTCGACAGGTCACTCCCCTCCCCTGATCTCCAGTATCTTCCTTTTTTAATAGAGTGGGTAGAACGGAGGGGCCCGAAGGCCCCGCACAGCTCTTTACCAGCCTGAGGTTTCCCTAACCTTCATTTCTGCAGCCTGTTAGCCCTTGTGTGTATGGAGCGAGGTGGGAAAGTCAGTATCCAAGTGTAACAGTAGCAACTCATAATATTGGTTTGGCTAAATTTAAGGCTTTCTAGTATGAGAGAGATATATTTATACGTACGTGTACTTGCATGTGAATGTGGTAAATATAAAACGGTTTACCACATTTGAATACTTTGGGTCATTGCAGTGTGAATTTGAAAGGAGAAAACCAGATGGAACAACAACGTTGGGGCTTCTCCATCCTGTGGATCCCATTGTAGGAGGTAAGTTCACAGATCAGAATGTGCATGAACTTGCTGTTTGGCAACGAGCAGTAGCCCGGGTGAACATTTTAAAACAGCAGGCGTGATACTGAGCAATCCAGCTGTATCGTCATCCCCAGAGAACTTGGCTAGACATTGTGTATTTTGTGCTAATAGCTAGCCCGGCTTTACCTCGTCTTAAAGCAGGTACTATAGAGATCCACTGTTCTTTAAAATACAAAGTCCTTGGAATACCAGACCCACCATCAAAGCCAAAAAATGATGTAATTTCTAGCCCTGGCTCTAAGAGACTATGTATGGATGCTCCGTTATTTCAGGAGGTATCGCAAAACCCTCTTATTACAACATAATAAATTTGACTGGCTTTCTAAATTTCAGTGAATAGAGCAAATATATATACCCTGTAGTACCTTAGTAGTCATGGAATAACATGCCTGATGACACCACATCTTCCACTGTGGCTGGTAGAAAGTTGGCAAAGGTTCGGAGGCATGGCTTTAGAACCCCGGTCGTATTTTTATTTTCTCAGATGGTATTTTAATGGCGATAGTATAGGGAATAGTTTGAAATTTGATGTAAGAAAAAGAACTTTTTGTCATTCATCTGAAGGGGAGGGAATCATGTGTCAGGATAAGCAAAGGTGAGAATGTTATTTTGTAAATACCCATTTTCCTGCCGCCGTTACGAGAGCGAGCATTGGGCATACGGAGACGAATGATGACACTTCGGGGAACAGTCTCCAGGACTTAGCATTTTGCTGCGGGCAAGGCCTGGGAGCTGGAAGTGGAGCGCGGTGTGTCATAGGGGACAGACCAGGAGGCATGCGTCCCTTCCCCTTTTGTCTGTGGGTGGGGAGTGGAGGCACGAACGCCAGTCACTGCGTGAAGAGCTGCCATTCGTCTGCCTTGAAGAGGGCAGCTGTGACAGGACACAACAGAAGGGACCCGTCTAGTGTCTGGGGGCCAGAGAAGGCTTCCTTATTCCTTAGCAAGGTGATGCTTAGGTTGGTCCCAAAAAAGTGAGTGAGGGTGAGGGCCTGGGGGTACGAGACATCGAAGCAGCCGGGAAGAGCCAGATGCATTTGAGGGCTAACCGGGGAGCCTCTTAGTGTCTTCGTGCGTTGCACTCCGCTCTCAAAACGCCGGTGGAGTTCCTTCACTTAGAAGTGGAACTGGTGCTGTCTTGGGGGGAGAAGAAAAAAAAAACAACTCACTTTTTGCTTTTATGTGAACTTTTCATAGTAGAAGTTTATATGGTCTTGGATCAAAGGAAGTGCTGCCAGACTGAGAACATGTGCTTTCTAGTACAGCTCTGGTGGAAATTTGGTGGGAAGGAGATGCAACTAACAATTTAGGGGACACCTTAAGATCTGCCCCTTTCTTTGTGTCCAGCGGTCTGTCTGCCCTTGCTCTGCTGCCTTGCATTTCTGGCTCCTGGAGGCAGGGTCAACGTGGCCCAGGCCCAGCTGGCTCCGCACGTGGCAGCAGCCCCCGAAGAGCCAGCATCCTGGTGTAAGGTGCAGGCTTTGCCCCTGTTGTTTCTCAGCTGCTTCTTCCTGCCAAATTCCAGACTGCTTGCTGAGAGGGAGAGAAGACCCATTTTAGGTGTGCCACCTTCCTTACTAGTGCTTTCAGTTTATCACCATGGGCACCTGTGGCCGCAGCCTCTGTTCCAGGGTGGAATAGCATGCCTCGTAGATACCAGTTTTTCCTGAATAGATTATGAGTTCTTGTCTTTAATCAGGTGTTTTTCCTTAGTCTTTTGCTAACCTTTTCTACTGGTTTACTTCCATCAAAATAGTTTCAACCTTTAAATCCTTAATTTTTTTTAAGCAAAATGCGACGTGATTATAAAGAATTATAAGAAACAGTAGAGCATAATGAAAAGGACCAGATTCAGGTCCTGGCTACATTCCTCCCTTGCCGAGATTATCGTAGGTGAAAGATGGGTGTACGAAGGGCCACCCAGGCTCCTGGACAGAGTCACGTAGACGCCATGAAGCAGTGTGCGTGCAGACAGCCCACAGAGCGCCCCCAGGGCTCCTTATCACGTGCACCTCCCACACCAGGCCCACTCTTGTTTCAGAACCAGGTTACTGCCCTGTGAGACTGGGAATGACAACTGGAAGGCTTCAGTCTGGAGTGAATACTTTGCAGGGGTTCAAAGAAGACAAAAGGAACAAAGTCACTCCAGGTAAGGCTTCATGTTTCTCTCCTCGCTCCAGCAGTTAGGGGGGTAGAAAAGCATAATTACCATTTCTTTAACTCTCTTGGTGGTAGTTTGGCAACATGAATCAGCTGTTTTATTAACTTCGGAAGAAACTGAAAAATCAGCTGTTAGTATTCAAAATGAGTTTTGTGCTTTCTTTCCTCTGTCTCCCCTTTGTGGGGAAAAAGTCACTTGAGTTGTGACTTCCCAAGGATCCGGGAGGGGAAGTAGCTACCTTGGATTTGTTACACCAGTCAGTGAGGTAATAAAATTAGAAGGGAATGATCTTTAATAAAACAAATTAGATTGACATGCAAGTGAAAGAACAGTACTGTAGTATTTGATTTCTGTCCACAGTGTTATACTTGAACTACGGACCCTACAGTTCTTATGCTCCACATTATGACTCCACATTTGCAAATATCAGCAAGGACGATTCGGATCTGATCTATTCAGCCTACGGGGAAGACTCTGATCTTCCCAGTGATTTCAGGTAAATGACCAGTTCTTCATATCCGGAATGCCACGTTCTTCTGAAACACTGATAGACCCGTGTATATCCAAGGGGTGTGGTCCGAACCGGAGGTGTAACCTTGAGACTCTTAGTCCACATGTAAGTCCTGAGGTGAATAAGGTCACCTTAGGGAGGAAGCAGAGAGCAGGAGTAAGTCCAGGACTGAGCCCTGGAGCCTCCGTCATTGAGAGAGTCTTATTTCTCTTGGAAGGTTTCCCCAAGGGGCATTTCATGTCACTGTGTTCTTGATATTGTTTAGTTCGCTCAAGATGATAAAGGTAAATCTATAAATAGGGTGTTGTACCTAGACGGGAATTTTTACACCATGGCGTGTAAATTAAGGCGCGTCTGACAGAAACAGTTGGCTGGGATAGGAAGATTCAGCCGACGGAGGTGATTTATATGGAAGTGACTTTCCCAACTCTCTTTCAGCATCCATGAGTTTTTGGCCACGTGCCAGGATTATCCCTATGTGATGGCAGACAGTTTACTGGATGTTTTAACAAAAGGAGGCCATTCTAGAACCCTGCAAGAGTTGGAGATGGTAAGAAGGCTGCTAAAGAAACGGGTAATTCATTATTGGCTCTTAGTATTAGTCACTCAGTGTTATGAAACCATGGGAGTCACCAGGGTGACAGCTGAGCTGCATTCCCCTGAAAAGCCAGGCCGGCTTGGGCGGGGACCGTGGGTGGAGGACAATGAACGGAAACGGGTAAGTCAGCTACCAGGGTCTGTGAGGGCCAGGAGACTGTCATTATCTCCCAATCTTGGGAATGTAGGAATCAGAATGGGGTTGACGACTCAGAAGTCAGCTGGTGCTGTGTACCCTAACAAAAAAGGAAGTTCCACTGGCTTGGAACTGAATTGACTAAAATGATAGAGAATGTTCTTTTCTTTATTACTCAGTAAGAACACAGTGATGGGACCACAAGGAAAAAAGCTTCCGCTTTGCTCTGTTATTAACACTTGTAACCTGTCTCCAGTCCAGTCGGACATAGTTCATCTGGAATAATTCACACCCTCGGCTCCAAGATTAGAACCAGAAAATGTTCCTCCTGATAAGTAGAAGAGAGTCCAGCTCCAGAATGTCCTTGTCACCACAGTTAGAAGAACCCTGTGTCTCTGGGGGTCCTAGCTCTTCCTGAGGGCTGTGGCCGCCGCCACCTTGTCCTCTGCCGCATGTGGCTGCCAGTCCCTGGGTGACTCTCAGCAGTGCTGAGTCAGCACCTCACATTCAGTGAGAGTTGCTGTACATGCAGGCTTTGCGCAGGAACGGCTTTCCTCATGTGACCTAAAAAACATGCCACTGCTCATCTGTTCAGAAATATTTTTCCTTTGACCGTCCCAACAATCTGAATTAATTGTCTTGAGCTAAAATTGAATAGCTTTCATTTGGTTGGTAGGGCAGTAGATTTCAGATCTAAAGTTTCTCTGTCCATTGATCCAGCAGTTCTCAGACTATATCTTAGAAAATTAAAAAAAGTTGTATATAAGGATGCCTTGTTTATAATTTTAAAAAATTGGGAATTGGTTAAAAAATCATAATACAACCTTTCAAAAAAAAAGATCACATCATCATTGATTTTGGGGCATGATACATTTGCCTGTTGTTTAGGTATGTGTGATCTCTGACGGCTAGGATTATGGGAAGCTTTCACATTCTCCATAGCGTTTGAATATTTTACAGTAATCCTCTGCTATCCGAGAATATTGCTCTCTTAATGCAAATTAGTCCCTAGAGTGCCTCCTATTTTCTCCCTGCCACAGATTTTCCTGTTGTTGAAAACCGACTCCATTTAGTAGGTATTTCTCTGCTATTTACCAGATACCTTCATTCATATATATATATATATATATACACACACACACACACACACACATATATATATATATAGCTTTTTGCTCAGGAACAGAAAGATCATTCTTGGAGTTACCAGTAATAGGTACTCTTGACTCTCAAATACTCTCAAAATGCCACTTATTGGGGCGCCTGGGTGGGTCAGTCATTAAGCGTCTGTCTTCGGCTCAGGTCATGATCCCAGCGTCCTGGGATGAAGCCCCGCATCGGGCTCCCCGCTCTGGGAAGCTTGCTTCTCCCTCTCCCACTCCCCTGCTTGTGTTCCTGCTCTCACCATCTCTCTCTTGCTGTCAAATGAATAAATAAAATCTTTTTTAAAAAAAATGCCACTTATTATATCTAATTTGTTTTAGGTTTAAAAAAATTCCAGTAATCCATATTCTTATTCTTTGCCTTGAAGCTCCTAATATTTTTTTTATTTTCCTTGATATTTACCTCTTTAATATATTTTTTAATAAAAAGCTGTTTGTCTTTATACTTCTAGCCATCACCTGAAGATGAAGGCCAGACAAGGATCCTTGACCCAGCAAAAGAAATGGAGGTGATTATATTTTATTCTTCATAAAAAGTATTTAAATGGAGGATAAGCTAAAAGGCCTAAGTGATAAAGCTTTGTTTTAAAAGAGCATTATTTATTGCGTATCTCCGTAAATAAAGCAGTCTCTGCGTGTGGGGGGCGGGGCAGCAGCTAGGGCAGCACGCAAGCATGGGAGCCTGGAGGCCAGCCCCGGGACCGCACAGCGTAAGTGCACACATTGTAGGAACACGGGTTGCAGAGGCCAGCTGCTCTGCATGGCCAAGGCGGCCCTCACAGAGTGCGTGCTGGGCCAGCTGGGCCGGGAAAGATAAAGAGACATTCTCCCAGCAGGCGGTGGGAAGTGGGCCGAAACTGTATGTATAGTCACAGAAGCAGACATGCATGGACGGGGCCCGTGTGCGGAGAGCGCAGTCGACGTGTGAGCGTGGGGTGCCTGGGCGGAGGAGGGGAGGTGGGGAGGCCTGCATGGGTGAGGCCCTGATGACACAGAGGCTGCAGGAAGTGCCGAGAAGCTGAGATTTTACCCCAGAAGACAGGAAGCTCTGAGGAAACGAGGGGAGAGGGGCTGGAGGAGGGGACCCAAAGAGCTCTGGGGCTTGTCTGAACAAAACGCTGACGAGCGTGGCAACACAGAGGAAGGGGCTAAAGATAGACAGTAAAGACCAGTACAGTAGAAGTCAGGTCCACAGGACCTGGTGCATGAGGTAGCTCGTGGCATCATGAGCTCCCATCACAGTGTGGGGAAAGGGGCTCCCCTCCAGCAGGAAGAGAAGCTGTACTCGGCGTCCCACACGGGGGTGACTGGGGACGTTGTTGGGGTGGCGGGGGATTCCCAGATCTGGGTTGCAGGTGTGCAGGTCTGGAAGTTGTTGGTGTAAAGGGAGTGTTTCACTATAGTCATTCAAGTGAACGAGATTGTCCAGAGAGAACACTGGGTAAAGGCTGAAGGACAGAACCTTGGAGAAGCCCAGTAGGTGAGGTAGAAAAACCACGAAAAGAAGGACATGCAGGAAGGACCCCAGCGAGAGGAGAGTGGAGGCTGTCATTTGTAACCTTCATCAGAGCGGGGTCAGCAAAATGATGGCGACAGGGGTAGGCGGCAGAGAGCTAAATGAGTGGAGGAAGCAGGGACGTGAGGGCAGACAGATGTGAGCCCAGTAACGGAGGGGAAGGAGAACTTGAAGATGAGCTCAAGGAAGGATAGATGTAGGTGTGAATGGTACCCACAGAACCATGTTTGCAAGGAATGAGGCCCCAGCAAGGTCATGTGCTTAGTGAGGGGGCAGGAACGCAAGAAATCTTGAGAATGGGAAAGGAGGCTGGGTAAAAAGTAGGGTGGTGGGGGCTCCGCAGATGGCAAGCCATAAGTATATACTGAGAGTTTCTCCCCACACGCTCTTAGCCATAAGTAGGTAGAGAGATCGGGGGTTCACATAAACATCTATAATGTCATGCCCCAGCATCTAAATGAAACCATTGATTTCTGGTGGTTTGTTATCTGGGCTCATTTCTTCCTCAAAAGCAGTGTTGAGGTTATGGAAACTCTGAGTCTTGTCATTCCAAAAATACAACTCCACCCATTTTAGGATTTTGTTTCTCCCATGTAATACTGACAGCCTGGCTTTGGGGCCAGGAGGTGACCCAGGAAGTATCTCATGCTCGAACTCTACTGTGGGAGTGGAAGCATCCACACTGGGGGCCAAAGCATGGCCTGTGAGTCCCAGAGGAAACTTGATGAGACCACCAGATTGCTCTTGGAAACAAGAGGCATTGTCCCAGTCAACCAGAAGCTCTTCGTGCCATAGGCAGTACCAAGGCTCTCGTTCCTTTCATCTTTGGAGTAGCTGCCAGATGGAACAAAGGATGGGTGTTTCGTAAGACACATCATTTCAGGAACGGAAAGTATGCATTTGTGGATAGTGTTTGGCCCGGATTGGGGAATGGCACTTTGCAAGTATTCTGGGAAGACGGTTTTGTAGGTATCAAAATTGTAACTCCAAAGTAAATAGGTGGAATAACTTGGCCTGTAAACACAGACCATCTTAATGATTTCTCATTCTAGCAAGCCCAAATAATTGCTTTTTTTTTTAAAGCAGATTACCGAAATAGAGCCAGCAGGCCGTTTAGATTCCAGTAATCAGGACCGGCTCACAGCACTGAAAGCAGTAACAAATTTTGGTGCTCCTGTTGAAGTTTTTGACTCTGAAGGTGAGTGTCACTTCATATCCCGGGCAGTCAATGATTTAATGTCACATTAGTCCAGTTTGACATAGCCGTTCACCACAGGAAGATCTTGGCTGGCCGTGCTTCCGTGAAGAGTAAAGCATGTCTCTGGTATTAATTTCATTGAGGAGAGAAGACTAGCCAATAAATAGCAAAACCCCAGAGCATAGGACTCACTTTACTGCACAAGATCAAACATAAGTGTGTTCATGTTTTCTTTAGTGTGTTTTTGTTCGTACCACACAGAAGCTGAAATGTTCCAGAGGAAACTTGATGAGACCACCAGATTGCTCCGAGAGCTCCAGGAAGCCCAGAACGAGCGCCTGAGCACCAGACCCCCTCCCAACATGATCTGTCTCTTGGGTCCCTCTTACAGGGAAATGCATCTCGGTATGTTACGCCTCCGGTAAGAGGAGAATCGGGGGATACTTAAAGGGAGAACCTTCTGAGAAGTGGTACTACTGTCAGCAGAGCTGAAGTGAACCATGGATGGTTTCTTTTTTGAACAATGTGGGGGTTGGGGGTGCCGACTGACCTCCCTCCTCCCCCACCCCACGCAGTTGAAAATCCACGTGTAATTTTTGACTCCCCCCAAACTTTACTGTAATAGCCTTCTGTTGACTGGAAGCCTTACCTACAAACAGTCAACTAACATGTATTTTGTACATCACATGTATTACATACTGTTTCTTACAGTAAAGCTAAAGAAAATATTAAAAATGAAGAGAATAGGTTTACAGTCCTGTATTTATCCACAAAAAAAAAAAAAAAAAATCTGTGTATCTTCTGCGGACCAGCACAGCTCCAACCCCTGGTGTTCCAGGGTCAACTTCCTATTGCTCTTTTGGGTTTTGTTTATTATTATGTAAAGGAACCACGTTTTAACACCTAGAACTGTTTTCTTTTCCCTAGCTGAACAGGTAACCAACAATCTGAAAGAACTTGCGCAGCAAGTCACTCCAGGCGACATTGTCAGCACATACGGAGTTCGAAAAGCAATGGGGATTTCCATCCCCTCCCCCATCGTGGAAAACAACTTTGTAGATTTAACGGAAGGTACATGCCCTGTGTGTCTGGGAGGATGGAGGACTGTTGTGAGTTAAAGGAACATCAGTCCTCTGCCCTCAAGTAATATTGGAAAGATTTTTGTCTCTGCGTGTTGGTATTGTATAAACTTTTTATTAATTCTTTAGACAAGACGTAAAGGAAATAAAGATTTGACACATTTGCAAAAAAAACCCTACAATGATACCCTAGTGGTATATCTAGTCTTTAACCTTGAACATGGTAAAGAAGGGCTGTCAGCACTTATTCTTCTGGATGATACCTTTACCTTTTAATTAAAAGGGAAAAAGTGCTGAATGAGGCCATAACTTTTCCTTTCAGATTTTGAAGAACCGAAAAAGACTGATGTTGCCGAGTGTGGACCCAATGGGATTTGAAGCTCACTGGTATTTCATTATATATTCTGTACATATTTTTTTCATTCTTAACTTGGAAATGCTTTTCAGAAGATACTAAATATTTGTAAATTGTGTTTTTAATTAAACTTTGGAACAATTAATTTTAATGTTCCAGAGATTGGACTTGTATTAGGTAATAAAGCTGAGCCTGGGACTATGAGCTGTGTTGTGCTGTCAGCTGAGTTGCTCCCTGACCTTTCCCCAGCGCTGAAGTGATAGAGAAACACTTAGGAAATAAAACAGCCTTTTCAGGACCCTTCGTTAAAAGCAGCAAGTCCCCCAAATAATTGAACTCCCTCGTTTTACTACATTTGTCAGAACTCCTCATTAAAGAAATTATAACCAAAGAGTTCCGACTTAGATGATTTATTCAAAGAAGGGCCTCGTGAGGAAGGACTAGGAGGGACTCTGACCTGTTGCCATCCGGAGTGGGCCTGGGCACGGTGAGTCGGAATGACAGGGCCACTTCCTTAGGGCACACACGGGACCGGAGCTCAGACTCTTCTCTAAAATCCCCATCCGGTGAGATTTTCCATCGTTATACCATGAAAACAAATACTAGTAGATTCTAAAATTCTTAAGTGTATGTCCCCTGCATACCTGATGGGAATGATGTCCTCCTATAGAAGGATGAGGTGACGAGGTACCTCCCCTATGCCACCCTCTCTCTCCCCCAACCCCCCAAAATCACACCAGGAGTTTCATAGTACTAACCTATCTGGTGGTCCTGTTTGGTTTATTTTTTCCATTTTTGAGAGGGTCACTTAGAACTACAGTAAAAGGAGAAGCCAGATAAGAAAGGGAATCACAGAACTTAAAGGAAAATTTACGTTTCTGTTCACTGTTTCTCCCGGGCCACTTCTGCCTCAGCATGTCCCCTGAACTGAGAGTCCTCTAATTTTATCTGAACTACAAAGGTCGGTTGCTTGAGCAGATAATGGAGTAGGAGACCAGGAGACATGAGGTCCTCTTCCATAACCAGGCACCACGCAGCAGCCTGCTTCAGGAAACCTTGCTTGGGTTATGCAGAGCCCTTGTAAGAGAGACCCCCTTTCCTCTCCCCCGCCCCCCCCCCCCGGCTGGGAGCCTTTTTATTTCCCTGACTTTGAAAACGAACATTTAGCAAGAACAAGTGGGGTGAAGGAAAACTGATTCTCCACGACGACCCATTCTTAAAAACCTACTAAAAATCATATGCCAAAAGAACTTCAAAATTGTTCAGTTATGTATTTCAAGTCTTTTTAGAGTTTAATCTTCCGATTATAATTCAGGCAGTGATTTTCTTAAATAGACCAAGAAAACTGAAATTCAAAACACTTTAGGACATTTTTTTCCAAATTGCTGATTTAATATATGAAAGGCTGAACAAAGTAGAAACACTGGTACTTTATAAAAATGAAGTATAACATTTTGAAACAAATGTTACAGATCTATAAATATTCAGTATACAGAGTAATTCCTGGTTATTTGGATGTACCCTCTCAAAACCTGTTTTTGGACATGACCTATTATATACACCATGTACACAGTGGTTAATGATCTTCTTTTCTTAATTTTAATGAGTAAACCAGAAAATGTCAGGTGTGACTTTCACTAGAGTCGGGGAGGCCCCCTTCACGCCGGCCCATGACCCCTAGGAAAGGTCAGTGTTAGAAAAGATACTTGTCCTCTCATAAAACAGAATGACACCTGTGAGGAAGGGGCCTGGCCCCTGGAAAACACACTAAGCAAATGTGACTGCAGGTGCCTTTTAGGGTCCGTTCCACACAATAGTCGGCACATCAGAAACTCAAAACTTCCAAAAATGTGCTTATCGGAGCACCGTGCTTGAATTGGAAATAAAAAGGACTGGATTTCTGTTGCGGGAGGAAAAAAGTAATTTAATATTGCGAGAGTAGAAGTAGGCCCACCTCAGAGAGACCCAGCATGCCTAGGTGTGTCCGGTATTGTATCCGTGACAGAACCTTCCTGACCTCCGAGGAGAGCCCTGCCGAGAGGCCCTGGTCGCTGCCGATTTACCTGTCCGGGTCGCAGTGTAGCACTCACCCGAAACCAGCCCTTTATGTGAAAAGTTGGTGCAGAAAAGCAGTTTTTAAGTGAGGTTACCCCTTAACAGCATTTTTGCCGTAAAATTCCTTTGTACAGCAAGTTCCTGTAATTCATTCATCTCTCTCCCAGTGACACGCAAGCCTCAGCCACTAGCACATCTGGCTTCACTGGGCAAACGAGATAAGCCCCTTCTCAGGCTGATAAGCCCCAGACGTGGCCTGAGCAGACAGCGGGTTCAGCTTCAGTCCTCCCTGCCCTTGGCTGCAACCCTGTGTCCGCTTTTGAAGCTTCCCATACGCAAGATTTCCTGTAATGGCTGGGGGCTCCCAGAGGACCCCGAGCTGGGAATCCCTGCTCTGCAGTGAAATGCAGCTGTGTGAGAAACCCTGGGCGCGCACTCTGGTGATGAGGCAGCAAAGCTGATCCAGAAAAAGGAATAGGCAGTTTGGTTCCTTCTCACCTGGAAATACAACTCAAGCTGACTTCTGAGTCTTTTGAGAACTGAAGCTCTGTGAGACACATCTCGCGAACCTGGCGTTTCGCACTTGCCTTGATTCATGCGGTTCAGAGCAAGACCAGCCCAGCATTTCCGAGCGGGCTGGCTTCCCACATACGGGAACCTCTTTGCGCACTCATGTGGAGCAGAAGCTTTTCATTTTGAAGCTCAAGTTAGGTGTGAGGACTAAAGGAAGGAAGTGCTACAGGTTGTCTGTGTCCTGTCTGCACAGATTCCATTCCTTTCCACCACAGAAGCTAAGATTTAGCGGAAGACTGCAGGGGAGAGCCCCACACATGGGGGAGCAGTCGGGGAGGGGCTAGGAGGTGGTGCCTCATTTCCTGAGCCACGCCACCGCCTGCCTTCTTGCCGTGAGCCACACTCCAGGCCCAACCACCCCCGGCTGAGCCGACACAGAAACGGACACCGGACAGTAGGTTCTCCTTCGGTGTCAGTGGTTAAAAAGACAGTACGCTGGAGGGAAGAGACTTTGTCTAGCATCTAAGAAGTCACTAAAAAGGATAAAACCTCCACCAATCGTATAGCCATTTAAAACATACACACGCTAGAGATGACAAGAGGTAGCAAATGTCCGCTGTGGTTTTTCCTCCCTACTGTGTGAAACCACAGATTGAAAACGGCCTTTTCAGCTCTGTTTGCCAGAATGCCTGTGTGAGCAATGCAGAATCCTGTGGCTGATCCGCTGGGGCAAAAAGGAGTACCCAGCCCATCCCGGACAACTCGTCCTAGTTCCGTACCTAGAAAAGACCGGGCCTGCGTGTGCAGCTCACAGGCCAGGCAGGGTATGTACGGCTCATGCTCCGAGATCGCCACAGCAGCAAGGGGACTGAGCAGCTGAGCCTCATGAGGGAGCCTGTCCACGCTGTCTAGAGGCTGCGGTGCAGACTCCGATGGCACAGAGGTCCTGGCTACCTGTGGGTGGCAAGGCTCCGTGGTCGCCTCAGGCGAGGGTCTGATGCATGTTCCCAGAAATCCTGTAGCACAAATCCGAGGAAGCTACGCATAGCCATCTGCAGGAGTAGTGACGACCAAACCCTTGGAATGCCTTTGTGACTGGCGTGGGGCTGAGTGCTCCCCTTGGCTTGTCTCAGGGAAGGAAATCCGCTTCCAGCATGTTCTGCACCTACCAGAAGCCCTCAGTTGAGTCCCAACCCTTGGAACTTGGCAGTGTCTGTACAGACAAAGTAAGTCCTCAGCTCGCCTTTGCCTTTGACGTTGATCAGTCCCCGGCACTCGCAAGAATAACCTAGTCCCTGGAGGATGGTGCATGTCTCTTCAGTAACCTGAAAAGAAAAGGCCGACAGTCCTGGGAAGCAGGAAGAACACCCGCTGTGGGGGGTCAGGCAGAAACCAGCCCCAAGCAGCACACGTCTGGTGTCCCTGAAGCACGTCAGGGCTGGAGTCACATTGCTGACCGATGCCCGGGTCCCCGCGCCTCTGCAAAGTTCCTCCCCCTGTGGTCATAGTTTCCCCAGCTGGGTTGTACCTGGATCTTGCCAAGTTCTCCAGTGCTCTCCATCCGGCTGGCAACGTTGACCGTGTTTCCCCAGATGTCATACTGAGGCTTTCGTGCCCCGATCACTCCAGCAATCACGGGCCCGTGGTTTATGCCTGAAGGGGACATTTGCAGTTGGCGGGTCAGGGAGGCCAAGCCTGAGGCTCTGCCCTTAGCAGCAGCCACAGAAAACACTGACCAACACTGACCAACCTCTGAAATGGCTAGAGGGTGCTTCCCAAGCCCATGACAGGAGTGCTCATTTGGGGTGCATGAGAGGCACTCCCCGGGTGGCCCTCTTCCGGCTGCTTGCTCCAGAAGTTGGGCTGCAGTTAGCACTTTTCTAGTATCTGCTCATCTCCCAACCAAGAACAAACAGGCTGTGAGCACCAGCCCTGTAGCTAACACGGAGTAGTTAGGTCAATAACTTGGCTTTGTTCTCAGGACGTTGTAAGATTTACAGAAAGTGATTTTGGGGTTCTCCATTTTCTGTAGGGTTCTGTTTCTATCTACTCAAAACTTCCAAAGCTAACTTTATAAACAATGCCAAGAAAAAGTAATTGCCCTGTCGCCAGCGTTGCAAGGCCAAGAAGGCATTCTCAAGGCTTTCCCGCTAGACGGTGAAGTGCACCGTCAGGCCTGAGCGTGCGCTTGCCAGGAGGCATGGGCCCCAGCCGCCCTCCCCGAGCCCGGCCCCGCTCTCTGGGCCCTCACCAACTCGGAGGCGGAAGGAGTTGAAAGAATGCCGGTTGATGCCGTCCAGCTTGCTCATCAGGGCGATGCTGAACTCCACCATGATGCCAATGTGCGCGTACTGCCGCTCCAGGTCCTGCGGGACAGAGCGCTGCGCACGGGAGCCGCAGGTCCCCTGCCCCGACTTCCCGCCTGCACTGCGTGTCAGGCCGGCAGGAGGCTGAACTGTGAGGGCCTCTGCCCCTCCCTCATAGGACAGGCCTGGGACCTGCTGAATCCCCCCTAGCGGGGGACTGGGACGTGAGGCCACCAGCTCAGCTCAGTACCTGGTTCTCAGTCCCTGAGGGGCTGCTGAGCCCCGCAGCTGCCATGTACGTGCTGCCGATGGTCTTGATCTTCTCCACGCTGCTGAACTTGGGCTTTAGGAGCAGCTGCAGGACAAAAGGGACACCCCGAGGTCTGAGAAGGGCTGGGGTCCCTCCCGCCACTGCTCCTAATGCCGACATTTCTCACGTTCGGCCTTCCCTTGTGAGTGGACAGCCGAGTCCATGCAGGGACGAGGTCTCTGGTTCTGTCCCTGCTGCCTGGTCCTCCTATTCGCGTCAGGACTCTCATTCTTAAGGAGCAAGCACAGCCCAACAGGATCTACCCAGGAATGTCGAATGTTCACAGCTAAGAATGAAATCCAAGGGGCGCCTGGGTGGCTCAGTCAGTTAAGCATCTGACCCATGGTTTCAGCTCAGGTCATGATCTCAGGGTCCTGGGATCGAGCCCCACATCGGGCTCCGCGCTGAGTGTAGAGTCTGCTTAAGATTCTTTCTCTCCCTCTCCCTCTGGCCCTGTCCCCCGCTTGTGTGCTCTAAGTAAATTCTTAAAAAAAAAAAAAAAATTCAGGGGCACCTGGGTGGCTCAGTCATTGGCTTTCGGCTCAGGTCACGATCCCAGGGATCGAGCCCCGCATCGGGCTCCCTGCTCAGCGGGGAGCCTGCTTCTCCCTCTCCCACTCCCCCTGCCTTGTTTTCCCTCTCTCGCTGTCTCTATCAAATAAATCTTAAAAAAAAAAAAAAAAAATGAAGTCCAAGCCGACGGACTTCCTCAGAAAGAGGTGGCAGCATGGGCTTGGCTGGGACTCAAACTACAGCAGCCTCCCTTACCCACTCCCAGACCCCGGTGGCTGCCTGGCACCGTAGGGTCCCAAGCCCTCCACAGCGTGTGCTCTCTGGCCCACGAACTCGCCTGTGATGAGGTTTAGTTAGAAATCAGGCATGGTGAAAGATTAACAACAGAACCACACGCCCTGATAAAAGTTACGTGAAGGGTCCCTCTCTCAAAAACTCTTCCTGTACTGCATTCGTTCCTCCTCCTCCTGGTGATGAGATGAGGTGAGGCACATGACGGGGACACTGTGACACGGCGTTCGGCCACTACCGACCTCCTGGCCGTGTGTCGGGAGGGGGGGTCATCTGCTGCCGGGGCGCAGCTCACGCGGTCAGCAAACCACAGGTAAGGGCACCGCTGCCTTCTTCAAGGACCTACATCTGACCTGAGCTGGCTGCCCCTCGCAGAGAAGGTAACAAAGCGCTTACTGAGGGAAACATGGGAGAAAGGCGCACGCGTCCCTCTCCTGATCTGGGGGGGCCCGCACCCTGCCCTCCGCGCCAGGCCGAACCTCATCGAAGTCGGCGATGATCTCGTTCAGCAGGCGCAGACACTCCAGCCCCTCCTTGTTGACGTCGCACTCCGTGTAGAAGACTTTGAAGTCCGGCACGGACGCGAACATGACACACACGCAGTCGTAGGACTGATGGTACCAGTCCTGGATGGGGGCGGGCAGAAGACGACCTTGCGCCAGCCGGCCGGGGCGGGGGGACAAGCAAGCACAGGGACGCGGCCCCCTGGCCGTCCCACGAAACTTTCAGGGCCCGGGGGCGCAACGTGAGTGTCGCTCGGCCTGCCTTACGCCTGAGACTCCCATCTGAGTGCACTGGTTGGGGCGGGCTCGGGGTGGTTCTGGCTCTGCACTACCCTGGGTCCCAGGGCTGAGGCTGAGAGCCCCGGGGGGCGGGCCAAGGTCACAGTCAGGGGGCCTGGGTCCTCTTCCGTAAACCGCTGCGGCACGGAACCCGTGAGCCACAAACATTTTCATCCGCACGGACCAACCGGACCACAGAGGCCTGGACACGCAGCTGGTGCCCAAACCACCCGCCCCCGGGCGGCCCCACGTCCCAGGGGTGAAAACCGCGGGCCCCAGGTACCCTCCGTCTCCCCCTACCCTGGGCCACCCAGCGCCCGCCGGCGCCACACCTCATTTAACTTGTCACCAATGAAGTGAGCGGCCACGTGGGCTGGCAAGACATTCTCCAGAAGAAGGCGGTTCACATTCTCCATGGTTTCAAACTCCTCGTGCTCCTTCTTGAACTTCTTCTTCCACAAACAGTCCAGGCGGCAGTAGTAGTCAATCTGCGGACAGCGGGCAACATCGGTGTCCTGGCCGCCTTGAGCCGGGACACGGGGACACCCGTGTAGCCCCGGGGCCCGCTGAGCCAGCCCCTCAGCGCTTCCACCCTGCGTCCCTGGCTAATGTCCCCAGCTCAACGGCCACTTCCCTGTGGCCCCAGAATGCCAGTCAGCTGGGACTCGGTTCTCAAGTGACCCACGTGACCAAATGTCACTGGCATCCTGTGGGGAGGGGATGCAGGGAGGTGAGGACCCGGCGACCCCTGCCCCCGGGGGCCAGGGCTTCCGTACGGGGCTGGGCGCTGCCTCCCATGCAGCCCCAAATCTGCAGACGCCCCGGCCTGGTTGTGTGTCCCCCCCCCGCCCCCCTGCTGAGCACAAGGCCGTACCTGTCTGGAGAGCATGAGAAGGGTGACGTAGAACAGAACCAGGTAGAAATTGGTCATCGCCTTCGCGTCCTTCCACACACACAACGGGGAGCTGCTGGGCACGAAGGGGAAAGGCCAGAGTCGCTCGCACCCGGCCTTCAGACGCAGGCCCGGGACGACAGTTGCCGTCAGCTCACATCCTCAGGGCACAGACGCAAAACAAGCGACTTCGGGGTGGCAAGAGAAGACGGTCTGACTGGGAGGTGGGGGAGGCCTCACTGAAGTGATGGAGCCTGAAGGAAAAGCACTCCAGGCAGGTGAGGGGACAGCCAAGCACTCCTCCAAGTCAGGGACTGCAGCTGTCAGCAGACCCAGGGGAGCAGATTTGGTTCTGGGCCCCCAAATCCAAGGGGAGCCAGGCCCCTCTCCTCAACCCACCTGGGGCTGAGAGCCCCCAGAAGCACACACACGCCATCCCTTCCCACGCCACAGGGCTCAGCCACCAGTCCAGGGACAGACCAGAGACAACTGTTCTTTCCAGAACTCTGGAGATCCGGGACACGGCTCAAGGAGGGGGACCAGGCTAGAGCTGAAGCCTCCCCCCCCGCACCCCAAGAATGGTGTAGAGACAGAAGGACCCAGGAAGCCTCCGTGGGACTCGGGACAATCCCCAGAGAACCTGCAGATGAGTGACACTCCAGCTCTGAGTGTACAGACCTGGGACCATCACGCCCCCTCCTGTAAAACAGAGACCATGCCACCTGCCAGCCCAGCCCCCAGGTGTCCAGGCCAATGGCACTGTGAAGGCCAACACAGCACGGTTTGACGTGGCACCCCATGGACCACACTCGAGACGGGCAGGGGGACACGGGGTGCTTCGGGCCCCACCTGAGGGTCCCATTGGTCTCGGTGAGGTTGTCCACAACGTGGCCACAGCAGTCCGACTGCCAGCACGGGGAGATGTTGAAGAGCACCAGGTAGGCCACCAAGGCCACGGTCAACAGCACGACCTTCAGCTCCAGGCTCATCCGCAGGAAGACCGAGCAAGCGACAAAGGCGAGGATGCAGCTACAGGTGTAATACTGGGGTGATGGGGGGACGTTGGTCATCATGAGGCAGCTCCTGGACCCAGGTCACCAGGACGGGGCACCTCTAGCGCCGGCACCCCGACTCCGAGCCCCTTTCCAGCCCCCGGGGGGGTGGGCCGCGAAGGGCCAGCGCATCTGCAACACTACCCTCCTGCCTTGATGACCTCCTTTCTTAGCAAAGAGCAGACGACAGAATCTAGAACTTTCGAGCATCGTGTTGTTTTTACTCTATTTTTACTTCTACTTATGGTAGGTGAACTCACTGAAGGGAGGGAAAAAAAGTAATTCCAACTGCAGTGGTCTGTGGATGTGACAAAGGTGAGGGCAACGGTACACACACGCCTGAACAGCCCCCCCGCCTCCAGTTCTGCCCCGAGCTCGCCCTTCCCAAACAGCATCACTGCCCATGTTCCCCTCCCGCTCAAGATCATGCTGTGGCTCCCCACTGCCCCCAAAAGAGAGACCAAGCTCCCTATCCTGGCGCTCAGCCTCCCCCCCCACCCCCGATCGAGATCGAACCTCCCTCCAGCTCCGTGTCCCGACTGTCCCTGTGCCTCCCCACGACCCCACCGCCTGAAGCCCTGCGGGCTCCCATTGCGTGCCTCAGCTCTTCTCCCTCCCTTTTCTCCCTGTCCCAGAACCTTTCTGCCCTTCAGAGACCAGATCAAAATTCATCACGGCCCACGGAAGCCCCCCCCCCCCGCTCCGCTGCCGCCCGTCAGGGCTCCCCAGACCTGGCTTCTGCTGTCGGCCTGCCTGACGCCAGTCATGGCTCCACCACCCATGGTTGGTGGAGGCCAACCAGTCAACCTCTCGGGGCCCCTCCTCGCGCCTTGGATGAAGCAGCACGGGCCCCGAAGCCCTTGTGTCCTCCAGGACCAGAGGCCACCTCGGCCCCGGCTGGGCCTTGCTCTGTCCATCTCCTGGGAGGGGCTGGACTCCGCTCCCCCCGCACCCCGTGGCCTCAGGCACTCAGGCGGGGCGCTGCGCAGGAGCAGGGCCCAGCGGGAGCACGCGGGGCGCAGCCGTCCGGACCAGGGCCCCGCAGCACTCACCGGGAGGAGCCCGCACGTGTTGCTCCCAGGCCTCGGGCTCAGGCTCGTCTGGTTGCCCGCAGGCAGCCCCGGGGCCGAGAAAGGCATCAGCGGCTACAGAGAAGACAGGTCACCGTGAGGGGTGGCCCAGGGACCTGGGACTCTAGGCCCTGCCAGGGCTGAGCGGGGCCGGGGGTCGGCAGGGGCCAGAGGCCTCCATGAGCAGCACCATCGTCTCCTGCCAGGCCCAGCTCCAGGCACGCCCAGAGCCGCGGTGCCCCGACTCCCAGCCACAGGCAACCACTTCCCAGAGGGGAGGGGTCCGGGGAGGAGGAGGATGTAAAATGAAGCCCCATGTGCACCATCGCCAAAGCATCAGAGGCTGATTTGGGGCTGGGGGAGGCAGGGGAGAAGCTGGGATCAGCATAGTCAGTGAGCCCCCTTCTCCCCAGGCAACCCTGAGTGTGGTGGTCACAGGGTCTCAGGGACACGGAGAGCCCCTGGCTCTAGAGGTCAGAGCTGGGAGGACCAGCAGGGACACAGGCTGTCCGCAGCACTGAGCACGCGAGCCAGGCCTGAGAGGCAGGGGCTCAAGTGTCCTCCCCGGCCTGTGCCCAGGGCCACTCACCCTAGCGAGGAAACGGAGTCCCAGAGAGAGTAAGCCAGGGCCTCCCCAGGTAGAAGGATGAGGTTGAAGAGGGTCGAAGATGCCAAGAACACTGGTGGTTCAAGACATCCTGTCTTTGTGGGGCTGGCCACATACACTCTCTGGGGGCCCCAGGTCCTCGGGTGAAAAGCGAAGCGGAAGGAGTCCGGGCCCATGTCAGGGGCCTTGCGGAGCCCGCCCACAGGGGCCTGCAGAGAGCTACACCAGATGCACATCTCGGGCAGGAGACTGTGGGACTCAAGAACCTGAGGGTGCCCAGGGTCAAGGACTGGCTCCCCCCTCCCCGCAGGAAGCACGCACAGGGCAGGAGGGCTCCTCGCCAGGGCCCGCCGTCCCCACCCACCCCCCAGAACCCACCAGGTTGACGATGGCAATGCTGAGCAGGCTGCCAATAGTCAGGACGGCCAGGGACAGGCGCAGCAGGGGCTGAGTCTCCACACTCTCGGAGATGGCCTGCAACATCCCCCGGGCCGGGCAGCACCTCTGTGGAGGCACGGGGTCAGGGGGCCAACGCCAGCACCGGGACAAGGTCCCGTCGGTACAAAGGCCCAGCGGACGTGAGGGCTCCCGAGAGCTCCACCAGAGCTCAGGCCCAGAGCTCAGGACACACGGGGTGCACAGACAGAAGGGACGCTCCCACCCTCGGGGCCAGGGACAGCCACAGCCGCTTGGGGGGCCCCCCCGGCAGCCTGGGAAGGTGGAATTACTGGGAGAAGCGCTCTGCAAACTGTCGCCGGCGCAGGAGGGGCGCAGAGGGCCGGCGGGGCAGGGCCAAGTGCCTGGTCAAGGGCTCCCACTCACCAAGAACTCGTGGGCAAAGCACAGGCCCAACACCAGCGCCAGCACACAGGCCACCAGCCCGAAGGACACACCCAGAGCCACCATCCTGGAGAGCACAAAACCCTAGTTCTGGGGGGACCGTCGGCCCAGGGCCAAGCCACAGGCATGCTCCCCAACCCCCAGCACCCCAATTCTCAGCCGCCTCCTGCCCCCCCAAACCGCCATCTACACACAGCAAAGGGGATCTCTGAGCCCTGTGGTCCAGCTGCCCCACTCGTGCACGAGGCCTGGGCCACGCATCTAAGAAAGTGGTGGGCACGCAGCCTTCAGACCCACGGCCGCCACGGAAGTACCAGACGGAAGGGCTTCTTCCTAGTTTGTATTTAGGAAGCACATCCTAAACCCCAATCCTAGTGGATCCTTTGGCCTCACCACCCTTCCAGAAACCACCACGTAGCTGACCTCACTCCTTCCCTGTGACCTACCCCCCAACCCCGCCTGTCCCCCGCCAACAGGAGCCGTGCACCCGGATAGGGCAAGAAGCCCTCTGAGCCTCAGTTTCCCACATCTAAGAGGGAGGTGGAGGTGGCTATGGTTCTGGGAGTCTGCCTTCTGGGACGGCGGACGCCTCAGGCCACACGCCCACAGGGCCACACAGGTCTCAGGGGACTGGGAAGGCCTGCGTCTTGACAGGACGCCCACATTCGATGGAGACAAAAATAAGCACTGGCGAGCCCAAGTGTGGACCACAGCTCCTGGTCCAGTTTCTGGGACTCCGGGCCCCTCCTGCCAGTCGGGCAGCGCACACAGGTTTTCTGGGGGCTCTGCCATCCCGCGGGCCCGCGCATCCCGCCCACCCCAACTGACCTGGGCATGAGCAGGGCCTGGACCAGCAGGATGCAGACAAAGACGAGACTGGCGCAGGCGAAGTAGTGGCGGGCCCGGGGGATGGGCGCCAGGCGGTACTGGGGGTGAGGGCGATGGTCAGGGCCGCTTGCTCCGCCCCTTCACGGCCCACCCCGGCTTAAGTTAATCAAAACTCACACCCACAACCCTGGGGGCACCTGGGTGGCTCAGTCGGTTAAGCGTTCGACTCAGGTCATGATCTCGGGGTCCCACTCAGCGGGGAGCCCGCTTGTCCCTCCCCCTCTGCCCCTCCCCCTCTTGTGCACGTGTGCTCTCTAAAACAAATAAATTTTTAAAACAAACCTCACATACTCCTTGAGTTCCAGGTGATGATGGGACATCATCATGACCAAATGACCTTCATTTTGTTCCCTGACGTTTAGAGCTGATCCCTTCCCCTCCCCCACCCCATCCAGATCTCTGACTCTATTTCCCAGGTCCCTGAGAAGCCTATGGCCCCAAGTTTGTGGACAGAAACCAAGTCTGAGCTCTGGGGCTAGTGGAGGGTCTGTCCTCCCCCTCCAAACCCAGGAGTAAGGCCGGGCCTGAGCCCCTAGCTAGTGGGCAGGGGGACCCCGTGCAGCTCATGCCCCTACACCAGGCACAATCTCATGATCTCGAGCCACAGGGACTCCTGCTGCAGGTGAGCAAACCGGGGCTCAGAGAGTCCGGCAGCCTGCCCAGGGTCCCACAGCTGCTGGAAGACCTGCCAGGCGGGTTTCCCTCAGACCCCAAGCTCCTCACCGAGGGAGCCCCGACTCAGGAAGCCCTAGCCAGAGAAAGACCCCACCACCACCACCAATCTTGAGGCTGAGGGGGGAAAGAAGCCCCAGCACCAGAGCCCCATGGCCTGGGGCCACCCTCGCAGGCCACACCAGAAGCCAGAAGTCTGTGAAATGGGTAACAATGGCCACCTTGTCCGGCTGCGTGAGGTTTCAAGGACATACGTGTGTGCCAGGGACGTGGCCAGAACACAGTAGGCGCTCAATAAATAAGTAAACAGTTGTGGAACGGCATAAAAGCACGTAGTTATAGCAACCAGAAGGGAGAACCAGACTAAGGCATGCACTGGCCCTTATCAGCTGAGGTTCTAGCATATGAGGGGAGCAAAGGTCTCCCAAACCCAAGTGGGAGAATCCCTAACAAGTCAGGTACAGGAGTGAGGCCAACAGGAAGAGAGGCCAAGCAAGGCGGGACCGGGCCCCCACCCACCCCCATAGCCCGCGGGGGTGATTCCCCACCACCCTCCCTGAACAGACGTCGGGGTGGTAGCCGCCCCACCCCAGGCCTGGAGCCCCCGTTCCTCACCTCTCGCTCGAAGTCCTTCTCCAGGAAGATGGACCCGAAGGTGTAGAAGTCATCGGACCTGGAGCAGCAGGGCCTGAGGGGTGGCAGGCACGGGCTGTGAGACACAGGGCCTGGGGGAAGAGGGGGGCCCGCCCTCGGGAGGAGATGGGGGAGGGTATGGGGGAGGGGGTCCCACTCTGGGGAGCAGGGAGATGAGGGGGCAGAAGTCCACCCTCAGGAGGCAGCAGCAGGGAGGCAAAGGAACCACCACAGATGCAGCTGGAGCTGGGCCACCAGGCACGTGGGCACAAGGTGGGCCTGGCCGTATGGGGAACCCCCATCCGAGGGGGGACAGGGCGAACAGAGGCCTTGGGGTCCCACCTCGTGGAGCTCAGCCCCTCGATGGCTGACAGCATCTCCTCATCGTATGAGTCGTCCTCTGACCGCCCCTTGGGGGATGCGCTCCTGGATCAGAAACCGAAGCGCATCACCCCAGGACCACACCTGCTCACCCAAAGGCAGGAGTGTACGTGAGGCGGCTCCCCTGTCTGGATGCCCAGATGCCTGCAGGAGGCCCCAGAGCCTCGTGCGGGGTGGCCAAGGAACAGGAGGGTCCCACTGAGGCCCAGAGAGGGCAAGTGGAGGCCCAGCATCAAGCGGCAGGCCCAGGTGGCCAGCAGCCCAGCCAGAAGCAGAGGACCTCTAAGGCCTCTTCCCCTCCACCCGCAGGCTTCCCTCCCGCCAACCACTGACCCGGCCCCAGGTGGGGACACCACAGGCTCTCCATTACTGTGAAGTTCTCATTCCAAGCCACAGCCCCTCCGAGCTGCCCTCCTGGGCAGAGGAAGGTCAGGGCAGGCTGCCTGGAGGGGGCGGACACTAAGGGGGTGACTGGGGGGCGGGCAGGACTTGGCCAGGAAGGCAGGCCACGGTTGACAGAGAGGAAGGGACAGTGCACGTACCTGTCAGGGGTCCGGTGGCGCCGCAGGGGAATGGTCTGGAAGGGAAAGGAGAGGGGGCGGTTACTCTGCCATGAGGGGCCCCCGAAGTCTGTCCCCGGACTGTGTCTCTCATCTCCTGCACCCTCGGACACATGGGGCAGGTGCCGAGCAGTCTGGGAGGCGGGGTCCTACCTTGGGCCTCCGCCCGCTGGGGACGGGGGTCTCACCGCTGCTCACGCTCTCACGGTGGTTGAGGTGAGCAAAGGGCCGCGCAGCGCCCCAGGACTCGAGGTAGCGGGTCATGCGCACGGACGCCCGCATCTTCAGGGCCGCGTCCCCCTTGGGCTTGGGGAGGTGCTGGCTGGGCGGGGGCGGCTGCTGGCTCTGCAGGCAGACACAGACACGGCCTGTCCCCTCCCCTCTCAGCCCAGGAAGGGCCCCCGCCCCCATTCCACTCCCCCTGAAATGCCACGCTGCCCTGAGTGCTGGCCAGGCTGGGGAAAAAGAGAATTGCAGAAACGCTGCTGGGTCTGCAAGACCCTCGGGGACCAGCTGTGGCCCGGTGCACTCCTTGGCTGGGCTGCACAGGAGGTCCCAGCTTGGGCCCTGTCCTTCCCAGGCGGCCAGGAGATTGGGGATCACACACAACTGTGCATAGCCCCTCAAGACCCTTCTCCGCCTCCCCAGGGAAAGATCGGGCTGAAGTCCTAAGCCCTAAGACCCTGCCGGCCCCGTGAGGCTCTGTGGGACCAGACACTGTCCCCCTTGGGGCCTGAAAGCCCACTAGCCTCTCCCCGTGGGGACACCCCGGGGAGACAGTGCCCAGGAAAGCCACAAGCATCCTACCCAGCCCACCCACATGTGGCTGGCAGATGTCCTTCCAGAAAGGAGCAGCTGGAGGAAGAGGAGTGCAGGCCAGGAGCCCGGAGAGCCGGAGAGCCCGCCAACCGAGGGGCCAGCCCCACCCCCTGGGCGGCATTCCAGGCACTTCCACTTGTGCGGCCCCCACTCCACGGCAAGGGAGCGTTACGTGCCATGTGCCTGCTGTGGCCAGGTCAGGGAGAGGGTGTTAGCCCGGCCGGCCTCCTCCGTGGCCCCCTGCCCCCACCCCCCTAAGAGCTGGGGACCTTCCCCTGCTAGGGAAGACGGGCAGGACTGTAAAAGGGGGAGAGAAGAGAAACAGTGCCAAGGCCGCCGGAAACAAGCTTGAACCATCTCCAAATGCCCCTACCCCCTGTCCCCTTGGGTCTCTGCAAACACCCACAAGGACCAGCATCTACGGCCACAGACACTCGCTAAGCCACAGGCAGCAACTTTCCTGGAAACTTCTAGCCTCTTTTCGGGATAGAAACATTTTTAAGCCCTGAGATGCGCCTCTCTGCCTCGCCAGTGGGACCAGCTGGAATCCAGCCGTGCCGCGCCGAGAGCCACCTGCCCTGGAGTCGGGGGAGCTCCCATTCTCCGTCTTCCCTTTACGGGTCGGCAGCTCTGCCCCCACAGCCCCCAGCCGCTCAAGTTCGGGGTCGCTAGCACTTCTCGCACACCGGGGCTTCCTGAGAAATAAATGTGCACTAAAGATCCATCAGTTCTGAGTAAAAAGGCACCTGTTCCGAAGCGGGCCCCGGGAGGGCACCTGCGACTGTCACCAGACCGCAGGTGAACCCCACCGGCCACCTGCCACCTCTGGACAACCTGCAGAGGCCAAAGTTGGGGAAGGCCGGCCACATCGACAGCAGGAGGCACCCCTGAGCGTGCAGCGGCCTCTGTGCACACATAAGGGCGCTTCTCCCAGCTCCTTCATCAGGTGAAGAAAGCAAGGTACCAAGCAGGGGCGGGGCACGCCACCCTCAGCTTGGCGAGGGCGCAGGACAGTCCCTCGGCTCCTCAGTGTGCATCAGCATCTCTGTGGAAGGGAGACTCGCCACCCTGTCCCCTTCAGCGGGAGCGCCGGCTACAGGCAAGTACGTGAGGGCAACGGCCCGCAACACACCCTTCGTGCTTTTTGAATGTTCAGCTATGTGAATAAATGAAATTCAACAAAGATGGGGAAGGTAGGGTTGCTGGAGAAACTGTAGGATGCCCAGTTAGATCCTGCACAAAAACACACACATGCTAAAAACTTCGTTGTTTATCTGAAAGTGAAGCTCGCCTGCGCGTCCCGCAGCGGCCTTGCTGAGGCGAGGGCTTAGAGCCGTCCCTGCCACCGCCTTGCAGGACGGCGCTCTGCTTCTGGGCACACACTCTCTGAGCCCCGGCTCCACGGCCAGGCACTGCTCTAGGCGTGGGGACGGCAGCCTGGACAGGCCGCTCCCCCTGCCCCGAGCCTGCACATGTGGAGCTCCCAGTGACAGCAGACAAGCAAAGAGGATAAACCAACAGGACCATTTGCAAGCAAGCTGAGAGCACTGCGGGCAGAGACGGCAGCAGTGACAAGGGCCCTGTGGCACAAAGAGCATGGCAGTGGAGGGCAGGGGCTGGGGTGAAGGGCACTCAGGGGGCAAGGGGGGGCGGTCAGAGAAGAGGGCAGGGCCCAGAGCTGCGGGGTACAGGGTGAGGGGCTGGACTGTATTCCACGATTGTGGGGTGGAAGCAGCCCCGAGGTACCCAGGAAGGGTCTCCCCCGATGCTAACTCAGCATCCAGGGCCCACGGCCAGGGAGGGGAGGTTGCTGAGCGGTTCCCGTCCCTGGGGAACATGACGGGGCCAGGGAAGCTCGCAGGCTGGCCCTCTGCTTCCCCCCCCCCCCGCCCCACCCCGCGAGACTGGCAGTCAGGCCAGCTCTGAGGACAGCCAGGGCCAGAGAGAGGGAGCTGTAAAGAGCCCATCCTGTGGCCGACATTCTTGAGCAAGCCCCAAGGATGATTCACCGAGGCCGCCAGACGAGCCGGCCTCCCGCGGCAGGAAAGCAGGGCCTGTGTGGGCGCGGGGCAGGACCAGGGCCCACCGCCTTGGAGCAGCCCAACAGTTGCCTCCGCCTCGGGGTCCTGACGGAAGCGGGGCCTCCGAGCAGGTAGAGGCATCAGCCCGCGGGGTGGCCACCCACGGGGGCAGAACCCACGACACACCGAGGCTCCTGCCTGGTGGCCCCCCGGCCATTCCCTGCTGTCCTGAGTCTTATCCAAAGCGTGTCTTACAAATGTGTCCTCTCAAAACCCAGGAAACGAGTGACTACCCCCTGGAAAATAAACTAGCAGGGACTATCATTTCTAGAACGTTTATGAGGTGCCCAGTTTGTGGTGAGCGGCTCGCTCACACGAGCTCTTCCTCCTCCTGAGGTAGGCACTGTAGCTGTTGCAAGTTCACTGAGGCCCAGAGAAGCTGTGCAGAGCCTAGAACACACTCAGTGACAGGGAGCTCACTCCCACCCCAGGTGGGCCTCTCCCCCACCTCTCCACAGCCTGGAAGAGAAGAACACTCTGCCTCCACGGGGGTCTTCCCCCAGGGTGTGGACCCCACTCGCCAGCACAGTCCCGGCCCAGAGGGTCTCCTCGGCCAGCCCCGCCCACCCCGCCCACTGCTTCTGGAGCCCTCGTACCCGGGGGTCGATGACCAGGTAGGTGCGGATGTTCATCTCTTTCAGGTAGGGGTCCCGCTGCTGCCCGTGCCCGTCCTCCACCTCATACGCCTTGTCCAGGTGGTTCAGCGTCGCCTCTGTGATGTGCACCCGGCTGGCGGAGACCAGCCCCGAGTCAGAGCTGCAGGCCCAGAGAAGGCCGGCACCCACCCAGAGGGTGCACAGCACGCAGGGCCGAGCAGGCCAGAGCCCAGCCTGGCTCCCCCAACGCGAGGTCATCGCTTCCATCTCTGACCCCACTCTGACCAACCCCCCCCAGCCCCCCCTGCCCCGCCCAGCCCAGAGCTGGCCCACGGCCTCTGACCCTGCCACGGTCCTGCTGAGCCTCACCCAGGGACTCCAGATGCCTCCATCCTGTTGGCCAGGGACACGTCGTGGGACCACACGTCGTACTGCCACTTGCGCAGCCCAATGACCCCACACAGCACGTTCCCTGAGTGTATGCCCACACGCATGCTGATGTCCACACCTGTGGCCTCTCGCACCTGCCTGGGCAGAGCAGTCCCGTCACCCCATCCCAGCCAGGGCTGCGGAGGGACCCAGGTGAGCCACTTGCACCCCGAGCCTCAGCTTCCTCATCTGCAAAGTGGGTACAATGCATTCCCTACCATGCCTTGGGAAGCAGGAGGAGCCCGTGATGGGGACAGGACCCAGTGCCCGGGCCTGCCCAGGATACCTACTTAATGGCCTCACACATGTCCAGCCCCATCTTCACGCAGTTCCGGGCATGGGTGGGCAGGGATACGGGCAGACCCGACACGCAGTAGTAGCAGTCCCCGAGGATCTTGATCCGCATACACTCATTGGCCTGCAGGGCAAGGCAAGCAGGGGCCTGGTCGGCAGGCGGCTAAAAGCCGGGGCCCACGCATGCCAGCCACCTCCCCACACCCTTCGGAGGGAGCCAGACTCCTTCCTGGCCAGAGCTTCCTCTGGGGGACCAGCCACCAGGAGCTGCTTCCAGGCCTGGCAAAAGCACTGGGGACACAGAGGACTCTCCAGGAGGACCCCCTAAGCAAACATCAGGGGTGAGAGCAAGTGTTACTAAGGATGGCCGCCGGAGTGTGCCTCTGGGGGAGACACTCTCTTCGCTTCATGCAGTCTTGCAATGTTGGAATGTGTACCGAGCCCCCGGCCGAGCCCCAGACACTGGCACACGGCAGTGAACAAAACAGACAAAACTCCCTACAACGTGCGGCTCACACGCCGGTGGCAGTTCGACACTAACCTAGACACAGAAAATCCACAGACACCCGGTAGTGATAAGTGCTAAGGAGGAAAATGAGGGGCGGGAGGGGAGAGGAAGCTCCAGGAGGCCGGAGAAGGCCTCCCAGAAAAGGTAACATTTGGGAAAGACCCAAAGGAACCGAGGGAACAAACCACGACAGTATGTGAAGGAGAGCATTCCAGGCAGATGAAAGACGCGGCATGTGCAAAGGCCCTGCAGGCGGAAAGCTGTTTGAGTAGCCAGCAAAACAGCCCGTGCGGCTGAAGTGGAGGAAGTAGAGGACATGAAGACAGGTGGCAGGTGCCACAAGCCAAGGGGCCAGCAGGTGTCAAGGTAACCTGAGAGATGGCTAGGCGGCCAGGGATGCAAACCAGCTGGGTCCTGGGAGTGGGGAGAGGACAGGAAGATGGAAGTGAACGCTGAGGCTGGGGCCACATAGGAAAATGCCCCTGAGGAGATGGGGGGCCCAGCAGGCTGTCTGAGGTTCCATCTGAGGTACTACTGTGACCACCAGGCCCTCCGTCAGCTCTTGGCCAAGGTGGCCACACATACCAAGGCTTGGGGTGGGGATTTAGAGACTCTGAAGAAGGGGCTACATGCTGGCTCCAGGCCCACTTCCCAGGCTCCCCAGGCCCAGCTGCAGCCCTCACGGGGGCCTTAGCAGGCAGGTAGAAGGCCTCCCTCTCCCCATCGGTACAAAGGGCCTGCCTCCTGCACCCGCCACAGAGGGAGAGCTGCGTCCAAGAGGTAAAGGGCAGGTCCCTGGGCTGTGGCAGGGAAAGGGCCATGTGCGACCGGAAGCCCAGGCCCCTAGCCCACATACGGCCCAGCTACTGGGAACCCCCACCTGCTTGTTTAAGAGATGTCATGAAGGAAGGAGGCTCCTGAAGGAAGGCTCCAGACTAGACAGGCCCTCCGAATCACTCGGTCCACAATACCCTGAGGGACAGTGCTCCGGGGCACCCCTGGCCTGAAGTTTGGTCACCGCCCTGCGGTGGTCTTCCCCTAAGAGGGAGGCCACTCCTGGTGAAGCAGTCCCTCCTAGAACAGAGCGGCTCTGACCACGAGAAGGTCTTCCTAGGGTGGGGCCCAAACTTGCTTCCCACCAAGGCCCAGACCATTGATTCTCTGCACGTGGAGGCTCCCAGGGGATGCTTCGGAACTCGCCCAGGCGCGGGCACAGGTGTTGGCTTTTACTGACGCTCTCTACATGATTCGAATGTGCTGCCAGCACAGATAGCCACGGCCTTAAATCTTAACACTCGGGTCTCTGCTTAATGGCCACCACTAAGCCTGTCTTCCCCGGAAGCTGGGCCAGGTGCTCCCCAGGCCCCCCAGCCCCCTACACCCCCTCTTCAAAGCTCAGAGCATACAGGCCGGGAGCAATCGGAGGGCAGGCCCAAGGCCACAGGAGCTCAAGGCTGCCACGTGGCAGGTCTCAGGACCATTTGAGGAGTTAATGAATGAGTGCGTGCATGCACACATGTACACACACACGCGCGCGCACATGCCCACAACCCCCACCCCCACCCCCAGGCTCCATGCCACCCATGAAGACAAACAGTGAGATCAGCCCTGCCCGTCTCCAGACCTCTCCCTGCTCAGCTGTACCTGGGAGGCCCTCCTCACCCCATACCCTCCCCTGCTCAGTACCTGCCACGTTCCCCAGTGTCCTCACGTCAAGTCCTCCTCACCTCAGCCCTAAATCCTTACACATCTGCCTCTGGCAACTCGATCCCCTCATACTCCACCCAGTCACACCAGGCCACGTCCATTCCAAGGGCCCCCAGAGGCTTCTTTCTCCTCCAGCCTTTTGCACACGCTCTTCCCTCTGCCCAGAACTGCTCCTTTTCCTCTTCAGCGTCTCTTTCTAGGTTTCTCAAACTTTAATGTGCACGCATGGTTCACCAGAGACATTGTCGGGAGGCAGACTGGGGGCAAGGCCCAGCACTGAGATGGAGGCATCTCCTCCTCCAGGCAGCCTTCCTGAGCACCCCCTGAGCGCCCGAGCCCCTGTGCGTGCCCCCGCACGTACTGGCAGTCTCCCTACCGGCCTCACTCTCTGGGGACAGGGTCCTGGCCGCCGCGGCCACCCCACAACCCCACCGCCACCGTGGAACGCTCACAAGCGGTTGCTGACTGAGTGCTAAAGTTCAGCCGGGGCCTCTGCACGCCAATCTCGGCACAGCACTGGGCACAGGCCACCCCGGGGGGACAAGGGGCTGGCACAAAGGCCTGCGGGCTCACCTTGGCGATCTGGTCAAACTTGCCGAAGAGTTCGTTCAGCACCACCACCAACTCTTTGGGGGAGCAGTCGCTGGCCAGCCGCGTGAAGCCTACGATGTCGGCATAGAGGATGCTGGGGGGAGGGGCAGGGGGTGGGGGTCAGTGCCAGGCCCCTGGTAGTCCCTGAGCGCCCGCCAGCCCTGACCCCAGTCACCCCAGCCACTCCTCAGCCTCCAGAGGGATGGGACAGAAGCTCCGGGCCGTAAGGATGAATGAACGTTCCAGAGGCTTGGCATTATGGCCAAAGGCAGCAGCCCGGAGTTGCAGAGCCCTTGAGAGCTGCCACCCCCCAGGCCCCCCATCACTGCTGACCGCGGCATGGTGGCACCTCAGAACGTCCTTCTCCCTCCTCACGCCTTCAGAACTAAACCCCGTGGTGAGATGTGACTCCACGCTCCCCTGGGCTGAGCTCCACGCCCGACACTTTACACGCACACTACCCTAGGAGGACTCCCATCCCACAGATGAGCAAACTGAGGCTCGGGCTGAGGCTGCTGGAAACCAGAGCGGCAGCATGCCCAGATCTCCCAGCTCCAGAGTCCGTGAGCTCCAGACCAACCAGCTCACGGCACCCACACCTTCGGTTCACTGAGGCTGGTGCCTTCGGGTAAGACGTTGTAGCCCCTTCGAATCCCCCAAGGACTGGGAGATGTCACCTCTTTTGGGGGGCCTGTGCCCCCTTGAGAATCACCTGAAAGGACCCCTTTCTTCCCCGAAGTCCTACTTAGGCACAGAGTTTTACAACTGCAGGTGGCTACCGGATCTCCCCCGACACCAATCTGATCTGATCCCACCCCCCCGGGGAAACAAACGGGGAGACTGAGGCCAGCCCCCCGGGGGACCCCGCGCACAGGCCCAGCCGGCCACCCACCTGACGTTCTGGTGCCGCTTGACGTACAGGCTGTGAAAGTTGTTGTCGGGCATGTAGCGGCGGTCCCCGCGCTCCTTGAGCCGCTCGATGATGGCGAGCTTCATGCCCATGGAGATGTGGGCCGGCAGCACCGACAGCAGCAGGTTCTCCTGGGCCCCGGGGAGCAAGGGGGGGGGGGCGGGGACAGGCAGGGGGACGTCAGGCCCCAGGCTCGGCAACCTGGCCTCGGTTTTCCCTATGGCCCTGGCTGCTCTGCCCACGGCCCCCTCCACCTCCACCGGCCTGCGTCCTGGCCCCAAGCCAGCCCAGCCCCCGGCCTCCCGTGTCCCCTGCAGCCCCTGCGGTGAGGCCGGCACAGGTGTCCACCCTGCGCCCCAGGTACACACTGTTCAGTGAGCGTCTGAAGTGCAAAGAGAAAGGACGCAGGGCATGGGGCCCGGGAGAGCCGGGCAGGGCCAGGCTCGGGCTCCAGGGGGAGGCGGCATCCACACCTGCTGGCGCTTTTCGATGCGCAGCTTACGCCGGATCTGGATGCACTTCACGGTGTAAGTGAAGAGCTCTCGGGAGGCGTCCTGCATCTGGTGCTTGTGGAAGGCGCCCGTGAGGTTCCCGCACAGGAAGATGACCGCATTGGCCAGCAGCTGGGGGCGAGGCGAGCGTGGGCTCAACATTCAGCCTGGCCTGCGCCCCGGGGTACCAGCGCCCTCGGCGGGCTGGTGGTGGCACCCCGTCCCCATTCTCTGACCTCCCGCCCGCTCAGGCTGGCACCCTTCGTAGGCAGGCAGGGAAACAGGAGCCCAGATGGGCGCTGGTCCCCTAGAGTCACCATGACTCTAAGACCAGGTCTCAGGCCCTTCTCTGCAGCCAGAGAGCTGGGGCCCCCAGAGACCAGGGAAGCAGAAGTGCATCACATCACAGAGCCCAGAGCCCAAGGTGGGGGGGGGGGGCTCGAGGACAGTCACAGAAGGCATGGCACCCCGATGAGTGCCCAGAGCTCTGGGTTCTATTTTCCAGAACCGCCGCAAGGCCAGGTCGGAGGAAACCCCATCTGCAGACCACCACGAATTGTGCATGTCTCAGTCACTCAATGCAGAGACAAGACGGGGTGCCCAGGGATACTCCCCAGCCATGTCGGGACGGGGTTCTGCAGGGCAGACGCACCCTCACAGCAGTGCGTTGGACCTGGGGAGGAGGGCCGGAGCATCTGGGGCACCACACGCCAACCGAGAAAGGCTGCAGGGCATGTCCCCAGCCTGGGGGCCGGCTTCCCTACCCACTGGGAGGCGCTGAGGCCTCAGGACCAACTCACCTACACCCATCTCTGCCATCCTCAGGCCCAAACCACAGCCCCTGCCCAGGGGCCTTCGTTGCCCCGCCCCCAGACCCCTGTGCGCACCTCACCTGCAGTCCCACCTGGATGCTGGGCTTTGTGAAGGCCTCCTTCAGGGCTCCAAGCACCAGGAGGTGGGAGATGCTGGAGATTACCCCCGCCACGATGGCCCCCTGCATGCTGAAGGGCAGCAGTGTGTACACCACAAAGACGATGAACAGGAGGAAGGGCACCTGGGGGCAGGGCATCGGGGAGGCTCGGGGACTGGCCACGCTGCCCCCACCCCAGGACCCAGCCCCAGACGGAGCTGACATCGGGGCCCCCACAGCCGCTTGTCTTGTTGGGATAGCCCCAGAAACCTGAATCCTGAGCCCCCTGCCCCCAGGGCGGCCCCTTCCTTTCCCATGTTGGGGTGGGGGACAGTGACAAACACAGCAGAACAAGAAAAAGCCAAACTCCGCGTCTGGGTCAGACCCAGCCAACATTATCCATCATTTCCTACGAGCTGATTTATGATCTGGGGCCAAGGCCAGGCCTCCCCAGGAACGAGACTCCAGGCCCTCATGGCCTAGGGCGTGCCCGCCTGGCGCCCACTGCTGGGACTCTCCCTCTGCTGGAAGGCTGGGGCCGCCCGCTCACCTGCCGCCTCCAGCAGCGCGGCCCCGCCCACCGCCCCCAGTCCGCCTGGCTTCCCTGTGCCTCAGCCCACCCCAGCCCACCAGAGGCGACAGTGACCAGCCAGGCCGGTGTGACTCAAGCTGGTTGAGAAGGGGCTCTCTCTTTCAGCTGCGGGGGGGTGGGGGCGGAGACAAGCTGGTGGGAGTGCAGCCTGGAGCCTGGGCAGCATCCGTGCCCGACCTGGGGACGGCCTGCTGGAATGACATGACGCAGGAAAACAGAGCAGAGGGCAATCGGGACCTGGCCATCCTGCCAGAGCCCCAGGACTGGCCCCCCCAGCCACGCCTGGCACATGGGCCAATTTATGCCTTTTTGTCTCTGAGGTGGAGTTGTGTCATTTCCAACCAAACAAGGGTCCCCCTATGATGCTCCAGCCAGACATCCACAGGGACGCTCCTCCCAGTTCATCCAGCTCCTCAGCTCGGGCAGCGGAGGGGACAAAATCAGCCCAGGGCCCGCCCTCTGTCGCAGAACCACAGTCCATAGGAGGAAGAAGGCCCCAGGCCAGCACACCAGATGCAGGCCCTGTCTCCAGAAGGGACCTGATGCCCAGCGAGGGCAGGAGTTGCTGGGTGCACAGCTGGCTGGTGGCATCCAGCACCCCCCCCCCCGGGGACGCCAGGGTTTACCTGTGCCCAGATAGGGGCCGCCTTCATCCACGAGTCGAACACCAGCGTGTAGCCCAGCATCATTAGGCAGACCCAGATGAGCAGCGCCAAGGCCCTGAGCCACCGCCGGATGAGGCACTCAACATACACCAGCACGTAGAGAGCCACAAACACAGCAAGCGTGAAGAAGGCCATCCCCAGGACAGTCTGGTGTCTGGAGGGGTCCTGGGCAGGGCACACATACACAGAAATGCCACAGCTTTCCCCAGGGAGATGCACCGTCCCCTCCAGGAAGCCTGCCACGCTCTCCTGTCCAGCCTGCCCTGAGCAATGTCACCTGTGCTCTCCTCCACGTGGCTGGTGTTTGTGCTCCCTCTGGGCACCAAGCTCTGCCTTCCCTTCAGACTGTGCGCTGTCTTGGCTAGGGCTGCCTTCACCACCACCTTCCCCCAGTCACCGCGCAGCCCTGAGATGCTACCACTCCGAGCCCTCCCCGTCGGGGCTCCTCTGCTTGCAGGGTGCTCTGTGCGTGCCCAGAGGGGGACAGCACAGGAGCTCAGCTGGGGAAAGGAGGAGACGCTGACCCAAGGCATCCCACACAAGGGGACAAGCTGGAGCAAAGGTACAGAGGTGTGACACTGGGAGGTGGCAACCAGGAAAGGCAAGTCACAGCTGGGTCAGCAGGGTCTCCCCCTGTACCCTGAAGCTCCGTGGGCACAGAGGCTGATCTGGGGGCCGGCACATAGTAGGCACTCAGGAACCATTTGCTGGAACGAATGTCCTGTGCTTTACAGGCACGCAGATCCAGGCAGCACGGACAGAGCCCCTACTGAGTGCCGACCACTCTACACACCTCACCCTGCTAATTCCTGGGAGTCTCGGAGGTCTTCTAGAACTCTGCTCTTCCACAGAGTAGCTACTAGCCACGTGTGCCTATTCGAGATTAATCTTATGTTAATTAAAAATCCAGCTCCTCCGTCATACTTGCCATGTGTCCGGCACTCAGTAGCCACACCGAGGCAGTGGCCGTGGCGGGCCGAGGCCGAGGTCACGGGTGATGTTAGTGGTACCTGCCTGGAGAGCGGGGGGTTGAGAAGGCCCCTGGGGCAACAGCCGGGCTCTAGGAGGAGGAGCACCGGGAACGGGAGCCATCCCTGCCCTCAGTCTTCAGCAGAATCCGAGTTTGTTTTGGAGAAAACGGAGGGTAATTACCTGGGCCAAATTAATGTAATCTCTAAAACCACCCCAAGACTTGAAAATGAAATCAAGAAACCTGCCCTTTGGGGCCTAACTGCGCTCCAGAGGCCCCGACAGGCACGGACGGCGGGCAGAGAGCGGCCCCGTGAGCACCGAGCAGCAGAGCCGAGCGCCCAGCCACCCGCGGGCCGCCCCACTCACCCCGCAGATGAAGGTGATGACAATGAGGGCGACGCAGGCAGTGACGGCCACCAGCAGGAGCGTGAGCAGCAGTGGCCCGTGCTGGCTGGTGAGGCGGTACTTCTCGTAGAGTGCTGTCTGGTCCGGGCCCTCTGCGCCCCCGTTGAGGAAATAGCGCCCCTTGGCCGGCATTGTCCCCCCGCGGCACCCCGGCCCGGCAGCCCACTCGGGAGAGCCCGTGGCCCGGGGCGCATCCGTTCACCGACAGCTGGCCGGCCTAGGCCTCTGGCCGCAGGGAGCCTGGCAGGCGGGGCTGGGGAGGGGCCCTGGGGGCCTGCAGCCCCACGGGCAGCGTGGGGCCCACCCCGCTCCTCCACGGCCAGGCCTGGTCACGGCACCGCCAGACTCTTCCTCTGCGCCCGGGCCGGGCCGATCAGACGCACGGGGTCCTCAGCTCTGCAGAGACACAAAGCAGGTCCGGGTTTGACCTGGACAGGGCGAGCGAGGGAAGGATGGGCGGCAGGGGAGAGCAGGGCCAGGCCTTATCTGGGTCTCATCTACGAACCTGAACCCAAACCGAACTTTTAGGTCCTATCTGAAGCTTTGCCCGCAAAGCTCGTCTGCTGGGTTTCCTAGAACTGCACTGTCCCCGACAGCAGCCACTAGCCACACGTGACTGTGAAAAGTTACACTTAGCTAGACTAAAAATAAAAATTAAAATTCAGACCAGCAGTCACACTGGTCCCATTCACTTCAAGGGCTCAGAAGCCACACGCGGCTCAAGGCTCTTGTACCAGGCAGCAGAGATAGCGAGCATTTCTATCATCCAGAACCTTCTGCCGGACAGCACTGCTCTACAGGTTAGATGGTGTTGCTTTCACAAAGAGATCTCTGATCCATCCCAGGGAATCTCTGTGTATGGCGTGAGGCAGGGATCAGCCTTCATGCCTTCCTTCCACGTGGGTCTCTAACTACCCCAGCGGCCTCCAGTGAAGCCACCATTCCTTCCTCAAGAAGTTCAGTAAAGGTGCGCCTGGGTGGCTCAGTCGTTAAGCATCTGCCTTCGGCTCAGGTCATGATCCCAGGGTCCTGGGATCGAGCCCCGCATTGGGCTCCCTGCTCGGCGGAGAGCCTGCTTCTCCCTCCCCCTCTGCCTGCCACTCTGCCTGCTTGTGCTGTCTCTCTCTCTGTCGAATAAATAGATAAAATCTTAAAAAAAAAAAAAAGTTCAGTGAAGCCACCTCTGTGTAAAGTCAGGTGACCGTACGCATGGGCTCTGTTTGCAGGCTTTCTCCTGTTCTGACGGTCCTTGCGCAAAGGTCACGCTCTCTAGTGACTGGGGCTCTCCGGTGAGTTTTGTACCTCAGACCCCCATGCCCAGGACACCCAGAGTATCACCCTTGCATTTGTGTTATGTTAAGCTTCCTCGTAAGACTGCATTTTGGAAATGCATTTTTTAAAATTTCCACTGACAAGAACGTAGGAAGTTTGCAAGCTCCACCTCGTAGAAATGGAACCCGAACCTCAGAGACGGAAGCAGAGTGGACCGCATGTGACAAGCTGGGCACGGGTGCCAGGCTTGCAGTGCTCAGCCCACATGTGCTTCCCCTTTCCCCAGCACCGTTCGTCCATCGGCTCATTCATGTATTCCAAAAGGCCTGTCATTGTGCCTGTGCGCCAGGCCAGCTCTGTCTCCCCACGGAGCTCCCGTCCCCCCAAAGAGAAAGTTACCGGAAAATGTACAATCCCTATGTGCAGCGATTGAGGCCTGGGGGTGGGAGTCCAGGCCCGCCTCAGAGCCTGGAACGGGGACAGGGCAGGTGGCAGAGGGCAGGGAGGCCGTAAGAGGTGGGAAGGCCCAGGGCAGTCACGACGGGCCTGAACGGCACCGGCAGAAGCTGTGAGGGAAGGCAGCCCGGAGCACCCAGCGGCAGAAGAGCAGGGCACCCAGAGTCCGAGTGAGGCCCCCCAGTGAGCGCCCACCTTAGATCCACAAGCCACCTCGGGCACGGATCCCTCCGGGAGCATCTATTCCACAAATTCCAGGAACGAATTGGAAAAACCCCATATTGGGGGCTTGGCGGGGAGGCCGTTTGCCGGAGGTCCTGGACGCCTCCGCGGCTCTGGGCCCGGCAGGTGTCCACAAGCCTTGGCACCCGTGGAAGGCAGGCAGCTCTGCGGGGGCTGGGCCCAGGGCTACCCAAGTGCCCGAACCCTGGACAACCTGCAGAGCTGGTTTCGACGGGAAACACCAACTTATCCAATGCCGGCAGCCGATTCCAAAACATGAGTTGTGCGGCCACTCATTCGCAACCTCTAACTTTGAACTAACCAGTCTTGATTCCACAAGAGGCATGTTCCGACTACTAACCACATACGCCTAGCCCTGGGTTGTAGGGTTTACAAAACAAGAGCGGCTCCCTGCCCTGAGAAGCCCCCAGCGCAGGGGCGCCCCCAAAACCAGCTCTTTACCATCAACACCGTCACGCCACGCGCCCCCACACACATATCTGCTCTCATCTTCAGAACAGCCGTTTTACAGATGCAGAGCCGAGCCCAGAGAGGCCGCGTGGCTTGCCTAAGAGCACACAGCCGGAGCTGCTTGGGGGAAGCGCTGGGCTCCACACCCGGGTCTGCCAGCTCCCAAGCCCGGGCTCCTGGCCGGCCCCGCGGTCTCGCCGAACCGAGAGAGGCTTCCCGAGTGAGCTCCCGCTAGCAGGGGCAGCTCCCAGGGACAGAACCACTTGCCACAAGTACACACAGCACGTCCTGGCCCTCTGGCCTGCTGCCAAAGTCCAGTGCGACGGGACCCGACTGCCAGGCCCAGAAACCCCAAACACCGAGGGCCCGGGACAATAACAACTACCCGCCTAGGGGCTCTCTCCACCCCCGCCCAGGCAAAGCCCGCAGACCAGAGCCGGGGGCGGCCAGGACACCCCAGAACTGACCTGCCCCTCCAGGCGCACGCAGCCAGGCTGAGGCAGGCGTGGAGAGAGAAGGAGCAGTTGGAAGGTTCCCGGGGGCCCGTGGGACCCAGGCCTGGTAAACACTGCTCTCAGGGATCTAATTAGGCCACTTCCTGGGCAACGGCAGGTGGGAGAGAACGTGGCCAATAGACAGCCCTGGGCACAGGGACCTCGGCCCATGCAGGGACGTGGTCCCGCTCCTGGGTCAGCAGGGCGGGGCAGGGCTGGGAGGAAAGGTGCGTTTGTCGCTCCTGGAGAGATGGTCGGCGAGCCCCCCGTGGCATCTCCACAGGCCCACGCCTCCCTCGCAGCAACCCGCCCAACACCAGACACGGAGCCCCCCCTGTCAGGGAAGGCTTCGAGGCCCCTCTGCCCAATCACCGGTTCCTCGACTGGCCGCTGACACCGCTGGAGACTGGGAGGGCTGGGATTCAGGGCAGGTGGCAGAGGGCAGGGAGGCCATAGGTGAAGGCCCCGGATGAAGGAACTCCTTCGCCACATGTCCAACAAATGACCCCGCAGCCTCGGCTTGCCCACCTCGGTGACGGGGAGCTCATCAGCTCTCAGGACGGTCTTCTCCATGAGTGGGCCCTCCTCCTGGCTGTAAGTCCCACCTCAGGTCAAGCGAAGCCCTACCTCCCTGTCTCTCCCTCACCCCCACCCCACTGGTTCTGTCTGAAGTCCCAAGACAGCGACGGCAGAGACATGCACTTGGGACAGTCGAGGCCCCTTCACCTGGAGGAAGTGGAGCCCAGGGGTCACTCACTGGTGGCATTCACACCTCACGATCACTCTGGTGGGGGAGCGGGGCAAGCAGCCCCATTTTACAGTGGAGGGGAACCCCCAAGGGTCCAGGTGGGAGGGGGATGTTACTTCTACTTCTGCTGGGACTTTCTCTCCCATGGTCGGTCCCCTGGGGCAGGGGCTGCGTGACCCAGGCTGGCTCATCACCACTGTCCCTCTCAAGGCCCAGTGACTGGTTTAGGGACGGTCGTGTGACCAAAATCCTCTCAGTGAGAACCCTCTTTGGGACTTCTGCTGACCCACAGCAAAGAGACACTGTCTTCTGCTGCTGACCTACAGCAGCACGCAGCCGCTCAAAGCCACCATAAGAGACAGCCCACGGAGAATGAGCCAACACGGGAAACTGGAGAGACACAGGCTTGAAAATACCCCCCCGCCCCGAACGCCTGGATCCAGCTCTGCCTGAAGTTCAAGCAACCTCCAGATAACGTAATGGCACCGAACAATCATGCCTCTTCTGGCTGAAGCCAGTGTGAGTTTTGTCACTCGCAACCAACAGTGCCAAGGTCCATGTCACCCCAGTTTACCGTATCCAGGAAGGTCAGGGGACAGAGTCCAGGGTCGGGGTCCATCCAGGGGCAGGAGACAGAGTCCCACTTAGCTCAGAGGTGAGAGTAGGTCCCTGCAGACAAGGCTGGTCCTGGCTAAGGCCTCCTGGAAGGGGGCTGGGCCAAAGAGGGGAACCCCCCTCTCTCATACTTCTGTCATCTCGTCCCAAACTCCACAGCCCGGGGCCAGCCACCCTGCACAGGACCTGGGGCAGCAGAAGGCGGGGGCAAGGGGACTCCCCACATCTTCTCCAGTGGCCTCCAGAGATTCCCCCCTACAGGAGGAATGAGGGAGCCCAGCGGCATGCTCAGGTAGAAATGGAGGCCAAGGGGATCCCTCCTGGTGGGCTCTGTACTCCTGCAACCCATGTCCCAGGCCAGCACGGGGCAGACGATGCCATGAACAGAATCTAGTGAGTGCTTACCGCGTGCCCAAGGGGCTCTAACTCTGCACATCGGCCCTGCAGGGGAGTAAGACTGCGGTTTGCCTTTTATGGATGTGGGGACACAGAGAGGTTCAGTCATTTTCCTGAGGTCACACAGCTAGCAAAAGAGAGCCAGGATGTGAACACAGGTCACCCCCTTGCATCCTGCTCAACGCCCTCATGGTGCTAACATCTGCAGAGTCCATAACATCTCCAAATGCCAACCCCTCTCTGCCCTCCCCTCTCAAGGCCTAGGATAGAGGGTGAGAAGCAAAGAGGACTCCTTCAAGGTACCTCCCTCTGCCTCCCAGAAGCAAGGTCAGACAGCCATGTCAGGAAGCCTGCTCTGAGCCAGCAAGATCCAGAAGCACCACCTCCTCCAGGCAGCCCTCTGAGCTCTACACACATACTCTCTCTCTCTCTCTCTCTCTCTCTCTCTCCTCCCTTCCCTGCAACTCAGGACTGTGGTCTCCTTGCCAAACACTGACTGGCGGGGTCTGGGTTCCTCAGCCAGAGAGCTGCTGGAAATAGGGAGCTGGGACCTCAAATTATGAGGGCAGGACCAGGCCCTTAGGGGTGCTCAGGAAACCCTTCCCCAGCAGAAGTGGCTGATCCAGCAGCACCCCAGCACTACCACCCCCTGTGGGGAGTTTTAGACCACCCCCAGCTTTCCCAGACACAGAGAAGACACCCACTTCCTCACCCAAGCAGCACTGGCAGGAATCCCAGCCTGGCTTCCTCTGGCCCAGCCCGGCAGGCCCCAGAGCTGCACGGGGCCTGGTGGTGGCCTCAAAAAGAGGAAGTGGGGCTTTGGGGCGTGTGGGAGGGGCAGGCAGGCCTGAGGAGAGGCCCCCCTCCCGAGCCCGCCTGGGGACCATGCTCCTGCAGCCCAGCACCCACCAGTCTCGGCCTCCTGGGCTGGCCCCGCACCCGGCTCCCTCCACGGGCTGGGTGGCAAGCAAGACCTTTGTTGACTGAGGGGGTCTCGTGTTAAGGCGTCTCCTTGAGGAGACCCACAGTTTTGCGAGGGAGAGCCCGAGGCTGCTCTGCTCAGCCCAGTCCTGGCCCAAAGAAACCTTGTGGGACCCAGGGCTTTCAGTCTTACTGCCCTTCACACCAGCCTCTTGGGTCCCCAGAGCCCAGCGGCCTCGGGCCTCTCCACACCTCTGCCCGTGCAGGGCCCGACCTCCGTCCCCACGCTGGTCCCTCCCCAGCTGGGGAGGCCTGCCCACACCCTGGTCCATGGTCCCTTGTGTCACACATCCCAGCACCTGCCGCACCAAACAGCTGGGGAAGGATCTGTGTCTGTGTCCTGCAGCTGAGCCCTGGCAATTGCTTGTGGAACAGACGGAAGGATAGACGGATGGACGGATGGACACACAGATGAGCCAACCAGCTGGAATCCCGAACCGGGCAGAAGAGGCAGGGGAAAGCAAGCAGGGAGGCTCCGGAAGAAGGAGGGAGAGACCACTAGGGGCAGAAGGAGGTGCCAACGTGAGGGAAGGGTCTCCCTCCGAAGAACAGGATGCACCTGGGGCAGCGCACCGCCTCCCCCGGGGAGCCTGCCAGGCGGGAGGAGGTGCGGGTAAAAAAAACCCGGCTCTGCTCCCGGCACTCACACTCTGGGCCTCAGTCCACCTCATCAGCAAACAGGGGTTGCTGCTACCCAAGTCCCAGGACGAGTGAGGTGCAGGTCATGCTGGCCAACAGGCCATTTGCGGGACAAAATGGCAGATGAGCCCAGAAAGGAGGCGCGGTTTCCAGAGCTCAGGAAGCCCAACCATGGGGCCCAAACGGGAGAGACAGAAGCATGAAGCAGGCAGGACACCCCCCACCACCCCGCCCAAGAATCCTCTACTTCATCTCGCCACCTCCTGGTGACAGCCCACAAAGGCCACTAGGCAGGGGCAAAGGTCAAAGTTCCCTAATGACGTGAGCTCCCCAGGCAGCCCCACTTCCCACCATGCTCTCCCAGGACCCCAGGCTGACTCTACACCGGACCAGAGGCTCCCCAGCAGTCTTGGGGTCCAGCACCTATGTCCCAATCCCGACCTGCCACCAACCTGCTTGATAACCCTGGGCAAGTCCTTTGCCCCCATCTGGGCCTCGGGTTTTCCCTCTTGCAAAGAAATGATTCTGTCAGAGATGCTGGGCTGGGCGTGGAGTGTGAACCATAAAATGAAAAGGACAACAAGCTGAAGGGGGCAGCCCGGGGTGTTGTCACCCGGCCCCAGAGGGCTGGCTCTAAGGGTGGGGTAGGGATTATTCTTTGTACCTGACATCTTCCCTTCCACTTCTCCTCTGGATTCAGCCTTAGCCTAGCCCATCTCTCTTTTAAAATGCAAATACCTCGTTTACCCCTTACCTCCAAGGCTCAGCTGCCAGGGATAATAAACCCACTTCTCTATCTCCTGTGCCAATTCTAATGATGGTTAGTGATTGCCTGGGGAAAATTTGTCCATTCATTCATTCATTCATGCATGCATGCATGCATTCATCTTGAGAGAGATCCATGCCTTCATTCCTTTAACGGCTGTGCGCTAGCACCTTCTATGTGCCAGGCACCAGGCCAGATGCCAAGAAGAAACTATGCTCCAGGCACAAGTTCCCAGAAGTCAGAGGCCTCCATGCCCCCCCACCTCTGCTGGGTGTCTGCACACAGTAGGTGTCCAGGCAATGGTGCTTATTAACTAGCTAATTAACTGGCTCTTGTCTGAAATTCCACCATTAGTGATTCATTCCTTTAAGCATTCCCCTCACTACATTCCCCCTTTAAAATGAAAACACTTTCATGCCCACATTCAACACATTTCTGATCTCTCTCCCCTTGGTAAGGAAGGACAGAAAGGGGTAGTCTAGCTAGCCTTCAGGGACCTCACCTGGTGCTAGTCCCACCCAGGATGGCAGGACACTGGCCTTCCCACTGATTCCATGCTTTGCCCAGGGCCCCAGCCAGACAGTAGATCCAATGGTGAGGAGGCACGCATGGGGTTGGGAGGTGGGCGAAGAGATCTATTTCACACACCCACAGGCAGATATAACCCAGAGTAATCACTGACCTGGAGGAGCAAGAAGGATGTAACTACTCTGCTAGCAATCTGTTTAAAGAAGCAGCAAAACCCAGAGGAGAGAGAGCAAGCGGGATTCATCATTTACACCAAGATGAGTGAGCAAGAAACCACGAAAGCATTCTTCTATCATGCTGCAGCGGCTAAGTCCTCGCTAACCTAACACAAAACCTAAAAGCCACAATGAAAAGACTGATCAACTCAATTACATCTTAAAGAATCTACTGCATCGGGGCGCCTGGGTGGCTCAGATGGTTAAGCGTCTGCCTTCGGCTCAGGTCATGATCCCAGGGTCCTGGGATCGAGTCCCGCATCAGGCTCCCTGCTCCTTGGGAGCCTGCTTCTCCCTCAGCCTCTCTCTCTCTCTCTGTCTCTCATGAATAAATAAATAAAATCTTTAAAAAAAAAAGAATCTACTGTATCGTAAAAGCTATTAAGAGCAAAATCAAAAGATAAAAAATAAGAAATGAGGGAAATTGGGGCGCCTGGGTGGCTCAGTCGTTAAGCAGCTGCCTTCGGCTCAGGTCACGATCCCAGGGTCCTGGGATCGAGCCCTGCATTGGGCTCCCTGCTCGGCGGGAAGCCTGCTTCTCCCTCTCCCACTCCCCGTGCTTGTGTTCCTTTTCTCACTGTGTCTCCCTCTCTGTCAAATAAATAAAATCTTAGAAAAAAAAAAGAAAGAAATGAGGGAAATATTTGCAACTCTTATCATACGGAGCTAATCTCCCCCATATGTAAAAAGCTCCCACAGATCAAAAAGAAAAAGACCAATAACCCAATAGAAAAATGGGAGAAGTTATGGACAGAAAGTGCACATAAAGGCAACACAAATGGCTATTAAACATTTAGAAGAAAGCTGACCTCACCTATAATAAGAGAAATGCAAATTAAAACTACTACGGAAAATCATTTTTACCTCTACGATTGGCAAAGATCAAAGTATTTATAGAGCATTTACAGGCGTTGGTAAAACAGGCATTCACACTTAGCCTTGGCAGGAGTATGATTCAGCATAACCTCTGGGGAGGGCAATTTAGTCAGATGTAACAGAATCACTCACGCACAACCCTCTGATGTAGCAAATCTCCTTCAAGTAATTTCTCTTACAAACACTTTCACATACGTAAAATGACACATGTACAAGATTATTCATTGCAGCATTACTTACAACAGCAAAAGAAGACAATGTATCTACGCATGAGGAGCTGGTGAAATAAATCACAATAGATCCTTACTATGGAATACTATGCAGGTGTCAAAAAGGGTGCGGCAGGTTGAACTCTGCTGTCCCAGGGTATTCTGTGAAAAATCCACATGGCAACAGCAATGGCTGGAATAGGTAATGCCTGAACCAGGACAAGGGCTAACTAAAACGGCTTTGACGGAGTGAATGAATCTTCAGTTTGTTTCTGTTGCCATAATGTAGCTGGTACAATTAAAAAGTTCTTAATTGGGGCTCAGTTGGTTGAGTGTCCAACTGTTGATTTCAGCTCAGGTCATGATCTCAGCATTGTGGGATCGAGCTCCACATCGGGCTCTACACTCAGGGTCGTGGGATCAAACCCTGTGTTGGGCTCTGAGCTGAGCTTAGAGCTTCTCTCTCCCTCTCCCTCTGCCCCTCCCCGCTACACATGCATGCTCTATCTTTAATATGAATAAATAGGGGCGGCGCCTGGTTGGCTCAGTTGTTAAGCGTCTGCCTTCGGCTCAGGTCATGATCCCAGGGTCCTGGGATTGAGCCCGGCATCGGGCTCCCAGCTCGGCGGGAAGCCTGCTTCTCCCTCTTCCACTCCCCCTGCTTGTGTTCCCTCTCTCACTGTTTCCCTCTCTCTCTCTGTCAAATAAATAAATAAAATCTTTAAAAAAAATTTTTTAATAAAATGAACAAATCTTTTTTAAAATAAATAAATAAACTAAAAACTTGGGGTTTTTAGTTTATTTAGTTTATTTAGTTGTGACTCTTGATCTTGGAGTCATGAGTTTGAGCCCCATGTTGGGGGTAGAGATTACTAAAAGAAATAAACTTTTAAAAAAATGAACTAAAAAATAAAGACTCTACTGGAAAAATTCAAGGGCAACAGAAGGTAATTGATAGTCAAGGTGACATATAACATATAACATGGAAAGACGTGTTCCTGGCATGTTTAGTGGTGTGGGTATGTGTGTGTGAACATACATATGTGTATGTAAATACATAAAAAATAGAACCTGTTTTTAAAAACAAACACACCACACACACACACACACACCATACATCTCAGGCCCATCCCGTCTCAGCTGCACAACCCTGAGAAAGTTACCCTCTCTGTGCCTCAGTTCCCTCATTTGAAAAAAGAGAGAATAACGTCCTGACCTCACAGGGCTTTGAGAGGATTCTAGGGGGTAACACAGGTGGGGTGCCGGGGCTGCGCCTGGCACAGTGCATCCAAGTCGAGATGACAAGTAGCAAGCTGACAGAAAGGGCCGAGCGGTCTGGGAGGGAGTAGGCAGGGAACCTGCCCCTTCCCTGCCACCCCGACCCTGCAGTGAGCCTGACCCCCCACTCTGCCCTGGCAGTGGCCTGGCCTAAAAGTAGTCACACCTAACAACTGCTATCGGGGGCTCTGAGCAGCACCAGGGGCTGACACCCCCATGGGATGCCCAGCTGGGCCTCAAAGGAGAGGCCGTCTGCCCATCCTGGGCTCAGGGGGAGGTGGGGAGATGCTGGGCGCAGAGGGAACTGCCATCTGGCATCCCAGACAGTAACAGGACCTCACTCCAAGCCTTGCAGGCCTGTTCTGAGAAGAGAAAGCATAACGCCTGCCCTCAGGACAGGTTCTGCAAGCTCTGAACCCAACCGGAGGAAAGGGGTGGGGGCGGGTGGGCCCACTCTCCCACCTCCACCTAACCCTGAGTTGGGCTGGATGGACACACAGTGGAGGACAAGCCAGGGCACCTGTTTACAGGCCAGGGGAGCAGCCCTAAGCTCAGCCTCCAGGGTAGGGATGAGGTGAGGATGGGAGGGAAGGCCTGGGTTACAACACAGCCCCTGCCCTCAGGCAGTTTTCAGTGGGGCGGGGGGGGGGGGGGGGGGGGGGGGGCAAAAGCCAAAGAGATCTGCCTTGGAAATGAGAAAGCAGAAAGCGCTCTAAATACCAACCAGGAAAAGACCCTCCTGTTGCACTTCCTGCCTGTCTTGAGCAATGCACGGAAGTAGCCCACCCGCCTCAACTTCCCCACCTGCCAGAGACAAAGCAATGCAGGGGACACAGGCCTGGGCTGAATGTCAGGAGACCCAAGCTATAGTCTGAGCTCAGCCTCTCGCCCGCTCTGGTCCCTTCGAGCTCAGAAGAGCAAAGGAGCCGGCCACGGAGAGGTCAGTGGGAAAACATGATGGGAAGACACCTCCGCCCAGATCTCAGCAGGCCATGCTGGGGGCCATGGCCGCCCCCGACCACCCATGAAGCCCAGCACGACATCACTGTCTGGTCTTGGCCCCCCAAAGTCACCGCCTAGTCCTACAGACCACCCCCCACAGACCAGCCACTGGAGTGCCGAGCCCGGATCCAAGGTGCTGAGAGCCCACTTCCTCAAGGCTTCCTGAAAGCCTGAGTGAGGCCAGGAGGGCACGGGATGGGCAGGGGGACTGCCTGGTGAAGCCCAGCCCAGAGCCCAGAGCGCCCTTCTGCCAGGGAGACAGTTCTAGCTGACCCCCCCACCCCAAACCACAGCCCAGCCTCTGGAGCTGCACCCATACAGGGGCTCAGGAGGCCCTCCCTACAGCTAAGCCCCCTACTCCCGGTCACTTCCTCCTTCCTTCCACAAACTCCTGCCTTCCACAGCCAGGCTCCAGCGGGGCACAGGAACCCACAGTGACAGGACCCCAAGCACCCCCAAACACAAGCCTCCCCGTGGGGTAGCCTGCCAGGGCTTCTCGCACCTGGCTGGGACCCTAAGAACACCAAGCCCAGCCCTGCTCACCCCCTGGCCAAAAGAACTCCTCCACGGCTTCCAGAGGCTTCTTTGTGACTGCATGATTGGACTTATTTCGGTTCCCCAAACGAGCCCCACCCTTTTGACTCCAGGCTCTGGGGCCTAAAAGCACTGCCTACCTCCCCAGCCCCGAAACCCCCTCTGCCTAGCGAACTCCTGCCCAACCCTTCAGAGCCAGCCTCAGCAGCCACCTTCCCCCAGGAGGCCTGCCCAGTCCCCTCCTAATCAGGATTTGGTGCCTGCCTCTACCTCCCCAGTGCCTACATGGCCCATCAAGACGCAGGGCACCCAGCCTGTCACTGCTGGGCTACGTGACACCACCATCCCACCCCCAAGGCTGACGTCTGGCTACACACTGCCCAGCTTCCAAAAGCCAACCGTTGGCTGCCGCAGAGGGGACACTTAAAACCCCATAGCTCCACGGACTGAGACAAATACAGCGGGCACCGAACGGGCATTCGGGGGCTGGGCACAACCCTGGTGTCCCTGCTCCCGTCTGCATGAGCTCGGCAGGTCACCTGCCTCTCAGCCTCAGTTTCTCACCTGAGCAATGGGGAAGAAAATGTCCCTGCCCTCTGGCCTAGTCCAGCAGTCAAGTGACCTCATGGCTTATAAAACCTCCTTGTAAATCCAGAAGCTTCACACATTTCTGGGGGCCAACCGTGCTGTTTGTTTCAACCACAGGAGAGGAGGCTCCCCCTTGGGGCCCATGCTCTCCACCCTACCTGTGCTCACACCCCGCACCGGGTGACATGCTGAGGCCACAGTTAGCAAGGTCCCCCAGAGAGGTCCCCTGGGGAGCTCATGTTGGTGGGGGAGAGGAGACACATGTGAAAAGTGAGCCCCATGAGGAAGAGAAACGCCAAGGTGGGCAAGGGAGCAGCCTCAGGCTGAGAGTCCGGAAGGCGGGAAAGCCTCAGGGACCAAACGTCGGAGGAGCTGTGTGACCATGGGCACATTAATTAGCCCCTCTGGGCCTGTTTCCTCACTCAAAGAATGGGCTGGTAATGGTCCCAGCGGCTTCACACAGAGGCCAAGACGCCGGGAGTGCCATCACGAGGGGTCACCCCAGCTGGCTCCAGACACAAGCGGTGGGCAGCCGGAGAAACCTTGATATCAACGGGCACTGGGGGACACCCTTTAACTCTGGCTTGGCTTCCCGACAGCCCCCCAAAGGCGGCCCCTCCCTTGCTCCCGGCCCAGAAAGCTGGGGGTACAGAAGTACTGGTCGCTGGCCCAGGCACCGCCTGACACTAAGGCTCTCCGTGCCCGGGGGCCTGGGCAGTGGCTCCAGGGAGTCTGGCTGTCTCAAAAGGGGACACTTCCCCATTAGCCTGGGTCCCCCATTAAAGCAGCACCTCCAGCTGACTTCAAAGGGCTCCTCCTCCCCCGGCCAGATGGGGGGCCAAGGGAGACAGGTGTGGGAGGCCGGGAAGCTGTGCAGGAGTGGAGTCAGCCTGGCTATTGCAGAAGTGGGGAGACTGAGGCTCGGAGGCGGCGGCACGTGGCTCCTCATCCACATCCCCACCACTTAGTGAGACCAGGGGAGACTGTGCCTCCCACACAGCTCTAAGCAGGAAAACGCGCACTGTCCCAAAGCTGTGGAGCCCTGTGGGGCTCAGTTTCCCCATCTGTGCAGAGAGGGGCTGTGTCCCGAGCTCCCGGGCCTCGCCCTGCTCAGCCGGCCAATGACACCAGGAACCATCGACCCAAGTCAGCTGCACCGGAGGTAGTGACACTGAGCTACTTCCCAGGGGCACCAAAGGCCCCTGGAGGGGATGACAAGGGCCTGGATCCTGGAAGACGAAGAGGTCCCCACCAGGGTATTATGGGTCCTGGGGGGGGGGGGTGGGTTGGCGGGGTGGCACCGCCTACTACGCGCACAGCCTCGCGTTCCCTGAAAGCCAAGCCTGCTGTGCTGCGGACCCCCCGCGGGCACGAGCTCCTCCCTGGGTCATGAGCTCTCCCGCCCCCATCACCTCCATCCTGGAGCAGGAGGAAGCGGGAGGAGGTAAGCCTTGGGGGCCACGTCCATGTCTGCCAATCAGGGTACCCGCAGCAAAGAGCTCAATCTGTTTCTTTTCCCTCGGGACACTCACAGGTCATTCCCTCCAGTGGCCAATGTGGGGAGGGGTGCAGACAGGGGCATGGCAGGGAGGATGGAGAAAGGAGGGTGCCCCCGGTGTCCCCTGGCACCAGCACTGAGAAGGGGATCACCACAGAGCCTGGGGAAGGAGGAAGGCTGCCAAGGGACGGACTCTGGAGCAGACCACTCGAGCCCCCTTTTCTCCCGAGCTTGAGGACCCCTGGAGGAGGAGCCCTCAAATGGGTGACCCGAGCCAGGATGGGGTGTGAGCTAGGGAAGCAATAAGCAGAGGGGCTGCTTGAGCAAAGAGCAGGAGCGAGGCAGGCAGGGTGCTGACAGAGTCAGGGGGCTGGCCGAGTGCACAGGAAGCCCTGAGAGGTAGGACTGCACTGGGCAGGGGGCGGGGGGCGGCCAGAGGCCCCCAGAAGCCAGAAGAAGGGGTTCAAACATGACACTAGACAGGAGAACTGGTCCAGCTTGTGTGCCAGAGGAGCCCAGGCAGTCTGCCGGCCCCTTCTCCAGGGCCCCAGTCAGCCATCCCACCCCATGTGGACAGCAGGGCTTGGCTCGGGGTTCCTCCTTCCCGCCCAGCACTTGGCTGGTGCTCAGATGCTGCCTGAGAAATAGACCTACTGATGGGATCAGCAGGTGTCAGGAGAAGGGACGATCCAGTGTCGTGGGAGAAATGTCACAGAAGAGGATCCGAGCCCACCTCTGACCCAAGACTTGTCCCCACCCCAACACCTAGAGGGCTTACAGGGGAAAATCGGGAAAGGAAGGTGCTCCGGCCCAGGTCAGCACCCAGGATCGGGCAACACCCCAGGCCTGACATGGCTGTCTGTGAGATCGGGGGACAGCGGCAGGTCGAGCCAGATGCCCATGGCCGTCAGGTGGGCGCCCCGCCATCCTCCCTGGGGGCCGGGGGTGGGAGGAGCCCTAGTGAGTGGGTGGAGACTCTGGAAGCTGGGGTGGGGGCAGAGCTGGAGGGCCACCTGGCAGGGGAGCAGGGCTCCAGCCACCGCCAAGGAGACTCAAGACCTGGGTACGCTGGTCTCAGACACCTGGGAAGAGTTTTCCAGGCATACCTGGCTTTCCTGGCCACCTGCCTGGGCACGGCCACTTCACAGATATGAGCTAGCAGTCAGCCCTCCCCAAGCCCTGCCCATGCTGACCTCCCTGGTTCCCTCCCCCTCCATGTTCACCCTCCCACCCAAAGCAGGACAGGCAGCGATAACTCCTCTCCTCGAGTCGTGGCTCTGCGGCACCAGATGCAACATGTCACCCTGTTTAGGCCTTAACCATGAGCAACCCATTTTACAGATGCCAGAGACTGGCTCAAATAACCTAGCTCACCTCTCATGCTACTGGAAGCAGGCAGAGTGGGGCTGGGGGGCAGGACCCAACGACCTCCAGAAGACCCCTGCCTCTCGGGCAGTCTCATTCACTGAGCCGAACTAACTCCCAGCTCGTAGCTACGCAGGTCTGTTCAAACACATAACTGCCCGATGGGCCCACCCCCCCCTTCCCTCCCATCGCTGAGACGGGACCCCATGGAAGGCTAGAACCAGCCACTCGGATTCAGGCGTCCTGTGGGACCCACTCTGCCTGCTCCCTCGGCAGCCCCAGAAGGGTCCCGACTAGAGAAAGCTCTGGCCTCTCTCTGGGCGCTGGAGGATGGAAAGTGGCCGTCAGCTCAGTGTGAATGTGCCCCCCACCCTCTTTCTCCAGGACAGGAGACAGGTGAGGGACGCTGATGGATGGGCCACCGGCCACCTCTCAACGATCACCAGGAGGATAGGATGGCAAGTCAGGGAAAATCCGGGGGGTCAGATCATCCACGGCCCAGCTGAAGCAGGACTCCAGCACATGTCCCAGCCTCGGGACAGCCACAGGACAGCCCTGCCCCAGCCCCAGCGCCCCCTGCAGCGCGTGCAGACAAGGGTCAGGCCAGAACCACGGGGTGGGGGACCCACTCAGGGGAACCCGATTCCTCCCTCCACATGGTAAGGATCACCTCCTACTCACCCTTCAGAGCCACCCAGAGCCCCGGCTCAGCTTTGCCCCACCCAGCCTCTCCAAAGAGGAAGCACCACGTCCTGACCCCACTTGGGGCCTCAGACATGGCAGCTCTCCATGACAGGTAGCGTGTGCACCTGGACCACCCCGGGGGCGGACTCGCTGTGTGACCCAAGATGAGAAAGTGCCCTGCTGGGCCTCTGTCTTCTCCTCTGCAAACTGGTGGGGGATGGGGAGGGTACCTACCACACAGGGTGGGGGTGAGGGGAGGAGGAAATGGGTTAAACCATGAGTTATAAACTGTAAAGGGGGGTACATGTCCCCACAACAACAAGTCTGACCTTTATCTCCTCTTGAAAAAGCACCTTTGGCCTGTTTAGAGGCCTTCCTCCTGCTCCATCCCACCACTCACGGCCTCGCCCCTCCCTGCACCGACGCCCATTCCTAGAGGACTCTCAGGAAGTCTCCTTCTCTGGAGATCCACTCCCAGCAAAGGGGCCCTTCGAGACCACCCCGTCCCCAACCCCCAGAACCGGCTGCCAGTAAACAGACACTGCTTTGCACTCAGACTTTACAAGAGACTCTGCCCCCACAAAGTTCACACCTTCCTTTCTGAGCGCACCGAATCCAGAACAATCTGAGAGCCTCCCTTCCTCTGCACCCACACCTCACATCAAAAGCCACAGGAAAACCCCAGAAGGCCCCCCTCTGGAGGTGGGAAGACCCGCCGCTTGGTTAGAAACAGACCCTCCCAGAACAGACCCTCCCCGACTCGGTCCCCAGAGACGCCTGCACTTCCTGCGAGCTGGTCCCTCTACACTTCCTCTTGGGTCTGCTCACTTCTCGTTTCAGTTACCTTCGTTCGCCCCAACCCAGGCAAGGAGACATCATGAACTCACAGACCCAAGGTTCTAGTTACAGGTTCGTTTTTCTTAAATACATTAAAATAAACACCTAGCAAATTTTAAACATGCTCATCCACATATGAGCTAGAACACGCCCCCGCCCCGAGCCCCGTCTGAGAAAGGCTGGCCTAGTCCCTCTCACGTGGGCCACCCTCAGGTTGCCCACCCGCACGTATGTGGCCGACAGCCCACGGCCACGCAGCCATCCAAGCAGAGCCAGCCTGGACTCCAGCCACCCAGACTCTGGCCGCCGGGCCGGGCCTCAGGGGCCGGGGGCCCTGCTGCACCGAGGCCCAGCCCAGCCCTCTGCTTTCCTCACCCCTGCCACTCCCCTCCCCCAAGGGCTGGCCAGAGAGGAAGCACCCAGGGCCAGCTGTCCTGAACCCCGGGTGGTGACACAGAAACGAGGCACCTGCTTCACCCTGTGTGCCTGGGTCTGGATGAGTCCATAGAATGTTCCAGAAGTACTTACTCCCACTGATCCATGTTGGTCCCTGGGGGCCTCGGGTTGGGCGGGGCCGGAGGGAAAGGAAGACGATTCCATTTTCCTGAGGCATCTCGGTTCTGACTCTTGGGCATGTGTCACTTTCAGAGTTTGTTTTTTGGTTTATTTTTCTTTCTAACGTAACAAACAAAGTTCGATTGCCCGTCCCTCGCTAATTGTTACCGTCACTGAGAAAGAGTGTACTCGTAAATGTAAAATTACAACCGTGAAAAGTGGACATCTGAGAGTCCAGGGCTGATGGAATTCCAGGTGGAACGTGCCCAGTGAGCACCCCGCCACGGAAATAACCTCACCCCCTCGTCAGGCTGGGCAAAGCCTGGGACCAGCTCTCCAGGTCCTCTGTCCAGGAGGCGCCCCGCCTCCCGCAGCCCCGACCCTGTCCACCCCTGGCCGGTACGGAAGGCCCGGCCCGCGCCCCCCTCGGCCCAGGCCGCCAGGACACAGGGCGCCCTGGCCCCCCCTCCCCACCCCCGGCCCTTTACCTGGCTCTCGTCCAGGCCCCCTCGGGGGCAGCCCGGCCCACGCCTGCCCCTCCTCAGCCGGCGTCCGGGAGCACACGTGGGAAGCCTCCTTCGCCGGCTACCTACCGAGAGCGAGTCACATCTGGGACCCACAACTTCCTGCTCCACGGCGGCTGCTGCACAAAAGCTAAGGCTGAGCCCTGAGCTAGGCGCCTCCGGGCTTGAGGGGGAGGGTGGGGGGACTCTCCCAGCTGCAGCGGGGCCCTCAACAGAAGTGGGAAGAGGCATCAGGCCAGGCTCCCGGCTCCAGTGACTTCATGGAAATTGGAAGCTTGAAGCTGGAACGACTTTCAAAAAGTGAAAATAAAGCAAGCACCCAAACCTTCATTAGAAGCCCCAAGAAGGCGGTTGGAGGCCAGGAGTAAATGCATCTTTGATGAGCACTGAAGGCGAGAGCAGCCCAGCACCGAGCCCCATCCTGGCTCCCCCACTGATAGGCAGGCCCTGATCCTCGGTTTCCCCACCCACGTGGTCAGGGGGCTTCAGCCATCTCTGCAAGGTCAAAGGCCTCCAGCCTCATCTGCTGTCTCTCCATTTCGCAGCTGCCCCCAAGCCAAGGTCCATGCCTGGAGTTGCTATTCCAAGCAGCCCGCGCCCCCAGAGAACCCCAGCAGCCCTGAGCCCCAGGAGGCCAGGAAGCAAGCCCCTTCTGCTTTGCCAGCCCTCGGTTTCCCCATTGGGATCATGTGGTGCTCAGTGGTGAGGCAGCAGGCTAGGAAGGGCCTGGAAGCAGGGAGCAGAGGCCTCCCAAGATAGAGGGGCAAGGCACTCCTGGTCCTCAGGGAGCCTGTTCAACATGTGACCTGGGGTCCTGCGATCGCTTTCTACTTTTTACCCTGACAGCAAAACCTACTGTTTGGTAACAAAGTGGAGAACCGAGCCCCGTTTTCCCAGCTGCCACTCTTGCCTTTCCCAGGCCTCTGTCTCAGCTCCGTCCTCAGAGGAGGCCGTGGCCAGGCTCTTCCCTCCTGACCTGCTGCAACCCCAGCCCTGGCCACTGGGCACCTGACCCCCCAGCCCTCACACAGACTTCAAGGTCCTGGCAGGGAAGGCCCGTGCACACAGGTTGACGACCCTTATGATCAGCATTTGGACACTGGGCTAGCATTGTGCACAGCCTCACACAACTGCCCATCGGCCCCATGAGGAAGGTCCTGCTATCCTGCCCCTTCTGAACAGGAAGTTGAGGCACAGAGAGGCCACTCACTTGCCCAAGCACACACAGCTAATAAAAGGCAGAGCCAGGCAGGAGTCAAACTCAGGTCCGTCTGATTCTGCGGCCTGTGCTCGCAACCACTCACCCCATGACCATTGTAGGACCAAAGAAAGGCTTCCCTGAGGACAGGCTACTCCAAATCCCACTATATACTCCTCCCCGTGGCCAGGACCCCTCTCTGGTGCTGGGGACACAAACGGGACTTGGACACAACCCCCGTTGGCCAAGCTCCCAGGTTAAGATGTGCCCACCAAGGTCTGCACAAAGGTCTGGGAGAATCACCCACGGAGACGAGCTACGTGGACCAGAGCTCCAGGCAGAGAGACCTCACCCACCTGGGAGCCACAGGCTGAGAAAGCGGCAAGGCCCTGAAACAGTGGGCAAGAAGGAATAAAAGCACAGCAAGAACAAGGCAGACAGGGCTGTCAGGCGACCAAAGGACAAATAACGCCGAGCCCTGAGCCAACAGATGTCGAGCCTTTCCCCTCAGGAAGAAACCCCACAGCACAGTGCCTTTGGGAGCCCAGGCAGGTTTCCCAGAGGGGGTGTAAGTAGGGAAACACCATCTGTACCTCAGTCACCTCATCTTTTCCTTCCCCTAAACTCAAGGAGCTCATCACACCCCCAGGGGAGCCCTGAGAGGAGTCTGAGCAATGAGGCTGGTGATTTGCCAGCCCAGCCCCTCGTCCCATGGATGAGGAAGGAACAGGCTTACAAGCCCTAGAGTCAGAGCCCCACGGAGCAACCTTGGCCAAGCTGTGTGATCCTGGCAGCCCAGGAGCCCGTCTATAAAGTCACCCAGGTCCTTGCAAGGCGGGGAGGCTTAGGTGAGAAACGTGTGTAAGGCACAGAGTAAGTGCTCAGTTAAAGCCAGAAGACAAGGGAGGCCAGACCAGGTGGGTTTTCTCAGTTCCGAACCCCAGATCCTGGCTCTACCGCATGCCTGCCCGGGTCAAAGGCCTTCTGTGGCTTTGCTGTGCCTCCTGAGTCAAGTCCTGACCCCCACAACTCATGTTTCCATGCTCCCTGATTAGGAGTCAGAGACCCTCGTTCCATCCTATAACTCAGAACCAGTTGCATGACGTCAACCAGTCCCTTCTCCCTCTGGAAACCCAGTTTCCTGTCTGTTAAATGAAGGACTGGGCCCCAGCGTGTCCATATATTCCCAGCCCGGGAAAGAAAAGGGATCCCGGCCCATCCCTGAGTCCACATTCCACGCCTCACTCTTCCACACCTTGACTCAGACCCTTCTGCCACCAGGAATGGTCAAAACGCTGCCCATCCTGCCGAGACAAGTATAAAGGCCCCCTCCTCCAGGAAGCCTTCCCCAGTGTCCCATCACTACAGCCTCTGGGCCGCAGAGCGCCACAGGCCTCTCCACAGGGCGTTTACAGTGCTCTACCCTCCTTCTGCAGCAACCATCTCCACTCTCGGAACGGCTCCCTGTTCCTATGGGGAACCAGCCCTCCATGGGTGGACCTGTGACCGCTGTCCACTGAGGAGTGGGCGTGGGCCTCAAAGTGGTCCGGGGAGATCCAATTCCGGGACTTTGGTTGGAACTACGTCGGAAACAGCCCGGTGGGACGTGAGCTAGAAGCGACCGGCGCCACCTTTGCCATTGCAGGAGCCAGCCTGCAAATGACCTCCAGCTACCCTGGGTGTTCATGCCCCTCCCACGCGACTTGGGCGACCCAAAAATACGGCAGAAGGCACACTGCATGGTGTGACCTGAGAGACACGTGGCTTCCACCTGGCCCGTACGCTGTGAGGACACTCAGGCAGCCCCGTGCCAGGGAGCCGCGGGCCGTGTGTCCCCGGCATCCTCAGGAGCAGCGCCCGCAGCCCCGGTCTCCGGCAGCTGGACTCCCTCTCGCCACCGCGGCCCTGGCCCGCTCCGGAGGGAGCCAGGATCGCCTCTTCTCTTCGGGAGACCCCCGCCCCGCACCAGGCCATCAAGGGGCCCTCGGTGACATTTCCGCGGCACGGACCTGCGCTCAGATTCTCGTCTCAGCACTGGCGTCCGGTCCGCTGGCCCCAGCTCTTCCAGGCTCGTCGTGGTCAGGACCGCTGCAGGGAGACCCCGGCCGAGGGGGCCCTGTCATTCACCTTCCTCCCGGGCTGATTTTTCACACGGGGTGCGGTGGGGGGCGGTGTATTCCAACACACCAACTCACCTCCGGCCCCTCTGCCTCCATCTCTTCCTGGCTGTGGGCTCAGGGGTGTGCCGGGATCCCCTGCTTTCCCAGCCTGGGGACATACGGACACGCTCTGGCTCCCTCCTTCACGCCACAGGCAGAAAACCGGGATTCCAGAGGAGAAGGGGCTGGCTGAGGTCAGGCAATGGGTTACAAGTGACAGGTTGGAACGAGGACCTCCTAACTCCTAATCAGCGGTGGTCCTAAGGGGCGGCTTGGGGCGAGGCTCAAAGCCACTCCAAATAAACACATGTGCTAAGTAAACAGCATCTTAGCTATTAAATTCGGCTCCTCTGCACGGCGGCCCCAGCTCTGCAGAAATCCGCCGCCTGTCGCGGGTCCAAAGCCAGAACAAGGGGAGAGGGTCAGCCCTGCATCACATGGGTGGTACGCCGCCCCCCGCCCGGAGGGCAGGGGGCTGGCTCCCATGATCCAGATGGCCCCGGCCTCTGCCAGGCCCGGGAGACAGGACTTTGGAGGAAGAAGGGGGCAGCCAGGGTCACAGGGTGTTGAGTAACAGCAGAGAATCCTAAAAGAACAGATGTGAAAGCTACTGCCCTGCCAACCAAAAGTCTTCATTTCCTTTGAAAAACTTGGCAGCTGGGCTGCACCAGCAGCCGCCTGTCCTTCCCCACACCCAGCTGCCATGTGAACGGTTGAGGGGCAGGGAGGAAGGCCACGCTCCGCCCCACAGAGCCGAGGAAGGGGGTCACCACCGTGAGGCCACGCCATGAAAATGGCAGCCACGGACCTGTATGCGGAGAGCCAGCTCTCTTTCATTTAACAATATCACAGAGGTGTGAAAATCTAGGGGCGCCTGGGTGGCTCGGTCGGTTAAGCATCTGCCTCTGGCTCAGGTCATGATCCCAGGGTCCTGGGATCGAGCCCCAGGACCCGCTCCACACCAAGCAGAGAGTCTGCTTCTCCCTCTCCCTCTGCCCCTCCCCCTGCTCGTGCGCTCTCTCTCCCACTCTCTCAAATGAATAAAAAAATCTTAAAAAAAAAAAAAATCTAGAAGGATGTGCCCAAATCTTAGGAGTTACCACTAAGTTGGCAGAATTTAACAGTTTTATTTTCATACCTATCTTTTTATTTATGACTATTTTCCAATTTTCTCTAAAAAAATTTAACTACCCGTGTCATTAAGAGACACCAGGTAAAACTACCATGAAGAAAAAAACAAGAATCAGAAAAAACAATGTCCTGAGACCAAGTTCTCCCACAGTGCCAAACTCAGCACCGCTTGTAACCAGGTGAAAATGGAACGGTGTATAATTAAAAAGGCGACGACGTTAAAGCCACTGAGCGTCGGCGGCCTCAGGCACTGCACAAGAGGTGCAAGCAGACAATGCCAACCTCCCAGTAGAAGCCCGCAAGCCTGTCTCTGTCTCCAGCGTGCTCCCGTGCAAACGAAACTGAATGAGATCAAGCCTCCAGATACCCCTCCCGATTCATAGGAGGTTCATGGGGGTAAGGAACGTGTTACACATGATAGGAGGCTCTACTGTAGGAAAAGGGATCTGGCTTCCAAAAACCCCCAAACTGGGGCGCCTGGGTGGCTCAGCCAGTTAAGTGTCTGCTTTGGGCCCAGGGCATGATCCCAGGGTCCTGGGATCAAATCTCACATCAGGCTCCCTCTCCCTCTGCCATTCCCCCAACTTATGCTCTCTTGCTCTTTCAAATAAATAAAATCTCTAAAAACAAAAACAAAAACAAAAACAAAAAAACCATGGCACCAGGGAGAGAGTGGATGACTATCGATCCTGTCATGCAGTCTCATTATACAGGCCTTATTTGGACCCACATTTTTTAAAAAACTAAAATAGATGTATATCTGATGTGTATGGAACGATTGGAAATTTGAACTCTGAGTGGATTAGCTACAGTCAGAGAGAACATTGTTAGGTTTCAGGTGTGGTAATAATCCTGGGGGGGTTAGTCCTTATCTCGTAGTAATATACACTACAATTTGTCCAGACGAAGCGATCGGTCAGGAGGGGAAAGCGTGCGGGAGAAGGGAGGACCCCGGGGTGGCTGCTAAGGGAGGGGTACGCAGCTGCAGTCAAGTTCGTCTGCCTTCCCTCATATCCCTGTAATCCTTCCCTAGTGAAGCTGAGACCCGGTCCCTGGAAGAACTCTGGCACCTCATCTTGTTCGAGTCTCAGCAGTGAAGGGGTCGTGGTAAGCCCCTTCCCACTGATGGGCAATGTGCCGCCCTGGGAGGGAAGGCCACTCACCCCGGGTCCCAGAGCTAGAACCTAACGACAAAAACCACAAAACCAGACTCGATCCTGCTCCTGGCCCAGCCCCCAGACCACATGGGATGAGCTCCCAACCTGAACCCCAGGCCCCCTGTGCTTTCTGCACAGGGGGCCTGCAGGGTCCCAGGCTTCCCCGTCACGCCCTCACTGGGCAGAGGCACTCCTCCTCCGTGGCCTCGGCCTCCACCCACCGCCCACACAGGAGATGCAAGGCTTCCAGGACCAGCCAGGGTGCAACAATTAACCCCTCTCCCTGCAAAGTCCTCGTGGGAGCCCCCCTCTGTCTCATCCACTGACCACAAAACAGTTTCCCCGGGAACGGAGCACCCTCCGCGGCCCCAGACACCGCCTACCGCAAACCTGCATCGGCGGGGGTGCGGGGGTGCACCCCTCCTAATTTACACTACAGAGAATCCCCAGCGTGTGCAAACTCTTCGCTGCCTGCTCCTCAGAGGAACGCTCCAACCACAAAAATACCAGCAACAACCTACATGTCCAGCAATAGGGGACCGAGAAATCTGCCAGGACTTCTCTCGCCCCGGAGGCCGGGCCAGCCTGGTGTGTCTGAGATCCCCGACGACACACTCCCAAAGCGTGGCGGGCACGCTGGGCTGCGGGAACTTCCCTTAGAGGACAAGAAAGACATTTGTCGTGAGCAATTTGTTCTCTTATCCCTTAAAAAAAAAAAAAAAGCCCTCTGGAGGGATATACACCCGTATATTAATGGGTTACTTCGAAGAGTACAGATTCTGATTTTTGTCCTCACTTTGTTGCTTGAGTTTTCTGATTTTTCAATAATAAATGTGAATTTTTTTTCTGTAATTAACATAAAAAATTCAAGCCACTTAAAAGGAAGCTATGAACTGCCTTTGTCCTTCTCCTGGGAATGTAATGAGAGCCTTGGCCAAGGAAGCAGAAGCAGCCTCTAAAGTTCACATCGCTTCTCTGAGCCTCAGTTTCCCCATCTGTGGGGTAGACCCACCAAGTGCACTCCTCCCGCCATCCCTGTGGAGCCTGTTCCCTCCCCTGTGAGATGGGGACCGTAAGGCACACCTACAAAGCCATGGAAACAGTGTTTGCCCAGCCTTGCCCTCTCCCACCCCCCTGTGGACAACCAGGCCCATTTCTGACCTTTGCTCCCAGGAACCTCCTGACCCTGCACCCAGGCTGGTGGGGACCCAGGGGTATCCGATGCCAGACACTGGGGTGAACAGTCCTCATGGCCACACACCCTGAAGTTCACCCTGCTCAAGGCTGACATGCTGAGCCCTTGAGTCCTTCTGATCGCCCTTCAGGAAGGGGGTATAACCCCATTTTACAGAGGAAGACCCAGAGGCTCAGAGGGCATAACTGACTACCTTCCTGCACACACCAAAGCCAGATGAAGACTGCAGCCTGGAGACCCTTCAGTGAGCTACTCCAACACTCTAGTCACAGGGCCAGGGGTGGGGGGAGCCAGTCAGCCATTCTGCATCCCTTTGGAAGAGCCAGGCGCACTGCTTAGTGCTGCGGGCAGGACTGAGGGAGGACTAGGGTATGACAGGGCATATAGCTGGAAATCTGGGGTTTTGTGTAGAATCTCAGAGTTTCAGATTCTGGCCATGAATCGAAAAGAAATTGTAAGCTGTTCTCCTATCAGTGCGCTGGACTTACTGCTGTGTGACCCAGAGCAAACCACTTAACCTCTCTGGACTTCAAGTGTGTCATCTATAAAGTGGAAAAAATAACACAAGTTACTGTGACAATAAGCTACACTTTGCCCCGACTAATGATAATAAAAAGCAACAGTGAACAGTGAATGCCAGGCACCATTCTAAGTAACGTGAATGAATGTCCTTTCATTCCGACCATTAGGCATTTTTTTTAACTTTGTATTTTGAAATAATTTCAAACTTCCAGAAAAGTTACAAGAAAAACACAAAGAATTCCCCTGCACTTTTTATGCAGATTTGCCTATTTGTGCTGTTTTGCCTCACTTTAAGATCCGCCTGTGTATGGGTCTCTCTTCAATATTTGAAAGCAGATTGCTTACACCATGCCCCTCTACCCCTAAATACTTCAGTGTGTGTTTCCTAAGAACAAGGACCTCTACAAATAGTTATCAGGTCATTTAACATTGATACAATGCTTTTATCTACAGTGCATATTCAATGTCATCAACTGGCCCAATAATGTCCTGTACACGATGGTTTTTTTTTCCAGCCTGGGTTCACATACTGAGTTTGGTTTGTTCTGTCTGGAACAGACAGATCTGGCACCGTTCCTTGGCCTTTGAGATAAGTATTCTTACTGCCTCCATTTCATAGATGAGAGACAAGCTCAGAGAGGTTGAAGCACTTGCCGTAAGTCACACAGCTAGGAAATGTTGAGCTGAGACTCAAGCCCAAGAGGCCCCCTCCAGAGGCTGTGTTCTTGTCTGCCAGGCATAAGACCTTGCAAATAACAGCCTTTGTTGTTAATAGCTGGAAACTGTGGCTCCCTCTGCAAACAGCCAGACTACTCCCAGCCACCTCACTCAGCAGGTGGTCATTAGCTGAAGGAGTGGCCTCCTGCTGCCAGCTCCGTACACCTGGCAATGGCCCTGGCCCAATGCCCACCACCCCAGCCTGCCGGGCTCCATTTAGCCCCCTCTATAATAACCTGGGAGACAGAGAGGGCAGTGGAGGGCTGAGGGTGGGAGGGAACCATGGCTCCTGCCTGCCTTTTTCCCCCCTCTTAAAGTGACAATTCAGGCTCAAATGTCCATGTCCAAAAGGCAGAGGAAGGCAACGGCCCCAGAACCAAAGCCTGAGGTCAAAAGGCCCCCCCCCAGGCCAGGTCCCTGACCCACAGTCCACCAGCACTGAACGCGACCTCTGAGGTCAGCTGTCCAAGAGGGGGACGGAGCACTTTCTAAGACACCTGATCCGGTTGCATGGGAGGGAAGGGTTTACAGGAAGAAGGAACAGCAAGCACCGGGGCTGGGAGGCAGGAATGGAGTTCTCTGTGAAGGGAGCAGAAAAGATGCAGGACTTGAGGGGTCGCGCAGCCTGTGCTACTCAGAGAGAGGAGAAGGAGCCTGTGGGTGGATCCCACGTACTTGGCTTCCTCAGTGAGGACCCTCCGGGATGTGGAGTCATCAACTGCTCTCTGGGCTGGGGGCCCCTTTCCCCAGTTCTAACCCAGGCCAAGCATCAGCTTAGGAAACCACCCTCTTCGGCTCCTAAATGGGTGTGGCTCAGGGCCTAGAGGCTACCGTCACCCCCGGCCCCCATCCACCTGCCAGCCAGCCCCCATGAGAAGGCTCTCCAGCCGCTGGGCTGGTCGTGAGCCACAGCTCCCCTCGGACTCACACCAGATAACAGGAAGGTCTGCAACAGACCAATTAGGATGTTGTCTTCTGCTTGAGTTCCAGACTGTTTTGTTGACTTTAAGGCTAATCTGTGCTGAAACATTTCAAAATCCTAGGACCTTCCCGTTGGCCACCCGATTAAATTCAGAAGTTTTCATCTGTCCCCAGACCAGACCCACAAATCACGGTCTGAGCTTCAGAGGCAGAAGTTCTCTTGAAAGTTTTCCAAAGTTTTGCTTTTCTTCCTTTGAGACAATTTTGAAAACACAACAAGCATGAATAAAGAAGAAAATGATCAATCACCAGACTCCCCCCAAAGATGTCCCAATGAAGACCTGCCCCTGTCGGTCCTTCTCCAGTGCCCCTGCGCAGGACTGGCCTGCCCTGCTGTGTGAGGCTCTCCCTACAGAGGCGTTTGGGGTCAAGGTGCACTTTGTCTCCCCAGTGGGCTACTGGGCTCAGGAGGGCAGGGAGCATGCCTAACGCGTCTCTTTGCCCCCTACCTAGGCTGGCCACCCAAGGCTCCCCTGCTGGAGTCAGCCACAGAGTCAACATGAGCCACTATCCCCCATCAGCCGTGCCTGTGTGCCCAGGTACAGAGAAAAAGGGTCCAGGAGGTGGAGGTCAGCAGCAAAGCCCCAGCGCATCCTCGGGGAAAATGAAGAGCAGGAGGAAAGGAGGGGTGAGCAGGTAATGCGTTGTGCCCTTGGTGGAGGGTTTAAGGGGTCCACTTGACTCTGCCTGCTGGGGTGGGGTCAGGCTCCCGATGTGGACTCAAACCGACGTCACCAGAATCATGCCAGAGTAGGACGGGAAGACCAAGAGGCCAGGCCCTAGTCCCAGCTCCAGGCCTGCCTTGTCATGAGACCTTTGAAGACCTCAGCTTTCCCGCCTATAGATGCGGCTGGCCATTCCAGCCCTAACTCGCAGGATGAAACGATCCAAGGGATGTGCCGCAGCTTTGTAAGCCATCTGGCCTCAGAAATCAGAGGGCTCCCACCTCTCCCTGCCCAAGAGCAACCTCTCTCCAAAGCCTAAGAGCATCAGGAGCTGAGGGAAGAGGACCCCTGCATGTGAAGATCCTGAACACTGAGCCCTGGGGGAGGCAGCTGCCCACCCCGGCTCCCCCTGGCGCAGCAGGCCACTCCTGTGGGGCCTCCTCGCTACACCCAGGGTCTACACCAGACAAGCGCCCCACTACTATGAGGGCAGCTACCCATGTGTCAAAGCAGGGCCTGAATAACAGAGCCCCGAAGCCCTGCCTGCCGAGTCCCCCAGCCTCGTGCCCTGAGACCAGTGCAGGCCTGTGGTCATCCACTCACACCCCAGTTGAGCATCACTCTGGACCAGGTCCGAGTGCGCTTCAGCACGCGGGGGGCTGGTCCGGATCCAGCCGTTCTGGGCACAGCCCCACCACCCAGGGCAACTGTGCTCCCCGCCTGAAAGTCTCCAATTCTAGTAGGGGCCTAAACTCTCATTTCCAGCTTTGACTCTGGGACTCAAAGAACCTGAGTTCTTGGCCTCTGAGGAAGGGGACCCAAGAAAGAAACCTTCAAATCCCACCGAGAAAGGCTCCAGCATCTCTCTGCCAACCAGAGCCAGCTACCACCACCATTACCCATTTCCTTCAGGTGTAAGGGTTAGGTTTCAGGTTTCGCCCAGTGGGGATCTAAGTTAGGGGCCAGCGCCTTGCGCGCGCGCGCGCGCGCGCTCTCTCTCTCTCTCTCTCTCTCTCCCATCCCCCCTCCCCCAACCGGGCGAGGGGTCCTGCTCAGCCCGGGCTGTGGTTGGATTGCCTCCAACCCCAACCCCTGGTCTGGCCCTCACTGAGCCTTCTCCCCCTGAGGTATTACTGTTACTTTCAATACACTCTACTAGCCCCCTTGTCCAAGTCTGGGAAACAGAACCAACCAGCCCCTCTGGACCATCACAGGCCAACAAGCTTGCCGGCGTTGGTCCGAAGGCCCCCGGCCCGGGGGGGGGGGGGGGCAGGCGGGGGAGGGCACAGAGCCGCGTCCCTCCGGCTGGTCTCAGTCTTGCCCTCCGGAAAGTGGGGCTGGGCCGCAGCTCCTGCCGGCGGGGGCTCTGCGAGGCTTTCCCGCGGCCCCGGGGAAGGGAGGGGGGCAGAGGACCAGGGAGGGAGCATCCCAGAAGACCCACCCCAAATCTCGCAGGAGGAGCAGAGCGCGGGGAGTAGGGGCGGCTCCGCGGGTCCGGGGGCCGCTCGGCCCGGCATCCCGCCTCCGCGTCCTTCCCGGGAGTCGGCCCCACACCCACCCGGTCTCCGCCTGGGTGGGGCCGGGCCGGCGCGCGGCGAGGAGCGCGCAGACACCCCGCGCGACAATCCCCCACGACGCGGGGATGGTGGGGGGAGCCGGGGACGCGAACGGCGGCGCGCGCTGCCACCCGGGGTCGCCGCGCCTCCCAGCACCGGGGCCCGGGCCGCCGCCGCCGCCGTGCTCACCTGCCGCCGCCGCTCCGGCCGCCGCCGCCTCCGCCTCCGCCGCCCGAGTGGCCGCGCAGCCGGCCGCGGGCGTGATCCGCCAGTGCGGGCGGGGGCGGCGGAGCGGCCGCAGGCGCCCCCCGCTGGCCGCCCGAGCCCCGAACCCCGAGCCCCGAGCCTGGCCGCGGCGGGGACCCGACGCCCCGTCCGCTTTCAGGCGCCGCCCGCCACCGCCCTGTTCCATTTCCACCCGCAGTGCCGAGGACGACCACCGCCCGCTCCCCGGGCCCCCTGAGAACGGGAGCAGGAAACCAAACCTGTCCCCAAAATACCAAAATATTTTTTCTCAAAGCCACGCACGTGTGTGGACGCACCAGGTGCTGCTCCACCCCCAGAGGGAAACACTTTCTAGCAAACTCTTTCAGCTGTTTCTGCTCCAGTTCACCATCAGCCCCCCTTCCAGGAACGCCCCTTTCTAGAAGGAACTATAGACTTCGGGCTAATGCACTCCTGCCAAGATGAAGGAAGCTTAGGTGGAAAGTTTCTGCCTCTCCCCGGCCTTAAACTCCCGGGGCGTCCGGAGATGGGAGCCGCCCCCGAGCACCGTGGTCACAGACACCAGGAAGACAAAGCAGGCCTAAGAAAGTAGGTACTTTCTGAGGAAAGTAGGTGTCTAACCCCATCGTGACCCCACTCACTGCTGCCTACAGCCCAGGGTGGGGCCCCAGTGTTGGCAGCAAAAACATCTGCCCTGTTTCCGAGGCACCCAGGCCGGGTGAGCAAGAAAGCACTCCTGAGTCACAGCTGGGAGGGACAAAGGAGGCGACCAGCAGAGTGTTTAACTGAGACCTTTATGAGTCCACTTGTCCAAACCGCACTTACGCCCATTATGGAATAATGGCTTTGCTGAGAGGGGTCACGTGGGAAGCTGTTAGGCCCATTTCTCCCGCCCGATCTCGGAGTCCCTAGCCCAAGCTCCGCAGGAAAGACTCCTGAGAACGTGCGGTTTAACAAGCACGGGTGATCCGATGACAAGCAGGTTGGAGAAACGCCGATCTACTTGGAGCCCTGTGAAGGCATCCCGGAGCCGGGTGCATTAGGTTACCCTCCAGAGAAGAGACACCCAGGGTCTGGGTCTTTCGCCTTGACCCTGCAGTAGGCCTCGAACCCAGCCCAGTGGACACCTACTTTGGAACTATGCTGAGGAATCAGATGGCGGAATGCTGGAAGGTGAAAATCTGATCTTCCATCCCAGATGGTGGGTGGAAGGGAGGTCCCAGCTGAGACTGCTAACCCTTTTGTGCAGCAAGCCCGCCCTGATTCCCCAAATCTAGTTCACACCGCCTCCCAGCATCCAGATGGTGGCACCTGGCCCTGTGGGCCGGAGCTGGGCGGCTACCCTGGTGAGGTCACTGCTGCACCCCGAGGGCTCACGGGGGAAGATCGGAGGGCCTGGGACTTCCCTGCGCAGGAAATGGGAATCCCAGCAGCGGGCAAGGTAGTGGGCACACCTAATCCTCATCAGCCGGCTTCTGCACCTCGCCCCGCCCACCCTGCAGCTCCGCCCCTGAGCAGAACCCAGGAAGTGAGTTTGCCCCAGGCCTCAAGACCAGTGAGCGTCTCAGCTCCAGGCTGGGGAGTCCTGGCTGCCAAGGTCAAGCCTGAAGAGAGTGAGAGGTGAGCCCTGGGCATGGGATGGACCTGCTGGGGCTCACGCTCAGGACTCTCCCTTCCGCCTCTTCAAGCACGGTGCTGGGAGCCCTCAGCCCCTTTGCGGTGTATTGGGGTGGGTGGGGGGGGGTTAGGGCGCAATTCTGTGACTTCCCACCCTGTGGTGTGTGTGTCATCTTTTCGTAATTCTATGACCAGCTCTCCCGACAGCAGACAGGAAAACAGAGCTGAGGAAAGTGAGTTCAACACAATGCTTGCATTAGTGCGAGCCATGAACTCACCACTAATGGCCAAGGCAGCCCCACATCTGTGCTGCGGCCAGCTAGCTCACGATGCCCCCCGCATGCGGCCCTCAGGGAGTGACTGGCAGACTGGAGCCAAAGTCAGAATCGCCCAGAGGCCTAGTGGAAACACACACCGCTGGGCCCCCCTTGAAGTCTGATTCAGCAGGTCTGTCTGGCTACCGAGAATTTTAACTTCCACCAAGCTCCCCAGAGGTGCCCGTCCTCCTAGCCCTGAGGCCAGCCCCAGTAGCAAGGCTCTAAAGCACTGATTTCCAGATACGGTTAGAGTCCCGCTCCCAGGGATTCTGATCCCGGGGACGGGGTCTGCAAATACGCATTGTTAAAAAAGCCAGGTGTGTTTAGTGACAAGGATGGCACTTCAAATCAGAAAGGAAAAGGAATGGTTTCTTCAGTATCTAAGTGTTGGATGAATTGACTACCATTTGAGGAAAAACTATCCAGTACCACCTCACACCCTACTAAAACAACAAGAAAAAAATAAGATTGAAGACCTTTGCATAAAATAAAACTTGTAAAAACCATTTTTTAGTAATTTTGGAGCAGAGAAGTCTGCATAGGAAATCAAATCCACACTGCAGAGCTGTAGTTAAAAGTTGAATGTCTCTGTCCAGGTGAGGTGGGAGTCTCCAAATGTCCACATCTAGTGGCCATGGACATGGAAAACTCCAGAGCACATTTGCCTTAAGAGTCCCTCATTAAGTGCCCCAGGGGCACCGTGCACCACGGCTCAAGAACCATCAGCATTTGTTGCCTGAATGATTTTCGGTGGCAGTCCAAGTTCAGGGGCCTTGTTGCACTTGTGCAGAGAGAAGATTTAAAAACCGAAAATAAATCACTAGAACAGAAGCTGTGAGTCACTCATTTCGGCAAACCCAGCCCTTCTCTGTAGCAGGCATCAGCCAAGCAGGACAGGGAACAACTTTCCCAAGATTGGTGCTTATCGTTTCAGTCCTGGTTCAACTTCTCACTCATCACTACATGGAGCAGTATGGGCCTTCCCCGCCAGCTGGTCCTTGTTGCTTACCCCTAAGAAAGGAGTTTCCTTCGGTAGTGCTTATCACAGACAGATGCTCAGTGAGGACCCGTGGACCTATGCAGCTAACAGTTTTTTAGAAGGGGATTATGAACATCACAGCAGACAATGAAACAATCCAAAGATAAGAATTGGGAATCCTCTTTTTCATTCCACTCCCTGAGATAACTGAGTCTTGGGGCTCAGTTGTACTTGGCTTGAAATGTACTCTTTCTCTACCCTTCTCCCTGGCAATCCAATTTTACGTTAGAAAACTAGCCAGGGGGCACCTGGGTGGCTCAGTCGGTTAAGCGTCTGCCTTGGGCTCAGGTCATGATCTCAGGGTCCTGGGATCGAGCCCCACGTTGGGCTCCCTGCTCAGCGGGGCCTGCCTCTCCCTCTCCCTCTGCAGCTCCCCCTGCTTGTGCTCTCTCATTCTGTCAAATAAATAAAATCTTAAAAAAAAAAAAAAGAAAGAAAACAAACTAGCTAGATCAGGGCGCCTGGGTGGTTCAGTTGGTTGGGCGTCCGGCTCTTAGTTTTGGCTCAGGTCATGATCTCGGGGCCATAAGGTCGAGCTCCACGTCAGGCTCTGTGCTCAGTTTGCAATCTGCTTGAGATTCTGTCTCTCCCTCTGCCCCTCCCTCCCAAGCTCTCTCTCTCTCTCTCAAGTAAATAATCTTTTAAGAAAAAAACTAGCCAGATCAAGTTGTTATGATGTACACCTTGAACTTATACAGTGCTGTATGTCAATTATATCTCAATAAAACTGGGGAAAAAATTGGCTACAAAAGATGGTGGATGGAACCATCATGTACACTTGCTGCCTCCATGAGTCCACTAGAACAGCGACCAAAGGATTTTAGGGCTCCTAAGAATGGAGAAAATAAGAGGAAGAAACAGCAAGATGAATGTGGAAGGTGGAAAGCAAGTGGATCAGTGGTACTGACTTGGGAGATACAAGAACCGGCCACCAGGAAAACTAAGAATCGATCCCGTTTTACACGGGTAAGCTGCAAAGGCTCGGAGGGTGGAGGGGCCAGCTCTCTCCAGCAGCAGGGGAGAGCTAAGTAAAAGGAGGGAGTTTGAACATCTAAGAAGGAGTTAAGAGTGCCCATCTCTCCCCACGCCTGACCACCACTGCCCAGCTGAGCAGCCACCCCTCCCCACCCAAGCAGAGTCTGCAGGGTTTTTTGTCTGGAAAAGCTAACATACAGAGTCTGGATTGGACCACACCAAGCCCAGCTGCAGGAAAAAAGAGAGAAATTGAAAAGGCAGATTTATCAGGGAAACAGAGACATGCCCTGTCCCCACCCCACCAAGCCAGCACTGTTCCCCCTCAGCTCCCAGGATGTGGGCAGCCAGGTCCTTACCCCTAGCCTGGGGGAATTCTCTGCGAAACCCCATGAGCCAAGTCCCAGAGATCCTCTCCTCCCCACCATCAAGCCTGACCACGCTGAGGGAGCCATGCTGCTGACTGCCACATTGAGTGGCAGAGCATCCCGAGAGCGTGGTGGGCCCCCCTCTTACACATGTGCAGGAACCAGAAAACAAGAATCTGAGGAAGGCCTCTAAACCCGAAGAGAGAGTCCAAGACAACAGAAAAATGAAGGTCACAGAGACTAGGCAGGCAGACAGAAACTTAACTATATCATTAACATCTTCAAAGATTCAAAAAATATATTGTGACCACAAAACCAAATAGGATACTGTTTTTTTATAAAGTTTTTTTAAAGATTTTATCTATTTATTTGACAGAACAAGAGAGCAGGAGAGCACAAGCAATGGGAGCGGCAGAGGGAGAGGGAGAAGCAGACTCCCTACTGAGCAGGGAGCCCAACGTGGGGCTCGATCCCGGGACCTTGAGATCATGACCTGAGCCGAAGGTGATCGCTTAACCAATTGAGCCACCCAGGTGCCCCAGGATGCTGTTTTTTAACAAGGAACATCTGAGGACAGAAAAGAACTCAACATGAAAAACGTGATAGCAGAAATGGAAAACCAACAGAAGGGCTGGAAGATCAAGGTGAATAGAAAGTCGGGAGATGGAAAAGAGGGTAGAAGAGATAAGAAAACTAGAGAATCAGTCCAAGAGACTCACTATCTGAGTCATTGTGGAGTCCAGAGAACAGAGAAGGGAGGAAAACAAAAATAAGGATTCCAGATTTCCCAGGAACACAGGACATGTGGTGCCAGATGGAAAGGGTCCATACCACCCAGGGCCCCGCACAATAGGCGAAAACAGACCCACCTAGTTTCCATAGCACTGACATTTCAGAACGTTGGGAACCAAAAAGAAGATCCGAAAAATTTCAAGAGGAAAAAAAAAAAAAAGAAAGAAACACGTTACAACAAACTTTTCTCACAACATGAGGAGCAATGAAGCAATGCTTTCAAATTCTGAAGGAAAAATGTTCTCCAACCCAGAATTCTGTGTCCAGCAAAACTATCATTTGAGCATAAATGAAGAACAGACCATTTCAGAGGTTTACAGCCTGCACCTCGTCTCCCAGGGAGCGCCTGGGACTGCTTCCTGAGGAGCTTATCAACAGGAGAGGAAAGCATGGGGATGGGGAAGGACAGGGGCGAGTGCGGGGGACCAGGCGGACGTGCAGGGAGAGCAGGGTGGCACGTGAGCACCCAGCGTGGCTGGGCAGCAGCTGCAGGAGGGGTGCCCCTGACAAGATGGAAGTGATGGGTTACCTGAGCACCTGAGCGTTTGCAGTCTTAGAAGATGGCAGAGGTGAGGGTGAGTTACTAAAATACACGGCAGGGTGGGGGATGGGGTCACTGGGTGACGGGCATGAAGGAGGGCACACTGGGTGTTCTGTGCAACTGATGAGTCACTGACCTCTACCTTGGAAACTAATACACTATGTGTTAATTAATTGAATTTAAATAAAATTATAAAAAACAATAAAGTACATGGAAAACTAACAAAAAACCCTTCAGAAAACAAGCAAATGAAAAAAAAAAAAAAACTTGTGCAGGAGCGCCTGGGTGGCTCAGTTGGTTAAGCGTCTGCCTTCGGCTCAGGTCATGATCTCAGGGTCCTGGGATCGAGTCCCGCATTGGGCAGGGAGTCGGCTCCTCCCTCTGCCGCTCCCCCTGCTTGTGCACGCACGCTCTCTCTCTCTGACAAATAAATAAAAATCTTTTTAAAAAATGCAGAAAAATAAAGGAATCTTTTTATTATACAGTTCAACTCATAAGAGCAGCATCTACAGTCATGATAATGTGAACGCTGAATATCGTGCTAAACAAAATTCCATATAATTCTATTGGGAGGCTGGGGCACAGAAGTTCAGGGGTGGTAAGAAGTTAAAACATAATTTTTTTTTCAAGTAGGCGCCACACCCAGCATGGAGACCAAAGCGGGGCCTGAACTCACGACCTTGGGATCAAGACCTGAGCCAAGATCAAGAGTCTGATTCCTAACCCACTGAGCCACCCAGGCACCCCTATTGTTTTACTTTAAGTTATCCCTGCGCCCAACCTAGGGCTCGAACTCACAACCCCGAGGTCAAGAGTGGCAGGCTCCACCAACTAAGCCAGGCAGGCGCCCCCAAACACTGATTTTCAAGAGCTGAACATCAAAAAGTGGCATTAGAGGGGTGCCTGGCTGGCCCAGTTGGCGAAGCCTGTGACTCTTGACATTGGGGTTGTGAGTTCGAGCCCTACACTGGGCATAGAGATAACTTAAAAAAATGAAAAATCTTAAAAAAAGAAATGGCATTACAGGTATATTATTTAGAGACATCGGGGTAAACACTCCACCTGCCCCAAACCACCAAAAGTTGGAAGTGGCTGCCTCAGGACAGGGAGAAAGCAGGGGGAAGGGGTGGGGGACAGACTTTGAGAACTCTGACTTTATGACAAAACTGCGGCTCTGCCCCAACCCCCTGCTCGTCACTTCCTTGGCAGGACCCAGCCCAACTCCGCAGTGCCCCCCAGCCCAGCCCTGCCTGGCAGCTTTCATACCCCTGTCCCCACAGCCTGCTCCCATGTGCCCTCGCCCCTTACTTTCTGGGTTCATGTGCAGACGTCTTGCCTACTTATGTGAAAGCACCGTTTTCTTGAACTGGATTTTAAAAAACAAAGATGCATGATGTAATGCACCTTACAACTATTTTGAGTCCTTGTGCAAAGCCACATTCCTGAAGACACCTGCTGGGTGATTTAAGCACAAAAATGGTCTGCATTGGTACAGGGGTGAGCAATAGCTCTTTTGAAAACTGATACATTTAAACAGGCCACCTGATAATTTTAACCCTCTCCTGTTTCGTGTTAATGTTGGCATTAAACCTTGACGTTTTTATCTCTAACGGGTTTCTCTTCAACAACATTTTAATCCCATGTTTTCAAATAGGAGTCAGGTACTTGCTTTAGAAACACACACACACAGACACAAATTTATGCTTATTTCCTAAATGGATTATTTCATGGATGAGTTTGGGTCTTTTAAATGGTTTCTTAGACAAACAAAAAGTATAAAACATTTTACTTAAAAGGTGAAAAATGTTCCCAATTTAAAAGTCAAACCTAACCTGGTAAATATAGAACATCTCATAACAGAATTTTCTGGACACTCATGAATAGAAATTACAGCAGAAATTCTACAATCAAATAATGAGAGCCTAAGAAAGTGATTTCAAGGAAAATTATCTCCTAAAAAAAAAAAAAAAACAACTCATCACTATGTTCCTAAGGTGTAGGGAGACACTCTGGAATTTCCCACAGCCACCTTTTCCTCCTCTTTTTCCAACAGAATTTTCCAGATTTCCCCCACAAAATTCAAGGCAGCTCTCCGCTCTCTCTGACCCAAATAACTGGCTCCTTCTTGTCGCCAAAGTTCCCTCTCTGCTCACCATCCAAGTCATCCTCCTTTCAGACAGAGAACGTTTTTAGAGTTTTAGTTGCTGCTTGCAGTTACGGAAGGATCGTAAAACTAAGATATCAAGTTTTAGGGGGCAGGTGGTGGAGAATGATCAATAACTGTCTTTTTAAAATCACTTTTGTCAAGGGCCACGTTTTCTAAAAAGTTTCAGATGACCATGTTGCGTTTACATTTCAATTCTAGCAGAAGTATCAAAGATGAAACTTCTTAAAGCAACTCATGAAAATTCACCTAAAAGAAGATAAAACAGGGGGAAATTTTTTTTCCCTAGAAAACTCAGTTCAGGAGAAGTGCCATCAAATAGCAATACTTTAATAAAATCCATTTGAGGTAAGCTCAAGTACTGGATATTTCCACAGATGTATCAGCTTATAAGGGCCTTCGGGTGTCTGACATGTTAATTTACTAAAGCTACTTGCAAACAAAAGTCAGCATCATGAAAAGGAATGAAATAGACCAGTGTCTGTATTGACAAGTCACGAGCTCTCTAGAGGGGAAGGGAGTTGCAGAATACTACAATATACCATTTAGGTAAAAGGGCAAAAGACCCCCTGGCATTATGTATGGGCAGATATGTTTATGTATGTAAATGCATTAAAAAAAAAAATCTAGGCAGCTACATCCCAAAATATGAAAGTGGTTAGCTCTGGGGAGCTAGGTGGGATCAGAGGGTAAAGGGCATGGGGCACCTGGGTGGTTCAGTCGGTTGGGAACCTGCCTTGGGCTCAGGTTATGATCGAGTCCTGGGATCAGCCCTGCATTGCATGGGGCTCCCTGCTCCGTGGGGAGCCTGCTTCTCCCTCTCCGTCTGTCCCTCCCCCTGCTTGTGCTGTCTCAGACAGGTAAATAAAATTAAAAAAAAAAAAAAGAGGGTAAAGGGCAAACAGATCCCTTCATTTAGATATTTACATATTATTTACATTTCTTCACAATGGTATATTCACATATTGTTTGAGAAATTAAGTAAATTCATCATGTCTGGGTAGATGGACAAAATTGTCCTGTATATTCAGTTCATTCTCTAATTTACCATTTGAGAAACTTCTGGGATGCTAACAGGATATTTTGATCATACTTTTTTTTTTTTAAGAACATTTCCAATCCACATCCAAGAAGCGAGCAGAAGAGACCAGGCTGGAGGGGCAGGCTGGCTTTAACAGCCAGTTGTCTAGAAACTCTCAATCAGCTTGTGATGATCTTGAGGCAAACTATCCAGGATTTTCTTCACCACCAATCAGCTGGGAGCCAGGCAAGCACCATCGGTCCAAGTCCCGGGACTGCCACTCCTCCCTCAGGAAAACATGCTCAGGTTGCGCTTGGTTATTAACCCTGCTTCTCTCTGTTCTTTGGAGAACCAGACATTTTCATTATTCTACTGTAACAGGCTGTGTAACGGGTTGCTCCACTAAACCTATGGTCAAGTATTTCAACTTCTTAGCACAGCAAGCATAACCCCTTGCATTAAAGCAAAGGAGAGAACTGGGTTGGCATTTGCGAATAACAGACTCCAAAGGGGGCTGGCTTCAGTCTGCAGTGCCTGTGGAGAGGCCCATCGCTATCTTTGGGTAGGACCCGGGCAGGAGAAAAAAAAAGAGCATCTTAAAGTGCCTCCCACTCCGCAACTGGCATTAAAAAGGCTAAAAACGCACAGAAACACTATCTATGTACAGAAAAACCTCTCATCGGTCTAAACAGGGCTGCCTTTAGAATTACACGATAATTTTTTATAAAGCCATTCAACTTTTACATAAAGGCTCATACCAGAGGTTTTGGAAGATAAATGAAAGCACAAAGCCTTTATTGAATTGCAGATTATGAATAATAAGCCCAATGGTAAGCACTGGGGGCAGATGTGCATAGAAATGCAATTTATAAAATTTTCGAGGCAAACAATTGACATCTTTGAAGAAATCGTCGTTAGCTTAAAAAAAAAAAAAAGCTTCCAGGTGTGCAATTCATTCATAGTATTGATAACTGGTGCCCAGGATATGACCTCAGGAAATGTCGAGATTTCATAAATCATTTGAATCAAATCTCTTTTTCTGGTAAATTCCTTAGTGCCTCTGCAGCGGTAACTAGACAAGATTGGAAAGCTTTCAAGATGATTCAAACCTCCAGCACCTCACAGGAGTCCGCATTTCTTAACACAGAAGGCAATGCTAATCAAAGAAGGAAATAAATGAAAAGGTTATTAAAAACAAGCACTGGCTCGCCAAACTTCTAAATATATACATCTATATATATTCCACTAAACGAGGTTTCTCTCAATCATCCATTCACATTTTATATCCAGAAACTACACGTTCACCATTCACACTGTGCAGTAAGACAGTGCTTTTTAGTGATGAGTACAGTGAAGATTCTGATACTTGTCATTAAGTCTTTGGGTTATTTTAGGATTACAGGACTTTCAAAAGATTTTTTTTTTTAAGTGACTCCTTCAAACTTAAATATATAAAAATCAGAGAGGGATCTTAAATTTTGGAGATTTCAGTTTAGGGACAAAAAGACATACTATGAGAAACTGCAACCAAATATAAAGCGTAATAATGAAACGATTTAGGGCACAGCCATGGACTGCACAGAACCCAAGTTGAAAGGCGAGATAAATTTAAACTCAAAAAAATCTGGCTGATAACCAATAAATAATTGCACTCTCTTTAGAAGGTACGGCTGACTACAATCCGTAAGACAGGAAGGCTAAGTTAGCTTCACTAAGTTACTGGCTTTAGATAATGCTTCTCCTGGGCCTCTGTTTCCCCCGACCCACCCATCCCACGGGTCTGGTAATGGCCAGCTTGTGATACTTCATCATCTGTCATTACTCCAGCATCTTTAAGGTAAAACAACACTCCTAGCAAATTCATCCAGACTATTTCCTTAATGGGGCCCTGGGCTTGTAGTCACATAGAAGCTGCCACAATGACAAGCACACAAGGCCGTCCAGAACCACAGGGACTTACGTTAAAATGCAAAGATGATGTGCAAATACTAATAAACACTTGTGCTGAAATACACAAATTAAGAGATTTCCTGTTATCGTCTGTTCTTAGTGATACGGCTGTTTCCTCTCAGTAAATCCAGGAGATACTTCAAGTTCACAACTACCAAAGGGGATGCGTTCTCTCACTCTCTCTCTCTCTCTCTCTCGTTCAGTCTCTCCTACAGTGTGACCTCCTTCTGGCTAGTAGACTGTGGACTAGGTTAAATTTAATAGGGTGTATACTTAAGTAGAAAATGTAAAGGCCAAATACTTAAAAATCACAAAACCTGCATTAGAGTAAAACAAACATTAGCAGTGTATTAACGAAAAACTGCCCTTAAGTAAATATTTAATTCTGGATAGCAAGTAGATCAGCAGAGTTTATAAGCAATTCTCCTGGTGAATAATTCTGTCAACAATTGATTTCTACAGCTGGTTAGGTCATTATCTTTGATGGGAAAAAAAAAAAGTTGCTCAAGGTGTCAAGTTAAAACAGCTCACAAGAAGATGGGAGAGAAACGGGCTTCTGGGTTATGTCCTTTACGAGCCACGCAAATAACTTCCATGGTAAAATCTGACTTGTTTCTTAGTTACGTTAAATCTCAAGTAGCGTACTGAAATTTGTTCTTTTAACGTTGATTCCACCCATAAATGTTTTGACAAGATAGTCTTGAGGTTCAGAAGCTGAGGCAAGATACAGACAGCACTTCCGAGGAACTGCTCTTACACATCTTTGTTCCCACGGTGATGCTACACCATTCTCTAAATATTTCACTAGATGAATTATGTCACTGATGAAATGTAGAATAAAGAGTGACTGTTAAATATAAGTTTCTACTCAATTAAGCTCAATAGAGCCATTTATGGAATGCTTTCCTCACAAAACAGCTGATGAGAATGTTGCTCCCCTCTAATCGAAGCCGTTGAATGAGCTCGGAGAGCAAGAACTGATGCGTGAGAATGAACTCTTCTGATCATTAACGCTTCAGTATTTATCACAGCAAAATTGGGGATGTCTTTTTTATATGTTACCACTTAGTTTCTGAAAAGTTAATTGAGAAGCAACCAATCTCCTATCAACATTTCTAGTTAGTGACTGAAACACTACGAAATCAACAGCATGTTCTCATTGGAGGAACGGATGTTTCAAACTGTACGTCAACATTGAAGTAAAAGTGACACGCAACCATGAACGATAAGAATATCAACACAACTTAACAGTAATCCCCGATAATGGTGATTTCTAGGGATTTCTACAGAGCAACCTTGATAACTACATCCTAACCTAAATGGAAAGGTCTTTGCCGTGAGCACGTGGCAGCAAGAGGGTCCCGCAGTCCACCGTGGCCATCCTCTCTTCTGGCCCACCTACAGCTCTGGAAACCCCCAACACTAGTCCACAGGTTAAGACAAACACAACTCACACTTACCATGACACGGGGGAGGGAATGAGAAAACACTTGGGAGGTACGAGACTTCAGAGAAAAAAAAAAGACTATTAGTCACACGGTCCCTAGCACGCAGGCTTTTACCCTGTGAAGACTTTACCCAGGAATACCTGGAGCCAAAGCAAATAACCCAAGTTTTAATGACCGGCACAAAATGCAAATAAAGGTAAAACACAGTGAAGTTAGGACAAAAATATAGTATGATCAACTGTTGAAGCCTGGAGGGCAACTACATGTAAAGCCAGTAATCAAAGCGAGATTTGAAAACCGTGTGCAACATCTCCAAACAAGACAAAGACACTAAAAACCAGGCACCTTCAATGAACACCTTAAAACTGGAGGGAAAAAAAGCATTTACCTTTGTCATCAACACATAACCACTCAGGGTTTGCGTGGACACGTCTACGAACTATCAGCACTTCTAAAACCAGTACTGAAATGTTTTTATTATGACTTTTCAAGGAGCTTCGACACCAACCAGGTACAAATAATACATGACTGCCAGAGAAATGCCACCACAGCGAGGCAGATTTGTAAGACCCCATTCTACAAGTACGAGCAAAGGAAGGTTATGACTCATGAATATGGATGGACTGTAATATTTAAATGACACATTTCTGATATAGTCACAAAATCTTTATAGAAAGTATTAGAACTCAAAAAAAGAAAAAAGACAGGAGTCAAGTACAGAGATGAAATGTACAAAAACAAATGAGCAGGCAAACTAAAAGTTCTTGAAAGTATTTTTACTTCAGATTGAAAAATGAACAGCTTTCCACACTGTTCATTGCAAGATACACAGTATTCACGAATACAATGCTGGTCATTTGAGGATATGTACACACCTCAATTTCTCCTTCATGCTTTTTCTTTTAGAAAGATACTGTTTACCAAAAAGAAACTTCAGCAGTACAGGAAAAACTATTTTCCCAATAAATTTACGAAAACCTAAGATTCCCAATGGAATCAAGATTATCTTCCCGCTACCACCACCTTAATATAATCACATGCTTATTGGAACGCTAATATCTGCACCCTAAGAGTACATTTACTTTCAACAATGAGGGTGATTCTTAAAACAAAACAAAACAACAAAAGAAAAAAACTTCAGTGTGGTAAATGTAACAATGGATCTCTGCAAGTATTAAGTGTCTGAAATAGGCAGCTAATACTGGATTTAATATTATTTTATAAATAATTGTTCCCTTAGCGGTAAACATCAGTCTACACGTTCGCAAGAGTCCTAGAAATAAATACTGTGATTATGCACAATATGTTATGACAAACCAGGTTCAAAGAACAAAAGCTCAACATCTTGATAAAAATTCTGATCAGAATAAAATGGGACTCGAAAATTTAAAACATTGTCAAAATAACATCACATTTAAAATTTTCCACAGTTTACACAAGTACTAGGAGTTTCCAGTTGTGGAACACATTTTTCTGTTGTGAATTAAAATACGAACATATTGAAAACTGTTAATTTCAGTGATGACGTTAGTTTTGGTCTTACTTTAGCATTATTTTCTTTATAAAAAGTTGCACTAAGTGTCCATTAATGGTCTGATTGGTCTTCAGTATTTCATAAATGTATAGAAAAGAAATTCCTAAGAGCCAATAGTACTTTTTATGTATATATATATATATATATATGTATGTATATATACACACACATACGTATGTATGTATACATAAAAGAATCTCATTTCAGAAATGGCTATAATTAACAGAGCCACACACACTGATGCTAAACATAAGAGCTTTCACATTGAAAGAAAGCATTTTCAGAAATGTCACTTACACCCTATTATACTCAATATTCCCGAGTTTGAAACTCAACATGTGATGGATAACAGAATTATACATCTCATTGGTGCTCAAAGCTGACCACAACCAAAATTTACAGTAGGATTGAAACAAGCCAATGTTTTAAAAAGTTTTAATTAAAGATAACAATTCCATGGAAGGAGGGGACAAAGAATGGGATGACCAGAAGTATTTGGTCTCAATAAGGCAATACAAAATAGATCCATTATCAAAGACCATTTAATTTTTAAAGATCAACAATACCAAAAGCATAAAGTGGAGTATAAGAAAATAGTTTTTTATAAGTATGATTTAATTAAAGCTGTTTACAGTTATGCTCTCCCACAGTAGTTAAGCATGGATTTAAAAAAGAATAAGAGATGAGAAAAACAAGCCCGCGCGGTACACAGGGTTAGAAGGGCCAGCATGCAAAGTCTGTGGAGCTCGGGGAGTCACTGCAACAGCAACAGGACTGGACGCGGGTGGCCTTTTTTGTCCTATTAGGAAGAAAAACAAAACAAAAAAAGACTGCAAAGGAAACAAACACAAAGTCATGTAGTTGCCCATTGCCAAAGACGACAGCACTATAGAAAACAGTTGCAAGGTAATTCTTAGAGATGACTAGAGATTTTTTCAGTGTTTACACAAAAGTACATAGTACATTTTTTTTTTTTTTTTTTTTTACAAAATAAAACGTCATTTGCCACCATAAACCTTTTCTTTAGAGAGGAAAAATTTTTGCAGCAGGTCACAAGGGTTCTAGTAAGTCATTTCAATGCTGAGGAAAACAAATCGAGTAATAGAACTAATCACTTCCCTATATATGGATGTTAAGATGACAAGTCAGATTATTTTTCAAACTAATCCTGAGAAAAATCTGTTTACAATTTAAACAGTAATGTTATGTAAAAAGTATTAACAAATCCACTATTACAAATATCAATTTCCTATATGGTCATCTATATATACACACAATAAAATGGTAAATATATGCAAAAATATTAAAAAAAAAAGAAAACATGCACAGATCACTTTCCCCTTTGGAATCTGGACTTCCTATGGGATACTGTTGTTCTCTTTCCCCACCCCACCCTCTGAAATCGGTTTTTGTTTCTATCACCCTACCCACACTGAATACTATTCCCTATAACTCTGCATAAAGCCAATGAGAAATAGATTTATTTTACATTCAAGCTTTAAATCTTAAAATGACCCTGTTGTAGCATATGACTTATCAAATGAGCAGCCTTTTTTTTTTCCCCCTTTTTTGCTTGCTTTTTGTTTTTGCAGTTGTCAGTCTTCATGATCCATTCCGTGGCGAGCTGGGAAAAAACGCAGTTGCTAAATCAGAGTCTGAACAGTGTAAGGCTCCCGAATGCCAGGAGTCCCCATCCAACTGTCCTGAGCATGAGATCATTGCACACAGAAGACAGTCCATCGTACAACGCCGACTATCTACAAAGGTCTGAGAGGGGGGCATCCCTCTTGTGTTTCCTCTTTTTGCCATGGTAATACTGATTATTTGATTTGCCTTGATGCTGTTTGTTTGTCATCAAGGAACCATGGCTTGTTTGAGTTGTACCTTGGAAGCCTTTGCTGGAAGAACGAAAGAGCCTTGCTGATCCGTGCTGCAGAGAAAGAAAGTGGTCAAAGAGACATCAGTCCTGTGGATTCAACAGAGCACTCGCTAAGACCTGACTTGGGGCGCTTTTAAAACGAGGAATACACTGACTTATGTAGCAAGCAAAAAACGATGCTACAGGGGTTTCACTCTCTTGAGCTCTAACACTCTTTCATTCTTTTTTAATGGAAATATTGGAATACTGCCTTGACTTCTTAACAGAGTGCACGGAACGTGAAACTGTCCTCAAGGAACCTATCCACCAATGTACTACATAATAAATGGCATTACTGGAAGAAGCGCTTAGACACACAGGTACACTGCCAGGTCAGGGGTCATCACGACCAGCAGCCCCTTCCCTGCTCTCGGTCACTTTAACTGCCACTTGTGAATGGATCTGGGTGTGGTGCACATGATGAAGCTGAAAACTGGATTCTAGGAGTCAGGTCAGACATGAGGTGACCAACATTAAGAGTTCATCTCTACTGCCAAGAGGCCTTCCCCAGGGTCCCCAGAGTCCCCAGGGTACTGAGGGTCAGAGCCCAGTATGAAATGGCTCCTTTCCTCATGTTGATTCATTCATGATTAATAAAATTTCAGGCAACTATAAAACTGAAAATAGAGTATTTTCTGTGGCCTTTTTAAGTCAAAGCTGATAGGAATTGACTGACCATAGTTGACCACTGCCCAATCATTTCAACACAAGCAACTAGGTACTGAATATTAAAATATAAAAAAAGGATATGTTACTCCCAGATATGCACAACATTGCTGTGAGGTCATGTACAAGCTTCATGTGAGCTTACTTCAAGTACAAGTCAATCTTTTTATAACTCTGCAATGTTTTTAATGCTCCATCTGTAATAAGGTGGGTTGGCTGGAACATCTTATAAGAACCAGTCTTAAATTCCCACAAAGGTTTACATTACAATGGTGTCTCATAACGATCTTCAGGACATCCTATTACTAGAAGCACTGCGCTTTGGAACCTCTTAGAAAAAAACAGGTTTGTTCTTTAAACCTAGAGTTTTCTTCAAATCCATGATGGATGGATGGATGGATGGATGGATGGGTGGATGGATGGATGGATGGATGGGTGGATGGACGGATGGATGGGTGGATGGACGGATGGATGGATGGGTGGACGGATGGATGGATGGATGGACGGATGGATGGTTGGATGGACGGATGGATGGATGGATGGACGGATGGATGGATGGATGGACGGATGGATGGATCGATGGACCGATGGATGGATAGATGGACCGATGGATGGATGGATGGATGTGGATGGATGGATGGATAGAAGGATGGATGGATGGATGGATGGATGGATGGGTGGATGGGTGGATGGGTGGATGGGTGGGTGGATGGGTGGATGGGTGGATGGGTGGATGGATGGATGGATGGATGGATGGATGGATACACGTGTATATATTCACGTGTACGAAATTCCAAGTATGTTGTATCGAATACTAACCATCAAAAAAACACATTCCACACACCTGAGATTTGTTGGTGCTGTTGGAGGTGTTAGTGGTTTGGGTGCTCTGCATTTTCCCAACTGCCTGAGAGGACTCTAAGGACACATCTTGCGACCCTACTCGGTTCCCGGCGGATGGACGGCAGAGCAGCTGTTTCGGGGTTTTGCATGGTGTCGCGTCGGAATCCTAACACAAGTCATATGAGTTATAATGTGGCATATTAATAATTTAGAAATTCAGTATTAAGGAGGCTAAACAACTTCAGCTAAGTACTCTCCGGACTAAATTTAAACATCTGGGAGTTGAAGGAAGCACCCCAAGGAATTTATAAAATTAACTGCTTAAGCTTTCCTTCTTTCATAAATTTCCCTCCAAACATTCCAAGTGGCTTATTTTATCAGAGGGTCTCTGTTTGTTGCTAAAGCCATTGCCCACGCCTGACCTTGTTAATCGGCCTTGAAGGGGCTCACAGAGGTCCAGGTTTATCTGTACGTCTATTTACAGGAAATGAACCCTGGTACCGTGGAAAGAACGTGGCCAAGACAAGGCCCTAGGTCCCTGACTCAACCAAAACCAAAATGATTGATTCAAAAGGCTCAATTTCTGCAAGTCTGCGATGACCAATCAGTGAGGCCTCCAACCAAACACCCCACGTAGTGAAGGGCTTCCTGGAGACAGTGGGCTGCACCCCAGCTGTTTCTAGGCTGCCTGGGCCAGGGCTGGGCCACTTCTCCCCTCAGAGCTACCCTTCACCTGCACACTCTACCCAGCGGCTCAGAGGCCCACACTCCTTGTCCCTAAGGCTCCCTCCTGAGGCCGGCTCTGTTCCCGCCCCACTGTGTCTGCGACATGCAGCTCGGCTGCGTCCTCCACATGGTAGATCGTGCCATAGGAGGCTTCGTGACTCCACCATGATACACGGTCAGCAACAACAACATAAAATTACGTCCCTTCCGTATTTAGATTACTCTTTCCTTCATACGCTTAATAAAGTCAAAACTCAAATAATTGGTAAGCCCATTTTATATTTCAATTAAGTAAACTCAACCTGATGAGGAAAAGTAACTGTAGGTATAAGTGCTCCTAAGAATTCAATCAGGGCTAGCGTCACACAGTAGAGGCAGGGCTGCCAGGGGCCTCGGGGAAGGAGGAATTGTGAGGGGCTGCTAACAGGTGTCTTTCCAGAGTGACGGTCACGTCCGACTTAGTGCTGCTGGCTGCACGGCAGCATGAACACACTGAAAACCACTGAACTGCACATTTTATGTGAATTATATCTCAATTGTTGAAACTTCAATCAAGAAGCTCAAAAACAGTATTGAGTGAAGGAGCCTTACGCAAAAGAGTATACACTCTCATCATTCCACTTATGTGAAATTCTGGAACAGGCAAAACCAACCTGTGGAATCAGAAAATCCTAACAGCGGTTACCTCCAGGGTGGAATTCAGGACTGACGGGAAAGCATCATGAAGGACTTCTCTGGGCTGATGGTAATAGTCTGTATCTTGTTATAGGTGGGGTTACACACGTGTATACAGTTGTTAAGATTTAGTGAGGTACAATCCATTTTATATCAAAGGAAAAAACTAACCGAATGCTGAACTGTGGTTGGTGAGGAGCGCACTGCTGTACTTGGGGGAAGTGCCTGTAACTTACTTTGAAATGTATCGAAGAATAAGATGAATTAGTAGACAGAGGGATGAATGAATGGCTAGCTATGGGATAAGCAAGTGACATGTTAATGGTAGAATCTAATGGTAAAATATATGGACGCTCACTAAAATTCTTTCACTTTTGCTGTACGCTTGAAAATTTTAATCCAGTGTTGGGGACGTGTATAATCAGTGAACTTATTAAAATTTTCCAGTAACAAATAAGAAAAGGAGTTAGGCTTAGCCGTCTAGACAGAGTTACCACCCCGCCCCCGCAACAGAACTCCTAGGTCTCTAGGTGCAGAAAAGCCATGTCCTCATACTTACGACATCACTAGAGCTGGACTGTGTGGCAGAAGAGGAAGACACTGGACCTGATGAAGAGTTTGAAGAGTGTTTACTAAGAGATTCCGAGGTTTTACTTCTACATTTTCCAAGGGCTTCATTTTCTTCAGATAGATTATTATTACATTTATCTAACTGCTGAGTATCTACTATCAAGGTAACACCATTTCCTGAAAGAGTGGCAAAAGATTGGAAAACGTTTCTTCCCATTAAACACACACAACACAGAAAAGCCACTAATACTCAGTCAATCAATCAGTGAAAAACTCTTACCATTGCATGAAGGCTCCGGCCTATTCTGCAAGCCCCACTGCTTTGATATCCAATCTCTGTACGTGGCAACTTCGTCCGTTACTCTAATTATTCTACCTAATATGCTGCATGTGTTTAAAGAAAAAAGAGGGGGGGGTTCATTAATTTGGAGATAAGAAGCCACAACCAATTCTGACCCAATGGGCTGACTTTAGTTAAGCCTTTACCTCTCCGTTTCATTGTTGGGATAATACTTGGCTATTGGTGATACAGCGTGACTCAAAACAACATAGGCATAATCAAAGGCCTGTTTCACTTGCATGGCCCCATATGAACTCCTTCCAACGTCGTTACCTTTAAAAGAAATGTATATAGAAGACAGTAAGCATGACCATTGCTTAGTAAGAACTAAATGCTCATGGGCCCTCTTCCAGAAGAGCAAGGGCAATTGCTTTCCTGCTACAGTTGCACAAAGAATCTGGGCAGGCGGTTGTCCCCACAACTCCCCAGGCTCTGAGCCTGTGTATCATGCAGTAAGTACATTATGGCATATAAATTGCCCAAGTGCTTCTGGCCCAACAGGGACTATCCCATAATACAGTCATGCAAACAAAAGGAGTTAACTGCCTGCTCTCTCCTAAGAGTGAAACTAAGCTAAATGAGACATCCCTATTTTTTGTTTCTATTAGCTATCTAAATATCTCTGGCAGGAAACTATGAGCTCCCGAAGAACAAGGCCCACTTGCTGAAAATCTTTGTGTGCTTTGCGTCGACTAGCCTCCCGATAAACATTTCCTCAATGAATAAACACGCAGAACTATGTTTATAATATGGCACAATCAGCCAGAAAAGAGCCCCTAGGCAACTATTCTCCCTCTGACCTCCCCTTTCTTATCCATTTTCAAAGTTAACACAGTTAAGCAAATGACTAAAAGCATCTCCACTGAAGTCTGATAATGTAGAATCTAAATACTTTACAAGTATGGCAAGAAAAAAATATTGCCCAGAAAAACTAGGATACAAGCAAACAAACATAACCCCACGTAAGCAAGAAAAGGGTCTGCTGGTCCCTTTCAAGCCAACGTGAAGCTGGAGAAGGCACAGGGAGACCATGCAAAATTAAAAGAGGAAAGAAGGGGCCCAAAAGGAAAATAGACGGGTCTCTTTGAGCCCTTTCGCTCATTGTTTCTGAGGTATACTATGCTCACTGCCTCTGAGGACTTCAGAAACCTCACTTAAAGCCCTGACTGACAACAGGCTGGAACTGGGGGCAATGAGGACCCAACAAAGCAGAAAAATGGCCTTCACACTGTGCACAAATGCCCCCAATGGCTAGTACCTATACTCCTTGGCCTCGCAGGGTCAAATGGATTCTACTCCCAACACACTGGGAGTATGCGGTGTGCTTTTCTGGTGTATATGCACACACGCATGTGTGTGTTTTCGTATGTTTTCTTACAAGATATTTTTATGAAAAAGAATGAATACAATCAGAAGTTAGTATTTCATTTTTCATCTAAAGAGAGATTTTATTTTAAAGATTTATTTATTTAAGTAATCTCTACCCCCAACGTGGGGCTCGAACTCACGACCCCAACATCAAGAGTCACATGCTCCAATGACTGAGCCAGCCAGGTGCCCCTCCTCTAAAGAGAGTTTAAAGTACAATACTGACAATGTCCTTTCTTTGAATGCCCACAAATTTACCTAATTTCAATACCTGGTTGTAAAGGATCTTCAATATAAAGCATCGATGGCCTGTAGCCATCGAGCATATTTTTCTGTACTTCATCTTTGGCCACATATGAACCACCATCCTTTATCCGGATGCCAGTCTTTAAATAATTGAAGTGTCGTCCATATAATTCAAAAAATTCTATTAAGAGAACACCATAGTTTGTATTGGGGATGCAAGCATCTTCCCTGGGATGTAACTAAAATCAGGAAGAAAAAAAAAAAAGAAATTATATTGGATTTTCTCTAAATTGTCAAGGTGGGGAAAATAAGTGCCATCCTAACTTTGACAAGACACTACTATTTGAATTTTGGTTAGGACAGCAGCCAACAGGAAAACTGAGGCACAGAAGCTATGTTGCCGTTATAGACAACACGAAAGCCCAAGGGTGCCCAACTAGTGGGTGACAATCTGTTTATAAAATTCAAGGCTGAATTTTACAGCTGCCCCAGGATGCTGACGGGCTGACGTGGCCCAACACATCAGTGAAGCCATTCTGCCTCACGAGCGACACCATGCCTCACAAATACATTCAGACAATATTAAGACTTCAAACTCATTCTACCCAGATAGCAGATCTCAATTCCAGCTGAACTTCCAAGAGGCTTAGAAGATATTCTTGTTTTGGCATTTATACTACTATTTAAATTTATGAAAACCACGCCATACCTATGCATGTTAAAATCTGAGTGAAAATTCTCAAAACTACTAGAACATATGGGATTAAAAAGAAAAAAAGTTCTTTCCTGGGCTTTAAAAATACTTATTTGTGAAATTATAAAAAAGGTACCCAACCCAGTTTAAAGGAGTCATAAGTAATTAAGGGAAGCATTCCAATTAGAACTTGATCTCAATTTTTTCCCAAAATGATTCTGAATTGATTTATTTTATTTTGGTGTACACTAGGCATTGTATAATCAAACAACTTACCTGAAGGAAACTGACTGCCATTAAAAAGAGACTGTATGAACCAATTCCACCTGTAAATACTTCATTAAGGTCCCTCTGTAATAAGAATTGTTTCAATACTAAAACCAAGTATGGTAATACAGGATATTTCTGAAAAAGAAAATTATATTTTCAGTGAATTCCTATTTCAGTAATTGTGCTAAGCATTATCAGGAGCATAAACTGGTCCTTACATTACAAACTTTAGTGGAGATATCCAATACACTTAATTTTCTATTTTAAGAGCAAGCTAGAAAAAAGTAAGCTGTAAGTAATTAAAATTGGATTTTCTTCTCACATCTAAAAATCTAAAACAGGTAGATGTAAATAATGGCATCCAAGTACTCACCATGGGACAGAAATACTAGCAATATATATTTGATGACACTCATTTATTTATTACCATGTTTATTACCATATTGAATATTTATTTATTTTTCACCATATTAATTTATTTATTACCATATGCTACTGACTTGTAAACAGGTAACAGAAACAGTACAGGACCAGTTCTCAACGCTTAATGCACTAAGTCAGTGGGTTTGAAGGAATCGCTTTTCTCAGGGGACACTCCAGCAAACAGACCAGGGTCTTTCAGATGACTGTGCCCAGTGCCAGAGCAGGCGCAGGGGCAGTCCTGCCTGCTGTCTTCCATGTGGGCAGGTGACCACACACAGACCCACCTTGCACGCTTTACAGAGATGGGTGAGAACCCCTTAGCTGGCAAACACGGACAGCGAGTCCATCTTTTACTCAAGCACGGACTCCTTAAGTGCTCTCCACAAGCCAGGCGCTGGGCTAAGGATGTTGAGGGGAACACAGCAGACCCAAACATCTAGAAAGAAGTCTTAATGGCCACTATCTAGGAGTGACAGAATTACTAGTGATTTCTAGTTTGTTCTTGACACTTAGAATGCACACATACTGCTTCCAAAAGAAACAACAAAGTCTATGCTTTTGCAAATCATGTCAAAGCAAGCAAGCATGAGAAATAACAAAAAATCTTTGGAGAAATAATCATTCTTAAACATTATGGTCAAAAACATAAATAGATGGGTCTCTTTAAAGCACAATCAGGCAAATTTCCAACAGAATTTGATCTGCATATACCCTTTGACCCCGAAACTCCACTTCCAGAATCTTCCTACAAACAATTTTATAAGTGTAAAGAAAGATGCAGGTATGGAAGGATGTTCAAGCACTTTCTGTGAAAGCGAAAAACCCTGGAAACATCACCAGGGGAGTACGACACAAAGCATGAGGTAGCCTGACAAAGGACCACTGTGTTGTCAATGAAAAGAATGAAGGAAACCTGTTTGTGCTGATATGAAAAACTCCAAAAAAATATGAGATGATGTGTATATAGCATATTACTCTTTTTGTTAAAAATTTCAAGAGGATAATCATAGGAAACAAACAGGGTTGCTGGGGGGAGGGTGGGAGGAAAAGATAATAGAGTTCGCGTAAAATTTTAAAATTTCTTGGAAAAACAAAAATTTCAAGAGGATAAACAAGCCAAAAAGAAAGCCTGATGATGGTAAATCCCATGAAGTTGATTTAAGCATAAGGTATAAAATGACTTATTTTTCATTTTCCTCTGATATTGGTAAATTTTCTATCACGCATATTATTCTTAATTTAAAAAAAAGGTTTCTTTTCTGGGAAAAAGAAAATTTCCACACACCAAACACCTCCAAAAGAGTGGGATTATGGACAATCTTTTTCTTTCTCTGCTTTCCTGTACTCTGCACATTTATACAGGAATATAATGTTTACAACACGATAAGGTAGTTAAATTTTTTTTTCTCACAAAGAAACGAAAAAGGTGAATCTGTAGAATTGATTAAAAAAAAGTATTCTGAATGGATAGAAAAGATATTCTAGGTGAACCAAAGCAGTTAACAGTTTTTAGCTTAAGGAGAAAAAGGCTGACATGTGTAAGCATGTGAATGTTCTGTAGATGTTGACAAATTCTTCCCTATCTTGGAAGAACATCGAACAAATGAAAACAGACATTAAATCACCTCAAGACAAAGTACGGAAGCCTGCAGGAACTACCTTACAAGTGACTCGGGGGGGGGCTCAGGAGGTTCTTCATCTACACTCTTAAGAGGTTAAAAGCAGACAAGAATGATTATTCAGCATCTTAGTCCTTATCTCCCCTAAAAGGAAGGATCGAGAGCAGAGAAATTCTTCAAAAGCTTTCCAAACCCTTGACTTGAGGTCCCATTATAAATTACTGATTATTACAAGCAGAGTCCAGGAAAAGTAGGGCCACTGCACAGGAAAGAAGTACTTGTCAGCAATACACACATAAAAACAGTTTTGCAAAGCGTATCAGAACCTCCAAACAAAAGTCCATTTCTCCGAGTCTCACTGAATCCACACTATGAATTCTCTGACCTTGGTAAAATCTTTGATGAGGTCGGCTGCTCTCACACCGTTCTGTACATTAAAGCTGATATCAACTTTCACTTCAGTAAAAGAATCTGTTAATTTAATAATAGGTACCTAGAAAGAGAAGAAAAGCAAAAGGCAAAATTAAAACACTTAAACAACATAATCAGGGGATGGAAAAGTTACTAGACTTGAGGTCTCCACCTCCTCATGAGGACGGAAGAACTCCTGAGTGTCCTGAAAACTACACACCACACTTCCCTCGGCCTGTTAGATACTTTACATATTTAGCATTTAACCTCATACACTGTATTGCATCATTTCTATTGGCTGAGAATTTTGAAATCACGTAACAAAAACCTTTCTCAATATTTTGTACTTTGAATAACAGTTTCCAGCTCAGTATAACATCAAGAATTATGAATGTCAGGCCTTCAGCAAATTGTTCCTAATTAGAAAGCTGCTAGATTAGGTGAAACACAATAATCCACTGGTATTATTGGTCAATTTTGCAAATAGCCCATAAAACAACCTACCAAGAGAAGTTAAGACATGAGAATTATTCTCAAATTTAAAAAATGATTGAATGATTTATATGAGATATTAGAAATTCTTAAAAAAAAAAAAAAGGCAAACCATAAGAGACTCTTGAGGAAATAAACTGAGGGTTGATGGAGGGGAGGGGGGTAGGGGAATGGGGTAATTGGGTGATGGGCATTAAGGAGGGCACTTGATGTAATGAGCACTGGGTGCTATATGCAACTGATGAATCACTGAACTCTACCCTTGAAACTAATAATAAAGTATATGTTAACTAAACTGAACTTAAATAAAAAATTATATAAAAAAAAAAAAAAGGCTCTGGGGCACCTGGCTGGCTCAGTCAAGAGAGTATGTGATTCTTGATCTCAGGGTCGTGACTTTGAGCCCCATGTTGGGTACAGAGATTAAATAAATTTTTTTTTTAAAGGCTCTATTTGCGCCATGTATTAGAAAACTCAGGCCAGCAAACTCTATCTGCAGAATTGGGTTTCCAAATTAATAGCTTTTTATAAGAAATAGTATAAGTTGTTTTTGTCCTAAGGAAAGCTAACATAAAAAACTCCAAACTTCTAAAATAGATTCGATTTATTTCTATAATGAGCATCCATGAACGTTCTTTAATGGCCTTTCTAGATAAAGTATCAAGTTACTTGATCAACAAAATTTCAATCACAGTTGCCCCTTGAACAACACAAGTTTCAACTGTGCGCTTAACTTTTACACAATTTTACACAATACCGTAAATGTACTGTCCTTACGATTTTCCTAACATTTTCCTCCCTCTAGCTTGCTTTATTCTAAGAACGTAGTATATAATACATATAACACACAAAATATGTGCTAACCAACTGTTTATGTTATCAGTAATCCTCTCAGTCAGCAGACAGCTCTTAGTAGTTTTGGGGGCATCCAAAGTCACATGTGGATTTTTTTTTTTAAGATTTATTTATTTGAGAGAGCAAGAATGAGAGAGAAAGAGAGCACATGAGAGGGGGGAGGGTCAGAGGGAGAAGCAGGCTCCTCGCTGAGCAGGGAGCCCGATGCGGGACTCGATCCCGGGACTCCAGGATCATGACCTGAGCCGAAGGCAGTCGCTTAACCAACTGAGCCACCCAGGAGCCCCACATGTGGATTTTCAACCGTGTAGGGGACCCCCATGCTGTTCAAGAGTCAACTGTATATATAATTTTTCAAGGACAAACAGTAAGAGAGAAGAACAACATCATCTGTATAACTATAAGCTGTTTAATAGATCGCCATATTTTTATTTATACTTTTTTATATTTAAAAACTCTACAGTGGGTATTATATATAAGATCGAGTAATTTTTTAAAGAAATATATAACCACAAGTTCATTTGTTTCACAAACAAAATTTATATACAAGGACTGTGATCATTAATGAAAGGAAAGAATCATTTATTGAGAAGCCAACTATGCTCACCAAAATTAAATTTTAATTTTTTAAGTTTCATGCATTAGTAACTAGAGATTTTTCAATGAAATGTCAGAAGAACTTACAGTTGCTTTGTCTAGAACTTTCACCGAATCCTCATCAGCAACTTTATGTTTCCGAAGGGCTTCTTCCAGGGTCCAGAGGGGAAGGTTCTCCCACTTCCCAAATACCACGAGATCGATGTCACTGAACACAGAACACAGAACACACACACACAAGTTGTTTGAAGAAGAAACTGTACTTGTTTTCACTTAGGTTCAGGCTTCCAGACTTCAAATTAGTGCAGTGAAAACCTATTTCTCACACTGCCCAATGAAGACCAAATGTGTTGGTGGAGGCTGCTTTTTAGAGGGGAAGGGGAGGCTGGTGACTGTAACAACCATCTCCTCCTAGTCATTTCGCAGAAGTCAGGCCTCAGGAAACAGGGTGATTTTGAAAGAAGTAAAGCCTCAGAGAACACCAGTGAACATTTCCTGTTTGTGAAGGTTTCTGGGACTAAAAAACTTAAGACATGCCCATGTGGATGAGATTAACTGATTAACTCTGATTTAGATAATTAAGTGTAAAAAGTAAGTTGCAAACAGTGTATGTAGGATGCCACCATTTGGATGAAAAAGGAAGAAGACACACGCCCATTTCCTTTTATATGTATAGAATGTTCCAGGGAGGATGTGTGAGAAACCAGTACCAGTGGCTCCTCCAGGAGCAGGGGACACAGGTGGGGTCCAAGCTTTTCACTGTAATTATTGTGTGCCTTTTCCATCTGAACTATGGGAATGTACTACATATTCAGAAAATTCAATTAAAATTTTCACAGTGACTCAGGGTTTTGCTAAAACTCAGAATCTAAATAAGGAAAAATATTCATGAATGCCAAGTTGGATATTTTATGGCTTTTATGGGCCTACGATAGCAACGGGCAGAACAGAAATTGCTAGGATCTCTCCACATCAACACATTTTAAGTTTGGGTAAAGTAGATCAAATCAAGCTCAAATCCAAAAACATGATGGATGCCTACAGTTAAAATCATACGGTACTGTGCACCCAAAACTGTGTTAGGAGGGTAAATCTCACATGAAGTATTCTTACCACAATAAAAGCAAAAGCAAACACATGGTGAAATTTCAGTTTATAGAAAACAGGTTTTCACCCCTTGGGGAAGGCTCATCATCCCCCAAAAGGCCCCACCCTGCCCCAGGCCATGGGCCACGACTGGCCTCATTTAAGGAGACTGAAATTAGTAAGGGGCCTTCCTCAGAGAAGAGTCTGGAGCCTGAAGCTCCGGGTCCGGATGCTGGAACAACTGCTAATAGTCTTAGTTCTTAATAAGAAATGACAGGGCTGTCATTCCGGAGTGTAAAAGGCTGCATCGTATAATACGACATCGACGGCTGAGTTAGTGGGTTCAGTTATGGAGGCGAACAGTTCTCTGCAGGCAGGTGGTCAACTGCCGAAATTGTTAACGGAGTCCACTTTCACATCTATCCCAGGTGACAGAGGTGTCAGTTTGAGAGGATCATCTCAAGTGATATCCTACCCTCAAGGTAATTCAAATAAAATACAGATAAAGTGAATTTTCATTTCATAAATCTCTTTTGTTTCTACTCTTCCACCATCAATAGCCAAAATCCAGAAAAAGGCACAATCCCCTGAAAGCTTCATAAATGTACTAACCTAGTAGGTAAATACAGGCCAGTTTTAAAACTTCCAAATATCTGGACCTGAAATAGAAAAAATTATTAACATTAAAGTATCCAATGAAAAGCCACCATGCTATGGAGAAATGTTGGGGTTTTGCTACCCTCTGTTGGTGTTTTTTAGTACTACAAGAGCATTTTTTTGTTTGTTTTAAGATTTTATTTATTTACTTGACAGAAACACAGTGAGAGAGGGAACACAAGCAAGGGGAGTGGGAGAGGGAGAAGCAGGCTTCCCGCAGAGCAGGAAGTCCGATGCAGGGCTCGATCCCAGGACCTTGGGATCATGACCTGAGCCAAAGGCAGACGCTCAACGACTGAGCCACCCAGGTGCCCTAAGAGCATTTTTTTTATAACACCATGGCTTTCCGGAAGCAGGAATGCTACCTCTCATACGCAGACATTAGGAAAATCCTTTAAACTTACAAGGTTAAAATATCAAATGCCCAGATTGAAATAGAAAACTTTCAAAAGTAATATTCAAGTCACTCGTGTTCCCTTATAAGGCAGAGACATGTTCAACAAAGGCATAATTTGGGTTCCCTAGGCGAGAATCTTCTCGAGGGCCCATGAGTTAGGGTCAGCGGCAGGCCAGCTCCACGGAGAACAGCAGGCAGTGTCATCCTAACGCCTTGCTGAGGCGTAAAACCAGACACATCCTATCTCAGCCAGGGAGCACAGCAGAAGGCTCAGGGTGGGCGAGGAATTGCAATAAAGGGTGAACACTCGGCCCCAGAGGAGAGATGGACCCGGGAATGGAATCACAGGTACGTGTCTCTCCCCTGGGAACAAAAAGATGGATAAAACCCCCCACCTCCAGAGGAGGAGAATTAATTTAAATCACGGTTTCTCAACCTCAGCACGGCTGACGTTCAGGGCAGACAGCTGTCTGTGAGGGGCTGTCCTGTGCATTGTACAATGTTTAGGAACATCCTTGGCCTCTACCCACTATATGCCCAGAGCACCTTACCAGTCAATGATAATCAAAATGTCTCCAACACTGCCAAGGGACCCCTGGGTGGCAAACTCACCCGCCGCTGAGAGACACAGACTTGGAGCACATGGGAGAATCCATGTGACCACACAGTAGCTGCTCAATAAAATAAAATTGACCCCCCCCACCATCAACCCCTTCCCTTCACCTACAGTATTTTATTCAAAGATCTTCTGTTTTGCCAACTGGACAAAAGAAACTTCCCTAGGACCCCCATCACCATCCCATGACAAAGTCTAAAGAAAAGCCATGTAACACAGAGTAATGGATTCTAACTTCTTTGAAAGCACAAAATTGTGTAACAGACCCTCAAAAAAAAAAAAAAGCCCTAAAAAAGTATTCACTTAGTTTCAACAACAAGAATCACAAATAAGCAGCAAAGAGGAAATCTTGGGTTCTGTTCACTGGGTGGGTCTGCAGAGGGAGACAAGGAAGGGCCAGAAAGAAGGAAACAGCAGTATCAAGAAAGGAAAACAGACTTATGCCTGCATTCGCCTAAGAAAATGAACTTCTAATGACATAAGAAACTTCTACTTGAGAGCTACCATACGACCCAGGAATTGCACTACTGGGTATTTATCCCAAAGATACAAATGTAGGGATCCGAACGGGTACGTGCACCCCGATGTTTATAGCAGCAATGTCCACAATAGCCAAACTGTAGAAAGAGCCAAGATGTCCATCGACAGATGAATGGATAAAGAAGCTGTGGTATATATACACAATGGAATATTATGCAGCCATCAAAAGGAATGAGATCTTGCCATTTGCAATGACGTGGATAGAACTGGAGGGTGTTATGCTGAGTGAAAGAAGTCAATCAGAGAAAGATATGTATCATATGACCTCACTGATATGAGGAATTCTTAATCTCAGGAAACAAACTGAGGTTTGCTGGAGTGGTGGGGGGTGGGAGGGATGGGGTGGCTGGGTGATAGACATTGGGGAGGGTATGTGCTATGGTGAGTGCTGTGAATTGTACAAGACTGTTGAATCACAGATCTGTACTTCTGAAACCAATAATGCAATATATGTTAAGAAAAAAAAAAAAAGAAGAAGATAGCCGGAGGGGAAGAATGAAGGGGGGGAAATCGGAGGGGGAGACGAACCATGAGAGATGATGGACTCTGAAAAACAAACTGAGGGTTCTAGAGGGGAGGGGGGTGGGGGGATGGGTTAGCCTGGTGATGGGTATTAAAGAAGGCACGTTCTGCATGGAGCACTGGGTGTTATACACAAACAATGAATCATGGAACACTACATCACAAACTAATGATATAATATACGGTGATTAACATAACAATAAAAAATTTAAAGAGAAAAAAAGAAACTTCTACTTGACATTTTCATTTGGCTATAAACAATTAACATTTGTACCAGCAGGTTGGAACAAAACAGTAGTGGGATTTTCCTACATCAGATCCAGTAACACACTACTACAAGAAGGCCTGATCTTTCTTCTCTGTATACTAATGATTCCTAAATGTAGTTTACCTTTAGTATTGCTATTCAGCACTACAAAGAAAGAGTTTTAACTAAGTCAACCGATTCACTGCAAAAATTAGGATGCCCCGAATTCTAAAGGCTAGAGGAAACCATTTGCCTTTAAAATTTAATTGGACCATAAGTGGTGAGACGCACATAGACTTGAGTATGAGGACTGAGACTCTCTCCAGCCTGTGCACAGGGACAGCGCCCTCAGCACCCAGCTACCCAGACAGGTACTCACATCCGCACTGGGCCAGAGCTCCTTAATCACACTCTCGATCCTGTTCACCACCTCCATCCGCATCTTCTCCTCCTCTGGTCTTGGAGACATGTATTCATAAAAATCACTGATTTCTTCATGCAGACTGAAGGAAAAAAAAAAAAAGCAGGGAAGTTAATATTATAGGCAACGCCAGTCTGATGAGAAATCACTATCTTAAATACCCTTATCTAATTAAGTCTTATAACTTTACTGATGACTTTATGTTCATAGACTTCTACCTTAATTTTAATGTTACAACTGATGCTAGGCTAAGATGGGAATATACAGAATTTAATAAAAAAAAAAATGCCGTAAGAGTTACATTAAATAAGAAATTCCAAGAAGTCTTTTTTTTTTAAAGATTTTATTTATTTGATAGAAAGCGAGAGAGCACAAGCAGGGGGAGCAGTAGAGGGAGAGGAGAAGCAGGCTCCCCGCAGAGCAGGGAGCCCGATGCGGGGCTTGATCCCAGGACCCTGGGATCGTGACCTGAGCTGAAGGCAGACGCTTAACCATCTGAGCCACCCAGGCGCCCCAAAATTCCAAGAAGTCTTAACGGCAACAGAGTATAGCAGCTACCGTGGACTAGATTAACGTGCCCGTGCAGAACACTCACTGCGTGGACATGCGCTGGTGACATTTTTTTTATTTTTAAATTTTAATATGGAAGGCCCGGCCTCTGCCTTTACACTTCAATCCGGTAGACACCAACACAGAAAGATACAGAATCCAGATGCCACAGGTGAGCTTCCTGGCCATAGAGCGCTGACCCTCTCACCCCTCTATGATCTATTCCTCACAGGAGCAAAACAGCATGTCTTTTGGGGCGCCTGGGTGGCTCAGTCGTTAAGCATCTGACTTGGGCTCAGGTCATGATCTCAGGGTCCTGGGATCGAGCCCCACATCGGGCTCCCTGCTCGGCGGGAAGCCTGCTTCTCCCTCTCCCATTCCTCCTGCTGTGTTCCCTTTCTCACTGTGTCTCTCTGTCAAATAAATAAAAATCTTAAAAAAAAAAACAAAACAGCATGTCTTTTGTGATGTTTGCTTAGTGAATCAAGCGTCAGATGAACAAGTGAGCCAGGGACCGTCAGCAGAGACCTGAAAAGAATGGCCAGCAGACAAGGCTCCATGAAGGAGCTAAAGATTTCAGAGCCCAGGAGGAAGGAGGCTGCCCGGGGAAGCACTAAGCAAACTCCACGGGCTGCGAATGATGGAGGTGCAGGAGAAGCCACCGAGGAACGTGGGCCCCTGGCCACAGCTGGCTCCGAATGAGGAGCTAAGAAGTTTGGACTTTCCTAGGGGAACAAGGAGCTACTTCCATGTTTCTGAGAGGGAACAGGGAAAGACTGACTTCAAAAATGCAGCATCTGAAGAAGATTCGTCTGGCAACTGTGTCGACAATGGACTGGCCAAGAGACAAGACTGGATGCAGAGAGAGCAGTCCATAAATTACTGCAACTGCAGAAGGGCTGGACGAAGGCCTGGGGGGGGTGGCACAGGAAAGGAACGGGCGCACGCACACACGCCTACACACACGCACTTGCACACACACATGCTCACGCGCGCGTGCACACACAAACACACACAAACACACACACACAATGGCTGGGCCTGCAGAGCTCGACCAGCAGTGGGAAGAAGGAGGCTGGAGAATCAATGAACAGGATGAAAGGAAAATCCCACTAGGCCGGCTACTGAGTTGAACGCAGTCGATTATTACCGGAGGACAGAAGAAACTGAAGGTAGCAGGTGCAGCTGTGAGGAGCCACCTTTAGGAGGGGAAAGTGAGGGGGCAATGGGAGGAAATCTGCTAAACTTCCGCTGAATGCTGGCGACCCCGGAGGCCGCGTGAGGATGGATCTCACAGGGTCTCCTCGGACAACAGTGGTGGAGCAGGAGGCCAGGAGGAGGGTGCTAAGAGCAACGGCTGCCAAGGGCCTGGGAGCGAGAGGGGCACCCGGCAGGGCTGGGGGCAGGCATGGAGGGCAGCCCCGCGGAACACAGTCCTGAAGGATCCTGGTTTAGAGCAGTTACATGAGTCCCAGGAAGCTGGAAGCACCAGGAAACAAAAACTGATCTTGAGGAAGGAAAAAAAAAATGCCTAATTCCCAACCCCCACTTGGCTATAACATTTAAAACGTGGCCAAGTAAGCAACAACAGTCTGCCTCTTCTAACGTTTTATTTTTAGACTAAGAGTCAAAAAACTTGAGTTCTAGACTCAGGCTCTGCCTGAAGGCAGCTGTGTTCCTTCAGAAAGGGACTGGTGCTCTCCAGCCTCAGTGTCCCTCAGGCACAAGCTGGGGGTTAGCAACCAGGATCCTTTTCAGGCCCTTAATGTCAAAAGCTGGTCCATTTGGTAAGGAATAATTTGGAGCGGTGTTCGGCTCGTGTACTGTGCAACGCTGCAAAAACAAAACAAAACAAACAAAAAAAAAACCCCCACCAAACTGGATCTTAAAACTCCAGGGAGTTTTGCACCCAAATCCGTACACCTCCCAGTGGGGTCAAGTCTTCCTGAGTACACTGCTGGGTACCTTAGGATCATCACCTTCTGATTTTTTTCTTAAAGCTTCCAGGGTTTTTTCCTAAGGCTATCCCCTTCAGGTTCTTGAAGACAACAGCTAAAATGATCAGTCCAAAAATTCCACAGTTTGTGCTGCTCTTTCAGAAGGATGAGGACCACAAATTAAAAGGAAAACAGATTTCTTAACTAACTGGATCGTTTGCTATGAATGATCAAAGCATATTTGTGGTCCAAAACCACTGGGGAATACTTCCATTTTAACCAACGGGAGAAACCCCTAAACGTCACTGTATCTACTCCACAAAGGCCCATTTACACCATTTCTAATTCAAATACAGGCAAAAAATATTTAGCCCAATTTCCAGTTAATCTTCAAATCACAAGAAACTGAGTGAGAATTTATTCTCTAGACATTATTGAGTGCCTAGTTAAACACACTAGAAGGAAAGAAGGGTTCATCAGTCAAAAGTGATCCTTGTCCAGTCTAATGAAAAGAAATACTCCATTTAAAGTAGTTTTGTGGTGGATAACATAGAAGTTCCACACTGTTCCACCACAGGCAGGCTTCAGATGACCAGAAGGAGAGCTTTCCAATGACCACAGCTGCAGGGAATGGAATGGGTTGCCTTGAAGGGTAATGAGGTCCCCATCACTGCAAGTGTAAATAAAGAAACTAAATGATCATGAGGCAAACAAAGGTCTAATAAGACACTTTTTTTTTTTCTTGAGATTTTAGGGGCACCTTGGTGGCTCAGTTGGTTAAGTGTCTGACTCTTGATTTCGGCCCAGGTCATGATCTCAGTCAGGGTCGTGGGATCAAGCCCCGTGTCCGGCTCCGTGCTCAGCACGGCTCCACGCTCTCCCTCTGCTCCTCCCCCACCTGTGTTCTCTCTCTCTAAAATAAATAAATAAAATCTTAAAAATAAGAAAAAGATTTATAAGCAATCTCTATACCCAATGTGGGGCTCAAACCTACAATCCCAAGATCAAGAGTCGCTTGTTTCACCAACTGAGGTACCCCACAGACACTTCTGAACTTGGTAAAAAATGGAAAAGATTCTAAAATTCCATTTATCACTAGGGTCTAGGTTTCTGATTAGCACATCAAGCCGGATAAGCTTTTAAAATAAGACCACCCTAAACATTAATATTCCATGGAACCATCTCCCTATTTAGGAAAAACTGGTTCCACAGGTTATTCTAATTCTTTTATTGATTTGCATGTGTGACACTGGAAGCGGGGGGGGGGGGGGGGGGGGGGGGGGGGGAGGGTGTGGGGGGAAGGAGGGTTACTGAAACTCAATACACTCCAACAGTAAGAACACGAGAACCCACCTCAGGTCGCCGGGGCCATCTCCTCCCCACGCGGGAGGAACACAAACATCACTGCCTCTCTCGCCTACCTGCAACTAGCTATGCGTAAAACCCTTCAGGAATCGAGAAATCTTAGTACGCTGAGGGAAAAAACTTCCAGTACAGATTTTTAAGTCATCTTGAGGTAGCTCTATCTCTGTGGACTGTATATGATTTTACTGGCACGGTGCCACAGATCGTCTAGGTGCTTAAAGAATCCTGAAGGAACAGAATCCTGTTTTTGGAGCGCCCACTATATGCCTGGCACACTTTATTAGGTCAGCATGATGACCTAATAAAGGCCAGAGACTAGAGAAACTCTGTAAGCTTGCTTTCACAAATTAAGGTAACTTTATGCCTCTGAAATCCTCCAACCACACAGGGAAAATTTCAATTTCTCCCACATCGGGATCAAAACTCAGTTGTGATTAATTAGTAAATATGGCTGAATGTCTCCTACCCCAGCCTTACAGTTTCTCATTTTAATGTGGAAATATGACTCTTTTTTTAAAGATTTTATTTATTTATTTGACAGAGAGAGACACAGCAAGAGCGGGAACACGAGCAGGGGGAGTGGGAGAGGGAGAAGCAGGCTTCCCGCGGAGCAGGGAGCCCGATGCAGGGCTCGATCCCAGGAGACCCGACCGAAGGCAGACGCTTAACGACTGAGCCACCAAGGCGCCCCTGAAAATATAACTCTTGACCAAAACTCATATGTGACCAAAACACAGTGCCTTCTATTAGGGCATCGGTATTTGTTTTTTTAAAAGGAAAAGTGAGCAAGAAAGCACTCCACTCCCTGTTTATAAAGGAAAAGTATGTTACATAAAAGCAGTATGATAAAATAAGTGCCACTGTGTAACTGGGAAGGGTGCCCCCCAAAAAGAATGTGAATCGAAATTAATTTGCTAGGGAAAAATTTACATTAACCTCAAAATTAGTAACAATTTAATGAGACAAGAAAGAGATATAAACAAAAAAGTTTCTATATTTTTAAAAAGTATAATGCACAGATCATTTAAATCAAAAGAGAAGCAAAAAAAAAAAAAAAAATCACTTTGGCTCTGAGATAAGCTCTACCAGAGGAGAAGTGCTAGCCTTTCAAAAATACACGAATTTCATAATGCTCATCAATAAGAGGGGGGTTAAGAATGTAAAGAAATGGCCCTCGAAGGCTCAATTTCTCTGGCTATATAAAAGGGAAGAACCTGTTTCACGCCTTTTCAACTGGGCTGCCGGGGGGGGGGGGGGGGGGGGGGGGGGGGGGGGATATGAGTAGCTTAGGAACCTCTGCATCCCTAAAGCCAGAGGCAGCCTCCCTGATGCCTCCCAGGCCAAGGCAGGCAGAAGAGCCCCTGCTGGTCCCCGCTGAGACTCACCCAACATCTGTTAAGGGGCTAACACTCGCCTTCCTCAGGGACACCTGCCAGGCCTGCAACTTGCCTGGGCCACCTCCACACCAAGGTCAAGCTTTCCAGTTTTCTTAACTGAAGTCCTCATTAATTACAAACTTCAGACTCACATGAAAGCACTGACAAAGTTCTATTCAACTACTATCCATAACAAGATACTTCCCCCCACCAAAATGTTACGGTTAATAATAACCAATTTTGACAAAGATATATGGAAAAGGCACTTGCATGCTACATGTGAAAATATAAATTACTACAACCTCTCCAATGGTTGTAGTAATTGTCCTAATTAATGGTAACAACATTTATATGAATAATTTTTTAAAATTCCCTTTTTCTTGAAGATTTTATTTCAAGAGACAGAGTGAGTAAGCACACATGCAAGCAGGGGGGAGAGCAGAGGGAGAAGGAGAGAATCTCAAGCAGACTCCACCCTGATTGTGGAGCCCAATGCAGGGCTCGATCTCTCGCGACATGACCTGAGCCAAAACCAAGAGTTGGACGCTTAACCGACTGAGCCACCCAGGCACCCCCGTCTATTACCTTGATTGTGGTGATGGTTTCAGGGGTGTATGCCTGTGTCCAAACTCATCAGGTTGAATATTTGCATTAACTATGTACAGTTTTTTGTATACCAATTATACTTCAATAAAGCTGTTTTTAAAAAGTCCCTTTCTGGGGCACCTGGGTGGCTCAGTTGTTAGGCATCTGCCTTCGGCTCGGGTCATGATCCCAGGGTCCTGGGATCGAGCCCCGCATCGGGCTCCCTGCTCGGCGGGAAGCCTGTTTCTCCCTCTCCCACTCCCCCTGCTTGTGTTCCCTCTCTCGCTGTCTCTCTCTCTCTGTGTCAAATGAATAGATAAAATCTTTAAAAAAAAAAGAACAGTTGCTGCAGATTTAAAAAAAAAAAGTCCCTTTCTTTTTATCATTCAGAAGTACTGAGGGAATAAGGATATTCACCACAGCATTATCTGGAAAACTAAAAAATTGAGAAACAGCCTCAATGTCCATCAATGGAATCCAATTAAATAATCAGAGCAGCACTCACGGACCTTCCCTTAAATTACAGCCAATAATCCATTAAAAAGAAGGAAGTAGAGCTATATGAGCTGATGAGAAAGATCTCAGATGTGTTCAGCTTAAAAGAAAAAGCACATGTGTTTAACAAGATTCATTACAGGTGCATTAAAAAGACACACACACACACACACACACACACACACACAGTTTCTATTTGCATTACAAATTTTCTGGAAGGAGAACTGTTAACAGTGATTACCTTAAGGACAGGGCATGACAGGAGACTTAGGGAGACCAACGTCTTATTTCACATCATGCTGCACTAGTATAGAGTAGTACTATAAAAGCACAGAATTCTTTTCAAACTCTCAGTGTGTATTTGTTTGTCTACTTTTCTAAAGGGGTTATTATCTATTTAAAAAGATTACAGGCCATTTGTCGTTTTCTTTATATTTTCCCACGTAAAAGTGTGTGTTTGTGTGTGTATTTCTCCCAACCCCCAGAACAGAGTCTATATACCATACTGTTTACAGTGATTAAATCTGGTAAGTGAATCGGGAGTGGGTACGGATTCATTTTTTTTTAAAGATTTTATTTATTTATTTGAGAGAGAGAATGAGAAACAGAGAGCACGAGAGGGAAGAGGGTCAGAGGGAGAAGCAGACCCCCTGCTGAGCAGGGAGCCCGATGTGGGACTCGATCCCAGGACTCCAGGATCATGACCTGAGCCGAAGGCAGTCGCTTAACCAACTGAGCCACCCAGGCGCCCCCGGATTCATTTTTTAAAACTGTATACATTTAGGGGCATTTGGGTGGCACAGTTGGCTGAGCATCTGACTCTTGGTTTCAACTCAGGTCATGCTCTCGGAGTCATGAGATCGAGCCCTATATTAGGCTCCACGCTCAGTGAGGAGTCTGCTTGAGATTCTCTCTCCCTCTCGCTCTGCCCCCCCCACTCTCCCGCTCTCTCTCTCAAATAAATCTTTTTTTAAAATTTTTTAAAAGGTTTTTTTTAAGATTTTATTTATTTATTTGAGAGAGAGAGACAATGAGAGATAGAGAGCACAAGATGGAAGAGGGTCAGAGGGAGAAGCAGACTCCCCACCGAGCAGGGAGCCCGATGCGGGACTCGATCCCGGGACTCCAGGATCATGACCTGAGCCGAAGGCAGTCGCCCAACCAACTGAGCCACCCAGGCGCCCCAATTTTTGAAAAGATTTTTATTTGAGAGAGAGAGAGAGATAGCAAGAGACAGCACAAGCAGGAGGGAAAGGGAGAAGCAGGCTTCCACTAAGCAGGGGAGCCCGACACAGGGCTCGATCCCGGGACCCTGGGATCATGACCTGAGCCAAAGGCAGATGCTTAACCAACTGAGCCACCCAGGCACCCTAATAAATAAATCTTTTTAAAAAAATGTATACATTTAAACAGTCTACCTTTTAAAAATGCATCCATGTTAGGGGGTGCCTGGGTGTGCAGTCAGTTGAGCATCTGACTCTTGGCTTTGGCTCAGTTCATGATCTCAGGGTCATGAGATCAAGCCCCATGTCGGGCTCTGCACTCAGCGGGGAGTCAGCTTGATATTCTTTCTCCCTCTCCCTCTGTCCCTCTCACTTGTGGTCTTTCACTCTCTCAAATAAATAAATCTTTTAAAAAACCTCATACATGTTAATTACTGTTGTTAATTAACCTTTTTTTTTTAAGTAAGCTCTATGCCCAGTGTGGGGCTTGAACTCACAACCCTGAGATCATGCTCTACTGACTGAGCCAGCCAGGCACCCCACCTTTGTATATTTTTATAACAAGATCTTTATAATGACAATGAATACTCACTGAAGAAAACTAACATTTAAAGGAGGAAAAGACCCAAGTGTGTAGCCTCACAGACCAAAAAGTTACATGCCCAGCCACTGCAGAAACTGAGCACCGGTAGAAGGAACTCGGGTCAGCCTGTGAACAGCGCCGACCCCTGGGGAAACAGAGGGACCCCAAACCCATGCACACAGCAACAGACACACGACACAACATTTGGGAAGTTACTGCATATGCCTGACACAGTACAGGTACGGAGTTTCTGTTGGTGTCTGACTCACCCTTTCCAGGGATTTATAGACTTAGATGTGTATGTATATGCAAGACAAATTTCTGGAAGAATACATAAACACTGCTAGCAGGAGTTTCCTCTGGAGAGTGGGACTGAGGTCTAAGGTGCTGGCATTTCTCCCCTTCTGTCCTGTTTGATTTTTCTCAAATGCACACGGGCACCAAGAGAAGTGAGCAAGGCCTAGGGCGGTCCTGGTGCAGTCTGAACGACATCTTCAAGAGGCTCTAGAATTTAAATTTTACAAAGAAATTCACACACACACATACACATACCCGTGCTCCTATATTTTCAGCTGCCAGCTAGACACCCCTACCTAGATGTCACCTCCAAATCAATAAATCCAAAACTAAATTCCTTATCTTTCTCCAAAACCTATTCCTTCTCCTTGTGTTCTCCTCCCTGAATTACTCTTTCCCCAAATGGAAATTTCAGTCTTTCCTGGCTCATCCTTCTTCCTCATCCTCTGGGGTTAACAGGTCTCCATATCGTGTCCCTCCTACAAACAAAAATAAAAAACAAAAACCTTCCTGGGGCGCCTGGGTGGCTCAGTCGGTTAAGCGTCTGCCTTTGGCTCAGGTCATGATCCCGGGGTCCTGGGAATCGAGCCCCACATTAGGCTCAGCGGGGAGACTACTTCTCCCCCTCCCTCTGCCCCTCCCCCCCAGCTTGTGCTCTCTCTCACTCTCACTTACAGCTCCAGTCCTTCCTCCCTCCCCACCCCCCCTCAGTCCAGCACTGCAGTGGCCTCCAGACTGGCCTCCCTGCCCCCTGGCCTCTCCCTTCTCTAGGCCATCTTCCACCTCCTCAACCGACTTGTGTCACTTCCAAACTCCTTCTCAGGGCAGTCCCTGCCTTCTTAGGCTCTTCTTCCCAGTACAGCCACTAGAACCCTACTCCTGCACAGGCCAGCCTGTGCCTGGAGTACGTTCTCACTCAGACTTTGAGAGCGTAAATATCACCTCCCTGGTAAACTTCCCGCACACAGAATTCCCTTAGACCCTCCTCAGTGCTCCTGAGCCACGCTGGCCCAAGTCCTGCCTCTCGCCTTGCAGTCAATCCCAGAGCCATGACCCGTCTCCAGGCCTCCCCACTCAGACTCAGCTCCCCCGGGTTCAGCTGTGGGCCCAGATCCAGGACTCAGCCCAGAAGTGCTTCTTTACGAAGGGGCTCTCAGATCACAGGTGTCCATCTATCCACACCTATGTCCACACGGTGATAAAAAGGAGATTACATGCCTTAAAATGAGCATTCCCCAGGAAATGGACACTCATACATTGTGGGTCAACATGTCAGAACCAGAAAGGAGGGCAATTGGCCCGAGAGCTAGAGATGTCGATCAGAATTAAAGATGCCTATTCCACTTCTTAGAATGTAGCCTAAGGAAACAAGTCTGCATGTGTACAGAGATAGAGCTATTAAGAAAATATCCACAGGGGCGCCTGGGTGGCTCAGTCGTTAAGCATCTGCCTTCGGCTCATGTCATGATCCCAGGGTGCTGGGATCAAGCCCCACACTGGGCTCCCTGCTCAGCGGGAAGCCTGCTTCTCCCTCTCCCACTCCCCCTGCTTGTGTTCCCTCCCTCGCTGTGTCTCTGTCAAATAAATAAATAAAATTAAAAAAAATATATCCACAGCATGTAATTTTTTTAAAAGTTAAAGGTTTAGAAATATCTCAAAAATGGAATACCTTATTTTATATTTTAAGGTCGGCACCATGTGTATAATCTTCTACAGTACTGATGAAGATACAGCAAGGTCACTTAAAAAAAAAAGCCGTGCCTAACTAAATTAGGAAGATCACCGTATCAAAGCTAAAGGAAAAGCCCTCTACCTCTTCTATTTGTAGACAAGAAACGTACTCACATCCCAAATAATTCTCACTGTATCCTAAGATTCAAAAGTAGAGAGAAAATATGGATGATGACATAAAAATTAAAAGGAAAAATGGTCTACAATCTTCTGCAAACTTTGTAGGCCTTTAAAACTGTTATTCATAGTTAAGGAATGTTCTGTTTGCTATGTCAGCCCCTCCTTGGTTAGGACACGGGAGTAAAAGTGCAGAGAATGCATCCTGTTTCTGTGTCCTAGATCATAAAGTTTTCATTTTCTTCTTCTTTTCGGAGGTGCTCACACCTGCTTTCCTAGAAATGAGAACATTCCTTTTCAATGCCACTGTCTATTGCTCTTAGTTTCTGGACCATCGCTTCATTAGGCCACTGTTTCAGAAGAAGGGCTTTTTCATTTGCTTTCCTCTGTCCCTTCGCCCTTCACTGCTCTGAAGAGAGAGAATGCAAACCATCTGACTTCTTTCCCCAAGACTCTCACTTCTGACACCCAACCCAGATGCTACTTTCAAGCAATTTTAAGGAAGAGCAGAAGAGAGAAAAGAGGAAAGAAACTGCTTTATCTAACTCTAGCCATTAATTCTTTCCCGTTCTGGTAAAAATTCTGAACTCCTCCAGGACTGAGTACATCTAAGAAAATCTGGATAACGCTGGGAAGCTCAAACAACAGTTGACAGCATTTCCCAACTGAGATCAAATATCTTGAAATAAAGGCTTAGTTATTAAGTTTACTCCCCAAAGGGGAGGTCCTCAAATATTTGCTGAGTGGAAAAAATAAATAAATGAGGCTGAATCTTTCCTTATCGACAAGGTCCAAATGCCAATAAAAACAGTTCACTCTACAGAAGTGTGATATTCTGAAGTAGAACAATGAAATGGGGATGGGTTTAACCCATACAACTCTACTACCAAAATTTTATTTTTTATTTATTCATTTACGGACCTATCTCTGCTGGAGAGACTGGTGTTTAAGAACAGACACTGCTCTATAAATATACAAGCACTTGGAACGTCTTCCCATGCTGGGGTTCTGAATAAAGAGGCACAGAACCAACACAGGGGTACCTGACTTTCAAGGATCACTACTCCTGAAAATCCAGACATCCAAAACATATTGGAGGGGATGATTTGCTTAATAAATAATTTATACTAAATAGGGTAAACTCCCGATGCGTATTTAAAATATTTTAACTACTGATAGCGATCACCTTGGATAATGGAACTGGGAACTAGCCTAACTTGGAGAAGGTTTTCATAATCTACTGCTTTTTTTCTGTGCTGTTGAGATCTTTCAGATAAGTGCTGGTATTGTTTATAGAACTTTTATTTTTTCTAAGATTTATTTGAGAGAGAGCGAGCACAAGAGAGAGAGCATGAATTGGAGGGAGGGGCAGAGAGAGGGAGAAGCAGACTCCCCACTGAGCAGGGAGCCTGACATGGGACTCCATCCCAGGACCCTGGGATCAGGACCTGATCTGAAGGCAGACGCTTAACCGACTGAGCCACCCAGGCGCCCCTGTTTATAGAAGTTTTAAAGCTGAAGTGAAAGAAAGAAAAATAAATCAATTCACAGAGAATTTTACACACTCATAAAACACATGTTTGTCCACCTAGGGTGACTTAATGAGGTCTTACATTCTTTCAGAATTAACAACAACATCATAGACTCTGAAAGAAATAGGGAAATTTATAGCTGTTTGGAAAAGCATGCAGGGAAAAAAAAAAAACAGAAAAATCACCTATCGCTGCACCCCCTTTCACAGCAGCAAAACACGGCCAGGGGTACGTATGTGCCAGACACATGCTGCCCAACACGTGCTGCAACCACTTTCCCCCACACAGCATTCTAGAGTCGGTGGACACCCACAGGGGCTATCCAGTAGTCATTTGATACTACAAAAATGAATTTTCGATTACATATTATTCCAGTACATGAAAAAACCATAATTTATTCTACCAATCCTTTATCGTTGGGCATTCAGGTTGCTTCCAATTCTTCAGTCCTGTAATTGTGATAAGGATGTCTTTGCACATAAATCTGTAATCAACTCTAATTTTTCTCTTAGAATAAATTCTTATTAGTGGAATCCTTTAGTGAAAAGTTTTGAACAGTTAATATTTTTGAAAAAAAAATTTCCCCAAATGCCCTCCACCAAAATGGATGCTGACGTGGCCTCCCACAGAAATACATGAAGACCCTTCCCCAACCTCTACACCAACGGGAGGCATTTTATTTTTTTCTTTGATTCCTAATATGGTTAGAAATTTTCTCCACGTTTACTGGACATTTGTATTCTTTCTTTTTCAACTCATTTCAATAAGCTATTTGATGGAATTAATATATACTATAAATATATATAATAATATATAAATATATAACATATAATATAAATATACATATAATGTTATATATAAATATAACATAAGGAGCATGAGTTGGAATCAAAAGCTCTGCATCAGCACTAACTGGATATGCCTGAGTGGGTGCTTTACCTCTCCAGGCCCGTTTCCCACTTGTGAATGAGGATCAGAGTACTTACCTTGGAGAGTTTCTGTAGGGATTAAACAAGAGTACAGGACGGATTTAGCAGAAGGTTTACTGCTTACCTAGCACATAGTAAACCCTCAGTAAATATCATCTATCATTAATTATTATTAGCAAATATTTGTGAGGCACTAAGCTGGGCCCTAAGACCCCACACGGAACAAGGCAGACACGGTCCCTGCCATCATGAAGCTTATGGCCTACTGGGAATTAACCTCTTTTTTTTTTTTTAATGTTTACTCTTATTTTTTGTGTTGTGTTTATTTTCTTCCTGGTTCATTAGCATTCTTTCTATATTATGGGTATTAACCTTTTGCCACAGACAGCAAATCCACTTTCCTGTCAGTTTTTCCATTTTGTGAAGCTGTTTCAATGTGCATAAATTCTTTTTTTTATTTAGATGGATTTACACCTAGGAATCTTTGCCTAAAAGGAACAGACAGCTAAGGTAACAAGAAAGGGCAACTTACATGCCGCTTCACGGCTGGGATGCACATGGGAGCGGCAGAGGAGCGGGTCCCTGACAGCCCCACCCCATCTAAAGGGCGTGGCTGCCCCTAACGCTGGCCAGTTGTTGCCACATAGGAATCTGAGTCCAGTGTTGCCAGCACTTCTCATTTTTTCAAGATAAACCAGAAATCTAGACTCGTAGGTAAATTTTCTATTTTAAAATTCTAGCACAGGGCGCCTGGGTCGCTCAGATGGTTAAGCATCTGCCTTTGGCTCAGGTTATGATCCCAGGGTCCTGGGATTGAGCCCCACATCGGGCTCCCTGTTCCGCGGGAAGCCTGCTTCTCCCTCTGCCTCTCTCTCTCTGCGTCTCTCATGAATAAATAAAAATTTAAAAATAAATAAATAAATAAAATTCTAGCACACTTTTCAAAAGATAAATTAAACAAGACAGAACAGTGTAGGTGAAATAGATCGCGTGCGCAGGTGTGCTCCAGCCAATAGGCCAAGTGCCTGCAGTCTCTGCTTTTAAGTCCTCGCTTTTCTAGGTCTCAAAAGACTTTTTTTACCTTGAGATTAGAAAAATATCTATCAGGAGAATGAGAAGACAAGCCACAGACTAGGAGAAAATATTTGCAAAACACATAATGTGATAAAGGACTAGTATCCAAAATACACAGTACAAAGAACTCTTAAAACCCAACAATAAGAAAACAAACAACCCAACTTAAAAATGGGCAAAAGACCTGAACCTACACCTCACCAAAAATGCACAGATGCTAAATGAGCATATGGAAAGATACTCAACTTATGTCACCAGGGAAATGCAAATTAAAACAAGAAGATACCACTACACACCTATTAGAATGGCCAAAATCCAGAACCCTGACATCAAATGCTGGTGGGCATATGGAGCAACAGGAACTCTCATTCATCGCTGCTGAGAATGCAAAATGGTACAGCCACTCTGGAAGGCAGTTTGGCGGTTTCTTACAAAACTAAACACACTTGGGGTGACTGGGTGGCTCAGTCGTGTGTCAGGTCATGGTCCTAGGGTCTTGGGATCGAGCCCCACATGGGGATCCCTGCTCTGCGGGGAGCCTGCTTCTCCCTCTCCCACTCCCCCTGCTTGTGTTCCCTCTCTTGCCGTCTCTCTCTCCGTCAAAATAAATAAAATCTTAAAAAACAAAACAAAACAAAACACACACATTCTTACTGTTAAGATCCAGCAACCATGCTCCTCGGTATTTACCCAAAGGAGTTGAAAACTTTGGTCCACACAAAATGGACCTACACACAGATGTTTATAGCAGCTTTATTCACAATCGTCAAAACTTGGAAACAACCAAGATGGTCTTCAGTAGATAACCAGATAAACTAACTGTGGTACACCCAGACAGGGAATATTATTCAGCGCTAAAAAGAGGTGAGCTATCAAAGCCATGAAAAGACATGGAGAGACCTTCCATGCATATTACTAAGTGAAAGAAGGCCATCTGAAAAGGCCATACATGCTGTATGATTCCAACTACATGACTTTCTGGAAAAGGCAAAACTATGGAGACAGTAAGATCAGTGGTTGCCAAAGGCTGGGGGAGAGGAAAGGATGAGCAGGCAGAGCACAAAAGATCTTTAGGGCAGTGAAATTATTCTGTATGATATTCTAATGGTGGGTACATGTCATTATACATTTATCCATTTATACATGTACAACACCAAGAGTGAATGCTGATGTAAACCATGGACTTTGGGTGATAATGACGTACCAACACAGATTCATTAACAGTAACAAATGTACTGCATGCTGGTGGGACATGGGAAGAAATCTCTGTACTTTCCACTCAATTTTGCTGTGAACCTAAAACTGCTCAAAAAATAAAGTCTATTACAAAAATTAAAAAAAAATCTGATATTTCTTCTAGTTAATTTTTTTCTTTTTCCTTTTTAGCCATCATTTATTCATTTGGAATTTAAGTGACGGTGAAAGGCAGGGATGTAACTTTTTTTTTCAAATAGTTGACCAAGTGTCCAGCACCCTTTACTGAATACTCCATCCTGTACTTTTTTTTTTAAGATTTTATTTATTTATTTGAGAGAGAGAGACAAAGCGAGAGAAGGAACACAAGCAGGGGGAGTGGGAGAAGGAGAAACAGACTCCCCGCTGAGCAGGAAGCATGATGCGGGGCTCGATCCCAGGACCCTGGGATCATGACCTGAGCCGAAGGCAGACACTTAACCAACTGAGCCACCCAGGCGCCCCACTCCATCCTGTTCTTAATGACTGAGTATACACTTGCCACTCCAATCTGCCCAGTGGTCTGCCCCCACCTTCATGCAGTAATTATATCAGCTCCCCGCCTCCTTGGGAACAATTCCTCTCCAAGGGTTCCATGTGATTCAGGTGGGGCCGCATAGCAGAGCTAGCTGGAGTCCTGAACAGGAGCAGCCATGGGTGACCCTGTTAGTGCAGCATCTCATGGTCATGGCCCAGGGATGGTGCCATGACCACATGGTGTCCTTCCTTAAGACTTTACATACTGACACCAAGGAAGGTCATTTTATTCTTTGACCTTAGGCTGTAAAAATAGAAGCCTGGAAGTATCAACAACCACACCTCCTTTTCCTCTAGCTGCAGAAAGGAGCCCATCAGCAATAGGAGAAAGAGGAGCCAATCCTGAGAAAGAAGCAAAGTCAGGAGAGAAAGGGCATTTGAGCTTCCTCGGGAGTCACTGAAGCGAGTATCACCCCAAGGGTACTCCAGGTACTTGACAAAATAAATGCCTTTGTTTTTTGTTTAACCAAGATGATTGATTTTCTTTCTCTTGCACTTGAAAAAATCCTGATTTATACACAAAGCCTTTGCCTATATATTAAACTCTTAAGCACAGTTGGGTCAGGTGTTCTGCTTTCTTTTCAGATCTACTGCTATTTCCATCTATTCTAGGGCTCAGATTACTCTTTAAAATTCTTGTATAAATCTATAAATAATGGATAGTACAAAACCAATCCTTCCCCAAACTCATCTTTAGTTTTCAAAAGGTTCTTGGCTCTTCTTGCCTATTTACTCTTCTAGATGCTCTTTAAAATCACTGTAACAAATCACTCTCCCCCCTCAGAAAAAATTCACTGGGATTTTTATTTGAATTACATTAATTAAAAAAATTAATGAGTTGATTTAACCTCTTCAAGTCTTTTATGCCACCCACTGTAACATTTTTCATTTTCTTCACATTTCTGGCTTTTTTTTTTCAATTATTTTGGGAATTTTGATACACTGGTGAGTAAAATCTTCTTCCTTTTTTAAATTATATTTTGTTATACAGAAAAGCTATTGACTTTTTTTTAAGATTTTATTTATTTATTTGAGAGAGAGAATGAGAGATAGAGAGCAAGAGAGGGAAGAGGATCAGAGGGAGAAGCAGGCTCCCTGCTGAGCAGGGAGCCCGATGTGGGACTCGATCCTGTGACTCCAGGATCATGACCTGAGCTGGAGGCAGTCGCTTAACCAACTGAGCCACCCAGGCACCCAGAAAAGCTACTGACTTTTGTATGTTTATTTCATAACCAACCAGACGATTTTCTAGCCCTACTTCATGGGCTAGAATTACCAAGGTAAGGCCAAATAATATAAATAATTAACAGACGAATTTCATTTGAGGCCTCCCTCGATAAAGTTATTTTCAATAAGCATATGTTATACATTTTGCCAGAATAAAGCAACATTTTGCCAGCATAAGGCAACATTTTGCCAGAATAAAGCAACACGGTAGCTTCTTTTTTTCATGATGACAATGATGACTAAAGTAAAAGCTACAACTCTAAATATGTGGCCTCCCTCTAAGCAAATTTTGTGAACAAGCCAGTAAAATATAGTAACAAACAAAAATGTTTCAAATCAAACAGAAACCCACAACCCTCATCTTAAAAAAAATAAAAATAAATTAAAAGTTGGTTAACCACCTCCCCCCACCCCCCCCATTCCCAACTAAGTAACTTTCTTAACAGAATAGCAAACAAAACAAAATAGAAACAAAACATCTGATACTTTCATTGAGTGGCCAACCAGCATATCACAGGAAGACATATTTTTTGGGTGGGCATAATATTTAAAACACTGATTATAAAAATGATCTGGACCCTATACTGTTTCATCATGTTAAATCTCTCAGACCAGATTTACTTTAAATACATTATGTCTCATTTACCACCTAACTTCTCTTAAAAATCTGCGTAAGTCATTAGCAGTCACATCTCTCTGCAATGTACTGTGAAATTCTTCCACACTATTTCTTCCACTCCAGAGCGAGGCCTGAGATGATTACTATTTTAAGAGTCTTTCTAATATGTCTATACTGGGCCACACAGAACTTTATCATAATAATGCTTACTCACCAACCTTGTAGACTCTCACTAAATTTATCACTAATCCCTGAAAACGGCTTAGAGTTTTTAAGACCTAACAGACAAAATAAGAGATCTATTAGAGCCTACGAAATTAAAATGTATGTATTACATATACTTTTCATACATACACATTTTTTGGAAGACACTATGAGCACTTTGATAATTTTAAAGAGGGCCTGAATATAGTAATAAAGTAATGCTTCACTAGGTCTTCATTAACAGAAGATGATATATCTAAGTATTGCCAGACTTTCCTCTCTACATGCTGAAACTTTAATAATGATAAAAATATGCTATGTTACCATACCGGACATAATTTAATGCTTTCCTTCTGTTTTCCTGTCTCTGGGCCATCACAGGCACACCCGTAGCTGTCCAGCAACCTTTGGAGCAGCGTGGGGTCTGAATGCGGGCTCTGCTGCTTTGCTATCGGCTCATTCTTACTGTGTCATTCTGCCTCCAGCCCCTTCTCTTTCAGCTCCTATTCCACTTAATACAAGCATTAAAAAAAAAAAAAAAAAAGTAAACTCACTGAGAGATTAAGGGTTTCTCCAAAGAATCAAGTTCCCAGGTCTGGTGCAAGGCTCTGAGAGCTACACTACTCTGATAGGACAAGAGTGCCCTTTGGGGGGGGGGGGCTCACCTCAACAAAGCATCTTGCTTCTGTACGGTACTTCATCTTTTTCAAACCGTTCTTATCTATTCCCTAATTCAATCATCTACAATAATTCTGCGAGGCAGGCTTGCTAGAAGTTACTCTTGAACTAGAATTTCTTTTTCTTAACAGAGAATAATTTCCCTAAGCTCACACAGAAAATCAACAGCAGAACCAAATCTGAAAAACAGATCTCCTCACTGGAACATGCCAACCATTAGGATCGCAGAGGTAAAATTACTTTCAAATTCCAGCGACGAGTTTTCCAGCTGAGTGACCTTTCCAGAGTTACCAACTTCCCTCAGTCTCAGGGCCTGCATCTGTAGAACAGGGACGGTACCGCCCACCCAGTAGCTCCGTGAGGCCCCCAGCCCACTGCCTGGCCCCTGGTACACTTTAGAGTGCTACTGACCCCAGGCTTCAGCTGCCTCAGGACTCCATGCATGCACGCAAACACACACACACACACACACACACACACACACACGCGCGCGCGCAATGAAAGGGTATGACCAGTCACTTCTCTAAGACAGGTCTACCCAAACAGCATGGTCACTTAATATGGCAGCCACCAGCCACCCCACCCCCATCCTTCAGACCTCCCTTAACCTCCCTCATCCTACATTCCCACAAACACTTATGGAAGGCGACGATGTGCCAAGCACTGTGCCCGAAGTTAGTCGGATCACTTAATCTTTGTTACATAAGACATACATGCCATCTGGGATTCTAGGATCTGCTACTCTGAGCTTACTACTACTCCTTTCCAGAAGCTTAATTCCCTCAGCCCTTGTCCTTTGCCGGGACCAAAAGCTAACTCCAAAGTATTTCACAACAAATAATCCAAATACCACATGGGTTCCACACCACCTCTAATATCCACTAACCCCTCTGTACCACAGATCCACAAACCACACCCACAGGCCAAACCCAGCCAACCCACTTCCTACTTTTGTATAGCCCACAAGGTAAGAATGTTTTTATATGTTTGAAATGGTTTCAAGTCAAAAGATGAATAACATTTGGGAAGAGGTGTAAGTTATATGCAATTCAAATTACAGTATACATATACCAAGTTTTCTTAGAACAGAGCCATGCTCATTCATTTATATATTGTCAGTGGCTGCTTTCATGTATTACAACAGCAGAGCTGAGTAGTTGAGACAAAGACCTGAGAACCAACAAAGCTTAAAATATTTACTATCTTTACAGAAAAACTTTGCTGACCCCTGCTCTATATGTAAGTTCCATAATCTATCCAAGAGTAACTTGATAGATCAAGACTACCAACTTATACCATTGTACTGCTGTGCATTACTTTGTCCATGACGTGGGGGGTAAATAAATCCATGCAGTTAGACTTAAAATTTTTAGAAGTACTATAGTAACAACTGTCTCCTCAACATCTTCCATGCTCCCATCCAAGTCCATGTCAAAGGGTCAACTAAGATCGTATTTGTTACTTATTAAAAAAAATACTTAATGGTAACAGCTATGTGCTTGTGTATACATTGAAATTTAGATATATTATAATCTAAAATAAAATTTTCAAGGAGCCATTAGGATGGCACCTATCAAAAAAAAAAAAAAACAACAGAAAAACAACAGCATTGGCAAGGATGTGGAGAAACTGGATCTCATATTACTTGTGCTTTGCTGATGGGAATGTAAAATGGTGCAGCCGCAATGGAAAACAGTATGGGGGTTCCTCAAAAAGTTAGATCTAGATTTACCATATGACCAGCAATTTCACCTCTGAGTATACAGCCAAAAGAACCGAAAGCAGGGCCTCAAACAGATACTTGTACACTCACATTCCTAACAGCATTATTAGCAATATTCCAAAGGTGGAAGCAAACCAACTGTCTATCACGGATGAATGGATAAATACATGGTATATACATGTAAAAGAATATCTTCAGCAATTAAAAAGGAAGACAATTCTAACACGGGCTATAATATGGATGATCCTTGAGGACTTTATGCTAAGTGAAATAGACCAGGTACAAAAGGACAAATACTATGGATTCTACTTTTCTTAAGGATCTAGAGTAGTCTCTATCACAGAGACAGAAAGTAAAATGGTGGTTGCCAGGGACTGGGGGCCAGAGAACAGAGAACAGGAAGTTAGTATTTAATAGGTACAAAGTTTTAGTTGGTGAAGATGAAAAAGTTCTAGAGACAGACAGTAGTGGTGATGATTGCACAACAGTGTGAGTATACTCAGTGCCACCGAACATGCTTAAAAATGATTAAAATAGGGGCACCTGGGTGGCTCAGTCGGTTAAGCATCTGCCTTTGGCTCAGGTCATGATCTCAGATCCTGGGATCGAGCCCCGCATTGGGCTCCCTGCTCAGCAGGGAGTCTGCTTCTCCCTCTCCCTCTGCCTGCCACTCCCCTTGCTGTGCTCTCTCCGTCAAATAAATAAATAAAATCTTTTTAAAAAGTTAAAATGGTAAATTTTAAATTATGTGTATTTTAATATAATTTTTAAAAATTCAGCTAACCCAGAGACTTGTCATTAATAAAATATGACATAGCCAATACAACAGATATAAAAAGGAATCAAGTAGTGATTTATGCTACAACATGGAGGAACTTGGAAAACTAAGTGAAAGAAGTCAGTCACAAAAGACCACTTCTTATCGATTCCATTTATTTTTTTTTTAAAGACTTTACTTATTTGAGAGATAGAGCAGAGTAAGAGAGAGAGCACACAAGCGGAGGTGGGAGGGGGGCAGAGTGAGAGGAAGCAGCAGACTCCCCACCGAGCAGGAAGCCCGATGCAGGGCTCGATCCCAGGACCCCAGGATCATGACCTGAGCCGAAGGCAGCCGCTTAACCGACTGAGCCACCCAGGCGCCCCAGTGTATGATTCCATTTATACAAAATGTCCAGAACAGGTAAATCCACAGAGACAGAAAACAGATTATTGGCTGCCAGAGGCTGGGGGCAAGGAGAGTGACTTCTTAACGGGTATGGGATTTGTTTGGGGATAAAATGTTCTGAAACATTTGACAACTGTTGTACAACAATTCCACTGTGGCTTATATACCACTGAACTGTGCCCTTAAAAACGCTAATGACGGTAAATTTTATTTTTGCATATTTTACCACTATTTAAAAAAAAAAACATTAGGGGCGCCTGGGTGACTCAGTCGGTTAGGTGTCTGCCTTCAGCTCAGGTCATGATCCCGGGGTCCTGGGATTGAGCCCCGCATCAGGCTCCCTGCTCGGCGGGAAGCCTGCTTCTCCCTCTCCCACTCCCCCTGATTGTGTTCCCTCTCTCGCTGTCTCTCTCTGTCAGATAAATGAATAAAATCTTTAAAAAAAAAAATTAAAAATAGCACTGTTCGGGAAAAAAAAAATCTCGAACAGCTCACTCAGACATCATGTAGTTAATCAGCAGAGACAAGTCACTGAGAACTAGGCCCTATCCTACTACCAATCACAGCAATTTGTTATTTCACATAAATGCTATTAGTCTAGCCAAAAAACAAAACAAAACGCGCATTTTCTTAATAAATATAATTCTCTGGTTATTTCTTGACACAAATTTAGAAAACTGTTACATTTTTAATAGAAATATTTCGTCATGTCCTGGAATTAGAGTAGGGCACTACTTCATGTCATGCATATTAGAGAACAGCTTGATTTTAGGTGCTATATATAGGAGTTCACACTAATAAGAAACGGGTTACACACCGGAACATCGGAGAGAGAGCGTGAAGGTGATCCGACAGGGCCTCAGTTTGTGTCTTAGTCTTTGCCCCCAGACCTGTCCGAAGAAGGGAGAGGGTCTTTCCTCAAGAAAGCATTGGGAAAAAGTGATTTCCAAGTAGAAACAAATGCCAAAGGCACTTAAAGTCAAAGGAAACTGGTTGTTTCTTCGCAGCTTTGTCACCGTAACTCACTTCCAGTATTTTTAAAATCACACTGGCAGCGTCACACTTTAAATAGGGACAACTCAGTGGAGAATTTCACAGTCAGAAGACACGGTATTCAAGGGTCATGTTAACCACATCAAACAAAACTAATGTAGTAAAAGCCAACTCAACAGATTCTTGGCACTAAAATTATTTGTAAACACATATATCATGATCTAAGATGAAGAATAGAAGCTTTGATTTTGGTTGCATTCAAGGGAAAAAGCACTAAGATAAAAACACTAAAAATAAGCAAGAAAAGAAACTGAAGTTACAATAAGACTAGCTAAAGTTGGGGCGCCTGGGTGGCTCAGCGGGTTACATGTCTGCCTTCGGCTCAGGTCATGATCCCAGGGTCCTGGGATGGAGCCCCGAGTCAGGCCCCCTGCTCAGTGGGGAGCCTGCTTCTCCCTCTCCCTCTACTGCTCCCCCGGCTTGTGCTTGCTCTCACTCTCTCTCAAATAAATAAAATCTTAAAAAAAAAAAAAAAGGAATAACTAAAGTTAATGTGATTAAGAAAAAGAGGTGGACCCCCAGCTAAAGGGAAAGAACCCTAACTACCATCTTCCAGGACAGCAGATGCATTTCAGAAAGCAGACCACAGTGAGATGCCCTCTAAATGGTTCCTACAGAAAAAGAAAAACGAAAAGGCAAAACAAGCTCCTCCTGCCAAACTTGAATGTCAGCCTCCCTACCTTAATTGTTTGACCTTGAGGGGGAAAAATTAAATTTACAAGCAGCCAAGGAAATAAAGCAATGTTTGTTAAACACTGTGAAATGGGTCTTAAAATGGGTCTGTGGACACTTCTCCCAGTCCATACATTCTCCATGAGAATTTTTAAATTGTGTGTTTTCATTTCAATATTACTCTAAAAACATGAACATAAGCCTGTTCTAGATCATCCAGATGCCTCCCTGGAAAGAGAGAGCTGCCCAGGGATTTCCCGGCCCACGTGTGTGCCGTTGTGTTTACCATGGGGCTAAGGCCAAATAATAGGATTTTAATCGGTCGGTACTAACAGTCAAGAATAGAGTTAAGAACTGGTAAGTATATGATGCACATATGCCAGTTAACGGTCAAATGTCACCCCTGTGTAGTTTTCTTGTTTTCAGAATAGAGAAAAGTGGTGAGAGAACAGAGCAGTCACGCGGCCAGGTAACACAGGCAGGCATTCCCAAGGAGCCCCCAACACCACAGCAGACAGTACTATATTCACACTGAGTGTACAAGTTGAGTAAAACATCATCTGTCCCATAAAATTCATTTTAATTTTACTGGTTTTGTCATTTTATCTGTAATCTGTTTATCTGTCTTGCTTTTTTAATCTTTTAAGCATAAGAAATGTATCCTTGTGTGCATTCTTACAATAAAAATAACTTAAGCTCCTGTACCAAGGGCACTCTATGGCGGAAGAAATCTTTTTAAAAAACAGTGCTGGGGAAAGATTTGAGTGGACATTTCTTCAAAGAAGATACATAGATGACCAATAAGCATATGAAAAGATACTCAGCATAATTAGTTACTGGAGAAAAGCAAATCAAAACCACAAGATACTATTTCAACCTGTTAGGATGGCTGTTATCAAAAAGAAAAAGAAAAAGAAAAAGAAAATAACAAGTGTTGGTGAGGATGTGGAAGAATCAGAACTTCACTGCCCTGCTGGTGGGAATATAAAATGATTTACCTGTGGTGGAAAATAGTCTGGCAGTCTCCCCAAAAAGTTAAACATAGAATTATCATATGATCCAGCAATTCCACTTGAAGGTATAAATCCAAAAGAACTGAGGGGGGTGGGGGGTGGGGTAACAGGGTGATGGACATTAAGGAGGACACATGATGTAATGAGCAGTGGGTGTTATATACAACGGTGAATCACTGACCTCTACCTCTGAAATCAGTAAGACATTATATGTTAGTTAATTGAATTTAAATTAAAAAAAGAAAAAAAGAGAGCTAAATCTAAAAGAACTGAAAGCAGAAACTCAAGATACTCGTACACCAATGTTCAAAGCACTGTACACAACAGCCAAAAGGTGAAAACACAAATGTCCATCGACAGATGAATGGATAAACGAAATGCGGTCTAATTATACCAAGAATATTAGTCAGCCATAAAAAGGAAATTCTAATACATAAAACATGGATAAACCTTAAAAACATTATGCTAAGTGGAATAAGCCAGCTACAAAAGGACAAATGCCATATGATTCTCCCTATATGAGGTACTGAGAATAGGCAAATTCATAGAAAAAATAGAATACGTGGGGCATCTCAGTGGTTCAGTAGGTTAAGTGTCTACCCTCGGGTCAGGTCATGATCCCAGGGTCCTAGGATCAAGTTCTGCGCCTGGCTCCCCGCTCAGGAGGGAGTCTGCTTCTCCCTTTCCCTCTGCCCCTCCCCCCCCAATAAATAAAAAAATCTTTAAAAATATGTTGAACAGAGGTTAGTTACCAGGGGCGGGGGAGGGGAGAATGGGAAATAACTGTTTCATGGGTACAGAGTTTCCACTTGGGATGACAAGAAAGTTCTGGAAATGGAAAATGGTGATGGTTGCACAACAATGTGAATGTACTTAGTGCTACTGAATTGTATGTCTGAAAATGGTTAAAATGGTAAATTTTATGTTATGCATATTTTATCACAATAAGAAAAACTTAATAACACTGGATATCTGCCAAAAATATTTTATGAAGGTCGTAATTTGAGAGGTACTGCTACAGAGTTAGAATTAAAAATTAAACTATTTATGTAATGTTTAAAAATACAGACATAAATTATATATATTGCTATGGACATAAACACAGAAGCATAAAAACGTGGATAGAGAGGACATATATCTCTTTGCCTTACAAGAGCAGTTACCCCCGAGAAAGGAGAAAGGTAAATGGGAGGTGTACCAAAGGGTGTTCAAGTGTATCCAAAAAACTATATTCCTTAAATTAATAAAAGGAGGGAGGGAGGAAAAAGAAAAAGAAGTCACATTTGTTAAACCCAGTACTCAGGGGCTCACTGTGGCACTCTGCATCCTCTCTACACCTTCAAAGTAGTTACTAGTAAAAATCTGAAATGACTAAGAATCCAAAGTTTACATAATGAGGAGTTAAAACTTCCTTCCGCCATTCTACACAATGAATAAGCAGACAGCCCACTGACAGGCCGTGTTCCCTGACTTACCGGCAAGAGTACCTCTATTTTCCTCCTCTCTCTCCACAGATCCAAGACGCCACCAACAGCAATCAAGAACTGTCAGTGAGCATTCACTAGCCAGACCGACCTCTCGCTCTGAGAACACAACGGGTCCTACAATTTTTGCTGGCTTCCAAGTTACAAGTTAAATAAACACTAGTTCCCATTAGAATTCACGTAAAAACTGCAGCAGTTTTACCAACGAACAAGTACATTCCCATCAGGCTAATAATACAGTTAAGACTGTTTCGGGGGACCTGGTGGCTCAGTCAGTTAAGCATCGACTCTTGCTATCTGCTCCAGTCTTGATCTCAGGGTGGTGAGTTCAAGCCCCATGTTGGGCTCCACGCTGGGCCCACGTGGAAGCCTACTTAAAAAAAAAAAAAGACTTTCATCATCACTTACTGCAGGTAACTGAAAATAGTCACTAATAAAAACGTGAAAGCAACTGCAACTTCTGCCAGTTTACATCAAGGCTGTACAAATAAGATCAGGGTGGAAATAACCCGAGCCTTCCCCCACACAGACACATATGACTAGGTCTTTCCTTATTCTTAGCTGAAACACTATTTCTATTTCACTACTAACACTATTTCATACTCTGCAAGTATGGGAGATGTGAAAGCATACCAGGTCGAAATGACACTCAGAGGGGCGCCTGGGTGGCTCAGTCATCAAGCATCTGCCTTCGGCTCAGGTCATGGTCCCAGGGTCCTGGGATCGAGCCCTGCATCGGGCTCCCTGCTCAGTGGGAAGCCTGCTTCTCCCTCTCCCACTCCCCCTACTTGTATTCCCTCTCTCGTTGTGTCTCTCTCTGTCAAATAAATAAATACATAAATAAGATCTTAAAAAAAAAAAATGACACTAAGAACCAAAAGGGGAAAACTCCTAGGTGTCTACCTGAGAGAACGGAAAATGCGGCCCCTGCAAACACTGCTCATAGCAGCATCATTCACAATAGCAAAGAAGTGGAAACAACCCGTGTCCATTGACTGCTGAATGGATAAACACAATGTGGTATATCCATACAATGGAATGTTACTCAGCCGCACAGAGGAACGAAGCTCTGACACACGCTACAACATGGATGAACCTTGAAAAACAAGGCAGACACCACACACACTGTAGGATTCCATTTACAGGAAATGTCCAGGTTAGGCAAATCCACAGAGACAGAAAGTAGACTGCTGATTACCTACCGAGTTTCGGGGAAAGACAGAGAATAACTAATGGACAGGAGGTTTCTTTTGGGGATGATGAAAGTGTTCTAAAACTTATTCTGGTGATGGCTGCACAATTCTGTGAATGCACTAAAAGCTATATGAACTGTCCATCTTAAATGATTAGATTTTTAGCTCAATGAGGCTGTTATTTTATCTTTTTTAAAGGTTTTATTTATTTATTTGACAGAGAGAGACAAAGCAAGAGAAGGAACACAAGCAGGGGAGAGGGAGAGGGAGAAGCAGGCCTCCTGCTGAGCAGGGAGCCCAACGCGGGGCCCGATCCCAGGACCCCGAGACCATGACCCAAGCCAAAGGCAGACGCCCAACGACCGAGCCACCCAGGCATGAGGCTGTTATTTTAAAAAAAAAGGGGGGGGGGCAGGACAAGCTGCCACCACAGCCCTAAAAAGATTCTGCCTTAATTTGTACGCTACCACAAAACACCATAAGAGAAATAGAAAAGGGGCACCTGGGTGGCTCAGAAGGTTAGGCGTCTGCCTTGGGCTCAGGTCATGATCTCAGGGTCCTGGGATCACGTCCCATGTCCGGCTCCCAGCTCAGCGGGGAGTCGGCTTCTTCCTCTCCCTCTGCCTCTCCTCTGCTTGTGCTCTCTCTCTCTCTCTCAAATGAATAAATAAAATCTTGGATTTTATTTATTCATTTGAGAGAGAGAATGAGATAAAGAGAGCATGAGAGGGGGGAGGGTCCTAAATAAAATCTTAAAAAAAAAAAAAAAAGAGGAACGGAAGAGTCTTAAGTCAATAAAAAGATTTATAGATCCAGGTAGTGAATGACTTACTCAAACCAAATCAAATCAAAACCACCTGCCATTTCAGTTAGCACGTGGACCAAGGGAACAGACGAATTGTTACCCTTTCTGAAATACTGAAAACACTTGCAGACCACATTCTATCAGGACCCCCAAAATGTCTAGGAATCCCAGGGTCACCATCCAAGACCACTGAGAGATTTTAACGTAAACACAATCTAATGCTAGAGTCCCAGTAGCTTCTGCACACGTCACTAGAGAGTCCATGAATCTGCATCTGCCCATCTAAGCTCCCTCCTAGGCACTGCTGGTTTCACAGGACAATCTTCAAGCATCCACAGAAGGTAAAAACATCACCACCACCACAACCCCACAAAAGCCTCTTTTTACACTGAACTTCCTTACCAATGAGCACACACTACATGTCCTTAAATTCACAATTACTTAGGGAGCCTTGTCGCATTCCATGGAAAGGTACATAGACCCGGACAATTCTTGGGCATTCTTTTCCCCTGTACGATACAACCACCCATCTCTGGAATGCCTCGATCCCTTACCTCACTCCTGGTCATGTGATCTTCTGGCCAAGGACATAGAGCCACTATTCTGAGTCAATGGTGCCAAGTCCACCATCGCCTCACTTTCAGATAAGAGAGTGATAAGCATGAGAAAAATTAAAACATTAACACACTGGTGCAACCTCAGAGCAGAACATCAAAACAACACACTTACACAGATGTCAAAAACACCAACACCCGCACCACAAACCCATGGGACAAAAATCTCACAACCACTGCACCAAGACAAAAATAAATAAGATGATGAAGTCTAATCTACTTGGTGGGGGAGAGAAGAGGGAGCCGGAGCGGCCTTCAGAAAAGTGGTAAAGTTCCCTTCCTTCGCTGTTAGCCACACAATCTTCCTGGCAGCATATAAGAAGAAACCCAGTGTGGGGTGCCTGGCTGGCTCAGCTGGGAGAGCATGTGACTCTTGATATCACGGTCCTGAGTTCAAACCTCACACTGGGCATGGAATGGAGCCCATTTAAAAAAAAGAAAAAAAGACAAAAAAGAAAGCCAGTGATCTTATTTTGAGGAACACAGATGGAGACAACAGCTAAAAAGCAAACAACACTTTGTGTAAGTATGCTTCCAATGCTTTATTCATGACAGAAAATAGAAAGTGACTTCGATGTCCAACAATAGGGTAGGGGAGAGCCTAAGTAAACCCTGGTATGGTCCCACAGGAAAATATATTTATCCCCCTCCAAAAAAGGCTACATTTGTAGACAATGTAAATACATGGGAAAGACCACGCAAAATGTAGACTAGGGGAAGCACTAAGACCATGCAGGTTGATGAAAATTATTTTTATTTTTTTAAGGGGGGAGGGGCAGAGGAAGAGAGAGAGAACAGGCTCCATGCCCAGCATGGAAGCCTGACGTGGGGCTTCATCCCACAACCGTGAGATCATGACCTGAGCCCAAATCAAGAATCGAACGCTTAACTAAGCCACCCAGGCACCCTGATGAAAACTATTTTTTTAAGTGGATCTTTTACAATGACACAAATAAGAGTTTATGGAGACTAGAAAACAGTTGATACTTTATAGTGAAGAGTTTCTTTGAAATGGCCATGCTTGTTATTTTATAGTCAAACTGACCAAATATACAAGAAAAATTATTATATACACAACCTAAAGTTTCTAATACTATTACAATAGGCAAGCACCAAAGAAAATGCAGAACACATCAAATTCTCTTGGTATTTCTTGCTGTTTTGACACAATTATTCTGGCTACCATTATCTGTTAATCATCTTCACATCACTAACCTAATTCAGCATTTTTTTACAGAATGTTTCCAAGTCAGCACCCAGCACACTGGCACGGGGCACACAGTTATTAGCAGACATTACTGGGGTGGGGGGGGTCTGCACAGCAAACCCAAAAGACTCTTGTTTATGACAATTACAAAAAGCTGACATTTGCTCTATTTTGTGTCTTCACTCAAATCCCCGCAAGTTCAGTGACACCCAGCAAATTCTCCTGAGTCAATTCCATCAGCTTCTGTAGCGCGGCCTGGCCCGAGGACGATTTAGCGCTGAACCATACACCCCCCAGCCCCCCTACCCCACACCAGCAATCACACAGCACATGTGCACACGGAGCCTTGCACAAGAATGCTTACCACAGCCCTGGAAACAGCCTCTGTGTTCATCAATAGGAAAATGGCTTAAAAAATTTTGGTACAGCTTTACAGCTGAATTCTACCTAGTATTTACATGAACACGTTTCCAAGCAAAAGTTACAAAATAGTATGTATTTTCTTTGGTTGGTCGACCTGATAAGGAAAAGTTCTGGGGGGATTCACAGGACACTGGAAGCCAACACACCCACCGAGGAAGAGGCTGGTGCTAAAGAAGGGCAGTCACGTGAGACTCTGGACTTTTCTGTAACGCCTTTAGTTTTTAAAAGGAGAATAAATGCATACCTTACTTATATAATTACAGTTTAAGAAAAATCTCTGGGTCATACATTGCATATGCTTTATCTAATATTCCATTAAGGGGATTCCAATTTGTATGAATGGCAGGTGGTTTGAACCTAAGTGAAGGCATACCGTCTTCACATTACACAAACATTCCCCTCTGTACCTCTCCAACAATACGCTCTTCCTTGCTTAAAAACAAATGCAGACCCCCCCACAAAAAAAATATGGGGGGGAAAATTGCTTTTAGTACAAGACCAAATTTCTTAAAGACCTTATACATCATCTCAAATTCTTTAATAAGCATTTTTACTTTTAATCCAAAAAATAACAGCATTACAAGGCCTGAGCCAACCTTCATTAAAATGATGTCTGTTGCCCACGTAACTATTTTGAAATTGTTTCAATCACTTGGTCTGGTTTTAATCAACACAGAAGAAGTGGGGGGGGGGGGCACCACCTCGAGCGCAGCCGCAGACAATTTCCAGGACCAGACTAGGAGTCCCTCTACAGCAGCGGGGTCTGAGAGTTCTGAGCTCCCTAAGGGATTTTGGGAATTAGCCAGGTTTGGGAACCCATGCTTTAAACGATGCTTTAAGCAGTACTCCTCAACCTGTGCTGCATATGATTATTATTTCTTACAGCAGGATGTGAAAGCCACCCCTCCCCCCCTGCAGGCCTATTAACTCAAACTCTGAAGAGCAGGCTCCAGTCATCAGAATTTTTTTTTCATTTCCTTAGACTGAAAACGCTGCTTTGAAGTAACTGGTTTAGGAGTTCCTCTTAGAGAGCTCGCTAAGCAGAACACCATTAATCTGCATGGGCTATAGGAAATAGTAACATGCTAGGGGAGGAGCCAAGACACCACACATGGTTTTATTTGCAATCACACAGTTTGGACTGATAGGGTGCAGACTCTCGATACACTGAGACCTGTTACAATGTAGGACTAAGAAGCTCTGATTTCAGGTAAAGGTAAAGTCATTCCATTAGCTGTGAAACTTGAAGTCTTTTAACCTCTCTGAGGTTCAAATGATCAATTTTTTAAAAAGGACTGAAATAAATGACCTCTGAAGATCTTTGATCTCAAACCCCATGATGATTATACCACATGGCTACAAATCAGTCAAGTCCATAAGAAGAGAGGTCAAATGCATGAACATCTTCTACAAGTATCAGATTCATCAGATATATTTCTGTGCTTGTCTACATAAAAACCCTATTCCTCATCACACCATAAGAAATCCTAACTGAACACAACTACATTCTATCAGATCAATCATAAATGAAAATTAAACTAGACAAGTCCCAAGATAAATAAAAACGTGGCATAAAAGAAAAATTTCAAATAACTTTCACCTTTTCCTTGGCAACATTCTAATTTTTAGAATTTTTTTCCATTTTAAAAAATTATAGTAAAATACACATAAGATTTACCATTCGAACCATTTTTTTTAAAGATTTTATTTATTTATTTGAGAGACAGAATGAGAGATAGAGAGCACGAGAGGGAAGAGGGTCAGAGGGAGAAGCAGACTCCCCGCTGAGCAGGGAGCCCGATGTGGGACCCGATCCCAGGACTCCAGGATCATGACCTGAGCCAAAGGCAGTCGCCCAACCAACTGAGCCATCCAGGCGCCCTCAAACCATTTTTAAGTGTACAGTTCTATGGAATTAAGTACATTCACAGTGTTATGTAACCCATCACCACTATCCACCTATAGAACCTTTTCTAAAACCACTTTATTGAATTATAATTGACATAAAATATTTAATATTTAATATATAGAACTCAATGAGTCTGGGGATAAGTATATACTCGTGAAACTGTTACCACTATCAAGGCCAGCAAAACATCCGCCACCTTCCCAAATCTCCTCCTGCCCCCTTTATTTATTTTCTATTTATCTTTTTAAGTGTGTGGTAAGAATACTTAATATAAGATCTACCCTCAGCCAATTTTAGGTATAGGTATAGTGTTAGAAGTTACATGCACTATGCTATACAGACTTCCAGAACTTATTCATACTGCACAACTGTCAGTTTACCCCAGAACTTTGTCAAATGAAATGTTTATACCCACTAACACTAAAATTCCCCATTCTCTTCTTCCCACAGCCCATGGCAACCACAAATCAACTTTCTGTCTCTATCAATGACTACTCTCTAGGCACCTCACAGAAGTTGAATCATTCAATATCTGTCCTTTGTGACAGGGTTTTTCTCACTTGGCATGTCATCAAGGTTCATCCAAGTTGTAGCACAGGTCAGAATTCCCTTCCTTTTTAAGGCTAAATAATATTCCACTGTATGTGTATGCCACATTTTGTTTATCCATTCATCCACCAACACCTGAGTTGCTTCATTCTGATTTTTCTAACCATATGGTATTTTGAAGTCACATACAATAAAGACGAGTGAAGTTTACATCACCAGCATTTCTTATGGATAAATATATAATCAAGCAAGCAAGCAGACCACATCTAGAACATAAAACACACCTTAACAAATTTAAAAGAAGAGCAATCATATAAAGTATGCTCTGGTATCAAACTAGGTATCAGTAACAAAAAGATAGAGGACGAATCCCAAAATACAATATTTGGAGATTAAACACACAATACTTGGAGATTAAGTAAAACATAAGTCAAAGAAGTCTCAAGAGCTATCTCTAACTAAATGAAAATACAACTTATCAAAACTTGTGAAATTTAGAGAAAGCAGCACTTATAAAAAAATTTATAGCAAATATTAGAAAAGAAAGATCTAAAAATCAATTATCTAAGTTTCTACCTTACAGAACTAGAAAAAGATGAACAAATTAAATTCAAAGTAAGAACAAGAAAATAAAGTTAGAGCAGAAATCAATAAAAATAAGATCAATAAGGGAAAAATCAATGAAACCAAAAGGTGATTCCCTGAAAAGACCAGGAAAACTGATAAATCTCTAGCCAGATTAACTGCGGGGAAGAAAAGAGAAGACACAAATTACTAATATCAGAAATGAAAGAAGGGCCAACACTACTACGCCTAAGGACCCTAAGAGGATAGTAAAGGATTGTTATGAATGACTCTTTTTGATAGTCTAGATGAAACAGACCAATTCCTTGAAAGAGAAAATCTATCAGAATTTACACAAGGTGAGAGGCGCCTGGGTGGCTCAGTTGGTTAAGGGTCCAACTCTTGGTTTTGGCCCCTTGTAGGGCTCCCTGCTCGGCGGGAGTCTGCTTGTCTCCTTCTCTCTCTGTCCCACCCCCCCCCCCACCCCAGCAAGCTCTTTCTCTCAAATAAATAAATCTTTTTAAAAATTTTAATTAAAAAAAAAAAAGAATTTACACAAGATGAAAAGAACCATCTGAATAGGCCTGTATCTACTAAGGAAACTGATCAATAACTAATAACCTTTCAAAACTGAAAACAGATGGGTTCACTGGTGAAATCTACCAAAAGTTTGAGGACGAAATTATCTCAATTCTCTACAATCTCTTCCAGAAAACAGAAGTAGAGGGAATACTGTCTAACTCATTCTATGAGGCCAGCATTACCCTAATCCCCAAGCCAGACCAAGACATTAGAAGAAAGAAAAACTACAGCCAAAATCTCTCATGGACACAGATGTAAAAACCCTCAACAAAATACTGGTGAAGTAAATCCAACAATGTACAAAAAAATGACACACCATGACCAAACAGGAATTATTTCAGGTATGCAAGACTGGTTCAAGATTCAAAAATAAATATATGTGGGCCCTGGGTGGCTCAGTCATTAAGCATCTGCCTTCAGCTCAGATCATGATCCCAGAGTCCTGGGATTGAGTCCCACATCGGGCTCCCTGCTCAGTGGGAAGCCTGCTTCTCCCTCTCCCACTCCCCCTGCTTGTGTTCCTGCTCTCGCTGTGTCTCTGTCTCTGTCAAATAAATAAATAAAATCTTTAAAAAAAAAAATTTAAAAAAATATGTAATCCGTCACATCACATCAACAGGCTAAAGAAAAAATAAATCCTATGATCGTATCAACAGATACAGAAAAAGCATTTGAAAAAAAATCCAACACCCAATCAAAAATCCTCAGCAAACTGGGAACAGAGGGGAAGTTTCTCAACTTGATAAAGAACATAAACAAAAATCCTACAGCTAACATCAAACTTAACAAGGAGAAATTAGACACTTTACCACTAAGATTAGGAACAAGGCAAGATGTCCATTCTCACCCTCTTATTCAGCATCACAGAAGCCTTAGCAGATGCAATAATACAAGAAAAAAAAGTGTACAGACTGGGAAGGAAGAAATAAAACTGCTTTTTTTGGTGATGACATGATTATCTACGTAGAGAATCCCAAAGAAACAACAAAAAAATTCCTGGAATTAATAAGCCATTAAGGTTGCAGGATACAAAGTTAATAAACAAAAGTCAATTTGCTTTGTTATATACCAGCAATAAACAACAGGAATCTGAAATTTAAAATGCAATACCATTTACATTAGCATCAAAAAAAAAATACTTAAGTATATAATTTAACAACATATGTATAAGAACTCTACAAAGGAAACCACAAAACTCGAATGAAAGAAATCAAAGAAGATCTAAAGAAATGGAAGGCAATCTCAGGTACATGGATAAGAAGACTCAAAATTGTCAAGATGCCATTGTCATTTCTTCCCAACTATTTATACAGATTCAATGAAATCCCAATCAAAATTCCAGCAAGGTTATTTTGTGCATTATCAACAAACTGATTCTAAAATTTATATGGGAAGTTATAAAAAAAGACCCAGAATAACCAATATAACACAGAAGGAGAACAAAGTTGGAGGACTGACACTACCTGACTTCAAGACTTACTAAAAACCAAAGTAATAAAAAAACAAAAACAAAAAAACACTAAAGTAATCAAGACAGTGTGGTAGTGGCAAAAGAATACACAAAGAGATCACAGAACAGGACAGAGAGCCCAGAATGAGACCTACACAAAATACAGTCTACTGATCTTTATAACAAAGGAGCAAAGGCAATTCAATGGGGAAAAGACAGTCTTTTTAGCATGGTGCCAGAAGAACTGGACATTCACATGCAAAAAAATGAATCTAGACACTGATATTCCAATGGATCACAGACCTAAAAGCAAAACAAAACTATAAAATTCCTAGAAGATAACTTAAGAGAAAATCTAAGTGACCTTATGTTTGGCAATGACTTCTCAGACACAATACCAAAAGCACAGTCCAGGAAAGAAAGTATTGCTAAATTGAATTTCACTAAAAGTAAAAACTTCTGCTTTGAAAAAGACACTGTCAAAAGAATGAAAAAGCAAGCCTCAGGATGGGAGAAAATTTTTACAAAACATGTATTTGATTAAAGGACTGGTATCCAAAATATACAAAGAACTCTTAAAATTCAACAGTGAGAAAATAACCCAATTAAAAACCAAGCAAAACACCTGAGCAAACACCTCACCAAAGAATATACAGAGGCAAATCAGCATATGAAAAGATACTCAACATCTATGTCATTAGGGAACTGCAAATTAAAATGAGATACTACTACACACCTCCCAGACTAGCCAAAATCCAGAACAGTGACAATACCAAATGCTGGCAAATATGTGCAACAGCAGAAACTCATTCACTGCTGGCGGGAACTTAAAACAGTACAGTCACTTGTAATACAGTTTGGCAGTTTCTTAAAAAACTAAACATACTCTTCCCATTCGATCCAGCAATCTTCCTTCTTGGTATTTACCCAAATGAGCTGAAAATTTACGTACACACAAAAACCTGCATACAGATGTTTTATTCCTAACTGCCAAAACTTGCAACAACCAAGCTGTCTTTCAGTAGGTAATTGGATAAATAGTGTTACCACCATAGAATGAACTATTATTCAGCAATAAAAAAATAAAAAGTTAAAAAAAAAAAAAGAGCTATCGAGCCAGGAAAAGATATGGCGGAAGCCTAAATTCGTATCAGTGAAAGTAGACACATACTGCATGACTACATGACATTCCAGAAAACGTAAAACTAAGAAGACGGTAAAAAGATCAGTGATTGCCAGGGCCTCAGGCAGAAGGAAGGATGGATAGGGGAAGCACAGAAGACTTTTAGGGCAGTGAAACTGTTCTGTATGATGCTATGATGGTAAAGACATGTCATTATACATTTGCCAAAACCTACAAGATGTACAAAACAAAGACTGAACCCCAGTGTAAACTATGGACTTATAATTGTAATGCATCGATATCTGGCTCATCAATCATAACCAATGCAAGATGTTAATTATATGAGAAATGGGATGGGAGTAGGGGAGCGAGGGAGTATATGAGGACTCCGAACTTTCTGCTCAATTATTCTGGAAATACAAAACTGCTCAAAGAAAAAAATGCTACTAATACACACACACGCATGCGCACGCACTGTGGTGGAGGAAAGACAGAAGAACAGCCACCTCGGAACAGAAGAGTCCTTGACAATCTCTACGCTGCCCGGGCTCAGAGATGCCCTTACCTACTACTGACTTTCCCAGAAGGGGCGACCACCAACTCCTAAGGAAGCTGAAGCCAAACTATGACCTGGAGGCCAGGTTCCAGGCATCACCTTGGAGCCCTCTTTTAACCGAGGCCAAACTCTTTTCTTTACACAGCTGCCACCATGCTTGCTATGTGGTTTTTATATGTAAATAGTGGCTTTTAAAATAAATATTTGATTGGGGGGGGGGAAAAATCACTCGATTTAGTACCGGAAGGAATCCTTTCTATAATGCTGTATAGGTTACATTAGCCTGAGAGCGGGAACAATTCGCACTAAGGTTAAAGAACGTTAGAACAAAAGGAAGAAATACAATCCAAGTTTAATTTCAAGGACAAATAAATGTGTTACTCCTGGTTGTTGCATCAAGGCCGTGAGAACTCTTGTCTCCTAAGCGGAGGCTCACAGGCCACTAGATCCACCATGGTTTTCTTCAGCTAACACAAGCGGAAAGCAAAGGGCAGGGACGGCCGCGGACGGAGGCCTCCCTCGGCAGTCCCAACCACCCACCAAAGGCCGAGGGTAGCTCCCTAAAGGCGGAAGCAACTGCCTTTTCCACACATCCTGCGCCAGTCAGCCCAAAGCCCACCTCCGCTTTCTGATGCAGCCCACCTTGCTTCCTTCTGCTCATTCACAGAGCCAGTCAGAAGTAACATCCCATGTGCCCTGTAAGAACTGCACCCTTAGGATAACCACAGAGCTGAGGAGGAAATGTCTCTCCTTTCACGAGTGTTGCAGCTGACAACTGACAGAGGTTCAAGAGAATAAGACTATTACAAGTTTACAACCCTAACGATGAACCAATAAATATAGGCAATGATCACTAATGGCTACTAATATCACAAAAAGAAAGACACTCGAACATTATGTGTCTTCTGGGAAAAGTACAGATCACCATCTATGAGGTATCCTTTTTTTTTTTTTTTTAAGATTTTACTTATTTATTTGAGAGAGAGAGCATGGAGGGAGAGGAAGAAGTAGACTTCCTGATGAGCAGGGAGCCCGACTTGGGGCTCGATCCCAGGACTCTGGGATCATGACCTGAGCTGAAGGCAGACACTTAACCGACTGAGCCACCCAGGCGCCCTTCTATGAAGTATTCTTGGGGAAAAAAAAAAAACAAAAAACAAAACCATCATCAAGCCTCTAGTTCTAATTACGCACTTATAGAAAATACAGGGGGACAAAGGAACATATTAAATTGACACCAAGGGAATGCAATCAGCAAAACTCAGCAGAAGAGTCTACAGGAAAAACAACTCAATTTCTTCAACAAATAAGTTTATGAGGGGAAAACAGATGGCAGACAAAGCTGTAGATTAAAGGATTTAAAAGGCATTTCAACCAATGGCAATGCAAAACCTCATATGGATTCTGATTTTAACAAACCATTAAAAAATAATTATGGCACATCTGGGGAAATACGAACATTGGATATTTGATGCAACTAAGGAATTAATGTTAATTTGTTTAGGTGTAATTACAGTATTGATTATAGTTTCTTTTTAAGTCCTTATCTAGAGACATATACAGAAACATTTATACAAAATGATGTGACATCTGTAATTTGCTTCAAAATAATGGGGGGTAGGAGTGAACATAAGGTGGGCTGGTGAGGTAAGTTTGGCCAGGATTGATCACTGCTGAAGCTGCATGATGAGTACATGGGGCTTCATTATCCTATTCTCTCCCCTTCTGTATTGTTTGTAATTTTCCACAATAAATAGGTTTTACAAAATTAACTGGAATAATTTCAGACCTCCTTTAGTTGAGGTCTACCATCGCAGCAGATCCTGTCTGTTCACTATCTACCTCAAATATGCTAAATACTACATATCCAACTTGTCCCTTTAGAGCTTATCATTTGAAACCAGTACAATCAGTTTTTCTTTTCCAACCCTCCACAACCTAACCGATCTTTCAAAACATTAGCAAAAATCCCCACCCAAAGCTTGCGCCCTTACCTCATTAGTCAAAAGCAACCTCTCCACCTTATGCACTGTCTATCCAACCAGACCATAATTTCCCAGGAGGCAAGGAACATGTTTTACTGTCATCACTTCCCACAAAAAGTCTAGCACAGTAGTTTGCACATAACAGTTGATTACCCAACCAAAATATGTGTGGATCAGCTCTGGCCTGTGCAGGGATGAGTGGCAAAACCAACAAGTAATATAATATCAAAAGCAGAGGACACATTTACAAATTCTACTGGTCACGAAGAACGGATGAACACATTGTGATAGAGCCATACAATGGAATACTACTGACGTTAAAAAGTAACACCAAGGGGCGCCTGGGTGGCTCAGTCGTTAAGCGCCTGCCTTTGGCTCAGGTCACGATCTCAGGGTCCTGGGATCAAACCCCGCGTCAGGCTCCCTCCTCCGCAGGAAGCCTGCTTCTCCCTCTCCCACTTCCCCTGCTTGTGTTCCCTCTCTCGCTGTCTCTTTCTCTCTAATAAATAAATAAATTCTTTAAAAAAAAATAATAAAAAATAAAAGGTAACACCAATATTACACACAACAGTATGGATGAATCTCCAAAACATCATGGTAAGAGAAAGAAGTCAGGTACGAAAGACTACAGAGTATATATCATTTCATTTATCTGAAACCCTAGAAAAGGCAAGGGGTTGCTTAAAGCAAGAGAAGAGGTAAGGGGATTGACTATAAGGGCACGATGGTACTTTCTGAGTGTTGGAAATGTTCTATATCTCTTCCTAGATCTTGACTGTTACAGTTACACGACTGTATACATTTACCCAGTCACCAAACTGTACAATTAAAATGGGTGAATACTATAATTATAAATTATGCCCTAATAAAACTATTTAAATATAAAATTAGAATTAAAAATTATAAATATTTGTGGGGTTTTTTTTTAAGACTTTATTTATTTGTCAGAGAGAGAGAAAAAAATACACAAGTCGGGGAGCGGCAGGCAGGAGAAGCAGGCTCTCTGCCGAGCAAGGAGCCCGATGTGGGACTTGATCCCAGCACCCTGGGATCATGACCTGAGCCGAAGGCAGACGCTTAACCCACTGAGCCACCCAGGCATCCCTGTAGGGTTTTTAAATTTTTACTTATTTGAGCGAGAGCGTGAGCACGAGCAGGGGGAAGGGGCAGAGGGAGAGGGAGAAACAGGCTCCCCAGTGAGCAGGGAGCCCAATGCAGGGCTCAATCCTAGGACCGTGGGATCATGACCTGAGCCAAAGGCAGACCCTTAATCAACAGAGCCACCCAGGCGCCCCCAAATTATGAATATTTGTAATAGGACAGACCAAGAGCCTCTTACAAATTAATAAGACAGACAGCAAAAGAAAGCTAGGCAATGCTCTTTCCGCCATCTTTCCGTGCCGCCATAACGGTGAGCATGAATGTCCTGGCAGATGCTCTCAAGAGCATGAACAATGCTGAAAAGAGAGGCAAACGCCAGGTTCTTATTAGACCATGCTCCAAAGTCATCTTCCGGTTTCTGTGACGATGAAGCATGTTTACATTGGCGCATTTTAAATCACTGATCGTCACAGAGCTGGGAAAATTGTTGTGAACCTCACAGGCAGGTTAAACAAGTGTGGAGTGATCAGCCCCAGATGTGATGTACAACTCAAAGATCGAGAAAAATGGCAGAATAATCTGCTCCCCTCCTACCAGTGTGGTTTCATTGTACTGACAACCTCAGCTGGTATCATGGTCATGAAGAAGCAAGACGAAAACACAGAGGAGGGAAAATCCTGGGATTCTTTTTCTAGGGATGTAATACATAACACACAAATAAAATGCCTCAATGGACCAAAAAAAAAAGGCAAGAAAAGAAAAAGAAAAGAAAGCTAGGCAAAGGAAATTAGCGATTCAAAAAAAAAAAGCCAATTAATGTGAAAGTATGTGCAAATTATATCAGTAATATACTATTTTTCACCTATAAAACTGGCAAAAGATTCTTTTGTATTGGTTTTAAATATAATATTTAGCACTGGTGAGGGTTTAGGGGAAACTGGGATTCTTGCACACTGCTGATCTAAGGTTAAACTGGCCCAATCTTTCCATAGATAAGAGTGGCAAAAGCCTTTCAAGTTACAAATACCCTCTAGTCTAAAACTTTACGTGCTAAGACAATTCTTGGAGAAAGAATAGTCTCTAATGAATGGTGCTGAGACAACTGGATATCCACAGGCAAAAGAATGAAGTTGGACCTCTACCTTACACCATATACAAAAATGAACTCAAAATGGATCTAAGACCTGGGGCGCCTGGGTGGCTCAGTCGGTTAAGCATCCAACTCTTGATCTTAGCTCAGGTCTTGACCTCAGGGACATGATTTCAAGCCCTGCGTTTAAAAACAAACAAACAAACAAGGATCTAAAACCCAAACGTAGGAGCACCTGGCTGGCTCAATCAGTAGGTAACTCTTCATCTCAGGGTCGTGAATTTGAGCCCCATGTTAGGTGGAGAGATTACTTAAAAAAATAAAAATAAAATAAAATAAAATACCTAAATGTAAGAGCAAAAACTGTAAGACTCTTAGAAGGAACATGGCTTAATTTTCATGATCTTGAATTAGGCAGTGGTTTCTTGGATATGATACCTAAAGCACAAGCAACAGAAAAAAATAATGCACATATTGGAATTTATAAAACAGAAAAAAAAAACCTTTATACTTCAAAGAACACTATAAAGTAAAAAGACAATCCACAGAAAGGAAGAAGTACCTGCAAATCATCTATCTAAGAAGAGTCTAGTATCTAGAATATATAAGGAACTCTTCAACTCAACAAAAAGACAACCCAATTAAAAAATGGCCTATAAGCACATGCAAAGATGTTCATCATTAGTTTTTGGGAAATGCAAATCAAAACTGCAAGGAGATACTACTTCACACCCAATAGGATGGCTATAATCAAAAAGACAGATAATGAAAAACGTTGACAAAAATATGGAGAAACTAGAAACGTCATACATTGCTGGTGGGAATGGAAAATGTTACAGCTGCTTTACATGATCCAGCAACTACACTCCTAGGTATTTACCCAAGAGAAATAGAAACATATGTCCACATACAAACTTGTACATGAATGTTCATAGCAGCATTATTTATAATAGCCAACAAGTGGAAACCACCCAACTGTCCATCAACTGGTAAGTGGATAAGCAAAAAGCCACATATTATATGATTCCATTCTTATGTTCAGAATAGTAAATCCACAGAGAGAGAAGGTCTGTATGAGTTTGCCAGGGGCTGAAGGTGAAGGGTAGAGTGGGGACTGACAATGGGTATGGGGTTTCTTTCTAGAGTGATGAAAATGTTCTGGAATTAGGGAACCCTGGGAGGCTCAGTCTGTTAAGCGTCTGCCTTCGGCTCAGGTTGTGATCTCAGGGTCCTGGGATGAAGCCCCGCATCGGGCTCCCTGCTTGGTGGGGAGTCTGCTTCTCCCTCTCCCGCCCCCCCCCTTGTGCTCCCTCTCTCGCTGTCAAATAAATAAATAAAATCTTTTTTAAAAAAATAAATAATTAATTAATTAAAAAAAAGAAAATATTCTGGAATTAGGTGGTGGTGACAGTTATACACTCCTGTAATATTCTAAAACCCCTGAACTGTGTACTTTAAAAGGGTGAATATGATGGCATGTGAATTACATCTCAGTAACAGTAAGTAGAAAAATTAAAAAAAAATCCTGTCTGGAGCAAAGGCTCCTCTAAAAACATGTTTTTTATAAAAAACAAAAAATTAGAAACAAAGTAAATTCCAACTGGGGATTATTGAAATAAATGAAGGTGCATTAAATCAACGGAACACCAAGCCCACACGTAGCAGGTACAAAGAGTCCTGCTAAAGGTAACGAGGTATTAAAAATTGCCTTAGAGGGGCAACTGGGTGGCTCAGTCAACTGAGCACCCAACTCTTGATTTCAGCCTCAGGGTTGTGAGATCAAGCTCCACACCCAGCTTAAGATTCTCTCTCTCCCTCTCCCTCTGCTCCTACCCCCGGCTCACATGCTTGCGTGTACATGTGGTATCAGAAATAAATAAACAGATAGATAAATAAATAAATAAATACTGCCTTAGAAATAAATTTTATATAAAAGATATTTGTTCTATTAATTTTTTCGGTCAAAAAAGTATGCCCATGGGGCGCCTGGGTGGCTCGGTCAGTTAAGCATCTGACTCTTGATTTCTGCAAGGGTCATGATCTCTGGGCTGTGGGATCAAGCCCCTTGTCCAGCTGCACGCTCAGCACAGAGTCCACCTGAGATTCTCTCTCTCTCTTTCTGCCCCTCTCCCACCCTGCTCGCGCGCGTGTTCTCTCTCAAATAAATAAATAAATAAAATCTTAAAAAAAAAGTACGCCCACAATATTCTAAAGCCCTTCCTCCAAAGAAGAACACAATCTTAGGATAAAACCAGTTCTAACTTCTGGCCTCCAGATTGTGAGAGAATAAATTTTTGTTATTTAAAAAAATTTTTTTAATTCTTTACATTGGAAAAAAATGTTTTAAGTATACTCACAGTAGGAATCCATATTGATAAAAAGAAAAAAGGAAATACATGTATATATACACTGAAAGTTTAAAAATATTTACACCAAAATGTTAACAGTAGTTATATCCTGGAAGTAGTATAATGGGGGCCATTTTTTTTTTATTTCTTTGGTTTAGCTGTTTTTTTCAGTTTCCTGACAATTGGTATTAATTAGTAGTATTTAAACAATCTGTTGATTTTAAAAATAAGTATTCTAAAGGACAGTGGTATTAACACTTCATACCAAGAATGAAAGGTCGAATAACTAACTTCAAGGAATAAAGACATCAAAATTCCAAACCTCATCAGACTCCTAACACTTCATTAAGTCTGAATTATTGGAAGTTAACTTTTAAACCTCTATAACCACAATCCTAATGGATTCTTACTCCTGATGCGGCAGAAATTTATAAGTTGATGTATACTGTTTTTATAACACTTGATGATACTGAAAGTTACATTATTTTGACAAAGATCAAAACAGTAAGGGAAACATGAAGGACCAGATCCCAGTTCTCAGTCCAGAAACTGGTTCTGATGAAACATGGTGTACTCGAGGATAAGTGTGAAGATGAAGCATTTACTCTGCACAGTCTGAAGGCGTTGTTCCAATATAAAAATACAGTTAAAAAAAGGGGGGGGAGTCACCTGGGTGGCACAGTTAGGCATCATGACTCTTCGTTTTGGCTCGGGTTGTTATCTCAGGGTCGTGAGATCGAGCCCTGTGTTAGGCTCTGTGCCTGGCAGGCAGTCTGCTTGAGATTCTCTCTCCCTTTCCTTCTGCCCTTCCCCCCACCCCATATACGCATTCTTGGGCTTGCTCTTTCTCTCAAATACAATCTTTTTAAAAAAATACTGTAACTTCGGGGCGCCTGGGTGGCTCAGTTGGTTACGCTACTGCCTTCGGCTCAGGTCATGATCCTGGAGTCCCGGGATCGAGTCCCGCGGGGAGCCCGCTTCTCCCCCTAACCCTCCCCCCTCTCATGTACTCTCTCTCTCATTCTCACTCTCTCAAATAAATAAATAAATCCTTAAAAAAAAAAAATACTGTAACTTCACCACCAACACAAACCACCACTGAGTGTTTACTCTGCAAAAGATAGCCAAGCCGACAAAAAATAAAGCTTACTCATAACATACAAAAAGACAGGACTCTAAATTTTGAAATCAACTCTGCAGTTGTCTTTTTACATGTTTTTGTTTTTAAAAAGTGAAAATAAAGCTCAACTTCATACTAATTTCTAAGAAAAAGGAACATGTAAAGGAAACACTGCAATGTACTTCAGAGATAAAGGAAAAGAGTTAAAATCGGTTTTACCTAGAAATTTTTAATTAAGGACACTCTCAATACTGCCAGGAAGTTTTTAAAATAAAAATAGAGTTGGGGCACCTGTGTGGCTCAGTGGTTTAAGCCTCCGACTCTTGGTTTCGGCTCAGATTGTGATCTCCGGGTCGTGAGATTGAACCCCATGCCGGGCTCTGCAAGTTCAGCACCACGTCTGCTTGAGATTCTTTATCCCTCTTCCTCTGCCCCTTCCCCACTCCCACTCTGTCTTTCTAATAAATAAATAAAATCTTAAAAAAGAATAAAATTAAAATTAAAAATTAGGTGAGGCTATTAATGAGGTTAGTATGATAAAAGCACAATGAACCATCACTACCTATATTAGAACAACTAAAATAAAAAACAGTGATAATACTAAATGCTGGTGAGCATGCAGAGATGGGATTTCATACATTGCTGATAGGAATGTAATATGATACAACCACTCTAAAACAGAGTTTAGCAGTTTCTTTTAAAACTAAGTATGTACTTGGGACGCCTGGGTGGCTCAGTCGGTTGAGCCTCTGACTTCTGATTTCAGCTCAGGTCATGATCTTGGGGTGTTGGATCAGGCTCCACGCTTGGCAGGCAGTCTGCTTGGGATTCTCTCTCCCTCTCCCTTTGCCCCTTGCCCAGCTCTCTCTCTCTCCCTCTCCCTCTCTCTGTCTAAAATAAATAAATAAAATAAAAATAAATATGTACTTATATGACCCAGCACCTTTAGGCATTTACCCCCCAAAATTAAACCTTATGTTCACATAAAAATGTGTATGCGAAAGTTTATAGTTACTTTATTTGTAATAGCCAAAAACTGGAAACTCCTCTGGCATGTCCTTCAACAGGTGAATCATTAAACAAACTATGGTACATCCACACTTTGGAATACTACTCAACATTAAAAAGGAATGAACTATTAATACGTGAAACAATTTGGACAGATCTCAAAGGAATTATGGTAAGAGGAAAAAAGCCAAAGTAACATACTGTGTGATTCCATTTATCTAACATTCTCAAAATAACAAAATTACAGAGATGGAGAACAGCTTAGTGGTTGCTCAGGGTTGGAGATGATGGTGCGTGTGCATGAAAATAAAGGGTTAGCATGAGGGAGCTCTGAGGTGCTAGTATAGTTCTGTATCTTGATTGTGGTGGTGTCACACAAACCTACACATGATAAAATTGCACAGAACTACACACACACACACACACACACACACACACACATTAATGAACCCATGTAAAACTGGTGAAATCTAAATCAGGCTATGAACTGTAACAATGTCAGTTTCCTGGGTTTGATATTAAACTATAGTTATATAAGATGTTACCACTGCATGAAACTAGGTGAAGGGAACATGGAATCTCTCTGTACTGTTTTTTGCAATTTTCTGTGAATCTGTATTTCAAAAGAAAAAGAAAAAAAATTAGATGGGGCTACACATGAGAAGGCTAATATAACGAATAGAAAAAATTTAACATAGCATTCGGAACATGGTAAAAATGTTACCACGAACACTTTGACCTTACTGAGCACTTTTAATAAATCAACTAATTTGAAAACACAGGTTTCTGCAGACTATACAAACTATTTCAGCAGAGAGCATGACTGGAGGTATAATTCTTGACTTCAGTTACCAGATACTACATGAAATCTCTTAGGGACATGGCAAGATTTTTTTTCAGACTTGAAACTGTTCAAGTGAATGAGGAACCAGTGCACAACATAAATGTCTCCACATTGTTTCTTCCTACAATGTTCAACTTCAATCCCCATATGGTCCAAGGCCCTTAATACACAAAAGTCTCTTATATCATCAAATAAAACTTGTAAGATGAAAATAAATGCATCGCCTGCTGTTTGGATCCAAATTAATGTCAAGTCTAGCTCAGGGCCATCCTCAATTGCAATATCCCCTCGGGGGAAAAAACAACAATTCCACGTCATGTTAAAAATGGTAAAATGAATTGCAAGCTTTTACTTGCAGCAGTATTCTGCAGCAGCTGAGTCCCTAGCAAATATTCTAAAGGATAGAAAGAACATTCTGCTGGCAGTCTTCTGAATTCCTCAAGCAGGCTCTGAGCTGTCCAGTCAGCTCTGTAGGAAAGAGCAAAGACCAGGAGTCTCAGACCAGCTGCTGGGAACTGGACCCTAAAACTTCAAATAAGCACCCTCTTTGGCCTAGAGCCCTCCCTCGACACTACTCCACACCTCTGTGTGCGTAAGTGATTAATACAGAGTCCCTAGTGCCGTGGGTGTGATCCGGAAATAGTTGCCTCCACTAAATATTACTCCAACGGATTCAACAGAAGGGAGAATAGAAAGCTGAGTGAAATTATACAACAGCTTGCTTTTCTATCCTCCACAGAAAGTGGCTGAAATTTTTCTCAGCTTTAGCAGGTATAAGAATATCTAACTACAACCATCTGACTGGTGCCCATATGAGCAGGGGAGCCCCTGGGTGTTCTTCCCAGGGACTCTTCTGGACTCCTAACACTAGGATGTACTGGTAGGGGTTTCATGGAAGAAGCTGTGCTCTAAGGCCATCTATCACACCAGGACCAGCACTGTGGTAACACACACTCCCCCTCCCTGCCTCGGTTCCTTCTAGTTACCCCCTTCCTATCCTTCCTTTACTGCAATATCCTAAAACTTCTGTGTGAATCCAGGGTAGACTACAAAAAGCTCTATTCACTCCCTGGTTCCGCTTGCCTTTCAACAGCTAAAAACTTAATGGGGTTTGAAAAGGACTCCACACCCTGATGTACCAATGATTCGGACAGTGACAGTGTTTGGGTCACAGATTTTAGACAGAAGACGAGTTGTGACATGGAAGTACCTTAGTTGAACACAGTATACTAGATTTGGGGAAATCCACAAATATGAATTACACTGTTAGTGTAGAATCTACCCTGCAGGAAACCTAAGGTCTTCTTGAAATCACCTTTCGGTACTCAAATGCAATAAACTTTAAGGACCTGAGGGTTTAGTCACCGAAGAATTACTCTGGGCTACACTTGCAAATGCACAGAAATGAATACTTAGAGCAAGCACTTGGAACAAGACCTCTCAATTCTTTCATACTCAACGCCATGTTAATCTGCCTGATCACTTATTTTGAAGCCCAGCATTAACAGCAATCCTATTGATCACAGCGCGTAGAAATTTGCACAAAGAGGCCATAATGCCGGTGCTGAGGAACAGTGTCAGCATCTTGGATTTACCGTGATCTAGACTACCGCGTGCGTCAGGAAGGACACTGCCCTGCTGCAGCAAAGCTGACTACGCCTTGGTCCCCAAATTTCAACTCACTGCTAGACAGCTCCACCTAAACATCACCTTATGTTTTACTCCAAATCCACAATGCCACCCCTAATTTGCAATAATAATAACAGCAATGTTTCCCCACTCTGGTTCAAAGCTACCGTGTGATTATTTAACCCAGGAAGGCAGTCGGGATCCTCGCCACCCTCACCCTGTAGCAGCGCTCACACTCATTCATTCTTTACCGTTCCCATCCCCAGTGGCCCTGGTCAAGAAATTATTCCTTAAACTCAAGTTTCCCAGCAGGGTCTTCTTAAATGTCCCACAGTCAAATTCATGCTCCAAAACATTATTCTGAAAAAGTCATCCAAGCCTTGAAAAAAAAAATATCTACAGATCTGGCAATGCAGCCAACACAAACCTATTCTGATTAGCTTGGACAAGCTCCAAGCACCTCCCACAAGAAGTTTCTAGACACAGGGGACTCAAGACCAAAGACTCTGAATCTCCATAAGGTAACTGTGTTCACTACTTTTTTGACGTCGGTTCTTTCTCTATGGTAATCAACAATTAAATCTTTGAAAAGGGTTTATGGCTCATTTTCATGGACAACCAGAAGGAGCAGGTGGACTGCTTCCTACACCACAGCCAGCCTTGGAGGAGAAAGAAGTCCAAGAAATAGAATAGTGAAAGCAACTTTAAAAAGAAAAAAAAAGGAACAGAAGCAAACTCCCTGAGTCTGTGGGTACATAGAGAAGGTTGAAGTGGTGAGCGGATTTTTAATTTGTTTTTTAAGATTTTAAGCAATCTGTCTGCCCAAAATGAGGCTTGAACTCACAACCCCCGAGATCAAGAGTCACATGCTCCACTGACTCAACCAGACAGGCACCCCTGGTTGGATTTAATTTTGAGAGAGAATATGAAGCCTTCAGGATGAAATCCAAATATCTTACTCTACATTTAAGAAATTTCCAGGTAGCCTGGGTGGCTCAATCAGTTAAGCATCCGACTCTTGATTTCGGCTCAGGTCACGATCTCAGGGTCATGAGATAGAGCCTTGCACTGGGCTCCGCGCTCAGCAGAGTCTGCTTGAGATTCTCTCTCTCTCCCTCTCTCTTTGCCCCTCCGCCCTGCTCGTGCACGCTCTTTCAAGTAAATAAATAAATCTTTAAAAAAAAAGAAAGAAAGAAAGAATGAAATTTCCATCTTAGAGGCCCGTGGGTGGCTCAGCTGGTTAGGTAACCAACTCTTGATTTCGCCTCAGGCCATGATCTCAGGGTCCTGGGACTGAGCCCTGCGTGGGGCTCCACATTCAGCATGGAGTCTGCTGGAGATTCTCTCTCTCCCTCTGCCCCTCCCCCCTGCTCGTGCACGCTCTCTCTAAATAAATAAAATCTTAAGAAAAAAAATTTCCATCCTAACTAGGGACCTAGTGGGTTAGCGAAAACATATACATAAAAGGAAAAATAATCATAAGCAGGCTATAGCAAGAACACGAAGCAAGCAATTCAAGAGTTCAAAGGAGGAACCACAAAAATGAAGCACCTGGATGACAAAGAAGTCAGGATTTTGAACTGTATCTTGGAGTGTTCAGGGAGTATGTCAACCAGTTTGGCTAAGGCAGAGAACACAGAGACCAAAGAAGATGAGAGAGAGTGTATGTATACAGCCGTCCCACAGTTCCAGTCCATTGTTCATATGCCTTTTACTCCTCTATCTGGACTTAAGTTGGTTCAGAGGCCAGGAACCACTACAATTTGTTGACCTATTAGCTAAACGTCAGTCCCCAGAACTCAGAATGCTAGTAACAGTTTTACTAAATTTAATCTCAGAATAGCATAACTTTGAGGTGCACTGTGAATTCAGATTTTTAAATACCTGTACTAAAAATAGCAAAACTTTTGTAAAAGTCAAGACACAAGGATCCACAAATCAAAACAAGAATTTTTAAACCCAGACACTTACAAAAACAGTTAGGAACGGCTTAATAACATAGACATCCTCTAAAGGAAAAGGCAGAAGAATGGAAAGTCTTATGAAGTGATAAACAGTTTTAAAAACAGGTTTACAATCAGTTTTTAAACACTAAAACCTCTGGGAAATGGAAATTCCTCTCCTTAATCCCTTTGAGGGCAATATATTTGAGTCAGGAATAAGAACATCCTGCCTCTGCATAAGTTCAAATGTGAACCTTTTACAATATCCCTAACATTAAGTAGCAAATAGAGGAGAAGACCATTTCTAATCTGCCAAAAAGAAAAGCAGCCACTGTTTTGGATTTGTCACCCATCTTCTCGAGACACATAAGCAGAAGCTTCAGTAAAACGAAACTAGGGAAGCTCAAGGTTTGATTTGACAGTGATTACTTAACTGGAGCTTATTTCTGTGAAATGAAACTACCAGAACCTTTAAATATCAATTTACTTGTCGCTAAACCACAGGTTTATGCTTCGTCTTGGAAATGCTAACAGGATGGAACCCATGAGCCTTTTATTAAAACGTGATGACCATGGAGAGCGCCCTTGAAGCTTAGCAACAGAGGACTCAACCCTAAAAGGTTCCCCTCTGAAAAGGTGAGGACAGGTTTGACATGTAACCCAGAGCCAGTCCTAAAACGCTTGACTGCACTTTCCATAAAAGGTGGGAGTTGTAATAGTAGCATAGAGCAGACACCAGCCCACTAGAAGCAGATGGAACCCACCAACTCATTTTACCCAGACCTCCAAAAAGGTACACAGAACTGTCTGTGCCTGCCAAAGCAGGGCAGATCTGAATGGGTGAATCTAAGAAAACGCTTCAAAAAGGATTACTAATGGTATTGCATTTGCCTACTGTAGCCCCCAATATAAAAAGGATCTGGAAAATGAAAACCAATTTAAAAGCTCACTCTCCATATTCAAGCTAAACACACACGCGGCCCAAATTTTTATTTTACAAAATAAAAAAAGCCTCAGTAACCTATTCCAGGACAGGGGCTCTTCTAGAAGGGATATCTAGCTAGAAACATTCCCTGCTTATGTACATAGTTCATCAGGGGTCAGGTAAGATTCCATTTTGTAACAGCTGAACTTTAAACAGAAAGTCATTAATGGTGCAACGTTCACTCGTTAGCATGAAGCTACCCCCTAGAATGAAAAGCATGGGCTGTATCTGCCAGGATGACAACTTTACAGTGAGAAGCTGAAGCCAAGGATCCTGAACTCCTAGAAAGTTCTATCGGCCTCAGAAGAGCTCACCATCTCCACCGGCCTACACTTAGCTGTCACCCTATTTTTCAATCCCCATAGAAAAAGGCACCGCTAATAACGGAAATTTATTTTAAATAAAAAATTAAAAGATGGACAGGCAAAACATTACAGGGCTGACATGATTCCTGTTTGGGATTGGGGGAGGGGGAGGAGCTTTCTGGATGTTTCTATTCTTGGCAAGGAAAGCACCTCCAGGTCCTGTACCATCAAAAGGCAGTAACACAGGAATGTTCTCAGGGAATCAATGATTTGCCTGTGCTAACAGACTTCATCTCTGGGTGTGCTGATGGGGAGCAAGATGGAGAGGGCTGGAGGGGGGAGACTGGGGAAGGTGTGTTTGACTGGCGGGGGATGGGAGGAAAGACTAGATGGATAAGGGGGCCGGGAAAGGTGTGGACTGTTAAGGGGGAGAGTGTGGATGACTAAGGGAGGTGAGGGGAGGATGTGGATGGCTAAGGGGATGTCCAGAAAAGGCCTGGAAGGCTGAGGCGGAGGGGGAAAAGGTGTGGACCGCTAAGAAGGAGTGGGGGAAGGTCTGGATGGCGGAGGGATGGAGAGATGGCCATCAGACCCCGGAGAAGCGGCAACGAAGGCAGGCCGAGGGGGGTGGCCTCGCCCAGGCTCCCCCCAATCCACCTTCTGTGGGCGTGTGCCCGGCTGCGCGTGTGCAAGGGCCAGGCCACCAGGCCGCAGGGCCACCACTCACCCCACGACTCCCTGGTTGTAGTTCCTCCGCTTCCACGGGGTCCCGCTGTACACGCCCCCGCTGCCGTCGGCCCGGCCGCCCCCCGCGGCCCGCCCTCCGCTGGGCTGCAGCAGGCTGTAGTTGAGTCCGTAGGTGCTGGCCTTATTGTCGCGCTTCCTCTTGTTGCTGCTGCCCGAGGCCGGGTCCGCGGGCTCGGCGGCGGGGACGGCGGCAGAGGAGTGTGGGGACGAGGACGCGGAGGGGGACGGGGACGCCGAGGGGCCCGCGACAGCCCGGCGGGCCCAGGCCGCCGGCTGGTGGTGGTTGTTGTTGTTGTTGGTCGTCTCCAGGGGCAGGAAGTCCCGCTGCTCCGCGGACTGCGCGTGGCCGCCCAGCAGGCGCTCCCCGGAGCGGTACATGCCGGCCGGGGCCGGGGCCGGGGCCGGGGCCGCGCCGCCGGGGCTGCCGGTGCTGCTGCCGCTCCCGCCGGTGGCCGTGCTGCTGCCGCCGCCGCCGCCGCTCGCGCCGCCGCTGCTGTGACAGTGGTGGTTGAAGTAGAGGTTCCTCAGCCCCTGGGTCGTCTCCCAGATCTGCATCCACAGACTGTTGGACGGTCCGAGCTGCTCTGGCTGGAACCAGGCGATCCTCGGATCCATCAAACGGCGGCGGCCGCTGCCCCCGCCCCTCCCGGCCGCCCGCAGGGCCGCCGCCGCCGCCGCGCCTCAGGCGCACGCCCGGCCTCGGCGGCTGTTGCTGCTACTGCTGCTGCTGCTGCTGCTGCTGCTGCTGCTGCTGCTACTGCTGCTGCTACTGCTGCTCGGGGCCCGCCGCGGGCGGCGCGGTCGCGCAGGGAGCCCGGCCGGCGCCGGCGGCGTCGCTCCCGCCCTCGGGGGCTCCGCGGGCCCTCCCCCCCTCCCTCCGCCCCTCAGCCGAGCCCCTGTCACTGGGGTCCCCGTGCAAATGGCGGCGGCGGCTCCGGAGTAGGGCGAGCGGCAGCAGCGGCGGCGGCGGCGGAGGCGGCGGCGGGGGCAGCGGCGGGGGCAGCGGCAGCGGCGGCGGCGGCGGCGGCGGCGGCGGCGGGACGCGCCTGCTCCGTAGCGTTCTCGCTCCTCCGGCCCCGGGGCGGGGCCTCCGCCGGCTCCGCCCCGCTAGCTCCGCCCCCGCCCCGCCCCCGCCCTCCCGCACTTGCCCCGCCCCCGCCGGGCCGCGCCTCCCGGTCAGCCCCGGCGGCTGCGCCGTGCGTCACAGAGGCCGCGGTGCGGCGCGGTGGGGGGCCGCAACCGCCGGACGCAACCGTCCCCGCGCCACCTGAAGAAGGGGCCGCATGTACCTGGGCGTCCAGGTGCCCCTGATGCGCGCGCCGCCCCCGGTCTGGGTTCCCGGTCCCTGAAACCGGGCGAGGCCGGACAGACGCCGGCCGGCTCCGCAGCGAATGGATGGTCGGAGGCGCCGCCCCCACATCGTACCCTCCCCCACCCAGCGGCCTCGGGGACCCCCTCCGCTCTCGCGACCCCTCCCGAGATCTCCGCTCCAAGCCCGCCTCGGGGGAGGGAGGGGGAGAAAACGTAACCCACCCCCGAGCATGTGCTCTGGACCCTGGATGGACGCGGGCTGGGCGGGCAGCCCCGCCGCCCCCGCACCCGCGGTGCTGCGTCCCCGCGGGGGGTTTGGAGCCCCAAGCCCTGGCGGGTCTTCCCCCACCCCAGCCCAGACTGGGGAAACCTGCGCCCGCCCGCGTGGCTGGACGCGCTTCTTCGTTAAGCGTGTAAGCCGTGGGCTCAGAACCACGGTCACACACCCAAAACCCGCTTTACACACACACACGCGCGCGCGCCCGTACAGAAACGCGCACAGATGCACAGACACGGAGGCAGGCACACACGCTGCTCGGCGTGCAAAGAATCCTCACTTGCCCTCAGGTGCACCAGCAGCCATGGAAAGCTCTCCTCCGTGCAGAATTAACTTTAAGAAAACCCAAAACCTTTTAAGCCTAAAATGAGGACCATATCGTTGCCATCAGTAGAGATTTTCCACAAAGTGGTTATTTGCATGTCTTCCCAATCCCTGCGGTAAAAACGACAAGGAAAAGGGAATTGTAAGTATTTTAAATCATTAAGGAGGAAAAATAAGTGAGCACGTTTCCTCTGTGCCGTCTGAGGTTGGTCCAAGGTCCAGAATGAGTCGCTGATACCCGATTTTGGCCTTCTATTTTGGGAGCTCAATATCCTGGAGAGTTTGGGGGGTTTTGGCAAAGATGAAAAAATACTGGTCAAATTACGAAGCATTCATTGCTCTACCGTTATTCTTGCTGAGAGAATAACATGGCTATAAATAGGGAAGCACACCCCAAAAAACCCTACATCGAATTTTGGTTCATCCTATTTGTTGTTGATTTACTACAAATCAATATTAAGAGTATTCTCAGAATGAAATTAGCTCTATACTGAGAATTACAAAGCCAGAAAAGTAGTGTTATTTTTAAGGATATTCACACTGACAAATTATACAAAAATAAAGCATTGTATAGAAACAGGTTTATTTTGGGGTGCCCTGCTCTTGATCTCAGGGTTTTGAGTCCCAGTCCCAGGTTAAGTGTAGAGATTACCTAAAAATAAAAAACCTAAAAAAAAAAAACACAACAGGTTTATTTTGATGACTTCAAATTTGTTTTTTGGGGTTTTTAAGATTTTTTATTTATTTGACAGAGAGAGCACAAGCAAAGGGAACAGGAGAAGGAGAAGCAGTCTCCCTGCTGAGCTCGATCCCAGGACCCTGGGATCATGACCTGAGCGGAAGGCAGAGGCTTAACCAACTGAGCCACCCAGGCACTCCATCAAATTTATTTTAAAAAATCAAACAGAGGTGGGCGCCTGGGTGGCTCAGTTGGTTAAGCCTCTGCCTTCCGGGCGCCTGGGTGGCTCAGATGGTTGAGCGTCTGCCTTCGGCTCAGGTCATGATCCCAGGGTCCTGGGATCGAGTTCCGCGTCGGGCTCCCTGCTCCTTGGGAGCCTGCTTCTCCCTCTGCCTCTCTCTCTCTCTCTTTCATGAATGAATGAATGAATGAATGAATGAATGAATGAATAAATAAATAAATAAATAAATAAATAAATAAAATCAATCTTAAAAAAAAAAAGCCTCTGCCTTCCACTCAGGTCACGGTCCCGGGGTTCCGCCCCCATCTCAGCTGGGATCGATCCCTGCTTCTCCCTCTCCCATTCCCCGGGCTTGTGTGCTCTCTCTCGCGCGCGCTCTCTCTCTCTCTCTCTTTGTCAAATAAGTAAATAAATATTTTTAAAAAAACATCAAACAAGAGGGGCGCCTGGTGGCTCAGCTGGTTAAGCATCCAACACTTGATCTCTGCTCAGGTCTTGATCTCAGGGGCTCAAGTTCAACCCCGCATTGGGCTGCATGCTGGGTGCAGAGCCTACTTAAAAAAAAAAAAAAAAAAACCTAAGAAAATTGGAAAGCCAGGGAAAAAAGTAAACATTTTCAAGGTCCCACCATCTAGAAATAATCTCCTTGAAGATTTTGTTAAAACATTTCCAAAAATCTGTCCCTGCACATGTTATGTGTCAAGATAGACTTTTTTATTTTTACTTATTTATTTTAAACGTTATTCAGTCTTTAAAAATATTTTTTCAGATGTCCAAGAACACATTAAATGCCACTGATATGTAAGCCAAAAAAAAGTATTCAAAGTTAGTAATAGTTCATACCAGAAATTAACATTTGTTATATTTGAGAGCCCATTTATTTAAGCAAAGCTTAAAAACTACTAGTATTGGCAAAATTATCAGATGGGTTAATATAAATAAAAGAACTTTGTGAAATGTGGGCTGAGAGGCAAGATGTTACTGTTTGTTCACCTGCAGGGAATGCTAACTAGTTAGCCCCATAACACATCCATGTTTCCGAACATTCTTTCAGTAAATCTTGGTTGAATGTCTATCATCCATGCAAAACTGAGCTAATTGCTTTAGAGAGGATAAATAAGCAACCAGGGTCTTTGGCTGCCTTCCATGAATTTACTGTGTGGTTGGGGAGAAAAAAAGAGGTAAATATTTAAAAAATTGCAAGTCAAATTGCAATTTATTCAATTAATTTCAACAAATATGTCTTGAGGAAATATGTACCATTGTTGGGGATACAGCAATGAACAATACTGATGAGGTCCCTGCCTTCATGGACCTTACATTTTAGTGGGTAAGGCAAGCATGTGAGGTCAGACAGTGGTTGAGTGCTATGAAGAAAAAGCAGGCTAAAGGGATAGTGACAGTGTGCTATTTTTAGATGGGCTAATCCAGGAAGGCTGCTCTGAGGAAGTGATATCTGAGCAGGGACTTAAATGTGGCAGTGGGCCATGACCAGCTAGGGAATGATCCATCAGGCAGAGGGAATAGCAAGTGCAAAGGCCCTGAGGCAGGAATATACTTTGCATGCAAAATGGCAAGGAAATGTAATTGAGTGTTGAATGTATGCTATGGTATGAAATTGTAATGAGTCTTGAATGTCTACCATGGTATATAATTATAAAGTATTTTTGTGGAAGTTTCCTCAAAAATCATCCAGTTTAAAGTAAAACAGTAGGGAATTTTATATACACAAAAATGTATTCATTTCCCCCAACAAATCTGCAGTGTTTTGTCTCAAAATAATCTACTACTGCATTCAAAGAGATAGACTACCCTAATTTCAATAATAAATTTTGATTACTCAACCTTTTCATTTTCCTATTTAGAACAAAAGAACAGACACTTATTACAGTCTTCAAAACCATCTGCATTAAATTGATGAGCCAAAAAACACGGCTATCACAAACCCAGACATTTTGCTCCATAATCTAAAATGTCCTATTCATTCTCAGTATTCTTGTTCTTAGAGGGGAAAATGTTGAGTCAATGGTTTCAACTTGGAAGATTTACTGAAACATCAAGATTCTGCAGAGTAAAAATCGAGTGGAAAAATGAGAAGAAAGCAAGTTACCCAAGAATCAAGCAAATTTAAACATGATTTCATTGATTTATTAACTTGAATAAAACTGAAGGAAAATTGCACACACATAGTACTATATGACATCATTTTATTTAAATCTTCGGCAGTATGTGATTATATTACTTCACTCCAGAGTTAATAAGAACCACAAACAAAAAATCTTAAAGTTATTAGTATCCTCAGTGTTTGGGTTTTGAAGCATTTGCTCCAGGTATTAATAATCTTGGACTTGGGCCCCATTTACAAACTTTCCCCTTTTGCACACAATATACATCATTGTACCATGTTTTTTTCTCCCTCATGAATACAAATAGGATTCCAAGCAGGAGAATCTTTTTCAGTGACATTTCAAAATAATAGGCAATGTGGAGGCCTGTATCTTGTTCTGGACTGTCAAAATTTCTTCCAATCCTGTTTTAGAAACAAAATTGCTTAAGTTCTGTGACATTCTGGAATCTCCGGAGTGAATGTGTGTGTGTGTGTGTGTGTACACGTGTGTGTATGTTTAGGAGCTTTTTAGTATAATTTATATATTATAAAATTCACCTGTTTTAAGTGTACAATTTAATGAATGATTTTTAGTGCATTTACAGACTTATGCAGCTATCACCACAATCTGATCTTGGAATGTTTCCAACCCCAAAAAGATCTCTAGGGCTTATTTGTAGTCAATCTGTTTTCCCAACCCCATGCCCAGGCAAATACTAATCTACTTTTTATCTCTATAGATTTGCCTTTTCTGAATAACTTCTGTTTTGATTGGTGTTTCGATAAAATTTGACCATGGTATCTGCTAAAGCCCCCACAGAGAATTGCTTGCCCAGCCTAATAGCAACTAAAAACAAAATTAAAACAGTGCCAGAATGGGTGTGTTTTCTCAAATTTCTGACCAATCTGTAAAAAGTTCCAGACATTTTTCAGATTCAAGTTTATACAAGGCTGTTAAGGCAGCTCCTTCTACCATCTTTTCTCTTGTCAGGGAAATAGGTTCCTTAGCCATGAGCTTGCAAAGCAGGTGATAGTCTCCGGGCAGCCACCCTATGGGGAAAAAGCCCAGGAACTCAGCCAGGATCCAATACCCAAACAACCCTCTGCATTTTATCATTTATTTTTATTTTTTAAGATTTTATTTATTTACTTGAGAGAGAGAGTGTGAGCACGAGCAGGCGGAGGGGCAGAGGATGAGGGAGAAGCAGACTCCCCACTGAGTGGGGAGCCCAAGGCAGGGCTCAATCCCAGGACCCTGAGATCATGACCCCAGCCGACTTACCATTTCTTTCTAACACCTCACTGCAGGGCAGTCTGTGGGAGAGGGAGAAGACCCTAGATAAGGTGGTCTTGCCTAAGAAGGTGCTCACCCGCAACTGCTTTTGTCAACTGTCATTGAAATTCCATTTCTAAAGACAGAGGCTCTTACTGTCAAAATCTCACTCCAGAATGTTCTCTTGCTAGACCCTATATAACTTGAAATGCAGTTCAGACCTCCTTCTTGGAAAAGTTACTTGGTACGATTGTTAATTAAATTAATTTAAATAAACTAAATTAGTCCACATGGACTCCCCCATGTGGGTGGGTCTTATCCTATCAGTTGAGGGCCCAAATGGAACCAAAGGCAGAGGAAAGAGGAATTTGTCCCTTTTTTCCTGCCTTACTGATAGAGCTGGGCCATTTCAACTCATCTTCTCCAGCCCTCTGGCCAATATTTATACCACTGGCATTCCTGGTTCTCAGGTCTTCAGACTCAGACTCAATTATATCACTGGTTTGACTGGGTCTCCAGCTTGTGGACAGCAGACTATGGGACTTCTCAGCCTCCAAGGCACATGAGCCAATTCCTCATAATAAATATCCATATAAACCTCTACATATTGGGGTACCTGGGGGGCTCAGTCGGTTGCCTTCGGCTCAGGTCATGATCCCAGGGTCCTGGGATCAAGCCCCATATCAGGCCCCCTGCTCAGCGGGGAGCCTGCTTCTCCCTCTCCCACTACTGCTCCCCCTGCTTGTGCTTGCTCTCTCTCAAATAAACAATATCTTTAAAAAAAATCTTTACATATGGACATATATTATGTATACCATAAATTCAAATAAGTCATACATATGAAAATAAGAAGTGGGGGTGCTGCTGTAACAAATACCTAAAAATGCAGAAGTAGCTTTGGAACTGGGTAATGGGTAGAGAATGGAGTTTGAAAGTTCATGCTGGAAAAAAGTCCACATGGCATGAACAGACATTTGTTCATTCATTCATTTATAAGATTTTATTTTTTTAAAGATTTATTTATTTGAGAGAGAGAGCTCATGTGCACGAGCAAGGGGAGGGGCAGAGAGAGAGGGAAAGCAGGGAGCCCGACTCGGGGCTCTATCTCAGCCCCAATTGGGAGCCCCAATCAGGGCTTTCTCCTTGGTTTCAAAGTTTTTAATACCTAAACACATACACCCATACAACCCACACAGAACAAAACAAAATCGCCCCGTGACTTCACATTTTTAATGATTTCCAAGGTAAAACCACTCCTTCAGCACTCAAGTGCTTAGTCAGTGCTCTGCCCTCCCTGTCCAAGCAACACCTAGTCTGTTATTCATTTCCACCCGACTCCCCTCCTGGATGTTTTGTGGCAAGCCTCTTCAACAGGAGAATTGCTACCAACAGAAGTAAATATGCTTGGAATCTGTACATCATGTTTTGAGTGCCTCAAAAGGAAGCAGAAAGGCAAATTTTATTTCTGGACCTGTGTAAGCCAAGCCACAGGGTCCTTTTCTAAGGTAAAATGCACGACAAAAGGTGCCAAGCACTTCCCTTATTGTGCATCTAGCCTAAAACGCATTTCATTCAAGAAAAATTTGAATAATGTAAGTTACAGAGTTACCGTGAAGTCTGTGGACACTCTGATAGGCTTTGAAAAGTGCAGCCAAAATCTCAAGCGGCAATTTCCATGTTTGGCTGACATGCAAAAAAGCTGACTAAAAATGTGCACACTGAGGACAAATGGATAGAACCCATTACACATCAGGGAAAAGCGAGTCAGAGAGTAGAGCACACACCTGGGGAGGCCACACAGCATATTCCACAAAGAGAAGCTGCCGAGGTTACCACTTGGGAAAAAATACTGTGACATCGTGCTTGTGGAACCGTTTCCAGTCTGTAGCCTCTGATCTGCTTGGAAACTAGTCTATATAACAAATTTCTGATACACTGGAAGTCATTTCTCCTAGGGCTGGAGGGAATATTTGAGACTCGGTTATTCACTGTCCGTAATCGCGAGGGACTATGACCACAGCAACACGAGATGACTGACCTTGTTCAAAGTTCTAAAACTGGACCTGAAAACACACAACCATAATGAATGTTCAATGATTAATCAGCATCTGTGAATGGATGGCTGAAAAACAGTGAGTTACAAGACAGCATTTCTATCTAGCTTTTTAAATCATAATTAGGGGTGGGTGTGTGTGTGTGTGTGTGTGTGTGTGTGTGTGTGTATGTAAAACATTACAGTCTCATGGGTGACACTAAGGTTGTATCAGCTTGATGAATCTGTTCAAGCCACGCATCTTGCCAACATGGCTCCAAGGTCGTGACTTTGACTCCTATGAAGATCAAATGCAGCACTCATCCTCTTGGCCAAAATAACATCCTTCCCAGGAAACATTTGGATACTTAACTAATTGGTGTCTTTGCCATTCATTCATACATTCATTCATTCATTCATTCCACCATCATTTAACACTGGGGCACAAAGAGGATTAATTCAGGGGACTTGGTCACAATCCAGAGGTCCATGGGTATGTGCTTGTGTTTTCTAGTTAATATATGTCATTGTAGCCAAATCTTCTTCCCCCTGGCTGAAATGCAAGCACCTGGAGAACAGGCTGGAGGGATATATAACTCAAATGGGGCACTTGGGAGCCCCTGGAGCAGAGTGTCCTGGTGGCACATCTTTGGATTCCCAAGTGATAAGAAGGAGGAAAGAATGATCAGGGAGAATCTAGCTCAACAGATTTCAAAGAACAAAGAGGGCAAGCCCCTCCTGTCCCTACTTGTAACAGTGCTGTGGACACATAGAATCCTGTTCTAAATGGCTCAAATCCATTTTATTGTGACCAGGCAGTTGAGAAAATTTAACCGCAATGGAAGATTAGGTTCATCTATAATATTATAGGACCTATGGCCCATTTCCCCAAATCACTGTGAATTAAATATGTTACTATCAAGTAGGAGAGGCTCCCAAAATAATTTTCTCTTATTTTATTTCTTTTGTAACCATTCCAACTCATAAAATATGCAAGGAGCAAGAAAAAATGGAAAGTGCATAAGAAAGTTTCTTGAGGGGCCCCTGGGTGGCTCAGTCAGTTAAGCGGCTAACTCTTGATTTTGTCTCAGGGTCATGAGATCGAGCCCCACATTGGGCTCCATGCTGGGCGCAAAGCCAGCTTAAGGTTCTCTCTCCCTCTGCCCCTGCCACCCACCTCTAAAAAAAAAAAAAAAGAAAGAAAGAAAGAAAAGAAAAAGAAAGAAAGTTTCTTGAAATGTCCCTGTGGAGTTGGACCAGCTTTTATGTAATACCACATAATGGGCTTCCAGGGATGAAGAAGGATAAAAAAAAACTTCGTTAGAAGTCACACACACAGGGCGCCTGGGTGGCTCAGTGGGTTAAGCGTCTGCCTTCAGCTCAGGTCATGTTCCCAGGGTCCTGGGATAGAGTCCCTCATCAGGCTTCCGGCTTGGCGGGAAGTCTGCTTCTACCTCTGACCCTCTCCCCTCTCATGCTGTTTCTCTCTCTCTCTCAAATAAATAAATAAATAAATAAATAAATAAATAAATAAAATCTTTAAAAAAAAAGTCACACACACATTTGGAAAAATCTCAACTTCAAGCATCCATTTGAATTACAATGCACAAAAATCTGTGTTTCTCAGACTGATAAAGGTCAAACAGTATAATCATACCCAGTGCTAGTGAGGGCATGGGAGAAACTAGTCTTGTTCACAGTCTGTGGAAGGATAAAGTGGAGAAAAAGCTTTGGGGGACTCTTTTGGTCCTATCTATCAAATTAAAAAAAAAATTTTTTTAAGATTTTATTATCTATTTGAGAGAGAGAGGGCTAGAGCACAAGCAGGGGGAGCAGCAGAGGGAGAGGGAGAAGCAGGCTCCCCACTGAGCAAGGAACCCGATGCGGGGCTCGATCCCAGGACCCCGGGATCATGACCTGAGCCGAAGGCAGCCACTTAACCGACTGAGCCACCCAGGCGCCCCTATCTATCAAATTTAAAATGTGTATATCCTTTGACCCAGTGTATTAGTCAGCTCCAGCTGTTGTGAAAGAAAACCACAGACTCGGTGCCTTCAACAACAGAAATGTATTGTCTCACTGTTCTGGAGGCTAGAAGTCCAAGATCAAGGTGCAGTCAAGGTTGGTTTTGGGTGAAACCTCTCTTCCTGGCTTGAAGATGCTATCTTTTCCCTCTGTGCTTACATGTCCATATGCAAAAAGAGAGAGAAGTCAGGTGTCTCTTCCCCTTCTTATAAGAACAGCGGTCATACTGGGTTAGGGCTGTACTCTTATGACCTCATTTAACCTTAATTACCTCCCTAAAGGCCCTACCTCCAAATAGAGTCACATTGGGGGTTAGAGCTTTAACATATGAATGGAAGGCGGGGTCAAAAATATGGTCCACAGCACCCAGCAAAGCAACCTTTAGAAATTTATGTTGGGGACGCCTGGGTGGCTCAGCAGGTTAAGCATCTGCCTTCGACTCGGGTCTTGACGGCTCGGGTCTTAATCCCAGGGTCCTGGGATGGAGCCCCGCATCGGGCTCCTTGCTCCGTGGGAAGCCTGCTTCTCCCTCCGCCTGCTGCTCCCCCTGCTGGTGCTTCCTCTCTATCTCTCTCTCTCCCAATCTCTCTGACACATAAATAAATAAAATCTTCAAAAAGAAAGAAAAATTTATCTTGTATGTCTGCATACGTGCACACATATCTTTGAATAGGAATATTTAAAGTTGTTTTGTCTGCAGTAGCCAACATAAGCATCCATCAAGAGGGGGCTAGTTAAACAAATTAAGGTACATTCAGTCAATAAAATACTACTATGCACCTGTTAAAATGAATGAACCAGCACTAAACATGTTGACATAGAGAAATCACTAAAATGTATCATTATGGAAAAAACAAGGTGAAGAGCAGTGTGTGGAATATGATCCAATTTCTATTAAAAAAATGCTTAAGCACCAATATTTTCTTGAAGGATTTGTAAGAAACCATTGACAGTCATTAGCTCAGAGGAGTGCACTTGAGCATGGGAGGAAGCCCTTGTTTCTTCTAGCCTTTAGCACTGTGTACTTAGCCCACCCTCCCCGCTGCGGGGAGGTATGTTACTTTTGTTAAAAAATTGAGGTAAATTTCACAGAGCAAAAACTTCACCATTGTAACCATTGAAAAGTGTATGACTTAGTGATACTTTAGTACTTTCACAATGTTATGCAACCATTACCTCTATCAAGTTGCAAACATTTTCATCACCCCGAGTGGGCAGGTAGTCCTCATTCCCCCCTCCCACAGCCCTTGGCAACCACTAATCTGCTTTCTGTCTCTATGGATTTACCTATCAGGATGTTTCATATAAATAGAATCATATAATACGTGGCCTTTGTTTCTGGCTTCTTTTGCTTAGGGTAATGTTTTCTTTTTTTTTTAAGATTTATTTATTTGAGAGAGAGAGAGCATGAGCGCAGGTAGGGGCAGAGGGAGAGGAAGAGAGAGACTCTCAAGCTGACTCCCTGCCGATCACAGAGCCTGACGCAGGGCTGATCCCACAACCCCAAGATCACGACCCCGAGATCACGACCTGAGCAGAAACCTGAGTCAGATGCTCAACTGACTGAGCCACCCAGGTGAGTGGACCCTCTTTTTTTTTTTTTTTAAGTAGGCTCCATGCCCAACTTGGGGATCAAACACACAACCCTGAGATCAAGAGTCTCATGCTCTACCAACTGAGCCAGCCAGGCACCCCTAGAATCATCTTCTGGAGGTTCATCCACGTTGTAGCATATATCCCTTTTTATGGCTGTATGAATATACCACATTTAGTTTTTTCATTCATCCATTAATGAACATTTGGGTTGTTTCCTTGTGGTTATTGTGAATAATGCTGCTATGAACATCTGTGTACAAGTTTTTATTTGAATACCTGTTTTCAGTTCTTCTGGGAGTGGAATTGCTGGCTCATTGGGTAATTCTATGTGTAATTTTTTGAGGATGAATGTTGGTTTTTCTTGTGTTTAAATATTTAATTTCATTCTATAAATGAAACTGTATAGGACAGAACCTTGAAAGATCTTTTAGTACAGTCTCTAGAATAAATGGACATTGACAATGGACATTATTTATCTAAATTAAAACAGTAACTTGAATTTAACAATATATTTTGCCTTAGGGCCTATTAGATGTCTTGTATAAAATGGACACTCCAATGTTCCTGCTATTGAAAACAGTGTATCTCAAAAGCATATAAGCATTCTTTCGATAACACTAGTATCCTTAGACAAAATACAATGCAATAAGTAGTAATTACTCTAACTTTAGAGATATTGTTGGTTCATTCAAAAAATAACTGTTGACCACTTCTCACCTAGTTGGATTGTTGTTATAAAGAATACTGAAGTTAACAAATGTTGTCCAATATCTGAAGAAGTTGCAACTTTTGTGCACTGCTGGTGGGAAGGTAGGATGGTACAGCTGCTATGGAAAACAGTATGGTGGTTCCTCAAGAAATTAAAAATAGAGCTACCATATGATCCTGCAATTCCATTTCTGGGTATCTACCCAAAAGAACTGCAATCAGAGACTTGATTATACATATACATGTTTATAGCATCATTATTCACAGCCAAGAGGTAGAAACAACCCAAGTATCCACCAACAGATGAACGGATAAACAAAATGTGGTGTGTATCTCTCTATATAGATAGAGATAGCTATATGGAAAAATCACATTAAACACACACACACACACAACAGAATAATATTCAGCCTTAAAAAGGAAGGAAACTGGGGCGCCTGGGTGGCTCAGTCGTTAAAGGTCAGCCTTCGGCTCAGGTCATGATCCCAGGGTCCTGGGATCGAGCCCCGTATTGGGCTCCTTGCTCAGCGGGGAGCCTGCTTCTCCCTCTGCTTCTACCTGCTACTCTGCCTTCTTGTGCTCTCTCTCTCTGTCAAAAAAAGAAAAAATCTTAAAAAATTAAATTAAATTAAAAAAAAGAAGGAAACTCTGGGGTGCCTGGGTGGCTCAGTTGTTTAAACACCCCACTCTTGATTTTGGCTCAGATCGTGATCTCAGGATCGTAAGATCAAGGCCCGCACCTGGGTGGGCACTCGGTGGGGAGTCCACTTCGGATTCTCTCCCTCTCCCTCTGCCCCTCCCACCGGGCTCTATCTCTCTGTCTCTCTAAAATAAATAAATAAATCTTTTTAAAAAAGGGAAGGAAACTCTGATACATGCTGACATGAATGAACCTTGAAGACAGGATGTTAAATGAAATAAGCCAGTAGCAAAACAATATTATATGATTATATGATTCCACTTATACGAGGTACCTGGAGTAGTTAAATTCATAGAGACAGAGAGTAGAATGGTAGCTGCCAGGGGCAGGGGGAGGTGGGGAGGAGGCAGTTAATGTTTAATGGGGACAGAGTTTCAGTTGGGGAAAGTGAAAAAAGTCCTTGAGATGGATGATGGGGATGGTTGCACAACGTGAATTTCCTTGATGCCACTGAACCATACACTTTAAAAAGGGTAAAATGGCAAATTTATGTTGTGTATATTTTACCACAGAGAAAGGAACATACACATACACACAAAAGTAAAAAAACTAGTACTGAAAAAAACTAGTGAGCCACCACTAAGGGCAGCGAGGGTATAACAGTGAACGAAACATAGAAAACATAGTTCTTGCCTTTATAGAGCTTACTATCTAGCAGGGGAGACAGGGACAAATAAAAATTCAATATGCAAAGGCTCCTGGTGGGCTCAATCGGTTGAGCGACTAACTTGTGATTTTGGCTCAGGTCACGATCTCGGGGTCATGAGATCGAGCCCCACGTTGGGCTCTGTGCTCAGCGTGGAGTCTACTTCGCCCTCTCCCTCTCCCTCTGCTCCTCCCCACCACTTGTGTTCTCTCTTGCCCTCTCAAATAAATAAAATTTATTAAAAAAATCAATATGCACACACACACACACTTAGATCCACATATATATGTATCTTTATAAAATCATAGTTTCTTTTTAAAATATAGATGTGCATTTTTTTCTGCAACTTTCTTTTCACTCCACCACCTTAGATCTCTCTCAGTGTTGTGACTGAGTGACTACTTGCCTCCCTCTTTTAATTCTGTACAGAACTGCACACGAAACTACACTGTAGTGACTTAGCCATGCCGCTGTGAGAGGGACATTTAGGTAGTTTGCAATCTTTTGCTGATATAAACACTGCTCTGAGGAAGATCTGCAGAAAAGCTCATGTCATTCTACCTCTTAAAAGCAGGTCTTCTAATAACAACTTATGTTTACATTTTAAATTAACCCCCCAGGCCTATCCAAGCAATCATCAAGGTGAGCCCCCCTTGAGAGATGCACAAAGGGAGGCACAATTTGAATAAACGAGTTCTTACATTTTTTTAATGCCTGTTGTCTCTCCCAAACGAACACACTGTTTTTCAAACCAGGGTATATTGCTCTGATTTTCCACTATCTCATTTCATCTCGTTCCTGTTAAGTAAAAACTTAGCAATTGCCTTATCAGCTGCACTTTCACACGTAGTTCAGCAAGAATTTCCATCTACACATTCATAGATTAGATCTTGAAACTTAGCCTTGAAGTTAGTTGTTTGGACCTCAGGACCCAAACCCTGGCATCTTTGGGTTTTGAGTTTTAGGGTGAAAGATCTCCCTCTTGAACTGGCTTCCCGTGTAACTGGCAGCAACATGACAAATGTGGGGAGTGCCATCATATTTTTCCACTAGAATTTTTTAACATGTTGCCTTCCCACTTCAAACAACTATATTGTTCTGATCCTGAGTAGACCGAAATGTCATTTAATGTAGCATCAAATTATTTTCTCCTAAACAGAGATGTAAACTGACTTCAGCAATTTTTGATATCTGAAGGAAATTGGTCTGATAAATGGAAATGACAATTCTCTTCTATCCTAAGGCGAGAAATCTAAGATAATCGCCTTGCACATTAACTAACATTATTCCACCAGTATGGCTAACGCACAAAGACATTACACACCCAGAATAGAAATTTATGAACTTCCAAATCTTACACATACATGCACAATCTTCCTCTCCCTAAAACACAACTTTAATATGTCTTGTGTTGCTTTGGGTTCTCCTGGAAGCAGACACTGAGCCAGGGGTCAAGGGCAAGCAGTTTATGTGGCAGGTGATCCCAGGAGACACCAGTGGGGTGAGGGGAAATCAGATCAGGAAGGGAGGGCAGCAACAAAGACCTGTTTTCCAACAGGGTCCCAGCGTGAGTAACTAAGACTTAATCCTGGAGAACTCTGGGACTTCAGAGTCTCCCCATGGAGGGGGTTAGAGTGCTGGGTATTTATACGCTTCTTCCTGCCAGTCACTGATGGAGGGATTTTGGTGGGGTGGGGTTCGGGGGGATTTCATCCATTCCTTATACTTCTGAGCTGTCATGCTGGGGCCAAAATCCTCAAGCAAGGAAATTTGGGGACTGGCAGCTGGAAGTCCCGCCAATGTGGTAAGGATGAGAGTAGATGTGCACAAGGCAGCATTGCCACATCTTTCTTCCTGAAACTTCTAAGTAAAATTAATGGCATCTTTTCTTCTTTTTCCTCCAGAATTTATTCAGCTGTCCATGTCATTACACATATCAGAGACACTCACAGGTCTTCCATTGTCTACAGGGTCTCTGCAAGCCCCCCACCCAACACACACACACACACACACACACACCCCACAGACACGGAGGAACAGTGACTCCCTCACCTCCCATCTCCCTCAGGAAAGAGCATGGTGAGCACTACAGAACATGCAGCTTCCAGACGTCCGGGTTCTTTCTAAAGCCCTCTTTAAAAATCGGGAACACAGGAGGTTCCTTAGGTTTCTGGTTGTCATTTTTCTTTCCAAATGTTAACAGAAGAAATTTGGGCCAATTTATGGAATTAAAAATACAATGTTCTAAATGTATATGTCAAATGGTGTTAAGTACTAAAGAAGAAAAATACAGCAGAGAAAGGGGGTATATATATATTTTTTTCTTTTTACCCTTTAGTGATGCAAACTCTAGGATCTTGTGCACACACAAGTACTCAAATATTCAGCATTGCCTGTAGCAGCAAAAGACTAGAAACAATCTAGACATCCGTCTACGTAAGAAACATTCATGTGTCTCACAAATATTAACTCACTTAACCCTCAAGAACAAACCTGTTCAGTAGCATGGTCATTATTCATTATTCCCTTTTTCAGATATGAAAACCGAGGCAAGAAATTCAGTCATTTGTCCAAGTTTATACAGGGAGGAGGGGGTAGGGTCAGGATTCGAACCCACACTATCTGGCTCCAGAGTCTAATCTCTTGAGCTGGATGCATGGCTGCCTCACTCTCTAAGGGAAAACTAATTAAATTATGATTCCAACACTTCAGTGGAATTCTATGGAGCTGCTGAAAAGAATGGGGGCAGTTCTGTACGTGTTGATATGGAAAGACCCCTAAGATATTAACGAACAACATCAAGGTCTTGGAACAGTATAAAGAAGTTATCATTTGCATCCCAAATGGGAGAACACGGATATGTGCTTTGTTATGCAAAGAGCATTTCTGAAAGGACACATGCAAAACCAGTAAGGGTACTTTTCGGAGAGAAAATGGAAGACACAAAAACTTTTCACGGACTTTGTCTGGCAGTCTTTTGTTTACCATACACATGTACTACCTGTTTTATAAGTTAAATATAACTTTAAAAAATTGGAAGGAATTATAACTTCTTTTAAGATTTTATTTATTTAGGGGTGCCTGGGCGGCTCAGTTGGTTAAGCATCTGCCTTCGGCTCAGGTCATGATCCCGGGGTCCTGGGATCGAGCCCCGCGTCGGGCTCCCTGCTCAGCGGGGAGTCTGCTTCTCCCTCTCCCTCTGCCTGCCTCTCTGCCTACCTGTGCTATCTGTCAAATAAATAAATAAAATCTTTAAAAAAAAGATTTTATTTATTTATTTGAGAGAGAGAGATGGCGAAAGAGAGCATGAGCAGGGGCAGGGGAGGGGGAGTGCATGAGCAGGGGGAGTTTTATATAGTAAAACTAACTTTTTACTATATAAAAGTTAAGTATAACTTTAAAAAATTGGAAGGAATTATAACTTCTTTTAAGATTTTATTTATTTATTTGAGAGAGAAAGAGATAGCGAAAGAGAGCATGAGCAGGAGCAGGGGAGGGGGAGATCGAGACCTGGGACTCGATCCCAGGACCCTGAGATCATGACCTGAGCTGAAGACAGACACTTAACTCACTGAGCCACCCAGGCGCCCCATAACTTCTTTTAATAGAGCAATGGAAAATGTCATGTGTTGAATTTTCCAGAACTTACTTTACCTTGTAATTCAAGGTAAAAGACCAAAAGTGAAAAGTTCCATATCTTTCATTGGCTTTAAATTGAGGGGAGGGGGGTAATTTATCAGGGTATTTTATCAAACTGTGAAATTAAATTCATGTGTAAATGTTAGTGAAAATAATTGCATAGTATGGTCGATTTCATTAGAGTGTATAATGTTTTAAAGACTGTGACAGGGGCGCCTGGGTGGCTCAATCAGTTAAGTATCTGCCTTTGGCACAGGTCATGATCCCAGGGTCCTGGAATTGAGCCCCACATCAGGCTCCTTGCTCAGCGGGGAGTCTACTTCTCCCTCTGCCCCTCCCCCCACTTGTGTTCTCTATCTCTAAAATAAAATCTTTAAAAAAAAGACTGTGATGATTTTAAACATTTTCTGACTCTGTACACTAATCTTTGAAATAAAAAAGGGAAAAAAGGCAGGCAACTATTTCAAACAGCTTTGTGAAGTCATTTTGGCTCCATGTCCTGTACCCGTTCCACTGTCCGCAATTTAAAATCTGATGGCCCTAAAAATGATCCACTATTCCTATTAATAGCATTTATTTTATTTTTTTAAAGATTTTATCCATTTATTTGACAGAGCGAGAGAGCACAAGCAGGGGAAACAGTAGAGGGAGAGGGAGAAGCAGGCTCCCCGCCAAGCAGGGAGCCTGATGCGGGGCTCGATCCCAGGACCCTGAGATCATGACCTGAGCCAAAGGCAGACACCCAACCATCTGAGGCACCCAGGCGCCCCAATAGCATTTATTTTAAAAGATCTTCATTTCAGGATGCCTGGGTGGCTCAGTCAGTTAAGTGTCCGCCTTCAGCTCAGGTCATGATCCCAGGGTCCTAGGATCAAGTCCCACATCGGGCTCCCTGCTCAGCGGGAAGCCTGCTTCTCCCTCTGTCTGCCACTCCCCCTGCTTCTGCTCTGTATCTCTCTCTCTGACAAATAAATAAAATCTTAAAAAAAACCAAAATCTTCATTTCTTCCTGTTTTACTTGAATAACTTTGTCTTTTATGTTAAATAAACTCAAGAAATTGGTCCCTACAAATGCCAGTAGCAAAGTATGTTTCCTGAATTCATACTAAATGGAAGTAATTAAAGAAGCTCCCTTATTTAAAAAGAATTTGTTCTTTTCATGGACAGGCATACATCACTGAAAATGTTAAAATTTTAGGGCAGCTGTGTTCTCAAAATTAGGATTCCTATGTAAGATTAGGGAGGATAAAAATATATTTAAGCAAATATTGGAAACCACTTGCTTATAATTTCTCACTCTGCATAGAAAAAGGATAACTCAAGTTAATTCTGTTCATTAAAATAAGAAAATGCTCAATTAAGTGGGCCAAAATAGTTTCAATTAAAGATATAAATTTCTCTAATTGGGACAAAATTTGAGAATCTCCTACTATATAAAGACATAACATTTTTTTGGTCAGTAAAACTAAGATGAACTTGTTTATTTATTTATTTAGATTTTAAAGATTTTATTTAGGGGCACCTGGGTGCCTCAGTAAGTGTCTGCCTTCCGCTCAGGTCATTTGCTCGGAGTCCTGGGATCGAGCCCCCCATCGGGCTCCCTGCTCAGTGGGGACCTGCTTCTCTCTCTCCTGCTGCTCCTCCCCCACTTGTGTTCTCTCTCTCAAATAAATAAAATCGTTTTAAAAAAAAGATTTTTTATTTGTTTTAGAGAGAATGGGAGAGAAAGTATGAGCGGGGGGAGGGGCAGAGGCAGAGGGAGAAGCAGACTCCTGATTACCCTGAGATCATGACCTGAGCTGAAGGCAGATGCTTAACTGACTGAGCCACCCAGGTGCCCTGAACGGTGAAATGTTTTTTAAACTACAGTGAACTTTTAACTGGAAAGGGGGACAAGATAAAAAGCGCAAGACCCAAGACCTGGAAACTCTCAATGCTTCTTACCAACAGAAGTAGTAAGTGGGCCTTAAGGCATAGGAGGAAAAAAAACCAACATCTTTAAAAAAGGAAATTAAAATTTCCTAGGGAAATGCTTCCTCAGCTCAAACTACAGGTATGTTCCACCTAACTTGGGCCTGAGTTTCCCATCTCAAGAAATAGACCATTATTTGATTAGTTCCGGAAGCTGGAAACCAGGTGCCCTCCTGGGATTTTCTTTTGCTCTATTCTCCACATCCAATGCATCACCCATTCATTCATCTATTCGCTGAGAGTAAATGAGCAATTGTGACTCCATCCCTCAGCTGCTCTTTGTCTCTTTTTGCCCTTGACAAGTCCCCCCAAAGACTCTCTCCCCAGCAGCTTCCCTTCCCTGCCTCACATATTCCCCATCCACGTCCCTAAACCGGTAGACCTTCATCTCTCTTCTTAGCAGACCTTAACCCTTATTCCACACGATTGGCCCCATCCACCTTCTGAAAGCACTCCCTGACCATTCACTTTTCTGATTTTCTCCGACGTCCCAGGGTCACTCCTTCTGTGTTTCCCTTCCGGTTCATCCTCCAACCAGGCCACCAAATACTAGATTTCTCCAAGGCTTGGTCTCAGTCGTCCTTCTGTTCTCTTTTTACTTCTTTCTAGACTAGTAGTTCTCAAAGTGTGTTCCACAGATCCTTTGAGGGTCTCACAAGGTCAAAACTACTTTTGCAACAATACTAACGTGTGATTTGCCTTTTTCACCATGTTGACACATTGGCTTGTGGGCACAAAAGCAATGGCTCATAAAACTGCTGGTGGTTCCTATGAATCAAGGCACTGACACCAAACTATACCAACAGTCATTGTGTTCTTCCCTATCATGCACTTACAGAAAAAAGAGCTGCACTGAAGGGGCATCTGGGTGGTTCAGTCATTGGGCATCTACCTTTGGCTCAGGTCATAATCTCAGGGTCCTGGGGTCGAGCCCCGCATCGGGCTCCCTGCTCCGCAGGAAGCCTGCTTCTCCCTCTCCTACTCCCTCTGCCTGTGTTCCTTCTCTCACTGTGTCTGTCAAATAAATAAATTAAAAAAAAAAAAAAGAGAGAGAGCTGCACTGAAGAAGGTGTTTGATGGGGACACCTGGGTGGCTCAGTCAGTTAAGCATCTGCCTTCAGCTCCGGTCATGATCCCTGGGACCTGGGATCGAGCCCCGCATCAGGCTCCCTGCTCAGCTGGAAGCCTGCTTTTCCCTCTCCCTGCCCCCCATTCATGCTCTCTCTCTCAAATAAATAAATCTTTAAAAAAAAAAAAAGGAATGTGTTTGACGTTGTATGTTAAGTATACTGAAAATTTTTTTAAAATGCACTTGATGAATTAGTAAAAATATTAAATTTTATTAAACATTCACTCTTGAACATACCTTTCCATATAGATATGTTATTCTAGCACGTTTAATAAAAAGACCATTATTTCTTTATAATTTGGCACCTTAGTGGAAAAGCAATTTACCATATAATTATGGGTCTATTTCTGGACTTTTAATTTTGTTCTTCTGATCTCTGTGTCTTGCCTCAATCACTATAGTTTTACAGTAAGTCTTAAAATCAGGTAGTATAAGTTCTCCAAATTTGTTTTTTTTAGAAAGCTGTTTTGGTGGGGCGCCTGGGTGGCTCAGTCATTAAGCGTCTGCCTTTGGCTCAGGTCACGATCCCAGGGTCCTGAGATCGAGCCCCACATCAGGCTCTCTGCTCCGCGGGAAGCCTGCTTCTCCCTCTCCCACTTCCCCTGTTTGTGTTCCCTCTCTCACTGTGTCTCTCTGTCAAATAAATAAATAAAATCTTAAAAAAAAAAAAGAAAGCTGTTTTGGGGACACTGGGTGGCTCAGTCGGTTAAGCATCTGCCTTTGGTTCAGGTTATGATCCCAGAGTCCTGGGATCAAGTCCTGCAAGGACCCCGCTTCTCCCTTTGCCTGCCACTCCCTCTGCTTGTGCTTTCTTCCTCCCTCTCTTTCTGACAAATAACTACAATCTTAAAAATAAATAAAATTAAAAATAAATAAATAAATAAATAAATAATTTTTTAAAAGCTGTTTTGGATATTCTAAATCCTTTGCATTTCCACATAAGTTTTAGACTCAACTTGTCAATGTCTACAGAAAAGTTTGCTGAGATTTTGATTGGGATTGCTTTGAATCTATAGATCAATGTGGGGAGAAATGTCATCTTCCAATCCATGCACATGGTATATTTCTCCATTCATGTAGGTTTTAATTTCTCTCAACAATGTTTTGTAGTTTTCAATGTACATGTACTATATATCTTTTCAAGATTTATTTTAGAAAGTGAGGGGGGGCAGAGAGAGAGAAAGAATCCTGAAGCAGACTCCCTGCTGAGCATGGAGCCCAAGACCAGGTTGGGGCGGGTGGGGGGGGGCTGATCCCAGGACTCTTGAGATCATGACCTGAGCCAAAATCAAGAAATCAAGAACCCCAGCTGCTTAACCAACTAAGTCGCCCAGGCACCCCTATACTGCATATCTTCTATAAATTTATTCCTACATACATTTTTGGATGCTAACATAAATACGATGCTTATCTGACCTTCTTTTTGGATTCTTCATTGCTTATAGAAATACAACTGACTTTGGTATATTGATCCTGAATCCTGTGATCTTGCTAAATTTACTAATTCTTTTTTTTTTAAAGATTTTATTCATTTATTTGAAAGAGAGAGCACAAGCAGGCAGAGTAGCAGGAGAGGGAGAAACGAGCTCCCCGCTGAGCAGAGAGCCCGACATGGAGCTCGATCCCAGGATCCTGGGATCATGACCCGAGCCGAAGGCAGACGCTCAACCTACTGAGCGACCCAGGCGCCCCTAAATTTACTAATTCTGGTAGCCTTTTTGTATGTTTGGGTTTTTTTTTTAAAGATTTTATTTATTTATTTGACAGAGAGAGAGGACAGCGAGAGAGGGAACGCAAGCAGGGGGAGTGAGAGAGGCAGAAGCAGGCTTCCTGCCGAGCAGGGAGCCCAATGAGGGGCTCGATCCCAGGACCCTGAGATCATGACCTGAGCTGAAGGCAGACGCTTAACGACTGAGCCACCCAGGCGCCCCTTTTTGTATGCTTTTAAGGACTTTCTACATACGTGTCAACTGCAAATAAAGGCAGTCTCATTTCTTCCTTTCTGGTACATATGTCTTTTACTTATTTTTATTTTTTCTTTATTACATTGGTTAGGATTTCCAATATGATACTGGATAAAAGTATTCAGAGTGGAAATCCTTGCCATGCTTCTGATCTTAGGCAAAAATAATTCAGTCTTTCACCGTTAAGTATGATGTTGGCTGTAGGTTTTTTGTAGATGTTCTTCAAAAGGTTGAAAAAAATCTCCTTCTATTCCTAGTTTGCTAAGAGCATTAGCCTTTTTGTCGAATGCTTTTTCTGCATCTATTAAGAGGGTCATACGATTTCCAGGTCCACTCTGTACAAGTAGCAGAAAATGTGAATCAACTGGTTTAAACCATAATGACTTTTTTAATCTCATAAAAAATCCAATGAAGGGGGTGGTTCCCTCCTGTCCGTGGCTGAAAGATGGCTCCAGTAGCACTGCTTTTGCATTCAATCTGTTGCAATATGTTATGATTGAAGTATAGGAGGGAAGTCTAGATTCACACAGATATGATCAATATAAGCCAATCACGGTAATTCCATCCCCCTTATCATAGTGGTAGAAGTAGGGTATTTGACCCAATTCTGGCTGCTGATAAAGTGCTGATACAGCAGACTGACTGCATGCTGACCAATCCTGGCTCCTCTTTTGGGGTACAGACTAAGGCGACATTTCTCAGCCTCTTCTGCTGTTAGAGTGAGGTGGGGAACTAGTGTTGGCCAATGGAATGTGGGCAGAAATAAGAGTTGCCACTTCGGAGCTTGGCCCTAAAATTTCAAGTGAGATCCTTGGGTCACTCTTCTACTCATCCATAAGGCTAAAAGGACTGGACTCCAATATCATGGAAGCATGTAAAAGAAGGATCCTAGATCCTCGAGGGAGCCACCCAACTTGCATGGAACTGTGATGTGAGTGGGAAATAAATTTTTATTGTGTTAAGCCACTTGGTCATTCAGATTGTTTCAACATATAACATAAAGTACTATGACTGATACAGAGAGATCTGCTGTGAGGGCTTCTGGGACAGGTATTCAGCTCCTAAAGAGACAGAAGAGGAGGGCGCCTGGGTGGCTCGGTTGGTTAAGCATCTGCCTTCAGCTCAGGTGATGATCCCGGGGTCCTGGGCTCCCCGCTCAGCAGGGAGTCTGCTTCTCCCTCCCCCTCTGCCGCTCCCCCTACCACTCGTGCTCTCCCTCTCTCAAGCAAATAATAAATCTTTTTTAAAAAAGACACACACACACACAATGAGGAGAAAGTCCCCTTTCTGGCTCTGGACCCTAATGTCTCTAGACGTCTTCCAACCACAAAAGGGAGCTAGAGCCCGTGTGCTGAAGAAGGCAAAGCAAAAATGTGGGAAGAGACTGGATATTTGATGATGCTAATGAGCTGCTGAATCAACCAGCCCTCTCACCGGATTTTATGTGAACTAGTAAGTTCATTACAATCTAAGACGTGGATCTTAGAAATGTGGATCCACATTTTCTGTTGTTTGCACTCAAAAACATCTTCTCTGATACTTAAATCAAAAACTCATTGGTTTTCCCCCAGCTTGCTCCTCTTCTGGTGTTTCCTATTTTGGTAAATGGTTAACACCATCCAACAAGTTATGTAAGCCAGAAACCTGACTCAACCCTGATGCTTCCCTCCATCTTACTGTTTTCCCCCTTGTGTCTAATCCATTACCACCTGCTGTTGTATCTTTCTACTTCATCAATACCACACTGATCAGAACCAACACCATCGATCTCCCAAACCAGCCCAGTAACCTCCTGGGTGGTCCACCTGCTTCTCCTCTGGCTCACCTCTGATCTTTTCTTCATACTGCAGCCAGAGCAGAGGTTTCCAAAATTTTAGTCTGATCATATCATCCCTCCTCTCTATTCCTCTCTCTTAAAAAATATTTGAGGGACTTCATTTTCCCATTGCTTGTAGGATAAAGATGTAACATCTTAAAAACCCTGGCAGTCAGACCCCCACCTGCCTCACTGGTCACACCTTACAATGAACACCTACCACACGAGAGCTTCTACTGACCCCTCATCCTTGTCTCACTCTCGCTGGCCCCAGGATCTTTTTATATGCTGTTACCTCCCTCTGGAAACAATTCTCCCTGCTTCGTCCCCCAGTTAACTGCTTCTATCACTTCTCCAGGTCTTTCCTGGTCTCCAGTGTGGCCTCATAGCTTCACGTACTCTCTTTGTAGCACTTGTCACTTGTAATTTTACATAGATTCTGTCTCCTACTAGCCCCTAAGCTCTCTAAGACAAGAACTGTATTTGCTTACCTTAGTGTCCTCAATAGCTAGCAGAATGCCCAGCACACAGGAGCTTCAATAAATCTGATCAAGAATGAAGTGCTATATATGAAGAAAGGGTAAATATATGGTACAAGATGCTCTAAGTGTCTAGAACACTGACCCCTGATCTTGTCTAAATGGTTAGAGAAAGTTTCCCTGTGGGAATTACTGATTGAATTTTTTTTTAAAGATTTTATTTTTAAGTAATCTCTACAACTAACGTGGGGTTCCAACCCACAACTCCAAGATCAAGAGTCTCATGCTCTATTGACTGAGCAAGCCACATACCCCTGAACTGAGTTTTGAAGGATGACTCGGAGTTAACCAGATGAAATAGGAAAAGAAGCCCAGCAATGGGTATGCATATGCATGTGATGCAAAGGAGCAGGGCACTGCTCAAGCCACTGAATAAAGGGCAGAATGGCAGACGCTTACTGAGTGAGGCAGAGAACAGAGCAGGAGACCAGAGGGCCAAGCAGAACCAAATGACATAAGGAGTTGTGGGTTGGATAATCATATCATTTAATGTCAAAACTGGAGCACTTGCTTTTTCAGCCTTTTACATATTAGTTTCCTACGTTTTCATTTTCGTATCATTTCAAACAATGAGAAGTTGCAAGAATAGTTCAGAGAAGTCCCATGTACCCTTTCCCAATTTACTACTTGTTTACCTTTTGCCCTGTTTGCTTTATTATTCTTTCTCTCTATGTTTATATATAAATTTTTTTTCCCTGATTCATTGGAGAGAAAGTCAGAGACTTCCTGTCCCTTTACAAGGATATTCTCGTCTATAAATAGTGATCGAATTAGGGAATTGAATATTGATACATTGCTGTTATCTAGTCCACTTTGCAAATTCAACTTGGTCAGTTGTGTGTTTTGTTCATTATAATTCATTATAGCTGTTTCTATCCTGGCCCCACACCCAATCCCGGATCTCACACTATCCCATCAATTCATTTTGATATTCATCCAGGGTCGTCTTGGCGGTCAGAGTCCTGTCGATAATTATGCTGGGCTAACAAGCACAAATCTGGACTCTATCAGGCAAACCTGGCCCAGGGGTCATGCTACTTGCAGGATATGGTGAGGATTTTAAACTTTATAGCTTGTGGGTAATGGGAACCATTGAAGTGATCGAGCATAAAAGCAAGGAAGACTTGAGTAAGTTCATGTTTCAAAAAGACTACTTTCACTCCATTGTGAAGAAAAAATAACATGGGGGCAATATTTGTGTAATAAATAAATGTTGAGTGAATAAACACATTAAGAAACAACTGCATCTAGAATTGCTCAGAATACTTTCTGACTCAAAGCTTGAAGAGTAACCAATGCAATACAAAATTGCAATTCTCAGCCTGATATCCAAGCATAAGTCAAAAAAATCCATAAACATTCTGAACTCCAATGCAGGTATGCACATGTGGTGGTTTCAAAATATCTACCAGGGCGCCTGGTTGGCTCAATTGGTAGAGCATGCAACTTTTTTTTTCTCTTTAAATATTTTATTTGAGAGAGAGAGAGAGAAGTAGTGGGGTGAGGGGCAGAGGGAGAAGCAGGCTCCCCACTGAGCAGGGAGCCTGACACAGGGCTCGATCCTGGGACTCTGGGATCATGACCCAAGCTAAAGGCAGATGCTTAACTGACTGAACCACCCAGGCACCCGGAGCATGCAACTTTTGATCTTGGAATTCTAAGTTCAAGCCCCACATTGGGTGTAGAGACTACTTAAAAATCTCAAAAAAAAAAAAAAATTATATATATATATATGTATGTATATATGTCTACTGATTATTTGATATCCCACCCTTCAAGAAGTGGAACTTAATTTTCCTCCATCTGAGTGTGCACTGGACTGTGACTTACAACAAAGAAAATGTGGCAGAGGTGATGGTGCGTCACGTCTGAAACTAGCTTTCTCCTCTCTCGGATACTGACTCTGGGGGCAGCCAGGTGCTATGTCATGATGACACTCACAGTGAGGAACAGAGGCCTCCTGCCAACAGCCATGTAAGCGAGCCACCTCGGAAGAAATCTTCCAGCCCCGGTCAAGACTTCAGTGGACTGCAACCATGGCCAACATCTTTACTGCAACCCTTGTAAGACCCTGAGGAAGAGCCACCCAGTTAAGCTGCTCCTCAATTCCTGACCCAAAGAAACTGAGAGAAAATAAATTTTGGTATTTTAAACTACCAATTTTGGGGTAATTTGTTACACAAAAGATAACAAATGCGATGCATTTAGCTGAGGAGTCTATGATTCTCAGTAAAATTAATGACCTGAAAAGGGTAAGAATTCCTACTGTAAAACAAGTACTGGATTTTTAAAAATCTTTGGTGCTCATCCTATAGCTTCTATGGGTCTATATTTTATACAAGTTTGGGATTAGGTTCAACAAATGAGAAGATTCTATTTTCCAAACTACTGGAAGACTCAAAAGAATGTTTAAAAATGCTGTAGGGGCGCCTGGGTGGCTCAGCCACTTAAGCGTCTGACTTGGTTTCGGGCTCAGGTCATCTCAGGGTTGTGAGATGGAGCCCCACATCAGGCTCCGTGCTCAGTGGGGAGTGTGCTGGAGACTCTCTCTCCCCCTTTCCCTTTGCCCTTCCCCCCACTCAAGGACTTTCTCTTACTCTCTCTAAAATAAATAAATCTTTAAAAAAAAGAATAGAACCAGCTGAGAAAAGGAAACTTTACCCCAACCTATCAAACTAAGATCGAACAGAATATCCAGTAGAAATGAAGTACTTTTTCATTTTATAAGAAGAAACATCTACCATTAGACCTAACCATGATTCTGACATAACAATATATCCATAAATTACTGTTAAAGAAAAAAAATCCAAGTTATAGAACATGATGCTCCCATTATAGAAACAGTGTATTCATATATGCATAGATGGGTAAGTCCAGAAAAACTTCTAGAAAGATACAGTACTAATCAGGGATTTTTCGGCTATAACCAGCAAGAACTCATCATGGCTATCAAAAAATAAAGTTTATTATAAAATTCTAGGGAAGGTCACAAAACTGAGGAGAGAGGAGGAGGATCAGTTTCTGCAAGTGGACAGGAAATGGTAGCCACAGGGCACCAGGGACCCAGGGCAGCCACAGGAATGGTCTAAGAAGAAGCTGCCCCAAAAAAGAAGACACCATTTGGCCACAGGCCTCTCGATGCCACCACAAATATGCAAACTAACCCTTGACATGTCTTTGGTTCCACAACATTCTAAGTCCTTTGGCAGAATCATCCAAAAAAACAAGAATTTCTTTAGTAACAGACACTTTCGGTATCACGGTCTACTTAGAAGACTTATTTCGAAGCAGTAAGAGATGATGACAGACATTCTTTTGGAGGGAACAGATTGTATGGATTAGCTAGGTACGAGAAATCCGTATTTTATAAAAATAAAATGGCAGAGAAAGGGAGTCCTCTGCCAAAAGTGGATGTTTAAAATACTATAGAGGGCGCCTGGGTGGCTCAGATGGTTAAGCGTCTGCCTTCGGCTCAGGTCATGATCCCAGGGTCCTGGGATCGAGTCCCGCATCGGGCTCCCTGCTCCTTGGGAGCCTGCTTCTCCCTCTGCCTCTCTCTCTCTCTCTCTCTGTCTTTCATGAATAAATAAATAAAATCTTTAAAAAATAAAACAAATAAAATACTATAGAGCAATTTTACTATTGTTGCTGAAAAGAAAGAATTTCTGTATATTGTGAAGTGAGTTCTAAAACTGCTCATGTGCTACATATTGGGTAAATACAATCAGATACCGGTCCATGCAATTTCAAAAAGGCAGGAAGCAAGCCTACAACAGAACTGGGGGAACAGGACCGCTGAAGAGATAAGGACCCTCCCTTATCTTGACAACTCAAAGGTATTTCTTTGAAAGGCTAAATAAGAGCAAAAGATAAAATGCAAATAAGGAAATGTAATTAAATGACTGATATTTCAAAATCAATTCTATCATAGGGCGCCTGGATGGCTCAGTTGTTAAGCGTCTGCCTTCAGCTCAGGTCATGATCCCAGGGTCCTGGGATCGAGCCCCTGCATCGGGCTCCCTGCTCCGCGGGAAGCCTGCTTCTCCCTCTGCCACTCCCCCTGCTTGTGTTCCCTCTCTCGCTGTGTCTCTGTCAAATAAATAAATAAAATCTTAAAAAAAAAAGTCAATTCTATCTTAAAATAAAATGAGTTTCCATCTTAAAGCCCCCTCCCCCAAAAAAGTTTAAAAAATGAGAAGTAAAGCAGTGATTTTTATTTCCTTGGGCAAATATGCCATAGTAGGTTGAATCCTTAAAAATATCTCCTAAAACAAAGGATCTCACATGAGTTCATACTTCAACACTTAAAATAGAGCAGAGAGCCCAATGCGGGGCTTGATCCAGGACCCTGGGATCAGGACCTGAGCTGAAGGCAGATGCTTAACCGACTGAGCCACCCAGGTGCCCCCAAATAAGTACATTTTAAAGTAGATTTTTTCCCCTACATTCTTATAGGAAAAAAAGTTTCTATTATACGTGCCATGAGTAATATTTGCATGATCTACTGAGCTATTATGTAAAGAGTCATAAAGTATATTTAATCTTTTCCTATCTTTCCCTGTTGTTCGAATAGCAAAATTAAATGTAGCAATATAAGCTAAACTATCAATGCCTCAAAAGTCTAAGATTTCTGGATTTCTGGATGGCACATTTTCTTCTTCTTCTTCTTCTTCTTTTTTTTTTAAGGGAAGTAGGCAGGGGGAGGGGCAGAGGTAGAGGGAGAAAGAGAATCTTAAGCAGGCTCCATCCCAGTGCAGATCACAATCACGATGCAGGGCCTGATTCCACAACTCCTGAGATCACGACCTGAGCTGAAGTCAAGAGTTGGATGTTTAACCAACTGAGCCACCCAGGTGCCCCTGGATGGCGCATTTTCAATGTAAGAATTCACCTTCTACTATTCTATAGGACGATTCTGAATTCAACAACTGCTTTAGAGGTTGCTTAATAAAACAAAAACTCACTAATATTTATTCATTCAACAAATATTTATCAAGAGCGTACTAGCCCTGTGCTAAAACTGGAAATTTTATTCTTCTTGAAAACAATTCTATTCTCTAAAAATCTGAAGCAGGGAGAACTCTGAAACTTTTCTTCATTGGAAGAATCCTTCTCTCAAAACCACAACGAGATACCACTTCACACCTAGCAAGAAACACTATTATCAAAAAGACAAGAGATAACAAGTGTTGGCGAGGATGTGGAGAAAAGAAAACCCTTCAGCACTGTTGGTGGGAATGTAAGTTGGTGCAGCCACTGATGAAAACAGTACAGACATTCCTCAAAAATTAAAAATAGAACTACCATATGACCCAGCAATTCTGCTTCTGCGTATATATCCAAAGGAAACTAAAACACTACCTCAAAAATATACCTGCACCCCTCATGTTCATCACAGCATTTATGATAGCCAAGACACAGAAACCACCTAAGTGCCCACCAATGGATGAATAAAGAATAGTGTCTGTATACACACACACACACACACACGTACACACATGCACACACATACAATGGAACACTATTTAGCAACAAAGAGACAGAAGGAAATCCTGCTATTTGTGACAATATGTACAGACCTTGAGGACATTATGCTAAGTGAAATAAGTTAGAGAAAATCAAATTGTGTATGATCTTACATATACAGGGAATCAACCAAAAAAAAAAAAACCAAGCTCATAGACACAAAGAACATACTAGTGGTTGCCTGAGGTGCGTGTGGGGGGTGGCTGGGGGGAGATGGCAATATGGGGGAAAGGAGACAAAAGACACAAACTTTCAGTTATAAGAAGTAAGGGATGTAATATACAGCATGGTGAAGACAGCAATACTGTATTGTATATTTGAAAGTTACTTAAGAGAGTAAATCTTGAAAGTTATCACAAGAAAAAAATATTTAACTGTGTGAGGTGATGGATGTTAACTAGACGAGAAAGGCCCGAGTATTGGGCCTTTTAACAGGACAACTGGGATCAACTGTGGGAAGATTTGAAAATCTTCACTGATAACTCTTCTGATCAAGCAAATGCATGGACAATGGAGCTGGTCCAGGCCCCCCCCCCAACCTCTCAGACAACGAGGTACTGAAACTCCCCCACCCCTCGCTCCAGCTGTCACCCTATTAATGCAAGGACATTGAGAGTAATGCTCGAGATTCCTGCTCTCAGTCTTGTTTTTAATATCTCACATATAGTCAAAGTTATATCCGTTACCAAGTGAAAAACCCAGAACAGGGCTATCTGGTATTTTTAAAAAGACTTTGTAAGACACAAAGCTTGCAATTAAAAAGTTATTTATTAAAAAATATTTCCTTCTAATTCTGATTCCATATCAAATTAAACACAGAGTGATGTTACAAAGCAGTAAGTGATCAGCTCTGTTTGTATAGAGGCTGACAATGACCTCATGAATTCCTTAGTATATTCTACTAAATAGTGGAACACAAATTCAACTCATTCACTTTTGCACAAAAGGGAAACATAATTGGTATACTTCATACCAAAAAGCTTTTATAAAGCTTGTCTTCATATTTCATAGAGATTTAGCTAATATAAAATGATGCTTGCTAGCTTTGGCAGCACGTATAAAATGATACTTGCTTAAAAGAGCATCCAAGCAATGCTTTGGATGTTCCTTTCCTGCAAAATTCCAGGAAAACATGATTATTTGGAAGGTTCTTTGCTGCTCACGAAGAACCACCTGAGATTCCTTTCTGTTTCTACTCTTCATGTTTCCAGTGATTAAAACATGCTGGAAACATAATTTAGAGAATACTAGAAATGCCACAGAGATCCCAAGGCTTAAAAGAGTTTCTGACAGGTTTTGAAGTTTTTAAAACTTCAAATGAATGTACAGGATACGGGGATTTAAAAAATGACTTTTAGAAACACATACACTCCAAGGAAATACTTTAGTACTCTTTAGCACTGAACACTTGGGGCGAGAACTGGTCTCTCTTTCAGTGGTTCAAGTAGTCAGTCTTTTCTCAACAGTTTCTTGATAAGCGACAAACCTTCTCAAATTCATCTTCACATTGTCGAGAACACACAGCTGATCTGGACTGTATTTACCTCTCCCTTCTTTTCGTATCTGCCAAAAAATCATACGTGATTTGGTATACATTACTAATTCCTTTAGATAAGAAAGCATTTGATTTGGGGTGTATTCTTTTCAGAACAAAGAGCTGCCAGAATTTGGTGAAAGATTTTCGCTTTCCAAGGTAAAAGAATACAGTGTGTGAGCCCTAAAGATAAATTAAGATTATGCACCTTTTAAAAATGATCGTTCCAAGAACGGCTGAATTGTAGACTTTAAAACAGTTAAGTTTTATGCTATGTGAACTAGACTTCACCTCTAGTCTAGAGCAGCGGTTCTCAGATTTTAGCAACAGTATCATCTAGAAAGCTTGTTAATAAACAAGGCCCACCCACCATTTCTGATTTTCAGTAGGTCTGGAGTTGGACCTGGGCATTTGCATTTGTAACAAGTTACCAAGTGATTCTGATGCTGCTGATCACAGGGCATTCCTGAGAGCCAGTGCCCTGGAGAAGTTCCTCAACAAAATGCATTGTATCATATTGAAATGCAACTTGGGGCTAAATATATACCCGACAGTCTTTAATGCAATTGTGGCTTCATTCACAGAAGAACATATGAAAAACTACAAGCTGCCCTTCTGGCTAACAAAGAAATTTCATTAGGGCTTTATACCTTTGAGAAAAGAAAAACACTTAATGAAACATCATTACCATAGCAATGCATAGTAAGTAGGAAAATCAATCAGAACAGCCCTCCCAGTGGTTAGGGGTTGTTTTGCTGGTTCATAGTTTACATAACTCCTCTCCGAGCATTTGCTTCTGCAGGCTGAATTCTCAACTATATCTGCTTTCCCTGCAGCTGCAGAGAAATAGGGGATATTTTCTCCTTACCGTGCAGACTCCTTTTTCAGATGTTTCAAGGGCCTGCCTGCACCCTTTAAGAACACTATGGATACCCACCACGTACTGGTATGGAAATATCTTTAGAAGATAATGTTAAGAGAAAACACACAAAGTACAGAATTCTGAATATATTAGGCTACCTTTTGGATAACAAAGGGGGGAAATACTAATGCACATCTGTCTTTACGTGGGAGAAACGTCACTCAATTTGGTTACCGAGGAGGCAGAAAATAAAGGGAATAAAATCTCTCACTTCTTAAAGAACAGACAAATATGGGTGAACAGAGAGTCAAAAGGCACAAACTTCCAGTTATAAGCTAAGTAGGTCATGGGAATGTAATGTTCATCATGGTGACTCTGATTGTATATTTGGAAATTACTATGAGAGTAGAGCTTAGAAGTTCTCATCAAAAGAAAAAAACAATTTCCAACTCTGTGTGGTAATGGATTTAACTAAACTTACTGTAGTAATTATTTCCCAATACGTACATGTATCAAATCACTATGAACCACTAAAACTATACAATGTAATATGTCAACTGTATCTCAATTAAAAAAAAAAGCAAAAAAAAAAAAAAACCTACAGGCTTGAACAAAGCATAATTAAGGGTAAACTGTTCAATTGTTTACCCTAGACTTAAGTTACCTATTGGTGAATCTTAACTCAATAAAAGTTAGCCACTATGATTACATTTTTTAAATATAAGATGCCCAAACATGAAAACGTTAAAAACAAACCAATACTGATGTCCTTAAACCAACACTGACTTTAGATGTAACTACGTCATGGAATGTTTATGGTGTGTGTTGCTAGTTTTCTAAAGAAAATGATTTATTCCTTAAAAAAAACTTCAGAAAATTTAAGTTACTAGAGATACAATCATATTCTCCTAAAAAATTATCACAGAGTTCTCTCCTTGAGAAATCAATTCTGCATTAGAAGCTTGTTAGATAAAAGAAATACATATTGGGGGCGCCTGAGTGGCTCAGTCAGCTAAGCTTCCAATTCTTGGTTTCAGCTCAGGTCATGATCTCAGGGTTTTGAGATCGAGCCCCATGTCTGGCTCTGCACTCAGCAGAGTCAGCTTGTCCCTCTCCCTCTCTGTTCCTCCCCAGGCTCTCTCTCTCTCTAAAATAAAAACAAAAACAAAAGATATACATATTGGAAAACAACAGAAGTAAGCTAAGTTTTCATCCAAACCTCTATTTTCTTGGCAAAGATTTAAAAACAAATGTTTAATTTGAAATCTAAAAGCAAAAAATACAAACATTTTTATTTCCCAAAATGACATAATTTAGAAATGGAAATTTTGTTTGTTGGTTTGTTTTTTAAGTAAACTCTATGCCCAACATGGGGTTTAAACTCATGACCCCGAGATCAAGAGTCATATTCTCCACCGACTGAGCCAGCTGGGCACCCCTAGAAATGGAGATTTAGATAATTGGAGAATGGTAAACTTAAACTTATAGACATAGGATTCAAGGCTGTTTTTAAAATTCCTGGTGCCTTCCCCTGGCCACCAAGTTACTGAAAATTACTTTTTGACTCAAAGTTAGCTTTGATGATTCTGGTGAAACAAAAAAATAAATAAAAGGGTAAATGAAGGGAGCTACATTCTCCGACAGAGACCAGCCTGGAGTTTGCCCCTTTTTCAGAGCACCAAAGGGAAATATTCGTAACATTGAAATCAAGCTGTAATGTATTAGCTGTAACGACATAAAATAAATTCACAACATATATGAAAGTGCTTTGTAGGCCACAGACTGCGGAGCTTCTCCACAAGCACTGTGAGCATTACTGAACTCTTCTAGAAAGGGGACCGTGCCCACACCATTCTGGCCCAAGTCACAGTGATTCAACAGGAAGGCCTGAGCTCTGACTCAGCCAACAAGCATTCTTCAGTTCCGGGGATGAAGCACTCTATGAATCACAGAGATTGCATGGAGGAAACTACAGGCCCCCCTTCTTGGAGGATGGTGAGACCTAAGCATTTACACACAAAACAGCTACATACCTTCATTTTGAAGACTGGCTGGAATTCCTTCAGAGCAGATAACAATTTAATCTGAACTGAGGCCCTTTCAGCTTCTTTACCATCTGCGAAAACATCGAAGAGAGCATCCAAGGCTTCTCCTGCTACCACGAGAGAGGGATCTTTGGTGGCAACTTCAAGCAGAAAGCACCCAATGGTCTGTAGACAAGGCACACTGTTATTGTCCAATATTTTAACATCAGTTTCCAAAATAAGTACTAACTTTAAATGTGGCAACAATTCACACATGGTATTTTAAAATTTAGAAATGCCAGAGACAAATTAAAACTTTGAAAGAACTAAAGATTAAAGACTTCACATATATTTATAAATACACCATGTATAATATCAACAAGATAAATTAAGTATATTAGAGTTTATATTCCTAAATAAAATCAATTAAAATTCATAAATGATATGTGAAAGATTGGTTTTGGAAATTAAAATTTCTCCTCTATCTCCTTCAAAAAGGCTTTCCCCGTGGTGTCAAAATACAAATATATATCTGCAACAAAAAAATGTGCTTTTAAAATTATATGAAAAAATAAAATTATATGAAAAACACTCCAGGACAATTAAAAAAACAAAGAACACTTAATTTCCTTCTGATTCCCTGTGATGATCTTTAACACCCATCCATCCTTTGATGATTAGCTAGCTCATGAACAGGCCATTCCCAATCTGTCAGGAACTGTTCAAGGGTGAACTTACTTTGTTTTGGCTGTCCTGCTTCACCCTTTATTTATTAAGGGTGATGTGCACATCTGGTATTATCAGTGGGAGAGTGGAAATGCTAAGAACAGTGAGTCCAAACTCCAGCTGTGACATAAATAACAGGCTGACTCTTAGAAAGTCCATTACCCACTCTGGACCTCTATTTTCTTATCTGAATTTAAGTACTCTAGATAACCTCTAGGATAGTATTTAGAGTTAATAACTTATAATAAAATACGAAGCACATACTGTCACCTATGAAGTAGTCTTATTAAAAAAATTAACCTGAATCTGAATCTGATCCAGCCTTTAGATCTAACTTCCAGTTTGCAGAAAATACAGAGGATAAAGGATAAACAAGCTTAACACCACAAGGAAGCAATCAGACAAATCCAGAAGGTTGGATACTGTGAGACAACCACCCCCAGGAGTTGAGGAAAAAACAGGTGGTAGCAGAGGTGCCCGGCTGGCTCAATCAGTAGAGCATGCAACTCCTGGTCTCAGAGTCATGAGTTCAAGCCCCATGTTGGGCCTAGAGCTAGGTAGGAAGGGAGGGAGGGAGAGGGAGAAAAAAAAAACAGGTAGTGGGAGATAGTGCTAGGGAGAGAAGTTTCTAGATTGAGAGAAGCTTAGAAGATCCAAAACCAAACATAACATGTAGACTTGACTTAGATGCTCATTTAAACAAACTATCTGTAAATAGATGTTTTTGGAACAACTGGAAATACTTGAGGATGGATCATGCAGAAGACATATTAAACAATGAGGGGGCACCTGGGTGGTTCAGTCGGTTAAGCGTCTGCCTTTGACTCAGGTCTTGATCCCAGGGTCCTGGGATGGGGGCCTGTGTCAGGCTCCCCTATCAGTGGGGAGTCTGCTTCTCTCTCTCCCTTTGCTCCTCCCCACCCAGTCCTCCCTTCCCCCAACCCTCAGCTAGTGCTCTCTAATAAGTAAATAAAACCTTCAAAAAAAAAAAAAAAAAAAAAAGCAGGGGCGCCTGGGTGCCTCAGTCGTTAAGTGTCTGCCTTTGGCTCAGGTCATGATCCCAGGGTCCTGGGATCGAGCCCCGCATCGGGCTCCCTGCTTGGCAGAAGCCTGCTTCTCCCTCTCCTACTCCCCCTGCTTGTGTTCCCTCTCTCGCTGTGTCTCTGTCAAATAAATAAAATCTTTAAAAAAAAAACAAAAAAACATGGGGTGCCTAACTGGCTCAGTCAGTTGAGCATCTGCCTTCGGCTGAGGTCACGATCCAAGGGTCCTGGGATTGAGTCCTGCATTGGGCTCCCTCCTCAGTGGGGAGTCTGCTTCTCCCTCTGCCTGCTGTTCCCCCTGCTTAAGTGCTCATGTTCTCTCTCGCTCTCTCACAAATAAATCTTTAAAAAAAAATTAAAAATTAAAATTAAAAAAGACATATTTAACAATGATGATTGATTGTATAAAGGTGATAATGATGGTTATGTAAGAAACTGTCCTTGGTTTTTTTTTAAAGATTTATTTGAGAAACAGAGTGGGGGGTGAGGGGCAGAAGGAGAGCGAGAAGTAGACTCCCCACCAAGCAGGGAGCCTGACAAGGGGCTCAATCGCAGGACCCTGAGACCATGACCTGAGCAGAAATCAAGAATCCGACACTTAACCGACTGAGCCACCTAAGCACCCCAAAGCTGTCCCTATTTTTAAGACATGCATACTGAATCAACAGGGCAAAATACCATGATGTCTTTAATACTGAGCTTTAACTTTAACATACTTTAACATATCCAGCAAAGAAACTGTATGAAGTGCATATGATAGAATATTAACGATTGTTAAATATGCTTAACTAATATACAAAATTCATTGTACTTTCTACTTTGCTTGGAAATGTGACTAAATAAAAACATTTTAGGGGCAGGGCATCTGGGTGGCTCAGTCCTTAAGTGTCTGCCTTCGGCTCAGGTCATGATCCCAGGGTCCTGGGATCGAGCCCCACATCGGGCTCTCCCCGCAGCGGGAGGCCTGCTTCTGCCTCTCCCACTCCTGCTTGTGTTCCCTCTCTCGCTGTCTGTCAAATAAATAAAATCTTAAAAAAAAAAAAACAAAAGAACATTTTAGGAGCACCTGGGTAGCTCAGATGGTTAAGTGTCTGCCTTCAGCTCAGGTCATGATCCCAGGGTCCTGGGATTGAGCTCCACGTTGGGCTCCCAGCTCAGTGGGGAGTCTGCTTCACCCTCTTCCTCTGCCTCTCCCCCTGCTTGTGCTCTCTTTCTCTCTCAAATGAATACATAAAATCTTTACAAAAAACAAAACAAAAAAACATTTTAAAAATCACATGTTATGCCCGAGAAAAACTTGCTGCTCGTAAGTGGATCTTGGAAATTATAGTGTTAAGCAGCAGGAAGTGATTAAACATGCACATGCACATCTGTATATGTGTACACATACACAGCAACACGGCGATATTCTCTCTTAATTATGTGTCTATATATCAAAAATCCCTAGAGTAATAGAGAAGAAAGGAGTCACAGCGGCTGTCTCTCTAGAGTCAAAGTGGGGGGCTGGAAAGTTAGCAACGGAGATGAGTCTTTCATTATATATGCTTTTCTACTTTTGTGAATGTTTTGTTACATGCAGGTATCATCTTTTCAAAATAAGGTTCTTAAAAAACATCAGTCATTGGGGCCCCTGTGTGGCCCAGTCCGGCTAAGCATCCAATTCTTTTTTTTTTTTTTTTTTTTTTTTGAGAGAGAGAGAGAATGGGGGAGGGGTAGAAAGAGACGGGGAGAGAGAGAAGCAGACTCTGCACTGAGCCCAACACAGGACTCGATCTCATCATCCTGAGATCATGACCTGAGCTGAAATCAAGAGTCGGCTGCTTAACGGACTGAGCCACCCAGGCGCCCCAAGTGTTCAACTCTTGATCTCGGCTCTAGTCTTAATCTCAGGGTCGTGGGTTCAAGCCCCACGTCGGGCTCCACACTGTGCATGGAGCCTACTTAAAAAAAAAAAAAAATTAGTCATTGTTGAAAAGTTCTCAGCAAGTCCAATAGTCAGTTTATTACCTATTTATTAGTAATCAATATTTCAGCAATTATTATTAGCACAGTGAAGGGTAATTTTACTGCCATGGTCCTTTTAGTTACCAGTGATGCTGTGTCTCCAGCAGTGTAGTTCTTGAGCAACTGTGCTGAAATAAAGTGCTGGAAGCAAATATGCTGAGTGAGTTTCTAGGGCGTTTGCTGCTTAAAATTTATGGAGTGATAGAGTGGACTGTGCAGTATTGTTCAGAATGCACTATAGCCTGGTGTACTAAGACAACTGGTGAGCTGTTCCTTCATCAGTAGGAGAATATAATATGCACACAGTTTATGCAACAGCAAAGGCAGAGGCACCTGGGACAATTCTGAACTTGGCCTTTCACTGAAGACAAATTTATATCTGAAAAAGTATCTCAGGAATAAAGTGGCAAAATACAACTCAATTTTTCAAGTACCTACCTAATTCATATAGTCAGATCAAGCCAAAGGGCATATTTTAATAATGTACCTTAGTAAGCAACTTCTCAACAGAATTTCTTCTTGTGATGTCCATAGAAATTTTTAAAAATCCCACACCAACAGTTACTCTTCCCCGTTTCTAATGATTTAATGTTTTACATTGGAAGCATATAGTTTTACCTTAAGAGTGTCCAGTGTTCCATCTTCTTTGGCAAGGACGCTGCCCGTGATTCCTAAAATACTAACAACGTTTACTCTAACCCCAGTATTACTACTATGAATGCCGGCTGTGCATAGCGTCATCAGCTGGTCGGGAGTCATACACTGTTGAAAAGGAAAAAGAATAAAGTGTTAAACTCAACCAATTCCAAGAGCATGCACCACAGGACTGACAGGAATGTCAACAACAGAGAAGTTATTTCATACTCTAATCACTCCTCAGGACAGCTGGTAATCCTGATGAGGATGAGGCCTGTTCATGTCACTGCCATTATTCAACCTACCATAGCTGTTAAGCCTAGAAGAGGGGCTTCATTTCCTATTAGTTTCATTTAAAGAAGACTTTTGGGAGGCACCTGGGCAGCTCAGTCAGCTAAGCATCTGCCTTCAGGTCAGGTCATGATCCCGGGGTCCTGGGATCGAGCCCCATGTTGGGTTCCTTGCTCAGTGGGGAGTCTGCTTCTCCCTCTCTCTCTGTCTCCCCTCCCACCCCACTTGTGCTCTCTCTCTCTCTCTCAAATAAATAAGATCTTAAAAAAGAAAAAGACGACTTTCAGTCAGATGTACACAAACTAAAGAGATCCTAATTTCTTTTTAACACTGATCATAAAATGTTTTGAAAATGTACATAGAATATGTGGCTTTAATAAAAATTGGCTGAATCTATACAAGTTAAGAACTTACCCTGAGATGTTATATGCTGTTACAGTAAATTATTAGAGCTTGTAGAAACCATTAAATTATAGAGTGCTTCTCCTGCGTAGTGATAATTTTCATTCTAAGCTAATCTGAACACACACATGGGTGCAGGTATCACCAGAGAATTCAAATATCATGTTGCCAGGCTATCACAGTGTGATGACTAAGGGCTTGGGATCTGACATCCTGGGTTCACATCCTGGCTCCTCTCCTTACCCTTCAGCAATCCTGCGTAAGATACTCCCCCCAACAAAGGTCTCTCCATTTCCCCATCAGTGATATGGGGACAACAGTCACCATGCAGAGTTGCTAAAGGATTAAATAACGCATATCAAGAACTTAGTAAATATTAGGTAATATTACACATAAAAATACTGAACAGTTCTAAATCAAACTCATTTCTGAATCATCTGCAGTGCTTCTGCCAAATCTAAAGGTAACAGCTAATATGTCCAGGTTTCTTAGGAAATACTCTAATGGAAACAATCCCACCAACCCTGGGATTCCTCCCAGCCAGAACAAGGCTGCCAGGAATGCTGAAGCGTGCTGCTTTACTACCAGTATGAGTCACAAATGCAAGCTGCCCAAGGTGCACAAACCGACAAGGCAGAGAACTGGACGGGAGCAGGACAGCTGTACTCCACTGTTGGTACTGTTACTCAGCATCTCTGGTCCCTGGTCCCCTCTCCTTGTAAAGTATGAGAAAGCCAGGGTCGTTCTAATCCTCAAATTCCATGCTCACGCCCAATACACAGCCAACCTGAGAATTTATGGTCTTAATATATATGAATGCCCAGACATTAACTGAGCATGAGCTGGGAATAATTCTCTTTAAACGCCAGGCTGATCCAGTTAGCTACTGCTGAAGATCATGGAAAATCAATAAAAATACTTTATATTCCCATAGGCCATATAGTATAGGGTTTTCTAACCCTCTCATCATTATTACCATTCCCATGTCAAAGAAACTGAGGGTCAAAAGTTATGTTCTTGAAAAAAATTCTCAAATATACAAAGAAAAAAAATCGACAGAGTATACACTAGACGCCAACCACACATACAGTATTTGATAGTAAAGTACCAGAGGCATTCTCATTAAACTGTGGACCAAGATAAAGTTTGGGAAGCACCGCTCCAGGGTGTGGCCATGGAATGACTAAGGTAGAGAAGGAAGATCAGACCGTTGGAGAAAGGGAGGTCCAAGAACTTCAAAGCCAAGGGACTGGGGGGAGCATCTATGTGGATCTTGAAGTCACCTAGAATCATGACAGGACTGGCGAAGAGTAATAAAGCCCAACAGCAGGAATCTTTAAGGAACAAAGAGTGCCCCAGGGCATGGTAGATGGCTGTAACCAAGAGAAGTGGGTGGTATGGTCTTATGACATGTTAATCAAAACTGGAAGATTTTAGAAAGGAAGGAGCAAGGATGGTTTAGCGCACGGGTCCCCAAACTTAGTGTGCATGCCAATCACCCAGAGAACTTGTTAAAATATAGATCATTGGGCCCCTCCTCAAAGTTTCTACCTCAGTGGATTGGGGGCAAGGCCCTAGGATTTACTCTTATATACAAAGAAAAAGACCACCAACCCAATAGCAAAACTGGCAAAAGATAGGAACAGTTACAGAAAAAAAAAAATGCAAAGGCCCTTAAAGCACATAAAGAGACAGACATCCAATCTCATATCGTAAGACAAATGCAAATTAAAATTGAGATGTCTCAACTATCAAACTGGTAAAAATCTAACATTCTGACAACTCTGCTTCTGAAGCTATAGCAAAACATGCACTCTCAAGCACTGCTGTAGGAAATTCAAAATGCCTCAAATTCTAAGGAGCGGACTACAGCAATAATTAGCAAAATCACCAATCCATCTATTCTCCAACTCAGCAAGCCCACTTCTAGGACTCTAACTCGAAGACACAATGGCAAAAACACAAAAAGCATCTGTAAAAAGGCTATTCACTGCAGTTCTATTTGTAATAGCAAAGGACTGGAAATGAGAACACCCATCAACAGGGCTGAATGAATAAGGAACACCTACACGATGGAGTAATAGAATGTGAAACTGTAAAAAAGAAATGAGGAACATACCTGTATACTACGATGATTAATAAGGGAGAAAAAGCAAGGTGCAGAGGCACTACTTTTAACAAAAGGAGTGAAATACACATGCCTACGTATTTGCTTGTTTTCAAAATAAGAACAATGGAATGATAAATCAAAACACAAAAAAGGGGTGCCTGGGTGGCTCAGTTGGTTAAGCGACTGCCTTCGGCTCAGGTCATGATCCTGGAGTCCTGGGATCAAGTCCCGCATCGGGCTCCTTGCTCAGCAGGGGGTCTGCTTCTCCCTCTGACCCTCTTCCCTCTCGTGCTATCTCTCATTCTCTCTCTCAAATAAATAAATAAAATCTTAAAAAAAAAAAAACACAAAAAAAAGGACGGTTACCCAAAAGAACAGGGGCAAAGAGACAGAAGCTAGACTAAATATAAATAAATAAATAAAACTGTTTTTGGTAAAACATGCATAACGTAAAACTTGTCATTTTAACCTTTTTAAGAAAGATTTATTTAAGAGAGAGAGAGAAAGCAAACATGAGCCAGGGTGGGGGTGTGGGGAGGTGTGGGCAGGGGGAGGATCAGACTCCCCGCTGAGCAGAGAGCCCAGGAGCCCGGGATCATGACCTGGGGGTCATGACCTGAACTGAAGGCAGACGCTTAACGACTGAGCCACCCAGGTGCCCCTGAAATACCTTTATTATTAAGCGATTCTTAGCCACGATCTCTTGCCTGCAGCTGAAAACATTTGTAAGTGTCCAGTTCAGTGGCAGTAAGTACCTTCAGACTGTTGTACCACCACCAGCCATCACCACCACCCATCACCACCACCCATGTCCAGAAGTTCTTCATCATCCCATACTGAAACTGCCCCGTTCAACAGTACGTCCCTACTCCTCCCTTCCCCCAACTCCTGGCAGCCACTGTTCCACATTCTGTCCTTATGAATTTAACTATTCTAGGTCCCTTGTATATGGAATCATACAGTATGTGTCCTTTTGTGTTCGGTGTATTTCACTTAGTGTCATGTCTTCAAGAATTCATCCATGTTGTAGTATGTGTAAGAATTTCCTTTTTAAAGCTGAATAATATTCCGTTGTATGTATCTACCATATAGTTCCCTGAATATATCTTGTTTCAGTTTTAACTCTGAAACTGTGTATTTTATATAATTAAAAAATAGAAATTAAAGCAAAAAAAATAAGTTTCTTAAAAAAAGGAAAGCTAAAAAAAATATGAAAGCTAAAACAGCTGAAGCTAACTTTATAACAAGCCACAGAGAGAACTTTGTTAAGGAACTTTAAAACACAGCAATTTGACTATACAGTCTTAGAGGGGTTGTGAGATCGAGCCCCGAGCTGGGCTCTGTGCTCAGCGGGGTACCTGCTTGGGGTTCTCTCTCCCTCTCCCCTCCCACTTGTGCTCTCTCTCTCTCTCAAATCAATCAATCAATCTTAAAAACAAAACAAAATAACCCCACAAGTTCACAATGATATTTTAAGAAAACCTCACTGATCACTTTTAGAGATTGCTAAGGGCACTAATTTATTATTCTGGAAAAATCCTATCTTTTTGGTATGAACTTTATTTCAAAGTTACCAAATAACTGATGAGACAGACAGTTCTTACTTATAGAAGAATCACAGCTAATAAACGTAAAAGAAATGACAAAATTAAGATGTGTCCATTTTGCACCACTGATAAAATGGTGAATCCACTGATTAATACTTAAAAAAAAAAAAGATTTTAGGGGCGCCTGGGTGGCTCAGTTGTTAAGCATCTGCCTTCGGCTCAGGGTCATGATTATAGGGTCCTGGGATCGAGCCCCACATCAGGCTCCCTGCTCAGTGGGAAGCCTGCTTCTCCCATTCCCCCTGCTTGTGTTCCCTCTCTGTGTCTCTGTCAAATAAATAAGTAAAATCTTTAAAAAAATTTAAAAAAGATTTTATTTACTTGAGAGAGGGAGAGAGCGCATGAGTCAGGGGAGGGGCAGAGGGAGAGGGAGAAGCAGACTCCCTTCTGAGCACGGAGCCTGACGAGGGGCTCAATCCAAGGACCCCGAGATCATGACCTGAGCCGAAGGCAGCCACTTTACCGACTGAGCCACCCAGGTGCCCTGAATCCACTGATTAATCTTAACATCACTAATTTATGAAAATATATAATTTGTGATATAAAAGTAAAAAATATATACAGCACTGTGAATTATTCTTGCCAAAAAATCTGATCCTGACTCTCATTAAGACTCTAGACCAGGTGCCTGGGTGGCTCAGTTGGTTAAGCAACTGCCTTCGGCTCAGGTCATGATCCTGGAGTCCCGGGATCGAGTCCCGCATCAGGCTCCCTGCTTGGCGAGGGGCCTGCTTCTCCCTCTAACCCTCCCCGCTTTCATGTACTCTCTCTCTCTCTCATTCTCACTCTCTCAAAATAAATAAATAAATCTTAAAAAAAAAAAAAGACTCTAGACCTAGTTCCCAGTTTATAGGATATATGGACAAGAGAGGAACATGTCAACAATACAATCATGAGAAACCAGCCAAATCTCATAATGGGAAATCTTCTACAGGACAAATGACAGCTTCTTCAATGAATAAACAATACAGGGAAGGGGGGATTGGTGGGGGGAATATTTTAAATTAAGAGATTTAAGAATCTGTGAATATACTAAAAACCACTGAATTGTGCATATTTTTTTTAAGATTTTATTTATTTGAGAGAGAGCACGAGCAGGGTGAAGGGCAAAGGGAGAAGCAGACTCCCCACTGGGCAGGGAGCCTGATGCAGGACTGGATCCCAGGACCCTGGGATCACAACCCAAGCAGAAGGCAGAAGCTTAACCAACTGAGCCACCCAGGCGCCCCTGAATTGTGCACTTTAAATGGGTGAATTGTATGGTTGGTATGTGAATTAAATCTCACTAAAGCCGTTAAAAAAAATTTTTTTAAACCAAAGTATCAACCAAAAGCATTTGGATTCTGATTTGAATAAAACAACTGAAAAAGACGTATTTGTGGCAATCAGAAAAAACGGAGCTTGGGCTGTATATCAAACGATAATTAAGCAATGTCTGTTAATTTGGGGGTAATGGTACTGTAGTTAAGTTTTTTAGAAGTTCATTTTCTATCACAGACACATAATGAAGCATGTAATAAAATACTTATGGGTGAAGGAAATGATTTGCTTTAAAGCAGTCCAGGACACAAAACCTAAAGTGTAAGGGAGATGAAGAGAACAAGAGCCAGGATGTTGCCAACTCTATGACCCTTGTGGTTCATGATACTATTATCTGTGCTTTTAGAGACGTCTGAAAATTTCCTTAATAAAAAGTAAAGAAAACAAGTGGGAAAGCACTTATCACAGAGATGCCAATGGATCACTGTATAGGGTCAGTGGGCATGCTTGAAAATTTCTGTAAAATGTTACAGAAGAAGACAAATGACATTCAGAGAAAATATTTATGACAGGTATGTCAAGATAAAAAAAATCTGTGTGTGTGTTGGTGGCAGTGGTGGGAAGAAACAAAATATTTTACTTTTTATTTTAAGCATTTTTGCTTTCTTTTTACAAGGATCATACATTACTCTTATAATAGAAATAAATACTTAAAAAAAAAAACAGGGGCGCCTGGGTGGCTCAGTCGTTAAGCATCTGCCTTCGGCTCAGGGCATGATCCCAGGGTCCTGGGATCAAGCCCCGCATTGGGCTCTCTCTCCGCAGGAAGACTGCTTCTCCCTCTCCCACTCCCCCTGCTTGTGTTCCCTCTCACGCTGTGTCTCTCTCGGTCAAATAAATAAAATCTTTAGAAAAAATAAAATAAAATAAAATAAAATAAAATAAAATAAAATAAAATAAAATAAACTACAAACAGTTAAGTAATGAATTTTGCTTCCATAATACAGAATCTTTACAGGTTTCATATAAAATTTTTTAAAAATCTTACCTGAGAAATGTTCTTGGAGGCCATTGTTTGCAAAAGGGCCCTCAAGGCACTACTTATGGCTTCTAGAAAGTCAACATGCTTAGCAAAATCTAAAACACAAAAGTGAAATATAAATTTGTCTAAGACAAGTTATTTTGTAAAAAAAAAAACAGAATCAAAACACATGTTAAATGTTAATATATGCTATTATAATTAAAACATTTTTGATGTTAAGCCAAGACTTCTAGTTAACAGCCCCCTGTGAACTGAATACTTGACTATGAAAAGATGTCCACAATTGAAATAACCATAACAAGGGAACGTTCTACAGACAGTCCTTGCCTTCTAGGCACTGGATTTTCATTTACCTCGCTCTTTAGCACAAGATACACCTGAGCTAGCTTTCGTAGACAGAATTCAGCTTTTCACAGATTGCCATCACGGTGCTGGGCAGACCTCACATGGCGATGTCTCCCAAATCAGAGTTCTTCCTGGCCAACCCAAACCCACTGCCTAGCCAGGAACTGTTGCTTGTGTAGGGCTGGGCCACTATACCTCCGTGGTTTCAGTGGCTTCTACGGTTGTATTTACTGACCCAACTTCCCCTTACCATTCCTGCTCATTTTTACTCTTTTCTTTCTTACCCCTTTGGTGGGAAGGGAAAGCGATGGACTTGCTGTGGTAGATTATATTGTCCAAAAACAACCACAACGGTCTATTTCCCCACCCCTTGAATCTGGGGGTACTTTGTGACATCAACCAACAGGACACATGAACATGACATGCTAACTCATGAAAGGCAACATGACTCGCACCTGACTCACATGTGTTTGCTCTCTTCTCTCAACTCTTGCCCTTGGAACCCAGCTACCATGTTATAAGGAAGCCTAGGTGACATGGCAAGGTCATCTTGTTCTGGCTGACAGCCCCTGTGAGCCAACCATCAATATGAACAAGACTGCAGATGATTCTGGCTCCTTGTTTTCCAGCAGAAGCCCTAGGGTAGAGTTTTCTCAACCCTACCACTATGGACATTTTGGACAGGTAATTCTTTGGGATCCCCTGTACACTGTAGGATATTTAGCAGCATCCCTGGCTTCTACCCTCTAGGTAACAGCAGCAACCCCCAAGCTGTAACAACAAAAAATGCCTCTAGACATTTCTAAATGGCTCCGCGGGGAGGGGGTGGGGGAGGTTCAGTGTCAGAGGCAGGGGTTGCCCTTAGTTGAGAACACCTGGCCTAAACATTGTGGAGTAGAGACAAACCATCTCCACTGTGCACTGTCTAAATTCCTGACCTATAGAAACCATGAGAAAACACATGATTATTGTTGTTTTAAGCCACAAAGTTTGGGGATGCAATAAATACCTTGGCTTTCTGCCCCCTTGGTGCCTGGGGCCCTGTGAAGATTCCAGCACCCCTTTTGGGGCTGCCTGCATGATAATGAGGCAGCTTCCACACAAATCTAAATCAAAGCTTATTATATTTTTTGCCTCCCATGATCAGATATACATTATGTACTGAAGGAGGGAATTCCCGTAAATTTCACAGAACAGACACTAGGATAGCTTTAGGATCAGACAGATCTGGGATGGAATCCTGCCTCTGACATTATGTGACCTCTCCTTTTGGCCTCTAGTCAGATGTCACCTCTTCAGACAGCCCTTTCCATGTGAACCCATCTCTTTTTTTTTTTCCATGTGGACCCATCTAATAGGCCCTTGGAACCAGCCACCATGTCGACCAATTCTGCTTTTATTTTTTTCTTCCCAGACAAAATTACATTTACATCTTTATTCATCTGAGATTGTAAACTCCTGAGCATTCTGGTCTTCCCTATCTCATTCGCACCTGTATCCCTCGGACCTAGAGTGGTGCATGGCATAGAGTGGTCAATAAGTATGGGCTAGGGGTGCCTGGGTGTCTCAGTCAGTTAAGTGTTAAGCATCTGCCTTTGGCTCAGGTCACCACCCCAGGGTCCTGGATCAAGGCCCGCATCGGGCTCCCTGCTCAGCAGAGAGCCTGCTTCCTTCTCTCCCTCTGCCTTCCATTCCCCATGCTTGTGCTCTGTCAAATAAATACATAAAATCTTAAAAAAAAAAAAGTATGTGCGAAAGGAATGAGTGCCCCTGAAGGAGTTCCTCAATCTCTCTAAATCCCAGCTTCCTTACCAGGAAGGTGGAGTAATAATGCCTCACTCATAAAGCCTAGTACCCAAAACGCACTCAAAAATTGGTGTGAAGTTGTTACTACTAAAATTCAAAAAGTAGGTTATATTTATATTTGATTACAGCTATGAAGTGTAGCCCTAGAAATTCATGAAGTGCACATAAAACAATGAAACTGTATCATGAAGAAATCATTCAATACGAACTAGAACACACTCAGAAGCATTTTTTTGGTCTTGCATTCTTAGAAAAATAACCACTACCTTAGATTCAAAACCCTAATCTAATTCACGTTACTGTTTTACATTATGTGTAATTCATACTCTCCCTAAATTAAGGAAAACATTCGGGTGATTTTTATTGAGTTCACATTTATGGTCATTTATCCAAATTTGGGAAAGAAGCTTCGAACTACCCTGCCTTTCTGAAAAATTCTCAGTAAAAGATCAACACATGTGGTACTGTTAAAGAAATTAAGTAAATGTCAACAGAAGTTAAAAAGAGGTGACTGAAAACATCTTTCCCCTCAACAACTTTGTACAACACGTAAGAATTTGTAGCACACCTAAATGTAGGTAAATAAGTCAACCCACAAGTAGCCAAGCAGCAAATTTTTATTTAGGTGACTTTTTCAGACTGATTTCTAATGTTCTGATATAGAATAGGAAACATATCCTAGAACAGGTGTTACTATTATCCTAATTATAATGAAAAAACAGCTTTCTGCTTTCCCAAATGTGGGAAAACAGGGAACCCTAAGTGATTATAGATTCCATGCAATGGAGCAAATGATAGAGTGACCCAATCTGAAAACACAACATTGCTAAAATCTTCTTGATGGTTTGAAGATCCATAGTTTTTAATGAAGGAGACAAAGATATTAATGCACTGGGAATGCACGGACCAGAATCTACTGACAACTTTCTCCTTTTATCTCTGATGTCAGCCACAAACAAATGTCAGGGGCGCCTGGGTGGCTCAGATGGTTAAGCGTCTGCCTTCGGCTCAGGTCATGATCCCAGGGTCCTGGGATTGAGCCCCGCATTGGGCTCCCTGCTCCTTGGGAGCCTGCTTCTCCCTCTGCCTCTCTCTCTCTCTGTCTCTCATGAATAAATAAATAAAATCTTTAAAAAAAAAAAAACAACAAAATGTCAGTATCACAAATTTTATAACTATTCAGAAAAAGATTTATTTTAATTAATTTAATTTAATTAATTTAATTTATACTTTTTAATTTTAGCATTAAAATACATTAGCATTCAAGTTAGGCAGAGTTGTACAATCCTCACACATTTAATGTCCAAACATGGTAACACAAAAAGCTAGAAAAATTTGGCCCCATCCTCTCCAGAAAGTTCTCCAGTAACAGTTCACACTATCCACACAGACCCCACAAGATTACGTTATTTAATAAATCTCAATGTTCCAAAGGAATTTTAGAATACCATCTCTAAATATAAGCAATTATCCTTTATCGAAAATTTCATTCTGATAAGAAAAGGTTCTGTCAACAATACCCATGAACTTGGAATTTACATGAAGTGTTTAATGATATGTTCCCACAATTGAGAAACTTTCCATTATTTCTCCAAGGCCGAGCTTGGTATCATTTTCCTGTGATCATCCAGGTGTAAATGTGCAAGCATCAGTGACCACAAAGAGCCATCTGAAACAGGAGAGACACACCCACGTGTTTTCTGTACAGCAGAGGCACAGAACGTGTGAGCTTTAGGGCAAGTGCAACAAACTCTACGCTGGTTGGAGATGGGAGCTTCTGGTACCTTGCCTGGGACTCCCACCGAAAAATGGCAATTTGTTCTGCCAGTCAGGCAGACAGGATTCCCTCAGGGTAGGCAGGTCCTGGAAGTAGTGACAGGCTAGGCCTGCTCACGTAGGGGCCTGGCTGTGCACAACCCCATTTGGCCCAGCAACCTACAGGGAGCCCACGTGAAGGGGTGGAGGGACTGGGTCTGAGCAATAGCAGCCCACCCCCTCCTCCACTATGGACATTCCGCTGGGTTGGTAGGAGCCAGAATGTTAGCAAAAGTCAGATAAAACATCCCTTCTCCAGTAACCGCCCCATCCCCCCCATGCCATCCAGATCTCTGCCTGGTTTATAAAGCTGGGAGACAAATACAAAGCTATAGTTATCGGGCCAGCTCACAGCAACAAGCCACCTCTGTAGCCAGAGCTTGCCCAGTCTTGTCTATATCCTGTCTTAGGCGTGGCTGGGCACGGTTTTCACATGATCACACCAGCTAAAGAATGCACAGCCTGAGATCACTGGAAAACTGTATCTGCTGACTGACAAATGCTGGAATGTCGGTAGAGACAGAACAATAACTATATATGGGTTTCTGAACATTTACTTTATTTTTAAAAACTGACCTAGAACTTCTGAAACATGCACTATTAAGTGCACGGTACCTTGTATTAACTTGATAAGAGTGCAAAATAGGGATGCCTGGGTGGCTCAGTCAGTTAAGCGTCTGCCTTCAGCTCAGGTCATGATCCCAGGGTCCTGGGATCGAGCCCTGCATCGGGCTCCCTGCTCAGCGGGAAGCCTGCTTCTCCCTCTCCCACTCCCCCTGCTTGTGTTCCCTCTCTCGCTGTCTCTGTCAAATAAATAAATAAAATCTTAAGAAAAAAAAATAGATGTCTAGAACTGAGGAGTGGGGCACCTGGCTGGCTCAGTCGTTACAGCCTGCAACCCTTGATCTCAGGGTCATTGAGTTCAAGCCCCACATTGGGTGTAGCGATTACTTAAAAACAACAACAAAAAAACACTTAAGGAAAAAAAAAAAAGAACTGGGGAGCAACTCCTGAATGAATGTTTATATAGAAGCTTGTATTTAGTCAAAAGCGACCATATTTTGATCTTTTAAGAGTTTCAACTCTTTTTTTAAGTTTTATTTATGTATGTAATCTCTACCCCCAACGTGGGGCTCGAACTCAGGACCCTGAGATCAAGAGTCACCTGCCTCTTCGTCTGAGCCAGCCATGTGTCCCCTAAGAGTTACAACTCTTGACTTAACGTGGCGTCTTAGAAGAAGAAAAGTTAAATAGTTTACAATGAGATATAAATACTACACTGAATGTTACACAGTGGAGTTACAGCTTATTTGGTGATGAAATTTTAAAGTTAGTGCAGAAAGCAAGTATTACATATCTTCAAGCTTACCCTCAAAAACTCCCTAAAGACACTCTGAAATTGAGGAGCTGAGAGCAGCAGATTCTTATCTCTCAATTACCCTCGCTGCAGACATGCATGCTGGGTAGGTAATGTGGAGAATTTTACTTTACTATATAAAATACTATTTTTCCCTCCCTCTCAGTCTCTTTTGTTTGGTCTGAGCTGCTATTAATTCAATGTGGCCAAGTCAAATGAGATTCTACTACCACAAACTATGAAAACCTGGTAGAGGAGCATGCATTAACCCTTGTACAGCTAGGCCATTTAGAAAGAATAGTTAACTACATATATTATCTCTCTAGGTTTCTGTGTACAAATGAAATTAATCCATATTAGAGACCTTAGTAACACCTCTTACCATGCAAAGGTGCTTGAAGAAAGAAATGTTAGAAAAAAGCAGGGTACAATACTCTATGTCTGGCAGTCTACCATTTGCCTTAAGAACACACATGCATACTTTTTATACTGAGAATTTCTCTGGAAGAACACACAAGAAACCATAACAGCGACTGACTCAGGGAGAGGAACTAGATGGTATGAGGAAAAGGAGAGAGGCTTTCTGCTTTCCGTCCTCTAATAACTTGTGAATTCTGTAATAGATGTACGAATTACCTGATCAAATGTAAATCAAATGGTTTTATGTTTAAGAAGAAAAATAAAGACTAGAGAATTAAGCAAATATCTTCATCGGGCCTAATACTTACATTTGTGATTTCAACCTTATTGGCCTGACATAACTGGATGCACTTTTAATAAAAAATAACAGTATAACCCATAGACCAGCTTACGTATGTTGTTTGGACTCAATGCCACTGGCAACTATAAATCTGACTCTTAGTGCTTGGGAAAGATTTCTGCAGGCTGGATGACAAGCATGACACAATGCCGAAGTCCAGTTCCTCGCCCTTCAAAACTCTGCTCGATCCAAATAGTCTTTCACAATGAGGCCTAAATGTTTACCTGGCTGAGAAAAAAGCAGCTGGGACAGATGCTGTGCAAGTGTCTGCAGGGCTGCAGGTCCCCCGAGATGGTCCACATCCAGGAGGGATACAAGACTCTGGAGACACACGAGGGCTCTGCACTGAATAGTGTTCATTCTGGACAGGAAGGCAAAGAATGCAGTCTGTTTCTCTAACAGTTACCCAACAGAATTCAGTATTCACTTTTAACCTAAGCTTCGGGCTCTGACTGGGAATATCTGAACGCAGAAGGTGTATGGCTATTAACAAAGAACCTTAAGGTGACCTGATTATCTACCTCATCAAAATGCTTGAGCACTCAGGGCCTGAGGCACAGCTCACTTATGAGTCATAAGGAATTTATTTAGAAGAATTTTTATGCATGGCGACATTGGCAAAACGATTCTGAATTGTGAAATAGGACATACATAAAGTGCTCAATGCACGTACAGAGTTTAATAGTTTATAAAGCAAACACCGTGCCCCAAGATAAGAAACACCGCTAACCTAACACCCTCACAGCGCATCTATCCCTTCCCTATCTCGCCCCACCTCTCCGACCCCTAAAAGTCACCACTATCTGGACTTTTATGGTCAACAGTTCCCTGCTCTTCTTCATAGGTTTACCACCTATGTACCCTAAAACAAAATAGTGAAGTGTTGCCAGTTACTGAACTTTGTAAAAACAGAATCAGTGTATATTCTTTTGTGCCTAGCTTTCTTGCTCAATGTTCTAGCTCAGATTTTTTTTTTTTAAACTGCTGTATATATTCTACTGCGTGATTATATCAAAATTTATTTCTCCACTCTGCCACCAATGGACACTGAGGTTGTTTCCTGGTTGGGGCAACTGGAACCACATTGCTATGCACATTTTCATGGCTTAGTGCACATATGCACACATTTTTCTAGAGAATATGCACAGGAACAGAACTCTTCAATCTGGGGGGAGTCAGCTTCTTCTAGTTAGTGGTCCATCCTTTCATGTAATAACAATGACAAAGAGTTCTGAAAACAGAAAAGTTCTTACTTTCTGACCAAAGATTTCCAAGTGGGACTCCTAGAACATATGTCAACTGCAGTGCTGTTTGGAAAGGTAGTTTTCTCAAAAATCTAGATTCAAGAAAGGCAGTAAAGCAAAGGTTAAAGATTAGCATCATTTTACACACAATCTCTTTATCAAGTCCCAACCTACTGCCTCTAAGTGAAATGGTTAGGCTTGGGAAGGATCTACTTTCCAGCGTACTCCCACTACTGTTAGTTCTAGCTTCTTTCTTACCAATTACCCAAAGTCTGGAAGTGCGAGCAAACCTCTTTTGCATACACGGTGAATAGCTCTCTCAAGCCCTTCCCATGCTCCACAATGAGGCTGGACTTGAAAACAGACTACCTTCTTTGGGATGAGGTAGTTGGTGAATGCGGTGTGAACCTCATGGGAGAGGCAAAGGGGAGACAGCAGCTGCCCACCGCACTCACTGAAGGAATTCTCCATAAATGCATCGCTCTCATCACTGCTAGAAAGCTCTTCCCACTCATCATCGGAGGGATCTGGGAAGAGTGCAAACCACACGTAACTGGAATATTTAAGAAAATCCTCGTGGAAGCTGCCCTTTCAGTCCAGGGGGAGAATGTCTAAACATATAAACTGGTAACAAACCTTCACTGCAGCACATGTTGACAATAATTTCCAGAGCAGTCTGCTGAGCCGTCAACAATGCTATGGTCTCTCTCAGTTCCTTGTCAGTGGGCTAATAAATAAATAAATAAATAAACAAATAAACAAACAAACAACTCTCAATGTTTGGGAAAGTATTTTCACGTGAATGTCCTCAGCTAGAGCCTACTGGATGATTTTTACCCTTGGAATAGAGTGCATGGGGGATGGGGCAGCCAGAAGAAAAGTCATAACGTGCTGAAGCACAAACAAGCATTATGATTGCTCCTGGCACTGAGCAGCAGGCCACCGTTAACTGGGCTTCCACCTATCTGCACGGTTATTTTAGGTAGCTGGAGAGAAAAGATAAATATTCAGGAATTCTGAACTGAATTCACCCTGAAACTTAATCCAATGTGTTAAGAAGTAGCTCAGAACACTAAGATTAACACAAGAGCTCATTTCAGAGACCAGCCACTTAAACACAATAAACCAGCTTTTAGATGCTTAGACGTCTCGTTGGAAAAGACTGCATTAACAAGAACTACTAACGAGCCCTTACGTGACCAATAGAGCTTGGCTAAGGTGCAGACAGGCTTGGCTTCCTGGCTTTCTCTGAACCCTGCAAGAAAGCATTTCTTTGGGGCGCCTGAGTGGCTCATTAAGTTTCGGCCTTCGGCTCAGGTCACGATCTCAGGGTCCTCATCAGGCTCCCTGCTCAGCAGGGAGTCTGCTTCTCCCTCTCCTCCCAGCTTGTGCTCTCTCTCACTATCTCTAACAAGTAAATACAATCTTTTTTTTTTTTAAAGATTTTATTTATTTGTCAGAGTGAAAGAGACAGAGAGCACAAGAAGGGAGAGCGACAGAGGCAGAGGGAGAAGCAGGCTCCCGCTGAGCAGGGAGCCCGATGCGGGACTCGATCCCAGGACCCTGGGATCATGACCCGAGCCGAAGGCAGACGCTTAACCGACTGAGCCACCCAGGCGTCCCAAGTAAATAAAATCTTAAAAAAAAAAAAAAAAAAAAAAAGGCATTTCTTTAAGACTGAAGAAAGGGGAGAACTTTATTCTCTGGAAATAATTAACATGAACTTAACATGGGTTGTAGAAATTTACATAACCTAAATTCTCAAGTTACCTATGAAAAGTGAAATAGCTACGCTGATATTCCAGAATAGTGCATAGGCTAAAAATAATGTATATTTTATCATCTGAATGTTTCCCCCTTTCAACAAGCTTCTAATTGTCTTTTAATGCCTGTACAATATTCCATTAAATGGATACACTATCATTTAATTTGGAATATTTCAAATTACCTGGATTTCTCATTTCCTTAGATTTACTGGGTCAAAGGATTACCTATAGATCCTGTGACATGTTCCTATTTTCCTTTCCGGAATGTTCATACTGATTTATAATCCTCCAGCAACTTCTTGTGCAACAATTTGACTGCAATATTGAACCATGTTCAAAGTTATTATTAAAAAATAATAAATAGGGGCACCTGGCTGGCTCAGTCGGGACAGCATGAGACTCTTGATCTCGGGGTTGTGAGTTCAAGGCCCACACTGGGCGCAGGGGTTATTTAAAAATCAAATCTATAACAATAACAATAAAATAATAAAATAAATTTAAAATAATAAAATTATTATTAAAAGATAATTATTTTTGATAAAAATTATTTTAAAAGCAAAGTGCTCATTTAAAAGATGTAGCTTAGGAATGTATTTGCATTCCTTTTACTGCTGGGAAGAAGATATATAAAAACTATTCCTACCTGCTTTATGTGTGTATGATATTCAAGTAAACAAAAGTTTATTAGAGACTCAAAGCTAAATAAGAGATGTTGCTGAGCTCCCATCCCCTAGAGATGTATGAAAATCTGGCTCAGAAGAACCCTGAAGTTAAGTTCTACTTCTTTATAACTCTCCTGATCAGAACCGTTCTCTGCTTCTTATTGTCATCAAATGAACATAAAGAACCAATCTCGATGAAATGTTATGACATTTGAGATTTGCTCCAAAATATGCAAGGTGGGGAAATAGATGAAATAAAACAGACTACAATTTGATCACTGGGTAACAGTGGAAGCTGGGCGAGGGATTCCTCTACTTCTGCATATGTTAAAATGACAACTTGGGTTGGTTCTCTTTACATATTTGTGGTTACACTTTCTTACTTTAAATGACGCAAATTAAAGGCTTTGATTCAGAAGGCCTCCTGCACCAGCCACCAGGCAGTGGGAAAGACCAGAGTTGTCGGACATTACATTTGTATTCCAGGCACATACTGGCACCCTACAGGCACTTAAACATTGGCTGACTGACCATCATGTTAATCATCTGGTCCACTCAGTTATGTTACCAGACGTTAAAAAGCAAGCTTTCCTTATGAGAAAACACCGCATTTTATAAGCAGCAATGTTCTATTTTTAAATAATACGAAGAAAAGTAAATGCCTAAATGATGGTTGATTTTCAGTACTTTTTATACGGTGGCACTGAATCTTGGTAGATGTGGATCTCAGTCCCCACCTTCTCCCTATAGGAGTCCCTGGGGGAGCGGTGGAAGGACGCAAGAGCGCCGCTCTCCCCCTCCCTGCAAGGGATTTCAGACACTTGAGTTCCCTTACAGCCCAAATGTACTCCCCACTCCTGCTGGGGGGAAGTCGCGGGGTCAATCACAGTCCACGTTTTCAGTTGGGCCAGCCCATGCAACACCACAGCTGCAGAGCCTCCAAGCCCTGATCCGTCATATCCTGACCTTCCCCCCCAGGGGAGGGGGCGGAGACACACACACGTCTGCTCAGATCTGTAACTCACCCTTCCGGTGTCAAGCTGCAGAGAAAATGCTACTAGGGTTCTTTATAGACACCCCTTTGGGAGGCTACGGCACACGGTTCTGCCTCTGTCTCTCTCGTTTTACTGATTTTAAATTTTACTCAGACTACAGAAGCAATAAACTGGGGGTTCAAATATGTGCCCGCCCACGCCAAAAGTGGTGCTATGATTTTGAAGCAACCCTATGACTTGCAAGCAGCTCAAGGGTGGGGCAGCCTTCTCATGTTTATATTCACCCTGGGACTTAACAGGATGCTGTGCACCAAAGGGCTATCTATCCATGGGGGCTGGGAAAGTAGTTCTCATGACAACATTATGATTTCATTAAAATACCACCAATTCATGCTTTACAAGACTTTGTGAATCCAGGAAAGGAGGATACTGTTATATTTCTTTTCAGGTACATTCCATTTAAAGAAATCTTATATTGGGCATAAACTTCTCAAAACTCTTAAGACTCTGAATGAAGACAGCTCTTAGTTTCAGTTCACTTGCTGTGGATCAGGAGAGGCCACACCTGGCGTGCAGAAAGCCTGCGAGGACAGGGCTAGGGCTCCTGCAGTTCGACCTCCGTCATCTTTCTTCAGAATGCTGTCAGTGGCCTAACCCATCTCCCAGCCTCCAGGCCCCCTTAACGACACTAACCTGCTTTTCACGCTGTTCCCATCCCATCCTTTAAGACAGCTAGGTGTTCTGTCCAAAAAGCCTTCTCTGACCACCTCATCCTCTCCTCTCCCACCAGGGCTGTCTATTGGGCATGCCTCGCTCTACAAACTACTCCCTCAAAACTCTGTGCGCAGCCCTATCCCTGCTCTCAGCACAAGCACTGCCATGTGTCCTAACTATGCATCTGTCCTCCCAAGACGGAAAAGGTCCCTGAAGACAAGAAAAATGTCCTAATCGTCTTTCTATCATCAGCATTCGGCACAGTGCCTGGCACACACAAGGAGCACAGAAAACGTGCACCTGAACGAATAAAGCCAAGTCATTGTCCTCCCTGCCTTCCCAACTACTCGTTGACCTTCTCTGGGGGGAAACACCTTCCCGAAGCACGGCTCCATCTCCGTGGACTGGCTCCGCAGAAATGCTCCCCGCCCCTGAGCTTGCTCACCTTTACTCCAACACAAGTGTGTCGGCACACATGAACAACCACCAGTTCTCACAAACATCCAACCTTCTCTGCTCAGCAATGCTGGGCTAACGCGGGCTGAGCCTGCTATTTTGGTAAGGATAAATATGAAAACAAAAGAGACAAGAATGCACGTATCATTGGAGCAAAGTACAAACTCCTTCGGTAACGAAGACAACCTGGCGGAGAGTGTGTAACTGAAGAGGGGAGACACAGGACTTAGGAAGATGACTGCATGTTTAAGTGTTACAAAAGTACTGGTCTCTCCCCTCTTGGAAATCCTCTGGACAGAAAAGTTTCATTTTAGACAGGAGATGTTTTCTCCCCCTTTGGGAGATTTCTAAAGCTGCAATGAGAGCCAATGGGGAAATGTGACGGACTGTTACTGAATTTCACTTTGTAATTAACTGTACTGTAACAGGGTTCTACAAAGCTCAGGATACCTATTAGAAGAAAGCGGCTGTATAAATCCAGGCTTGCATGTATCAATCTGACTTACTGGAAGCAAATCGGAAATGAAGGTTTTCCTTCTGACTTTTCTTTTGTGCGGGATCTCTTCCATTTCATCGTCTTCCATCAGAGAGCCACAGCTGGTGCTCTCCAGCACGTCCTCCATCTCTGCGGCAGCTTCTAACCTCTGCTTTTCGGCCTCATGCATTCGAATTACCGTCTCACCAGCATCCAGGTCCAGAACGTCAGACAAGATCTTCAGTATGGCATTTATGATTTCTGCCTGACTCTTGGATGGAATAATGTCCTTTAGGTTCCAAATGGTGCCTGGGGGGAAAATGCACGTAAGGACAAAGGACTTGCCTGTGAAAGCTTTTATTAAATACAGTTTCTACAAGATTGGTTCTTTTAAGCTCAGGTGTAATTAAAAAAAAAAAAATCTCCAACCCTCTGCCTGTGTTCAGTTTTTATTAAATGTCCAAAAAAAAAAAAAGCTTTGCACAGAGGCGGCTCCCTTTATTACAGTCCTGCACAATCATCTCTCTCTTCCTTGGCACACAATGCCTCTCTCAGACACACCGCACAGCAACAGACCAAGAGAACACTGATCAAGTTTCACTTGAAACGACAAATGAAGCTGCCTCGCTCTCTTTCATCTTAACCTGAGCTGCCCTCCTAGGCAGCTTCTTATATTCCAAGAGAGGAACGAAATGCACAAAAATTCCAAGGTTTCTGGACAAACCAGACAGCAGGTTCTTGGTTTTTTGCTTATCAAAACAGAAGAGGAGCTACCATTAAGTAAGCAGACAGACTAACTGAAAAAAAAAAAAAAAAAAGTCACTGTTAAAATAAAAATACATCCTGGATATGAACCCAAGAGAATGGAAAGCAGGGACTCTGATATGTGTCCACCCATATTCATAGCAGCATTACTCAATAGCCACCGACCCGAGTGCCCATCTGCTCATGAATGGGAGGAAATTCTGACACACTACAACATGGATGAACTCTGAGGACATTATACTAAATGCATTAGTCATAGTTTGTACAGCATGCAACTCTTGATCTCGGGGTCATAAGTTCGAGCCCCACACTGGGTGTAGAGCTTAAAAAAAAAATTTTTTTTAAATAATAAAATAAATGAAATTAGCCAATCAGAAAAAGAAAAACACCATATAATTCCACTTAGATGAGGCACCTAAAATAGTCAAGTTCATAGAGACAGAAAGTAGGATGGTGGCTGCTGGGGGTGGAAGGATGGGAAAATGGGGAGTTTTTCAATGTGTGCAGAGTTTCACTTTTGCAAGATGAAGAGTCCTGGAGATTGGTTGCACAACAATGTGAATGTACCTAACATTACTGAACCATACACTCAAGAATGGTCAAGATGGTAAAGTCTATGTTACATATATTTCACTACTAAAAAACACCTCTCATGATAAATTACCTCTGGAAGAGCAGGAAGAAGATATATACAGAAAATATATAAATTACCCACTACTCAACAGATCACCAGATTATTTCTTATCTCTACATTTAGAAATCCCAAGGAGAAAGGAGCTGGGGGTAAAGAATTTTAGACAGGAGATGTTTTCTCCCCCTTTGGGAGATTTCTAAAGCTGCAATGAGAGCCAATGGGGAAATGTGACGGACTGTTACTGAATTTCACTTTGTAATTAACTGTACTGTAACAGGGTTCTACAAAGCTCAGGATACCTATTAGAAGAAAGCGGCTGTATGAATCCAGGCTTTATAGAAAAGAGGGTGGTCATGTCATGTCCATTTCTGAACTCACTGGTTCGTAAACAAGAAAGGATTCTGACAAGAGCACTTCTTTATACAAAGACAGTAGCTTGCTAAATTGAAAAGAAACCTGTTCTAGAAGGCTCCATAACTATGCATAACCTCTTGAATTAAGGATCTCCACTTAAATATTACAATTTTCAGAACAGACATAAACACAGAAGGTCATTATGTGGTGAAAATGAATGAATGACTGAATTTTGGCCTCCATCTCTGCCCATTACAAATTACTAAAAAAGCACACTGCCACCTACGGCTAAATTTTACCTGCCACCAGTGTCTTTAATAGAATATACTCCATGGAACTGACAGGAGAAAGCATTGCTGATTCCAGTACACTCAATGCTGGGGCACTGAAAGATTTCAGCAGCTCTGGGTTATCTTCAGTTACTGTCTGCAAACAATAGGCTATAAAGATAAAAATTAAGTATTAGACACCAATGAATTCTGCTAGGCTAATTTACACCAATTTAACTCATCAGAAAACATGTGCATCTTTTTTTTATTTTTATTTAAATTCAATTTAGTTAAATACCGTATTATTAGTTTCAGAGGTAGAGTTTAATGATTCATCAGGTGCAACCCAGTGCTTATTCCATGAAGTGCTCACCTTAATGCCCATCACCCAGTCACCCCATCCTCCCACCCGCCTCCCCTCCAGCAACCCTGGAACAGTCTCTTATGGTGTGCTACCCTCTGTTTTTATCTTATTTTATTTTTCCTTCCCTTCCTCTATGTCCAACCTTTTTGTTTCTTAAATTCCACACATGAGTGAAATCATATGGTATCTGTCTTCCTCTGACTTATGTCACGAAGCATTACACTCTCTGGTTCCATCTAAACATTTGCATCTTTCACAACTTCAGACACAGATAACTTCTGTAAAGGAAGTATGCTTTACTTCAAGAATGGTACATGCAAACGGGGCTTCTCAAACAGTGCATGAAAGATTTTTTTTTCTTTTTAATTTCTAATTCTTTACAAAATAAACTTTTACCAAATACAATTTAAAAGGCTCTTAAATGGTGTGACAATGTGAAATTACTATGAACATTTATTAAGGTTTCTCCTCAATTTCTGTACATGTTGGGGACCAGTAGCAAAAAGCCTACGGGAGAGACAATGCTTTTAGCAGTTCTGTTATCGAGAACAAGCTCTGGACTTGGGGACATTCTGTCTTCCTTTAAATTCAGCATGACCTTAAAAGTTAGGGCTATTTCTGGTGAAACAATATTTCTTTAAGAAAAAAAGGGGGGGGGCGCCTGGGTGGCTCAGTCATTAAGCATCTGCCTTTGACTCAGGTCACGATCCCAGGACCCTGGGATCGAGCCTCGCATCGGGCTCCCTGCTTGGCCAGGAGCCTGCTTCTCCCTCTCCCACTCCCCCTGCTTGTGTTCCCTCTCTAGCTGTCTCTCTCTGTATCAAATAAATAAAAATCTAAAAAAAAAGGAAAAAAAGTATTTTACATAAAAATATGAGTAAATTGGGCGCCTGGGTGGCTCAGTTGGTTAAGCAACTGCCTTCGGCTCAGGTCATGATCCCGGAGTTCCGGGATCGAGTCCCACATCGGGCTCCCTGCTGAGCAGGGAGTCTGCTTCTCCCTCTGACCCGAACCCTCTTGGGCTCTCTCTCTCACTCTCTCTCTCTCTCAAATAAATAAAATCTTAAAAAAAATATGAGTAAATTAAGAGATGACTATGATATTAAAAGACATATGATCCCTTTAGTGCTTAACTTCTTCCTTGAGTTAAATAAGACAATGGATTACAATTCGCATATCAGAAATAATTAACTGAAAGTATCAAAACAACTGGGATTGCCTGACAGGTTTGACAGAAGAACCTCTGAAGCACAAAAGAGGAAGCAAGCCCAGATGTGTTTTTCTTAGTGTATTCCAAACAAATCCATTTCTTTCCAGGTCTCAAAATTTCAGTCAATCATGCCCATCCAAATTAGTCAAAATATATGCTACTGCTGGAATCTAGTTTGGTTCCCCCAAGTACATGTGTATACAAATCCACATATACGCATATATCCAAATGTAATTCTTTTTCATTAAGAGACTAATTAAATTCACTTTAGCAAAAAGCCAAGAGAAACTGAGGTTGTCACCATAAAGTCAACACAAGAGCAAAGAAAGCCATATTAATATATAGGATGGAATCTCAGAAAGTTCACTTTACTGTATGTAAACCTTGCTTGACTTTCAAACCAAAGTAATTAGACATTTGTTTAAAAAATCATGAATCTAGCTAAATGCAGAAAGAAAACATTATACAATGCAAAATTACTTTATTCTGACCCATTTTTTTTTAAAGATTTTATTTATTTATTCTACAGAGAGAGACACAGCAAGAGATGGAACACAAGCAGCGGCAGAAGGAGAGGGAGAACCAGACTCCCCACTGAGCAAGGAGCCCGATGTGGGACTCGATCCCAGGACTCTGGGATCATGACCTAAGCTGAAGGCAGACGCTCTCTGACCCATTTTTTTTTACAGTTTATTACAGGACAAAAATTAAAAATAACTAAATCTACAAGACTAAAGATACAAAAATAGAAGTGAAGTTTTTCTTTTAAAAGCTATTAACTTTTGTGAATTTCCCTAATTGTGAGAAAAACTGTCCTCTGAGATTAAAAGCCACCTACCAATTTCCTAGTTCAACTGTTTTTAAAATCCACATTTATTCATAAATCACCCTTCTGCCAAAGATTCCATTTTGAGAAACTGATTTTTTAATTTTTCCCAGTAGTATTTATTTCACTGTTTTCTTCTATTCTCTTAAAAGTATCCATTAGAGCCAAGAGGAGCATCAGTCAGGGGAACACACTCAGTTCATGCCAGGAGAAATGCATAATTAAATAAAAGGACAGTTGGATGCCTGGCCATTATAATGGGTAGAAAAGAAATGCTTTTCATCAATTATTTCTCCACTCTCCCCAGAGTTCTGCTGGGCCACCCACCCTCCAGTCTGTCTCTCCAAATGGACAAGGGCTCCCCACTATGGCTCTCTAACCACACAGCGAGAACACGAGGGAGTCAAGGCAGCTGAAGCTGCTGAGCTCTGCCTGCCCTTTCCCACAGAAGGGAAGCAGGCCTACATGAAATTTCAATCACTTATTTTCCTCTCTCAAGAAAAGCACAAGATATCAGTTTTCTGCTGGGAGTATGAGATAGTGGTACAAGACAGTTAAGTAAGTCTAGATTCCAATTAACTTTGGCTCAGAGGCCTGGTAGTTGTGGGTTACTGTTTCTCAGTAAATGGGAGATGAAAGCTTCAAGAATTAATAAAGTGTTCTAAGAATGGTAATATACTGCTCACATAATTACCTTCCTCCCTTTCAGAGTGAAGAGCAGGAAAATGTATAAGTAAGTAAAGTATTAATCATAGATTTTAAAAGATTCAGAACAAACAGAACTCAGTTACACATTTATATATAAAATGAGAAAAAAAAATCACTCCTATAGAATAAACATGCTTTGTTGGAATAAAAATTTTTGAATAAGGCCACACATACTTAATAAATCATCACTTTTTCTTCACTTACCTACTGAAATAGCCAGGTCAACATTGGTGGGAAACCTACTTAAATACTTTAATACAATCTCCAAACACCCTTCTTTGTTGAATATAGATACTGCTCTACTACTGCATTCACTAAATTGAAGGGGGAAAAAAAAATTTTACTATTCACATTTTAACATTAAGAAATCAACCACAGAAATTTATGAAAAGATAAATTAGGCTTTATAAAAAAACAAAATAAAACAAGAATTGGAGTCAAACACCCACCATTTTTATAGATGAAGAAACCAATGCCCATTCTTATTTACTGTACATACACAAAACTGGCTATCTGTATTTTTATTTCTATCACAGCAGAACATTTTAGCCAATCTCTTTACCTGCATGCCAGTTTCCTTATACGAGGCTGGAGCTGGGAGAGAGCTTAGAAATCATTTAACTTCTATTCCTCATCTCATACATAAGGACACCCAAGCCCCAAAAGGTGAAGTGATCTACCCAAAGATCGCACATTTTGTTAGTGGTGGTTCCTTGGGTCCAGCCTACGGTTCCTTCCACAACATAAAGTAAGTTGAAGTGAGGATAAAAGGCCTCTATACTTACACAAAAAGCACTAATTTAAAAGAAAATAAAACTAATTTTATTTATTCCCTCTAGACTGCTATTATAATTTCAACAAGCAGAATTTGCAGTCTACAAAAGAGAAATTACTAGAATACATTTGAAACTACACTACCTTGGGGCGCCTGGGTGGCTCAGTCGTTAAGCATCTGCCTTCGGCTCAGGTCACGATCCTGGGGTCCTGGGATCGAGCCCCCGCATCGGGCTCCTTGCTCAGCCGGGAGCCTGCTTCTCCCTCTCCCACTCCCCCTGCTTGTGTTCCCTCTCTAGCTGTCTCTCTCTCTGTGTCAAATAAATAAAATCTTTAAAAAAACAAAACAAAGCAAACTACACTACCTTTTAATAAAAAAGTCAGAATTAATGTTAAGAATGTTATACATACTAAATACAGGGTAAACAGCTGATTTAATAATCTGATCCATGTTTCCAGAGAAAAGTAACCCTCCATACATATCACATATACATGACATACTAATAGAGCTGACCAGATTATTAAACAGAGCTGACTAAATTATGAAATTCAATCCTGTTATCTAAAGATAAACTATTCTCTGCCTGCCTATCTACCTAAGTAGTTACTACAACACTGCTATGAACCTACCCTTAAGATGTCCACAGTAAAGTGACGTATAGTCAGGGAGATAAGACATACATGCGTTAAAGTCATTGCAAATATATACATGTGTATGCAACTTAAATATATAGGACTTAAAATATGAAGTATAAAACAAAAAAGTGAAGAGCTAGGACAACTGGAAATGACATAGATAGGGCTCACAGGCATTCAGGAGAGTGTGGAGAATATTTTTTCAGGCTCTTTTCAAGGAAAAATTTTTAAAACTTCTAAGTCCAACAATTAAGTAAGTTAAAGTTATCTGGTGCCCAGGAAAATGTACCCACCGGCTTGCTCAAATGTCATTTCCTCAGACCTGATCTCTCCACTTTCTCTGGTGGAATGCATCCACTAGTTTGAAATGATATCACAGGCAAGTTCAGACTGCTATGTAGGCAGCTTTTCAGGATCCAACTTAGTCCTGTGTTCTAAGATATACCTGTGCTTTTAGGTCAGAAGTTATCATCACTGCTGACTAGAAAATAAGGAACTGTGGCAGAACCCTGCTAGAAAGGTGGGACATAAAATAGGGTAGGAAAAACTAAATCCAGGTAGTGTTTCTAGCCATTTCCATTCCTAGTTGCAAGTCCACTCCAGCCCTACCACCACCACAATCATGGAGAATGTGGCCTTCTTCCTACCAGGGCTGAGGGAACTCTTCTTAGGCATCTACTTCCCTGTCAAATGGCAAGTGCCAGGGTAGAGGGGTAAAGCACCAGCCGAGGGCTGTGGCCCCCATCTCATTCCAGGTGCCAGACCAAAGCAGCTACTGCTTGGTGGCCTGACCAGCTTTAACACAGTGACTGCTTAAGGTTGCGCAGGTAGTGGGGAGAACTAGGGTGTAGCAGGTGGTAACAGTCACGATTCCTCTTATTTCTGTCAGCAGCAATGATTGGAGAGAAGAGTTATAAAGCAAACAAAGCTGTAGTGATGCTATGAGGAAAAGGGCTTAGGAAGGAAGGTTGATCTTAGGTCACTTGAGACCACCTCCTACCAAGCATTAACATCAGGGATTTACAGCCCCACCAAGGAGAACAGAGACTACAGTTTAACAGAAAAAGCCTGAGTGGTGCTGTAGCAGGAGGCTGTGTTTAGAAAGATTCTTACCATATATTCCACAGCACATTCATGGCCTCATTGGCTATGTTCTCAATAGAATTTCTGTTCTGATCTTTTTTTTCCTGTGGAGACATCTCATTTGAATCCAGGCCAGCACTACACTGTAACCAAATATCATGATTAGTACCCCGGTTCCAAAGAATAATTAAACAAAAAGGTTAATGATAGTGAAGAATCACAAAAACTAAACATCAGAAATTATAGTGGTTAACGAGCTGATCAAATTCTCATAAGCAGTACCCTTCCGACACTCCTGCTCCCTTCTGGCAAGAAATACAGGCAAAAAAAGTTCACAAGTCATTGTACAAACTGGATACAAAGCATTTAACATTTTAAAATGTAAAATCAATACAAAGTATTTCATCTAATGCAATAAAGATAGTAAATCGGGCACAGAAAGGCACCACTCTAAGAACTTTCCATTAAGTCATTTGATCCTGACCACACACCTGTGAAGCAGATGAACCATTCTCCCCAGTCATCCACTACAAATAGGAAACTGAGGTACAGGGAGATTGCTGAAGGTGTAGCTTAGTACATGGCAGAGCTAGGATTCAGACCCAGGTATTCTGGCTGTAAAGCTGGTGCCCGGTACCCCTGCGGTCCTGCCCCTCTAGCATGATCCACGGCACCCTCCACCGCGGGGCTTCTCAATCTCAGCACCACTGACACTTTGGACTGAATGATTCTTTGCTGTGGGCGTTGACATGTGCATTGGAGGATGTGTAGCAGCATCCTTGGCTTCTACCCACTGCATGCCAGTAGCAACACCTACCCTCAACTCAAAAACGTCTCCAGACATTGCCAGATGTCCCCTGTGGGGCAAATCACCACCAGTTCAGAACCGACACTCTAAACAGAGTTAAGACTGATGCCTCTCATCAAAATTGGATATTCTTTATAAAGACTTAAGTAAAAATTATCCATCAAGGGACACCTGGGAGGCTCAGTTGGGTGTCTGCCTTTGGCTCAGGTCATGATCCCATGACGTAGGATCAGAGCCCCACGCTGGGTTCCCTGCTCGGGCGGTGGGGGGATGGGCTGCTTCTCCCTCTCCCTCTGCTGCTCCCCCTCCTTGTGCTCTCTGCTCTCTGCCAAATAAATTTAAAAAATCTTAAAAAAAAGTTACCCAACAATACAGAATAGTGGACTAGCAGCACCTTAGAGACCTGCTGCTGCTTTTTTTTTTTTTTTTTTTTAAGTAGGCTCCACGCTGGGCACAGAGCCCAGAGTGGAGCCCGACGTGGGGCTTGAACTTATGACCCTGAGATCAAGACCCGAGCTGAGATCAAGAATCGGTCACTTAACTGAGTCACCCAGGCGCCCTGATGCGTATGTCCCATTATGCAGTAAGGTTGGCATGATACTAAATTTGAAAACGTAACGTAATCTTCATGGCAAATTATGCCTCAGCTTTCTCATCTGCAAAACAGGAATACCACCTTCCAAATAGGACTGGTGCCAAGGATTAAATGGTACATAAAACACCACTGACACAAAAATAAGCAATCCATATAAGACTAATTATTTTTATTTACAAAATTTAAGGTCTAAAGGAATCAGTCTATAGTTTTAGGAAGGTCTTTTCCAACTAGCATATAAGTAAAGATAGTAGGGACAAAAAATAGAAATTGGTATTAATCATGAGAAATCAATGTTTCTAGGAAAAGAAACAAAATTCCCATAGAATGTTTTGAGGGAAGATGAAATAATACCAAAGAACTAAAAAAAAAACAACTAAGTGTGCATACAAAAAGCTACAGTTAAAAAAGTACCATGAAGCTACTTTAAAAACCACATACCTCTTTCAGCAGTGCAACCAGAGGGGTCATGATATCCTTAGTCACCATGTCATCACAAACGTCAAAACCTCCACAAGCACTGAGGTTTCTACACAAAAAGTTTAAAATACGTTTTACTTTCTCAGAGCACATGTCACAAAACACTTTTTTAAGCTCTCAAATTTAATCTCTCCCCACACTTGTTTTCCAGATGAAACTGCTTATGATTTCTGCAAGATGCTACAGAACCAATCCACAGATTTCCATCTGTTCTGATCCTGGTTCCACGTAACAACTTAATTTTGAAGTCTGAGACAATACACAGCTGCATGGCAACAGGGAAGGGAGAGGGGAGAAGACTATTCCTACTTAATGCAAACAAATCACAGCATGATCTGATATGAAGGGACATTTTCTTGGGATCAAGACTTCAAGGGCAGCAAGGGTAAGGCTGAATGACAGTGAGGCCGAAGGAACGCTAGCGAAACTGAATTTTAATTGGGAAGACACTGCTTGCTTGCCTTCTGAGTGCACAGCACTGTGCCTGGCACTGAGTATATGGAGATGAATTGGAAGATGTCCCCACAACCTTCCAAGCGCCCAGGATATGTAAGCCTCAGGGAAAGGGTAGGGCTTCCTACATGCAATTTCCTCCAGCATGTGGCTAATCCCCATCCCTCCCTTAGGGTTTTCTTCCCTGAGCCCCCAGTTATATCCTCTCATAGCACCCTCTGTAATTATCACTGGTTGTAATTATACAATCGTGTGATTAATTTGGTTAATGCCTGTTTCCCTCAATACTGTAAGATCCATGAAGGACAGAAATTATGTCTGTCTTGTTCACTAACACATGCCCACAGCCTATCCAGCCCATTGCCTAGTGCACAGAAGGCACACAAAATACACTTGCTAAATCAATGAATCAAACATAATTTAACAGAGCTGCAAGAACTGCAAATACTAACTTCTACTCTTGCCCCCTCTACAGTCCATTCTCTGTACAGCCATCAGAGGAGCCTTTTCAAAAGGTAAATTAGATCAGGCCACTCCTGCTCACAACAGGCCCTTTAGCACTACACTATCAAGTCCCTGTCCATCACTCCAACCTCACCTCCTATGATACCCACCCTCTACTCCATTCAGCTACACTAACCCTTATGTTTTTTTTTTTTTAAGATCTTATATATTTGTCAGAGAGAGAGAGAGAGCGAGCACAAGGAGGGGCAGCAGTAAGCAGAGGGAGAAGCAGGCTCCCCGCTGAGCAAGCAGCCCGATGCTGGACTCGATCCCAGGGCCCTGAGATCATGACCTGAGCTGAAGGCAGACGCTCAAACTGAGCCACCCAGGTGCCCAAACTTTCTGTTCTTTAACCATGTCAAGCCCTCTGCTGCCTCACTTCTTTGCTGTTCCCTCTGCCGGGAATGCTTTTCCCCTGGATTTTCATGTCTGGCTCTGATGCATCAGGTCAAGTGTCATCTACAGATCGGAATTTAAAGTAACTCCCCAACTCCAGCTCATCATCCTCTTGGTATTCTCCATCGCACCTCTCACTATCTCCTATTACCTGTTTTACCAGTTTCCTAGGCTCCCGTCTCCTCATCAACATGGGTTCTGTGAAGGCAGGGATCTCGGCGCTCTTGCTCAATGTTCTGCCTGCTCAAACCCCCTGCACCCAGAACGCCTGCCACACACACTGGAAGAGCTCACAGAACCTCGGGACTTTGGAGGCTTTTTGGAGAGGCCGTAAAGTATGTTAGGCCTTGCGGGGAGGATCCCTGACAGACGGCTGCTGCAGCTGAAGCAGCCAGCTGGACAGACGGAATGCGTGTGGCCCGGGCGGCGTGGGTTCCTCTAGAGTCTGCAGGCTGAGTTCAAATCCCCCCTCTGCAAATGGGAGACCCTGGGCAGTTCTGGATGTTCCGAGCTGCCGCAGGCAAGTGCACCGTGACAGGCGACGGGGCGTGGCACGCAAGGGCGCGCTGGCTGGCCGCCGCCACCCCCCTTCCCGGCTCACCTCAGCGCGCCGGCCGCCGTCTCCCTCACCGCCAGGCTGGGGTCCAGCAGCAGCGGCCCGAGGCGGCGCACCGCGTCCCGACGCGCCAAGCCGGGCAGCGCGGGCCGCTGCTGCACCAGCCGGGCCAGCCCCGCGCAGGCGCACTCGCGGACCTCGGCGCTCGGATGCTGGAGCTGCGGGAGGGGACCAAGTGTCAGAGGCGGCGCAGAGCGCAGGCGCGGGGGCCGCGGCAGGGGCTCACCGCGCTGCCCGGGGGCTCGGCGCGAGCCCCGCCCCTCGCGGCCGCCGCGAGCCCCCGCCTCACCTTTTCTAGCAGCTCCGCCGCCGGCCCGTCATCCTCCTCTCCCTCAGTCCCGTTCGCCGCCCCTGCCGCTTCGGCCTGACAGTCGCCCGTAGGGGAGAACTGAGGTCGCTTGAAGCGCTTCGTCCGGCTCTTGCCCATGGCGATGGTGCGCTGCGGGGGAAAGGCCGAGAGAGGAGGGCAACAGCAGGACGATGGCGGCTGCTGAGCTAGGGGCAAGTTCCTGTTACCGATGGGGTCTCGGTACCCAGCTCAGGGAAGCCTGCTGACGGCCCGAGCCCACATGGGAAACCAGTGCGCAGGCGCGCCGCGTGTCGGCGGGGAGGAGAGGGTTGGCGTGGGGAGTGCGCAGGCGCATTACGGATGGGCGGGGCCAGACCTGGACGAGGGGCGGAGTCCTGTGTTTTGTCTCGGGAAGTGGGAGGCAGGACTTTAATGGGACTCCTGATTCTCACCAGCTGCACCGAGTGCACCTCCCACCAGCTAGTGACGTTTATTGTTACTGAGCCTTGCCAAACCTTTATTTCCACAATAATCAAATGCGATTAAGGGTACCTAACTTGCAAGGTTATTGTCAGGCTTACCTAAAATTGTATAAAGCGCCTAACACCAAACCTAACATATTTAATTTGTAGGTTCTCAAAATTATTAATCACGATTTTTTTGTGTCCCTACGGCCTAGCACAGCTCCTGTCATAGTCAAAAACCCAGTTAATATTTTAGAATGAATGTACATCTATTTTTTTTTTAAGATTTATTTATTTGGGGGGGAGGGGCAGACGGAGAGGGAGAGTCTCAAGCAGACTGTGCTCTAACCACAGGGGGCTGGATCTCACTACTGGAGTTCAGGACCCAACCCAAACCAAGAGTCTGTGGCCAACCGACTAAGCCACCCCAGTGCCCAAATGTACATCAGTGTTTGATAAGATAGACTCCCTAAGTTAATCTTCCTGCCTTGGTTTCCTCATTTGTAAAAATGGGAACACCAACAAAATATCCCTAATGGAGTTGGTATAAGGATTAAACGTGTTAAGTGTGTTTAAGGTGCTAAGAACATTCACTGGCACACAATAAATATTGCATCCATGTTTGGTTGAAACTTTTAACGGCAAAATGATTCTTTGAAAAGTATTTATTGAGCACCAGACACAGTGCTGAGCAATGGAATAAAGCAATAACCAAAACAGATTTGGTCCCTGTCCTTTTTCTTTGTCCTTAGGGGATTTACAGTTTAGAGAGAGATGTCTTAAACATATAATTATATGAATAATTAATTATAGTTGAATAAGTATAGTATAGCACTAAGAAGAAATTATACAGGAAGACCTTCTGTAGTCTTTACAATTAAACATGTACATATTGAGCACCCCCAAAATGCATAGCTTTCAGGTCAGTATTGTATGGGAGAAAACTTCTACCCCATGGTAACCCCCTCCTCAAAGAGTGGACTGTCTAGTAAGGTAAATAATGTTAATTACTATAGCATATTTTGGAAAATAGTCACAGAGGTGTAGCTAAGTTTGTACAAATTTTGTGGCCTATCAAAGACCACTGTAATCTCAGGAAACAAACTGAGTGTTACTGGAGTGGTTGGGGGTGGGAGGGATGGAGTGGCTGGGTGATAGACATTGGGGAGGGTATGTGCTACGGTGAGCGCTGTGAATTGTGCAAGACTGTTGAATCACAGATCTGTACTTCTGAAACAAATAACGCAACATATTTTAAGAAAAAAGAAAAAGAAGAAGATAGCAGGAGAGGAAGAATGAAGGGGAGTAAGTCAGAGGGGGAGATGAACCATGAGAGATGATGGACTCTGAAAAACAAACTGAGGGTTCTAGAGGGGAGGAGGGTAGGGGGATGGGTTAGCCTGGTGATGGGTATTAAAGAGGGCACATTCTGCATAGAGCACTGGGTGTTATGAACAAACAATGAATCATGGAACACTACATCAAAAACTAATGATGTAATATATGGTGATTAACATAACAATAAAAAATTTTAAAAAATAATTTTTTTTTAAGTACAAGGAAAACTTGGAGCTCCAAATGTATATTGGTAGGTTTTACTTCCTTCATCTATTTGGTCAGTTTTGTCCTGCCACCTCCCCAGTCCGAGCTACTGTCTTCTCTTACCTTGACCACAGGGGCTTCTGGTCTCTCTTTTTCTACCCTGCCTATCCATGAGTAGCTAGAGTGATTTTTTTTCCATCCTTCTCATACTCACTCCCTCCATTAAAACCTTTCAGTGGTTCCCCTTTCTCTTAGAATGAAGATCAAAATCTTACCAGGTAGCAGATAGGAAGTAGCAAGGCCAGATTCCACCTTCATTTCACATTACCTCCTATACTCTGGCCCTTAGCCACCCTCCATAGGGCCGAGATCTCTTCTGCCTAAGGACCTTGAAAAGGCTCAGTCCCCATCCATATCCTGGTGAATGCAAGTGTCACTTCTTCATAGGTAGCTCCTCTGATTTCAAAGTCTGAGACAGATCTCCCTTGAGACCGCACTTATCTTGTTCCTTTGCTTCAAAGCACAGCTCCAAATTACAGTTAACAATTTAATTTTTTTTTAAGATTGATTTAGTTGAGAGAGAGAGCGCGCGGGGGGGAGGGGCGGAGGGAGAGGTAGAGAGAGTCTTTTTTTTAAGACTTTGAGAGAGAGAGAGAGAGAGAGAGAGAGAGAGAGTATGAGCAGGGGGAGGGGCAGAGGCAGAGGGAGAAGCAGGCTCCCCGACCCTGAGATCTTGACCTGAGCTGAAACCAAGAGTCTGATGCTCAGCTGACTGCGTGTGCCATCCAGGTGCCCCTTAACTTTATTTGTGTATAATACTCAGACACATCCACACACTCTCTCCAACTGCACACTAAACCCTGTGAGGACAAGACTGCCTATCTACACAGATCACTGTATTCCCAACACTGGCCCAACAAGGCCTATCTGGCACAGAATAGGCATATGCAATTTCTTTTTTTTTTTTAAGATTTTATTTATTCACTTGAGAGAGAAAGAATGAGACAGAGAGAGCATGAAAGGGGGTAGGGTCAGAGGGAGACGCAGACTCCCTGCCGAGTGGGGAGTCCGATGCGGGACTCGATCCCACGACTCCAGGATTATGACCTGAGCCGAAGGCAGTCACCCAACCAACTGAGGCGCGCAGGCATATGCAACTTCTCGAATGAATAGAGACCACATAGTCAGGAAAGAGTAGCGCATGCCACCCAGATGGAACAGGAGGAGAGTAAAAAAAAAAAAAAAAAAAAAATTCCTGCTGTTTCTCTCACTGTGGGGATGAGCAAGAAAAAATGGTCCAAAACCTTAGCTAGGGGAGAAGTCTATGATCTGTTTTCATTCGTTACCCTTTCCTGGGAGAAATGAGCATTTCTGTTAAAATGAATGATAAACTTTACTTAATTAAGATCCCTTCTGGGAACCAGAAAGATAGCAGTTTTAGGAGGAGCCCGGTGACCTTTAACTAGTCTAATAATCTGTAACCAGTCACTTTTTTAAAAATCCAGTCAAGCAGGGGCGCCTGGGTGGCTCAGTCGTTAAGCGTCTGCCTTCGGCTCAGGTCATGATCCCAGGGTCCTGGGATCGAGCCCTGCGTTGGGCTCCCTGCTCGGCGGGAAGCCTGCTTCTTCCACTCCCGCTTCCTCTGCTTGTGTTCCCTCTCTCGCTGTCAAATAAATAAATAAAATCTTAAAAAACTCCAGTCAAGCAATGATTATCCAACCATCCCTTTTTCCTACAAATTATCTTTGTTGAGAGGGAGTTTTTTAATTAGACTGCGTAGAGCCTCTTTCCTTGAGACAATAAAAATGCTTATAATCAATTATTGGTCACATATATTTTATTTTTTTTAAAGATTTTTATTTATTTATTTGAGACAGAATGAGAGAGAGAGAGCACATGAGAGGGGGGAGGGTCAGAGGGAGAAGCAGACTCTCCGCCAAGCAGGGAGCCCGATGCGAGACTCGATCCAGGGACTCCTGGATCATGACCCGAGCCAAAGGCAGTCGCTTAACCCAACCGAGCCACCCAGGCGCCCGGTCACATATATTTTAAATAGGAGCTAGCTGTTCTCACAGATTCCTGTTTCTCTCCCTTCATATTTTGTAAGGTAATCCTCCTGAAGAAAACACTCTGATCAGGGCGCCTGGGTGGTTCAGTCGTTAAGCGTCTGCCTTCAGCTCAGGTCATGATCCCAGGGTCCTGGGATTGAGCCCCGCATCGGGCTCCCTGCTCCACGGGAAGCCTGCTTCTCCCTCTCCCACTCCCCCTGCCTGTGCTCCCTCTCTCGCTGTGTCTCTGTCAAATAAATAAATAAAATCTTTTAAAAAAAAATTGTACCAAGAAATGTACTTTTGTTGAGTGCTTACTTATGGGCCTAGCCTCTTCAACATTTGATATTGAATGATAGATTAATAAGTTGCAAATAATTTTGTCCATTCAAGATACAAATTATTTCTGTCCAGTAGAAAATATAATCTCAAACGATACAATTCCACTGCCTTGGAGATCATCACCAGTTTGATATCTAATCTAGGAATCTTAGTTAAGCAAATGTTTCCTCACTGACTATATATATACATTTCTGTTTCTCCTTTAAACTGTTTTTACTGGGGCGCCTGGGTGGCTCAGTTGTTAAGCATCTGCCTTTGGCTCAGGTCATGATCCCAGGGTCCTGGGATCAAGCCCCACATCGGGCTCCATGCTCCACAGGAAGCCTGCTTCTCCCTCTCCCACTCCCCCTGCTTGTGTTCCTGCTCTCATTCTCTCTCTGTCAAATAAATAAATAAAATCTTTAAAAAAATAAATAAACCAGCTTTACCATTCTCCTGGTTCCTTCATTAAGGAACTGGCACATACTTACTATGTTTATCTGAGTCAGTTTTTTATGTTGCACATCATCCTTTGTTTATTCATAGGGTAAAGAAGGTGTTCACCAGGTACTATGAACTGAAGAGGCAGGTCACAAAGCAGCATATATAATATAAACCCATTTTTGGAAAAACACACAGAGGAAATATCTATGAAAGTATACATATCAGGACACCTGGGTGGCTCAGTCGTTAAGCGTCTGCCTTTGGCTCATGTCATGATCCCGGAGTCCTGGGATTGAGCCCCGCGTCGGGCTCCTTGCTCAGTGGGGAGCCTGCTTCTCCCTCTACCCCTCCGCCTGCTTGTGCTCTCTCTCTCTTTCTCTGACAAATAACTAAATAAAATCTTAAAAACAGACAAAAAAAGTATACATATCAAAGTGTTAACTGTGTTGGCCTCTGGATGGAATTAAAGGAGAATTTTTTTAAAATCTGATTTTTGGCCTGTTTTATTTTGGGGGGGTTTCTAGAATGAGCAGATAGTATTTGCATAATTTTTTAAGCCATGAAAAATTTTTTAAGGAAATACAGTATAATTCTTCCCTCCTTGGTGTGGCCCCCGTTTCCTGTTACCCCCACACTCACCTATCACTGGTCAATGTCCACCCTTGATGCCCAGAAGACTCTGCTGTAAGATTTAGGACTCCTGCCATGGCTTTAGGGTCTGGATCAGCCGTTGATATTTTGTTGGTAATGTCAGTGTCATTCATCTAGATATTGTTGGATCTTGTTCACAGGTTATTTGCAGCACAAGAGTTTCATATAGCAAAATCATCTTACATTTGTAGAACTCATAAAACTATCCACTTAAAAAATTTTTTTTCAAAATAGGCCCATTTAATATTGCAGAATATTTCCTTTGCTCCCGGGTGGGCAGCATTTCCTCCCTATTGGTAGTTTCTTACTCTTCTTGCTCAGGTCTCAGCAAACCCTGTCTCAGTCAAGGTAGTTCTGGCTCTTCAGTGAAGAGCTGGTACATTCCCATCTGGTTTTAATTGGGCATGTCAAGGCTAGCTTTGGGTCATCCAATGATTACTACAGGATTTCAGTACTCCTTTTATTTTTTTACTTTTTTTAGGAACCGAAAGACATTTATTTATAAAATTTCTCACTTGACCAGTGGTGAGAACCAAGAAACCCTATGCCAAGAAACAGTCAACCCCAATAATAGTCTTTAAGTCAGTGTGTACAAGAGAACAGAGTAGCTCTTGATGATGAGGCTAGAAAGATGTGCCTTCTGCAGGTCTTTCATTGCACAAGGACATATACTTAACCACAAGGGTCTGTGCAAGTAGCATCATGGTATCCGTAGACTTAGCCAAGCATCATGGTATCCGTAGACTTAGCCGAGCCACTGCTTCTAGAGTGCTATTTCTTGTCTACCTTACATAGCTGTTTCCCTATTTTTGTTCATTTCTTTGTTGGCTTCTTTCTCTTTTTCTTTTCCTTGGTTGGTTTTGGATTTTTTTTTTTAAAGATTTTCTGTATTTATTTGACAGAGAGAGAGAGCGCAAGCACAGGGAGCAGCAGGCAAAGAGAGAGGGAGAAGCAGGCTCCCCACTGAGCAGGGAGCCCGATGCGGGGCTCGATCCCAGGACCCTGGGATCATGACCTGAGCCGAAGGCAGATGCTTAACACTTAACTGACTGAGACACCCAGACACCCCAGGTTTTCGACTTTTTCTCTGTCTCCTTTTCTTTCTGCTCCTCTATTGTCAGCTCCTTTCTTTCTGCCATGGTTGCCTTCTTCCTCTTCTTATCATGAACACTGGTGTAAATTGCTTTGTGATAGCCTTCCCGATTCCAAGCAATTTCTTTTTTTTTTAAGCTTTTTTTTTTTAGATTTTATTTATTTCTTTGACAGAGAGAGACAGCGAGAGAGGGAACACAAGCAGGGGGAGTGGGAGAGGGAGAAGCAGACTCCCCACTGAGCAGGGAGCCCAATATGGGGCTCCATCCCAGGACCCTGAGATCATGACCTGAGCCGAAGGCAGACGCTTAACCGACTGAGCCACCCAGGAGCCCCTCCAAGCAACTGCAATGGCAAAAAAATTTTATCCCGGGGGCAAAGATGGTGTTTTCCTCAGTGTAGCCCTGAGACCAATCCAGTCGCAGCAAAGGACCGTATTCTACAATCCAGTCAAACCTGAAGCAGAATGACCTCCACTTCTTCATAGCTGATTCGCATTTGAGCTCCTCTGAGTCCCACACATCAGGCCTGAGTTTCTCAAAACTTTCCTGAAACTCAGAATAGATTTGGTCATCTGCTTTGGTGAGTTTCAGGAACTGTGGGTCAACAGACGAAATCCGCTTGTAGCTGTTCTCGCAGGCTGCACTGCTTTCCTGGCCCGATCCATCTCAGTATCCGGATCGTTGCCGTAAGCCGCCGCTGGGAGAGAATGAGCATGTGCCAGGGACACCAGGTCCCCGGAAACTGGCTCAGCAGCCCCACCAGCTGCCCCCACAAAGCTAGTGCCCACTTCCCGGAAATGACTATTGGTGTGCTCTTTCTGCAGCTGGTTGGAAAGGGAGGGCTCATTTTATTTTAAGCTAATATCACTTTGGTTTAAAAAAAAAACCATCAGCGATCACACATTTCTTTTCTTCTTTTTTTTAAGGAATCATACATTTTTGCTTTTGCATTACCTTCCATGCCAGATCAACATCAGGATTTGTCCAATTTTCAGGTAAAAATGGAGGTAAGGAATTTTTAAAAAATGACTGACAGCTGTTCTATGGCATGTCAAGTAGTATAAAACGTTTCCTAATTGACTATGGAATCTGTGTCAAATGGGATATAACATGCAAAGCTAGGTCAACTCTAAATAATCATGGTTGCAAGTATGCAGAAGAAATACATAGTCTCTAAAAAGTTCAGACTTGGGGCACCTGGGTGACTCAGTCCGTTGAACTTCCAACTCCTGATTTAGGCCCTGGTCATGATCTCAGTGTCATGAGGATGGAGCCCTTCATCAGGCTCCATACTCAGCAGGGAGTCAGCTTGAGATTCTTTCTCTCCCTATGCCACTCCCCCAACTTGAGCACGTGTGTGCTCTCTCAAATAAATAAAACCTAAAAAAAAAATAAAATAAATAAATAAAAAGTTCAGACTTAAAGTTCTCATTTCACTCATTTAACCAATAGCAAAAGTGACAAAAATACACCTGTTGCTGATGTAGACTTCCAATTATTTATTTTGCACTAGGAGGTTAATTTCCTCAAATAGAGAACTAATGTTTTAGGAGATTAAAAAAAATTTTTTTAAGATTTATTTATTTGAGAGAGAAACAGCGAGGGAGTGGGAGCAGGGGGAGAGGGAGAAGGAGTAGGAGACAAGCAGACTCCCGGCTAAGCACCAGCCGACACGGGGCTCAGCCAAAATCAAGAGATGGACGCTAAACTGACTAAGCCACTCAGGTGCCCCTTTTAATTTATTTTTAGATTTTATTTATTTGAGAGAGACAGAGAGCGAGCAAGCACAAGCAGGGGGAGGGGCTGAGGGAGTGGGAGAAGGAGGCCTCCGGCTGAGCAGGGAGCCTGATGCAGGGCTCAATCCCAGGACCCTGGGATCATGACCTGAGCCGAAGGCAGACGCTTAACAACTGAGCCACCCAGGTGTCCCTAATTTTTCTTTTTTTTAAGATTTTATTTATTTATTTGACAGAGAGAGACACAGCGAGAGAGGGAACACAAGCAGGGGGAGTGGGAGAGGGAGAAGCAGGCTCCCTACCGAGCAGGGAGCCCGATGTGGGGCTCGATCCCAGGACCCTGGGATCATGACCCGAGCCGAAGGCAGACGCCCAACGACTGAGCCACCCAGGCGCCCCCCAATTTTTTTTTATAAGTAAGGTCTACGCCCATCGTAGGTTAAGACTTGACCTTGAGATCAAGAATTGCATGCTCTACTAACTGACCCTGCCAGGTGCCCCGTTTTATTAATATTGGGGGGGCGCCTGGGTGGCTCAGTCCGTTAAGCAGCTGCCTTCGGCTAAGGTCATGATCCCAGGGTCCTGGGATCGAGTCCCGCATTGGGCTCCCTGCTCAGTGGGGAGTCTGCTTCTCCCTCTCCCTCTGCCTGCCACTCCCCCTGCTTGTGCGCTCTCACTCTCTCTACTAAATAAATAAAATCTTAAAAAACATTTTTTTTTAAAGTATGGGATTTTTTTTTTTAAAGAATGCTGATATCTAGTGATCACTGCCTGAAATGAGCCAAATCAATTTTGTGTTATAGGATATTTTACATCTTTGTCCCTGAAATCTATTGCCTGCCTTGTTGGCTGTTTGGCTCAAAATAAAACAAGACAAAACAAATAAAAATACTGTGAAAAATACCTAGGTTAGAACACTTCTACTTGGTGAGATTTAATCCCAATACAGATTGTCCTAAATCCCATCTAACCCACCCAACCTCTGGAAAGGGATAAACCTTAAATGGCTATGATCAAAACAGGCAATCCTGTCCCAGAATGCTGAGAAACATCTTAAGGGCATATTATTTACCCAAGAAGTCAACAAAACCAGTATTTTCAGTATTTCTCATTTTAGCCATTTCAGTAGGTGTATAGCAACTGGAACTCTCAAACAGTGCTGGGGGAATGTAAAACGGGGCAGCCACAGTGGTGCCTGGCTGGCTCAGGGGGAGGAGCATGCCATTCTTGATCTCGGGGTTGTGAGTTAGAGCCCCATGTTGGGTGTAGAGATTACTTAAAAATAAAATCTTAAAAGACAAAACAAAAAAACACCATGGCAGCCACTTTAGAAACAGTTTGACAGGTTCTTGTCAAGCACTGTTTATAATCCAGCCATTCCACCCCAAGGTAGTCCCAAGAAAAGTTAATATATCCACAGACTTACACATGAATATTCATAGCAGCTTGCACATGAATATTCATAATAGTCCCAAACTGGAAACAACTAAAATGCCCACCACAGGTAAATGAAGAGGGGCACCTGGGTGGCTCAGTTGGTTAACCATCCAACTCTTGGTTTCAGCTCAGGTCATGCTCTCAGGGTTGTGCGATGGAGCCCCGTGTGACACTGTGCTCAGTCAAGAGTCTGCTTGAGATCATTTCCCCCTCTCTACCTCCCCCTCTTTTTCCCCTCATTTCAGCCCCTGCCTGTTTGCACTCTCTCTCAAATAAATAAATAAAATCTTAAAAAAAAAACCCAGTTAAGGGACGCCTGGGTGGCTCAGTTGGGCGTCTGCCTTCGGCTCAGGTTGTGATGCCAGAGTCCTGGGATGGAGTCCTGCATCGGGCTGCTTGCTCGGCGGGGAGCCTGCTTCTCCCTCTGCCTGCCATTCCTTCTACTTGTACTCTCTCTCTCTCTCTGACAAATAAAATCTTAAAAAAAAAAAATCCTAGATTATCTGCTCACTGAGTGTTTAAAAAAAACAGTTAAATGAAGAAACAAAAAAGGAACAAAAAGGGAATGAATTATGGGTACATGTACTAGCATACATAAAATCTCAAAAACATGTTGAACAAAACAAGACACGAGACTATTGTACTGTATGATTATACTATAATTTCATTTATAGTGAAACTATAGAGAAAACTCTAGAAACCACAGTGATAGAAACCAGACAGTAGTTGCCCAGGGCCAGGGGCTGGGGATAGGATTTGACTGGGAAGTAGTACTAGGGACCCTTTGGGAGTGAGGGAAATGTTCTGTATCTTGTTCATGGTGATTGTCACATGGGTGCTACATTGATCGAAATTTATCAAACTGTGTAGCTAAAACTGTATTTTATAATAATAAGAGAATTATCTGTAAATTAACCTTAATATAGTTTATTTTTTTTAAAGCCTATAGAATTTGTCCCTGTTTTGATCACTTCCCTAGATTCACCGGTGATTATAATGGGTTCCATTCCCTATTTGGAGAGTGAGAGTCCCACTGACTGTATGTATGTATGTATTTAAATTTTTTTAAAGATTTCTTTTTTAAGATTTTTTCATTTATTTGTCAGAGAGAGAGCACAAACAGGGGGAATGGCAGGCAGAAGGAGAGGGAGAAGCAGACTCCCTGATAAGCAAGGAGCCCGACACGGGGCTCAATCCCAGGACCCTGGGATCATGACCTGAGCTGAAGGCAGATGCTTAACCGACTGAGCCACCCAGGCGCCCCTCATTGACAGTATTTATTGAGCCACTGCAATGGACACTGCTCCAAGAGCTTTGTGTGTATAAGCTATTTAACCCACCAACAAGCTCATGGGATGTTGATATCCCCACATTAGAGACAAGAGAACTGAGGCACAGAGAAGTTACTTGCATAAGAGCATGTTTTTTTTTTTTTAAAGAAGATATACAAATGGCCAACAAGCATGTGAAAAGATGGCTTTTTAAAAAATATTTTATTTGAGAGAGAGAATGAGAGAGAGAGCACATGAGAGGGAGAAGAAGACTCCCTGCTGAGCAGGGAGCCCGATGTGGGACTCGATCCCGGGACTCCAGGATCATGACCAGAGCCAAAGGCAGTCGCCTAACCAACTGAGCCACCCAGGCACCCCAAGAACACATGATTTTAAATGACAAAGAGGAGACTGACCCTCCACAGTCAAACTTGAGTTGGCTTGTAGTAACTGCAGTATATTGTCTCCTCCTGATTTTTTTTCTTAGAAGTAATCTCTGCACCCAACATGGGGCTTGAACTCACGACCCCAAATCAAGAGTCACATGCTCCACTGAATGAGCCAGCCAGACGTCCGTCTCCTACTGAAATTGCTGGTATTTACTGAAGAGCTAGTAAATTGAGGAAATCAAAGTTTTAAGTCAACAAAACCAGTTGTTCTATATCTTTGTTTAATGGGAAACATCAGGTAAAGGAGAAACATGAAAAAAGGCTAAGAGTAGAACAAGGGTTCCCAAATTAGGCAAAAGGGTCCCTATATCTGTTTTTCCACTTGTAAAATGCTCCATCTAGGAAACTCATATTTATTTAGCTACCTCACTGAAAGGAAGTATTTCATGTGCATACACGATTTGAAAAGTCATAAAAGAACAGCAGTCCCTGCTTTACTTCTTCCCAACCCCAAGCCCTCTCAAAGAAGTAAACACCCTCAACCTGTTTCTCCTATTATCTTCATATTCCCCCAAATGATAGCTAATATGCTTTCTAATTTGTCAGTATATATATTATTTCTTGACTTCTTGCCCCAATAGGTAAGGACTTAGCTCTCCTATACCCCCTCCCTTATTTCTCCCTTTATCCAACAAAACTGTCCCACAATTCTTTTTTCAATGTATTTTTTTGAAGACTTTGTTTATTCTTTTAGAGAGAGAGAAAGAGAGAGTGCAAGGAGGGGAGGGGGAGGGAAAGGGACAAGCAGACTCCAGGCTGAGCACAGAGCCAGACGCAGGGCTCCCACGACCCTGAGATCATGACCTGAGCTGAAGCCGAGTCGGACACTCAACTGACTGAACCACCCAGGCCCCCCTCCTACAATTCTTGATTAAATCAACAGTCGCTGTGTAAAGTGCTAGGACAATGCAAACATTGCACACTCCTGAACTAGGAAGTACACTAAGACCACAGGAGGAGATTATGCTAAGTGAAATAAGTCAAGCAGAGGAAGTCAATTATCATATGGTTTCACTTATTTGTGGAACATAAGGAATAGCCTGGAGGACATTAGGAGAAGGAAGGGAAAAATGAAGGGGGGGAAATCGGAGGGAGAAATGAACCATGAGAGACTATGGACTCTGAGAATCAGTGTTTTGGGGGGGGGGGATGGGTTAGCCCGGTGCTGGGTATAAAGGAGGGCACATACTGCATGGAGCACTGGGTGTTAATATGCAAACAATGGATCGTGGATCACTACATCAAAAACTAATGATGTAATGTATGGTGACTAACATAACATAATAAAATAAAAGTTAAAAAATTTAAAAAAATTTTTAAATAAAATAAATAAATAAATAAATAAAAATAAAACACCTAAGTGTTCCATAAAACAAACAAACAAAAAACCCAAAAAACCCACAGGTTCTTTCTTGTACAATCCTTCATTTTTTGTGGAGTTAATAATTGCCTTTTTTCCCCATCATCCTGGTTTCCCATCAGTCTGTCATTATTTTTTTCCAAATTACCCACATCTTTGTCTCTCAACAATATTGCCCATATGTTCAAATGTATCAATTCAAGTTTCTTCCCTGGGATCTTCTTCCCTATCCCCCTACCCTTGTCTGGACTGGGAGTTCTCTAAGGATGCTGTACAGCAGTCCAGCTGGACTCTCACTGGGCCTTTTGTGTTGGACTCCCCTTTCCCTATGTGGTTGTTAGTACATGAAAAGACGGAAGTGGTGGTCATTATGATGATGCTGTTTACTATGAAAGCTCGTGGCAGGAGTCACTCTTTATAATTAATGGGAAAAGCGTCCTATAAGCATAAGTTAGCATTACAAATGTAATCAGATATAATTTATACATAGTGATTTCACTGAAAAACACAGCTGGAGGTAGCAAAATTCCAGATTTCAAGTTATATTACAGAGCTATAATGATCAATACAGTATGGTACTGGTACAAAAATAGACACATAGATCAATGAAACAGGACAGAAATCCCAGAAACAAACCCACAATTATATGGTCAATTAATCTTCAACAAAAGAGGTAAGAATAGGGATGCCTGGGTGGCTCAGTTGGTTGGGTGTCTGCCTTTGGCTCGGGTCATGATCCCAGGGTTCTGGATAGAGTCCCATATCAGGCTTCTTGCTCAGCAGGGAGCCAGCTTCTCCTTCTGCCTGCGGTTCCCCCTGCTTGTGCTCTCTCTGACAAATAAATAAATAAGATCTTAAAAAAAAAAAGAGGTAAGAATATACAATGGGGAAAAAACAGTCTCTTCAACAAATGCTGTTGGTAAAATTGGACAACAACATGCAAAAGAAGGAAACTGGACCACTTTCTTACACCATATGCAAAATAAACTCAAAATGGACTAAGGACCTAAACGTGAGACCTGAAACCATAAAATTCCTAGAAGAGAGCACAGGAAGTAATTCTTCTGACACTGGCCAGAGAAACATTTTTTCTAGATATGTCTCTTGTGGCAATGGAAATAAAAGCAAAAACAAACTACTGAAACTATATCAAAATAAAAAGCTTCTGCATAGCGAAGGAAACAAATCAACAAAATTAAGACAACCTACCGAATGGGAGAAGATATTTGCTAATGACATTTCCAATAAAAGATTAGTATCCAATGTATATAAAGAACTTACACAAATAAACACCCAAAATCAGAATGGATATAAAAACAAGACCCATCTATATGCTGCCTACAAGACACTCATTTTAGAACCAAAGACACCTGCAGATTGAAAGTGAGGGGATGGAGAGCCATTTATCATGCTAGTGGACATCAAAAGAAAGCTGGAGTAGCCATACTTGTATCAGACAAACCAGATTTTCTACCAAAGACTGTAACAAGAGATGAAGAAGGGCATTACATCATAATTAAGGGGTCTATCCATCAAGAAGGTCTAACAATTGAAAATATTTATGTCCCAAACTTAGGCACAATCAAATATATAAATCAATTAATAACAAACAGAAAGAAACTCATTGATAATAATAAAATAATAGTAGGGCACTTTAACACCACACTTACAGCAATGGACAGATCATTTAAGTGGAAAATCAACAAGGAAACAATGGCTTTGAATGACACACCGGATCAGATGGACTTCACAGATATATACTGAGCATTCCATTCTAAAGCAACAGAATACTCATTCTTCTTGAGTGCACATGGAACATTCTCCGGGATAGATCACATACCGGGTCACAAATCAGCCCTCGACAAGTACAAAAAGATTGAGATCATACCATGAATATTTTGAGGCCACAACACTATGAAACTAAGTCAACCACAAGAAAATTTTGGAAAGATCACAAATACATGGAGGTTAAAGAATATCCTACTAAAGAATGAATGGGTCAACCAGGAAATTAAAAAGTACACAGAAGCAAATGAAGAGAAAACATGACACTCCAAAACCTTTGGGATGCAGTAAAAGCAGTCCTAAGAGGTTAAGTGTATTGTTGGTTTTTTAAAAGATGGTCTTCAGGGTAGAGCAGGGGAAAAAAATAAGTCTAATGATACTGATACATAATTTTAGATAACTTAAAATTTATTTTTTAAAAAGATTTTATTTGAGAGAGGGAGAGAGAGAGAGAGATCACGAGCAGAGGAGAAGTGTAGAGAGAGCAGCAGACTCCCCACTGAGCAGGGAGCCCGATGCAGGACTCGATCCCAGGACCCTGAAATCATGACCTGAGCCGAAGGCAGTCACTTAACCGACTGAGCCACCTAGGCACCCTGATAACTTAAAATTTAAAAAGCAACTTCTAACAAGGATATATTTCTCATTTGAGTTAATGAAGTTATAATAAACTAAGTTATTTTAGTTTCCCTACTGTTATTTAAATGACAAATCTTAAGGGCTCCTGGTTGGTTCAGTTGGTGGAGCATGCAACTCTTAATATTGGGATCATGAGTTCGAATCCACGTTGGGTGTAGAGATTACTTAAAAAAAAAAAAAGGTGGGGCAACTGGGTGGCTCTTAATTTTGGCTCAGGTCATGATCTCAGGATTGTGAGATCTTTTTTTATTTTAAAGATTTTATTTATTTATTTATTTATTTGGCAGAGAGAGACACAGCGAGAGAGGGAACATAAGCAGGGGGAGTGGGAGAGGGAGAAGCAGGCTTCCCGCTGAGCAGGGAGCCCGATGCGGGGCTCGATCCCAGGACCCTGGGATCATGACCTGAGCCGAAGGCAGATGCTTAACGACTGAGCCACACAGGCGCCCCAGGATTGTGAGATCTTGCTTAAGATTCTCTCCCCCTCTCCAACTCCCTCTCTAGGAAAAAAAAAAAGGCAAATCTTAGCATTTAGTCTTTTTTTATTTTTAAGATTTTATTTACTCTTTTGAGAGAGAGAGCACAAGCAGGGAGAGAGGCAGAGAGAGGGAGAAGCAGACTCCCCACCAAGCTGGGAGCCCAACACGGGGCTCAATCCCAGGACTTGGAGGTCATGACCTGAACCAAAGGCAGACACCTAACCATCTGAGCCACCCAGGTGCCCCAGTTTTTTTTTTTGTTTTTTTTTTTAGATTTTATTTACGGGATGCCTGGGTGGCTCAGTCATTAAGCGTCTGCCTTCTGCTCAGGTCATGATCCCAGGGTCCTGGGATCGAGTCCCACATGAGGCTCCCTGCTCGGCGGGAAGCCCGCTTCTCCCTCTCCCACTCCCCCTGCTCGTGTTCCTGCTTTCGCTGTGTCTCTGTCTCTGTCAAATAAATAAATAAAATCTTTAAAAAAAAAAGAACCTTTCCCAAAACCAGGGGTCCCTGGCTGGCTCAGTCAGTGGAGTGTGTGACTTCTGATCCTGGGGTTGAGTTCAAGCCCCATGTTGGGTGTAGAGATAGTTAAAAGTATTTTTTAAAAAAGTAACCTCTCCCAAAACTAGATAAGCAAATTATGTGAGAAAAGTGATTTTTTTAGTGTACTTATGTACAGACCCAATTTCAATACCAAAGTCAAGATTCATTCATTCAACGGATAGTCACTGAACATCTTGCCAGGGGCTCCTGGGTACTGAAAATCTACATATGACAGAATAGGGACTTAAAATAAAAATCTGTTTGTAATAAAAACACCCAGGAAGTTATAGATCTTACACACATTATTTCATTAGTCCTTACAGTTCTGCAAGACAGCTACAAATAGGCCCAAATGAGGACAGTAAGGTTCAGAGAGAATGAGTCACCGGCCCCTAAGTGGCTAATGGATGAACCAGGATTACAAACCAGTCAACCTGCCGCTGGGGCTCTTCCACTACACATGGCCTGGAGTCCCCTGACCGGGCAGACGACATCATGCTCGGTTTGAAGCAGCGCCTGAGTCCTCTACACAGATCAAACTCCTCAAAGTGTGCTCCTTGGAACACTGCTTCTGTGTAGGTCAGGGGCTTAGTCGCAAGTAGGAGAAGCCAACTTTGATTAAACAGGAAACGTATCACTGAAAGGACACTGGGTAACTCAGAGAATTTTGGGGAGGTCTACAGAGACCAGCCTAAGACCAAACTTAGAAAAAAAAAAAAAAGCCCAAACTCATGCCATCCAACTGGCCTGATGAAACCGGGGCCACCACCAGCAAGCACCACTAAGCACCCTGAAACAGAAACGCAGCTTTCCAGCCTCCCCACATGGCCACGTCCTAGATGCAAAGGAGTCAAGGATGTGTTCTAGGTTGTCTGGGAGAAGCTGGACTGATTTGGCTGCTATTCCCTAAACCCAGCAAGAGTACTCAACAGGAGGCTTGGTAGATAGAAACCAAGTATCCACAGTGAGTGCTAACAGGTCACAAAATGGCAGGGAAACAGGCAGAAGCCGTTTCTCTACTGCAGGGCTTCTTGAAGCTTTTAATAAACTTTGGAGCACGGGGAATCTCCAAGAGGAGGATGTTCCCAAAATGGGTGATCACAGAACCTTTATTTCTGTAACAGGGTACATGGGACAAGAAAGGGTGGTGGGCTTCATGCTCAAGTGCTACCCCTCTCTGGCTCCCACTGGGCCACACTCATGTGACTTCCAAAAGCTCTCACTCCTCTGGTCCCCCGTGCCGAACACAAATCAAGAGCCCACGTGTGTGCAAGTCCAAGAGCCCCTGCACTGTAGCAGCAGCTCCCAGGCCATGTCCCTTCAGTCCACAGTAGTCGTCATCAAATGCAAACCCAGTTGTCACCACCCTACTCAAAACTCTCGGTGGCCTCCCACCGCCCTCGCAGTACTCCTCACCCTGGGTTCCTACTCCCTTCCAGTCTCATCTCTCGCCACAACCCCTCTCCAACTCCATGCTGCCAGCCACACTCAAAAACTGCATGTGTGCGCCCCCAGTGACCCTTCAGATCCATTTGGAAAGAACTTTTTTAGAGAGCCCAGGGCAGGCTGGACCCCCTTCCCCTGGGCATCTACACTTAACCTGTCATAGCATTTAAAAAAACATGGTAACTGCTGGATCATTGGTCTGCATGTGGGGGGCTGAGAGGGCAGAGTCTACCTCACACATTTTTCATGTCTGCTAAAAAGCAGACACTTGACTGAGCCACCCAGGCACCCCAGAACACATTACTCTTGATCTCAGGGTCTTGAGTTCAAGCCCCACATGGGGTCTAGAGATTACTTAAGAAAACAAAACAAAACAAAGAAAAAAACAACTTAGGGGCGCCTGGGTGGCTCAGTCGATTAAGCATCTGCCTTCGGCTCAGGTCATGATCTCAGGGTCCTGGGATCAAGTTCCGCATCGGGCCCCCTGCTCAGGAGGGGAGTCTGCTTCTCCCTCTCCCTCTGTCTCTGCTTGTGTTCTCGCTCACTCACTCTCTCTCTCAAATAAATAAAATCTTAAAAAAAAAACACACAACTTAAAGAAAACATCAATCAAGAGTCCAGTTCTAAAGGAGAAAAGAGCTCTTCAAAAAACAGCACTATCGGGGAGTCACAAGCCTTGATGTTTTCAGTGAGGTTGCTTAAATGGAAAACACCTAGAACCATTTTAGGTTTCTTAATCATTAGGGGCCAAAAATCCTTTCTCTTTGCATTCAGTCCACTATTCAAGAGTTTGCTTGATTTGGGGCACCTGGGTGGCTCAGTCGTTTAGCGTCTGCCTTCGGCTCAGGTCATGTTCCCAGGGTCCTGGGATCAAGTCCCACACTGGGCTCCCTGCTCGGCAGGAGGCCTGCTTCTCCCTCTCCCACTCCACCTGCTTGTGTTCCCTCTCTTGCTGTGTCTCTCTGTCAAATAAATAAAAGCTTAAAAAAAAAAAGTTTGCTTGATTCAAAAGATAAGCAGAATTTCTGCATGGTTATCTCAACTGAGATGTTGACACTGGGTAAAGTTCCAACAATGAGTTGTTTTCTTTTAGGATTTAGTTTAACAACTAGATTTAGAGAGTACAGACTCTGTAGCATACTTGATATAAACCTGGATGGTTGGCATTATGTCCAATTTATAAATGAGGAAACTAAGGTTACATAATTTGCCTGAAGTCACAAAACAAGCAAGTAGTACATCTGAGATTCAAATCCAGAAATTCTGGAATAACAGTCTTTTTTTAAGATTTTATTTATTAATTTGAGAGGGCACGAGTTGAGGGGGAGGGTCAGAGGGAGAGGGAGCAGCAGACTCCCCGCTGAGCAGGGAGCCCAACTCGGGGCTCGATCCCAGGAACCTGAGATCATGACCTGAGCCAAAGACTGACACTTAACCAACTGAGCCACCCAAGCGCCCCAAGAATCTACATTCTTAATCATCACATTCTAATGGCTCCTGAATTAAGTTCAACACACACACACAAACATCTTTTCGATCTGAGTAAAGAGACTTGGATTCTGGTGCTAGTTCTGTCTTTAATAAGTTGGGGAGAGCCATAATAAAGGCACTCTGAAAATCTGAGACTGTCTTCCCCACCTGTAATATGGGGCTGGACTCAACCAGCAATTTTGATAGTGCGGAAGGGGGCATGAAAGGGTGATACTTTGTCCATTTCAACTACACCGGAATTTTTTGGAAAATGTTCTGCTAGAAGTTAAGGGGATGAAAAATCTTTGGAACAAAAGTTTCTTTCTTGGAGTGAACAGATTCCAAGCAGTCTAACATCAAGAAATCCTTGAAAGCAGGGCGCCTGGGTGGCTCAGTTGGTTAAGCATCTGCCTTCGGCTCAGGTCATAATCTCAGGGTCCTGGGATTGAGTCTCAAATCAGGCTCCCTACTTGGTGGGGGGGTCTGCTTCTCCCTCTCCCTCTGCTCTCCCCACCCCCGGCTTGTGCTCTCTCTCTCAAAATGAATAAATAAAGCCTTTTTTTTTTTTAAGATTTTTATTTATTTATTTGGCAGAGAGAGACAGACAGCGAGAGAGAAGGAACACAAGCAGGGGGAATGGGAGAGAGAGAAGCAGGCTTCCCGCTAAGCAGGGAGCCTGATGCAGGCTCGATCCCAGGACCCTGGGATCATGACCTGAGCCAAAGGCAGACGCTTAACGACTGAGCCACCCAGATGCCCTGAATAAATAAAATCTTAAGAAAAAAAGAAGGAAATCCTTGAAAGCATGCAAAGTATATGTACACACACAGGTGTATTTTTCTAGGGGAAAAGATTCAAGGCTCTCATTAAATATTCAAAGTACTTGATTATTCCAAAAAGGATTAAGGATCTATAAAATCCTTCTTCTGCTTTACATTTTTAGAGAAATTAGTCAATCCAAATTTGTAAAGCACAATGGAGGAGACCTGCGTTTCCTGATTAGGAGCCAAATGTCATTACACAATGATAAGTAAGACATATTAAAGGTAATCACAGCTTAATAAACTGGAGATCTACAATTGCTACTTGAAACTTGCTCTTATAGGAAGAGTTAAAGTAAGATATCTCATTTGGAACTAGCCTGTATCTGACACATGTGGCATGTTTTTAACATGAATCAAGGAAAAAAGCCCGATCACTAATTATATATAAAGTATTTATTTTTATGCACATATTTACCTACAAAATTTACAGAAAATCAAACAGTGCCGAATATATAGAATACCCTCTGATGACTTTCTAGGAGCAGAGGGTCTTTCTTATTGCTGCAGTTTCAAGAATAAAATCTTATACAGGTGAAAGCCAAGATGAACACAGTTAAGTTAAATAGTAGCCTTGTTAAAAAGTTTTTGTCCTGTGAGTGAATTTTCAGCTTTATGTCCAGTGGAATTTAAAAGACTGCTCATGAAATAATTTAAACCTTTTCAAAATCTTCTAATAAACAGGTAAAAGGCACCTCCAGTTCTTTAAAATATTTACAGCAATCCCAATAGTTTAAGATAAAGGGCAATTATAGTACAGGTGGCTAAAATGCATACACAGTATGTCATTAACACTCTCGGAACAGTGAGAATTGTAGACTGTAGTTTGGGGCGCTGCTCCCAAGTCACCCCCGTGACGGAGCGGCTGATCACACCCACGCACCACCAGTGTAACAGCCCGCCCGCCACGGCGAAGATGCAGTGATCTAGAACGAGGACTATCAAATTCCCAGACAGTACATAATTTATAACTAAACTTGTATGTTCAGAAGCTTTTGGAGTGTTCTTAAAATTATTAAAAAAATATAAAGTATATTTAGCATTCAAGGAAAAGAACAAACTGGAAATGGTTACCATAGAGTGGCTGAAGTTCACTATCTGGTTTAACAAAAATGGTTTCTCAGAACATCTATTAATTTCTCACAACATAATGGAGATGAGTCTTCCTCAGTTTACACTCAATCCGATGTTTTTCTTGCATTATGATTAAAACCGAGGGGGGGGGAATGAAAGGCACAGCTATGTGAGATAGCTGGGTTCAAAGAGCCGTGGGGATGGCAAACATGCCCCTACGATACTGTGCAGGAGAACAAAGTCCACAGAACGCTTCCCTCTTTGACATTGGCATTGATTTGCTATTTACAGTAGTTTGCAAAAATACATTATAAAAACTGGATGAGGTTCTAAGTTTAACTTAGTAACATACAGACATACTTCATCTGCAAAAGTCTCTGCAGGGTCTGAAGTACTAAAGTGACACTAATACTGTAACAGATAATCAAAGGTACCAGCACGGACGAGGCAAGTCATCATGGAGATCATCTGGGTAAATATTGCACACTTCTTGTCAGTTGTTGCTATGACCTTCACAGATCCAACTGTAAAAGGAATCCTTTATGGCTTTTTGCTGTATCACTTATTTGAAGAAAGGCTGTTTTAGGTCCCATAACAATGAGCGCAGATTGTCACTGAACATGAGGCCTAGGTTTCAAAATGAGTTTTCCTGTCTGTAAAAATGGGGGGGGGGAAAGTTTTTTCAATACACAGTTCCATTAAAAACATCACCACCTATCCATAAACCTTGAAGGGTACCAGAACACCCCGCTATATGAAGTAAAGGTTAAGCAATTAATAGTTATGTTTTCAAAGTTTTGTGTGGAGCTTTCTTCCTAAAATCATTTTTTTTTTTTTAAGATTTTATTTCTGTATTAGAAAGAGAGGGAGTGAGCAGGGGAGAGCAGCAGGCAGAGGGAGAAGCAGGATCCCCGCTGAGCAAGGAGCCTGATGTGAGGCTCAATCCCAGGGCCCTGGGATCATGACCTGAGCCGAAGGCAGATGCTTAACCAAATGAGCCACCCAGGCGTCCCTAAAATCTTCATTACTTTAAAACAATCTTTTTGGGGGCGCCTGGGTGGCTCAGTCGTTGGGCGTCTGCCTTCGGCTCAGGTCATGATCCCAGGGTCCTGGGATCGGGCCCCGCGTAGGGCTCTCTGCTCGGCGGGGGGGCCTGCTTCTCCCTCTCCCACTCCCCCTGCTTGTGTTCCCTCTCTCGCTGTGTCTCTGTCTGTCAAATAAATAAATAAAATCTTTAAAAATAAATAGATAAATAAATAAATCTATTTGACGAACTCCCTGTCCACTGGCTACCTAAAAATCTGACCATCGATCCTATGAATAAAATCCCAACATGTATAAATTCATGCTCCTTGTCAAAGGAAGTTTATAAAACATAATTAAGCATTAGATACTTATACACTGCTGATGTTCAGTGTTAAGTGGATACAACTCTTGTAAGGCCAACTATTTTGTTTTTTCAAAGTAAGCTCTAGGGGTGCCTGGGAGGCTCAGTCAGTTAAGCATCTGCCTTCGGCTCAGGTCATGATCCCAGGAGCCTGGGATCGAGCCCCACATCAGGCTCCTTGCATAGCAGGGAGCCTGCTTCTCCCTCTGCCTGTTACTCCCCCTAACTGTGCTCTGACAAATAAAATCTTTTAAAAAAATTAATAAACAAATAAACAAATTAAGCTCTAGGGGCGCCTGGGTGGCTCAGTCAGTTAAGCGTCTGCCTTTGGCTCAGGTCATGATCCCAACGTCCTGGGATCGAGCCCCACATCGGGCTCCCTGCTCGGCGGGAAGCCTGCTTCTCCCTCTCCCATTCCCCCTGCTTGTGCTCCCTCTCTCACTGTGTCTGTCAAATAAATAAATAAAATCTTGAAAAAAATTTTTAAAATAAAGATTTTATTTATTTATCTGTCAGAGCGAACACACAAGCAGAAGGAGCGGCAGGCAGAGAGAGAAGCAGGGTCCCTGTTGAGCAAGGAGCCCGATGCAGGACTCGATCCCAGGGTCCTGGGATCATGACCTGAGCTAAAGGCAGACGCTTAACCGACAGACACCCAGGCATCCCTCAGGTGTCCAACTCTTGATTTTGGCTCGGGTCATGATCTCAGAGTCATGAGATCGAGCCCCACATCAGGTTCTGTGCGGAGTCAGCTTGAGATTCTTTCTCCCTTTGCCCCTCCCCCTGCTCGTGCACTAAAAATCTTCACACACACACACACACGCGCGCGCGTGTGCCATAACCACCAACCAGATCAGGCTACAGATCACCCCCACCCAGAAAGTTCCTCCACCCCCCTTTCTGGTCAATGGCAGCCCCACTCCTTACATAGACATAACCTCTTCCCATAAATTTTGCCTGTCTCTGGCCTTTAAACAAATGGAATCATAGACTGTGTGTTCTTTTGCATCTACTTCTTTCACTCAATGTGTTTCTGAGATTCATCCATGTTACTATGTTCCAGTAATTTGTACCATTTTATATTGTTATGATGATAAAAAATATATAGTATTCCACTGTGTGAATAGACCAGTATTTGTTTTATCCATGGTTTAAATCTATTTTACACTTTTAAATTACATGAATAACACATTAATGTAATCTCATTATTAAAAAATCAAATACAGGGGCACCTGGCTGGCTCAGTCGGTGAAGCATGACTCTTGATCCTGGGGTTGTGACTTTAAGCCCCAATGTTGGGTATAGGATTACTTAAAAATAAGCAAACAATTTTAAAAATTTTTCAAATATAGGTAAGCTAAAATCCTTCCTTCCATCTATCTCAAATTCTAGCCCTCTTACAGAAGAAACCAGTTTTAGGATGAATTCTTCCAGATTGTGTTCTACATATTTACATTCACATATATAAAAAATAAAAATCTGATGTTTCTGAGCTGCCTGGCTCAGTTGGTTGAGCATCCAAATCTTAGTTTCAGCTCGGGTCATCTTGGGGTCATGAGATCAAGCCCTGTGTCAGGCTCTGTGCTCAGCAGGGAGCCTGCTTGAGATTCTCTCTCTGCCCCTCCTCCCCACTCTCTCCCTAAAATAAATAAATAAATCTTTTAAAAAATCTGGTGTTTCTAATGTGCTAAAATATTTGAAGGTAAAACACACTACTTGGGATTCGTTTCAAAATAATCTGATGGAGGAAGGTGGGCAGGGGTACACATGAAATAAGAATGGCCATGAGCTCGCTATTGCTGACACTAACCAACAGGTACACAGGTCATTATACTCATTTTTTTTGTCTGGAAATTTTCATAATTAAAACTTTTCTGGGGCACCTGGGTGGCTCAGTCATTAAGCGTCTGCCTTCGGCTCAGGTCATGATCCCGGAGTCCCAGGATCGAGCCCCGCGTCGGGCTCCCTGCTCCACGGGACGCCCGCTTCTCCCTCTCCCACTCCCCCGCTTGTGCTGTGTTATACACAGCAGTGTATAAGTATCTAATGCTCAATTATGTTTTATAAACTTCCTTCAGAGAGAGACACAGCGAGAGGGGGAACACAAGTGGGGGAGTGGGAGAGGGAGAAGCGGGCCTCCTGCGGAGCAGGGAGCCCGACGCGAGGCTCGATCCCGGGACTCCGGGATCATGACCTGAGCCGAAGGCAGACGCTTAACGACTGAGCCACGCAGGCGCCCCAACAAATAAAATCTTAAAAAAAAAAAAAAAACTTTTTTATGGATAAAGAAAATGTGACACATACACACACACACACACACACACACACACACACACACACACACACACACGCTGGAGTATTATTTAGCCATAAAAAACAAAATGAAATCTTGCTATCTGCAACTACATAGATGAAGCTAGAGAATGTAATGCTAAGTGAAACAGAGAAAGACAAATACTGTATAATTTCACTCATATGGGCAATTTAAGAAAAAACAAACAAAAATGAGCAAAGGAAAAAAAAGACAAATCAAGAAACAGACTCTCAACTGCAGAGAACAAATTGATGGTTACAGGAGGGGAGATGGCTTGAAGGGATGGGGGAAACAGGTGATGGGGATTAAGGGGTGCACTTGTCATGATGAGCACAGGGTGATGTACCAAAGTGCTGAATCACTACATGGTACACCTGAAACTAATATAACATTGTGTATTAACTATACTAGAATTAAAAAGAAAATGGTAGTGGGGGAAAAAAACTTAAAAAAAAAAAAAAAAGATACCAAACTAAGTGTATCGTTTGGTAGTTTATGTCTTGCACCTAACATGTCTGGGAGATCCTTGCATGCCCGTATTTACAGATTTACTTACGGTCCTGTGATGTGGCTATACCACAGCCTATTTCACCATTCCCCTTGTTGGGAAACATAAAACTGTTTTCCATTTTTTCCCTACTGCAAAGGATGTTGCAATGAACGACCTCATACCTGACTCCCTTGTGTGCATGTGATGGTCCCCACTGAGGGTAGATGGAGAGAAGTAGAATGGTTAGGTCATGAGACATGCCAATTTTACATTTTATGAGAATGATGAAAACTGCCCTCCACCATGGCTATCCCAGGGTATATTCTCAACAAGCAGTGCATGGGTTCATCTACTTCACCACAGTACTGGACTCTATGGCTGCCAATGTGAAGGTAGGTAAGACAAATGAAAACTCAGTTTTAGAGGCGCCTGGGTGGGTCAGTCACTTAAGCATCTGCCTTGGGCTCAGGTCATGATCTCAGGGTCATGAGATCGAGCCCTGTCATGGGCTCCCTGTTCAGTAGGAAGTCTGCTTCTCCCTCTCCCTCTGATTGCCCCACACCGGACCTCCCACTCATGCTTATTCTCTCTCTCTCAATAAATAAAATCTTTAAAAAAAAAAAAATCAAAAGAAAAAGAAAACTCAGGTTTACTGTGCATTTCCGCAATTACAAATGAGGCTATTTATATTCCCACTTCTATGATATGACTTCACTTTTCCCACATCTCAAATGTACTATTTATTTTTATTGATTTTTTTAAAAAAGATTTTATTTATTTGACACAGAGCGAGAGATCACAAAGTAGGCAGAGAGGCAGGCAGAGGGAGAGGGAAAAGCAGACTCCCCGCTGAGCAGGGAGCCTTCTGGGGGGCTTGATCCCAGGATGCTGGGATCATGACCTGAGCCGAAGGCAGATGCTTAACTGACTGAGCCACCCAGGCATCCGCTTTTTTTTTTTTACTGATTTTTAATAAGTCTTTAAATATTTTGTATTCTATTCTCTATTAGGTATCTTACACTTTCTTCTTTTTAAATTTATATTTTTCAGTAACCCCTACACCCAACGTGGGGTTCAAACTCACAACCGCGAGATCAACAGTCCTATGCTCTTCCAACTGAGCCAGCCAGGCGCCCCACAAATACTTTCTTCTAATCACTGCTCATTTTTTGCCTTTTGCTGTACAAAATTTTCAAATGTTGGTACAATTAAAGGTATCCAACCTCTTCCATGATGGCGTTTTGTTTTGGGTCTTAAAAAGAAGTTTTTCTATACCAAGATCATAAACATATTCATCTCTCTAGGGCACCTGGGTGGCACAGTGGGTTACATATCCCAACTTTTGGTTTTAGCTCAGGTAACGATCTCGAACCCCATGTTGGGCTCCACAGTGAGCAGGGACTCTGCTTGGGTTTCTCTCTTCCTCTACCCTTCCCCCAACTCGTGTATGTGCGTGTTTTATTATTTATCATTCTAATATAGAAATCTTAAAAAACCAAGAACATTCATACATATTTTCCTGTTTTAATTATGGGATGTCTTTTTAAATATATTTAAGACTTTATTTGGAATCTAGTCTTTTTAACTGATGCAAAGGAGAGAACTAAATTCACCTTTTTCCAAATGAAAAGCCAATTGCCTCAACACTATTAGTCCATTTCTTCCCTTTTGACTTGAAATACTATCCTTATCCGCTAACTTAAAAAAAAAAAATCAAAGTGTTTAGTCTTTATTCTCTTCACTGAGCCAGTGGCCTTCCTAGCTTAGTATCTTTTTTTTTTTTTTTTTTGCTCTTTATTCTAATTTTCTATACTGGGTTAAGTATTATTTGATAGTTTTTTAACTTGAAGGTAAAAATACCCTTATAAATAAGTGAATCAAACCTGAGATACTCTTAATATGTCAATACAGGATTAACTTTTAAAAACACAGTCGGTTTATATGCGCATAGTCTGTCAATTAATTTGAGATCTAATTTAAAATCCTACAAAAATGGCGCCTGGGTGGCTCAGTCGATTAAGTGCCTGCCTTTAGCTCAGGTCATTATCCCGGGGACCTGGGATCAAGTCCTGCATCAGGCTCCCTGCTCAGCAGAGGGTCTGCTTCCCCCTCTGCCCCTCCCCCCATTTGTGTTCCCTCTCTCTCAAAAATAAATAAATAAAATCTTTAAAAAAAAATCCTACATACCAAATACCATGAGATAAATAAGTTTACAAATCCAACACCCAACAAGCCATTTTTGGCCAATAAGAACCACCGTATATTGAATTTAAGATGGCTTCAATCATAAGACACATCATGATTTTATGTCATTAAGAAAGACTAAACTGGGGTCACCTGGCTGGCTCAGTGGTAGAGCATGTGACTCTTGATCTCAGGGTCATGAGTTCAAGCACCATACTTGGCACAGAGCTTACGTGTTTAAAAAAAAAAATATATATATATATATATATATAATACTCTCAACTCTACCAGTTAAACTGTATGATACTACAGATTATTAGATGCATCTCAATTTCTGAGATGTAAATATGGCTCTTAGGATCAATACTATAAGGAACATTTCCCACTATTAAGCCATGCAATTTTTTTTTAAGATTTTATTTATTTGAGAGAGCGAGCACAAGCAGGGTGAAGGGCCGAGGGAGAAGCAGACTCCCCACTGAGCAGGGAGCCTGATGTGGGGCTGGATCCCAGGATTCCAGGATCATGACCTGAGCGGAAGGTAGACGTTTAACCGACTGAGCCACCCAGGTGCCCCATGTAGACAATTTATTAATGTCTGCTTTACTTAAGCCAAAACATGTCAGTCCTCTCATGCACTCTATAATTTTCTAATGTAAAAGATACTCACATCATCACAAGACATATTGTATTCTGCTAATACAGTTCGACATCGAGCAGCTATACTGAAAAAAATGTGGTCAAAGGAAAATTTATCATATGAAGAATAAGCTTTTAACACAACACCTAGATGATCAAGAAGGTGCTTTAATTTCACTCAGAGAATAAAAATCAATTCTGTTAAAGGATACATTGATGGTGCAACGACCCTCTTGTGTATTCCAGCAAAGAACAAGCCTATTAGAGTGATACAGCTAATGGTGAAAAATGGGTGATTCCATAATGATGTGAAGAAAGACACCTGGAAAAGAAGAGTTTGAAATATAAAAACGTTCAAAATGTCAGAACAATACTAATTCTTACCTCCCCATTTATGCATAAATATGTCATCCGAAATATGAGGATTTGAAGAACTTAAAATGATCCTACTTCTGTTTTGTTGTTCCATAAAAATAAAAATATACGTTCCAAATCTTTAATGTAGCAAGATAATATAGCAATATTCCCTCCATTCATTTCAAAGACTTGAACCATTAAAAACTCATTCTTATAGTCAAAAACCATCCTACTGAACACTTCCTGGTAAAAAACAATTTAAAAAGCACAAGACTGGGCGCCTGGGTGGCTCAGTTGGTTAAGCGACTGCCTTCGGCTCAGGTCATGATCCTGGAGTCTCGGGATCGAGTCCCACATCAGGCTCCCTGCTCAGTGGGCGGGTCTGCTTCTCCCTCTGACCCTCTTCCCTCTCGTGCTCTCTCTCATTCTCTCTCTCTCTCAAATAAATAAAATCTTTAAAAAAATAAAATAAAATAAAATAAAAAATAAATAAAAAGCACAAGACTGGGGGCACCTGACTGACTCAGTTGGTAGAGCATGTCTCTTGCTCTCCGGGTCATGAGTTCGAGCTCCATGTTGAGTGTAAAGATTACATACATACATACATACATACATACACACGTACATAAAAGCAGAAGACTGTAAATTCCACAAGAGTAGAGGCACAGTCCTGTGCATCTCTATTCTCCCAGTATCTGAAATAGTGCTTGGCAAACATAGGTGCTCAATCAATACTGTTGAATGAGTTTAGATAAGGTCTCTGATCTGAGAGTCAATGAAAACACAAGTCAAAAGTGATCTAGTTACTCTGTTAAAAAGCTTCCTTGTACGAGTCGGCTAGACTCTGCCATTCATTGCCTGGCCCAGTGTAACCCTCTCCTGCTGTGCCCACACACACGCTAAGGTATTCCTTCTCTCCTCTCCTACGTGGCCGTACAAGATTCAGCTCCAGTATCATCCTCCCCTCTCTGTGGAAGCAAAAAGTCAGTTTGGTTCTGAAGCTACTGAGATTTTCTTTCTTTATTTTTTAAAAATATTTTATTTATTTGACAGAGAGAGAGAGTACAAGCAGGGGGAGCAGCAGGGAGAGGGAGAAGCAGGCTCCGCTGAGCAGAGAGCCTGACGTGGGGTTCGATCCCAGGACCCTGGGATCATCAAAGCTACTGAGATTTAAATGGCCAAAGGACACTCAAGCAGGGAAAGATGATTAGTAGCTACCTATAAAGAAGAAGAGTTTAGGGGCACTTGATCTTGGGGTTGTGAGTCTGAGCCCCACATGGGGTGTAGAGATCACTTAGATAAAACTTTAAAAGCGGGGGGGGCGCCTGGGTGGCTCAGTCAGCTGAGCATCCAACTCTTAGTTTCGGCTCAGGTCATATTCTCAGGGTTGTGAGATTGAGCCTCATGTCGCACTCAGCTGGGCATCTGCCTGAGATTCTCTCTCTCCTTCCGCCCCCACCCCCCGCTTGCATGCGCTCACTTTCTCTCTCTCAAATAAAGAAATAAATCTTAAAAAAAATGAGCGTTTAAGAGAAACCAAGAGCTAATTTCAGATCTGGGCATAATCAGATGATAGCAGGAAACAAGACAATGTGAGTATGTAGAGACAAGAGTCCAGGATCCAGGAATGGAACAAGAATGGGCACTGAAGCCAGACTAGTGGGGAATAGCACTATAGTTTAAAGAAGGAAAGATGTGTTTAGAGTCTTGAAAAAGAAATCAAGTGGACTAGAAACTAAATGGGAGAAACAGAATTAATCCAAAGGCATCTATACTCCACTCTTATACCAAGAGATGCATACATATTTCAAGATGGAGAACTAAACTTGCACAAAGCACCAGGTAGCTGGCCTAGCAAGCTGTTTTTAAATAAATTTTAAATAAATTTGTCAAATGAAGAAACAAGAGGCTGAAAACATCAGGAGAGAAGAAGCTCCCAGATGAAATTCTGAAAAAGGGTTAATATTCCAGAGGAATGTCTTCTTAAAACCTTCAAGGACAGTTTAATTCCCACAGGCCAGCTAGATTTCATGCGGCCTGCACAGTGTAAGCACATATAATGCCTTATGCATTAATTTTAATTAGATCAGTCAAAAGTGGCCTTCTTTCCTCCATAGCAATAATCAACTGCATCTAAATACCATTCAGGCATTCATGTACTTTCCAGCTTGCTCTATTCCTTCTCTCCTTGGGTTCTTCCAGATAGTCATGCACTGGCTTTTGAGTTTGCAACTTCTGCTAGAGACAATTGCTGTTTAAAGCCCCTATCAGCTTTGAGGTTATTAAATACTGAAATAAAGAGTTAACCCTTAGGCTAATAGTTATATTCTCACCTAATTTAGAAAATTACATTAACTACAGAGTTTTGGGCCTATTTCAAATTACATTTAATTCCGTGTTTTATTAAGATCTCAACTAGCTGAAATCAGCTTATATTTTTCCCAATTAGAAGTCAGATTCAATTCCCAAGATAGACCTTTTCAATCTTCCTGCCAGCCTCCTCACTCTTCCCCTGAAGATGAGCACCAAGCACAGCCTTAAGATCTGACTTTTATAAATGAACACAGGAGAGAGAGAGTTTCCTATCTGCCATAAAAACCCCTCTATTGACATAAAATTCCATCACCAACCTCCCTTACCTCCTATTCTTTTATATCTCCACCCCAATGGATAAAGTCAGGGAGACTACATGCTAAATAAATCCTGGCTGCCTGAATTGCCATTTGGACTGCTAACAAAAGCTTTGCTATTAGGTTTTTCTTCTGTATAACCTAACAGATTATAAATAAAGCTACTGGAAGTAGTCTACCTAATGAATAGTTTAAAAAAGGATGTGGGTCTGAGATTTGAGAAACTTACATCATTATTACCTAAATAAAGCTGCACTGAGGCAAAAAAAACTTCACTGCAAAATTGGAGACTACTGCTTCTCCAATAAAAAAACCTTAGTTTGAAATTAAGGCACAAGTTAGTAGAAAGAAGTAGAATTTTGAGAAACATGCTCTCAGATTTGATCAAAGGATGCTTTGAGAAATAACATTATGAAACCTTTTATTGCATTTGGTATAGGGATGTTCTTGTACAGTGCCCAATGGGAGCTCTCTCAGTGTTTCCTATATTAAATTTCAGGCAGGGAATTTCTTTTAAAGATAAATGCGGAGAACAAATACTTTGCTAGCTTATGGAACTCATACATGTGTTCTTTTCACAGAGAGGGAAAATAATGGAACTAGCTGCGACTTTATTGATTAGGTAACAGAGACTAATTTATAACTCAGTTCTGGCAAGTGTGGTGGCCCACATGGCCTTGTCTGTGACCTGGTTTCCTTCCTATTTTTGACCCTCTAGTCTAACCTTCCCCCCCATTTTGATGTTTTATTACATTAAAATTTTGCTCTTTTATCATATTTCCTGCAAAATCATTTCAAATGCTTTGTGGGATGACAAAGGGTACTACCAAGATAAGCCATAGAAGAAAACGGTATTTTGGGTGCCTAGGTGGCTCAGTGGGTTAAGCGTCTAACTTCGGCTCAGGTCATGATCCCGGAGTCCTGGGATCGAGTCCCACGTCGGGCTCCCTGCTCAGCGGGGAGTCTGCTTCTCCCTCTGACCCTACCCCCTCTTGGGTTCTCTCTCTCACTCTCTCTCAAATAAATAAATAAAATCTTTAAAAACAGAAAGGAAGAAAATGGTATTTTATAATTTTTAAAAGCTGGCACAGAAGATATTAAATGAACAACAGAGAAGACAATTTTTACACTGAAATATGTACAAAGTGTGAATGTGAAATGTAAAAAGATATGTAAGAAGTTCAGAAATGAATGAGAAGTAGTGTAAGTGGGGTATTTCTTAGGCCTTTTCCCTGTAAAAGATAGTTAATCTAGGGCGCCTGGGACGCTGGTCTTCCTTCGGCTCAGGTCATGATCCCGGGGTCCTGGGATCGAGCCCCGCATCAGGCTCCCTGCTCAGCGGGAAGCCTGCTTCTCCCTCTCCCACTCCCCCCACTTGTGTTCCCTCTCTCACTGTGTCTCCCTCTGTCAAATAAAAAAATAAAATCTTCAAAAAAAAAAGATAATCTACAACAATCAAAATTTTTCTTAAGCAAATTAATATAAGACATATATTTAATATAATGATCAATATCACTACTAGTAATAATAAGTAGCATGTGATTAATACTTTACAATGAACAAAGCACTGCTACATTATCTCATTTAATCCAGTAAAGATTTTAAATCGAAACTTTTACCTTTTGTGTCTCGGGATCTATTAACCAGTTCCAGGCACCAGTAGCTGTACAGACAGATACCACTATAAGAAGCACTGATAAAAGAGAAACACGAAATTAGTAAGGAATTAACTGTTAATAAATTTATACTAATACCACCAGTTCCTAATCAATGACAGCCAAAGGATGCAGCACTTTATTAAACAGAAAATGCATTAGACTGAGGAATTAGGAAACCTGCTGTACGACCTTGAGGAATTCTCTTAAATACTACGAACCTTAGTAACTGAGGATGATATTGTCCCCATTATTACTTTAGTCAGAACTTACGAAGATAAATGAAATTAAAAGCAGTAGGAACTTTCGATGTGCTTTGTGCTGATTTTGCAGATCTTATAAAATTAAAAAACAAAAAACACCTCTCATTTTCTACTATAAACAAACCAAACAATGACTCTTTTATGAACGCACTGAGAAATCCTGACTAGAGGATTTTGCCTCACAGACAACTGCCTGCTGTTGAATTAAACAACGGCTGGTGTCAAGAACGTGGAACACACCGATCAGTACCAGATTTTCTTCAGAGACTTAAAGGAAGATCAGGGTAGGAATTACTGATGGTAGAACTCAGAAAGTTTTTCTCCCCATTAAGCTAAAATTATTTTAGGAATTCTAAATAGATCCTAAACAAAACTTAAGAATGAATGACACAGAGGTGCATGGCTGGCTTCGTTGGTGGAGTGTGTGACTCTTGCTCTCAGGGCTGTAGGTTCGAGCCCCACGTTGGGTGTAGAGATTACTTTAAAATCTTAGGGATGCTGGGGCGCCTGGGTGGCTCCGTCATTGGGTGTCTGCCTTTGGCTCAGGTCATGATCTCAGGGTCCTGGGATCAAGCCCCTCGGTGGGCTCGCTCCTCGGCAGGCTGCCTGCTCAGCAGGAAGCCTGCTTCTCCTTCTCCCACTCCCCCTGCCTGTGTTCCTGCTCTCACTGTCTCTCTCTCTCTCTGTCAATTAAATAAAAATCTTAAAAAAAAGAATTTAAAAAATAAATAAAATAAAATCTTAGGGACGCCTGGGTGGCTCAGTCAGTTAAGCATCTGCCTTCGGCTCGGGTCATGATCCCACGGTTCTGGGATCGAGTCCCACATCAGGCTCTTTGTTCAGTGGGGAGCCTGCTTCTCCCTCTGCCTGGAGCTTCCCCTGCTTGTGCTCTCTCGCTCTCTGACAAATAAATAAAATCTTTAAAAAAATGTTTTAAAAAAATAAGTAAAATCTTAAAGAAAAAAATAATAAATAAAAAAAGGAATAAATGGTACTACTAGAAAATAATAAAGGGGCACCAAGACCTAGTTAATATTCTGGATATCAAGGTACTGTCCTTCAGTTAGGACACATACAGTTTTAAAATACAGAGATCAAGATTCACAGAGCAATAAAACTTTATTCTAGATAAAACTTTACCTAGAATTCCTGGCGATATACTTTTAGAAGAGGCAAGTCACAGGAAAACAATCTTAATTTAGGTATTTAAGTATAGAATCAAAACTTCAAAATTACGCTCTCAGCTCAGAACAGATTAAACTCAATTCCTTATAATGCTGTATTTCCAATAAGAAATACATCATACTACGCAGATTTTTCTTTTGAAAAATGAAGCAAAAGCAAACCCACTGGCAAGGACCTCATAAACAAACTTTTGACTGGTACATTAACCAAGCTGATGTCATTTATATTTAAGCACTGAGACCATGAATCACAGAAAAAATAAAGTACATTCACTGTAAGATGCCACAGCATCATATACATTTTAAAAGATATTCAAGTAGCAGTGAAATAAGTTTTTAGGGGTAATTCCTCCCTTAAGCCAAAGAACCTGAAAATATCATTACTTGTAAATTCTGACCAACCAGAACTCTCACCGCATACAAATAAAACTTTGCAGACAGATTTAATAAAATCTTGACATAGAAAAAGACTCCTAACTTCAATAGTGCTCTCTGGTCCCACAAACTGAATTACGCTTTGAAATAAAACATGTTTTCAACATGTGCTGTTGTACTTTCCTCTTGGCAGGAATTAAATTTCAGTAACACACATCCAAGAGACTAAGACTGGTCCCAGCATAAGTTAGCAAAGCATTTTGTTTGCTGAGGTCATCCCCTGTGTATTTATCTGCATTTCCTAAGTATTTCCACAGGGCAATAATCACCATTCTTTCAAATCATACTTCGTAGTACTCATGATATTTTGAACAGTTATAATGAGAATTTATTAGGATAGGCCGCAAAGCAACATAATCATGCTCTGCTAAAATCAACCAAGGGTAATTTCATAACTTTTGCGAGTGTTAAATATGATTTTCCTCAACAGAACTTTATTTCGATAGTTTGTAGGCAAATTGTAAAACTGCTAAAAAACCTCCTGAAATTATTGTGTTGTTGTTAAATACTGTAGTATTTAATAAAAAGAAGTGCATGTATTTTAATGGAAAAATGAAAATCCAACCACACGAAACAGTTCTTTTAGCACAACCAGTTCCTTTCTTTAGGATTTCTTTGGTCCGGGTGCCTAGCTGGCTCAGTCGGTAGAGCTTGCAACTCTTGATCTCAGGGTTGTGAGTTCGAGCCCCACACTGGGTGTAGAGATTACTTAAAAATAAAATCTTACAAAAGTTTTTTTTTTCTTTAGGACGCGTTGTTTACAAAGTTAAATAAATTTTAAAATTGTCAAAACAAAAGGAAATCTTACAGTTTAGTAGAGTGTTTGTCAGTAAAAGATTTTACACAAAAGCAAATCATTGCCAGGCAGGGATAAAAGTACCAACTGTCAGTTTATTTCGCCTTAAAGAAACATTCAAGAACTTACTTCTCCAACGTCCAGTGGCAGGTTGCAAACAATGAATATATTCTGTAAGTCTCCTCTCAAAAGCCTTGAGATCTAGGTAAAAAGATTTCAATTTTCCAATTAGCCACTCTTACTAGTTTGCATCCATTAAGATGAAATTTTAGATACTCTAACTGCTTCAGGTCTTACACACCAACTTACATGTATCACTGCACTGTTTACTTCCTTTACTATGACAGCTTTAAGCACTTGACAAAAACATTAGGTTTCTTTAATTCCAATTTCACATATAAGGAAACTGGCTGGTTCACTTTTAGAAGCTTCGTAAAATGGTATGTGGAAAATCAGCAGCAGCCTCAGCCGGCGCCAAAAGCTAGAATTTTGGGGATTGCAAATAAAAGGATCAAAATCAGGTCGAGTTTTAATTCCGTTGGAACCAAGAACTTTCTATTAGAACAACGTATTCCCTAACATCAAAGTCTTCGAGGTCTGTTTGACCGCAATGACCCGACTCCGATTTCTAGCCCTTAGGTTTAATTAATGGCTACGCTTTCCGTCTAGTCTTACTGGATTTCTGACTCGGCTAACGGGTGGGTGTGGACACTCCCCTTTCCTCCCACAGAACGGGTTACAGGTGATCTTCGGGGCACTACTGGAGCTCAAGCTCGGAGACCTTCTAAAAGGGGCGTCCGAGGTGCTCCTGAGTGAGCAAGGTGGGCTATCATTCCACAGTTGCGTCTTCTAAACTTTAAAAGGAGATCAAGAGGCCCTCCCTTACTGTGGCAGTTAACCAGAAACCACAAGAGGAATTAGGATACAACTCCCGGGGTTATCGAAATAAAATTAAGTGAATTAGCATACACAAAGCACAGAATGCTTGCCAATGAATAAAAGACAAAGTAGCCCAGGCGAGGGGCTCCCGGTCGGGGCTGGGGGGATGGGAGAGCTGACGCAACGTCCCCCAGCGCCCCCGGAGGCCGCGCGCGCCGGAATCGGAGTCCGGCCGCCTCCGGCCGCCCCTCAGCCCGGCCCCCGCGGCCCCCGAGGTCCCGGCCCCTTCAGTCCATCCTTCGCGGCCTCATCTGCCCGGGGCGGGGTCTCCGCGACTCCAGCCCCTTCAGAGCCTCGCTGGCTTCCGGGAGGAGCCCGGGCGACCCAGGAGACCCACTCTACCTTCCGCCTGCTCCAGCGAGTTCATGTCGGGCGGCAGCTCCGGTCACCGCCGCGGTCCCTTCCGCATCGCAGCTCCACGGCCCCTCCCGGCCCGCAACGCCAACTCCCACCTCTAACCGCTTCCCTCCGCCCCTCCCCGTCGCACCGCCCCTTGCCTACACCCGCTACGTTCATTGGGCATCTCTGCCAGACCCCACAACTAAGACGGTCTTCTATTGGTTAGCTACTGCACCGGCCTCGGGGGCCTAGCGTTGGACGGTCAGCCAGAGGGACCAAGAACTGCCGGCGGCCGGGCTGGTGTAACGCTGGCGCCGCCTCCTGGCCCGGGGAGGAACTGCAGCCTCTCCGAGCCAGCTCAATCATAAGTATATTCTTCTTTTCCTGTCTGGTTCTTTCATTCCTCAAATATTTGAGCACCCTTTATATTCCGGGCAATGTTCTGATCGCTGACGAGGAGTACAGAAAGGAAGGAGCTAGCTCGCCCCTCTAGGACTCAACGGAGTACAGAACTAATTAGAGCCCAAATCATGGATTTAGGTTAAAGTACCTCTTTCTTTGATAACCCAACTCAACCCATTTCTCCCTTGGTTACTTTTTTCTCGCGTTACCCAATTTCCTCCAATTTACCAACTTTCATAAATCATAAAGAAGGCAAACAAAGGGCGCCTGGGTGGCTCAGTTGGTTAGGCGACTGCCTTTGGCTCACATCATGATCCTGGAGTCTCAGGATCGAGTCCCGCATCAGGCTCCCTGCTCAGCAGGGAGTCGGCTTCTCCCTCTGACCCTCCCCCCTCTCATGCTCTCTCTATTTCATTCTCTCTCTCAAATAAATAAATAAAATCTTAAAAAAAAAAAAGAGTGCTTACTCCCAAGAGTGGTTTGGGCAATTAAATGAGACAATAAGTATAAAGCTTGGCATGTGCCTAGCACCTGGGAGGAGAGCCACTATTAAAAAAAAAAAAAAAAAGGCAAACAAAGTATGAGCCCTAGTACCTAGAACTTAAAAACAAAATCTGTAAGATACTGACTACATTTATATTTAGTCAAAATGCTTCTTGTTTATTTCCTTGTGGTCATTCATTCATTCAAGAACTAGTTATTGCATGATGTTCTAGGCACTGTATTTTTATCAGGATACAGTTATGAGCAAGATAGAGGAGATTCCTGTCCTATTATAGCAGGGGATAAACACGCAAATAAGTAATTCAACTGGATCTTAGGGTCCTGAGTTTGAGTGTGGCGTTAGGTGATAGGTGTACAGTTTACTTAAAAAAAAAATAACATGCAAATAAGTAATTGCTTTCAGATAAAGATAGTTGTATGAAGGAACTAACAGGGTAGTGCCATACAGTGAGCTAAAGGAGGGGTAAATAAATAAATTTAAGCCCTAAGTCAAACTATCAATTTTCGCTTCTTGCTCAATGCTCCATTTCTCCATCTCCAAGTCTTGTTCATCACCTCTCCCTTTGGCACCCAGCACTGTTAGAGTGGTTATTGAATATCTGTTATAGGCTCTCCTGGGCAAGATCCTGGGGAGGTGAGGAGTGAGGCAGACTGATGAACAGGACAAGTACAACGTCTTGTGATAAATGGGAGCTTTGCTAACTTGCCTTCAAAAGAGACCTGTTGGGGCACCTGGCTGGCTCAGTAGGTGGAGCATGTGACTCTTGATCTCGGGTTGTGAATTCAAGCCCCCACACTGAGTGCAGAGATTACTTAAATAAATAATCTTAAAAAAAGAAAAAAGCCAAAGAGACCTGCTGTAACGGCAGGTCTTCTGTTTGCCTGATGGGGTATGCAAGTTTCTAGCAAGAGCCTGGGACAACAGAAGGAAGACCAAGGACTATCTCATGGGTGCTGCCTCTCCTCTTTCATTCTCAACTGTGCTCAAAAAATGTTGAACGTGTCTTTGAAAGGGTATACATTCTTAGCTTGTCACCAGCAAATACATGTATGGATTATGGGGGTTAAGAGGCAGTAACGGAGGAGAGGAAGAAAATGGGCCTCATAGTCAGGTTAAGAAATTTGGAACCCAAGGTATTGGAGAGATCAAAGGATAACAGATTTGTAAAAACATCGTATCAATGAGATTTGGCAAGAAGATAGTCAACAAGCACTTAAGTAATACATATTCAGGCACTGGGACATAAACTGGGAATGCAAAGATATCTACAACTAACTCTTGCCCTCTGCAAGAGTAGAATTCCGCGTAAAAACAAGATAAAACACCAGCTTCTGAAAACATCAGGGGTGAAATGAAGATCCACTTTGAAGAGGGAAGTCCAGGACAATAGCTAAAGTTTGTTATATTTTCCTAGGGGGTCTGGCATGACACCTTTTATAGTTCAGGAGTGCTATAGCTCCTTTAAACCCTATACCACAGCTCTGAGTCCAAGAGTGTCTATCAAACCCATTTCAGAGATGAGTTTATAGATGAGCAGATAAATTGATCAACTCCAACCCTGTAGCTGGAGTTACTATCGACCTTTCTCTCTCTCCTTCAGCAAGGTACATCAGATCACTTAGCAAACCTTGTTGGCTCTGCCCTCAACATATTTAAACTTGAACCACTTCTCACTACTTCTACTAACTACACCCACTCTGGTCCAGACCATCATATAACCTGGGTTTACTTCAATGATCTCAGCTGTTCCCCTCCTTCTACCCTCGTCCCAAGCAGTGGTTTGTGAAATACTGAAACATCACATTATTCTTGTGTTCAGAACCTTCCCATGGCTCCTGAAAGTAACTGCAGTAATAATCTTCATACCTTTTCCATGGCTATACCTTCTAAAATGATTCTGACAAGTCATATGCCTCTTCATACACTTTTATTTTTTAAGGTTTTATTTATTTTTAAAGTAGGCTCTACACCCAATGTGGGGCTCAAAATCACAACCCTGAGACCAAGAGTTGCAAGCTCTACCTACTGAGCCAGCCAGGCACCCCATCCTCATACTTTTTTTTTTTTTTTTAGGATTTTATTTATTTATTTGAGAGAGAGCACAAGCAGGGAGAGGGACAGAGGGAGACGGAGAAGCAGACTCCTCTGCTGAGCAGGGGGCCCAATGTGGGGCTCAATCCAGGACCCTGAGATTATGCCTCAAGCTGAAGGCAGACGCTTAACCAAGTGAGCCACCCAGGAGCCCCCTCATACATTTTTATTTATTTTAAAAAATTGGGGCACCTGGGTGACTCAGTCAGTTGGGCATCTGCCTTTGGCTCAGGTCATGATCCCAGGGTCCTGGGATTGAGCTCCGCATTGGGCTCCCTGCTCCGTGGGGAACCTACTTCTCCCTCTGCCTGCTGCTCCCCCTGCTTGTGCTCTCTTTCTCTTGGTCAAATAAATAAATAAAATCTTAAAAAAAAAAAAAGTGTCTCTTTCTCACCGTCTCCCTCTGCCCCTCCCTCCCCAACCCCCTGCAATCACACTCTCTCTCTAAAAAAAAAAAAAAAAAAAAGATTTATTCTCTCAGAAATTTCTAGTATACAACACAGTATTATTATTGTTATTTTTTTAAATAACCCAGTATAGGGCTTGAACTCAGACCCTGAAATTAAGAGTCCCACGCTCCACTAACTGAGTCAGTCAGGAGCCCCCAATACAGTATTATTACTTATAATTGCCATGCTGTACATCAGATCCCCAGGATTCATTCATCTTATAACTGGACATTTGTACCCTATCCTCAACCCCACTCCATTCCACCTCCAGCCCCTGCTACTATTTAAACAAATAACTGTCACTGAGGATTTGGAGAAATTGGAACCCTTGTTGGTGGGAATAGAAAATGGTGCAGTTGCTGTGGAAAACAGTATGACAATTCCCCAAAAACTGATCCACAATTGAGGCGCCTAGGTGGCTCTTGATTTTGGCTCAGGTCATGACCGCACGGTTGTGGGACTGAGCCCCATGTCGGGCTCTGCATTCAGTAGGGAGTCTGCTTGTCTCTCTCCTTCTGCTCCTTCCTTGCTCTCTCTCTCTCTCAAACAAATAAATAAAATCTTTTTAAAAAAATGATTCACAATAGCCAAAAGGTAGAAACAACCCAGGTGTCCATTGACAAAGGAAAGAGTGAGCAAAATGTCATGTGTATATATACTCAGAATATTATTCAGCCTTAAAAAAGAAGGAAATTCTGACTTGTGCTATAACATGGATGAACCTTGATGACCCTACACTAACCGAAATAAGCCAATCACAAAAAAACAAATACTGTATGTTTCCACATAAATGAGGTACCTAGAGTAGTCCAGTTTATAGAGGCAGAAAGTATCTGGAGGTGGATAGAGTTGGTCATTGCACAACAGTGTGGATGTTCTTAATGCCACTGAACTGTATACTTTCAAATGGTTAAGATGAGAATTTTATGTGTATTTTACCAAGATTTCAAAAATAAAAAGGGGTGCCTGGCTGGCTGAGTCAGAAGAGCATGTGACTTGATCTTGGAGTCATGAATTTGAGCACCATGTCAGGTGCAGAGATTAGTTAAATAAATAAAACTCAAAAAAATTTTAAAAAGTATAATAACTGATGTGGGAAACCCAGGCAGAAGAAAAACTATTAAATTTCCTTATCACTCACAGCCCACTGACAAGTCCTTACAACAGGCAGAATGACATTCCTCCAGGAGCTCAGCTGCCTCAATCCTAATACCTTGCTAAGGGCAAAAGGCGATCTTAGCCTGACACCCCCCCACACGCACCCCACTCCTGCCCAGGATCTCGTAAGTCTATTTTAACATATTTAACAAATTCTTTTGGAAACTTTCTTTATCTCTACCAACCCCCAACCCCAAGATATATGTTGGCAGTCATCCCCCAAGCATATGGCCCACCGATATACATCTGAAGGGTCTCATGACTAAGGTTTTCTTAGTAATAAATGACCCTTTCCCAACAATAGCTAGCCCCTTCAAGGTCCTGGAAACCTTGCTTCCAAAATTCCTTAGAGACTTACGCTCTCCCTAACCCCCTCCCAACTTGAGAGGATATAATGGGCCACTCCTCAAGACCCGGGTGCTGCTCTTCCTGCCCAAGGGTCCTGTAAAATCACCTTTTGCACCATAGACATCTCAAGAATTCTTTCTTGGCCGTCGGCTTCGAACCCTAATGTCTTTCCTACATCATATGGCTCCTGAAACGTGGGGCTTTTTTTTTTTTTAAAGATTATTTATTTATTCATGAGAGACAGAGAGAGAGAGAGGCAGAGGGAGAAGCAGGCTTCCCGCTGAGCGGGGAGCCCAATGCGGGACTCGATCCCAGGACCCCGGGTTCATGACCTGAGCCGAAGGCAGACGCTTAACCATCTGAGCCACCCAGGCGCCCGAAACGTGGGGCTTTGAGTCTAGTCTCATCTAGCTTCTGAGCTGCGGTGCAAACTTGGTATGAGTACTTTCTCTCCTCTTCCTTTACTCTCATTCCAGAGGCTCTTCAAGGAGTGTGGTCTTACTGGAACACTTTCATGCTGATTGCTCAGGCTGCAATCCTCTAGCCCGTGGCTACCCTATGGGGAGGAGAAAGCCTGCCTTTTGGCTGGTAGTACCCTGGCCAGGATGGTAATAAGACCCAGAAACTTGATGACCTCTCTTTATTCCGTCCTTAGACAAAGTTGTCTGTCTTGGGCACAGGACAGCCACCTAAGTCACCAGGACCGCTGCCAATCTTAAGACTCCCGTGTGAGGTTTCCTCCTGATTGATCTAATGTGATCCCCTTCACATCCCTGGCTTAGCCGCTTCTGGCCCCAGGACCTCCACTGGGAGCCGGCCGAAACCAGTACCCAATGGAATTAAAACCCAACTGGGGATCCTTTCCTAGCGAAGCTGGCTGTAAGGACTACAAGTGTTGGAACGTCACTTAGATCATGATGGATTTCCATCTTTACTGTTTTCCATCAATGTCCTCTATTAACTACTTAAATTACAAAATTTGATAATCTCCCCCTTGTGAGACTTTTCTAGTGTTTTCCATGGGTTAAAAATGGCAGGGCAGTACCCAACCATCAGGCCATGTGACGGCTTGGCATGGGTATTTCAGTCCATTCACCAGGCACCCCTCGACAGCCTAGGATGTGATGCCAGCATCCCTCCTACGGGGCTTTTATTACGGCAGTAATGTCTTCAGGGGAAGGCAGGAGGGTGATCAATAGCGAGTCTAATTCTTTGTTTGAGGGACGCCTCCGCTTTTGACACACAGGAACCTCTGACATATCCTGTGTGGGACGCCACCTGGGAGTTGGGGGAGGATTTGGTAATGGACCTTCTTTACTTTTCTAGGTGCATGGCCTCAGTACTAGGCTTCTTAGGTTCCCAAGGATTCTCCCTTGGGTGCCTTTTTTTTTTTTTTTAAGAGGGAGGGAGCGAGAGAGAGAGAGAGAGAGGAGGAGAGGGAGAGGGACAAGCATACTCTGTGCTGAGCGCAGAGCTGGATTCGGGGCTCGATCTCACGACACTGAGATCATGACCTGAGCTGAAATCAAGAGTTGGACACTCAACTGAATGAGCCACTGAGGCACCCCTTGGGGTGTCTTTTAACCCACTGGAAACAATTGGATTGCAAAATTTAGGAAAGGACTGATCTCTTGTAACACTGCATGGGCTCAGTAGGATCCGTCAGTTAGATCTCATCTGCAGGAAACAGGGCAGAAAGTGTTTGCCTGAATGTGTCTGGCTAGTAAACCCCCTCCTGACATATTGGATGATAATTATCTAAACAGGCCTCCTTGGGTGCCTGGGTGGCTCAGTCGTTAAGCGTCTGCCTTCGGCTCAGGTCATGATCCCAGGGTCCTGGGATCGGGCTGCATCAGGCTCCCTGCTTGGCGGGAAGCCTGCTTCTCCCTCTCCCACTCCCCCTGCTTGTGTTCCCTCTCTTGCTGTGTCTCTCTCTGACAAATAAATAAATAAAATCTTTTAAAAAATTAATAAATAGGCCTCCTCCAAATAAACCCAGGTTGCTGGAGGAAACACAGGTCCTCCCTAGCAAAGGGGACTCCGACTCTCTCTCTCTGTTCCTCCTCCTAATTGTTGTGGGGACTTCTCCCTCACTTGTTTCCCAGCTTAATGGCTATAACTGGAGCCAACTGTGGTTAGTCTCCCTCGGCACGGGGACTTTAAGGAATATTCCCAAGCGGCTACAGAAACTCCCTTTTGTTTCGGGGAAATTCCCTGTCTTCTCTGGCCCGACATGGACTGTCTATTCCCACTTGTTGGCAGGAAAACACGGTGTCTGCGCCTCTATTGGAGCTGATGAGCTCTAGACCCCGGAACCCTTTCTCTGCCTTCTGGCAGCACTTCGCCTCTTCTGTCTCCCCCTCCCCCTTCTCCTGTTTCTGCACCACCTGGGCTGCAGCCTGCTTAACTGGCTTCTGTACCATCCTCCGTGCCTCAGGCTCCATGGCTCTGTCTTCCCTCACTGTCAAGGATCAAGAAGAGCACCCCCTGGACTAACACCACCCACTCCAGATTTCCCCACCAGGGTCTCAGGTAAAGATTGGCAATGGGGAGGACCCAGGTGGAACATAATTCGGTATGTAAACTAAGTTAAGCTTGTTGGTTTAATTAAGAGAGACGTGTCTTTATTTTTTTTAAAGATTTTATTTATTTATTTGAGAGAGAGAATGAGAGATAGAGAGCACAAGAGGGAAGAGGGTCAGAGGGAGAAGCAGACTCCCTGCTGAGCAGGGAGCCCGATGTGGGACTCGATCCCGGGACTCCAGGATCATGACCTGAGCCGAAGGCAGTCGCTTAACCAACTGAGCCACCCAGGCACCCGAGAGAGACGTGTCTTTAAAATTATCAGCACTAAATGCGGAACTTTTGTTCTATCAAGTTTCGGGGAAGGTCAAATAAGCACATACTATCTCTGTTGCAGTTTGTTAGCGAAAAGATGACTTAAAAGGATGGTTAATCTTGTCCATCTCAAAGTTTTCAAAGGGTAATTAAGATAGCTTTCAAAGTATTTGGGAACCGGAAACTTTAAAGTTTTGCTTGGATAGTAAATAGGATTAAATTCCTTGGACATCTAGGTCTTTTCCTAATAGGATACAGTGCTAAAGCATTGATTACTGGATAGAGGTTTGTGCTTTTGACTTCTTATTACAAAAAACTAAGGATATTTGGGTCTGTTGGTAAACATGCTTTGTGCTTAACGAGTTCATAAATTTGCCATCTAAAGAATTCTGGTAAAAAAAAAAAAGAATTCTGGTGTGAGGTGCTTGGGTGGCTCAGTCAGTTAAGCGTCTGCCTTTGGCTCAGGTCCCGATCCGAGGGTTCTTTTTTTTTTTTTTTAAGATTTTAATTTATTTATTTGACACAGAGAGAGAGACAGCGAGACAGGGAACACAAGCAGGGGGAGTGGGAGAGGGAGAAGCAGGCTTCCCGCCGAGCAGGGAGTCTGATGCGGGGCTCGATCCCAGGACCCTGGGATCATGACCTGAGCCGAAGGCAGACGCTTAACGACTGAGCCACCCAGGGCCCCACAGGTACTCAAAATCTTTAAGATCAAAAGTGAAATGGGTAAGAATTTCCAGAACTAACTAAAAGATGCATTCAAACTGAAGAAGAATTAATAACATGGGACTAAATGAACTAAAGAGATGATTACAGTTTTGTGACTCTTGTTTGAAACATCGCTGGTTCTCTAATGTTTGCTCTTCCAAATTAAGGAAACTTTCTCTTAAGATATCTATGACTTACATGGGGCGCCTGGGTGGTTCAGTTGGTTGGACGACTGCCTTCGGCTCAGGTCATGATCCTGGAGTCCTGGGATCGAGCCCCACATCGGGCTCCCTGCTCGGCGAGGAGTCTGCTTCTCCTTCTGACCCTCCTCCCTCTCATGCTCTCTGTCTCTCATTCTCTCTCTCACAAATAAATAAAATCTTAAAAAAAAAGATATCTATGACTTACAGAAATGTGATAAAGTATTCATTTGTGAACAAATTGAAGCATTTAATTTTTCTCTCTACCTGAACCCTGTGAAATTAAAAAGGTCTCGGTAAATATTCTTTCTTCCATGGCGATCATAGTCATTTGCATAAATTCAATGAGAATCTGCTCTCCTTGTAACAGGACACCATTGGAAATGTTGGTTATTTTAGCAAGGCTTTGACTGGAATGTCATATTTGAGAGAGATATGCATAGACTCAGATATGACCAAACAGTTTTAAGGAACTAAGGTTGACTTTATCACCCTGGAGCCATAAAGCCCTTTGGAACTGTTGGCCTGATACCTTGCTTACAGGTTCCCAGCAGCCTCACCAGGTGAGTAAAGAATGTCACTTCCTGGCAGGTGCAGGAACCTCAGGATATATTGGAGACCTCATAAAGAGGAATCCACCCACATATACAGGTATTGCAGGCATGTCTGATGGCAAGCACTTGGCTTGGCTTCCGGCCTGGAGAGGCTACTAAGAGTTCAATCTAGAAATTCCTTATAAAAGTTCCAGCAAAGCAGAGTCTAAAAGAGCTATATGATCTCACTATTCTTGCTGGCTTATGTAAGTCATCAGGCCAACTTTGTTAAAACTGGACTTGTTTTTCAAATAATGTAGTCCTGATTTGGTTATCTCTGATTAAAAATGAGGGTTATTGTAGAGAGAAAAATTATGTTTCAATAACACACCTTTGTGGATGTTGAATTCTAGAGCTGATTGTCTTTAAATGTTTGTGGGTTACCTAAGAGAGACAACTTGAGGTAAACTTCGGAGAAATTACCACAGTAGACAATCTTCTTGCTTGTTATTTTGTGGGGATAGTAACAGGACCCCATGGCCATATGATTATTTGAACAAGTGAGAAATGGGATCGATTCCCCAATGATTGTATAACTCAACTAGCAGCTTAACCCATTCTATGTGGCTGGGATGACGAAATTTTTTCCTAAAAGCCAGAGCATACCCACCATCTGGGGTTAACTATGGACTTGTGGAAATTATGGATGACCCCACTTTCACTATGATCAGAGTGGATGATGCGCTTAGGGATGCCCTTATCTCCTGAGACAAGTCTTCTCCCACTTGCCAGTGATTCCTCATAATTAAGATATTGTTAAGGCTGGACCTCATACAAAGAAGGCTTCTTGATGGTATTATCCCTTAGTCTTATTTATCCTAAAAGCCACCTCTGTTGATGTACAATTGCAAACAAAGGCTTTAGCCAAGCATACAACAGTTCTCCTGGTAGGAGCCTCAAAGCTCACTATGGGACAGTCCCTGAGTGTAATGACTTCACATCAGGTCCAGAGTGTCTTAGAAACCAAAGGCCGCCAATGGATGATGGGAGACTGACTTATTAAATACCAGGCTACACTTAGAGATATGCCTGAAATAATACTTGAAACCTGCCAAACTTTAAACCCAGCTACCCTTATGCCTGGACCTGACCATTGTCCTTCTATAGAACATAACTGTTCAGAGGTTATTGATCTTGTTTATGCTAGTCGACCAGATTTAAAAGATGTCCCTATTGAAAATACAGATGACAGTTGGTTTACTAATGGCAATAGTTTTATGGAAAAAGGAATAAGAAAAGCTGGGTATGCTATAGTGCTCACTTGTGCTTTGCAATCACCAAAGCATTAAAAATTAATATTTATTCTGACTCCACATATGCTTTTCTAGTCTTACATGCTCACGGAGCAATTTGGAAGGGGATTATTATCAAGCCATAATTCCCCAATCAAATAGGGGCCTGAAATTATTACTCTTAAGACTGTATACCTATCTAAGGAGGTAGGTGTAATTCACCTCATAGGACATCAAACGATATGACCTTAGGACCTAGAGGAAACAATTTGATAAACCGTGCAGCCAAGCACATAGCACAAAATAAACAAATATTAAGTCTAAGAGAAATTGTCGATAGATTTGGACTCCTGTGTCCCTACAAAGTAACAACGGACTGTCTTTTATTACACAAACTCAAAAGATGCCCCTCCAAAACTGAATAGCCCTTGATGCCTTGACTGCAGTTAAAGGGGCCCAGAATTATATGACTATCTCCTAATGGGACCCTAATTGCTATGCGGCTCTAACTTGTGTTCATGGCTTCCCCCAGGCTGGACAGGTCCCTGTACTCTGGGTTTTGCCTAGTTGCACGGATGCATTATTAAAACCGTTCTCAACCCGGTCAACCTTCCAAGTTTAAAATGATGTTGGACATGTTCTATGTCTCATTGGTATGACCAACTAACATCCATCTTTGTTCCCTCTGTGGGACTGGAGGGTGTTGTTTGGCACATGGAAGCTCTTAATGAGTACATGGTCAAAGCCCTAAGTGATATTCAAAATAGCATTTCTCTACTAAATACTGAAGTAACGCAAATGCTTAAAGCAGTTTTACAAAATAGAATGGCATTAGATGTTTTAACTGTTACCAAAGGGAAACGTGTGCTATTATAAAAACAAAATGCTATGTATACATTCCAGATTACCACAAAATATTTCTGGGACTCTGACATGAATACTCAAATTGGCACTTTAATTTATTTTATTTTTTAAAAGACTATTTATTTGACACACAGAGAGAGAGAGAGAGACAGAGCACAAGTAGGGGAGTGGCAGGTGGGCAGAGGGAGAGGAAGAAGCAGACTCCCCACTAAGCAAGGAGCCCGATGTGGGGCTCAATCACAGGACCCTGAGATCATGACCGGAGCCGAAGGCAGCCGCTTAACCGACTGAGCCTCCCAGGTGCCCCTCAAATTGGCGCTTTAAATGATCTCTTCTCTTTCCTTTAGTGATTGGTTAAACTCCTGGACTGGAAGACGATTTTTTGTCAACTACCAAAGGACTCTTATTCAGGCTCCTTTTTCTTTTTGTTACACTAATCATGTTTTGCTGTTTTCTCCCATGTCTCTCCACTTGGTGCCAAGACTCCTTCGCTGCCATAACTTCAAGCGAACAGATGATGCTTTCCACTCAGGAAGATCCACACATGCAGTCTCCCTTGGATTCAGCTGCCTCTGCCTTTTTAACTCCTATATCTGTATAAGCCCTAACTGACCAATGTTGACCCATAAGTAGGTACATCTCTACGCCTCTATTCAGCAGGAAGAAGTTACAGATGAGACCTTCTACCCTCAGCAACCTTAAAGATTTAAGGGTCAGAATTGTTCAGGGGGGAATGATGTGGGAAACAAAGGCAGAAGAAAAATTATTTATTTTTTTAAAGATTTTATTTATTGGGGCGCCTGGATGGCTCAGTCGTTGAGCATCTGCCTTCGGCTCAGGTCATGATCCCAGGGTCCTGGGATCAAGCCCCACATCAAGCTTCCGGCTCAGCGGAGAGTCTGCTTCTCCCTCTCCCTCTGTCCCTCCCCCCTGCTTGTGCTCTCACTCTGTTCTCTCTCTCTCACTCTAAAATAAATAAATAAAATCTTTAAAAAAAATAAAAATAAAGATTTTATTTATTTATTCATAAGAGACAGAGAGAGAGAGAGGGGGGCAGAGGGAGAAGCAGGCTTCCCGCGGAGCAGGGAGCCCGATGCGGGACCCGATCCCAGGACGCTGGGATCATGACCTGAGCCAAAGGCAGACGCTTAACCATCTGAGCCACCCAGGCGCCCCAGAAGAAAAATTATTAAATTTCCTTACTACTTAGACCCATTGACAAGTCCTGGAAAAGGGCAGAGTGACCTTCTCTAAGAACTCACTGCCTCCATGTTGACACTTTTCTAAAGGCAAAGGCAATTCTAGCCCGACCCCCTGCCCTTCCCATCCTGTAAGCCTACTTTAACATATAAAAATTCCTTTGGAAACTTCCTTTATCTCTAAACCCTCCAAGAGACATGTTAGTAATCATCCCCCAAGCATGTGGCCCACTGATATACATCCAAAGGGTCTCATGACTAGGGTTTTCTTAGACTATAATAAAAAGACCCTTTCCCTGTAATAGCTAGCCCCCTCAAGGTCCTGGAAACCTTGCTTCCAAAATTCCTTAGAGACTTAAGCTATCCCTAACCCCCTCCCAACTTGAAAGGATATAATGGGCCACTCCTCAAGACCCGGGTGCAGCACTTTCTGCCCAAGGGTCCTGTAAAATCACCTTTTGCACCATAGACGTCTCAAGAATTCTTTCTTGGCCATTGGCTTCGAACCCTAATGTCTTTCCTAAATCAATAACCTATTATCAAAAAATATTTTATTGCTCTTTCACTAGATTAGGTCCTTCTTAGGACTGTGGCAACTTCTTCTTTTGCAAAAGGATTTCTTACTCTGTCCTTAGACCCTTCTCACCTCCTCAGTTTCTGGAAAATGTATCAAAAAGGTTTTAGCAAGAGTTATCACATGAAAAGCTAATTTTATGTGGTCTTTTTTCACTTAGAGACAACTTGCTTAACACACTCAAAAACAACTGGGAAACAATGTAATGTTAGGAAATTTAAATACCTCTTTGCTAATTCTTTTGCTAATGGTTTTTGAAAAGTAAAAAAGCTTTTATCTTATAACACACCTTAAATATATTTTCATCAGAAGCTGGAAGGAACTGATCGAACTTATTTAATTTATAGACATTCTTCACCGTTTACTCTAATTGCCCAAACCAGTCTTCATTGTAAAATCAATCAGTGAAATCACACTTTGTTTCTGCCAGAAACGTTACTTCCTTTTTCAATGCAAATCCCTGAGAAAATCAACAGGAGCCAAAATTGCTTGTATCCAAAACAGTACTTCACTCTAACAGAAATATGTACAAGACAAGAAAGTCAGGAGTGTAGGATGGATTTAATGTGCCTTGTTTTAGGAGGCTTCTGAGGTGCCCAATTTCAAATGAGGGGTCCTGGGGTCACCTGACTGGCTCAGTCTGTAGAGCATGCGACTTTTGATCTGAGAGTTGTAGAGATTACTTTTTAAAAAATCTTTTTTTTTAAAGATTTTATTTATTTATTTGAGAGAGAGAGAGAACGAGAGATAGAAAGCACGAAAGGGAAGAGGGTCAGAGGGAGAAGCAGACTCCCCGGCGAGCAGGAAGCCCGATGCGGGACTCGATCCCGGGACTCCGGGGTCATGACCTGAGCCGAAGGCAGTCGCTTAACCAACTGAGCCACCCAGGCGCCCTAAAAGATCTTTAATTAAAAATAATACATATGGGCGCCTGGGTGGCTCAGTTGGTTAAGCGACTGCCTTCGGCTCAGGTCATGATCCCGGAGTCCGGGGATCGAGCCCCACGGCCGGCTCCCTGCTCAGCAGGGGTTCTGCTTCTCCCTCTGACCCTCCCCCCTCTCATGCTCTCTCTCCATCTCATTCTCTCTCTCAAATAAATAAATAAAATCTTTTAAAAAAGTAATAAATAAAAATAAAAATAATACATATGGTGTCCTGATTGTCCCTCCCCCCCACCCCGTCTTTTCCCTGCCAGGGCCCTGCTCCATTGTTAATTCAGAGTGGCTGGAGATGGACCTTTGTTTTGTAAAGTGAGCTTTGTGGGGGCGGGGGGGGGGGTGCCGGAGAGGAGAACCACAGTCCCAGAGCAAGGGAATGGGCTTCCAGGTTCTTTGGAGCTTCCCTCCCTCGCTGTCTCAGTCTGGGGGCTAGGGGACCTCTCAGAGGACATGCATTAACTTGGATTCTCTCCCAAACCTGCTGTTTATCCATCTTCACCATTTTAGTAAACAGCCCAGCATCTGCTGGGTGTTCAGCCAAGAACCAGTGGGTCATCTTTGATTTCTCTCCTGTCCCCTCCCCCAACACTCCTTAAGCCCATCCATCAAGTCCCATCACTTTTTTTTCCAAAATGAATCCCAAATTTTCTCACTTCTCACCTCCACCTCTACCACCCAAGTCCAGGCCACCATCACCCTTGCCTGGAAGATTGCAAGATCCTCTCAACTGTCTTCCTTTCTCCTGCCTCCCGTCCTGCTAGTCTTCCCCCGGACTGTAGCCAGAGCGGTCCTGTACCTCCCTTATGTAAAACTTTCCATTGCTTTTCTTTGCACTTAACATAAATTTGAATAATATTACTTACTAGGGTGATCAACTTGTTCTGGGCCAAACCAGGACAACTGATCACTCTCACGGCTTGGCTTGGTGGGCTCTGACCCTGACAGCCTCCGTGCTTACTTCTCACAAGACTTTCCTGTCACCCCCGCCCCCTCCCCCATTCCCTCACTTCTGTCTTTGGTTTAGTTGGCTCCAGTTGCGTGGGCTCTTTGTTGTTCCTTGAGAGGCACATGTGTCTCAGGACCTTTGCACTGCTATTCCCTCTCTGTGGCTCTTTTGCCCTTGGCTTGCTCTTGCATGTTGGCGTCAGCTCAATGTTCCCTCCTTAAAGAGGCCTTGGATCACTCCAGCTTTTACCATGATTTTCAGGCCCCCACCTCTTCCTAGTTATTCACTGTGGAATGTGAAGCTGTCTGTGCTTCACTTTTTTTCCCACAAAACGAAGACAGGCATTATCCCCAAAGGGCTGGAGTGGTGGGTACAATGAGATACCCCTTGCTCGGGTCTCAAATCACTGCTGAAACATAGGAAATGCTTCATAGCAACCGTGATTATTGCCCTGTCCTGTTTTCTTCCCAGCACCGGTCAATACTCGATACAATCACATTTATATACTTACTAATTTCACGTTGATTGTATGCCTTTAACTAGGATGTGAGCTGCCTTCAGCTGAAGATCAGGTTTATGTCCTTCAGTGCCTAGAATAGTTGCCTGGCACATATCAAAACCTCAAAACCTGGGCGCCTGGGTGGCTCAGTCGTTGAGCGTCTGCCTTCAGCTCAGGTCATGATCCCAGGGTCCTGGGATCGAGCCCCGCGTCGAGCCCCGCGTCGAGCTCCCTGCTCAGTGGGGAGCCTGCTTCTCCCTCTCCCACTCCCCCTGCTTGTGTTCCTGCTCTTGCTGCCTCTGTCTCTGTCAAATATATAAATAAAATCTTAAAAAAAAAAAAAGCTCAAGACCTGTTAAATGTGAATGAAGTTTGATGTTTGCTCACAATGTGAGTGTACCTAATGCCACTTAGTTGTACCCTTAAAAATAGCTAAAATGGTGTATTTTACCACAATAAGAAAATGTACACCTAATGCCACATAATATACATTTGATAGCTTTGTTAATTATAAAAAAAGAAAATGGAATGACGCTAAGTCAGAGCATCCTAGGAATGGTTAGCTCCTCTCTGAGGGGGCAGTTTGGGATTGCAGTTTTCAGGGACTTTTTTTTTTTTTTAACATAACACTCCACCTTTTCATTATGCTTATCAGCATGCATGCCCTCCTGGGGAGGTGAGCGGAGGTGGGGACAGGAAATCCCGGGACTCCTGCCTCCGAGGTTGAAGGCCCTGAGAAGAATCTGGCTTTCTTCATGTAGTGCTTTTGGGGACCCCTCTGCAGGCTGAGCTCTACACACGGGTTTTGTCACTCTTCCATGGACAGAGTTTTTGCAGCCGATCAGTAAGTACTGTGCCACTTCCCTGCTGCTTGATCTCAGGTAAGTTACCCGGGCTTCCTCTGCTTCTGTTAATAACAATAAGAAAAGCTCTCTTACAGGACTGGTGTGAAGGCTGAGCGTGATAAAGCATGCAAAATGCTTAAAGAAGTCCCACCCTGTTCATAATAAGTGTTATGGAAGTTTTAGCTATTAATGTTTTTATTATCCATCCAGTTACTTAAGCCAAAAATCTAGTTGTTCATGCCCTTTCTTTCCCCCCATTTTCAGTCTTCAGAATGGATCTTAGAGCCGTTCACTTTTTCTTCTAAATATTCTCAAGTTTTGACTTTCCTTCTTGTCTTTAGCTTGTTCAGAGACATATCCAACGTCTCTTCATTTCCTTGTGGTCTACCAGTTGTTCCGTTGCCATTTACTCATAGCTCATCCTTTTCCTTGTTGATCTGCCTGGATAGCGCTGTGCTCTAACGAGTTTCTCTATCTGCAAGGGTCTGTCTTTGGAGTCTGTTCCACTGGCCAATTGTTACTGATTTTCCTTCCTCATTCCTTACGGGCACCCCATCAGCAAGTCCGTCCTACCTCTGAAACACTTTTCAAATCTGTCTTCTCCGTGCATTGCCACACCACCATCATTTCTCAGAGACCATCGCAATGGCTCCGATCTACTGCCTACCCTCCCCTTTCCCTATGGAACTCCCCTGCCTCTGGCCATTCTCCTTAGTGATGTAGGAAGGACGTTAGGGTTTGAAGCTGACGGCCAAGAAAGAATTCTTGAGACATCTTTGGTGCAAAAAGGTGGTTTTATTAAAGCCCGGGACAGGACCCGTGGGCAGAAAGCCGTACTAGGGTCATGAGGAGTGGCCCATTATATCCTTTCAAGTTGGGAGGGGGCTAGGGATAGCGTAAATCTCTAAGGAATTTTGGAAGCAAGGTTTCCAGAACCTTGAGGGGGCTAGCTATTGTTGGGAAAGGGTCATTTTATTATCATCTAAGAAAACTTTAGTCATGAGACCCTTCAGATGTATATCGGTGGGCCACATGCTTGGGGGATGATTGCCAACATGTATCTTGAGGGGGGTAGAGATAAAGGAAGTTTCCAAAGGAATTTTTATATGTTAAAGTACACTTACAGGGTCTTGGGGGTGGGGCTAAGATTTCCTTTTGCCCTTAGCAAAGTATCAATATCCAGGCAGTTGAGCCTCTAGAGGAATATTACTCTGCCTGTTTCAAGGACTTGTCAATGGGCAGTAAGGAAATTTAACAATTTTTCTTCTGCCTTTGTTTCCCACATCACTTAGTGCAATCCAAGATACCACTTTCCTCTTTTAAAATGACATAATGTTTGATATGTACAAAAATATAGAAGGACCGCATGTGGAGGTTAAGAAGTATGACCAAAGAACAATCTGTCTGAGCCCACCTCACTACCTAGGAAATGGTACAGTAGTAAGTCCTTTGATGTCCTGAGTGTCCTCAACACTACTGGGAACTTGTTTTCTGTTTTTTGTTTTTAATTGTTCTTTTAAAACTATTCCTTTGCTTTCTTTTCTCTATCTATCTATCTATCTATCTATCTATCTATCTATCTATCTATCTATCTATCTATCTAAGTAATCTCTACACCCAACGTTGGGCTTGAACTCATAACCCGGAGATCAAGAGTTGCATGCTCTTCTGACTGACCCAGCCAGGCACCCCACCCATGCTTTCTTTTATAGTTTTACCACATATATATGTATTCCTAAGCAATTTATTATTTGCTTTTGCTTGTAAATTTTACAAAAATAGTGTCATGTTGTGAATAATACTCTGAGAATTGATTGTCTTATTTACCAGTACTAATTCTAAGATCCATTTGTGTTGATGCATGTAGCTACTGGACAGTCATTTCTTTTGCTACTTAGTAATCCAATGTAGGATCCATTATTTATTTATTCCTGTTACTACTGATAGACACTTTGATTGCTACTTTCTCTTTTCTCTCTTATTCCTATAATGAACAATGCTTGTACATGTCTCCTGGTGCACTCCTATAGGGGTTTCTTCTAAGTAGTGGCCTTCATTTTCCCCCTCTCTATTCTTCTCCATGCTTTGTCGTGACCCAGTACACATAGACACATATATTTATCCTGCTTTTGGTGATATACCTTCACATTTTCTATACTATTCTATTTCATTTTTTAAAAAAGGTTTTATTGGGCGCCTGGGTGGCTCAGATGGTTAAACGTCTGCCTTCAGCTCAGGTCATGATACCAGGGTCCTGGGATCGAGTCCCACATCGGGCTCCCTGCTCCTTGGGAGCCTGCTTCTCCCTCTGCTTCTTTCTCTCTCTCTCTCTCCCTCTCTCTCTCCCTCTGTCTCTCATGAATAAATAAATAAAATCTTTAAAATAAATAAATAAATAAATAAATAAGGTTTTATTTATTTATTTGAGAGAGAGAGAGAGTGAGAGAGAGAGCATGAGCAGGGGGACAGGCAGATGGAGAGGGAGAAGTAGGCTCCCTGCTGAGGAGGGAGCCCCATGTGATCCCAGGACCCCAGGATCATGACCTGAGCCGAAGGCAGACACTTAACCAACTGAGCCACCCAGGCCCCCCTCAATTTATTTATTTATTTATTTATTTATTTATTTATTTATTTATTTATTTTTAAAGATTTTATTTATTTGACAGACACAGCGAGAGAGGGAACACAAGCAGGGGAAGTGGGAGAGGGAGAAGCAGGCTTCCCGCGGAGCATGGGGCCGGATGTGGGGCTCGATTCCCGGACCCTGGGATCATGACCTGAGCCGCAGACGCTTAACGCCTGAGCCACCCAGGCGCCCCTCAATTTTTTTTTTTAAAGTAAGCTCTAAACCCAACGTGAGGCTTGAACTCATGACCCCGAGTTGTATGTGCTACCAACTGAACCAGCCAGGTCCCTATTTTTAATTAAAAAGGGTTATTAATTAAAAATAAATATTTTATTTATTTTAGAGAGAGAGAAAGAGCCAAGTGGGGAGAGCATAAGGGGCAGAGGGGGAGGTAAAGAGAAAGGGAGAGAATCTCAAGCAGATTCCCTGCCAAGCTCTGCAGCCCAACTTGCATGCAGAGCTTGATCCCAATACCCTGAGATCATAACCTGAGCTGAAACCCAGAGTCAGAAGCTCAACTTACTAAGCCGGTCCAGGCACCCCTCTTATTTTTAATTTTTTGAGGAACCTCCAATACCATCTTCCATGGGGGCTTCAGCTTAACCGACGGAGTCACCCAGGCACCCCCCCCCACCTATTTTTAAAAATACTTATTTAAGTAAATTTTACACCCAATGTGGGGCTCTAACTCACGATCCTGAGATCAGGAGTTGTAGTCACATGCCCTTCTGACTAAGCCAGCCAGGTGCCTTGCTCTACTTAATTTTTTTTTTTTAATTAAGTAGGTTCCATGCCCAGCGTTCCATGCCTAGCCCAACGTGGGGTTTGAACTCATGACCCTGAGATGGAGACTTGAGCTGATATCAAGAGGAGGATGCTTAACTGACAACCACCCAGGCGGCCCTCTATCCATTTTTAACTAGATTTTTTTCCCATTGAGTTGTGTGAGTTCTTCATATATATTTTGGACATTAACCCTTTTTCAGATATATGATTTGCAAATATTTTCTCCCACTCCATAGGTTGCCTTCCCATTTTGTTGATGTTTTTCTTTGTTTTACAGAAGCTTTTTAATTTGATGTAGTCCCACTTGTTTCTTTTTGCTTTTGTTGCCTTTGCCTTTGGCATCAGCTCCCAAAAAATCATTGCCAAGACTGATGTCAAGGACCTTACTCCTTATGTTTTCTTCTAGGACTTTTATGATTTCAAGTCTTAATATTCAAACCTTTAATCCATTTTGAGTTAATTTTTGTGTGGTGTAAAATAGTGGTCCAGTTTCATTCTTTCGCATGTGGCTGTCCAGTTTTCCCAACAACATTTCATGAAGAGGCTATTCTTTCCCCATTGTACATTCTTGGTTCCTTTGTCATAAATTAATTGACTATATATGCATGAGTTTATTTCTGGGCTCTATTCGGCTAGCTCTCCATTTTTTTGGATCTTCATTAAAAGATCCTTCAATAATGATTTGTTTTTTCTACGTAGGGTAGATTTTAGGAGAGGGTTGTAAAAAAAAATGTAAATTAGATCTTCTTCCTTCCCTGGTTATAACTTGATAATGGCTTTCCATTGCCCTTGAAATAAAGCCCAAATTCTTTACCTGAATACATACAACCTGGCCTTGTCTATTTCTTCAATTTTATCTTATAAAACTGCCACCCTCACCCAGAACTGGCCGGCGTCACAGGCTTCTGGTCAGTTCCTCTTGCTTACCTCAAGGAAGTTGCAATAGTCAGTGTTTCCCCTCTGCTAGGAAGGCTTTCCATTGCCCCACTGTCCACCTGCTGCCTGGCTAGCATCCAGCTCAAATCTCTATTTCATAGAGACCGTTTTTGAACATCCTACTCAAAATCATTCAGTTATGCCCTTTCATAGCCAGAGAGTGCCCTGTTGTTTTCCCTTCCAACTCTATTGTCTTTGGTAGTTGCTTGGTTCATTTGTCTGTCTGTGTGAGGTCTGTTTTCTTTTTTTTTTTAAGATTTTATTTATTTATTTGAGAGAGCGGGAGAGAGAGCACAAGCAGGGGGAGCAGCAGAGGGAGAGGGAGAAGCAGGCTTCCCGGTGAGCAGGGAGCCCGATGCGGGGCTCGATCCCAGGACCCTGGGATCATGACCTGGGTTGAAGGCAGACGCTTAACTGACTAAGCCACCCAGATGCTCCCTGAGGTCTCGTTTCTTGAACAGCCTGCAAGCTCCCTGAGAGACCTTGGCTCGTTGGCTCACCATGGCGCCGGGTGCATTGTTTAGCACATAAGGCATACTCAGTAAATATTTGTCAAAGACCAAAGGAAAGAAGAGAGGAAGGGAGAGAGGGACTTCTTTCCTATAGCTTGGAAAGCAGAAACAAAGCCAAATAAGGGATGCAAAGAGCAAAATAGGGCTGGGTTTCAAGAAGGTAGTAGAGGGGCGCCTGGCTGGCTCAGTTGGTAGAGCATGTGATTCTTGATCTTGGGGTCCTGAGTTCAAGACCCATGTTGGGTGTAGAGTTTAGTTAAAAAAAAAAAAAAAGGTGGTGGAGTATAGGCCTTGATGGTTATAGGTTTTAAAAATCATGTCACTGGGGCGCCTGGGTGTCTCAGTTGGTTAAGCGACTGCCTTCGGCTCAGGTCATGATCCTGGAGTCCCGGGATTGAGTCCCACACTGGGCTCCCTGCTTCTCCCTCTGACCCTTCCCCATCTTGTGCTCTCTCTCCCATTCTCTCTCTCAAATAACTAAATAAAATCTTAAAAAAAAAATCATGTCATTTATGCAATATGGAATATATTATAGTTGTCAAAGCTTCAAATGATACAGAAATATAAGGAATATACATTTAAGTTTCTTTTCACCACCCCCTCTTCAAACCCACACCTATCTCCAAGGTAGCCACATTTATTGCTAGTTTGGTAAATATCTTTATAACTCTTTTTTTTAAGATTTTATTTATTTATCTGAGAGAGAGAGACACAGCGAGAGAGGGAACACAAACAGGGGGAGTGGGAGAGGGAGAAGCAGGCTTCCCGCTGAGCGGGGAGCCCGATGCGGGGCTCGATCCCAGGACCCCGGGATCATGACCTGAGCTGAAGGCAGACGCTTAACGACCGAGCCACCCAGGCGCCCCTAGCTCTTTTCTATCTACTTATACATTTTTGCATATATACCAAATATGTTTATATACATACAGATTTATTTTTCTTTTTTACAATCATAGATAGAATCATCCTTTACTAATTGTTGTGTGACATGCTTTCTTCATTTAAAAATATGATATGGAGGGGCTCCTGGGTGGCTTAGATGGTTAAGCGTCTGCCTTTGGCTCAGGTCATGATCCCAGGGTCCTGGGATTGAGCCCCACGTCGGGCTCCTGGCTCAGTAGGGAGCCTGCTTCTCCCTCTCCCTCTGCCTCTCTCCCTGCTCATGCTTTCTCTCGCTCTCTCTCTCTCTGTATCTCTGTGTCTCAAATGAATAAATAAAATCTTAAAAAAATAAAAATAAAAATATGATATGGAAATCTTTCCATTTCAGTTTAGGTTGATATTTAACCAGCTCCCAATTGGTGGACATTTAGTAGGTTGAAATAGCTCACTATTATAAACAAGGCTCAAGTGAATGTGCATTGTATTAGTCAGAGTTCTCCAGAAAAACAGAACCAATGAAATATGCATATAGACAGTTTTATTTTAAGGAATTGGCTCATGTGATTATGGAGGCTGGCAAATCCAAAATCTACAGGGCAGGCCGTCAGGCTGGAGACCCAGGGAAGATGTTGCAGTAAGTCTGAAGGTCATCTGCTAGGGTAACTCTCTCCTGCTTAGGGGAAGCCAGTCTTTTTGTTTTATTCTGGCCTGTGGCTATAGGTATAGTGGAGGCCACTCACATTATGGAGAGCAATCTGCTTTACTCAAAGCCCACCAATTTATTTTATTTATTTTATTATTTTTAAAAAATATTTATTTATTTCAGATGGGGGGGAGAGAGAGCATGAGCGGGGGTGGGGAGGGGCAGAGGGAGAGGGAGAAGCAGACTCCCTGTTGAGCCAGGAGCCCAACGTGGGGCTCAATCCCAGGACCCTGGGATCATGACCTGAGCCGAAGGTGGATGCTTAACCGACTGAGCCACCCAGGTGCCCCAAAAGCCCACCAATTTAAATGTTAATCTCATGTTTGATCAAGTATTTGGGCACCTTGGTCCAGCCAAGTTGACACAGAAAATTAACTGTCACATTCATGAACATATATCTCGTGTATATATATGTATGTATACATACATATACATATAAATACACGTATATATCTTTATATATCTCACATAAATTTTTTTTAAGAGAGGGGAGGGGCAGAGGGAGAGGGAGAGGGAGAATCTTAAGAGGCCGCCATTCCCAGCGGGTGAGCCGGTGTGAGCCATTCACGGGGCTCGATTTCACGATCCTGAGATCCTGACCTGATCTGAAGTTAAGAGTTGGATGCTTAGCCACCTGAGCTACCCAGAAACCCCCTCCTTTTTTTTTTTTTTTTGGTTAAAGACTTTATTTTTAAGTACTCCTTACACCCCATGTGGGGCTGGAACTCCCAACCTGCAGATCAAGAGTCTCAGGCTCTACTGGCTGAGCCAGCCAGGCGCCCCTTGTATAAATTTTTACACGAACTAGATTCCTAGCAACGTAATTGCTGTTTCGAGGAATATGAACCATTTAAATATCGATAGGTAGATGAGGCCACATTATGCTCCTAAGAAGTTACAGACTAGAGATTGAAAGGAGTCTCTTCAAAGTGCTCCCCCTCCTCCCCTTGCCCTGCCATAATCACAGATGTCTGCACTTGGCCCTGACTCTTGTTTTTTCTAGGTAGCGGTGCGCTACATTCTTGGGAAGTAGGCCCCAACTATAAAACATATTCTCTGGCCTGACCACAACCCACATCCTGGACAGAGCCCCTTTAAAACCTGCCACCTCCCACTTTACCCTGCCAGGTGTTGATCCACCTCCCCACACCCCCCACTGTGGGCGTCCTGGAAACACTCTCACACCCTTAAAAACCCCTTAAAGGGCCCAGCCTGATGGGAACTGGGGCTGACATTTCTCTGGATGTCTGGCCATCTCCTCTCTTGGAGGGTGAATAAACTCTGTCCTGCTTGTGGCTCTACTCTTGGTGCAATTCTTTGCCACCCGCATCACTGGCCAACCTAACAGAGATGCGGGCTCTCTTCAGTTGTATTTGAGGGTGAGTTTGGGCATGCTTGGCGTGTGGTCCAGGGAAAATCACTTTGAGTATGTGTTCCTCTAAATCTCTGCTTTTTCTGCTTCAGGGCCTTTGCACATGCTCCTTAACAGCCTGGAATTCACTTCTTCCCCACAACGCTGGTTCTTAGTTGTTCCTCTACCTATCTTTCCCTCGACCCCCGACCCGGATTAGACCAACTTCTCCTGTTGAATGCTCTTTCTTCACAGCCTTCTGTTCTTCACTGCAAGAGTTCTCTCTGTCCCCGAGGTGCACTGGGCCTTCTGTTGGCTCCCTGCACATATTAAGCCTATCCTGCCTCAGAGCTATTGCATTTCATGTTCTCTCTCTCTCTCCCTTTTTTTTTAAGATTATTTATTTATTTATTTGACAGAGTCACAGTGAGAGAGGGAACACAAGCAGGGGGAGAAGGAGAGGGAGAAGCAGGCTTCCCGCCGAGCAGGGAGGCCAACACGGGGCTTGATCCCAGGACCCCGAGATCGTGACCTGAGCCAAAGGCAGACGCCTAACGACTGAGACACCCAGGCGCCCCTGTTTCATGTTCTCTTTACCTGGATCTCTTTCCCCTCCGTTCTTCAAAAGGCTGACAACTTTTCATCCAAAACTTCACTTACGTGTTACCTCCTCAGAAAAGTCTTCCTGTCCATCTAAAATATCCCTACCTTCCAATCCCTCTTTCTTCATTTCCTAGGGCTCCTCTAACAAATTATCGCAACTTCAAACCACAGCAATTTATTTATTCTCATGGTTCTGGAGCTAGAAGTCTGAAATCAAGGCATTGGCAGGGTGGGTTCCTTCCGGAGGCTCTGAGGGAGAATCTCTCCCATGCATCTGCTTGCTTCTGGGCAGCTGCCAGCTATCTTTGGCATTCCTTGCTTGGACTGTGGTTATAACACCCCAATCTGGGCCTCTGCCTTCACATCATCTTCTCTATGTGTCTTCTCCCCTTCCCTTCTCCTATAAGGATATTTGTGACTGGATTTAGAGCCCACTCAGATAATCTAGAATAATCTCACCCGGAGACTCTTAACCTTAATTACATCTGCAAAGACACTTTTTTTTAAAAAGATTTTATTTATTTATTTGACAGAGAGAGACACAGCGAGAGAGGGAACACAAGCAGGGGGAGTAGGAGGGGGAGAAGCAGGCTTCCCCGCGGAGCAGGGAGCCTGATGTGGGGCTCGATCCCAGGACCCTGAGATCACAACCTGAGCTGAAAGCAGATGCTTAATGACTGAGCCACCCAGGCGCCCCACCTTTTTTTTTTTTATGATTTTATATATTTGAGAGAGAGAGAGAGTGCATGAGCAGAGGCAGAGGGAGAAGCAGCCTCCCCACTTGAGCAGGGATTCCCCACTCGGGACTCGATCCCAGGACCCTGGGATCATGACCTGAGCCGAAGGCAGATACTCAACCAACTGAGCCACCCAGGCACCCTGCAAAGACACTTCTACATGATGCTCCTAAATGTTGAGCTTATCTTGTCTTATTTTTTTCTGCATTGGGTCATTCCATTTCCTCACGGGAGCCATTTTAGGATTCTGATGAGGTGCTCAGATTTGAAACTTTTTCTCCTTGTTGGAAAGCTTCCTTAGTCTCTGTGTCAAATAAATAAATAAATGACGTCTTAAAAAAGAAAGGATTTTATTTATTCATTTGAGAAAGAGCGCAGTGCCCCAACAAATGAATAAATAAAATCTTCAAAAAAAAAATACAACCAAATGAACCCAGAATCAGCTAATAGTCCAGTTGAAAAAGACAGATTTCTTTGAATCCTGAACCTTGTAACCAGCCTGGTCTCGTTGTTTTGGGAAAACTATCTTGTCAGATGTCATCTTACCAGATTTTTTTTTTTTTAAGATTTTATTTTTTCAAGTAATCTCTATACCCAACGTAGGGTTCAAACCCAAGACCCCAAGATTAAGAGTTGCATACTCCACCAACTGAGCCAGCCAGGTACCCCATCATCAAATGTCTTCAATTCTGGGACACACTTACTTTTAGGTCACCAGATGGTGTGCAGGTCCAGTCAGGGTTTGGTACTTTCCTTAACTGTCTCATGTAAATCCATGAGTCTAGTTCCTGGAATTTGGTGGCACAAAGATTGGTTAGCAGTACCTGATGGGGTCTTTCCAGTGAGGTTGAAGAGTCTTTTGGAGGTGTCTTTAATAGATAAAATCTTTGGGTTGTAAGGTGTGATGCTTTAAGATCTCCGTCTTCTGAGCACGCTGTAATAAGACTCCTTTACCAAAGCATTTTTTTTTTTTAAGTAGGCTCCACGACCCTGAGATCAAAAGTTGCATGCTCTAGGGGTGCCTGGGTGGCTCAGTTGGTTAAGCATCCGACTCTTGATCTCTGCTCAGGTCTTCATATCAGGGGCATGAGTTCAAGCCCTGCATTGGGCTCCATGCTGGGTGTGAGGCCTACTTAAAAAAAAAAAAAGTTTCATGCTCTACCGACTGAGCCAGCCAGGCACCCCAGCATGGTTTGTTTTTTTTTTTTAAGATTTTATTTATTTATTTGACAGAGAGAGACACAGCGAGAGAGGGAACACAAGCAGAGGGTGTGGGAGAGGGAGAAGCAGGCTTCCCGCCGAGCAGGGAGCCCGATGCGGGGCTCCATCCCAGGACCCTGGGATCATGACCTGAGTGGAAGGCAGACGCTTAATGACTGAGCCACCCAGGTGCCCCCCAGCATGGTTATTTTTAATAGAAGCAATTAGGCTTTTATACTATTGAAGCATATCCTTTATTAGCTGAGGCTCAAAGGCGGCAGGAACCAAATACATTGGATGTTCTATGACTGTCTCAAAGGATGAGACTCAGTGAGTTCCAAAAAATGTGGATCTTAGACTTAGAAGGACCAACAGCAATGCTTGTGACCAATGTATTTGTAGGATTTCTTTTTTTTTTAAAGATTTTATTTATTTATTTGAAAGAGAAAGAGAGAGCGTGAGCATGAGTTGGGGGAGAGGCAGAGAGAGAGGCAGACTCCCCACTGAGCAGGGAGCCAGAAGTGGGGCTTGATCCTGGGACTCCGGGACCATGACCCGAGCAAAAGGCAGACACTTAACCTACTGAGGCACCCAGGTGCCCTAAAAGGTATTTGGAGGATTTTTACACATTTTGCCAATTGAATCTTAATGGTGCCATGAATGCATTCAGCTGAACTGGAAGATTAAGGATGGCATGCACAATGAAAGTGCTGTAAAACTGGCTGAATAGCACAGATTTATTGAAGCCCCTGACTGGTAAAATGGGTTCGCTGATCACCATGAAATGCAAGAAGGGTTCCCAGATAAGTATAGTGGTTTTTTTTTTTTTAATTTGATTTCATATGGATTTTTTTTTTTAGATTTTATTTATTTATTCATGAGAGACAAGACAGAGAGAGAGAGGGAGAGGGGCAGAGGGAGAAGCAGGCTCCCAAGGAGCAGGGAGCCCGATGCGGGACTCGATCCCAAGACCCTGGGATCATGACCTGAGCTGAAGGCAAATGCCCAACCATCTGAGCCACCCAGGCGCCCTAAGTATAGTGTTTTTTAATTTATTTGAGACAGAGAGAGAGAGAGAGAGTGAGAGAGTGCATAAGTGGGGAGGAGGGGCAGAGAGAGGGAGAAGCAAACTCTCCGCTGAGCAGGGAGCCCGATGCGGCTCAATCCCAGACCCTGAGATCACAACCTGAGCTGAAGGCAGACACTTAACCAACGGAGCCACCCAGGCAGTGGCCCATTTACATGTGAAAACTTTGGAACAATGAGGAAACATACAAACCATGACTGAAACATACTTATATCCATGAGATGGGAGGAGCTGTATGAAATTGATTTGCCAAACCTCGAGTGGGCCGTTGGCAGTTCAAAGTGTCCGGGTGCAGATTGAACAGGTTTCCTTGGATTGGACTTGGGAAAGGTGGGACAAGAGAGGTAGGCGCTTTTTGCAGCCTTATTAATATTTCTCCACCATTATTGGTTCAGAAATGCTATCATGTTGTCAGTAGACCGGTGGTTTAAAGCACAGTAGTAAGTAGTGGGAATTTTAGAATTTCTTGAAGGGCTGGGGTGGTATTTGGTCCAAACCCCAGTTCTCCCTTTTTATTGAACCAACATTTATTAGATTTCCAATATTGTTTTTCCTTTCTGGGGCCAATTGTTGAGTGTCTTCTGTCAATTTTTTCAAATTGTCATTTGAGAGAACATCCCTCTGGACCATGGCAGAGGTTGGACTCTCGGTTTCCTTGAGAAACAGAATTTTGGCTGGAAATATCAGTGAGGTGGTTTCTTCTGGCCTCCAGGGAGTTGAGTCTGCAACGCCAAGGAGAGTTAATAGCTGGAACAGCTGGCAAAATTGTGGCATCTAATAAATTTTGGATATAGGAGCCATTTTAAATTTCATTCCCATTAGAGGTAAGGAAACGTCACTGTTTCCATACCATTCCCAGGTCATGAGCTACCCCAAAGGGATATCAACTGTCAGTATAAATGTCTGCATTTTTACTTTTGTCTGAGGTACAAGCCTGAGTAAAGTTGTATCACAGTCCATTGGGTGAAGTAGCCCAAGGCAAATGTACTGCCTCATTGACATCAAATAGAGTTGCAATATCATGCCCAGCACAATATTTAGCATTTTCATCCTTTAAATAAGACCCATCAGGGGGCACCTGGCTAGCTCACTCAGTGGAGCATGCAACTCTCGATCCTGGGGTTGTAAGTTTGAGCCCCCGTGTTGGGTGTAGGGATTACTTTAAAAAAAAATCTGAAAAAAAGACCCATCGGTAAGCCATGAAAAATCTGCAGCTAGAGGAGTTTTCTATAAATTGTCAGGGGGGAGGCAAAAGGTGATCATTCAGCATTAAGCAGGCATGAGGGGTCTCATCTGTGGAGGCCGGGAGTAGAATAGCAGGGTGAGGGTTATTGTTGCAAGAAGAGTTATAGGAGGAACAGTTAGTGGGAAGATGTCATAGGAGGTGAGGTGACTGTGCTGCAGGTGGCACAAGGATGGTTAAGAAGATCCCGTGGCAATTTCTTCAGTCACCTTAACTAATAGGGCAGTGGCAGGAATGATTCTAAGGCAAGGGGGATGTCCCTGAGCCCCAGGGTCCAGTTGTTGCCTATAATGCCATATGGATTGATGATGGTCCCTGCGTTTTGGGGTGAGCACTCCAAGGGCATGTCCTTCCCTCTCACATAAAAAAAAGGAAATAGGAGCTGATAGGATGGCCAAGGGCAGGGAGCTTTATTTAGACTTTTCTTTAAAGTCCCAAAAGTTGTGTCATCCCAATCTTTCTAAATAATAGGGTCAAGTTTTGTTGTTTCTTCTCTTTTCTCTCTCTTTTTTTTTTAGGTTTGTTGTTTCTTAGTAAAGCGCATAGAAGTTGAGCCGTAAGACAAGTTTGGAATCCAGTTTTGAGAGAAGCCAGCTAGTCCAAGAGAACCTCATAATTAATGCTTAGTTTTAGGCTTAAGGAAGTTCAGGATGCTTTGAAATCTACCTGGTTCCAAATGTAACCCTTGTTCTGAGATCAGGTGCCCTAAGTATCAAACTTGAGCTTGAGCAAACTGCAATGTTCCTTTGGAGACTTTATGTGCTTTTAAGGCCAAACATTTTTTTATATTTTATTTTTTAAAGATTTGTTATTTGAGAGAGAGAAAGAGAGAGCATGAGCAGGGGGAGGGGCAGAGGGAGAGGGAGAGAAGCAGACTCCCCGATGAATGTGGAGCCCTGTGCAGGGCTCGAACCCAGGACCCTGAGATCATGACCTGAGCTGAAATCAAGAGTTGGATGCTTAACCAACTGAGTCACACAGGCACCATAAGGCCGAAAGTTTAACAGGTGGACTGTCTTCCTGTGAAGAGGTTTGAAAAGTGGAGCAGAGAAGCAGTCTATGCATTGTACAAGGTAGATGCTGCAGAAGACTCTATATCATGCAAATCAGCTTGTAAGATTTGTGAAAAATAAGAACTCTCTAAAACCCTGAGCCATCACTGTGCAGATGTATTGCTGTTCTTCCCAGGTGAAAGCAAAAAGAGATTGACTATACTTATCGACTGGAATACTAAAAAATGCCCTGTGTTGATCAATGACAGCAAAAATTTCACTTTCAGTGGCAATGGATATCAGTAGCAGATGGGGCTTAGGAACAATGAGGTGCCAAGGGATAACAATGTTATTTATTTCTCGGAAGGCCTGGAGAAAACTTCATTCTCAGTCATTGGGTTTTCTCACGGGTAAAATTGGGGTATTACAGGGGTGAGTGCAGGGGATAATGAGGCCCTGAATCTTGTAATCCTCTCTTATGGGCTTAATACCTCGAAGGGGTTCTTGATTTATAGAGTACTGACTAGTTCTGGGAAGAGGTTTTGAGTGATCTATGGGAGATGCACTGTGGATTCTACCAGTATCAGTTGAAGATTTTGCCCATAAATAGGATGGTAGCTTATCCAGTAAGGACACATGATGAGTGTCCCCCACTCACATATAGTGCTGTCAGAGATAGAGCAAATAAAAGATGTTGAAGTGTCCTTTAATTCACCCAGTTGGCTATTTTGATTACTACTGTCAATTTCTAGAATTATTTATCCCTTTTGGGAGAAAGAAATTCCAGCATAATATTTTTCTAAGAAATCTCTGTCCCATAAAAATAGGGGGAGAGGAACTAAGGAGAAAAGGGTGGGTATCTTAAGAGGCCTAAACAAAAGAGAATGGGATCAGAAATAGGAACCTGTTGAGGTTTATTAGAGATCCCCACTATTGGAACTATTTTAGTACTCTGAGCCAGGGCCTGCTTTATATCAGTGGCGTGAAGCACTGTGTAGCTCTCGTGTTAATAAGGACAGAGAGAGATTCATTCCTAATCTGGAGAGTTTTTTCTCAAAGCTGAGTAGGAGGGAGGATTGGGAAGATCCTCAATAGTTCTTCTGAACCCCATCATTGGGAATTAGGAGGCCATTGGAAAGGCTGGCTGGAGGGCTGAAGGTGCCGTAAGTTTGTAAGAATCCTTTTTCCAATGTTCTGGCTCTTTGCAATAACAGCAGAGACCATGAGGTTTTTGGTTTTGTTTAGGGGACTCCATTTGTCAGAGTTCAAAATTAAGAATTTTAGTGGTCTTTCTTTTTTTTTTTAAGATTTTATTTATTTGACAGAGAGCGAGCGAGCAAGAGCAGGAACACAAGCAGGGGGAGTGGGAGAGGGAGAAGCAGGCTTCCTGCCGAGCAGGGAGCCCGATGTGGGGCTCAATCCCAGGACCCTGGGACCATGACCTGAGCTGAAGGCAGACGCTTAACAACTGAGCCACCCAGGCGCCCAATTTTAGTGGTCTTTCTTTTAGGTGACTCACCTAGCATGCGAGTGAGCTGCTTTGCCAAATTAACTCAGTCTGGAGCAGACACAGTTTCCCATTTAATCTTTGTTCTTTATTATTATTTTTTAAAGTTTTATTTATTGTTTTGAGACAGAGAGAGCACAAGCAAGAGGAGGGGGAGGGAGAAGCGGACTCCCTGCTGAGCAGGGAGCCCAATGCGGCGTTCAATCCCAGGACCCTGGGATCATGACCTGAGCCTAAGCAGACACTTAACCGATTGAGCCACCCAGGCGCCCCCATCCTTGTCCTTTAAAAGAGAAATTTCCTGGTTCAGCCCATTAATAAATATGGAGTTAAAGGCTACCCAAGTGGATTCAACATCTGAAGGAAGACCAGAATTTTCTTTGAAAACAATCTGAAGTATAATAGTCATAAACAGGTTCCTCAGATTTTTGTGTGCAAGCTTGAATTTTGTTCTAGTCAACAGGCTTAGAGAAAGCTACTGCAGTTGCTTGGTGGAAGTTTTCAGCATGTGTTTTTAGTTTTTTTACCAAAAGTTAGGGGTTTGTTTTTCTAAATCCTGTTCAGCATGCTCCCATGGGCAAATTTCATCCAATGTTTGGCTTGGCTGTCACTAACTAGCATGTGGGCTAAGTGATATAAATCTGAGAAACCAGGTTGGTAAGTTTGAATAACCATGTTAAATTCTTCAGCAAATCTATGGGGGTCCTTAGTAACATTAGGAAACTCTTTCTATGGCTCACATCCAGCTTTAATCCAGGGAACATAAGAAATTGGGATTTATTTGGTCCCCCAGAAAACTTTTTGTCTTTTTCTAATTGTTTGCCTCACTTAATCTAGAAATTGTATTTTGCAGAGAGGTGATTTTAGATTCCTGATAATGTTAGGAAGCTTCAAAATACCAATCAAAACAGGCATCCCATCCAGCTTTGACAACTTTAAAACCAGGGCTGTCCAATTCAGTTTTGAGAAAAGTAAGTCTGGGGAGACTGAAGTTTCCCTATAAGGGGCATTGGTGTTTGAAATTATTTTTAGTTAAGTTGGTCCATTTAGTTAGAAAATAGTTTCTATTTATTTATTTATTTATTTCATTAGTTTTGTTTTTTTTTTAAGATTTTATTTATTTGAGAGAGAGAGACAGAATGAGTGGTGGGGAGGGGCAGAGGGGGAGAGAGAGAGAAACAGAGTCCCTGCTGAGCAGGAAGCCTGATGCAGGACTCGATCCCAGGACCCGGAGATCATGACCTGAGCTGAAGGCAGATGCTGAACCAACTGAGCCACCTAGGCACCCCATATTTATTTATTTATTTTTAAAGTTGATTTATTTTTAAGTGATCTCTATACCCATTGTGGGGCTTGAACTCACAACCACAAGATCAAGAGTCACACACTCTCCCGCCTGACCCAACCAGGCACTCCAAGGGACCACAGTTTTTTTTTTTTTAAAGATTTTATTTATTTATTTCACAGAGAGACACAGAGAGAGAGGGAACACAAGCAGGGGGAATGGGAGAGGGAGAAGCAGGCTTCCTGCCGAGCAGGGAGCCCGACGCAGGGCTTGATCCTAGGACCCTGGGATCACGACCCGAGCCGAAGGCAGACGCTTAATGACTGAGTCACCCAGGCGCCCTGGGACTACAGTTTTTATTTTTATTTTTAGTTTTTATTTAGTTTTTAAAGATTTTATTTATTTGAGAGAGAGAGCACACGCGCATGAGCAGGGAGGAGGGGCAGAAGGAGAGGGAGAAGCAGGCTCCCAGCTGAGCAGGGAGCCTGATGTGGGGCTCGAGCCCAGGACCCGGAGATCATGACCTGAGCTGAAGGCAGATGCTGAACCAACTGAGCCACCCAGGCGCCCCCAAAATTTTATTTATTTACTTGAGAAAGTGAGAGAGAGCATGAATGGGGGCTGAGGGGAGGTAGAGGGACAAGCAGACTCCCCACTGAGCAGGATACCCAACTCAGGGCTCCATCCCAGGACCCTGGGATCATGACCCAAGCTGAAGGCAGATGCCCAACTGACTGAGCCACCTAGGCGCCCCATTTTAACTATTTTTAAGTGTATGATTCTGGTGCATTAAGTACATTCACATAGTTGTGTAACCATCACCACCATCATCTCCAGAATACTTTTCATCTTGCAAAACTAAAACTGTACCCATTAAACACTAACTTCCCCTCCCTCCAGTTCCTGCTGACCACGATTCTACTTTCTGTCTCCATGATTTTGACTTTAAGTACCTCATGTCAGTGGAATCAAATAGTATTTTGCCCTTCTGTGAATGACTGATTTCACTTAACATTTGGTCCTCCAGGTGCATCCACATTGTCATGGATGTGTCAGAATGTGTCAGAATTTCCTTCCCTTTGAAGGCTGAATAATATTCCTCTGTATGTATCTATCACATTTTATTATCCATTCATTACCTTTTGACAATTGGGCTGCCATCTGAAGATTCTCAGAATCCTCTAGAAGCAAACAGTATGAGAAGAAAAACAGCTACTCCAGGGCCATCAGACCAAGTAGATGAAATGAAGAGTACTTTCCAAATTCTGAATCAAACTCCCAGCTTGTCTTTCCGGTTTTGCTTTTCAAATCTTCTTAGGCTTATTCTAGTCATGCTGCTCTTCATTCTCTGCCCATTTACTATAACACGAAGATGGAAAGAACTGCTTTTATGTTAACCTTTTTTTTATGTTTATCTTTTTTTCCTGGGTATGACATTATAGCTGGTTACAAATGGCTCATTCAATATCCAGTCTTTAGAGAAAACTGATCACTATGCATATTTCCATTTTGCTCTGTATGCTGGTCACTTTCCAATATTCCCCATTTCCTAGCCAAAACAGGAAAACACCTTTTCAGAGACAAAAACATGGGGGAATATGACTTTTTTGAAAGTCGATACAGTCATAGAGCTAAGGAACACCAGCCTAATTCATGTTATGTTGTGGTTTGCAGAAAAGAAAAATGTATTTGGGGAAATGGGACCCAACTTTAAGACCCAAGGTTGGCACTAAGAGTGCAAGAGAAGTTATATTTAGGTTTCCCTGCCAGAAGGAAAGTTTACTTATTTCATTTTTAAATTTTTTTTAAAAGATTTTATTTATTTGAGAAAGTGAGAGAGAGAGGGCATGAGCAAGGGGAGGGCCAGAGGGAGAGGGAGAAACGGGCTCCCCGCTCAGCGGGGAACCCAATGTGGGACTTGATCCCAGGACCCTGGGATCATGACCTGAGCCGAAGGCAGACACTTAACTGACTGAGCCACCCAGGTGCCCCCAGAAGGAAAGTTTAATTGACAATGATCAGCCAATCCATGTGGCCTGCCTCTCCTCATCCCTATTCTTTCTTTAGCTCAGAAGAAGGAACTCCTTATTTTCTTTTTTTTTTAAAGATTTTTTAAAATTTATTTATTTGAGACAGAGGGAATGAGAGAGAGAGAGAGCACATGAGAGGGGGGAGGGTCAGAGGGAGAAGCAGACTCTCGGCCGAGCAGGGAGCCTGATGCGGGACTCGAGCCAGGGGACTCCTGGATCATGACCTGAGCCGAAGGCAGTCGCCCAACCAACTGAGCCACCCAGGCGCCCGGAACTCCTTATTTTCTAAATAATCCAAATGTGGAGGATTTTTTTTTTAAAGATTTTATTTTTTGAGTAATCTCTACACCAAGCATGGGGCTTGAACTCACAATCCCAGAATTAAGAGTCACATGTTCTATTCCCTGAGCCAACCAGGTGCCCTCAAATGTGGAAGATTTAAGTTGGTCACATTCTTTGATATTCCTTACATCAAGAGATGGGGTCTGTTCCCCTTTCCTTGAGTCTGTGTGCTCTTTGCTATTGCTTTGACGTGTAGAATACAGCAAAAATGATGCTGTGCTCAGTAAGATAAGGCTATAAACCAATAAATAATTGTTTGGTTTAGGAATTTGTTCAAACCTATTTTTCTGGACAGTTTGCAGGATGGGCTCTCACACTGGGAATTCCATCGGGGTTGCTCATCCGGGAAAACAAGTTGCCTATCAAACAGCAGTCTTACTTATCGAGACTTGCTTTAAAACCCTTGCTTTGCTGTGTTCACTAATCCTAAAATTTATGTCAAGACATTTGCCCAATCCCAAACAATCCGTTTTTAAAAATAATTGAAAATTTATAATTTATTTAGTACATAAATATCAAGGAAATTACATTTAACATTTCTTTAAAACTAGGAGAATGGGGTGACTGGGTGGCTCAGTCAGTTATGTGTCTGCCTTTGGCTCAGGTCATGATCCCAGTGTCTTGGGATCGAGTCCCATATCGGGCTCCCTGCTCAGCGGAGAGTCTGCTTCTCCCTCTCCCTCTGGCCCCCCCTTCCCATTCGTGCTTTTTCTCTCTCTCTGAAATAAATAAATAAAAATAAAAATAATTAAATTAGGAGGATGTTTTTCATTAAAGCTATATTATCATGGGGTGCCTGGGTGGCTCATTTGGTTGGGCGACCAACTCAGTCTCAGCTCAGGTCTTGATCTCAGGGTTGTGAGTTTGAGCCACACCTTGAGCTCTGCGTGGAACTTACTTAAAAAAAAAAAAAGGCAAGGCGCCTGGGTGGCTCAGTTGGTTAAGCATCTGCCTTCGGCTCAGGTCATCATCCCAGGGTCCTGGCATCCAGCCCCATATCGGGCTCCTTGCTCAGCGGGGAGCCTGCTTCTCCCTCTCACTCTGCCTGCCGCTCCCCGTGCTTGTGCTCTCTCTCAGATAAATAAATAATTTTTTTAGAAAAAGGATATATTACTAAAGAGGAAGTTCTATAGCCTTGACTCAGTCATTGATAGCTGATAAACTAAAGGAAATAAAAATACCCTTCTAAAATTCAATCTTTCCACCTGCTTTGTAACAGCTTTCTTGCCTATTAGAGTCTCATGGATTCCCAATCACTTCTTGTCTTGAAAGACCTGCTTGAACTACCCAAGCCCAAACCCCAACCCTATACATTTCCTTTCCTTGTCCCCCCATTCTGAGATACTACTGAGATTGTCAAGGTAGCATTCTCCATTATGGCAGCAAGTCCAACAAAGTTAGTTGTGCTTGGTTTTCTAGTTGTCTTTTGAGGAGCTGCCAATCTACAAGGTAAGTACTGCTCTGTGAAACTTGAGATTTAGTTTTATGGGGGGTGTGTGTGTAGGTGTACTGGAAAGGGATGTAAAATGTGTTGCATCTGTGGGCAGGGATAACAAAGTTGGAAAGCCACTCGTTTGTTGTCCTCCTCTTCTACAATGTAAGCTGATGGGCACAGGAATTTTGTCTTCTCTGCTTTATCCCCAGTGAGCAGTTTCTGGCACACACTTAATTGTTTTGTTTTGTTTTGTTTTTTGGAGCACACATAATTGTTAAATGTATAAGTGAGTGAAAGAACAACTGTGTGATTTAAAACATGAAAGGCAAAGGAAAGGCGAGGGAGGGAGGGAAGGTCGGGCAAGGAGGGACGTGTGAGGAAAAGGAACAAGGCCGGAACAGTCTAGAAGACTGAGCGTGGGCCTGCGCCTCCCAGCCCCCAGGGGCGCTGTGGGCACCCCCGCGCGGTGTGGTGGGCGGGGCCTGCTGGGGGCGGGGCCGCGGACGCGCAGGGCAAGGCGGGAGAGCAAAAGCGCGGGACGCTGCGTGAGGGAACCTGAGAAGAACGCGGTGGTCAGGCCACGTAAGTGTCCCGCCAAGGGCAGGGGGTGCCCGGTCCTGCCTCACTGCAGTCCCTTTGCCTCTAACCACCTCCCGGCTGGAGAGCTCGGGGAGGCTGAGGCAGGCCGGTGCCTCAGAACCTGTGTTCTGGCTCCTTGGGGGGGGGGGGGGGCCTCAGTTTCCCCAGTTGAGAAGTGGGCAAGGGGGCTGGACGCGTTACCTGGGGATGAACCGGGAAGCCCCAGCAGCCTCTCCTGCCTCCTTTACAGCCTCCCTGCCCATCCTCTTGCCTTCCTGCCTTGGCGTGCCCTCGTCACCAGCAGGTCGGTGCCCCGTGCATCAGCTCTGCCCCGGCCTCCCTTTACCTCCTTGGGAGAACTCTTGCTAATGTGCTGTCGCTGTCTCCAGTTCATTCTTTCCTCCAATATTTACCGAGGCAGCGGATTTGGTGATTACACCAGGCTTCTGGAGTCAGACCCGTGTGTGAATCTGGGACCACTGATGAGCTGTGTGTCCCTGGGCAAGTTCCCTTACCTCTCTGTGCCCACTTCCTCATCCCCAAAATGGGGTAATGATAGAACTTACCTTATAGGATCTTTTGATGGTTAAATGAATTAATATGGATAAAGGTTTGGAACAGATATATTCTCCTATTGCACCATTTCCAAAGTGCCTCCGCTTCCCTATTACCACACAGTTGTAATTTTGCTTCAGTGATTATTTAATAACTGTTTTGACTGCGTGATGTTTGATTAATAAGTTATTCCCAGGAGGGCAACACAGTCCTCTTATCTGCTCGCCCTGTATTCCCTGCACCAAGCTCAATGCCTGAGTGCAGGGAGTCTGAGGCCAGGGTTGGCTAGGCTGGGAGTACAGGGGTGATCAAGAGGGTTGTGCCCTCTGTCTGAAAGAGGCATTTGAGCAGGTATGGCATGGGTGGGCCTTCTTTGGGAGTTCAGTGACTGGGAAAAAAATGAGTTAAGTTCAATATTACTCTTAAAGGAAGGGTGCCTGGCTGGCTCAGTGGGAGGAGCCCGAGACTCTTGACCTTGGGGGTCCTGAGTTTGAGCCCCACTTTGTGTGTAGAGATTGCTTAAGTAAATAAACTAAAAAAAAATACGACTTCTGAAGAAACTGAATCTTGAAAGCTCCAAACTGAGATATATGGTTTTATTTTGCTTTTGGTCATCTTTGTATTTCAGCTTTGTCCCAGTCCCAGGGGCGGGGGGGGCAAGAGGCTACCTATTTTGCAAGGTAAATGCCTCCTGCCATGGCTCTGCCATAATGGAGGAGTGAGAGCAGACAAGAGGCTACCTGCAAATCAGTGTTGGCTTTCTAACTCTGCCCTTAATTAAGTGTTGAGAATGCTATTGCATTTGGGTGGGTAACTGCTAGTTTCTAGGATGAGGTTTTATTTTGCTAGTTCCCATGACAGGCTGAATTGTGGGGTGACCCTATTCCCAAGCCCGTGGTGGAAAACTTTATTTCCTCCTTACACATTTGTAAATTGACAACTAAAGTATTTTTTTTTAAGATTTTATTTATTTATTTGAGAGAGAGAGAGAGAGAGAGAGAGAGCGCACATGAGAGGGGGTAGGGTCAGAGGGAGAAGCAGACTCCCCGCCGAGCAGGGAGCCTGATGCGGGACTCGATCCCGGGACTCCAGGATCATGACCTGAGCCGAAGGCAGTCGCTTAACCAACTGAGCCACCCAGGCGCCCCAAGGTTTTTTTTTAGATAGCACAAGCTGGAGGGGAGGGGCAGAGGTCAAGGGAGAGAAAATCTTTTTTTTGAAGATTTTATTTGTTTATTTGAGAGAGAGAGAGCACAAGTGGGGTGAAGGGCAGGGGGAGAAGCAGACTCCCCACTGAGCAGAGAGCCCGACGTGGGACTCGATCCTGGAATTCTGGGATCATGACCTGAGCCGAAGGCAGATGCTTAACTGACTGGGCCACCCATGCACCCCTGAGAGAGAGAATCTTGAACAGGCTCCATGCTTAGCATGGAGCCTGACATGGGGCTTGATATCATGACCCTAAAATCATGACCAGAGCTGAAATCTAGAGTCAGGCACTTAACTGAGCCACCCAGGTGTCCCCCAATTTGTCAGTTTTTTAATGCTTGTGCTTTTGGTGCCATATCCAAGAAATTTTTCTCTAACCCAAGGTTGTAAATATTTACTGTGTTTTCTTCTTTTTTTTTTTAAGATTTTATTTATTTATTAGAGAGAGAGAATGAGAGACAGAGAGCACGAGAGGGAAGAGGGTCAGAGGGAGAAGCAAACCCCCCGCTGAGCAGGGAGCCCGACGTGGGACTCGATCCCGGGACTCCAGGATCATGACCTAAGCCGAAGGCAGTCGCTTAACCAACTGAGCCACCCAGGCGCCCTTACTGTGTTTTCTTCTAAGAGGTTTATACTTTTTCGTCTTTCATTTAGGTCTGTGATCCATTTTTAGTTGATTATTGGTTATGGTGTAATCAAACATATCCATCTCTATGTCGAACATTCCACTCTTCTAGGATGGACAATGCTTAGAGCCATACTGTAATTGGATGGAATAAGGCTCTGTTCCCTTCAGTATCTCTTGTTGAAATTGTTTGCATTGTTCTGCTTTCTCCACTTACTTTAATCTCATTCTTAAGTTTTTACACTGGGGTAATCCACTGGATCAAGTGAGATTCTGAACAAACTAGCTTCTTGATTTTTACATGTTTGAGGGTAGTCTGCAAGCTTAATTGTATACTCAGCATTTTACCTCTGCAATCACCAAAATGGTTACCATCAGATCTTTGCACTTTTTTTTTCCTGCACTATCGTTTTTAGACATTATTTATAGGCTTTGTGGCTCTTACTCAGAGCCGTGTTACTCCCAGAGAGCTGGGGTTGGGCCCCCGGGACCCCACTATGGCTTGCTTCTCAAACTTAGGGATGCCTAAGAATCAGTTGAAGATCCTGTTACAGTGCAGATTCCCAGGATCCATCCCTGTTGGTTTTTGAAGTCTTGGGTCCAGGGAGATGCACGTTTAACTACGCAGCTCAGATGACTCCTGCTGTTGGTGTGGGAACTACTTTAAGAATCTTGTACCAGCAAATTGCTGGTACCAGTTACCTGAGAAGCTTTGCAGCCTGCTAAGCCTAGCTACACCCAGCACCCATGGCTGGTTGTGTTTGGTTGGAGTCAGGGTGCCTGTAGATAAAGCCAGTGTGCGTACAACTGCAGGTCTGGGTACACACACCGGTCTCTTAGGATGGTCCCCATTACAGCCCTAGTGTCCAGCTTACTGCCTGCCTGATACAGAGCAGGCGCTCCTCTGTTAGCTGCTAGTTGGTGTTGAATGAATGAACGAATGTATATTTGCTTTACACGCCCATAGCACATTTGAAGTGGTGAATAAGCAGCATAGACTATAGGCTTATACCAAAGGAAAGTAGGGGAAAAAATGCAAAAGGCAGACAGAAACTTTAAAAGTCGTAGATGTTTTGGACCATGTATTAGTTTTCCATTTCTGCCATGTCGGTTGGTCTTTCTTTTGTGCAGTGGGATAGGGTGATTGAGCAAGAGGAGAGGAGAAGGAGGTTACAGGCCTTTCCTCAGCCTGTTAGATCAAGTGCAGGTGGGAAAGAGTACTTATGGAAGCAGGGGGCCTGAAATTATTTTCAGAGTATCCATCATGCTCATGCTCACGATCCCCACAGAATGTCTTCCTATCCCCAGGTCCATGTACCCAATTTGAAGACTGCTATTTAAGATTCATCTCTAGTGTTGGCAAGCTTGGGGAGAAATTGAATCCCTCATGTATTGCTGGTGAAAATGTAAAATAGTACAGCGTATGTGGCAAACAGTCTGGCAGTTCCTCAAAAAGTTAAGCATAATTACCATATCACCCAGCAATTCCACTCCTAAATGTGTACCCAAGAGAATTGAATATGTGTTCACACAAAAATCTGTTACACAAATGTTCATAGCGGCCTTGTTTATAATGGCCCAAAAGTGGAAACAACCCAAATGACCATCAACTGGTGAATGGATGAACAAGTGGTATATCCATACAGTGGAATAGTATTTAGCCATGAAAAGGAGCAAATACCGATGCATGCATCTCACAACATCCCAAAGCATGCTAAATGAAAGAAGCCAGACATAAAAGAGGACATTCCATTTATATCAGATGTCTGAAATACATATTCCAAAGAGACTGGAAGTACATGATTGGTTGCCAGAGGCTGGGAGGATGAGAGCATAGAGTGTGACTGCTGCTGGAATTTCTTTTGTTGGAGGGGGAGTGATGAGAATGTCCTGGAATTACATAAGTGGTGATGGTTACACAACTTTGTGAATGTACTAAAAAACACCATAAAATTTAACTTTGAAAGGGTGAATTTTATGGTGCGTGAATTATATCATTTAAAATAATGGAGGTGCGCCTGGGTGGCACAGTCATTTGAGCAGCTGACTCTTAATCTCAGGGTTGTGGGATCAAGCCCCACGTCAAGATCCATGCTCCACGTGGAGTCCACTTGAGATTCTTTCTCCGTCCCTCCCACCCACTGTGCTTGTGCATGTGCGTGTGCTCTCTCTCAAATAAATAAATCTTTAAAAAAAATAATGGAGAAGTTCCTTATTTTGGTGCTTCTTTTTCCTCCTTATTTTAATGCTTTATTTGTTCTCCCTTTTAGTCATAGACATCTCAGCATCTTTTCAGATGTAGGCAGTGCACAAATGGATTCATTAAGGAAAAGAAAACTATCCTTGCTGGCCCCAAATCTGGCCTTGGACAGTGTGTTTTGTGGTGGTTTGCCTTTGTCATGTCTCCTTATCAAGCGTTACATGGTTCTAAAGGAAGACAGGACAACCAAAGTGGAACTGAAATCAGTGAAATAAAGTTTGTTTCATTACACCTTGCCACTGTGCATTTTAGTTCATACTCATACCTCTTTTCCTTTTCTCCAGTCCGTGAGCCTTTTTGCCAGTGCTCCCTGCATCTTCCCTAGATGTTGTGTTGACTTAGAGTTTTTCTTTAGCAGAGAAATAGAGTTGGGATGGTATCTCAGGGTTGTGATTAGCTGGTCTTTTTGCTTGTGTTTGCTTGAAAAATTGGTATGGGTGGAGGTTGGAAGCAAACATTGCTGCTCGTAAATGTTTCACAGTGCTGTTGATATTGTAAAATGGTTTTCTAATTTAATCCTAAAAAATGCAATTTATTTTCCTAGGACTTAAGATGTCTTCATCTCCTAGGCTTCGCAGAAGACAATATGGAAGATCTTCGGTAGCTAAGAGGTAAAGTGAAATATTCTTTAAATATGTGTATTGGTTCTTAGGTGTTCCCAGGGTAAAATAGCAAAATTAGATGAAGATGTAAATGCAGATATCAAGATTTAATTTTAGCAATTGTTGATTTTACTTTACTTAATTAATTTAAAGATTTTATTTATTTATTTGACAGAGGGAGACACAGCGAGAGAGGGAACAAAAGCAGGGGGAGTGGGAGAAGAAGCAGGACTCCTGCAGAGCAGGGAGCCCAACGCGGGGCTTGATCCCAGGACCCTGGGATCATGACCTGAGCCAAAGGCAGATGCTTAACGACTGAGCCACCCAGGCACCCCTACTTTAATTTTAGTTTATATAATTTACAAAATGACATTCTTTTCAGTCTTCTAAGAGCAAAAGTAATGCTTTCTTTAAACTTTTTATTTTGGAATATAGATGCATAGGAAGCACGATAAATACTTGTTTTTAAATATTCAAATAACACTGAAATGCATAACACAAAAAATACAAATCTTCTATAAGCCCACTCTGGCATTTGCCACTGTTAACACTGTTCATGCTTTTTGTTATATTGTTAGAGAAACTTGGTGAACAAACCAACTTCTTGATTTTTACATGTTTGAGGGTAGTCTGCAAGCTTAATTGTATACTCAGCATTTTACCTCTGTAATCACCAAAACGGTTACCATCAGATCTTTGCACTTTTTTTTTCCTGCACTATCGTTTTTAGACATTACTTGTAGGCTTTGTGGCTCTTACTCAGAGCCGTGTTACTCCCAGAGAGCTGGGGTTGGGCCCCCGGGACCCCACTATGGCTTGCTTCTCAAACTTAGGGATGCCTAAGAATCAGTTGAAGATCCTGTTACGGTGCAGATTCCCAGGATCCATCCCTGTTGGTTTTTGAAGTCTTGGGTCCAGGGAGATGCACGTTTAACTACACAGCTCAGATGACTCCTGCTGTTGGTATGGGAACTACTTTAAGAATCTTGCACCAGCAAATTGCTGGTACCAGTTACCTGAGAAGCTTTGCAGCCTGCTAAGCCTAGCTACACCCCAGCACCCATGGCTGGTTGTGTTTGGTTGGAGTCAGGGTGCCTGTAGATAAAGCCAGTGTGCGTACAACTGCAGGTCTGGGTACACACACCGGTCTCTTAGGATGGTCCCCATTACAGCCCTAGTGTCCAGCTTACTGCCTGCCTGATACAGAGCAGGCGCTCCTCTGTTAGCTGCTAGTTGGTGTTGAATGAATGAACGAATGTATATTTGCTTTACACGCCCATAGCACATTTGAAGTGGTGAATAAGCAGCATAGACTATAGGCTTATACCAAAGGAAAGTAGGGGAAAAAATGCAAAAGGCAGACAGAAACTTTAAAAGTCGTAGATGTTTTGGACCATGTATTAGTTTTCCATTTCTGCCATGTTAGATTATCATACATTTAGCAATTTAAAAGAAATCTTTGTTACCTTACAGTTCTATAGGTCAGAAGTGCAACTTGGGTCTCACCAGCCTAAAATCAAGGTGTCAGCAGGCTGTGTTCCTCTCCTGAGAGGTTGTAAGAGAGCACACATGTCCTTGCTTGTTCAGAATGTTGGTAGAATGTAGTTCCTTGCAGTTGTAGGACCGAGGTCTCCATCTCCTTGCTGGCTGTCAGCTGAGAGCCATTTGTAGCTTCCAGAGGCCACTGGCATTCCTGGCTTGAGATCCCTTCCTCTCTCTTCAGAGCCGGTCCCTACCAAGTTTCAGATCTCTCCTCCAACTGCAGCCCAGAAAGGTTTTCTGCTTTTAAGGACTCTTGTGATTACATTGGACCCATCCAGATATTCAGTGTGGTACCCCCATCTATGTCCTTAATCATGTCTCTAAAGACCCTTTGGCACATAAGCTAACCTATTCAGAAGCTCTAGCAATTTCGATGTGGATGTGTCTGTAGGCCATTCTGCCTGCCACAGGCCATTAGGACCAGTGGTCTCAGCAGTACCTGAGAGCATTGCTCCGTGATGGGATGGCACTGTTACTCTATTTCTTTAATTCTAGGATGCCATTCATTAAAAACAATAACAACAAAAACAACCCTTTTTTTTTCAAACATAAGCAGAAGTAGAGAAACAGTGTAATATACCGCTCTGTACCCATCACTTTATTCCAGTATTACTGACTCTAGGCTAGTCTTGGGTCTAGTCTTGCTCCTCACCCCAGCTTGAAATTATTTTGAAGCAAATCTCAGAGAACAGATCTGTATATTTATATTTCAATATGTATTTCTAGAAGTTAAGAACTCTGTTTTTATTACATAGTCTCTGTTTACTAATATAACTCCCCCAAATCAATAATTTAATATCATTAGATATCTAGACACTATATTTTCTTGATTACCTTATAGTTATTTAATTTGAATTGAGATCTAAATAAAGCCTACATATTACATTTAGTTGACATCTCTCTTATTGGGTAAAATATATATAACATAAAAATTACCATTTTAACCATTTTTTTAAAAAGATTTTATTTATTTGAGGGGCGCCTGGATGGCTCAGTCGGTTGAGCATCTGCCTTCGGCTCGGGTCGTGGTCCCGGGGTCCTGGGATCGAGCCCCACATCGGGCTCCCTGCTCGGCAGGGAGCCTGCTTCTCCCTCTCTCTCTGCTGCTCCCCCTGCTTGTGCTCTATCCCTCTCTCTCTCAAATAAATAATAAAATCTTAAAAAAAAATTTAAAAGATTTTATTTATTTGAAAGAGAGCTGGAGGGTGCGAGCAGGGGGAGGGGCAGGGGGACAGGGAGAGGGAGAAGCAGCCTCCCCACTGAGCAGAGAGCCTGACACGAGGCTTGATCCTAGGAATCTGACCTGAGCCAAAGGCAGACATTTAACTGGCTAAGCCACGCAGGTGCCCTGAAACTCTGTACCTATTAAACAATAAGTCCCCTTGCCCCCTTCCCAGCTTTTGATAACCATCATTCTACTTCCTATTTGTATAAATTTGACTCCTTTAGTGTTGCGTTCCACCCCACCTCTTGATGGTGATGCTCTCAGCTAGGAATGCCTGAGGCACTCTCCGGGCCTCTCTTACAGCGAGCTCCACTGATATTTCCCCCAGGGGGGCCCGGGCTGTGACTAGACTGACCCTTTTGGTTCTTAATGATCACAGGGTGCACCTCCACAAAAACAATCAGGGAATTTTGAGGAACAGGATTTAGTACTTGCAAGTCCTGGAGGGTACATGGTACATGTAAGATCCCAAGTAGAGAGGGGAGAGAGGGAGGAGCTGGGGCTCTGACTTTATTAGGGTCTGCGGGTGGAATGTCTGGGCTTTTGAGGGGTCACTCATTATTGGCTAATTTGAAGTGGAAGAGCAGAAATGAGGGCATGGGAGAGTGGAAGCAGGTTCACTCAAGTGGTCAGTTATCTAAGTTACGCAGCATTTTTCTGTAAGGGGAATTTCACGGGTAACCTAGTTTCTAATCTGGTTGTTTTACCTAGTGGCTGTGTCATATACCTGGCAATATGTTTATTCAAGATGATATCTTTGAAATGGATGTCTTGGCAATCAGAAGCTTAATGTCAGGCACTTACCCTACATTTACTTACCTCATATAAGTGAAATCATATAATTGTACTTTTGTGACTGATTTATTTCAGTTAGCATAATGTTCTCAAGGTTCATAACATGTTGTAACATGTGACAGGATTTCCTTTTAAGACAGCATAATATTCCATTGTATGTATGATGGTTAATTTTATATATTAACTTGGCTAGATCATGTGGTACCCAGGTATTTGTTCAAACATTGTTCTGAGTATTTCTGTGAGGGTGTTTGTGGAGGAGAGTAATATTTAAATTGGTGGGCTTTGAATAAAAGAGATTGCCTTCCAGTATATGAATGGGCCTCCTCCAATCAGTTAAAGGCCTGAAGAGAACAAAAAAGATCCATCTCCTTCAGCAATTGAGATTTCTTCAGTAGACTGCCTTTGGACTTCATCTGCCACATCAGTTCTTGCTAGTTCTCAGCAGACTACCTTCAAACTCATACTGGAACATTGGCTCTCAGGGCTCCAGCTTGCCAGTTTACCCTGCAGATTTTACACGTGCCAGCCTCTGTGGTCAAATGAACCAATTACTTATAATAAATCTGTATGTATACATCCTATTGGTTGTGTTTCTCTGGAGAATTAACAAATACAGTATGTATAAACCACATTTTGTTTCTCAGTTCTTCCATTGATGGACATTTGGATTGCTACCACTTCTTGGCAATTATGAATAATGTGGCTATGCACATGCATGTGCAAATATCTCTTAGATATTGCAGTTCTGGGATATATACCCAGAAGTGGGATTGCTGGATCATATGGAAGTTCTAATTTTAAATTTTTGAGGAGCTGCTGACTATTTTCCATAACTGTTGCACCATTTTATCATCCCGCCAATAGTGCACAGAGATTCCAACTGCTGTACAACCCCACCAGTACTTGTTTCTGTTTTGTTGGTAGTATCCATCCTAATGGGTGTGAAGTGACATCTTATTGTGTGGTTTTTTGTTGTTTTTTTTTAAATAAGTTCTACACCCAGTGTGGGACTTGAATTTACAATCCCAAGATCAAGGGTTGCATGCTCTACTAACTGAGCCAGCTGGGTGTACCTTACTGTGGTTGTGATTTGCATTTCTCTGATGATTAGTGAAATTGAACATCTTTTTAGGTACTGATTGCCTATTTGCACATCTTGTTGGAAAAATGTCTATTCAAGTCCTTTGCCCATTTTTGGATTGGGTTGTTTGTTTTTTTGTTGTTAAATTGTAGGAATTTTTTATATATTTGGCATATCAGATATATCAGATATATGATTTGTAGATATTTTCTCCCATTTTGTGACTTGCCTTTTCACCCTGTAATAGTGATCTTTTATGTGCAAAAGTTTTTAATTTTGATATAGTCCAATTTATCTGTTTTTTTCTTTTGTCGTCTTTGCTTTTAGTGTCACATCCAAGAGATCATTGCCAAATCCAGTGTCAAAACTTTCCCCCATCATTTCTTCTAAGACTTTAATAGCTTCAGGTCTTATATTTAAATCTTTGATGCACTTTGAGTTAATTTTTGTATATGGTGTAAGATAAAAGGATCCAACATTCTTTTGCATGTGGATGCTAGTTTTCCTGGCACAGTTTGTTGAAAAGACTGTCCTTTTCCCATTGAATGGTCTTGGCACTTTCAAAAAAATTATTTAACCCTTATATGTGAAGGTATATTTCTGGGCTTTCTGTTCTGTTCTTTTGGTCTGTGTATCTGTTTTTATGACAGTACCACACTGTTTTTAATACTGTACTTTGTAATAGGTTTTGAAATCAGAAAGTGTGAAACTTCCAACTTTGTTCTTTTTTTTTTCAAGATTATTTTGGTTATTTTGGGTCCCTTGGAATTCCATATGAAATTTAGGATGAACTTCTGCAAAAAAAGTCATTGGGATTTTGATAGGAATTGCATTGAATCTGTAGATTTTTTCAGGTAGTATTGACATCTTAATAATACTAACTGTTCCAACTCATGAAGATGGGATATCTTTCTACTTACTGGTGTCTTCTTTAACTTCTTTCAACAACAGTTCATAGTTTTCAGTGTATATAGTTTTGACCTCTTTGTTTAAGTTTATTTGTAAGTATTGTTTTTGTTGCTATTGTAAATGGAATTGTTTTCTTAATTTTCTTTCCTATTGTTCATTGGTAGTGTATAGAATTGCAACTGGTTTTTGCAAGTTGATTTTGTGTCCTACAATTTAGCTTAATTTGTTTATTATTCTAACAGGTTTTTTAAAGTTGTTTTTGGTGCAATGCTTTATAGGGTTTTCCCTAAATATATAACATGCCATCAACAGAGATAATTTTACTTCTTTTCCAATTTGGATGCCTTTTATTTCTTTCTCTTGCTTATTTGCTGTGGCTAGGACTTACGGTCTTATGTTGGAAAGAAGTGGTGAAAGTGGACGTGTTTGTCTTGTTCCAGGTCTTAGAGGAAAAGCCTGCAGCCTCACCCCTGAGCATGATGTTAGCTTTGGGCTTTTCGTATATAGATTTTATTATGTTGAGGTAGTTTACTTGTGTTTTTAGTTTGTAAAGTGGTTGTAGAATACTTTTTTTTTTTAATCATGAAAGGATGTTGAATTTTGTCAAGTGCTTCCTGCATCAGTTGAGATCATGTGAATTTTTCCTTCATCCTGTTAGTATGGAGTATCACATTGATTTATTTTCATATGTTGAACCATCCTTGCATTAAAGGAATAAATTGTGCTTGGTTATGGTGTATAATCATTTTAATGTACTGTTGAACCCCTATTGTTAGTATTTTTTGGACGATTTTTGCAGCAGTGTTTATAAAGGACATTGATTTACAGTTTTCTTGTAGTGTCTTTGGCTTTGGTATGAGGGTAATGCTGGCTTCATAGAATGAGTTGGAAAGTGTTCCCTTCTCTTTGGTTTTTTTGGAAGAGTTTGAGAAAGATCTGTTACTTCTTTAAATGGTTGATGGAATTCACCAGTGAAGCCATCTGGTTTTGAGTGTTCTTTATGGAGATTGTTTGTTTGTTTTTGTTTCTGTTTTCCGCTTGCTCTCCCAAAGGAAGAGAACAGTCAACTATGGCAAAAGCAGCCGCAGAAGCAACACCCAGAGCTGGCTTCATGCTCAGGAGAGAATGCTACACTCCCTCCTCATTGTTTTCGGTACTCTATACATTCAGAGAAACTTCTCTAGTAACAAACTATAGAAATGGTCCCTGAAAGTATAGTCTTTTTTTTTTTTTTTAAAGATTTTTTATTTATTTATTTGACAGAGAGAGACAGTGAGAGCAGGAACACAAGCAGGGGGAGTGGGAGAGGGAGAAGCAGGCCTCCCGCTGAGCAGGGAGCCCGATGTGGGACTCGATCCCAGGACCCTGGGATCATGACCTGAGCCGAAGGCAGACGCTTAACGACTGAGCCACCCAGGCGCCCGAAAGTATAGTCTTTTTATGGAGTTTTCCGTCTTCTTACTAGTTACAGATCTATTCAGATTTTTTATTTGTTCATGACTCGGTCTTGGTAGATTGTGTATTTCTAGGAATTTGTGCATTTCTTCTAGGTTATACAATTTATTGTGTATAATTGCTCATAGTACTCTCTCTCTCTCTCTTTTTTAAGATTTTATTTATTTATTTGACAGAGAGAGATAGCAAGAGCAGGAACACAAGCAGGGGGAGTGGGAGAGAGAGAAGCAGGCTTCCCGCAGAGCAGGGAGCCTGATGCGGGGCTCAATCCCAGGACCCTGGGATCATGACCTGAGCCGAAGGCAGACACTTAATGACTGAGCTACCAGGCACCCCTCTGTCTCTTTTTTTAAAATTTATTTTTGAGAGCGAGAGAGAGCGTCCATGAGTGGGAGGGGCAGAGGGAGAGAGAATCCCAAGCCGACTGTGCTGAGCCCCACATGGGGCTCAATCCCACAACCCCGAGATCATGTCCCTGAGATCATGACCTGAGCTGAAACCAAGAGTCAGACGCTCAACTGACTGCACCACCCAGGGGCTCTCATAGTACTCTCTTATAATCCTTTTTATTTATGTGAAACTGGTGGTAATGTTCTCTCTTTTACATCTGATTTTAGTTATTTGTGTGTTCTTTTTTTTTCTTTTTTAATCCAGCTAAAGGTTTATCATCTTTGTTGATCTTTTCAAAGAACCAACTCTTCATTTTATCGATTTTTCTGTATTGTTTTTCTAGTCTTTATTTTATTTATCTCTGCTCTAATCTTTATTATTTCCTTCCTCCTCCTAGCTTTGGGTTATTTGTTCTTCTTTGTCTAGTTCCTTAAGTGGTGAAGTTAGGTTGTTGATTTGAGATCTTTTTTAATGTAAATGCTTGCAGCTATACATTTTTCTCTTAGCATTACTTTCACTGCATCTCAGTTTTGCTATGTTGTTTTCATTTTCATTGTCTCAGTATTTTCTGATTTTTCACTGTGGTTTCTTTGACCCATTGGTGTTTAAAAGGGTGTGAATTTCTCCATTTTTAGGATTTTTCAGTTTTTCTTCAACTGTTGATGTCTAATTTCATTCTATTGTGATCAGAAAAAGATACTCTTTATGATCTCAATGTTTTTGAATTTATTAAGACTTGTTTTGTGACCTAACATGGTCTATCCTTGGGAATGTTCATTGTGCACTTGAAAAATATATATTCTGTTATTGTTGGGTGGAATGTTCTGTAGCAGTTGATGTCTCTTAAGTCTTAAATCTATAGGTTCCTTCATGTTTTATTTTTTAAAATATTTTGTCGTTATTGAAGAAGCAGGTCCTTCGTCTTCTAGAGTTTCCCACAGTCCATGCCAATTGCATCTTGTGATGTCATTCGTTTATTTATTTTTAAAGATTTTATTTATTAGAGAGAGAGCAAGCGAGAGAGAACACATAAGCAGGGCGAGGGGCAGAGGGAGAGGAAGAAGCAGACACCCCGCTCACCAGGGAGCCTGACCTGGGCCTTGATTCCAGGACCTGGGAATCATGACCGGGGCCAAAGGCAGCTGCTTAATCTACTGAGCCACCTTTAGTAGTAGCTTTTGTTTTTTTAATTTTAATTTTAATTTTTTAAAAAGGATTTTATTTATTTATTTGACACAGAGAGAGAGACAGCGAGAGAGGGAACACAAGCAGGGGGATTGGGAGAGGGAGAAGCAGGCTTCCCGCTGAGCAGGGAGCCCGATGGGGGTCTCAATCCCAGGACCCTGGGATCATGACCTGAGCTGAAGGCAGACGCTTAATGACCACCCAGGTGCCCCAATAGTAGGTTTTAAAAGGAAAACACACAACATCAAATGTATATATTATTGTAAGAAGGATCCCTAATTTCATATATGAAAGAGAAAAAGTACAAGTCTTATATTTGAGAAAATATGGGAGTGATGGTCATAACTGACCTGGACTAGCCAACAAACAGACAAATGATGAAAGACTTGCAGTTGTTAAGGAAGGATGAGATGGGTCTAGTACATTTTAGAAAGATTAGATAAAGATGGGGCACCTGTGTGGCTCAGTTGGTTGGGCGTCTGCCTTTGTTTCAGGTCATGATCTGGGGGTCCTAGGATGGAGTCAAGAGTGGGGCTCCCTGCTCAGCAGGAAGTCTGCTTCTCCCTCTGCCCCTCCCCCCTGCTTGTGCTCGTGCACACGTGGTCTCGCTCATAAATAAATAAATAAAATCTTTGAAGAAAGATAAAAATAATGAAATAGAAAAAGCTTAACATGAAAAGCTTTGATACTACGTGTGTGTGTGTGTGTGTGTGTGTGTGTGTATGAACTATCTTATATCCCAATCATACTGCTTAATGAGATGTTAACATATATGAATCAACTTTCTTAGGTAGCACCCTTAAGGCTTTTGGAAGAAGATAGAGTAAAAAACACATAAGTAGAATTTTCCTAAGTCTATCTGTTTGATATGCTTGAAGTTTATAAACTTTCCCAGAATACAGGTTTGGCAAAGAACACTTCTCTGTATCTAAAGAGCATTTGCTTTAATATCTAGTATTTGTGTGGAATATATAGAAGAGTAGAAGCACTAGAAATAATTTTTCCATGTTTATGCAGCATTTTTTTTTCTGTTTTTAGAGAGAGTAGGGGGCAGGGGCAGAGGGAGAGAGAGAGAGAGAGAATCTTAAGCAGACTGCACGCCCACTGCAGAGCCTGACGTGGGGCACAGTCTCATGACCCTGAGATCATGACCTGAGCTGAAATCAAGTGTCGGATGCTTAAACTGACAGAGCCATCCAAGCTCCCCCCCATATTGTTCATTTCTGATAAAGTTTTGAATCACTTCATCTTCATGTGTTCTGCAAGTATTTATTTAGACCATGCTATGTTTAGGCTCTGGGTGAGTTCTGAAAGTATACATTTCAAGTTCATGCTTAGCAGATTTTACCCAACAATTATTGGATTCCTATTTGGTTATCACTAAAGCACATGTTGAAATGTTACCATACAGGTATAATGAGTGGAAGGAATCCTTGATATCTTTTCCTGAAAAGATAAGGAATGAGGAAAAAATAGTATCTATCGTAGCAGGGTATTCACATCTCTCCGTTTACACGGTCATTCATAGGGTTTTCTAGCACTTGGTGCTGGTTTCAGGTGATCAGCCAAGGCCTACGGTAGAATCTGATTTGACCTAAAAGATCTCACTTCTGTTTGTCACCTGCTAGATGACTTCTCCTAATTAATGGTGTCAGCATTTTTTTCCCTTTGTTTTTTCCCTTATGTTTATAAAATAATAAGGCAAAAATGCAATAAAATATTCAAGTCATTGACCCAGATAAACACCATTATGCAAAAAAAAGCTGTTGAGGTTGCTGAGAATGAGTATCAGCTCCCAAGTTCCCTGTGGGCAACTTGAAGTGTCAGACCGACAGTGGTTGAGGGGTCCTTGTGTACAGTCAAATATTGGTTTTCTGGTTGTGGCAGTCACAAAAGGTCAAGGAGGTTCTAGTTCTGGTTCCTGTAACTTGAAAGTTACCTAACCTGGGGTGCCTGGATGGCCTAGTCGGTTGAGCATCCAACTCTTGATTTCAGCTCAAGTCATGATCGCAGGGTTGTGGGATTGAGCCCTGTGCTTGGCAAGGAGTCAGCTTGAGGATTCTCTCCCTCTCCCTCTACCCCTCCCTCCTGTTTGCATACTCTCTCTCTCTCTCTCTCTCTCCCTCAAATAATAAATAAATCTTAAAAACCAAAGGAAAGGGGGCGCCGGGGTGGCTCAGTTGTTAAGCATCTGCCTTCAGCTCAGGTCATGATCCCAGGGTACTGGGATTGAGCCCCACATCAGGCTCTCTGCTTGGCGGGAAGCCTGCTTCTCCCTCTCCCACTCCCCCTGCTTGTGTTCCCTCTCTCGCTGTGTCTCTCTCTGTCAAATAAATAAAATCCTTAAAAAAAAAAAGAAAAAGAAAGTTACTTAACCCTTTAAGACCTAATTGTCTTCATGTGCTAAATGAGAAGGGCTGGGCTCTATGAAACCTGAAGGTCTAGGGAATTTAGTGTTTTAAAAAAATCATTCATTTTAGCAAATTCATTCATTCTGCAGTTACTCATTGAACACTTACATTGTGGCAAGCCCTGTTCCAGTTGCTGGGGAAACCGTAAACAGACAAAAATCCCTGTCTTCTAGAAATTTACCTTCCTGCTTGGGATGAGATAATACACAAATAAATAAAAATATGTAGTATGTGACCAGTGCTCCTCCACACTGTCGAGGTCATCAAAAACAAGGAAGGTCTGAGAAACTGCTTCAGCCAAGAGGAGCCTAGGGAGACATGACCAAAAAATGAAATGTGGTATCCTGGACCAGAAAGAAATACAGTATGTAAAAACTGAGGAAATCAGAATAAAGTATGGACTTCTTTTAATAATAGTGTGTCAATATTGGTTCACTAGTTATAACAAATGTAGTCCAAATGTAAGATGTTAATAATTGGGGAAACTAAGTGTAGGTTATATGGGAACTTTCTTATATAGTACTGTCTTTACAATTTTTCTGAAAATCTAGAAGTGTTGTAAAAAATAAAGCTTATTTTTAAAGCGTGTGTGTGTGTGTGTGTGTGTGTGTTGATGAGTGACATGGAGAAAAGTGAAGCTGGGTCAGAGGGCAGGGAGCACAGGTGGTGTGGAAGGTGAGGGAGGGCCCAACAGAGAAGGTGACATTTGGGCAGAACCCTGGATGGAAGCGGGGGAGCTTGCCATGTGGGTATTTGTGTGTGTTGGGGGGGAAGTGTTTTAAGACAGTGCGACGCACAGGGGCAAGGCCCTTCTAAAGGTAGCAACTAGAAGGCATGCCAGTTGCCATGGGGGGAGCCCCCCAGGAGTGCCCGTGGAAGTAGAGAATTAGGTCAGACTGGTGGTGGGGGTGGGGGAGCTGTGGAAGGGTGGGGGCTGGGCGTTAGGTATCGTTTAAGTCCGGATCAGGACTTTGGCATCGACTCTGGACCAGATGCGGGCAAAGCCGTGGGTCTGGCCTTCTTCCCTGTGGCATGGATCCCACATCACATGGCCCTCCTTTTACAGGCTTCTGAAAGTTACCACTTGAGGGCCTCATTAGGCTTTAGAGCAAGGGTTGGAAAGCTACAGCCGTGGGCCAAATCCTTTCCCACCTGGTTCTCTGCAAAGCTGTACAAAGGTGAGCTCCTACCTTTTCCCTCCCTTCCTTCTGTGAGGTTGTTTCATACATTCATAGACAATTTGTAATTGTTTTGTCACGTTCTGTATTCCATCCTGGGATTCTCTCGACTTCTAAATGATTTGTTAAAATCTGCATACATTAAGGTTCACTCTTTATGCTGTGAAGTTCAGTGGGTTTTGACAAATGCATAGTGTCATGTATCCACCATCACTGTTTCATGCAGAATAATTTCACTGCCTGGAAAAAACCCCTGTGCTTCACCTATTCAATTCCATCGGGTCAAACCTCTGGCAACCACTGATCTTTTCACCCATCTCTATAGTTTTGCTTTTTCTAGAATGTCTTATAATTGGAACCATATAGTATGTAGGCTGTTTAGACTGGCTTCTTTCACTTAGCAATATGCATTTAAGATTTAGTCAAGTCTTTTTGTGGCTTGATAGCTCTTTTCTTTTTATCACTTAATAAAATTCAGTGTCTGGATGTGCCAGTTTGTTTATCTATGTCACCTATTCAAGGGCATCTTGGTTGCTTCCAGTTTTTGGCCATTATGAATAAAGCTGCTATAAACATTCATGGGGAGGTTTTTATGTGGACATACGTTTTCAAATCAGTTGGGTGTGATTGCTGAACTGCATGGTGACACTGTGTTTAGCTGTGTATTCACCCTGGTTTTTTTTTAGAATATCATAGAGGAAACCTATGACTTTTTTTGGTTTGTGTCCTTTGACAGTGCCATGGTACTATTCTTTTCCTATTTCTGGAGTCTTGATTGAAATTTCTCCAGAGGAGTGTTAAAATTCAAATTGTTTTTAGTGAAATTTGAAATTATGATGGAACTTCTAAGAGTAGATTCTTAAAAATCTTTTTAATTTTAAAATTTATCCCCAGTGGGTCCTACCCTGAGAACTTAATAGATCAGCTGTCTAATAAGTTGAAGTAATTGAGATACAATAGTAACAAGTTAAAAATAATCGTACTAGCATTCCTGGAGGCTTTGGGAGTGACATGTACATTTAATTTGAAATAGTGGGGAAGTGTTTCGACGGACTATCTTTGAATAGATGTGTAAGGTTCTCTCCAGGTAAAGACATCAGAATCTGCATGATTTCTTACCAGTGCTAAAACTTGGAACACATTGAAAACACTTTGATATTGGGGCGTGTGGCTGGCTCAGTCGAAAGACCATGTGACTCTTGATCTTGGGGTTGTGAGTTTGAGCCCCACATTGGGTGTAGAGCTTACTTAAAAATAAATAAATAAGTAAACTCTAAAAAAAAATAGGAAAGAAAAAAACACATTGATATTACGGAGGGAAAAAATGAAACGGGAAAAAAGCTTGGATTTTTTTCAGCTTTATTGATGTATGATTATTGATGTGTAATATTGATATATAGTAAATACACTGCACATATTTAAAATGTACAACTTCAGTTTTGACATGTGATGACTGGCACTACAATCAAGGTAATGAACACAGCTATCATCCCCCAAAGTTTCCCTATTCGTCATTGTCATTCCCCCTTCTCTTGGCAGCAACTGGTCTATCACTTTTATCACAATATATTAGCTTGCCTTTTCTTTTTTTGTGTTTTTTTTTAAAGATTTTATTTATTTATTTGAGAGAGAGTGAGAGAGCACAAGCAGAGGAAGAAGGAGAAGCAGGCTGTCCACTCAGCAGGGAGCCCGATGTGGGGCTCAATCCCAGGACCCTGGGATCATGACCCGAGCTGAAGGCAGACGCTTAACCGACTGAGCCACCCAGGCGCCCCTAGCTTGCATTTTCTATACATTTCTATATATTGTATATATAATTTCTGTGAATTATTTAAATGGAATCATACAGTGCATATTTTTATGGAGAAGTTTCTGGTTGCTTTCAGAATAATTAGTTTGAGATTCATCTGTATTGTTGGGTGGATCAGTACTTCCATTTCTTTGTTGCTGGGTAGTATTCCATTTTATGGTGCCATGGACTGAATTGTGTTCCCTGTAATCATATGTTGGAGCCCTACCCCCCAACATGACTGTATTTGCAGACAGGGCTTTTTAGGAGCAGAGTAAGATTAAAAAAGGTCAGAAGGGTGGGGCCCTAATCCGTAGGATTGATGGCCTTATAAGAAGAGGAAGAGTCTTCTCTCTCTCCTTGTGCACATGTTATCAAATGGCCGTGTGAGGACCCAGCAATTAGGTGGCCTTCGCAGACCAGGAAGAGAGCTCTCACTGGGACTGGACATGCTAACATTCTGATCCTGGAGTTCCTGCCTCCAGGACTCTGACACAGTAAATTTCTGTTGTTTTAGCCACCCAGCCTGTGATGCTTTATGGTGGTGGCCTGGGCAGGCTGCACCATACTTTGTTTTCCCATCTTCCTCTGGTTAGACATTTCTAGTTTTTGGCTATTTCAAATAAAGCTGCTGTGAACGTTCATGCAGTTTTTGAGTAGACCTGTGCTTTCATTTTTATCAGGTAAATGTCTAGGATTAGGCTGGCTGGATTATGTGTTTCACATAAGAAACTGCCAGATGATTCTCTGAAGTGATTGTACCATTTTCCTTTTGTACTAGTGGCATATGAGAATTCTGGTTCCTCCACATCGGTCTTGAGGCTTGAATCGTGGATTGCTCTTCCTTAGGTGGTCCACCCAGATGTGTGGAGGAGGCTCTTTGTGGGCTGGAGCATGGCTGGGAGAGGCGTGGGCAGGCAGCCATTTCACTGTGGAGCCCTCTGCCATATTCTCTATGTTCTCAAATGAGAATTTTTTATGCCCACATGAATCTACTTTCCATAAAAATACAGCATGACTTAATATCTATCCCTTATATTTGTCCTTCTTTCATTGCTTTTCCTATTTTTCTTTCACTTGCAGACCTCCTGGGTTAAGCCCAGAGTTTCTGGGCTATGAGGTATTGGGGAGAGCTTGGGTTTTAGAGTCAGACACACCTGGATTTGAATTTGGGCTTTATAGCTTAGCTGTGTAGCAAGTCGTGTGACCTGACTCTCAGTTTCCTCATCTGTTTTTAAAAAGTGTGGGTGGGGAGGTTGATAATACCCAGCTTAATTGGTTGTCACAAGGCTTAAGTATAATGCATTGAAAACATTTTCATTGAACATGTTGGAAACTGTATTCATTTCCCAAGATAGATTTGTAATTAGACGTCCCATTTTCTATTTGACAGTGGCTGACATGCTACCCACAGAGTAGGAGGGGAACCGAAGTTTTAATGGGTGCCACCAGTTAGAGGGAGACCCAGAATATATGGCAGAATACAGTGGTAGTGCCAGGGCTTAGAGTAACCTTGCAACGTTTAATAATATCCAGGCCTTTTGCATTGTATTGCAGATGTATTTCGTGTGCCTATTTATGTACTTACACAAAGACAATTCCTGCCTGAGTGTGATTCCTTTAAGCAGCCCATTTGGGAACCCCCAGCCTCTACAGTACTTAGGGAATGTTTTGAAGGAGGAGAAAAGGAGGAAGACACTGTGGCTCTGGGAGGGATGTTTCTCAGGCCTCTGGGATCCCAGCCAGTATACACGTCTGCCTGCCTGTCTCAGTGCTTGGGCTGCAGTGTCTGAGCGCAGGCCTTTTGGCCTATGGAATCCTTTGTCCAGCTGGCTGGGGTGCCTTGAGTGCTTTGGGCCTTGCCTCCCTTGGAGAAGTGGGAGGTTATTCTTTGATGGCTGGGCCAGACTGCTCATCTGATGTTACTGGAGTTTGAAAGGTTGTCCTGGTAGTCAAGGGGTTGGCATCAGTGTGGCCGGGGCTGGCTGGAGTGGGAACCGCAAGGGAAAGGGAAGGTCCTGATGAGGGTGTCTGTTGGGTGTCAGGCGGTACTGGATTTGTTTTGCCAGGTGAGGGTGTCTGGGGGCCTTCTCTCCCCTGCCCGACCACTGGGTTCCAAGTGTCCTGCAGCGTTTCTCCTTAGAGCCGGCTGGCTTTCTTGGCATCATTCAGTCTAGTTGCTAGGAAGCCGAATAAGGCAAATGCAACTTCCTTTTGACTTACTCACATTGAACCATCTGCTTATTCCTTCTCGTGGCCTTCAAACTTGGCTAGGATCATTGAGAAGAGGGTCGAGTGGAGCATCTGTGCTCCTGATCCTTTTTGGAAAAGGAAAGCTTTCTAATAACTCTTTAACCCTCTCGGTCCAAATTCATAATAGTTAATCTTGCTCAGCCCCTTGTTTCTTTCAGCTAACAATTTGTAGCAGGCATTTTCTTCTTAGGTTTTGCCCCTTATTTTTGTCTTAGATTTACATCTATGTTATTCATTAACCACACAACTTTTGAATGAGGAGGACAGTGTCGATGTGTATCAAATGCATTTGGCATGTAAACATAACAGTGGTCTTAACGGAGGACCTTGAGTGCTTAGAATTGAGGCACACGAATGATTCAGGAACGTTCTTTCATAAGTGCCATTGTGGAGTTAGTGTCAGATAGATACATTAAAGGTGGCAGATAATTCATGAAAATTAATGGGGGTGTTGGTGGAGCATCTACCAAAGAGAAGCTTTTAAAAAAAAAACAGATTTTTAAAAAATTACCAGATACCACCAGCATTACATTCTTACTTTTTTTTTTTTTGTTTAATTCAGTACATTTGGGTAAATCTGATTCATTATGTTGAAGCCCCTTTCCGTTGGTGAATTTATTATAATGGTCTTTTCTTGTGACAGAGCTGTGCTTTCAGTTGTCAACTCTGGAAAAGCAGTTGAGCAAACAAACTAGACAAAAATAGAAATAGGCATTACAGGATAGAATAGAGATTCTGGAAAAAAAAAAAAGTCTTGAGAAAATCATTGTTCGAGTTTTAAAAATCCAGTTTAACTGAAGATTTAATCACCTTTGAGTGTACCAAAACTGTGGAAACTAACGTGTGGGCTATGGGAAATAATTTCTTCCTAAGTGTAATTTTGTCTTTGTTGGTTTTTTAGCAGCAAGCCATATAAACCTTTTCTGCCGACTTCTTATTCTCCCCAAGAGGGCTACTTAAAGGAGGGTGAAGACATGCTAAGGTAAAGTTTTATTGTTGTGGCTCAATTTGCTAAAAGCTTTAGTAGTAATTTAGATGTGTTCTTACTGTGCAGACTTATGTGTTTGTTAAAATTGATGCTATTAATATTTGCTTTTTGGGAAGTCCCTCAGGTCAACTTGATCATGTTAAGCCATTCTGCTTTAACTTCTCCCTTTCCATAGTCATTTGGACTCTAGTAACTAAAACAGACCTACAGACTGAAGGGACTCGACCACCCGAGCCCGTCTGTGGGCTCTGCCTGGGTGACCCACTGCAGCAGGCCCTTGACTCCCTTCTTCCAACACCTCTCCACCTTTTTTGTGCTACCATATGACCATGGGTATATGCTCTGAAAATGCAAATTTATTTTGGTTATGAGGTGAATCAGTATCCCAGTATAAATAAAGTCACTTAAAAATGGTTTGGGGCACCTGGGTGGCTCAGTTGACTGTTAAGTGTCTGACTGTTGATTTCGGCTCAGGTCATGATATCAGGGCCATGAGATCAAGCTCTGTGTCCGGCTCACACTTAGAATGCAGTCTGTTTGAGATTCTCTCTCTGCCCCTTCCCTCGCCCATTCTCTCTCTCTCAGGAATGGATAAACAGATATAAAAGTGTTTGATATTAAAAAGTAAAAATCCCTTTCAGAGTTCTCCCCATTTTCCCCCTTTATTTTTAACTGAAATGGCTCACACTGGTATATTGTTCTAGAACTTGCTTCTTTCTCATAACGGTATGTCATGGAGGGTAATTGATCCCATTGGTTTTGACCACCGTGTTGGATTCTGAAGTCTTTAAACCAGTTTTGAAGGTGGTCTTACTTAGTTTAGTCTGTCACATTCAGCAGTGGAGTTCTTCTGAGTAACTAAATAGGTAAATCAACATGGCACTTCAGGATTCTTGCTTTGGATCTACCTCTGTAGTTTTGGTAAAAGCAGTTTTCCTTGAACTGTATCTGAATTGATTTTTATATGTATAGACCTTGACAGGGCCTCTCTCTCACCTACATTAAAGATGAGATTTGTGTCAGATTAGATTAATAATTCAAAATTGAAAAATGCCTTCCTCAGCTGCGGAAGCACTTGGAAGTATAGAATTCAGGAGTGACTGTTAATGGGGGTTAGTCTTTCTCAGGTAATGTTTCCTGACAATGAGACTCAGAATACTTACACCGGTAGGTGATCTTCTGAAGGAGAGATTTTTCTTAGCTCTGGTGTGAAGGAAGCCTAAAGGCAGAGATAGATAATAATGGCTTACATCTATTGAAGGCCTGTCCTGCATCAGATAGTGTTCTAAGGGCTTTACCTGCATTAACTCATTTAATCCTCATAGCAACACTTCCAGGTAGGTTCCAATAGCCCCATTTCACAGGTGGGGAAACTGAGGCATAGCAATGTTAAGTAACTTGTTCAAGCTTACCCAATTAGTAAGTGACAGCATTGAGATTCATACCCAGGCAGTTGCAATTTCAACATCATACTGCCTTTCCTGGATGACCATGTACCAGCTTCTGAGGTGCCCCCCAAGCCCTGTCTAATTACTTAGAGTGGTGGTGGGCATTTTACAGACCACTTTGTTAAAAGAAAGTGTACAAAGTGTGAGAGAAAACCAGCAAGAAGACAGCCTAGAAAGGGGTAGAGAAAGCAGGCAGCTTGAGGAATGGCCTCTGGAGTCAATGGCTAGTGTTTGTCAGAGACAGTAGACAGAGATAAAGTCTGTGTGGGGGAAGGAAACATTCTCTTGTAGCTCAGGATTCAGGCACAAGTTTTGCCTCTAAAAGTCTGGAGCTGCGTCTTTGCTGTGTCAGGGAATTGGATGTGGACAAGAACCCAAATGAAAATCGTACAGGGGCAGAGCAAAGGGATCGATGTTTGCTGGCAGCTTGCTGAATAGTCATGGTTTGAGCATGTTCTGTGGCTGTTTTGCCATGCAGCCTGATGCCTCTGGTGAGAAAGGAACTAATCACTGCCTGCCGAGGTGCTTCTCTCCCTGGCAGGACACTCCTTGTGGACAGACACATTGGTGTCTGGATGCTGGAGAGCCGCAGTAAAAACACCTGATTCAGCGTACAGAGTGCATTGAATTCCCCCTTTCTTCTGTTAAATCACAGCAAAGGGGACTACTTTAGATGGCTAATAGATTACCCAGCATCTGTGCACTATTTGCATGCCTTTAGCAAGGGAAAATAGCTGGCTCACAGGAGCTGTAGAGTGTTTAGGAGTAAAGTGAGCAGACCTCACTGACTGTTTTTTTACCCACATCCAGTGAAGACCTTCAGAGATAAGTGCCTCTTCTTTAAAAGATACACACGTCTGATAAAATTATCTCCTCTTCTTTAAAATAAACACCTTCAAGTATGAGTTTCTGTCTGTATTAGTCTGACTTGACAAAGATCAATGGCTCCACCTAGTACTTTTCATCCTAACAGGCAAGAGGAAGTGAATGGGAGAGGACAGAAAAATCCCAGAAACTCACAATATTCTGAAATGAGAACAGATTATTGAGCGTCTATCTCTGTGTAGACACGGCCTTTCTTTTGGTGCATACGTATTGCGCCAGGTGACCTGGTATTTATTTCTTGGCTTTTGGGGACACATTTAGAGGGAAACTGCGTTTGCACAAACTATTATATTTTCATGCATCCAATAGCATTAAAGAATTACGGCGGAATGTGGCTGATTATTCAAAAAGGCACGAAGAGAGCCATGAGCGACCCCAGTCCACTCAGTTAGGTAAGAGTCTTGCTGAGATTCCCCTTCTGTTTTCATCTATTCTTTATAGAGGTGTTGCCATTCATTTACACTTTTGTAAAAAACCCTGAAAACCTTCAGTGATTGCTTTTGCCCTTGCAAGAGCATGAACATGTCAATATCTTTCAGGTGATGCCAGCAGCAGGGACACTTGGAAAGAAGGGCTTTTCCAGCACTTTTATCAAGTGATTCAGAAAGAACGTGATCGAGAGAGGCCTTCAGATTGCGTTATTGTTTCTATCAACAATGAACAGAGGTATATTTCTTTCTTTCTAGCCTGTCAAATGAGAATGTGTACAAGTGGAATAATTAAGTATTCAGCCTTACATCCATAAGTTGCTGAGAATGGAAAGACTCTGGAAATGCTGTTAGAACACTGCTCTAGGAATTACAAGAATGCACTGTTGGGTTTACTATCCTGTGGCTGGGGAGGTTTCTGATGATTACTCTCTTACTCAGTTTTCTGTATTCCTCGAGTTTTCTACAATGAGTATCCATTGATTTCATAATCAGGAAAAAAACCAAGGCTCTTATCAGGCTGGGTTCTGTGTGCCAGGCACTGTTCTAGGCTCAAGGGATACTTGAGTGAACATAACAGACAAACCTTTGCCTTGGGGCGCTGACAGTCTAGTGTAGGACACCACAAGTTGGCCTCACTGATAATTTCAGAGACAGGTTCCTCTTATTTCTTAACTGCTTGTTGAATTCCTTTCAGCCTTTATCCTTGCTATTTTTCCTTCAGTGTGGGATGCCCGTTCCCTCTTCTCCATCTCTAACTTGTGCAGGCCAACTAACACTTGTAACTTGTATAGACCACTTAACACCTATAACTCATGCAGGCCACTTCAGCGCAGTTGTGGCCTGGTCTCCTGCCCTCTTGGCTGTCTCCAGTTTGTCCTTTGGGTCTGCATAGTGCCCTGATCTTGCGCACATTGGCTGGCACTTGAAGGCAGACAGGGGACTTAATGTGTGATGATAATTGTGTCTCTGGATTCTGTCGGGTTTCGTAGTGCTTGGCTAAGAGCATGTAGACAAATGGTTGGTTGGAGGCATGCATACTTAGTCCAGGCTAGGTGCTGAGTGAGTGATACTGCAGACTCAGACATGAGAACTAATCCTTCCTGAACAGGAGACCAGGCATGCACAAAACATAACTCAGCAAGAAGGCAGCATTGGTGTTCTCACTCTTTGTGAAAATCGACAATCTCAAAATGACTCAGAATTCTTACTCGGTGATATCTGCTTTACAGAAATCTAATGTATTTGTAGATAGCATCTTTACTGTAAGAGTTTGTAAAAGCAAAATTATAGCTTCATCTCATTTGGAGGGTATTTGGGTTGGATCTTGGGAGACAGCATACTGAAGAAATGAGGTCAGTCACAGCATGGGGAGGGTGGGAGAGGCCAATTCCTTTTACATTAGAAAATTGTGGGATTTCCCTTTAATAATTGAAAGAGAAGCAGACATGCCCTGGATTAATTTGATCACGTGGTAATTTAAACCACTTTTGAACCAGAGGCAGTAAAGACTCAGCATGCATAGTGGGTTGGTTTTCCTTCAACATTTAGCAACTTTGCTGCAATCGTTTGCATCATCCAGGGAAACTACATTAATCTTTGACTAAATCAGCTTTCTTGGAACTTGTAGCAAGCATCACATAGATCTGTAGCACCTTGTAGCTCTTTTAGAATTGTGATGGGCTCCAGCGGCCATTTGACTCCTGCACCTTACTGCACCTTAATGCCCTTGCCAGTCTCCCAGCTCCAGAGTCAGGCTGGCTGGTGTTGATTGGTGAGAGGAGTCCTCAAGATTGCTTTTCTGCTCCCCCTCCATCTGGGGTGGTATTCAGAAACTGCTCTTCTGCCCAGTGTTCTGCAGTTCTGGGATTTAGCCATGGATTAGGACCCTTTGTGGGTGCAGCTTAGGGACTTCTTGGCTGAGTTCAGGCTGCATCTGCCAGAGTCCGCAAACTAGGCCTTGCTGCCTGCTCTGTTGTCACTTTGATGTCGGAAAGATTTGTAGTGATATATTGGTTGGCTGCTTCATTCCTTGATACTCCAAAACAGTAATTAATTTTCAAATCATGTCCTCCAACATGAATTATTATTGTGATAGCTTTGACTCATGGGCTGGCACTCTGTAAATATGAACCATGTCTTGTTTTTCTTGTTTTCCTCTTGAATTCGTTTCCTGAAATCATGATTTACTCTCCTAAGTTGCATGGAAAGCATTTTTCCTGCCATCATTTTAATTTTTAATTCACAGAACATGCATTTAATGTGTACCTGTTATGTGTGCTAAGCACAGTGAGGAATATACAGATAATTAAGTGACAGTTCCTCTTTTGTACCACATGCAGCCTATAAGATAAAACCCGTGTAGAAATGACAAGTGGAAGATGGGACATGCTGAGTTGTTCCTGCTCTAAGGAGGATAATAAAGTAGAGGATACATAAGCGGAAGAGCAGACTACCGTTGTAGGGTCCAAGGAAGTAAATCAAGGAGGTTTCAGGGAATCATGTCATTTGAGGTTTCTAAGTTTCTGTGCAGGTTTCTAAGCAAGTGTATCGGTGTATCTCCTTTACCAAAGGAGAGGTCTGGGATGGATTCTTTAGGACTTGAAGACCCAGGCTGAGAAAATGGGAGATGAGAGGACTCTGGGGTTTGATCCAAGGTTGTTTATGGGATGATTGATACTGATTGGGATAGCGAACTCCAGTATCATCCATTTATTCTTGTTTGTTTGTTTGTTTGGCTATACATTTACTTATTTATTTATGTAAGTAAGCTCTACCCCCAACACGGGGCTTGAACTCGCAATCAAGAGTCACACACTCCACTGTCTGAGCCAGCCAGGCACCCCTCATCCATTTACTTGCTAGCAAGGAATTGTCGCAGTTGTAGTGACCTCAACAAATACTGGTCTGTCCCAAGAACTAATTGCAGATGAGCATTCCCTTATTTTTCTGAAGATAATAGTCTTACCTGTTCTTTCAAACAAGCTTACATTTTCTTTCATGGTCTTTAAATTGAAATGATTTCATCAATGATTGCACCTTGAAAAGTGCTGGCCATGTTTGTGGTGCTTATCCAGTGTATCACGCCACACAAAAACATGGCTTTGACATACTGTGCTTTCTTTATAAAATTCTGTACGTGGTCAGCCGTATGAGAACACCACATTTTCGGAAAAGTAAGTTTCGTTTGGCTAGAGTTGCCTCCAGTTCTCTTAACTGATTCCATCAAAGGGATAACGTACTATTGAATGTTTTCAATGTGTCTAAGAATGAAAACAAGTTGCAAGGCATGCATGATTTTTGAAAAAATACAGCATCTTCCACTTTACTTATCCAAGTACAGTAAAATTATAGTGTCTTATACCTCACTTAAATTTGTCATCAAAGTATCTATGGAACAACTGCTTGGTGATGTAGGGGTTTTTTTTCTTATGTTTGATTGAAAATAACCCACCTTTTTCTTGTGTGCGTGATATTTTTTTTTTTTTTTTAAGGGAATATGCAACAAGCATAGGTCATCGGTTGCAGGATCACGGCCTTGTGGTGGAAATGATTCACCTCTCCTCCGAGTCAAGTCTTACAAGAGCACTCCAGGAAGTTAAGGACGATGGGTCCCCATTTTGCATTCTTGTTGAACAGTCTAATGTAAAACTTTCCTCTTGCACCGTAATTATGCTTCATGAGTCTATCAAAAGTAAGTTTAGCTCTCTAGAACTATCACTTAAAATGGATCCTGCTTTAAAAATGAATAGTTTTTCTTTGTATGCTGGTATACTTTGAAGGTTCATATTTGTCAGTAACTAAACTGGATCTAGTTGAGTAAGAAGTGACTTGAATAGGTATCCCAAAGTATTCTCCTGTGTATTAGGGTAACTGAAACTTAAATCATCTTTATTGCTTCTTACTTAAGAATCCAGAATATATTGTCCAAAATATTATGTAACAGGGCAGTTCTCTTATGTAGAGGAACTTTTGACCAAATCTCACCACCATCTTTTCTGCCCTCAATGGTAAGTCTAAAAGATGTTATGTTCGTGCATTCTTTTAGACTAAGCTTCTTGCTAACTTTGCCTTTCCTGTGATATCTCAAACATTTCATTATTCTTAGGCTCATGAGAGTGCACGAAAATGAGCCCTTTTCTTCCCTAAAATACATAGACTTAGGCAGATGCACACATCCTAGACCACCCTCCTGTTTCCCTCCTGGTCAGAGCTGCTGCTTCCAGAGAGGAGGATCTGCCTTGTGGAGGGCCCCTCAGCAGCTCCCCTAGAGTCAGACCCAGACGAGCCTGGGTTCTGTAGTCCTCTTGTCTTTGTGGAAGCTCTTGGTGCTGTTCTGTGCAGTCCAGACTTCCTGAGTTCCTCATTGCACCGGGCACTGTGCAAGATGCAGGCCAGCCCTGCTTCCTTCCTCTGCTGGGTAGGCAGCAGCCAGGCGGGCTTCTCCAACAGGTGCATCTCAGCTTGAGTCTCCATAGCAATGTAGGATTTTCACTGCTAAGTCAGGAGACCTTTCCTCTGGGCAGATACCTAGTGGAGCACTAGTAGCTGAATTTATATCCTGCCTGTGGCTTCTGGCACCTTCAGAGAAGTCGGTGTCAGACTGATGGCCTATAATCCAGCTATACTGTTGGGTCTGAAAAAAAACAATAGTGAGGAACACTTGGCTTCCCATAATCTGGGGGATGCCAGGACATCCTTTCCTCTGACCATTCCATTTGCTTTGCCTCTGTGTAGCTGCCTGTACCCACCCAGTCAGCTCTCGTTCAGTACTGTTCCCGAGAGTGTGAACCGATGGTTTTTCTAAACATAGAAAATGTCTAATTTATTTTAAACAAATAATAAGACTAACCCACATTTATATCATGCATAAGTTCTGAAAATGTAAAAGAAAGGGCATACTTTGAAAAATTACAAATCCCAACTTCCTGGGGATGGAGGTGGGGAACAGTTTAATTTAACAGTTTGTGCAGAGAACTAATCACATCTGTTTACATTCATGCAAGATCATTTAGTAAATAACCACTAAAGTAAGTAGGCCTCTTTCACATTGCATTATTGCTGACAGTTTGTTTTATACCTTGCATGTAACCATTATTCAGAAGCCCGTGGAGCTGCTTCTGTGCCGAGACAAACATTTAAGACAGTCAAACAATGAAACTTCAGCACCTGTAGGCAAATACACATTCATATTTCTTCCTGAATGTAACCTTAATAAACAGTTTAAGATTTAACCAAATACCATAATCTCCACTGTAGCTCTGTAGTGCCCCTTGGATCCTAAATTTGTTCAGATGTGATACATGGCAAGACAGGGTAGGGGCCTCTCATCTAAAATTAAACTTTTATGAAGTCTTATTCTCAGTAGGTAAACCTAGGAGAGATTAGAAGACACGTATGCATTGACTACAGCCATTAAGTTACATAGAAGCCATTCCTAGTGTCTAGAATTTATTTTATATGTAGTATTTAGGGCCTGGAGCACTCCTGACCTGACCTGGAAAGGCTTTTAACATGATTTAAGATCCCATAGGCCTGAGCTAAAGGCTGCAGAGCCCCGTAAAGGATTGTGGGTTATTCCTCGGCCTACAGCGACAGAGCCTAGAAGCCCTGCACCACATGTCTGTCTGTCTGCCTTTTATCAAAGTATTACACATACAGAGTGAAGAGATGAACACTAAAAGGTGTGTAATGAAAACCAGCAGCCCTGTTTCTCACCTGCTTGCCTCTCTGAAGGCTCTGTTCTCTGCTTCCACTTGTTTTCTTCTGTGAATCATGCTTGTCTCAAGTTATCCACCTGGATTGCTAGAACCAAATCAAACACCTTTGCTTTTAGGGTTTTTTTCCCTTTTAAACTTTTCTAGTAGCCAGCGATGGTTGAAGTTGCATCCTGCCTTTTTTTAGGCTAGATTTGTTTAGCATTAAGAATTCCCATTGATACACATGACACCTGTTTCTGCTCTCTTTCTTTCCATCTCTCTCTCTCTTTCTCTCTCTCTGTCTCTATCAGTGTAGCGTGAAGCTGTCCAATTGTGAAAAGTGGGTCTGTATGGAAACGGTAAACCAAGCTGCACATGTTATAATTTTGAGACAATGTAATGTTTGATACCTGCTGTGGAGGGTCCCAGTCCAGTTGGATCAGTAGACAGTCACATCTGTACTGAAAGCTGACACAGTTTAAACGACATGTAGTTGGATTAACTATGTTATTTTCTGATTTTAAAAGGAATCAGGGCACCCATTTGATATAAAGCAGGCTCTTTCTTGTCCCTAGTACATCGTCATATGCCCCTGGAAGACGCCCTGGAGCTGGTGGCTAAAGAATACAGGAGATTTTTCTCAAAACGGGAGCAGCAGGAATGTGCTGGAATTTCTCTGCAGGCTGGAGATCTGGTGGATGACTTCCTGGCTCGGGAGTGCCTGACCGGCTACTCTGTCCCTTCGGGCATTCAGCACCTTCTCTTCCTGTTGAGTGAGGGAATGCATTTGTATGGGAATGAGTTGAATCTGCTCATTGACTACCTGAAGACCAGGAAGGGGCAACTGGAAGGTATTTGGCACTGTTTTCCCTCCCCATTTTAAACCCCAGGAGATCCTATTCTGCAAATCCATATGTGAAAGAAAACTAAGAATTTTTTATTTAATTGAGAGACTGTACTTCGGTAATATAAAGGTGTCTGATAGGAACATGTTCCACATAGGAATTACACTTTTTTTTTAAAGATTTTATTTATTTTTTGACAGAGGGAGACACAGTGAGAGAAGGAACACAAGCAGGGAGAGGGTGAAGCAGGCTTCCTGCTGAGCAGGGAGCCCGATGCGTGGCTCGATCCCAGGACCCTGGGATCGTGACCTGAGCCGAAGGCAGATGCTTAATGGCTGAGCCACCCAGGCGCCCCGGGAATTACACTATTTTAATGTGTACCCTTTATAGACTAAAATGCTTTTTTTGAAGCTGAATTTCCTTTTGAATCAGATTTTTAATATATAAATAGGATGACTTCTGTATAGATAGATTGACTTGTGGGAAATAGTTTCTGTTCCCAGTCAATTTACTTTTGTGATTCAGAGTTTCAGCTTGTTAATTGATACATTTGTAGATTATCTTTTAAGTATATGGTAAACATAAAGAAGTAGTTCCTAATCTTGAAGGTTGTAAAGAGCATTCCAGTTATGAGCTAAACTCGTTAAAATGGTGACTTTTCAGTTTACTTGTTTTGAGTTGAGTAGGTGAGAAGAAATAATAATCACTTGTCCCTGTGGGGAAACATAGCTGAACTTCTAGGGCCATGTTAAAGCTTTAAAGAAATCATTCATCTTATAAAATGTAGAATGTATTTTATTTTATTGAAGATTTTATTAATTTATTTGAGAGAGAGAGAGAGAAAGCAAGAGAGCAGAGAGAGAGAGGGAGAAGCAGCCTCCCCACTGAGCAGGGCTCCATCCATGGACCCTGAGATAATGACCTGAGCCGAAGGCAGACGCTTAACCGACTGAGCCACCCGGGTGCCCCGAATGTATTTTTTTTTTTTAATTGTACTTACTTTCTCAGGGTTGGGGGGCTCATAAACTTAAAAGACAATAGGTTTTTTTTTCCCTGAGTGCTTATGTAATTTATTAATTAAGTATAATTGACATATTCTGTTACTTTCAGGTATACAGCATAATGATTTGATATTTGTATATATCATCTAATGATGACTGCAACAAGTCTAGTTAACATCCTGTTTCTGTTTGATCATAGAAACCTCCAAGTCAGAAAAATAACGGTCTTCCCTGAATTCCCCGAGTTGTTCCTTGTGCAGCTCACCAGCCTCTGCAGCAGACTTCTGGTGACAATTCATTTTCTTCATTTTTCCAGGCTTTGAGATGCTCAAGTCTTTGGCTAGCAGTGATCATTCCTCATTTCAGAGCAGGAATACCCCTGTCGTGGGCAAGCCGCCTCCACTTCTTCCAACCCCTGGAAAGCTGTCCTTCTCGGGCCCTCATCTCCCCCTTCCTGCCAAGTCCCCATTGTTAGGGGACAGACCAGGAGGGGCTCTCCTTCCACCACCAGGTCAGTGCTTCCCTCCAGGAATAAGAGCTCGCAGTGGCTCCGAGAGAGCAGGACAGTTTAGAGCAATTGCAGTGTTCGTTGGCATATTCTCAGTGAATGCTAAGATTTCGGAAGACCAGGGGAGATACCTGGGGTTTCAGTGGGTGCCATTTCTCTTGAGTGAGTTGCCTAAGTTTAAAACACGGGGGAAGTGTAGAGGAGCTCTCCTGTCAAGGTTGGAGGCCGCATTGAGGATGGCTTAAATGGAGTTCCCTTAATATGCACTCTGAATTCCATAGTGTTTTCCAGGCTTTTCTGAGTAGTTGGCATAAACAGTATCTGACATCTGCCTAAAATGAGGTTATATTACTGTGGACTCCTTCCATTGTAAGTGACAGGGACCTAACTCAGCTTAAAACAAGGAGACCTGACTGACTTACATAACTGAAAATCCCCAGAGTTGACTCACTTCCAGCTGAACTGGATCCTGCTGCTCAAGCCTGTTCATCAGACATCCATCTCTTCCCTCTGGGAGGAGCCTTGGGTGTGGCGCTAACCACTTGGGGTACAGAGTTCCAGTCAAGCCCAGTGTCCATTATGCCTCTGGTTCCTGGGGTGTCTGGTGTCTGAGCCTTTTCTGCCTCTTGAGGATAAAGAAGTTTTTTTGTTTGTTTTGTTTTAAGACTATCTGAGAGAGAGAGAGAATGTGCACGCGTGAGCAGGGCGAGGAGTAGAGGGAGAGGGACAAGCAGACTCCCTGCTGAGTGTGGAGCCTGACACAGGGCTCGACCCCACGACCCTGAGATCATGACCTGAGCTGAAATCACGAGTCGGCTGCTTAACTGACTGAGCCACCCAGGTGCCCCAAGGGTGAAGAGTTTTAACTCGTCTGTAGGCACCTAGAATGCAGCTTCCTCTACTTAGTCCTTACTCCCCCTGTTCCTCATCTTCCAAATATTTGTTCCTACACTCCTGTCTCTTCTCCTGTTCTCCTTGTGTATTAACAGTGGGAGCAGAGAAGAAACTGGCTGAGCGTGTTTTCAGTCTGCCATGTTAAAGACAAAGATGGCAGTGAAGACTTTGTGGAAAGACGGCTTTTCTCCTGGGCCTTAAATAAGATTTGGACCTCGGATGCATTTGTCCCTAAGAGTCAAATATTGCTTTGGTCTTTTATGTGAGCAGGGATCATTTTAGCCAAAACTCTTTTTAGCGCAGTATTTCCACCTTGACTATTCTTGTGGATCAAAAGAGAGGGGATGGGTCCTCTTGCTTTGGTTGACGTACTTGTGTGTCTTTTGTTGGCAAAGTCAGTCTGTGTTGAAGATCCACAGCCCTAGGGACGAGCATTTCTGTGCCCCCTCCCTTTCTGACCTGGTGACCTTTGGGATGATTGGGAGTATAGTTTCAAGTTTTCTCTGTTCCCGTCACAGCCTGGGCTTTCCTGCTACCCCGTGTTCCTTCCTTCCCTTCTGCTGCACTCACCATGCTCCCCTGTGCCTCAGCCCAGTCCCTTGGTCTACCCCTGGGCATTCTTACCACCTGGTTCCTGTGAGAAGCCAGTGAGTTAAGAAGAGAAGGGCTCAGCAGGAGATCTTTTTGCTCTTAATTGCTTCTTATCCTTGCCGAAAGTTTAAAAACAAAATTCTTTCAGACCCTCAGAAAGGGCTAGGTGCTTACTTCAGGGCATGACCTGTGAAAAAAGTGCCCTGTTCAACAGGATGAGGATAGCAGGGCGGATTGACTGCCCAAGGGAGAGTGACAGGGTGCTGGCCATGACTGTGTCCAGGCCAGTGTTCCGGGGGATGGATGTTAGATTCTCAGGAACAGAGTGCTTCAGGTGTGTTATGGATCTGCCTCTTTGACCTGTCTGGGAACCTCACTGCTTCTGATGTTTGAGAAAATATATTCCAAGTGTAACACAACATTTGGAACAAAACCCACTTGTGAAAAGGTGAAGGTGAGAACCACGATGTCAAGACACGCATGCACGCATGGATTAGACAAAGGGTTTGCAAACTTCTTAAAGGGCCAGATAGTAAATAGGTTTATTTTTAGTGTTTACAGGTCAAGAAGCAAAGTTAAGGATATTATGTACATACTTATATAACCATTTAAAAATGAGAAAACCATCTCAGCTCACAGGTCGTACCAAAACAGACAGCAGGCTGGATTTGGCCCCCAGACTCTAGTTTGCCGGCCCCTGGATAAGCACTGAGGCCTAGTCTGGGCCCAGAGAGGACTTGGTAGAGCTCGGAGGAGCTGAGATTTGTGTGTGGCAGGTGCTCCCTGCTCAGCCCCTTTCTAAAGATTAAGGAAAAGTCCCTTTGGGGAGAGCAGCTGGAACCAGGTTCATCACGTATCTTCCTGTTTATGTTTTGGTTTCCATTCTCTGCAGGATTGGGCAACCCCAAAGGTCTGTTTGCCCCCCTGCTGCTTCCAGCAGCCCCTTCCAAGAGATCTATTCCTTTGGGATGCCCCCATCCCAAGTGTGCCAAGCGTCCACTACTTGGGGAGAAACCAGGCCTTCTAGCACCACCTCCAGGTGAGTAGCCAGGTGAGCTGGGAGTGGCATTCTAGGCCCATGCTGTCCAGTGGAACTTTCTGCTACAGAGGAGATGTTCTACAGCTGTATGGTCTACTATGATAGCTGTGGGGCACGTGTGGCTATTGAAACATGGCTGGTAAGACTGAGGAACTGAATTTTCAGTTGTTTAATTTTCAGTTGTTTAATTATAATTAATTTAACTGAGTATCACCACATAGTAATTATATAGTAGTCACCTGTGGCTAGTGGCTACCTAAATGGTCAGTGTAGTTCTAGGCTACTGGATGTGGCAAGAGGCTATAGCAGTAGGCAGGAAAGTGTGTGATGTTTTTACCATGTAGAAATCTGTTATTTCCTAGTCTTCCCCCCCACCCGGCCTTTAAAGCTGCAAATGTACTTACAAAGGGAAATATGTCTCTAACATAAATGGACGTTATTGTCAGTTGCTGTAAAATAGAAGATAACCCTAATAAAGAGAACACAAAAGAGTATTCCTGCCAGAAACTATTGCCCGTCTCAGTCTCTGAGCTGAAGGCTTGCTCTCCCTCTGGTTAAGAAAGGAGATTACTGAGGGTCAGGGAGGTGTCAGTGGAATACCAGCACTGTTAGAAACTCGGATCTCCTTGACTATGACTCTTCAGGAGGATTGCAAGAAGTTGGCAAAGGGAGAATCTTCTCACGAGGTTGAATGTCATGTACTTATGTGCCTGTGTATCGCTGACGTCAGTCAGAGGTGTGCACTTTGTTTCTGCTTGGCTCAGGGAGATGCACAGCCTCCCCTGCTGCCTGGCAGGAGGACAGGGACCTGACCTGTCAGACTTAAGGTGCTGACTGATTGATACGCAGCCCTAGCTCCAAGGCTGCACAGGAAGAGAGGCTTTGCCTCTGTCTTCCTCCCCAGTGCAGGCCTGAACAGATCTCTGGTGCTGCCTTTCCTCCTGTATGGCTGGGAGAGATGAGGCCAGACGCCCCCAAGCTGCCCCCAGCCCCTGCAAGGCAAAAGGGTGGTGGTAGGAGCTGAGATGCACTCTGGCTTGGGTAAGGCAGCCAAGCAGGCATTGTGCTGACTTCATTTCTAGGCATTCAGGCTTACTGAGCCCAAGTAAAGGCACTGCCCAGACTTCCTTTTGGTCACTGTTCTTTTTTGAGATTTGGTGCCTAAGCCCCAGCTCTTAGGAAAGTAAGCCTTTGTCCCTCTCTGCTCTTCATGCAGGAGACTTTTTTCATGACATTTACTGCCATTTTAAAGTCTCAATCCTTGGGGCACCTGGCTGGTTCTGTCGGTTGATCTCGGGGTCATGAGTTTGAGCTCCACGTTAGAGGTAGAGTTTATTTTATTTTATTTTTAAGATTTTATTTATTTATTTGAGAGAGAGAATGAGAGACAGAGAGCACAAGAGGGAAGAGGGTCAGAGGGAGAAGCAGACTCCCTGCCAAGCAGGGAGCCCGATGCGGGACTCGATCCCGGGACTCCAGAATCATGACCTGAGCCAAAGGCAGTCGCTTAACCAACTGAGCCACCCAGGTGCCCTGGAGGTAGAGTTTAAAGTGAAGTTTCATCTTCTATGTTTTAGTCAAACATAGTTTTGCAAGATATACATGCTGTGGTTGTGGTATAAAGGATGTGTGTTTATAAAATGGTGGCAAGACATGGAACAGACGTAGGTTTGTGATTGCTACCCTCCTGGGAACCTAGACAATCTGTCTCATCTGAAGATTCTCATCTGACAGACCTCATTTTGGGGAAATTTCGAGAATTTTCCTTACCCCGAAGATGGCCCTCTCTGGCTCCTGAGGGCCCTCTCAGCCCCAAATTCCAGGACTAATAGAGAAAACCTTTTTAAAAAACACGAGTGAAAACGTGAAGCATGCCTATACAAGGTATAACAGTAGTGGGTACCATGCATTGAGTTCTCAGCATGTGGCAGGCATTGAGGTAATTTCATTTAGTCTTCAAACAACCCTGCGAGCTACGTAGTGAGATGATCTCCCTTTTCCACATGAGTTACCTAAGCCTCAGAGGGTGAGGAGCCTGGCCAGGGTCACACAATGGTGTCTGGTGGGGCAGAGACTGCACACCAGCCATGGGACTCCATGCTCTGTGCTCTTACCCACCACACGGTCCAAAAAGTTGTCGAGTTTTGCTTGGATTTCAGCCACGTCCTTCCATTCACAGTGGAAGGACTGCAGACATTTTGAGGGAAGGAGTGGTTGCAGGGCTGCCGTGAAGCCAAGAGCTGGTGTTGGAGGAAGTTGGGTGTTAGGGTGTCTGGAGGGGAGAAGCACCAGGATCTCCTGTGGTTAGAGAGGGACCTTTGGGTGAAGTGTTTATAACTCAGCGAAGGTAGGGATGGGGGCAGGTGTCCCCCAGTCCTTTGTAAGATGAGGCCTAGTGCCAGGCACCAGGATTAAATGAGATTATATGCACGAACAGCTTTTAAGATGCCCCAAGCATGGCACAGACGCTGCTGTGGCTGGAGCTAGGTCCGTGTGCTTCTGCCTGCAGAGGTGGGCGCGGCTGGAGGGCCATAGGCCCACTGGGTTCTCTGCAGACCCGGCAGGGCATGTACATTGATGCTGCTGGTTCCTCCTCTTTGCAGTTCTTCAGTCAGTTCTGCACAAGCAGACGGTGCAGCCCGCATCTCTGCTGAACTGAGGAAAGCTCCCGGAGCCAGGAGAACAAGACTGTTGCCCAGAGGGCGGCTTCACCCTCCTCCAAGGACCGAGGCCCATCTGACCTGCGGCACTGGTGTCCAGGCAGCGGGTATGGACGTGCTTCCCTTCTGCCTGATACGTGGTCCCGTGGAAACGTGCTTCCTGGTTGGAGTCTCTGCCAAATTAGAGACGTGTGGAAGGTCATTGTTGTAGAAATTGGATCTTGAAGTTGTTCGATTATACACATACTAAAATAAAATAAAAACTTGTAGCTTTTGAGTACTGGTTGCCGCCTTTTTAAGAACTTGTTATTGTGGAATGATTTTAGATTTATAGAAAATTCCCAGAGATAGTACAGGGAGTTCCCTTTATCCAGCTTCCCCTGATGTTGACATCTTATAAAACCATGGTACCTTTACTGGGAAATTTGCATTAGTACAGTAATTTCACTATATTGTACACTTGATTCGTATTTTACCAGCTTACGTCATTTTTCTGTTTCAGGAAGGTACCACATTCCATTTAGACTCCTTTGACTTCATTATGTTCCAGTGTTTTTATTATGAAGCTTTTAAAGTATACAGAAAATTTGAATGACATGTATAGTGAACACCCATATATTCTGTATCAACAATTGTTAACACTCTGCCATTTCTTTTTTAATTTTTTTGTATTTTTTTAAAAACTCAAATTCAATTAATTAACATATAATGTTATTAGTTTCAGCGGTAGAGGTCAGTGATTCATTAGTCTTATATAATAAGCAGTGCTCATTACATCACGTGCCCTCCTTACTGTCCATCACCCAAGGGCGCCTGGGTGGCTCAGTTGGTTGGGCGACTGCCTTCAGCTCAGGTCATGATCTCGGTCCTGGGATTGAGCCCCTCATCGGGCTCCCTGTTCGGTGGGAGACCTGCTTCTCCCTCTCCCACTCTTCCTGCTTGTTTCCTCTCTTGCTGTCTCTCTCTCTCTCAAATAAATAAAATCTTTAAAAAAAAAAATGTCCATCACCCAGTTCCCCCATCCCCCCACCCCCCTCCCCTCCAGCAACCTTCAGTTTGTTTCCTATGATTAAGAGTCTCTTATGGTTTGTCTCCCTCTCTGATTTCGTCTTGTTTTATTTTTTCCTCTCTTCCCCTATGATCCTCTGTTTTGTTTCTTAAATTCCACATATGAGTGAGATCATGTGTTCATTGTCTTTCTCTGATTGACTTATTTCGCTTAGCATAATGCCCTCTAGTTCCATCCACGTCATTGCAAACTGCAAGATTTCATATATATTTTTTTATGGCTGCGTAATATTCCATTGTGTATATATACCACATCTTCTTTATCCATTGATCTGCCGATGGACATCTGGGCTCTTTCCATAGTTTGGCTATCGTGGACATTGCGGCTGTAAACATTGGGGTACACATGCCCCTTCGGATCACTACATTTGTATCTTTTGGGTAAATCCCTAAGTAGTGCAATTGCTGGGTCGTAGGGTAGCTCTATTTTCAACTTTTTGGTGAACTTCCATACTGTTATCCAGAGTGACTACACCAGCTTGCATTTCCACCAACTGTGTAAAAGGGTTCCCCTTTCTCCGCATCCCTGCCAACATCTGTCAGTTCCTGACTTGTTAATTTTAGTCATTCTGACTGGTGTGAAGTGGTATCTCGTTGTGGTTTTGATTTGTATTTCCCTGATGCTGAGCACTCTGCCATTTCTTAAGTTGTACATATGTCTGTGTAAATAAAATTTCTTTGTCTATTATGAAAGTAAGTTGCAGAGTTCATGACATCCTACGTTTAAATACTTAAGCCTGTAGCCTGCATCTCCTAAGAATGGGAACATTCTATATATAATTATGATACTGTTATCACACCTTAAAAATTAATAATTCTGTAATATCTAATACCTGGTTCCCTGATTTGAATTTGCCCATTTGTCCCCAAAGAGCTTTTATGGCCTTAAAATTTTTTTTTTATTTTTAAGTAATCCCTACACCCAATGTGGGTCCCAAACCCCAAGATCAAGTCTCACACTCCACTGACTGAGCCAGCCAATGCCCCTTTTGTGGCCTTTTTTTTTCTTTAAACCAGGATTTAATTAAAGTTTGTACTTTACATTTGTTTTCGTATTTTGTTTTAAATACTATATGCGCCCCCCCTTTTTTTAATTAAGTAGGCTCTTCACCCAGTGAGAATCTTGAACTCATGATCCCAAGATCAAGATTCCCATGCTCTACCTACTGAGCCAGCCAGACGCCCACATTTGGTTTTTATGTGTACTTAGTTTCTTTTAATCTAGAATAGTCTTCTTATACCCCCCCATCTCACCCCCCAGTGATACTGTGAGTCCAAGCCACTTGTAGAATATCCTACATTCTGGATTTGTCTGATTTTTCTTCATGGTGTCACTTGACTGTTCTTCTGTTCCTTATATGCCATTTCTTTTTTAAAATTTTTTTTGTATCCTGGAAATTTGGTCTAGAGGCTTAATTAGATTCAAGTCCTACATTTTGGCAAGGATATTTCATAGGTGGTGCTAATTTCTATTGCCTTGTATCGTAAGGCACATAACAGTTGTCCTGCTGGGAATGCTGCTATGCCTGGTCCCTTGGGTGAGGTGGTGACTACCATGAAGCAGGTAGGTTTTTCCCTTGAGGCATGATGCTTTGGCATGAAGCAAATGTCCTGTTCCCCAACAACTTTTACCTTATTGTTTTAGAGTCCATTGATGATTCTTGCCTGATTCAATTATTATATTGGACCCTCCCTTTTAATTGAAGTATAACATCTCAAATGTTAAGTTTACTGAGTTTTATTTTATTTTATTTTATTTATTTATTTATTAAGTTTACTGAGTTTTAAAAATTGTATAGACCCAGGTAATCAGCACCCAAAACAAGGTATAAACATTCCCATCACTTTAGAACATTCCGGGCATTCCCTCGTCTTTCCCCAGTCCTTTCTGACTTCTGTCATCTTAGTTTTGTCTTTTCTTTTAGTTTATGGAATCATGTAGACTTATTGTGGTGATCATTTCGCAATGATCACTATACAAATACTGAATTGTTGTGCTGTACACCTGAAACAAATGTCAATTGTATGTCAATTATACCTCAGCAACAAAAAATAAACTAGAAATACTTTTTATAGATACTCAAGTAAACTATTTCCAGTGGAGGTTTTATTGACTTCCCTTCTCCAGTGTAGAAGGATCCAGTTTTGCTTTGATTTGTACATTCATTTCAATACTTCTGATTTAAAAACGTGACTGTAGGGGCACCTGGCTGGCTCAGTGGGTGGAGTGCGTGACTCTTGATCTCAGGGTTGTGAGTTTGAGCCCCACGTTAGGTGGAGAGATTACTTAAAAAATAAAATCTTGGGGCGCCTGGGTGGCTCAGTCGTTGAGCGTCTGCCTTCGGCCCAGGTCATGGTCCCGGGGTCCTGGGATCGAGCCCCGCATCGGGCTCCCTGCTCGGCGGGAGGCCTGCTTCTCCCTCTCCCACTCCCCCTGCTTGTGTTCCCTCTCTCGCTGTGTCTCTCTCTGTCAAATAAATAAAATCTTTTAAACAAACAAACAAATAAACAAATAGAATTTTAAGGGGCGCCAGTCAGTTAAGCCTCTGGCTCTTGATTTTGGCTTAGGTCTTGATCTCGGGGTCCTGGGATCAAGCCCCACATTGGGCTCTGTGCTCAGCTCAAAGTCTCTCTCTCTGCCCACCTCCTGCTCATGCGTGTGCACATGTGCGTGTTCTCTCTCTCTCTCTCTCTCTCTGTAAAATTAAATAAATCTTTTAAAAAGAAAAATGTGGCTTTGTTTGGATTGTTGTTTTAACTGGTTGCAACACCTTACTGGTTTCCTCTTTAATAGTGATTTGAATAAAATCTTTAACACATATTTATTTTAAAAAAGCAGAATCCGGCAGTCTTTATTTTATTGAGACTAGCTTCTTTTGCTTAATAGAACGCTCTAGAAGTTCACCCTTACCGTTAACATGAGCCCATAGCTTGTTCCCTTTTGCTGCTGAGCAGGAGGTCATTGTATGGATATGCCACAGGCTGTCCATTCCCCTGATGATGGAATTTTGGGTTGTTTCCAGTATTTGACTATTATAAGATTGCTTATAGGGGGTCCTTTTGTAGACATATATTTTCATTTCCCTTGGGTAAATACTTAGGAGTGGAATTGCCGGGCCATAGGGTAGACGTATATTTAATTTAGTAAGAATTGTCAAAGTGGCGCTACCATTTATGCAGCCTCCGGCTGTGGCTGAAAACTCTGGTTCTTCCATGCCCTCCCTCACTCTGAGTGCTGTCAGTCTTCCGGAGGACGATGAAATGTTTGTCATTATTGTTTTAGTTTGCAGTTCATTGATGACTAATAATATTGAGCACCTTTTTCACTCTTTATCTGTTTAGGGAATGGGCTAGTGAAGACTCACAAAGGCTTTTTTGTCCGTGTATTTGTTCCTGAGGGCTGCCGTTTAGTAGTAACAAAGTGCCACACACCGTGTGGCTTAAAATAACAGAAATTGTCCCACAGCCCTGGAGACTAGAGGTCTGAAATCAGGCCAGGCCAGGCTTACTTCCGAAACCTGTTAGAGACAATCCTTTCTTGATTCTTCTAGCTCCTGGCATTTGCCAGGAATCTTTGGAGTTCCTTGGTTTGTAGAAGTATCGCTCCCAATCTGCCTCTGTTGGCATGTGGCTGTCATTCCTTGTGCATCTCCACGTGGTCTGTCCCCTGTGCATGGTTTTTCCTTCCACAGCTTTAAAAAGAAACCTTTTCTCCCCTTTGTCTCAAGGCATCTCCTTGGATGACATGAACTTGTAAGTCTTGTCCTGCCTAGTTTGAAGGCTTACATCCTGGCTGGGGGTTTCTTTGCTTGCTCTGTTGACATTTAGTGTCGTGCCCTACCAAGTGGGTGACATGGGGCCACTTGGAAGCCCTAGTCAGTGCCCACATACCAGGTGGTAGAGGGACAAGAGGTTGAGAAACTCATCCCTGTGGAGCCCTTGTGTCCTGGCCTGTGGGTCTGTGCTGCTGGGTTAGTCACCAAGCCCTCGTCCCATCTTCACGAGACTTCCTTAGGGGCGCCTGAGCCCTCCCTTGCACATAAATATACATAAACTTTCGGGAGACCGTCAGAGCTGTTAGATGAATCACTAGCATCTACAGGGGAGAGACTTTATTTTCTTATAGTGACGTAAATAATTTAGTAGAACAAGATTAGAACAGTAACTTGTGTGAAGGTTTTGAAGACTGTATATTTCTTAAAAGCACAGATTTTTCTGAAGTTGGCATATTCTTTTTTAAAAATTAGTGTTTTAAAAAATAGATGATACACACACACAATACAACATTCAAAAGATACAAAAAGTAAACAGTAAAAAAATAGAGCTCCCACTTCTGTTTCTTAACTTAGTATCGGGTTCTCACAGATATTTATATAGATATTTATCCACATGGAAACAAGTGTGTACAGATGCACTCAAATGGTAACGTCCTGTAAATATTATCTTACCTCTTTAGTTTTTCCATTATATCTTTTTTTTTTTTAAGATTTTATTTATTTGACAGAGAGAGACACAGCAAGAGAGGGAACACAAGCAGGGGGAGTGGGAGAGGGAGAAGCAGGCTTCCCGCTGAGCAGGGAGCCCGATGCGGGGCTCGATCCCAGGACCCCAGGATCATGACCTGAGCTGAAGGCAGATACTTAACGACTGAGCCACCCAGGCACCCCTAGGTTTTCCATATCTTGAAAATGATTGTATTATTGCCTCTTTTTAACGATTACTTATCATTCTGGAGTATAGACTTGCCTTAATTTCATCAGATCTTATCGATGGACAGTTTAGGTCATTTCTAATCTTATGCTGCTTAAGTTTATAGCCAGTTTCAAATATTCCCAATTATTACTCAATAGGAAATGACAAAAGTGGGTTTCTGCTATTAGGAGTGTAAAGAAAACTCATGTGAATTTTACAAATAAAGTATATCACTTTGGCTAAACACTTAATGCTTATCTTCAGGCTATCACTTAGTAGGATAGGATCATATTTGGAAAGGTGCAATGAGGTATACTTTCTGGCATTACATTAGGAAATATGGGGTATAAAAAATAATAATAATAAATAAAAAATAAAAAAGGAAATTTGGGGTATAATGATAAATGCTGGTTTATCCCACATTGGATTTTGGACAAAAAAATGTTCAACTTATAATACTATTTTTTCTACAGTCTGCTAAATAATATTTTTATTTTCCACCTTGGTCTGTGATTTTTGTTTCAAATCCCTTGGGAACAAAGCAGGTCTGTCTGAACTCTTGTGTGAGCCAGGACAAGAACCTGACTGAAGGCTTTGCCCAGATTTTTCAGGCTATGCGGGTATATTAGTTTCCTCTTGCCATGTAAAAAATTACCACCAACTTAAGAGCTTGAAACAATTCACATTTAGTGTCTTGCAGTGTCCATGGGGCAGGAGTCTGGGTACAGGTTAGCTGGGTCCTGTCACCAGACTGAAAACAATGGATGAGCAGAAGTGGGTCTCATCTGAGTCTCAGGGTCCTCTTCCAAGTTCACGGGCTATTTCTTATTTTTGTTTGTTTGTTTGTTTGTTTTTTAAAGATTTTATTTATTTATTTGACAGAGAGAGAGACAGCAAGAGAGAGAACACAACCAGGGGGAGTGGCAGAGGGAGAAGCAGTCTCCCTGCAGAGCAGGGAGCCCAATGTGGGGCTCGATCCCAGGACCCTGAGATCATGACCTGAGCTGAAGGCAGACGCTTAACAACTGAGCCACGCTGGCGCCCCTTGTTTGTTTGTTTTAAAGATTCATTTATTTGAGAGAGTGGGTGGTGGGGTGGGGGCAGAGGGAGAGGGAGAGAGAGAATATTGAGCAGACCCTCCACTGAGGGAGGAGCCCAACGTGGGGCTCAGTTCCACAACCCTGAGATCATGACCTGAGCTGAAATTTGAGAGAGAGAGAGGAGAGCGAGAGAAAGAGAGCACAAACGCGGGAGGGGCAGAGGGAGAGGGAAAAGCAGACTCCCCACTGAGCAGGGAGCCCGACTTGGGGCTCGATCCCAGGATCTGGGATCATGACCTGAGCCGAAGGCAGACACTTAACCGACCAAGCCACCCAGGCGCCCCTGGGGGGCTTCCTTTTAAAGTGCTTGCCTGATGATTAGGTCAGGCCCACCCACCTAGGATAATCTCCCATTTGGTGAACTCAAAGTGATCTCCCATAATATTAATTGGTCCCACCTACACTCAAAGAGGGGATTATGCAAGGCATGTACACCAGGCAGCAGGAATCTTGGGGGTCATCTTAGATTTCTGCCTGTCACAGGGGGTGTTTGTGAATTATGAGTGCTGCAGTCATAGGGGAGGTGAGTTAGAATTGTTACACCTTTTTTCCTATACAAAGAGTTAGTAATTGGGCAATAATGAATCTTTACCTTTTTATGTGAGACAGTCCCTAAACCCCAGTGGATATGTGAGCAATTCTGCTCGTCCCCACCTTGATTGCGTCCATTTTATTCAAAACCACTGGCTTTTCAGAAGGGATCTCTCCTATTAGTATTCTGTTTCTCTCTTTCAACCCTAAAACATCATGTTTTTTCCTTACAAGCCAACTATCTGGGCTGCTAATGGTTTTCAACTCGGTTGTCCAGCAGCAGGAAGGAGTCCTCTCACTACAAAGCTGTACAGCAAGAAGAATCACAATGCTGGAAACTTATTTCCCTTCACCACCATCCTCATGTACCCTCTGGAATTCTTTAAACTCTTAACTCTACCTCTTTCATAGGTCTTAAGGATTCTAGCTTTGGGGGCTGGTGTGGGGAAAGCCCTTTCCATCAGTCTATACGAACCGCCTCTGAACTTGTGCTTGGGGCGCAAATCTGACCAGTGCTGCCAAAGGGAAACTGCGGAGCATAGTTAGGATGCCCTCAAGGAAGGATCACTGGGCAGTGAAGTTCAGTTGCAGATGAGAAACTGCAAGTGGAAAAAGCCTCCTGTCTCCAGCAAGAGAGAGAACAGACGTCTATAGACTAAAAGGTGAAGGTGGTTTCATAAGGGAAATATAACGCAGGATCCAGCCAGAGGAAAGTAATCAACCTTTAAAAGCAGTTGAAGAGGTTGCTTTTCTGAATGGAGAAAAAGTCTGCATGCTAGAACCATCATCGGGTCTCATGGCACCAAACTTCATCCGGATTTTTGCATTCAGAGGAGGAGGGGCAGCTTCTCTAGGATTAGAAGCTGGTACCCAGGGAGGGTGGTGACAAAGCGAGGTGCACTGGGATTTCCTTGAGTCTGGGTGCCTGGTGGAATGCATTGCGCTGCTCTGTGAGCACTCAGGAGAACAGGTAGACTGGCCTCTGCAAGCAGGACTCACTCCTTTGATTTCCAGCACGTTTTCCTGTTTCCATGGATGGCGTTTTCGTGCCCCAGTTTTCCAAGCTTTAATGTCTTAAGTTCTCACTTGCCTTGAAGTCTTTCCTATGGGGAGTGGGCTCGTTGTCCGAAGGACAGTCTGCCCTTCGTAGAATCCTACTTTTTCTGGTTTTTGTTTGTTTGTTTTTAGTAGGCTCCACGCCAGCATGGAGCCCAGTGCAGGGCTTGAACTCACGACCCTGAGATCAAGACCTGAGCTGAGATCAAGAGTTGGACACTTTACCGACTGAGCCACCCAGGTACCCCAAATCCCACTTTTTCTGATGGACTTTTTATTTTTTGGTTTTGTTTTTGTATGTATGTGTGTATATATGTATTTATATTAAGGTGTGATTGACATAAAAAAAAGCTGTGCATATTTATGTGCAGGTCTTAATGGGTCTGAAGATGGGACGCCTGGGTTGCTCAGTAGGTTAAGCGTCTGCCTTCGGCTCAGGTCATGATCCCAGGGTTCTGGGATTGAGCCCCACATTGGGCTCCTTGCTCAGTGGGGAGCCTGCTTCTCCCTCTGCCTGCCACTCCCCCTGCTTGTGCTCTCTTTCTCTCTCTGACAAATAAAATCTTAAAAAAAAAAAAAAAAAAAGAGTCAGATGCTCACCTGACTGAGCTACCCGGTACCCTGGGATTTCCTTTTTTAAGGAAAAAACATATACGTCTATACCACATTTTCTTTACGCATTTGTCTGTTGATGGACATTTAAGTGGTTTTGGTTTTTTGTTTTGTTTTGTTCTAAAGATTTTATTCCTTTATTTGACAGAGAGAGCACAAGCAGGGGGAGCAGCAGAGGGAGAGGGAGACGGAGAAGCAGGCTCTTCACCAAGCAGGGAGCCCAACACGGGGCTCGATCCCACAATCCTGAGATCATGACCTGAGCTGAAAGCAGGCACCCAACCAACTGAGCCACCCAGGCACTTGGTTTGGTTTTGTTTTTGTTTTTGTTTTTATGATTTATTAGATCTTTTCTTTGGTGAGGCTCATGTCTTAGATCTCCATCTAGGCTCCCCATGTTCCAGGAGTCAGGCACCCACTCTCTGCAGTCTCCATGTGTGGAACTCTTGGCCTTGAACATAGAAGGTGTCCGGGGCGGGGGGCGGGGGGGCGCCTGCGTGGCTCAGTCAGTTAAGCGTCTGCCTTAGGATCAGGTCGTGATCCTGGGGTCCTGGGATTGAGTCCTGCATCAGGCACCCTGCTCCGTGGGGAGCCTGCTTCTCCCTCCCATTCTGCTGCTTCCCCTGCTTCTGGTCTCTCTCTCTGTCAAATGAGTAAATAAAATCTCAAAAAAAAAAAGGTGTCCAGGAAACATAGTCTCCCTTCTCCATTCTCGTTGCCTCTGGGGCGGCAGGCGCCCCCACATTGGCGCCCTCACTCCAGCCCTCCCGCCTGCTGTCAGGGGCATGGTTCTGTATCACTGTGTCAGTGTTAGGGAAGCGGTGGAAATCTAATCCAGCCCCCACTGTGCTTTCCTCCACCCCAAATATATGCTTAGAACTTTCTACTGGTGTGCCTGGGTGGCTCAGTCAGTTAAGCATCTGCTTTCAGCTCAGGTCATGATCCCAGGGTCCTGGGAAACCAGCCCCACATCAGGCTCCCTGCTCAATGTGGAGTTTGCTTCTTCCTCTCCTTGCCCCTCTCCCCTGCTCATGCTCTCTCTCCCCTTCTCTCTCTCAAATAAATAAATAAAATCTTAAAAAAAAAAAAAAGAACCTTTCATTGCCCATAGGAGTGTTTTTCAAATTAGGGACACAGACCCCTGGAGGGTCTTTAAAATTGTACCAAGATGACTGTGAGTTCTATGAGGATATTTTGATTTTGTGTTTCAATTTTCATGATAATCTTCAAGACATTTTTAATATAAGCTTACACTAGATTATCGGGATCACTACTTTATAACTGATCCTGTTGTGCGATTTAAGTGCCTGAATCTCTATTTGGTTTGCTTTGGTGCCAGGAGAACATCCAGGGTGATAGGGGTTTAACTGTTCATGCAGCATTTTTCTCAGAGAGAGAGAAAGAGTGTGTGTGTCTGTGTGTATGTGTGTCTGTGTGATCTTTGAAAAGCACTGGGTCATGAGCTGAGGCCAGACTCCTACGCCCAGCTTACGGGGACCTCCATGCGTGGGCTCACCGTCACCTCCTGTCTCTGTCCCCGTGAATCCTGCTCTATGGCTTCCACCCAGACTCCCCCACTCGGAGTCTTTAGTGTACCCACTCAGTTCCTTTCTACCTTCCGGACTCAACCCGATGTTCCATCCTCTTGGAAGCCTTCTCAGACATCCCTGAGGTGACATCTCCTCCCTAGTTTCTGTTGTTCCAGGAATGCCTTTGGTGACAACATTTATCTCATTGATGCCATCAAGGGTCCGCCTGTCTGTCTCTGCAGCAGACTATGAGCCCCCAGGAGACAGGACTGAGCTCTCTGCCTTTCTGTGCCTGGAACCCAACAGGTGCATAATACGCACTGTCACATGATTTTGTCTATGCCCAGGAGCTTGTGGTCACACCAGATGCCTTTCAGCTCTGTTCCCAGGTTAGCCTTGGATCATGTGCCCTAAGGAGCTGGGAGGTTTGCTGTTGTCTAGCCTCCTGTCACGTATATAATAGATGCTCAACTAACATTCCGTGATTTCTCTGCTCAAGATGTATTGAGGGTAATTTTCTTCCCCTATGGGCAAATGGTTTCCAAAAGAAAAAAATAAATCAGATCTGTCAAATAAGATTCCAAAGAAGCATTGCTCGCGTGTCATTTTGCAGTTTTCCTTAAAATCTGCCTCACTTGACTATACATCAGAGTGTTTGCTGAAATACCATTGCATGAGCCGCTTACAGACAATTCTGGACACACTGAAGTTTTCCTTGAATTATTTTCCCAGTACAGACTACTCTCATGCTCACTTGGCATCTTACTCCTTTTGGTGATGACCCTGGTTATACTTAGTCTACGGTATTTTTCGTAGCCAACCACCAAATCCGCCAAGTTTGTCCTGCCAGCCAAGCTCTTTGGCCACCACGAGGAACCACCCCCGCGGCCCTTCGTGGTCGACTCACTATATGATGCTCCTGTTCCCTGGGGCCCTTGGGCAAATGAATTGGCTTGAACTTGAACCCTTCTTCTCTCTCTATCATGCTTGTTTGTGTATGATAAACTTTCTGAAGGTGTTTGAAAAGTAAATGTTTGAATTGCGCATCCTTATTTGTTCGACCTTTTGCACTCCCCAGCACTGTCAGACCAGAGAGGGGCTGCTGGCTGGCTTGCCGCTGGGGGAGACGTTGAAGGTACTCAGAATAGCACCGCAGCATCTTCTGCCTCTTGACTCTTTCCTGATATTCTGGCAGAAGCTGGCTGTTTAGGTAGAAATTAATGTAATTTATTGTTATTTTTTTTCCCCTAGTAGAACCCTGCCTTGTCTCTCCTGAGAGTCCCAGTGAAGGCACTGTAACCCCTGGGGATTCTCTTGTCTCGGATCTGTTACTTCAGCAGGGTAATAGTGACAACCGTTTTATAAAAATAACATTTTTTACTATTACAAGGGTAATATACACTCAAGGCAGGAAAGTTGGAAGATTCAGAAATATCACAAATAAAAAAGGCACCGTTTCAACACCCTGAGGTTGCTGCCGGCGCTTTTTCCCTACATTTCCTCCCACACATCTCCTCTGCACATTCATGGCCATATCTCACAAGCGTGCCTCACTGGTTCCTGCACTCCTCAGTGCAGCGTAAACGTCTCACTAGGCCAGTATTTATTCTTTGGCCATATGTAGATCGCATCGCTCATTTTACTTCACCAATCCCTTGTTTGGTTCTAATTTTCTTGTTGTTTTAGTTATCTTGTGATATGCATCTTTATTCATGCGTCTTAGCTGGCATTTCTTTTATCCTGTTCCAAGAATGAATTCTGAGAAATGGAGTTCTTGAATCAAAGGGGAATATACACTTTTTAACTCCAAAATAGGAATAGATTGACTTGGACTGCCTGGCTGCCTCAGTCAGTGGAGCGTGTGACTCTTGATCTTGGGTCCTGAGTTTGAGCCCCATGTTGGGTGTGGAGATTATTTAAAAATAAAACCTTAAAAAAACAAAAAAGAGTAGATTGACTTGACAAATGTCATTCATGTAGAATATGAAATATTAATCTACAATTGCATAGTCACTTACTAGTGGGGTGACTCTCTTTCAAATTCCTTTCTCCTTTGCTGTGGATGGCATGTTGTGAGGGGTGGGAAGCAGTCTCTAAGAACACAGACTTTGGGGAGTGCCTCGGTTAAGTCGGTTAAGCGACTCTTGACTCTTGGTTTTGGCTCAAGGTCATGATCCCAGGGTCGTGGGATTGAGCCCCGTGCTGGGCACCGCGTGGAGTCCCGCTTGAGATTCTCTCCCTCTCCCTCTGCCCCTCCCCCACTCATGAGCATGCACGCTCTCTCCCTCAAATAAATAAATAAATAAAATCTTTAAGATAAAAAACACATACTTTGGGGCCACATGGCCTAGGTCCTGATCCCTGTTCCACCGCTTACCAGTTATGTGACCTTGGCAAGTCACTTTAGTTCTTTGCCTCAGTTCCCTTATCTACAAAATGGGGACAAAGTACCCATGTCAAAGTTGTAGTAAAAATTGAAGTACTGTTTGTAAAGTGCTTAGAATAGCCCTGGCACATAGCAAGTGCCATATAGATATTTGCTCTTTCATTTATATCAAGTTTTTTACGTAACAAGTTGCTCTGCCTATCAGTGAATATAAATCCTGTTATTCTTTTTGGTGGCTATACAGTATTCCATTATAAGAATGTGCCTTTGTGTTTAACTGGTCTTGTGTTCTTGCTAGTTATTGCCTTTTTTTTTTCTTTCTAAGATTTTAAGTAATCTCTACATCCAGTGGTGGGGCTTGAACCCACAATCCAAGACCAAGAGTCTCATGCTCCACCGACTGAGCCAGCCAGGCAGCCCGCTGGTGATCTCCTTGTGATAAGTTCATAGAGCTGGGGTTGATGGGGGCTCACTTTTAAAGGCTTTTAGATATGCATATACATATTTCCAAATTATAGCTTCAGAAAGAGGAGCCAGCACGCCCACCTGGCAGTGAAGGCTCTGTTTACTGGGACCATGTCTAAAAGAATGTTGTGCTTTGCTGCACAGCTTCATCTTGTCGCCTGGGCATAAACAGAATTCGGAGAACAATGGAGACCATAGACTTTGTTGTTAAACTTGAAGGGCTGAGACCGGCACAGCTGTTGTGAAGAGCTGCCCCTTTAGAGGCCAAAATGCATGTCAACAGCCAAGGATTCCCAAACAGCCTTGTCACTGTCACCACCTTGGCCTCTCTCTTCTAGTCAAATTCAAAGAAGGAGTTGTTCTGTTTATTGCTTTTGCTTGTTTCTGTCCTAACTTTCCCTATGTTTCCACTGAAAATGTAATTCATGGAAAAATTTGCACCTGGTGAGAAACAGTGTAGAATGAAAAGTACATCTCCCTCCTCCCCTAGACCCTGGTCTTCTCCCAGAGGCAGCCGATGTTAACAGTTGTGTGTGTGTGTTCTTCTAGAGATATTCTACGGCTGTGCAAACATATAGCTGTGTCCTTTTACTGTTTTTCTAGGAATACAATGTCCTAAAGCACTGTTATGTGCTTTGCATTTTTCATATAACAGCCTAAAAGATTTTCATGTATGTCTCCACTTGGTATCTGAAGGATATTTGGCATTCATACCCTTTCAGCGTTGATTGGACAGGATGCTTCTCCTAATGTTTAGGGGACAGTTATTTTCTGACCAGCTGCCAAACCTCTCTAACAAAATCCTACAAAAGTTAATTGAAACAGGGGCACCTGGGTGGCTCAGTCAGTTGAGCATCTGACTGTTGATTTCGGCTCAGGGCGTGATCTCAGGGTCCTGGGATCGAGCCCCGTGTCAGGCTCTGCACTCGGCAGGGAGTCTGCTTGAGATTCTCTCTCCCTCTGCCCCTCCTGCTCATGCTCTCCCTCTCTCTCTAAAACAAAGAAATCTTAAAAAAAAAGAAAAAAAATTATCTTAATCCCTCTGCCTCCTGTCCATCACCGAATGCAGACCAAACCCGAAGCAGAACATGGCGGGACATGGCACTTCAATATCAATGGCTTGACTGACTAGCTGTGGGTTGCTGGAGGGAGGCAGTCCCCGTTCTGGACCCCAGTTTCCTCGTTGTTAAGATGCAGAATTAGGTTATAGGATCTTAGGCGAGCCTTACAACATCAATGCCTTGTCTCATTCCCCACTGTATCCCCCACTCCTAGAAGGCCCAGGAATGCAGAGGGCTGATGAATTCGCACTCCCTTCCAGGCCCAACACCCCACCCTTCTCGCTGTCATCTCCAACATATGCAAGAGTCCTTCAGCAAGAACACCTGGGCTCCTCCAGGATAGCAGTCCCTAACCTCACGGAGTTCATGGTCACTCACAGACCCAGGAAAGGAGACCTTCTCAGAGTCGGTTCTATTCCTCCACAGCAGCAAGCTGGCTAGTTTATATATCTTCATTGTTTGCTTATTTGTTAAGTGGCCCATTTTAATGCCAGGGGCGGTGTCTCAGGCTGGTCATTCTCACCCTGCATCTGTCGGACCTCACTATCCAACTCCTGAGAGACAATGACAGCTACAAGTTATATGTATAAATTGTGCGTAGTGTTTAGGTGTATCGTTTCATTTAATCCCCACACGTACTTTCTGAAGTGAGCACATGTTATCATCTCAGAGAGGCTAGGTCACTTGGGCAAGGTCACACAGCTACATAGAACTGCAAACCCACTGTGTCCCTCCTGTACCATGAGCTGGGGGGTTTTGTGAGGGGGTGGGTTCACTTCCCACTTTGGCTTTAACTATAAATTATCCTGCCTGACCAGGGGCCAGTCCCTTCTCTGGTCTGCAGTTTTCCCATTTCAACAGTGAGAAAAGATATCCTCTCGAAGACTTGCAGAGCTCTGCATGTTAAGAATTCTGGGCTGTTTGAGGTATTTTGATGTCAGGAGACACATACATGGCATATTGAAAAGGTTTTAACTGAAGGGCGGCTAATGAGGGGACTGGTTACCGAGATGTGGGGACCCGGTAAAGCATAGTGAGGGCTCGGGGACCAGCAACACACAAAGCCATTACCGCCACACGGTCTGGAGGCTCCAGGAGAGGCGGTGAAGTTAATGGAGCTCAGCCAAAGCTGGAGCAGTGGGAGAGAAATGGCTGGGAGCTGTGGCCTTCAGGAGAGAGGGGCAGCCACTGCCAGAACCCAGAAGTGGCCCCTGGCCATCCCCCCCTCAGCCTCACGTGTCTGCTCCACCCTGCACACCCAGGAGTGGCAACTGGGCAGTTGAACATCGTAGGAGGGGTGCCATGTGTTCACTCCCAGGGCACAGAGCAGGCTGGTGTGTGGAGGAGGCAAGCAGAGAATAGCCAGCTCGGGGACTGTGCTGGACTTGCAGCCCATCCTTTGAGGGAGGAGTGCAGTTACAATGGACAGGCACCTGCTGAATGGGGCAAAAGCAGTAAGAACCCTCCTGCTGCCTGCCACAGGACTGAGGGAGCAGCACGTACCCCCACGGCCCAGGCTTTTCTTTTCAAAACAGGCTGCGAAGTGAGCAGGCTCAGTCCTCCTCTGATTCATGTGGGTAGTTCTGATGTTTCTGAATCACAGTCAACGTTTCCCAGGATCCTTTCCTTCATGATGCATTTAGCTGAATGACTACTGCATCTAGAATTTCCCTAGAAATAAATGTCCTTGCTCATTGAGAATTCGTCTTAGGCTCTTGATTCTAGAGAGAAAGGGATTCTGGGCCACTCCAAACCCTGAGTAAGGGGTTAGTAGAGGAAGAGAAATAACCATTAATGGGGGCGGGGGACGACAATTTGTGACTGTTAGCCCAGAGTGACTTGCCGAATGGTTTCTGGGAGCTGTCACCTTCTGGTGCAGACCCTGCTTGCCGGCCTTCGTGTCTCTCACGGTACTGTGACCCAGGCATTGCTTCAGGGTCCAGGGCTGCCGGGTCCCTTCACACCCGGCCCCACGTGTCCGCTCCACAGTGCATTCCCCGCATGCTGGGCAGTTGGCGGCTGAGGGTTTGGCCCAGGCCTCTTTCGGCAAGCATTCCAGCATGGTTGTTTCCAAACATGCAGAGGGCACGCTGGGAGCACAGTGCAGCATCTCTCCCTACTTGGGAAGGGAGGATCAATTGTCAGACTGTCTGGAAAACAATCTGTCAGTACATATTAGGAGCTTTATTTATTTATTTTTAAAGATTTTATTTATTTATTTGACAGAGAGCACAAGCAGGGGGAACAGCAGAAGGAGAGGGAGAAGCAGGCTCCCCACTGAGCAGGGAGCTCGAGGCAGGGCTCCATCCCAGGACCCTTAACCGACTGAGCCACCCAGGCACCCCCATATTAGGAGCTTTAAAAACACAACACTTTGGGGCGCCTGGGTGGCTCAGTTGGTTAAGCGACTGCCTTTGGCTCAGGTCATGATCCTGGAGTCCCGGGATCGAGTCCCGCATTGGGCTCCCTGCTCAGCGGGGAGTCTGCTTCTCCCTCTGCCCCTCCCCCCTCTCATGTGCTCTCTCTCTCTCTCATTCTCTCTCTCAAATAAATAAATAAAATCTTTAAAAAACAAAACAAACAAACAAACAAAAAACACAACGCTTTGATCCACAATTTCCACTTTTGGATCCATCTCTTAAGGAAATGAAGGATTGGCACCGTGGACAAAAATGTGTCTGACAAATCTCCAATAGGACTTAAGGTCAGGAACCCAACTCAAACTGACCGAATGGGAATTTACTAGCTCATGTGATTTAAAAAAAAAAAAAGGAAGAAAAGAAAAAAAAGGAGTGCCAGCATTAGGCACAGCTGGATCCAGGGTCTCACGTGCTGCTCTTTGCTCTTTTGGTGGCAAGATGCACACCAGCAGCACCCGACTTTCACTTTAACCTACCACGAACAGCAGTGAATGAGCAGACCTCTCTGGGCAAGAATGAACAGCGGTCCAGATTTGAGTCTCAGACTCTGGGCCACCTGCTTATCCTGGACCCAAGCACTGTGGCCAGGGGGATGGACGAAGCTGATTGGTCAGCCCTCAGTCACATGTCCTCTCCTGGGAGCTGGGTGGGGAATAAGGCCATCCGCATCTGCCCCGCACTAGGAGGGGGAGAGGCTTCAGGGGATTTTGGTGGGTTTTTTTTTTTTTTTTTTGCCAAAAGAAGGATGGATGTTGGGCAGGTAGAGTGCAAAGCCCATGACTTGCTTACAGCCTCACATGAAAAAGTGAGACACCAAACAAAGACCAGGTCTGGAAGAATGGCTTGAATTGTGGCTTATTCATAAGATGGAATATTAGGCAGCCATTAAAACATGTTAGAATTAAATTTATGGAGACAATTTAATGATAGTATTTATGCTAGAATGCTTTGGAAAAATAGGTTACAACATACATATGCAGTATGCTTTCAACTGTGCAAAATATTTATGCTTTGAAAGATGCTGAAAGAAAATAGAAATGTTCATAGTAATTATTTCATGGCGATATGGGTGAATTTCATTCTGTAATTTTTTCCCTTTCTTCCTTTCTTCCTTTCTCCCTCCCCTCCCTCCCTCCCTCCCTCCCTTCCTTCTTTCCTTCCTTCTTTCCTTCTTTCCATTCATTTTAAAGTGTCCATTACTGGGGCGCCTGGGTGGCTCAGTCGTTAAGCGTCTGCCTTCGGCTCAGGTCGTGATCCCAGAATCCTGGGATCGAGCCCCGCATCGGGCTCCCTGTTTAGCGGGGAGCTTGCTTCTCCCTCTCCCACCCTCTCTGCTTGTGTTCTCTCTCTCGCGGTGTCTCTCTCTGTCAAATAAATAAAATCTTTAAAAAATAAAAAAATAAAAAATCAAGTGTCCATTATTTGTATACCTAAGAAGCAAACATTAACTTTTAAAAATCTGAACTGCAAGATGACTTCCGCTTGACCAGCATGTGAGTGTGCTGCGGCCAGGTGGGGATGACAATGGGGGGGGAAGTGGAGACGGGTGGGGGTGGCAAGGAGGGAAGAGGAGGGAGGCAGCTCTGCCAAGTCCACCGTGTTAAACCTTGAAGAAAGCTGCAAGCAGGTTTTGGCCCAGTCGGAAGCGACCTGTGGGAGGTGTGGTTGGAGTTGGGGGTAACTCTTAGTTCCCTTAGCAGGCAGACCGAGGCTCAACTCTTAAGACCTTGTCCATTCATTTGTTCATTCATCCAGTCGCTCCTTCATTGAGCAGATGAGTGCCGGTATGTGCCGGGAGCTACGGCAGGTAACAAAGCAAGTCCTTGTCGCCCGGATGCTCACAGTCCTGCCTGAGGACATGTGTGCACACAGACGGCTTACCGCTGCCTCACCATGTATTGCGGGCCTGGCTGATACGTAGTCATTGGCAGAAGAGCTTTTGAGAGGAAGCCAACACATGGTGAGGACCCAGCAGCTCCTGTGGAGGGCGGGACAGTGGGGTCTCTGCGCGTGAGCACAGCAGGGCTGGGATCACGCTTGGCAGGAGAGGGGGTGCTGGGCAATGCGCCCGGGTGCTGGCTCCCTGGCTCTGAGGGAGTGGCTGTGGCTACCAGGCCCTAGATGGAAAATGAGCGCCTAGGGGGTGGCCAGACAGTGTGGGGTGGGATGTGGGGGAGCCCGAGCAAAGCTGAAGAGAGCACAGCGACCAAAGGAGGCGGCTGGCTCCAGCTCAGAGCAGACAAGGCAGAGAGTAGCCCAGGAGTTAGAGCAGATGGGCCTCATGCTCAGGGGCCAGTTTTCCTAATGAAAGCAGCTCGCAGCCCTGAGATTGGAGACCTGGCAAGCTCCACCCTCCTCATCTGGAAAAGAGGAGGTACTCCTTAGGGAGGACCATGGGACGTGCCTGGGGAGAGGCAGGTGGACAGTACATGCACAGTTCTCAGGACGAGGGCGGGAAGCACACCTGTGACCAGTTCCCAGCTGTTCTTGGCCTTAGTCATACCAGAAGGTAGGTCAGTGTGGCTGATTTTTTGTTTGTTTGTTTTTGAAGATTCTATTTATTTATTTGAGAGAGGCGGAGAGTGAGAGCATGTGAGCAGGAGGAGGCCAGAGGGAGAGGGACAAGTAGACTCCACGCTGAGCACAGAGCCCATCTCAGGGCTCGATCCCACGACCCTGAGATCAGGACCTGAGTTGAAATCAAGAGTCGGACGCTCAACCAACTGAACCACCCAGGTGCCCCAGCGTGGCAGATTTTATTTTCTAAAGAGAGCCATGACAGTCTCCCATCCCATGTGTGCTCTTGTAATAGGACCTTGCCACTCTGCTTGCCTTTGGGTGGTAAGTCATGAAGCTTCTGCCAGCTCCCCTCTGGTCCCTCTTCCTCCCTCCCTCCCTGTCTGGGGATGCTCACTCTCAAAACTGGCCCACCAAAGTTCGAGGAAGCCCAGGGCCTATGAAGAGGCCCCAAGTAGAGGTGTGGCCGGATAGCCCCTGCCGAAGTCCAGCTAACCTAAGATGTCAAGCACGAGGAAGCCCTAGAGATGGCTCCAGCCCACTGCCATCTGACCCGAGTGACAGCTGCCTGGCTGAGCCCAGTCGAGTGCAGGACTAGATAACACAAATGCTTGCTATTGTTTTTTTAATATACTTTTTTTTTAAGATTTTTTATTTATTTGACAGAGAGAGACACAGCGAGAGAGGGAGCACAAGCAGGGGGAGTGGGAGAGGGAGAAGCAGGCTTCCCGCCGAACAGGGAGCCTGATGCAGGGCTCGATCCCAGGACTCTGGGATCATGACCTGAGCCGAAGGCAGACGCTTAACGACTGAGCCACCCAGGCGCCCCTTAATAGACTTTATTTTTAAGAGACGTGTTAGGTTGATAGCAAAATTGAGCAGAAGGTACATTTCCCATATACCCCCTGTGAAAGGTGCATGATAAAGTAAAACATACCCTAATTTCATACGCTTAATGTGTCTTGTGAGAAAACATGCATCTTAGATCATTCTTTTTCCTAGAAGCCAGTGTACCCTGAACTGCTTCTTAGAGTAGAAGACGCATCTATGTTGGTGCTTGTGGTCTCAGGTTGCCAATGGTGGGTACGGGGAGCTAAGACCTGGGCTGTCTGCGGAGCTGTGGGTGTCATGGCTGCCTCAGATCTGTGCGAGGCAAAAGCCTGGTGTTCTAGGACTGGAGATTGAGCAGTGGCAGCTCCTCTGCATCTGGGGTCTTTTCCAAGCAGCCGGTGTATACAGGCGACTTGGGTGGCTTCAGTCCACCGGGTCACCAAACTGGTGCTGGTAACTTTTCTCTGTGTGTCATAAAATAGCAGCTTTCGGGCATGAAAGCGAGACAGAGAAAAAAATAAGCCCCGAGATAACAAAAACCGTCACCTTTGCAGTAAACATCTGTTGCTTTCACCTGGGGAATTCGCCTTGATAACCCTTTGGAGAACCACCCCTCCCCAACTCCCAGCCCAAGGGAATGGCTTCCCAAGCCTCGGGCGCCGCAGGTGGGGGTCATGTGACCTGGGCCTGGCCAATGAGCATATCCCACTGGCCTGGCCTCTATGATTGGCTAAGGGCGGACCTGGGACTCCAGCTGGCCCAATGAGAGTCCTCCCCAGGACTTCCGTTAGAACTCTGCGAACCAGCCGCGCGAGGCCTTTCCGGCGGGGGTGCCAAGTGTAGGCTGTTGTCCTGGAGCTGGGATCGGGAAGTAGCACCTGAGGGAGGGCGTGGGATGCTTGAAAATGAGCCACCACTGAGAGCCCAGGCAAGAGGTGGCAGAGAACGTGGGGTCTGCCATGACTGTCTGAGGCCTTGGGTGGTACCTGGAAGGCAGCCATGCCCTGGCATCTTCAGTTCCACGAGCCCATAAATCCCTTTATACTTAATCCAGTTTGAGTGAGTGGTGTCACCTAAAAGTGAAAGAGGCCAAACTGGCATCCTCTTAAGAACTGCAGAGGGCTGTCTGCTCAGACCTGGTTCTGGAAAGACAAACTCCAGACCCTCAGGAAAGAAGCCTTTCTCTCTCTTTCCTAAAACCTGAACCTTTCCCATTACTCTCCTAAGTCCCCACACTCATCCCTGGGGCTGGCCTTAAAGCCGTCAGAGCCCCATTACCCGCCTGTAGCCCGGCCTTGTGGTATCGCAGAGCAGTGCCTCCCGCGCCCCCGGCTGCTTGGGCGTCCGTCTGTCTCCTTCAGGAGAACGGGGTTCCGGGGGGAGCTGGAGCCCAGTCGCCCTCCCCCACAGGCTCTGGTACCCTGCGTGCCATTTGCCAGCTCCTCGGTGACCTGAATGGAAAAAGGAAAGCCTCCCATCGGGAGACAGGATCACCTGGAAATCTGGACAAGGGAAGGTTTGGGACAAGGAGGGAGCATCGGACTTGGAGTCCAGCAATAAAGGAAGGCACTGTGGCCCTGCAACGATCCAGTGATTTGCTTGGGCCTCTCTGAGCTCCAGCGGCCTCACCCATGGCAAGAAGATCACAAGCCTGGCCCTCGGTGTGCCAGGGAAAGCACTGGTGGGGTAGCATGTGGAGTTAACGCAGGCCCTGCTCACTGGACAATCACCTTGGGCCACACACTTTATGTGTGCGGTTTCATCTAATCCGCTCTGCCACTGGATCGACAAGTCTGCTTTATTAGCCCCATTTACAGATGAAGAAACTGAGGCACAGTGCAGTTAAGTCACTGGCCGAATGCCACACAGCAAGAAGATTGCTCTTCAGCCCAGATGTGTTGACCCCAGAGCTCTGGTCCCTCTGAGGGTGCAGAGGCAACGCGGATCCTGCCCCAGGCTCCAGACCTCACTGAGACGCAAGCCCTCCAGTTGGTATTTGGTCCCGCACAGTGTGCAACCATATGTTTTGTGGCTTCCATATGTTACAGAATGAGAAAGCATCGAAACAAATCTCTACCGTTGCAGTCTGCTTAATAGGAATAGATTTAACCAACGAATGCTCCTAACACACACGACTGTGCAATCGAACTGTGCCAGGGTAATTAGCATTTTTCTTCTTAAAAATTAATTTATAGGTCACTGAAGGCAGCCTAGCTTGGTAATGGGACACAAGTTTCAAGATGGAGAATGTCGCTCCTCTCCATCCTGTTCCTGTGGCCCATGCATAACAGCATCTGGAGGGAAGGTCATACTTTTGAGACCCTTGTCATGGGCTCAAGCCCCTGCCCCCTCAGCCAGAGCTTGGGAGGGGCACCCAGGAGGCAATGCCAAGGCGGGTTCAGCCCAGCACCTTCACCCCATCACCTGTGCTGGATGGAGTGCCTGCCAGCTGGCGGCTTCCTGAAAATTCCCAGCCACCAGAAGGGGGCAGACTGTGACTTCTGAAGCCCGGGACACAATGGGTGTATGAGGATGCTGGCGGGAGGGGACGGAGGTGCCAGGCTGCCTCCAAGACCATGACCATCTCAGGACAAGCTGGGAACCCATGGGCTGGGCCTGACTCCCCCAAAACTTCAGGTGTGGTCTGGTTCAGAGGGGCCCAGCCAACCCCATGTTTGTGTCAGGTCATCCAGCCTGGGCAGCCGGGACAGGCTTGGAGGTTGGCAGGCTGGCTGTGAGTGGGGGTGTGTGTGGGGGGGTTGGTCCCGAAGCTGAAGCACAGGGGCACTATCTTTACCTGGGTTATGTATTTACCTGAGGTGGCTGGAGGAGCTGCTGGAGATTTTGGGTGGGTTTAAGTTGCCCCAAGCCACTCCTAAGCCTAGCCACAGCTCAGGGAAACCTTTCAGACCTGAGAAACCTCCAGAGCCACCACACTGCCCTGTGTGGAGGGCACAGATGCAAAGCTCTGAGACGTCCTCCTGCATCACTGTTCCAGGCAGGCAGTGCTGGGAGACTCGGTGCCTCCCTCCCGCTCCGTAACAGTCGGCCCCCTGCTCCAGAGCCACCACCACCAGTGCTGGTGGGCAGCAGGATGCTGAGGGCCGGGTGGGAGGGGTGGGGTGCTGGGTGTTCTGTGTGGCCTTTCAGCAGTAGGTTCTCCTTGGGCCCAGCAGCCAGCGTCCCAGACCCCGGGCCCTGCGTATGTTGAGCCTTTTGTGGATTCCCTGACCCCAGCAGCCCAGGCTCTCAGATGGGCTGAAACAAAGAGAATTTTAAAGTGACACAAGTGGGACATGCAGCCACGAGAGGGTGTCTGCCCAGATTAACATGAGCTCCAGCTTGGGCCTTTGAAGGGCCTTTGATTTCCCAGGGTGATGATGGATTTTCACAACAGAATTAGGGAAAGCCTCCCCAACCCAGACTCATGCGCTGGGACAGGCCTCACTGTGTCACCTGGGGCTCCAGGGACCCCTGGTATTTCTTACATTCCCCCAGGTCGTGGCACAAATGTTGGAGTCCCTGCATAGGGTCAGTCTCCTGACACCCTGCGGGCCTCCTCCAGCCTGCCCTCCACCTGCAGTGACAGGGCCTCTTCCCAATCCCCAGGCTAGCCCCCAGCCGTCTCAGGACAGAGTCCAGGCCTTTCCCTGCCTCTGGGAGGCTCCGCCCACCTTCCTCACCTGTGGTCACTGGCTTCCCCCTCTTCCCTCCCCTTCGCTGCCAGCCACCCGGACTGCTTCCGGGTCTCCTGAACCCTTGCCTTGTCTTTGGACCATCATGCATTGCTCTGCCTCTGCCTGACCCTCCTCTACTCTGTGCAGCCAATGCCTCTTCACCCTTTGTGTCAGCTTCAGTGTGACTCCTGTGAGGCCTTCCCTGGCCACCAGGGCCCTCAGTCCCGTCTCCCAGCTCTATTCTAAATCTCATGGCTATTGGTGTCATCACTGGTCACGGGCAACTCTGAGTCCTGCGACCCAGCTCAGTGTCAAATGCATAGTAGGTGCTCAACAAATGTTATCTGAAGGAATAGGGGCAGGAAGGCATGAGGGGCCTAGATGAGCCCTGAGGCCTCTGTCTGCTCCCTCAAGGAGAGGTTTGCTGAGTGGGAAGCTTGGCCCTAAACCCAAGGGTGCACAGGCAGGCATCTGGGCTGTGCCTGAGGTCACACTAGAGGCTTGCTTGTCCCTCCCGTGGAAATTCACCTTGCTCATTTGCCACGGATCTGTGGCCTCCTGCAGGAACCGAACTGATCTGGCTGCCTGCAAATTCCTGGTCAGGGAGCCCCCCTGGTCATGGCCCGGAGCCAGTCTGAGAGAGGTGGGGTTTGCTTCTCAGACCTCACCATCCCACCCTCCTCAAGCCCGGCCCCCATTCCCCTGAACTCCACCTCTGGCCCTTTGCTGGAGGGAAAGGTGTTCCTTCCGGGTCCCTCAGTGAGGCCTCTGCACTCGGCATGCAGCAATGGCCCATTACTCAGGCACCACTCAGGCTGCTCCTTTGAACCGTACACAGGGCTCGGACTTGGGGGGTACCAAGAGGAGGGATACTCATAGCCCTGCTCCCCAGATCCCAAGCTTATCCCAAGAGTTCTTAGGCTTTCTGCTCAGAAAAACTTCTAAAGAAATAAGTTTTAGTGGCTCAGGGCAAGGGAGCAGATGACTCAAAACAACTCTAAGCCAGCAAGAATGACATGTCACCAGCAGAAGTGGGTGGGGAGCCCACTGGGAGCCTGGCCTTTTGCTGTCGGTTCAGGGCCTCCTTTGGTGGCAGGACGGAGTCAGGGCACCCTGGAACGGCTGCCAGAGCTGTCGGGGGGCAGTGGCAGGATGCACAGCCAAACAGCACCCCGGGCGATCAGAGGCCCTGTCCTGGCTCCCAGCAGCTCCTCTGTGACCCTGGACAAACTGCTGGATCAACCTTGCGGATCAAATGGCCACAGGGGGCAGGCGGTGGCACAAGAGTCCCTTGGCTAGCACAGACAGAGCCCCAGCTGAGCCCCGCCTGCAGGGTTGGTTACTTCAGCCTCCTGGTACCCGGCAGAAAAACAGGAGTGGCCAGAGTTGTCAGAGCTGATGATTATTTTCAGGAGAATTTTTAAAAACCTGAGTTGTTATATGAGATTTCCCATGTTAAGCGTTGGCTCAATTAAAACAACACACCAGGAAGGAAAGAAAATGTTTCCGTGGGCCATATTTGACGCGGCAGCCTCTGAAGTAAGCCCTGCGAGGGTCCACTTGTAAAAGGCAGGCGCTCTTTCCCGGCTGGGGGGCCGCCCGCAGCCCCTCCCAGGGAATCAGCTCTGCCCCCTGGGGAACACGCCCCGGGCCACTGCTGATTGGACCAGGGGCGGGCTCGTGACGCAGGGCAGCCAGTCACAGACTAGCAACAGCGGACGCTGTGACCGGGTGGGGGGGCCACTACCGCCTCGGCCACGCTGTCTCCCCTCTTGTACTCCAGGTCCTCCTGAGCCTGGCCCCTGCTGTCCTTCAGATCTGACGGTGCCTCCTCGCTGGAACCTTCTGTGATCAACCTGTTGAAACTGCCCACCACCCGAAATGCAAAGGAAAACCGCAGGAAGGTATCAGAATGGCTGAAATCAAAACACAAGGACTAACAAGTGTTGGTGAGGAGGTGGAGAAAGGGGAACTCTCCTGCACTGTTGGTGGGAATGCGAGCTGGTGCAGCCACCGTGGAAAACATACGGAGGTTCCTCAAAAAATTAAAATTCAATGATCATACGACCCAGTACTTGCACTACTGGGGGTTTACGCAAAGAAAATGAAAACACTAACTGGAAAAGATAACATGTACCCTGATGTTTATTGCAGCATTATTTACAATAGCCAAGATATAGAAGCGACCCACATGTCCACTGATAGACAAATGGATAAAGGAGATGTGATACATACATGTACACACACACGCAACAGAGTATTACTCTACTCACCTATGAAAAAAAAATGAAATCTTGCCGTTTGTGACCTGGATGGACCTCGACGGTTTTAAGCTAAGTGAAATAAGTTAGACGGAGAAAGACAAATACCATATGATTTCACTCACACGTGGAATTTAAGAAACAGAACAAATGAGGAAAAAAGGAGACAAAAAAATAGACTCTTTAAAAAAAAGATTTTATTTATTCGACAGAGAGAGAGCACAAGTAGGCAGAACTGCAGGCAGAGGGAGAGGGAGAAGCAGGCTCCCCGCTGAGCAGGGAGCCCAATGCTGGGCTCGATCCCAGGACCCCAGGATCATGACCTGAGCCAAAGGCAGACGCTTAACCCACGCTTAACTGACAGAGACACCCAGGTGCCCCCAAAAGAGACTCTTAAACACAGAGAACAAACTGGTGGGAGAGGGGCGGTGGGTACGGGGAGGGCGGGAATTGGTGAAGGCCATTAAGAGGACACTTACCACGATAAGCACCGGGTGATGTATAGAATTGTTGAATCACTATACTGTACACCTGAAACTAACATAACACTGTCTCTTAATTATACTTCAAGTAAAACAATAAAATTCAACTTTGATATAAAAAAATAAAAAATAAATTAAAAAAGTAAAGTGCCAATGGAATATTATGCAGCCATCAAAAGGAATGAGATCTTGCCATTTGCAACGACATGGATGGAACTGGAGGGTGTTATGCTGAGTGAAATAAGTCAATCAGAGAAAGACATGTATCATATGACCCTACTTATATGAGGAATTCTTAATCTCAGGAAACAAACTGAGGGTTGCTGGAGTGGTGGGGGGTGGGAGGGATGGGGTGGCTGGGTGATAGACATTGGGGAGGGTATGTGCTATGGTGAGCGCTGTGAATTGTGCAAGACTGTTGAATCACAGACCTGTACCTCTGAAACAAATAACGCAATATATGTTAAGAAAAAAAAAAGAAGATAGCAGGAGGGGAAGAATGAAGGGGGGGAAATGGGAGGGGGAGATGAACTATTAGAGATGATGGACTCTGAACAACAAACTGAGGGTTCTAGAGGGCAGGGGAGTGGGGGGATGGGTTAAGCTGGTGATGGGTATTAAAGAGGGCACATTCTGCATGGAGCACTGGGTGTTATGCACAAACAATGAATCATGGAACACTACATCAAAAACTAATGATGTAATGTATGGTGATTAACATAACAATACAAAATTAGAAAAAGGGCGCCTGGGTGGCTCGGTTAAGCGACCGCCTTCGGCTCAGGTCATGATCCTGGAGTCCTGGGATCGAGTCCCACGTTGGGCTCCCTGCTCAGCGGGGAGTCTGCTTCTCCCTCTGACCCTCTTCCCTCTCATGCTCTCTCTCTCTCAAATAAATAAATAAAATCTTTAAAAAAATTAGAAAAAAAATAAAGAGGGCACGTACTGCATGGAGCACTGGGTGTTATGCACAAACAATGAATCATGGAACACTACATCCAAAACTAATGATGTCATGTATGGTGATTAACATAACAATAAGAAAAAAAAAGTAAAGTGCCTGCCGCTCCAGGGGGGATTTTTTTTTCTTTTACACTTTGTTCTCTGATGTAACCACAGCACCCAGAATGGGGCCTGACTCGTCACAGACCTTCACCCGATATTTGTTGAAGGAACCAGGGAGTTCCCACGAAAGTCTGTCTTCCTTTCTTCCTTGTCACTCCGGGATGTCCCTCCCAACCTCCTCCCCCATCGTGGCTTGTGCTAGCTTCAGGGAGACTCACTCTAGAAATCAAAAGAAGTTATTCAAGCCTTACTGGCTGTTATACAGAATAGAGGGAGTGACAGGCTGACAGTGCCAAGCGCAGACCCCAGTTCTTAGTAGCTGCTCAATACACATTCGGATTTGGTTTTTTTTTTTTTTTTTTTTCGAGCTTTAAGCTGCCTATCTTGTGCGAGTGTTGCAATAAGAACTTTTCAGCAGCCTCTGCAAGCAGATGGGAGCCCTGTTTGTCACTGGAAAACCCTCTGGGCAGTTCCCCGGCCCCATGCTCACACCAGGTTCAAAGCCTTCCCGGAACCCCATGTCTGGGCCAGTTCCAGGCCTGCTCCCAGCATCCAGACATGGATGATGAGCATCATGCTGGAGTCTATGGCTGATAAAGAGATCATTGAGCAGCCGGTTCATATTGTGTGTCATCCAAAAAGAAAATCAATTTTAAACATCAGATAAAATGTGACAGGCGTTTTAAGAATGTATTTTATAAGCAATGCACTGTGATGGGAACAGGGTTGGCGGGCAAGTGGAGGCCTGGCCACTGAGCTGGGTCAGTATGGTCTGATGTGGATCCTCTTAGGGGCTCAGCAGTCCCTGGCTCAGCATCCCAGCCCCCTCAGTGCCCAGCCTGGAGGGCGCCTGCAAGCCAGACTGCTGGCAGCTGGGGAAGCTGGCCAGAGAGGGTCTCACGCCGGAGGTAGCCGCCACGCTGACGCTGGAAACCTTTCCCAAAGGAGAGCGAGGAGGCTGGTGCTGCTCCAGGCCCGACTGGAGTCTTCCTGGGGACCATGGGCCAGTCACTTTGTCTTGGGGACTCAGCCTTCTTTTCTTTCAAGTAGGGATAACCATGCCTACCCACAGGGAAGGTCTGACAAGATCAAGAGAAGAGTGATTGGGGCGCCTGGGTGGCTCGGATGGTTAAGCGTCTGCCTTCAGCTCAGGTCACAATCTCTGGGTCTTGGGATCAAGCCCCACGTGGGGCTGCCAGCTCAGTAAGGAGTCTGCTTCTGTCTCTCTGTCTCTCCCTCTGCCGCTCCCCCTACTTGTGCTCTCTCTGTCTCTCCCTCTCTCAAATGAATGAATAAAATCTTTTAAAAAAGAGAGAGAGGAGTGGTTAAAACACTTTGAAAATGAGTCTATTTATCTTAAACAGGGAAAATCCCCCCATGACAACATTTTCAAATAATGCTTTTTCAAAAAACAGGCTCTCAGCTACAGAGTAGGTTTCCTTCCTGCCCTTGGACCCCTGCCCCTCCCTTGCTCCCCCAAGAGGCAGCCACTTAGCAGCGTCTTGTGTGTATCCTTCCAGAGCGGCTCCTGGCCCGCACACTCATGTGCACACACACTGTTCTGGACTTGTTTTTTCGCCTCATTAGGCCTACCCCTTGGCGCTCTTCCATGTCCATTCTAGAGCGGAGCTTCTTCCTTTTCCGTCCTACCCCCAAACACGTGGGCTTCGTCGCCATCCCACAAAACCACACCAAAACGGAGGGTTGCGCCACAGCCAGGGCTGATGGGAGGGGCAAAAGGAGAAGGGAGGGGCCAGGGGCGGGGCTAGCAGGAGGGGCGGGGCTAAGGGAAGGGGGCGGTGCGTGCAGGGAAGGAAGGGGCGAGGCGGATAGGAGAGGAAGAAACAGAAGGGGTTCTGTGTGTCCATCTTGGTAGAACCTTCAGAGTTGGGATGAGAGGAAAGGGAGACTTAGGCTATCCTGTGAATAACAATAACAATAACATATTATTTATTAACAAAAAAATCCATTGTGCAGATGGTCTGTGTTCTGCTAGCCAGTCCCCTACCAGCAGACACCCAAGTGCCCACACGGTGCTGTAGCCAATAGCCTGGTTCCCGTGTGCACTTGCTCACAGAGTGGAAAGCACCCCACAAGCTCATGTGTTATGTCAGGGACCTGCAGTAACGACGCTCTCAGCCTGAAAAGGCACGCTCTGTGCCTTTGTCCCTGACTGAGGCGTAATGGGGGGGAAGGGGCAGGACTGAGACCTGTAGCGATGGTGACTTTATTCCTGAATCATCTTCCTCAGCCAGAACCTTATTTTGTACCTGTGGTGTGAGCTGAAGCACATATGAAAATGAATTTTACAGACATCCAGCCGTTGCCGTCACCCTAGTGAAGAAACTTCTGGATTCCCAGGGGTCCACACTGGGCAGCTGGTCCCTAGAGAAACTTTCGTGCCTGGGGTTCCCTCTCCTTGGGAAACTGTTGATGGCATGGATGCCTGCGGAGGGTGCCTAGTTCATGAGGGCTCCCTCAGGCGTTCTGTCCCACCACTTCCTCTTCTGGAGAAGCTACCGCCCTGCCCCCCGGTACCCCGCATGGTGCCGCCCCTGCGGACCTGTCCCTACCAGCCAAGGCCAGGCTGTTCCTGGTTCCTCCCTGGGCACTGCCCCCTCCCCCTTCTGCAGATGATTGGTGGGGAGGTGCTGTGCCCAAAGGAGAAGGGGTCCTTTTGGACAAACTGCAACATAAGCAACTCAACCAGACTGTCACCACAAGAGAGCCCTCAGCACTGGGGCTGGGCAGGGGGAAGGATGGGGAAAGAGTCTAGTATGGTTTCTAGTCCCCATTAGAAACTCTTTCAAGGGATAGGACTAATTATCTGATGGACGTATAGGCTGTCTCTATTATAATCATATAATCCTAATATCTGCTATGCTGTTTGCACATGTGTGCCTTTGTGCCGTTCTCATGTCATTTAGGGAAGTGGGTAGAGCAGGTATTATTTCCATTTGACAGATGGGAAAACTGAGGCTCCAAGACACTGTATGTGGAAGATGCTGTGGTTGCCTGTCCCACAGCCATCCCCACCCCTCATACCAACACATACCCTTCTTTGCCCCCATTTTGCTTGTGCTTCCTCCCAAGGGAAGTGGGTCACTCCATAGCCAGGGGAGTGATTGTTGGCGGCCCAAGCCATGTTGATCTCCTCCTCTTGCCTGGCATTGAACATGGGCAGGCGATGTAGGCTGGCTGAGAAGCCCGTTAGGAGCTGGTAGGGAGGTTTTCCTTGCTTTGATAAAAAGACCCATGTTAGGGTGACTCCCTTTTATCTTTTGCCTCTGGTCATTGTTGGCTACATGTAATTTCTGGAATTGTGGTAGTCATTAGAGCCGTGAAGAGAGTCAGCATAAGGTGCAAGTTGATATGTTGAGGATGTGTATCAGTTATCTACGGCCCCAATAATGCCACATAACAAACAACCTCCAAACTTAAGAGGCATTCAGCAAGAAGCATTTATTGCTCATGTGACTGGAGTCGGCTGATCTGGGCTCCCTCAGACCTGCCCCACGTCTCTCATTCTCCGGCAGGTTCTCAGGGCCATGGCAGAGGTGCAAAGGACAAACCCCCCATGTGCATGCCCATTTCAAGTCTCTGCCTGCATCTGTGTACTCTTATCAAAGCAAGCCACCTGGCTGAGCCCATTGTCAAAGGGGGCAGAGCTGGTGACTCCTCTGGGAATGTGGCCACTGCCAGGTCACAGGGCAGAGGGCATGGAGGAGGGGCTAAAGAATGGGGCCTTTGTTCCAGTCTACCATAACAAGCAGAGCAGCAAGAGAAAAGGAAAATGCCCCCTGATGATGTGATGGAGTTGCTGAATTAGCCAAGCCTGGTGCCTTCTACCTTGGAGCTTTTGGTTATTCAAGAAAAAAGAGTTTGGGGTGCCTGAGTGGCTCAGTCGATTAAGCTCCGACTCTTGATCTCAGCTCAAGTCTTGATCTCAGGGTCGTGAGTTCAAGCACTGCATTGGGCTCCACACTGTTCATGGAGCCTACTTAAAAAAAAAAAAAGTTTTCATTGTTTAAACCATTTTGAGTTGGATCTTCTGTTACTTGTAGCCAAAATCACTACCAGGCCCAAGATCACCCACCTAGAAAGTGGTGGAGCTGAGACCTGGGTGGGGCCCCGGACTCAAGGTCTGAGCTACTTCTTCTTCTTCTTCTTTAAAGATTTTATTTATTTATTTGACACAGAGAGAGAGCACAAAACAAGGGGAGTGGCAGGCAGAGGGAGAGGGAGAAGCAGACTCCCTGCTGAGCACGGAGCCTGATGCGGGGCTCGATGCGGGGCTCGATGCGGGGCTCGATCCCAGGACCCTGAGATCATGACCTAAGCCGAAGGCAGATGCTTAACTGACTGAGCCACCCAGGCACCCCTAGGTCTGAGCTTCTTGCTGTGCCTTTGTGCCGTGGGCCTTTGCTGTTTCTGAGCATGGGATATGAGCCTCCTACTCTCCTGTCCCAAGCCTGTGTTGTCATGCACAGGGCCCAGCAGGGACGAGGAAACAGGCTCTGTGTTGTATTCTGGAGCAGCTCTGCCAAAGCCCTGCCCACAGCCCTGCATGTTGGGGGGAAAGCTCAGGCCTCAGAAAGCTGGGCCAGTTTCCTCTGGGGACACCAATTACCCCACTGGGGAAGGGGGCCCAGGCAATGGCTTTGCTCTAAGCTTAGGGCGATACCACATAAGAAAGCAGCCTTCCCCAACAATTGTCTCTCCATTCTCATCAAATCTGGACCATCCAGCGCCATTTGGTCATCCCCCTGCCCCCACGTAGGCACATACCTAAACCACGCCAGGCAGATCACTAGTCAGGTAAGGTCACCATAATGTTCCCACCAAAGATGGTGGTTTCCCTGGGCCTCCTGTGAACAGAGAACCCCAGAAGGATCCCAGAGGGTCTACAAACTGTCTTGAGTCTCCCTGTTTTCAGCCCATCCCATGGGATTTACCTGCAAAGGGTAAATCTAATGAGTTGGATTCTCTTCTTTCTCCAGGTGGGGAATTGTGGATGTGGTACTGAGCAGTCAGTCATACCTTGGAAACAGGTACAAAAGGTAGGATTTGGTTTAGCTGCATATAAAAGAAAACCTCAAAATGATAGTGACTTAAAGACGATAAAGTTAATTTCTCTCTTGTAAAACAAGTCCAAAAGTGAACAGTCCATGATGGAAGGCCAGCTCTACCATCAGTGACCCAGATTCCTTCTCCTTTTCTGCCCCACCAACCTTGGCATTGGCTTCCATCCTCCAGTCACTGCATTGTCCAAGATGGCTGCCAGAGCTCCAGCCATCACGACCAGGATCATAGGAAGGTGAAAATGCAGAAGAGCAAACAGGAGCTCCTTTCAGCTCTGTCAGGTCTTTTTCAACATCCTTCACAGAAGTCCCACTCAACAGTTATGCTCCCTTCTCACTGGCTGGAACACAGTCCCTGGTTGCAAGGGAAACTGAGAAATGTGTCTTTTAGGCCATAATTTTTATGGCCCGCTAAAAACAAAGGTTTGATAACTTCAAAGAGTACAGGAAGAATGTCTGTTGGGGAAAGTAAAGAGCAGCTCCCACCAGGAGGAGTTCAACCTCCATCAACACTTGTTTTCTGGCTACCCGCTGTATACCAGGCACAGGGCTAGGCTGTGCCACATACAGAAAAATAGGACATGCCCTTTAATCCCAAGTCTAGTGTGGATGGCAGACCACAGCAGAAATGGCTGTCATAGTTATGAGTTGTTTTGGCGACAACGTTTAACAAGAAAAAAACCTGCCATCTTTGAAACATAGACAAATTCGCATATGATCTGGACTTCTGGAGTCTCTGGAAACACTTGAAGCTCTGGCAACAGTGGGCCTGCATCATTTCCTCATGGCAACAACTGGCTGGACAAAGGGCTCCCCCTTCTCGAAAGGCCCCTCTCCTGTTTGCCACAGTCCCCACCAAGCCCTGTCGCCTCACACCACCCCTACCTGCACGGCCCTGGAGGGCATTTGAGTTTGCAAACTCCGCTTACCGAAGCGGACCTGCGAGAGGGGGGGTGTCTGTCACTGGATGGGTGTCGGGTGGCTCTGTGTGCACCGCAAGCCGACACTGCCCAGGCCACCCTTATAGATGCCAACTCCCTCAAACTCATGCCTCTCAGAGAGGGAGACGGCTCTGCAATAAAAAAGGTAAACCCAACCCATATGCCTTCCAGAAATCTACTTTTCTCTAAAGGAGACGCTGAAGACGCGAAATACCCTTTCTCAGCTTCTTTCTTTGAGAAGGCGTCTCTGGCACGTGGAGACAGGTCAGGCTGTCAGGGGCAGGCATCTCTCTCCCCAGCAGATGCCCCCTGTGTCAGGCCAAAGGTGGGCCTCCCTCGCCGAGGCTCCAGCAGCTGCTGGAAGCTCCTCTGGAGTCAGCAGAGACCCAGACTCCCCGCTCGGCTCAGCCCGAAGCGGAGGCCCTCCTCATTAGCGCTCAGAGCCGTCTTTGCGGGCTGCCCCCGAAACCTTTCTCCGGAGCCCAGAGCCGGCGAGCTCTTGCTGGAACCCCCTTCCGTCTCGCTTCAGAGCACGCCGGCTGAGAGCCCGGAGCGGGAGAGCTGCGGCCCATCCTGGGTGGCCTCCCCCCTGCCCAGCCCAAGGGCGTCTTGCAGCTATAAATTGAGTAAATTGAAAATGTTACTGAGAGTTGGAGATAAAAGAGAGAGCTGGGTGTCTCCATGAATAAAACATGGGAGGGAGGCCATTTCTTGGAAAAATAGAGAGAATAAATTGTGGCGGATCAATTTTATCTAATTTCTTGGCGGAGCTTCTGACATGCAAATGAATGCGCTCATAATTTATGAGTGAGCTATGGAGATTACCAGAGGGAAGGGGTGTCTGGATTTCTGGTGGAGGAAGGAGGGGCACGGCTAAGGATTTAGCAAAAGTCCACTAGGCTTTTTCTCCTTAAAACCTGAAGATTTAGAAACCCTCCCAGGGAAGGCAAAAGCCAGGCAGGATAAACTCTGGATTCCTCGGCCTGTCTTTGGGGCCAGTTCCTCCGGGCCCGCTCTGGTTGTCACAGGCGCACTGATGACCTGCTGGCCAGCACTGGCCACAGCAGACGTGGTCTGGCTTCTGCCTTGCTCCGTTGCTCCCCATCTCCCGACACCCTATCTCACCAGCCAGAGTCCCTCCCTCGACCTTTGGTTTCCAGCCTGACTCATCCCTGGTAGGCCGGAGCGAACCCACCCTTCCTTCTGTGCTCCCGAACCAATCCTGCTTACAGACGTGCTTTCTTTGGCCTGAGCCATGACTGTTCGCTGTCTGGATCGGTTGCTCAGATTAAGAAAGGAGGAGATTTCCCATGCGCTTCCAGAGGTCTGGCTTTTACAGTACGATCAGAACCTCAGGTTACAGAGGCTGATGTTTTCACTGCAAGTCAGCTGGAAACTAGAAGTAGCCCCCGACCCTTCAAGATAGAGCCTGCATCTACTCCAATTCGCCGCAGACCCTACCGCTCCCTATTGCCTGTCCGGCCCCAAAGCTGAACGTCCCAAGCTGTTGATTACTGGGTTTGCACTATTGCTTTGCTTATCGTGGAGTTGGTGCAAAAGCGAAATATCTCTTCTTATGACTCCGACAAAATGGGCAAGTCAGAGGGACAGAGAGAGCAAGCTTCAACAGGAAGAGGGCACACTTCTGTTTTGGCAGGAGCTGCGAGTGAGCCCAGGGGTAAGCGTGTAAAGAGGGAAGGGGTGCCCCCGGCTGCATCCCTGGCAAGCCCTGACAGCAAGCAGCTGTCCTCTGAAGTGGGGGTGCGGTTGAGGTGGGCTACAGGAAGGCCTGCTTGGGTACAGCCCGACTTTAGAACGCAAGGGCGGCCCAAAGTGCACACATGTGGAAGGATCTGCAAGCCCATCGGGGCAGGGGCAATTCTGCTGAGACCCTGTGAGGACAGGCTGCTGGAAGGCCATGTCATCAGGTGGGTGGGCTCAAGATGAGGCTTCCTCACCTCCCTCACCTCATGGCAGCAGTGAGAGTCTGAGCGTCCTGGAGTGTCGGGAATGTGTGAGGGAAACTGAGGCTCAGAGTGGGGGGCACTTGGCCCAGGTCATGGCAGGTCTCTGTGGACACAGTTTTCTGCTTGGGGTCAGTCCACATCTGGGTCCTTTGCGAGTCCAGAGAGATGTGGGCACTGTTGTTTTTGAGTCTCTAGATGATTGAAAACAAGTAGAGAAATGCCTAAATAGGATTCCGAAAATTCGGGCGCATTTTCAACTTTTGCACTGAGCGAAGTAACACCTTAATACACTCAAAAGATACCATGCAATGTACTCTTCAGATGATAATCCTGGTGTTGAGGAGCAGCGATCAATCCCTATATCTGGCAGGGGTGGTCTGGGGCTGAATGGACACCCTTACATGATAGATGTGGGCTAGGTCTCTGTGACTCTCTGTGTCGCCCCTCGGGAGACCCTATGGAAGCCTAAAGTCGGGGCCTTTCGTGGGTGGGAGGCAAAAGCCACATGGCTTTCCTGAGACGGGCCTCGGTCAGAATCCTTCTGCACCTTAGTTTTCGGATCTAATAAATGGGCACACTCCTTTGTCCACCGCTGGACTGAGTTGAAGATGACTGTGTGGGAAGTGCTTAGCCCTGATTCAGTGCTGGCTGTTGGGTTTATCCGGAGCTGAGACGCGACCCCACGGCTCCTGCTCTTTCTGCTGCTCCCCGCCTCCCTCTCTCCCTGCTGCCCCCATAAGCTCATCTCTTGGGAAGCTTTCAGACTCTGCTAAGAGGACCTATCCCTTGAAAGCAGGAATGGGATTTTCCTTCCCAAATCCGTTCCTTGGGGGAAGTCTTCAAAGAGAATTCTCGTAATTTCCCGTTATAAAATTTTATGTGCAATTCTAAACAATGAACTGTGAACATTAATTGAGGAGACCGGGAGATTTTCTGTTTTTTAAGTCACAGACTACTTTAAAACCTCCCAGACCACAAGAAACTGGGCTGAGGAAATATGCTTCCAGAGGGGTGGCCCAGACCGCAGCCCCGTGCCCTGCAGTTGTCCTTGCTAGAGCTGCATTCGCCAGGAAAGGTGGCCACACTGGAAGCTTCCCAGCTCTGTCGCTGGCTTGTGTGTGCAACTATGGCTTTTGCCGGTCTGTGTCCATCCATCTGTCCATCCATCCATCCATCCACCCGTCCGCCTGTCCTTCCATCCGTCCATCTGTCCATCTGTGAATCCATCCAACCAAATAATATTTGTTGAGTAGCTACTATGTGCCAAACTGTGGGCATAGAGCCATGAACAAAACAGACAAAAAAATCCCTCTCTTCCTGGAGCTGACGTTTTCACAAGGGAGACAATGAGAGCAAACACAATAAATAAGAACATTATACAGTATATTAGAAGGTAATACGTGCTTTGGAGGAAAACTAATTAGGGATGAAGGGTGAGGTAGGAAGGACAGGGTGGGGGCAGGGCTGCAAACTGATGGGGGTGGAGGGGTGGGGGGGTGGGGGGCAGGCCTCCGTGAGAATGTGACATTTGAGCAAAGATTGGAGGAAGCAGGGAAGCAAGCCATGGGGATATCTCGGGTGGCAGTGTACAGAGAGAGAGCGAGTGCAAAGGCCCTGAGGGACTCCTGTCTGTTCATCCAGTGAGGACTTTGAAATGACCCTGAGAGGAGCGAGGAACAACTGCAAGGCTCCAAACAGAGGAGGCATATGCGCTGGCCTGCATTTTATTTTTTTAAAAATTTTTAAAAGATTTTATTTATTTATTTGACAGAGAGACAGAGACAGCAAGAGAGGGAACGCAAGCAGGGGGAGCGGGAGAGGGAGAAGAAGGCTTCCCGCGGAGCAGGGAGCCCGATGTGGGGCTCGATCCCAGGACCCTGGGACCATGACCTGAGCCAAAGGCAGACGCCTAAAGACTGAGCCAGCCAGGTGCCCGGAGCATGCGACTCTTTTTTTTTTTTTTTAAAGATTTTATTTATTTATTTGAGAGAGAGAGAGAGAGAATGAGAGATAGAGAGCACGAGAGGGAAGAGGTTCAGAGGGAGAAGCAGACCCCCTGCTGAGCAAGGAGCCCAATGTGGGACTCGATCCCGGGACTCCAGGATCATGACCTGAGCCGAAGGCTGTCGCTTAACCTACTGAGCCACCCAGGCACCCGAGCATGTGACTCTTGATCTTGATCTCGGGGTTGTGAGTTTGAGCCCCACGTTGGGTATAAAGTTAACTTAAGAAGAAAACTTAAAAAAAAAAAAAGCCAACCTATGGAATGAGAGAAGATATTTGCAAATGACATATCAGATAAAGGGGCAATATCCAAAATATATAGAGAACTTATAAAACTGAACACTCAGAAAACAAATAATCCAATTAAAAAATAGGCAGAAGACATGAACAGACATTTCTGTGAAGAAGACATCCAGATGGCCAATAGACACATGAAAAGATGCTCAACATCATTCATCATCAGGAAAATGCAAATCAAAGCTACAAGGAAGTATCACCTCACACCTGTCAGAATGGCTAAAATCAACACCACAAGAAACAACAGATGTTGGTGAGGATGCGGAGAAAGGGGATCCCTCTTGCACTGCTAGTGGGAATGCAAACTGGTGCAGCCACTGTGCAAAACAGTGCGGAGGTTCCTCAGAAAGTTAAAAATAGAACTACGCTACAATCCAGTAATCACACTGTGGGTATTTACCCAAAGCATACAAGAACACTAATTCAAAAGGATACATGCACCCCTATGTTTATAGCAGCATTATTTATAATAACCAAGATATGGAAGCCGTCCAAGTGTCCAGAGACAGACGAATGGATACCGAAGAGGTGGTGTATACACACACTGGAATATTACTCAGCCATGAAAAAGAATGAAATCTTGCCATTCGCAAGGGCATGGATAGAACTAGAGAGAATAATGCTAAGTGAAAAAAGTCAGAGAAAGACAAATACCATATGATTTCACTCATATGTGGAATTTAAGAAACAACACAAATGAGCAAAGGGAACAAAAAAAAGAGAGAGAGGCAAACCAAGAAACAGACTCTTAACTCTAGAGAACAAACCGATGGTTGCCAGAGGGGAGGTGGGTGGGTGGGGGGATGGGTTATACAGCTGATGGGGATGGAGTAGGGCACTCGCTGTGACGAGCACCGGGTGACGTATGGAAGTGTCGAGTCCCTATGTTGTACACCTGAAACTAATACAACACTGTATGTTAACTAACTGGAATTAAAATAAACTTAAAAAATAAAAGGACAGCCTGGCTACTGTGTTGACAATAGAACTGCTGTATCACTGAAGCCACTGGCCAGCCACATGTGGCCACGGAGGGCTCGAAATGTGGCCAGTCTAAACTGAGATTCGCCGTGTGTGTATGTATACACTGGATGCCAAGGATGTACTCTGGGGGCGCTGGGGTGGCTCAGTGGGTTGAGCGTCTGCCTTCGGCTCAGGTCATGACCCCAGGGTCCTGGGATCGAGCCCCGCATCGGGCTCCCTGCTCGGCGGGGGGCCTGCTTCTCCCTCTCCCTCTGCCCCTCCCCCCTGGCTTGTGCTCTCCGTCTCTCTCAAATAAATATCTTTTAAAAAAAATCCATTAAAAAAAGGACTCTGAACGAAAGAAGGTAAACTACCTCATCAACTATTTTAAAGATTTACTTATTTGTTTGAAAGAGAGCACGAGTAGGAAGCGCAGAGGGAGAGGGAGAGAACCTCCAGCAGACTCGGTGCTGAGCGCGGACCCGGCACAGGGCTCCACTCCACCTGAGCCGACACCAAGGATCGGACTGTGCCAACCAGGTGTCCCACCATCAACTATTTTAAAACATTGATTACATGTTGAAATGATAGTATTTTTGATATATTTAAAGTTATTAAAATTAATATTATCCTTTTTCTTTAAAAAAAAATGTGGCTATTAGGACGTGAGAATCCACACGTGGCTCATGTACTTTTCCTATTGGACAGCACCATTCTAGGTGGTACAGGCCAAGGGCAGAAGCTGGGAGACAGGAGGCCGAGGCCTCATCCTGGTGGGAGGTGATGGCCGCCCAGCGGAGGCCAGAGTGGTGAGAGGTGGAATTCTGGGCGTGTGTGTTTTGGGAAACTGAGTCTGCAGCTGCACCGCGGGGTGCAGCTTCGTAGATGTGTGTGGAACGAGTCCTTGGTACAGGCTTTGCCCATGGAGCAGGGGTGGGGAGGGGTGTGGAAAGGGAGATGCGCTCCAGAGGCAGAGGCTGGGGGAGCTGCACGAGGTGGAGGCCAGAGGGGAGCTGGGTCTCCGCATGGGGGCAGTGTAAGCCCAGGTCTCCTGTGACAGGTGCCTGGGTGAATCACAGGCCTTTACTTCCTCATCTGTACAATGGATGCAGTAGGGCTCAACCTCCGAGAGTGGAGAGTTAAAGGTAAGGCTTGGCATAGACTAAGTGTCCAACCAGTAAGGGGGTTCTCATTAGTGAGCTGGGACTCGCGGCCACCCGGGACACACGGCTCTGCTTCTTCTTTGGTCTCTGATAGCAGGGTGGGGCGGAGGGGATCTCTGCTTCCTTCCATCACCCCCTTTCAGCTCAGCCTAGTGCCGAGCCTTGCACACAGTAGGTCCTGAATAAAGACTGAATTGAATAAGCAAGGCAATATTGGGATGCACTAGGGTAATGTTTGTTGAATGCACAGCACATGAGCGCTGGATGGAAATCACCCCTAATGTCGACTGAGTTATGAGCGATCCACATCTGTCCAATTGTGTCCACCCACCACCTCCTGGACCCAGGCCTCCATCACCTCTCACCTGCACACCCATGGTAGCCCGCTCACTGTTTCCTTCCTTCCCTTTACCTTCTCCATCTTTTCTCTACACAGAGGCCAGAGGGCGCTTGTAAAAGTACATTAGGGGCACCTGGCTGGCTCAGTCGGTAGAGCATGTGACTCTTGATCTCCCGGTCGTGAATTCAAGGCCCACATCTGGCAGGGTGCCTACTTAGACAACAACAACAATAGCAACAAAGTACATCAGACTATCCCATCTCACCTGGTGGAAACCTACAAGTTTCCCTTGCCACCAAAATGCAATTCTGCAAAGTCCTGCATGATCTCGCCCTGTGTCCTTGGCCAACTTCATGTCTTAACACTCTTGCTCTCTATGCCTCTTTCCTTTCCTGGAACTCAAGCCTGTTTCTGCCTCAGGGCCTTTGCACTTGCTGCCCGTCCACCTAGAATGCTCTTTCCTCCCATTTTTACCTGGCTAATGTCTTATCACTCATCTTTCAGTACAGGTGTCTCCTCTTTTAGCCCCTCAATCTAAAAAATCCAACTTCTCAGTGACTTAGTACTTCTTTTAATATTTGCTTGTCATATTTCGCCAGCCACAACTGTTTTGTTTAAGTGTTGGTCACCCATGTCTCGTGTCTCCCTAACCAGAGTGTAAGCTTCCTGAAGCTTCATCCATCCTTGGGCACCTCCACATCCAGCCCAATGCCTGGAACACGGTAGGTGATAGATAGCTGCCGGGTGAACCGATGCGCTTCTCTGGGCGAACCGTGAGCACTCTGTGTGCGCGGTCTCATTCAGTCCTCACAGGCTCCCCTGCCATCACCATTGTGGAGGCCAGTCCACAAGAGTTCCCACGATTCAGACCAGGACATCTGACTGCACAGCCTGTGTTCTTGAACGCAGTGTGACACCGTCCCTCAGACCTGGGTTCTGGCGAGACTCTGCCAGGAGCCAACTCCGTGACCTCGGTCAAGTGCCCTCCTGCCGGCGCTTCTGACTCCAGGCCTGTGGGCTGAGTGTTCCCGACGTCCCTGCAGCTCTGCCGATCCGGGGGGGTTCTCGGGTGTAAGTGCTCCCTGGGGAAGGCTCATGTCTGGGATTTTTTTTTTAAGATTTATTTATTTATTTAAGAGAGAAAGAGTAAGTTGGGGAGGGGCAGAAGGAGAGAGAAAATCTCAAGCGGACTCCAGACGGAGCCCAGCGCGGGGCTCAATCTGACAACCCTGAGATCTGAGCTGAAACCAACAGTCACACACTTACCCAACTGAGCCACCCAGTAGCCCCACGTCTGGAATATTCTTTTTTTTTTTTTTTAAGATTTTATTTATTCATTCATAAGAGATAGAGAGAGGCAGAGGGAGAAGCAGGCTCCCCGCTCAGCAGGGAGCCCAATGTGGGACTTGATCCCAGGACCCTGGGATCATGACCTGAGCTGAAGGCAGGAGCTTAACTATCTGAGCCACCCAGGCGCCCCATCTGGGATATTCTTATGGGAACCTTCATATCCTGCCCCACTGTTCTTGCTGTTGTATTATAAATACACATGCGTATGTTATGCTTTCTTTTATTTCCCTTCTTAATTTAGGTGGGGATTTATGAATTTCATTTGAGGACAGTGAAAAGGGTGTGACAAAATATGTGATGTAAAAGGGGGGCTTCTGTCGTGGGTGGTGACAGAGTCGGAACCAGGGCCCGGGGCACGAGGTATGGCCTGGGCACGGGCACGCGGGGCTGCTGGTGGCTGGGGTCCTATACCTACACCGGAGAGGTAGTCACGCCACTGTACACATGGCTAAAAATTCACGGAGCTGTACACTGAAGAGGGGATCACTTGACCCTGGGTAAGCCGCACCAGTTTAAAAAATAAAGGGAAGGGTGCCTGGGTGACTCAGTCGGTTAAGCAGCTGCCTTCGGCTCAGGTCATGATCCCAGGGTCCTGGGATCGAGCCCCGCATCGGGCTCCCTGCTCGGTGGGATGCCTGCTTCTCCCTCTCCCTCTGCCCCTCCCCCCAGCTTGTGCTCGCTCTCTCTCGCTCTTTCTCTCTATCTCAAATACATAAATAAAATCTTTAAAAAAAATAAAAGGAGATAATATATGTGAAATAAAAAAAAAGGCACGAAACGACAGGCCTTGGCACAGGAAAAAGTGTCTCTGCCTTCAGCCTGCGAGTCCTCCTCGGCCTGCCTCACCCCTGACATCCCCAGCCCCAGCACCTTCTCCTCCCTGCCCCCACCGCACTAGCTCCTGGTCACCCCCCACTCAGAGCCCCCTTCTTCGCATGTCTCCCACAGAGAGTTTCTCCTGGCCTGGGCATTTGGGACATAGGCTGCCTGCAGTGGTGTTTGTTGAATGAAGAAACGAGCAAGGACTGAGGTTCATTTTTACCCAGGAGGATATGCACATTCAGGGTCTGCGAGTCCAGAGGAAGGAGGGGTGAAGAGCAGTGTCTCCAGCACACTCCACGTGCCATGTGCTAATTGTACCATCAGTAGCAGCCGCTCCTGGGCTCCTGCTCGCTTGTCAGCTCAGCTAATCCTACCCTTGCGGCTGGAACCTGGATTGCACTCCGTTAGAGGTGTGGACCAGGGGCCACGAGGGCAGGGGCAGAGCCAGGGCTGCACCCCGGCCTGCCTGCCTCCAGAGCCCAAGCCCTTGGCCCTCACTTTTCTTGTTCTGTCTTGCTCAAGTAGGAAGTTGAGAAAAAACAGCTCCTCCCCATTGTCCTGATACTTCCTTACCTCCCTAGGCTGGGCCCTCAAATGTCTAGTCTGATTTCCTAATCATCCAAGATATAGGTACAATCTGACCTTCGGATGCCACATTCTCAAAATAGGCTTTTCCATGAAAGCAAGAGAGACTACAGTCAGACCCAAGAAAGCACTTCCTGACCATATATGATAATACATTGTCCTGGGTAGGTTAGATGCAGTTGAGAGGAAAGCAGGGCCTTGATCCAGTGAGATCTGTAGTCTCGTGGGCCCAGATTCTGATTCTCTGTGAGCTCCTGGCTCTTAGGACCCACCTCGGAAAGAGTGAGGCCAGCTAGGCATTTGGCCTCCTAGGACCCAGGTCCCTGTGCCCCCTGGAGGGCACCTGGGAGGAGCGAGAGAGAAGGGTGGCAAACTTTTCCAAGCAACTTTCCAGTGGCCTGAGCTTCCTCTGAGGACGTGGCCTGCTGCTTCTCTGGGTTCTGTCTCCCATGGGTGCAGGGCCCTGGGGAGGGGGCTGTGGGTGATTGGAGCCTGGCAACTTCCAAGCAAACTACATGCCCCTTAGGGTTCCTTCCCAGGAGGACCCCTGACCCCGGAGCCTCACTTTCCAGTCCTTTCCCTCAGGGACTTGTCCCCTCCCGGGCCGGGGCCCAGGTTGCTGAGCAGAGGCCACCAAAGACCCTGGGGACCGAGAGAAGCTTGGAGAAAGCCCCGAGGTCTGCTGCTCCCAGGGCCTGGTTGCCAGGCCCTCCCACTCCAGGACTGGAGCTGAACTCCCCGTGATCCTAGAGGGTGGGGGCTCCCCCAGGGCCATGAGCGGCCTGGGTGGAAGATAAATATGGTGGAGTTAAAGCAGGCAGAAGGATCTTACAGGAGCAGCTTACAGGCACCTCCTAAACATGGTTGGTTGTTTGGATTTCCAAGCGGAAGGAGGCAGCCTGCCCTCCCTGAGGGACACCAGTGCAAGGAAGCAACGATTTCCTCCACTTCATCCACCTCATCTTGGTTGTCACATCACATAGGGGGCATTCCTTCAGCACGCACGTACTGAGCACCAGCTCGGTGTCAGGCCCGTGCCAGGTGCTGCGGGACACAGTGCTGAACAAGGGGAGCAAAGTCCCCGACCTCAGGGAACCGACAGCCAGGAAGTGGGCGAATGACAAATAAAACGTCCTCCAAAAGCAGGAGGAGCTGTGGTGACAGTCATCACAATGACTTGGCAGAAAGCAATGAGGTGGGGGAATAGGAAGCAGGATGACCAGTCTCTCTGAGGACGGGCGGAGGCCCCAGGCAAGTGCAAAGGCCCTGAGACAGGAAGTGCTGGAGAAGTTCCAGGTGCAGGAAGATGGTCAGAGCGTCAGTGCACAGTGGTCAGGGGTGAGGTCAGCAGAGCCTGTGTCGTGCTGGGCCAGGCTGGCCGTGGGCACAGGATGACTATTACTCTAATTGTCAGAGAAGCCACTGGAAGGTTTTAGCAGAGGATTGATGTGACCATCTCAGTATTTGCAGAACATCGTCCTGGAGGCTACAAGGGGAACAGGCTGGAGGAGCAAATCGGGGAGACCTGTTAGGTGAAGGATAGACTGGGGGGGAATAGTAATAACCTTCTCTGCAGGATGCACTTGGGGCAACAGCTTGTCCCTGCTAGTCTCTGGACTGTCACCAGAATGACCCAGTCTCTCATCGCCAGTGGGCGAGAAAAACCCAATTGTAAATTCTAAAGAGAAAAATCTCAAGTTAGGTCTGGTGAAAGGCAGAGGGATAGCTTAGAGGGTGGCTGGAGAAGGTTGAAAAAGGTGAAGCCATAGGCCAAGGCTTTGCTTTTCCAAAGGCTCTGGAAAAATTGGGATAAAGTAACAAAGATGCAGAAAGAGCCCCTTACATGGGCTTAAAATTTGAACTCTGGGCTTCTCCATTCATGAGGCTGGATGGTTCTGCCAAGGTGGGAACTCCAAGGGAGCACGGAGATGGTGGCAGCCCTGAAAGCTTCTGGTGGGAGACGCCTGAGAGTCAGTCATGGCTCAGGGCAGCATCAAGGTGAAGAGTGTGGGTGTGGAGCAAACACCCCAAAGTTTGAGTGTGCAGAGGTGCTCAGTCAGAAACATCCATGGAGACAAGGCTTCAAGTTCAAGTGGTTATTTAGAGGTGATCTCGGGGAGCACCAGGAGGAGGGTGGGGAGTGGGGAGGAGGGAGGGAAGGCCCTAAAGAGTGAATTTTTGAGGAGCTGGAGCTCATCCCTCTGGGGAAGTCTGCGAATGAGTGTACAGCGCGTACCCGAGGGTGGGGGAGCTGGGGTATTGATACGCCGACTCTCACCACCATTGATGGAGGGCTGCTCGGAGGGCTGTTAGCTTCGCAGCACCCAGGCCAGCCGCGTGCATGGGCAGAGTCCTCTTGGGTGGCCAGAGAAAGACCCCAGGCAAAGGACGGAGCTGCGGGCTGTTGGAAGTCAGGCCTTTGGGCACTGACGTGATTCGGGGTGGGTTATGGGTGGTGCACCCTCAGCGTCAGCTGCAATGAGTCACTCAGCCCGAGCCTCTGTTGCTTCACCTGTAAACTGAGAATAATAAGAGCAACCCTGTTTCTACAAAATCAATAAAGAGTCCTGTGTCCTAGGGCAATTGTGAGATTCAAAGAGAGAGTGCTGTAAAGCGCTGGCTTCAGCGTCGGGCACACAGCACGTGCTCTGCGTTGGGTTCTTCATTCCTCAAGGTGATGGGTATTTGCTCAGAGCCTCCCGGTGCCAGGCCCTGGGCCAGCAGGTACACCTACAACTGAGCCCAGCTGATTGGCTCCTGTCCTGGACTGTGGATTTTCCTTCACAAGGAAGGCCAGAGGACAGGTGTGACGGGGTCACAGGAGGGCACAGGAGGGCAAGGGCATGGGAGCCCCAAAGGAGGCCTCCATTAAAACTTGGGAAGGTGCCATGTTGGAGAGCCCACACCCACCCCAGTGTCTCCCACGAATCCAACATGGCCAGTTTTTGAGGTTATTTAGGATGATTTGATAGTTATCTAGTTGTATTCACAGGAGGAGGCAAGCCCAGGGTCCTCCCGCTCGGCCGCCATCTTGCCCTCCGCTCCCCACCAAGGCCAGTGTTTTGGATCGAGTGGTTTCAGTCAGGGGTCAAGTGGTAAGAGAAATACAAATCTCGAAACCCTGGATTTTCCCCAACGCAGGGATGAGTTGACGTTGTGAGGGAAATGAAGGCCTGAGCCGGACTGCGGGCAGATAACTTCCCTCTCTTTCCTCCTCGGCCTCCCTCACTAAGAGCTGGTCTCAGACGTGAAACGAGAGGCGGTCAACTGCAGTTGACATTGTGGACACCTGCCTGCAGCCCCTCAACACCCAGCCTCATGGGCCTGCACGCACAGGGCCTCCAGCCCCTGGCCCCTGACTTCTCTGGCCCCTGGAGCCCACTTGGGCTGAGGGCCAGGAGGCCAGAGGGGGTGAGGAGTCAGCACTCCCTGGGAGCAGCTCGTGCTTCTGGGGAATAAACCTGGCATTCTCGCTATTCCCTGGGTGCCCAGCAGGTGCCCCCCTCACCACCTCGGTCACCTGCACAATGACACACCCTCTAAGGCTACCCCCATTTCCTGCCTCACATCTCTATTCCCCTGATGTGCCTTTGAGCCTCCTAAATAATTGCCTCCTAAATAATTCACTGGCCCTGGGATCCTCATCTTGGGATTTCCTTGGGAATGGCGGACCCAAACTAAAAATAACCAGGAGCGGGGACACTAACTTGGCTTTGTCCCCTCAGTTCCTTTGTTCTCCTCACGCCTTCCCTCGGTCAGCCACACAAGACCCGTGTGAGGCCCCAAACGGGTCCAGTTATGCTCAGTGATGCTCTTCACGCCTTTACCCATGCCGTGCCCTGTACCGGGACTGTCTTTCCCTCTTCCTTCCCTTGGCAAACTTCCTGCATCTGCTTGCTTCTAGAAACCTGGTGGCCTGTCACCTTCCCCCTACACTTACCTGATAGTTTCCCCATCTATATTTGTCACAGGTGAATGTAGGATGTACTATTACTTTACTTGATATTTTTATTTACATCAACATTATAATTGGCTCAGTTTTTTTTTATTGTGGTAAAATATCCACAACCTAAAACTTACCATTTAAACTATTTTTAAGCACACAATTTGGTGGCATGAGGTTGTGCAACCATCACCAGCATCCATCTCCCAAGCTGAAACTGTCCCCGTGAAGCAGTGACGTGCCCATTTGCTTCCCCCCGCAGCCCCTGGTAATCTATTCTGCTTTGTGTCTAGAAATTTCTCTATTCTAGGTGCCTCACATACATGGCATCATAAAATATTTGTTCTGTGTCTGACTTACGTCACTCAGCGTAATGTTTTCAAGGCACATCCATAGAGTAGCATGTGGCAGAATTTAACTTTTTATGACTAATATTCCATTGTATGTATCTGCCATATTTGTTTATCCATTCTTCTGTCGATGGATATTTGGGTTGCCTTACTTTTTAACAATTTTGTATTTATTTTTATTTGTTTTCTAGATTTCATTTATTCATTTGAGAGAAAGAGAAAGAGAGAGAGAGGGCAGACATGGGGGGTGGGGGTTGCTGAGGTTAAAACCGACTCCCCGCTGAGCTGGGAGCCCTATGGGGGCTCCATCCCAGGACCCTGGGATCATGACCTGAGCTGAGGGCAGACGATTAATGACTGAGCCACCCAGACGCCCCTGGGTTCGCTTACTTTTTAAACTCAGCTATGTCCTAAGCAGCATTATCCATGATGGTAAATTTTGTTTTGAATACCCATGAAAATAAATCTATAAGCGACCAAACAAGAGAATAAAAGTGTGTCCGGGACCCCCAGGAGGGACCCCGCCTGCCACCAGGGCCTCCCCTGCCCCTCTGGGCAACCCTGCTGCATTTACAGGACAAAAGCAAGCTTCCCCCAGGGCTGACTCTGCAGGCCTTACCAGAGCCCGGTGCCTTGTTGTTCAAAATGGTTTGCTGATTGCTTTAGGCCTGAGGCTCAGAGTCTCCTTTGGCTGGAAAGATCCAGAGCTGTGTTTTCTTCATCAACCTAGCGCGTCCGAGAACTCACGTCCGCGCCCACGTGAGCTGGGGCTTGGGGTTCTGCTTGTGTGCGTGGAGCCCCCTTACATCACCGCCGTCCCCGACCCCCTCCCACGTCCCTTCAGCCTTACGAGTGAGTGCTCCCCAAGTCTGACCCCCCAGCGGCCGTAGCCCCCACGGTCCTTGACTGAGCCCCAGCCGGCCTCAGGGGTGACACGCTTGCCAACACACCCTTTAGTGGCTGCTGTCCCCTCCCTGTCGACGTCCCCTCTCTCCCAGGGGCCCCCCTCCCTGAGACCCCCTCCCAAGTAAACAACTCACACCAAAACCCTTGTCTCAGCCTGCGCGTCTGGGGGAACGCACGCCAGCGCCGCGAAAACAGCCCGTTTCCGCGGAGTCTCCACGCCTAAGAAACACGGTTTTTTCCTTCCCGTGCCTTTGCAGTACAGCCCCTGGGGTGGAGTGGGGGGAGGCCCAGAAGCGGGCTCGCTCTAGGGCGTGCTCTTTTCCGCAGGGGTTACCCCAACTGGATAGAGCTTCTCAAAGAAGTGGAAACATTGTAATTAACAGATGAAATCCTTACTTCCGATGTTATTAAATTTGTTACGCTTATACAGCGCAGAGCATATTGAAAAGGCAAATTAAAATGTTAGGTGTTAATAAGCTTGGATTAAATTGGGTTTTGAGAACCCGGGGAGGCGGAGTTAGTCCCACACGGATGCCGCGTAAGGGTGTTCAAGGAGCCCTTTCCTCCGCGAGAAGCTACCGGCTCTGCAATTACTCGAGAAGACCGAGCCTCCCCGGGCTGAACGTACGGATTTGCGAGCGTGTTTCTGTTGAGTGCATGTTTAGAGGTGGGTTTCTCCACACTTCAGTCCCCTGACAGAAGCATGGAGAAAGAAAGGGGAAATTAAGAAAGGTCTTGAAAGGAACGAAACCTCCCCAAAAAACAAAACAGCGCACCCCATTCTGGGCAGAGTGAGCGCTGGGAGCCAGCGGCAGACGTGAGGCTTCTCCCTGCCTCCCTCCCACAAGCTCTGGGTGACTGATGTCCCCAGCCTGGCGGACTTGAGTGAGCAAGCTGGGTCCAGGATAGGGTTGTGTTGTCCCCGACGCTTGCAAGGATGTCATGTGGAGTACTGAGACCAGGATTCGGGAGGAGGAGAAAGGTGAAGAGTATATGCAGGGCGTGGGCAAATGGAGAGCCAATAGCGCAGTAGGTAAATACATCTTAAATACATTCGGGTTCTATTTTTATGTGATTTTGCATTCTTTTTTGTTTTAAATTAAACTTAAAGGGGCGCCTCGGTGGCTCAGTCGTTGGGCGTCTGCCTTCGGCTCAAGTCATGATCCCTGGGTCCTGGGATCGAGCCCCGCATCGGGCTCTCTGCTCCGCGGGAAGTCGGCTTCTCCCTCTCCCACTCTCCCTGCTTGTGTTCCCTCTCTCGCTGTGTCTCTCCCTGTCAAACAAATAAATAAAATCTTTTAATAAAAAAGTGCAGAAAGTATTTGCAAGAATAGGTATTGGCTTTCCCTTAAATAAATAAATAAATAAATAAACTTAAAATTGCATATAGCAAGAACGTTCCCAAGTGGCCAAATATTAAAATCATGATGTCTAATGGCAGGGGAGCCTCCCAAGGCCTGGCACTTACTGACTTCCCCTGCGCCCAGCCCTCTTCTCCCCCTCATGGCCCTCAATACTCTAGTCCTGCACCCACTTGCTGATCAGTGTCCCCCTCTGTGGCTTCACTTCCTCCAGTCCATCCTCTACTTGTCTCCGGTGGGATTGTTCCATGACCCAGAACCGGTCATGTTATTTACCTGCTTAAGACCCCTCTCTGGCTCCCCACTGTTCTTGGGATGAACCCCAGACTCTCCCATGTGTCTGCCAAAGGCTTTGCAGCTCCAGCCCCTGGCCAGAGGCATCCCAGGATCCAGCCATACGGGTCTCTGCTGGTGGGAGGCAGTGCAGTGCGGCGGTTAGGGCCTGGGCATTGGAGGCAGGCTGTCTGGGTTCAAATCTCAGCTCTTGTACAGGCGTACTCTCTGACTTGGCTCAGGTTTCATCGGCTGGAAGACAAGGGAAGTGCTATGCCTTGGGTAAAGAGGAATCTGAATTAATACATGAAGAGAGTTTAGAATGGTCTTTGGAGTATCATAAGCACTCAGTACCTCTGTAGTGATCCACCCCCTCCTAATTGTGATTATTCCCTGACCACACTGAGCAGTTCTCAGACATGACCTTCAGGGTCCCTGGCCCCTCCTCTTGAATGTGGGTGGGCTTAAGACCACTTCAACCAATAGAATGCAGTGCGAATGATGCTTTATGACTTCATTTTTTTCTTTCTTTAAGATTTTATTTATTTATTAATTTTCAGAGAGAGAGGGAGAGAGCAGGAGTGGGGAGAGAGCAGAGGGAGAGGGACAAGCAGACTCCGTGCTGAGCTTGTTCCCCAATGTGGGGCTCGATCCCAAGACCAGGAGATCACGACCCGAGCCAAAATCAAGAGTCGGACGTTTAACTGACTCAGCCACACAGGCACCCCGATGCTCTGCGACTTCCGAGGCCAAGTGACGAAAGGGAGTGTGGCTTCTATCTTTGCCACGGGAACACTCATTGCTAGAGCCCTGAGCTTCCTGTCCAACCATGCGGTGGCTGCCATGATGTGAGGAAGCCCGAGCCGCACAGACAGATCCCACGCAGGCCCACTGGCCGGCTGACCCCGTCATTGTGTCCTCCTGGTCCAGTGACAGGCATGTGAGGGAGACTTCAGACAATGTCAGCCCTTGGTTTGGAGTTGCTCCAGCTGCAAATTTTCCAGCTGAGGCCCTGGATGTGGAGGAGCAGAGACAAGCTGTCTGCACTCTGCCCTATCCAGATTCCTGACCTGCAGTGTCTGCGAACACGATAAAATGGTTGTTTAAAGCTGCGAAATTTTGGAGTGATTTGTTGCACAGCAGTAGATAACTGATACACGCGTGATCATCTCCCCCTCCCCCTCCTCCTGTCCTTGGCAAACTCCTGCACATTCTTCAGGGCCCTGTAAAAATGTCACCTCTCCCTGTGTGAAGCCTTCTCTGATTCCTCCCTACCCTCACAGAATCTCCTGTGTGCCTCCAATGGCCTTTTCCTCACTGCGTAGATCTGTTTCCTCTTGCCTCTCTCTGCTTGGACGGGGCATCCCGGAGGGCAGGAACTGGGCTTCCCCTTTTTCCCCCCAGCATCTGGTCAGGGCTGCACAGTGTAGTAGGTCACATTTGCTGAATGATGATACATGAAGGAGGCCCGAGCTGTTGCTCCACAGGAGCTGGCCTGCATGACAGAACTTTCTGGAAGATACTGACACAGTTTCCACATCGTGGGACTAGATGGATGCTGGTACAGTGAAGAAAAATCCTGACTCTTTCAAGTCCTATAAAATCAGGTGGGCATCTTCACAAATGTCCAGCGGCAGGCCCTGCCCCATGTCAGTGGAGCCACGCTCTGTGCTGCGGGGGGGGGCACCCTTTTTCACCAGGGGAGGGGGCAGGTTTTGGTGCTTTAAAAATACCTGCCAGGTGATCCCAGGTGTAGCCAGAGCAGAGAAGCACTGCTGTTTAACCATGACAGCAGCACTAATGATGAGGCTGGCTAACGCTTTTGGAGTATTTACTACGTGCCAGGTGTCAGCCTATGGTTTTTCATGAATTAACTCATTTAATCTACACCACCACCCAATGAGGGGAAACCACAATCATCTAGCACTTTTTTTTTAATAGCTTTATTGCGGTATAATTGAATACAATAAACTCTACCTTTTAAAGTATATAATTTACACACACACCCGCACACCCACACACACAAATCAACACAATCAAGACAGGAGCATATCCGTCACCCTCAAAAATTTCCTTGGGCCCCCTGTGATCCCTCCTTCCCACCCACCGTCTGGCTCTTTCTGTCCGTGAGTAACTGCTTATCTGCTTTCTGTTATCATAAATTCATCTGCGTTTTCTAGAATGTTATATAATTCAAATCATGCAGTATGTACTTTTTGGTCTGGTTTTATTCACTCATAATAATTTTGAGACTCCTCGACCTTGCTGTATGGATCAATAGTCCATTCCTTTTCATTGCTGAGAAGTATTCCATTGCACAGAGGTATTGCGTTGTCCCCCATTTTATTCAATTTTACTATTTTTAAAAAAGATTTATTTATTTATTTTAGAGAGAGAGTGCGTGTGCTAGAGTGAGGGAGCAGAGGGAGGGGGAGAGAATCTCAAACAGACTCCACGCTGACTGCAGAGCCCAACCTGGGGCTCAGTCCCACTACCGAGAGATCATGACCTGAGCTGAAATCACGAGTCGGATGCTCAACCAACTAAGCCACACAGGCGCCCCTTATCTTATTTTTTAAATATTTATTTAAAGTAATCTCTGGGGGCGCCTGGGTGGCTCAGTCGTTAAGCGTCCGCCTTCGGCTCAGGTCATGATCTCAGGGTCCTGGGATCGAGTCCCACATCGGGCTCCTTGCTCTGCAGGAAGCCTGCTTCTCCCTCTCCCACTCCCCCTGCTTGTGTTCCTGCTCTCGCTGTCTCTCTCTCTGTCAAATAAATAAATAAAATCTTTAAAAAAAAAAAAAGCGTCTGCCTTCGGCTCAGGTCATGATCCCATGGTCCTGGGATTGAGCCCCACATCGGGCTCCCTGCTCGGCGGGAAGCCTGCTTCTCCCTCTTCCGCTCCCCTGCTTGTGTTCCCTTTCTGGCTATCTCTCTCTCTGTGTCAAATAAATAAATAAAATCTTTAAAAAAAATAAATAAAGTAATCTCTGCACCCAATGTGGAGCTCAAACTCATGACCCCAAGATCAAGAGTAGCATGTTCTTCTGACTGAGCCAGAAATGAGGAGACTCAGGTTCAGAAAAGGGACATGACCAAGGTCACATGACTAGTAAGTGATGAACTTGAACCCAGGTGGTTGCATCCAGGACCAACTCGCCTGCCACCTCTGCCCCCCTCTAGCAGGGCCACAATGCCCTTCCTTGTGGTAGGCAGAATAATGTCCCCAGTGTCTATGTTCAGGCCCTGGAATCTGTGAATATGGCAGTTATGATGACAAGGGGACTTAAGGTTGCAGATACAATTAAAGTGGTTATCAGCTAACTTTAAGATAAACAGATTTTCAGGGCGCCTTGGGTGGCACAGTCAGTTGAATGTCTGACTCTTGGTTGCAGCTCAGGTCGTGGTCTCAGGGTTGTGAGCCTGCTTGAGACTCTTCCCCTCTCCCTCTGCCCCCACCTCGAATAAATAAATATATCTTTTTTTTTAAGATTTTATTTGTTTATTTGAGAGAGAAAGAAAGAGACACAGAGCGCATGAGACGGGGGAGGGTCAGAAGGAGAGGCAGACTCCCCGCTGAGCGGGGAGTCTGATGCGGGACTCAATCCCAGGACTCCAGGATCATGACCTGAGCTGAAGGCAGTCGCTTAACCAACTGAGCCACCCAGGCGCCTTAAATAAATATATCTTAAAAAAAAAAAGATAAAAAGATTTTCTTTGGTTATCCTGGTGGGTCCAGTACAATCACAAGGGTCCTATAAAGTGAAAGAGAGAGAGGCAGGAGAGGAGGTAGGAGTCAGATATTTGAAGATGCTCTGCTGCTGGATTTGAAGATAGAAGAAGGGGCCATCAGCCAAGGAACGTGTGTGGCTTTTACAGGCTGGAAAAGACAAGAACATGGATTCTCCCCTAGAGCCTCCAGAAAGAATGCAGTGCTGTCAACACCTGTATTTTACCCCAGTGAGACCCATCTCAGACTTCTGATTCCCAGGTCTGTAAGATAATAAATTTGTGCTTTTTTGGGGGCACCTGGGTGGCTCAGTCAGTTGGGCATCTGCCTTTGGCTCCAGTCATGATCTCAGGGTCTTGGGATTGAGTCCCGCGTTGGGCTCTCTGCTCAGCGGGGAGCCTGCTTCGCCCGCTGCCTGCTGCTCCCCCTGCTTGTGCTTTCTCTCTCTCTCAAACAAATTAATAAAATCTTAAAAAAAAAGACCTAAGACTTTCCAATAAATAAATAAATAAAACATTTGTGTTGTTTTAAGTGACTATGTTTGTGGGAATTTGTTACAGCAGCAATGAGAAACTAATACAGTGACCTTGACTAAGTCCTTCAGGAGGTATGTCTGTGCTCTGGGAGGACAGCGGGAGCTTCCGCGCGTCCAGGAGCAGTTGGGGCAGACCGAGCATCCGGGCAGAGGATGTGGACGCCTCGGAAGAGTGTTTGTACCCCCAGACCCCTGCCCCAAGTTCAGCACTGGTTCTGGTTGAAAGATTCCCAAGGACACAGTGGGGTGGCCGGGAGGTAGGAAGTCTCAGAGCTCAGAGATGTCGGGGCAGAATAAGTCATTCCCTAGTTCTTTTGGAGCCTATGGTGAACAAAAGAGGCAGACATTCTCCACTGCGTGATCCAGACAGACCCAGGCCCTAGCTGCAGAAGAAGCGGAGAGTGTGGGCACGCGCGTCCAGCGTCAGCCACGCAGTGGGTGCTCGGAAGGCCGAGTTCAAAGCTTTCGGAGAAGGAGGGGCTCGCGAGAGCCCTGGGGAGCCGGCAGGAAGTGAGAGCACACTTAGCACCCCAGCATCCTAGGCAGAGGGCAGCAAGTGCAAGGCCAGGCTGTGCGGAAGGAGGCTGGGGTCAGCATCAGGTTAGGTCTGGACTTTCCTAACAGCCTTTAAGTTGGGAACGGATCTGATCCAATGATGTATGGGAAGGTCCCTCTGGCTGCTTTGGGGGAACAAGACAGGAGACCACCCGGGAGGCAAACTGTAGTTGTTCAGGTGACAGCGATGGTGGTGGCGGCAAGCTGGAGAGGAGGGGGCACCTTTGGGAGAAGAGGGGGCAGCTGACACCAGTCTGGAGGCCCCTCTCCCCTGAACAAGCCCAGGCCCAGCTGTGGCGGTGGCTCCAGGATTTGACTCCTGAAGGCTTAATGGCCACATCTGGGGCTGTGGTCAGCACGCCTCCCAGGACTGGCTGAACCCGGCCAAGTACAAGGCTGAAATAGAACATGTTGAAAAGCCCTGAGTCCCTGAGTGAATTTAAGGGATCCCTTTATTGTTGTTGTTTCTTGGCAGGCAGAATTACCAAGGAGATTTGAGAAAGTCTTCCTGAGGAAGAACAAGAGCTGGAGGAAGCTTCGTGATCCCACGAGCATGTTCTTGGTCCACCATCCAGCTGGGCGAGAGGGGTGATGGCAAGCTGTCCGGGTGGCAACTGGGGCCCATGAGCCCTTTCTGGCCCCTGCGATAAAGTCTTAATGGAGGTGAGGTTTGGGGAGACCAGCCTGCAGTACTGGGGCACCAAATCCCATGTGGTGGGCTGAGTGGGTGAAACTGGGGGAGGGAACCCCTTCTCCCCTGTCGACTCCAACCTCAGGAGGTGACCCTGACGTGGTGTCCAGGGCCCAAGCCCGCGCTGGTCCTCTTTCCACTGACCAGGGCTCTGGGCCCTGGTCCTTCTCTGCCCCTGCCCTGGTTACAGGCAACCACATCTCCCACTGTTATGGGCTCAATGGTATCCCCTCAAGTTTGGTATTTGAAGTCCTAACACCCTCCCCCCCACCCCCTGCCCCCGTAACTCAGAATGTGATTGCATTCAGGGACAAGGTCTTAAAGAGGCAGCTAAGTTAAAGCGAGGTCATTGCCCCTAATCCAACGTGTCTGGTGTCCTTGAAGGAAGAGAAGATCTGGACCCAGACATGAGAACACATGAAAGACGAGGCGAAGCTACAGGGAGGGGGGAGTCAGCTCTGACCCAAGGACAGAGACCTCAGAAGAAGCCAGCTTCACTGACACCCTGATCTCAGACTTCCAGCCTGCAGGCTGGTGAGAAAACACGTTTCTAATGCCTAAGCCATGTTCTATGGCAGCTCTAGCCAACTCAACAGCTACCATCAGCCCTACCAGCCACGAATGTGGGCTGTGAGCTTCCTGAGTGCCAGGCTTGGTGCCGAGCCCACTCTGTGTGTCACTGTACTCCTCCCTGACCCCGGAAGGTAAAGACTGGAGACCTTGTCGGGTCAGCCTGGCTCTGTACCTACCATCTGTGTGATCTCAACTAAAGTGCTCTGCCTCTCTGGGCCTTACTTTCTCATCTGCCCGCTAGCACTACAATAGCACCTGCATCCTAGGGTGGTTTTAAGGAATGATTTAAAACGTATAAAGGGGGGATGCCTGAGTGGTGCAGTCAGTTGAGCCTCCAACTCTTGGTTTCGGCTCAGGTCACGATCCCAGGGTCCTGGGATCAAGCCCCACATCGGGCTCCCTGCTCAGTGGGGAGCCTGCTTCTCCCTCTCCCACTCCCCCTGCTTGTGTTCCCTCTCTCGCTGTCTGTCAAATAAATAAATAAAATCTTCAAAAAAAATAAATAAAATAAAAAACAAAATGTATGAAGGGTTTAGAGCATTTCCTGGAACACAGTTGGTGTTCACTAAATGTTGGCTATGACTCTTCTCATTTTCCAGATATGAAAATGGAGGTTCTCAGAGGTTAAGTAATGTGCCCAAGGTCACCGAGCTAGCAAGTGGTGGGGCCAGGATGCAGACCCAGATGAAAGCCGATTGTAAGCAAACTCCACGGTGCTGCCTCCTCCCTTCCTCGACCTCGTCTGCCCCGGGGCACACAATGGCCACCTCTGCGACCTGGTGGCCACGCTGTCCAAATGATGTTTGGGATCTGCCTCCCTTGCCACACTGCACTCTCTTTTGGGGCTGGCCTTGGCTTGTGTGCTAGAGCATGCCGGCTCGGAACAGAGGCCTCTGTGGAGATTTGTTGGGAACCAGGTTCAAGTTGCACTTGGCCTGAGGTTGTTTGTGGCTTTTCCCGCAGGTCTGTGTCCTCCTCTGGTTCTCACTGCAGCCCTGTGCAGTGGGCCGGACACACAAGTTTCACAGGGGCGTGCAAGTTGTCCAGGGACGCGTGCTGGGAAGCGGCAGAAGAGCAAGGAGGACCCTTGCTCTTTCTATAGCCCCCGGTCCCACGCTCTGGCTCCCCGCGCCAGGCAGCCCCAGAAGAGATGAGATGGTACCTGGGGTCCTGGGAGGAGACTAGAGCCTTGGACTCTGAGTGGTCTGGTATCCTGGGCATAGGCTGCCAGAGCCTCGCTTCTTCCATGCTACCAGCCAGGTGTGTCTGCAAACAATTCCCTGAGTTCAGAGGCCTGAACAGTGAGGAGGGACCTCTCAGGGTCCTGCGGCCCTCACTGGAGAGACTTGTATCCAGAAACTCAATAGGTATCCTGGATCTACCTCTTTACCCAGTAAGGGGGGGGTGCGGCCCACATTTCCTGCATCCTCTGCAGGCTCTAATCATAATCTCCACTCTGAGCCTGGCTCATAGGTAAGAAGATCCAGCAAATCTGGCCTGCTTAGAGGCCACACTGTCAGCCCTCTACCCCAAGGGCCCGCCAGGTGGGGCATGGCTCCCTGGACCACAGACTGAAACAGGTCTGGGGTGTTCCTTGTGTGCCCTTTGACTCTTCACACCCACATCGCCCTTAGGCATCCTGAGCTGCTGTGGCTTTTTTGTTTTTTTTTCCCTTGAAAAGAGAGCTGGGGACCAAAAGAAGGTTTAGCATCTCCCAGGCTGACTTGGAAAGATAGAAGGTATCACTTGCCCACCTACAGATCTCTTTAATCTGGCCTGTACTGGGCAGGGGGTGGGGTGGGGGTGTGTGTCTGAATCTCCTTGGCCCCCATCCCAGGCTATGTGCCAGAACCTTCTTCTTTGGCTGGGCACCTGGGACAGCCACCTCACCAGGCTTGTGCCTTTTCTGCAGCCTGTGTGAGCTCTCTGTCCTGAGTCGGTCCTCCCCCTCTGAAATTTTTGTGTATCTGACTCTCTGTGGGTCCTGCAGGCCCTGGCACATCTCCGTTCGAGAGACTTTCCCATCTCCCTGCCCTGTTCCCCACACCCAGCCCATGGCAGACATACCAACAGATCTTGGCCCTCTTTCCTGCTGGGCCCACCTGGAGACCCCAGGCCCCAGGCAGCAGGACCACTTGATCACAGATGGCACATGAGATGAAACCCATCTGCCACCCCAGAACAAGTTCAAGTCCCCAGGTTTCTCCCGGCTTCCACCTTCTGCTTGCTACGATGGTTCCAGCCTCAGTTTGCCCTTCTGGAGGATGAGAAAGGAGACTCCCTACCTATGCTCTCATTCTAAGGGGCTGAGAGCATTAATCAGACTGTCTTCACTTGGGCATCTGTGTCCTCGGGGTCTGCCCCAGCTCCCACCCCAGCACATTTCCTTCTACCTATGGATTTCCCCTGTGACCCTTAACAGCTCTCAACAGGTAGCTAAATGCAGTTCATAATGTACCCACCTGTAATTGTTGGGATATTGAAATTATCTGCGCAGATGCTGACTTATTTGCTGGAGCCTCCCGGCTCTCTGAGCTACACATCCTCTAAGATGCTGGAGCAGGAAATGCGAGCTAGGAGACCTGGTTTCTTCCCAGTCTTTCTGTGCCTTAAACCTAACCTGTGGGTATCGGGACAAACCTCTGGCCCCTCTGACACCAGATTCCCCATCTGCGCACTGAGCGAGGTCAGAAAAGGAACATCAGCTGGTGCGGTCGAGTGGGTGGGGCCCTCAACCGGTGGCTCCTGCCAGGTCTAAGCTGCTCCTTGCTGTCCCTATGCTCCAGCCAACTATCACCGCTGTCTTGTGTAAACCCATCCTGCATTGTCTAATTCTCCAACTATTGAAGAAGGTGTCAGAAATCTGGATTTTGGTGTGAAATTTCCCGATTTTTACCCCCAGGCAGTGAATTCAGAATCACATAAAGCAAACAGTGTGGGGGCCAAAGAAAACAAGCCAGTGTGTGCCAGACTGGGCCCAGGGACCCCTGCTTGCTCACTCTGGCCTGGAAAAATCTCGATCTGACATTTAGTGCTATGGCTCTCCTCCCAGCTACACACTAGAATCACTTGGGGATTAGAAAACGCTGACCTCCCAGATTTAAGGTCTGAGCACGAGGCATCTCGGTGAACATGAGACACCCGGGGGAAGGCTGCCTCCTGGCTGTGACCTGGGTCATGGACGTCACATCGCTGGGTCTTGTCTTTGAGATTGGAGTGGTGGAGTTTGTAGGCAGGACAGGGAGGATTCATTCACATGAAGGAACAGGCATATACATGGTATTCAGTGAATTAAGGGCGAAAAAGGAATTGGTAGCTGCTTTTGACTTGACAGGCTTGAATCCCACCTCAGAAAACAATGTCATTTGCTTGCAAGACTGAGTCCAGGGAAAGGTGCCCAGGGTTGGGGGTTGGGAGACATGGGGCTCAGCTCCACGTTTGTTTGGCCCACTGTGAGGTTCGGAAAGAGGCTCCCTGAGCTCAGCATCACCTATTTTCTTTAACAGTGTATTGGCCAGGGCTCGCTTTTCATTGTGGATGGCAAAAATCCGTCCTAAACCTACGTAGGGGCAGGGCACAGGCGGACTCCATTCAAAGCTTCCACGTGTACCCAGCACCACACTGTCCCACGGAATCCTCAGGCAACCTTAGAGGGTAGGTATGATTGGCCCATGTGACAAAAAAAGTGAAGGGTCAAGTAGTGTGACTCCCTCAGGGAGACAGGCGAGGGGAAGCACAGCTGGTTTTGGAAGCCAGGACACAAGCATCTCTGACTCCCAAGATTTGGGAGGCGCATGCCTTCAAGGGGCTGGGCAGGTAGGGCAAGAAGAGAGCGAAAGGGCTAGGTTTATGGTCAAGGGGAGAGAACAAAGACTCCTTCACCAAACCCTCACCAGGCTCTTCGGGGCTCTTTCTCAACCAGGCCTTGGCTTTTGGACTTCTGTGTTCGTCTGAAGGGCCCAGGCTCCAGCCAAAGGAACTCACATTAAAAATAACAGTAATAATAATAATAATAAACATTGTACACAAGTCTGCTGGCCAATGAGGGCCCCCGGGGCCCCCAGTTTTCCAGCCCTTGTAGCCCCTGCTGAACCTGGCCTGCGTCTTCTCCACTCCGTTTCTCCAACCGCAAGGAGAGGGAAAGGAATCCGAGGGACTGTGGCGTCCCGCCCAGGGCTCTGGATCCGGCGCAGTGACCCGCTCCCCACGTCCCCAGCCTCCGCCCGGAGGACCGGCAACAGGTCTCCTGGCTCCGGGTCGTAACGACCGCCAGTCCCCTCCCGGGCCCCCGCCCCCGCCCCCCTGCACTGGCCCCTCGGCAGTCTGATCTGGCCCCGGCCTCCCGCCGCCGGGTCCTCCCCCCACCTCCCGCCGGGCGGCTCCTCGGTCGGGGGCTGGGGCTTCGATCTGCCGCCCCCTCCTCCCGCGACCTCTGCCCAGCCAGGCGCCCCGGCCCCGCGCCCCGATCGCCCGGCTCAGGGGCTCCCGCCCCTTTCCCCCTCCTCCCCCCACCCCCGCTGCGGCGGCTTCCTCCCCCTCCCACCTCCCGTGGCTCTGGAATTCCTGGTGAAGCCCATACCCCCGGCCGGCTCTGCACCCGGGTGTGCAAAAACAGCCCACGGAGCGCGCCGCCCTGGGCGTGCAGGACAGGGTGCGGTACGCGCCGAGATGGCCGTGACTCTCGCGCGGCCGTGGTGGTGCCGAGACCTAGCTGGGGTGTTTGAACGTGCACACGTGTGTGTTTCTGCATCCAACTGTGTTTATACACCGGTGTATAATTTTTTGTGCACACACATTCAGTGACGCTTGGGGAAACTTTTCTGAAAATCCTGGGCTGGCAGTTTAAATATAAAAAGGCTTTGTTTAATGCCAGAAGCATTTCCCCCACGCTCTGGGAGTCATAGAACACTCACCTGCTTCCCTCCTCCTCGCTTAAAGACCTGGAGGCAGAGGATTTGGCGGGGGGCTGCTTTCCCTACAGTGAGGAAAAGGTTCTTTCCGCGAGGCCACGCCGCCCTCCCACCACCCCTCCCCGTGTCCCTCGCCCCTAATGGCTTTCTGCCCCCCCCCCCCCAGTCTGTTGATCTCCTGGGGCTGTTTAAACTCTGAATCTTACCCCCTCGAATATCTGGGAGTGTTAAGAGGATGCGACATCACTCAGGCTGTGGAATTCCAGTTGAAATGTGGCCAGCATGTGGGGCCAGCCGGGGAGCGATGGGGTTGGAAGGTGTCAGGAGGGGGGTGGGGGGCGCCCAAGGCAGAGAAGCTGAGAGCTAGAGGAGCCACGTGCAGTCGCTGGAGGTGAGGACACCCCACCCACCCATGTGGGGAGGATAACACCTGTCTGCCAAGGTTGTTTGGAGTTTAATTCCTTCATGGTACATTTTGTGGCTAGCCCTGTCTAGCAGCACATAGTAGGTGCTAACCAAAGACAACTTATAAGTGCGTTGGCTTTGTGCAGGAGGAGGTAGACTGTGGTGCCGAAGAGCGTGCACTTTGTTCTTTTTTCCTTTTTTTAAAGAAGATTTTATTTATTTATTTGACAGAGAGAGACACAGTGAGAGAGAGAACACAAGCAGGGGGAGTGGGAGAGGGAGAAGCAGACTCCCTGCTGAGCAAGGAGCCCGATGTGGGGCTCCATCCCAGGACCCTGGGATCACGACCTGAGCCGAAGGCAGACACTTAACAACTGAGCCACCCAGGTCCATAATGATGTAGGGAGCTGTTTCTGTGAAGATCAGAAGGGAGAATCTGTCCAGCCCCACCCTCTCAGAGGGAAACCACTGCTGCCCACTTCGGCCTTCCCCTAGGTAAGACATTCCCATTGTTCAAGTGTACTCCTTTCTCTCCAGCCAAATCACATGAGCAAGCCCTAGGGAGAGGCAGTTTGGGGTCATCACGGGGAGGTCTCCATCCCTTTCCTCCCACTCTGACCCATTCACAGCAGGAAGAAGTTTGGGAACTTGACCTTCCTGGGCCAGGTGCTCCATGCGATTGTGGTTGGACCTTCCTCTCCTGGAGGAAAGAGGAGAGAGGAGGAAGGGGAGGCTCAAGGCTTGCTGGGAGCATTTATGGTGAGATTCCACTCAGCTTTGCCAGGGAGCTCTTCAGATATCCTGGTGAGAGATTCCTGTGGCAGTTGGCTGGGAGAAATAAACAGATAATCCCAGTGTGGGAACATTCTCGGGTCCTCCTGTTGGGGGGCATACCAGCCTGCCCAGGGCCTGAGGGCTGCAGAACAGAGGCTCCCAGGGCCGCGGGGCGGGTGGAGGCTCCTTTCTTTATTCAGTGTTTCCTGAGGTCCTGCTGTGTGCTAGCCTGGGGCTGTTGCCAGGAATAAGATCTGGCCCCTCCCTCCCAGGTGGAACCCACAGCATTTTGGACCATAAATAATTAGGATGCATTGAGATAAGTGCGTAGTCAAAGGGCCCCCAAATGGGCTGAGGATACAACCACACATTTCACAGAAAAGGAAACCCAAATAGCCAAAAACACATTAAAAGAAACTCAATATGACTCCTGGTCCAGACAAATGTAAATTAGAGCCACATGAAATGCCTCTTTATGCCCATCAGATTAGCAAAACTTAAAACGGGTGATGTCACTTATTTCTGGCTGGTAAGGGGCAGGAGGAAGGCAGTCCCATACCTAGTTGGTGGAAATGTGAATTGTTACAGCTTTGGAGCAAAAGAAATTTAGCCATCTATATTAAAATACAAATGGTACAACAAAAAACATAGCCTTCGTCCCACAACGACGCTCCTGAGATTCCATCCTGGGACTTAAGGATAAATATACACAGATACTTATTAAAATGTGTTTTGAAATGTGAAAAACCGGGAAACATTTCCCTCGAGGATGAAAGGTAAATTGTGATGATATGGCTCTACATAAAATATTATGTGGCTATGAAAAAGAATGAGTTGGCATTACTCCAAGTGCCCTGGAGAGTTTCCATAATATGTGCTCAAGTGAGGGGCATCAGGGGTGGATAAACGTCTAGTGTCTATAATATGATGGACTTTTTTTTTTTTTTTTTTTTTTTTAAGAGTGTGAGAGAGAGCTTGAATGGGCAGGGACAGAGGGAGAGGGAGAGGGAGAGGGAGAATCCCAAGCAGGCTCCACTCCCAGCACGGAGCCGAACTCAGGGCTCGATCTTAGGACCCTGAGATCACCACTCAAGCCAAAGTCAAGAGTCGGACACTCAACTGACAAAGGAGGCTCCAACCAGACACCCCAAGATTCAGTTTTTAACACTAATACTAGACTGCTCTTTCCCCAAAAATGTAATTTTTGTTTGTATATGACCTGTGAGCAGGGAGAATCCTTCTGGAGGGGCTATACACACCAGACTACCAGCCTTGGAAGTGGGCCTGGGGAGAAAGTAGAGAGGTAAGGGAAGAAACTAACTTAGTCTACAGCAAAACTGGGAAAGTATGTATTGAAAATACGTAACCTAGTGTTTTACGTAGGATACTATTGTAAATCTGTGAAAACAGATTTGTATATGGACAATGAGAAGCTAGTGACACGGACAAAGGAAAACATTGTTTTAATCTTGGGTAGGTCTGTGGACAGTTTTCCTTCTGGATTTCTATAGTTTCCATCATAGTCTTTTTATACAGTGTTTAAAAAATGGAGAGAGAAAAAAATGAGAGAGAGAGAAAAAGATCCCTAACTGCAGACTGGCCAGTTGATTCTTTCTAGGGATGGGAAGCTCAAGAGTTTGAAAGGAACTTTGGAAGAGAAGATAAGCCATCCTCCATTATAGAGAAACTGGCTAAAAAGTGAGCTGGTCAGAAGGTGAGAACAACTGTCTACCCCCCTACCCCCTTCCCTACTTCTGGAAGGGTAAAACTGCGTCCTTTCCATTAAGTATTTTAGTGCCTAGGCTTTTCTAGGTTTGTTGTAAGCACTGGGGACACAGCAGTAAGTAAGATACACAAGGTTCCTGTCCCCTTAGAGCTTATAATCTAATGGGAAAGACAGGCATTAAGAAAGAACAAACACATAGGAGCTCAAGTATACGACATGCACTTGAAGATAAAATGAGATCATGATGTAGGTGCGGTATGGTGCTCAGCACACAGGGAATGATGGGTGCTTGACCTTGGCTGGGCCAGTCACAGTGGTCAGGATAAGGAGTTGGGGAAAGAGGCTGGCTCTTTTGCACTGATTTTGAAACTGGCGGGGCAGCCATATTGTCCTTGTGTGGAGTCTGAGAAAGAAGAGATACCATAGCCCTGGTGATACCTGAATCTTTGCATGCTGGAAGCTGGAACCACATCCTTTTGGTTTAAGGTAGATTTATTTATTTATTATTTGTTTTAAATATTTTATTAATTTATTTGACAGAGAGAGAGAGCACAAGCAGGGGGAGCAGCTGACCGAGGGAGAGGGAGAAGCAGGCTCCCCTCTGAGCAGGGAGCCCGCAGATACTCTGCGGGATGTCTCTGCTCCCACTCCGCCCAGACCCAACAAGCACCCCCCAGGCCCCTGTGGAGCAGGCAGGGCCGCAGACCACCCAGGGCCCTGCAGTTTCCCCCGCCTGGAGGGTGGGCACAGCCTGACCCCTTCCCTCTGGCCTGGAGCTTTGCTTTCTCAGCCCTTCCCTCTAAAGGCACCCCTTCTTTTCTGCACCCACTGCTCCAAGGAAAGGAGCAGTAAACAGGGAAGCAGGGCCAGGGAAGAGAGGAGAGTCTTAGTCTTGAGTGGATGGCTTCTTTTTTTTTTAAGATTTCATTTATTTATTTGCGATAGAACAAGAGAAAGTGAGCATGAGCTGGGGAGGGGGCGGTGGGCAGAGGGAGAGGGAGAGGCAGGGAGAAGCAGACTTCCTGCGGAGCCCTATGCGGGACTCCATCCCATGACCTGGAGCACTATGCGGGGAGCCCTATGCGGGACTCCATCCCATGACCCTGGGATCATCACCTGAGCCGAAGGCAGACGCTCAACCTACTGAGCCACGCAGGCGCCCCGAGTGGATGGCTTCTTGAGTTTCAGTTTGTACCCCTGTAAAATGGAACCCTCACTACTTCCAATGCTTGTCCACAGAGACCTCCCCTCCAGGGTCAAATGACAATTGAGTACTGTTCAAGACCCTGAATTTCAGAGAAAACTCCTGGAGCTTCCCTCCTGACATGTGAATACCTAAATACTAGAGGCATGTCCAGCCCTGCTTGTTACCCAGGGCAGAACTCCTTGATCCTATAGCAGCATTTTAAAGTAAGACAGGCTTAGGTCTTGGTGGAAAGAGAAAAGGGTACTTAGGAGATTTGACCTGAAGCTGCTACATTTGAGTAACACTGAGAAAACATCCACTGTCAATATCAAAGAAAGCACCCCCTTCCCAAATGTGTAAAATTTTGACATGTATTGGGGGGCATACAGGTATCTGCTACATTATTTTTTGCTTGTTTGAAATCTCCTCTAATTGAAAATTAAAATTAAGGGGCACCTGGGTGGCTCAGTTGGTTAAGCGTCTGCCTTCAGCTCAGGTCATGATCTCAGGGTCCTGGGATTGAGTCCCACATCGGGATCCCGGCTCAGCGGGGAGTCGGCGCCTCCCTCTGCCCCTCCCCCAGCTTGTGCATATGCACAGTCTCTCTTTTTCTCTGTCAAATAAATAAATAAAATCTTAAAAAAAAAATTAAAAAGGGGTGCGGGCTGGCTTAGTTGGAAGAGCATGCAACTCCTGATCTCCAGTCCCAAGTTGGAGCCCCACACTGGGTGTAGAGATTACCAAATAATAATAATAAACTTAAAAAAAATTAAAACAAAAGAATGGGGGCCTTGATGTAGATAGGGGGAAGGCTATCCCTCCCCACTAACCAGACAGGTGATAAAATTGTCTGTGGTTCCCAGACACCATCTTGATCTCTCTCTGTGCGTATTTAAACATTTATCTATCTAAAATCAATACATCAAGGCTATGCTTCAGGCAAGGCGTAGAAACAGCAATTGGGTGGGGGAGAATCTTCGATTTTAGAGGGAGGTCCGCCAGGATTGAAATCCTAGCTCCATCCCTAAAGCGCCCTGTGACCTTGGGCTAGCGAGGGTCGCAGCCTCCCTGAGCCTCCGCATACTCGGCTGTGAAATGGAGACAACTATAGCGCGTGGGCAATAACTCAGACGATGCAGCAAGAGCTCTCTGTGCAGGTTATCAGGCTGGGCCTTGCAGGTGGCGCCCTGGGGACAGAGGTGTGGAAAGGAGGGCGCTTGGCTCTCCGCCAGGCCGGCCCAAGGTGCTTTGCCGCCCCCGCCCATCCTTAGATGGAGGCAAAGTTCCTGGGAAGGCGGTGGGGATTCAGAGGGCAGAGGAGAGGAGTTTGTTTGCGGGTGTGTTGGCTTTCTCGAGGTGGGTTGGGCCCCACGGTTGGTGGCGTCCCCACGGACTACGGCGGGGGGCCAGGCTGGGCGCGGGCCGCGGTGGGCGCGGGAGCTTGGCGCGGCAAGGGACACCCCGCGACAGCCCGGCCGCCGAACCGCCCCACCCCGAGCTCGCGGGCCACACCCTGGGCCAGTCCCGCCCCAAGCGCTGGGAGGTCGCTGGGAGCGCCCTGGAGCTGGCCCGGGTGGGGCGGATGCTGAGCCGCGAGGGACCGGGGTGCCGCTCTCTCTGGCTGCCCCACCGACCCCTGCCTCCCTGGTACCGCGGGCGGGTAGCCAGCGGACCCGGGCCCTTAAGAGCATGACCCGGACCCCCCAGGCGGGGGACGTCGCAAACCGTCGGTCCGGGACCCAATCCCACTTAAAAACATAATTAAAAATACTTAAGGTGCTTGCAAGGATTTAAAATACAAAAGCACAACAGAGCGGAGTGGTAGCTTCCCACCTCTTTGCAAGGGTGTTCTCCTTGGACCCTCTCCAGGATCCTGGCGTCATCCGCCCTGTCGGCTTTGCTTTGGAGACAGCTGAGTTTGTGATTCCAGTCTGCTAGATTCCTACCAGATCTAAGGAACTGGGTGCCACGAGTCAGGCACTGGACTAGACAACCCCCATGCCTCAGACCCCTTGTCCCCTGGCTTGGGAGTTCCGGCAGGCCAAGGACCTTTCTGCCTCCCCAGCTGGATCCCCAGCGCCGGGCCCAGGGCCTGTCACAGAGGAGACCCCAGAGGTTGAAAATAAACATTTGCTGCGGGAAGAAAACAAATCCTTACATTGACAGATAGTAAAAGGTAACTTTAAAAATATATATATATTTTATTTATTTATTTATTTGAGAGAGAGAGCACAAGCCTGGGGGGGCGGTGAGGGGGCATGTAGGGGAGCGGGGTAGGGGCAGGGGGAGAGGGAGAAGGGACTCCCTCCCTGAGCAGGGACCCCCACCTGGGGCTAGGTCCCAGGACCCTGAGATCATGACCTGAGCTGAAGGCAGACACTTAACCAACTCAGCCACCCAGGGGCCCCAAGAGATAACTTTTTTGAACATTATCCTAAGTGCTTCATGTACTGGCTTATTCAGTCCTCACTATGGCCCTGTAAGGTGGGAACCAGCATATTCCTGTTTTCACAGATGGAGAAACAGAGAAATGAAATAATTTGCTGGAAGGCCGGGGAGTCGAGAATACAAACCTGGCTGTCTGCTTTCAGGTTGTCCCATGTCAGTTTTACCTGTTGCTAAAAGAAATGACCTCCTCACCCCATCCAGCAACCTCGGGGTATTGAGGTTCCTCACCTGCTCCCCCAACACTTCTCTGCCACTTGGTATAGGAACTGGGAACCTTGACTTCAGGAGGCAGCTCTGCCGTTAGTTGGCTACGTGACCTTGGGCAAGTCTGTTCCCCCCCTAGATATCAGAAAGGCACTCCCATTTTTGGAGATGCGTGGTTGGACTAGATCATCTCTAAAGCTTGAATCTTGTGGCCTTTATAAGGGGGGGGGGGGCTGATCTTTCATTTTCTGCCCTTGGGAAACAGGCTCTTCAGGAGTCCTTGGCTTAGCCGGATGGTGGCTCTGCTCCCAGGGGCAGGAGAAGGTTCGGAGTGCTGGCAGAAACTTCCTGAATTTCCCCTAGCTCCTGCTGTGGCCTTGGCTCTGGGTGGGGGCTCTGGGGCCTCTCCCAGTGGGTGCCGGAGGCTGGAGCCGCCTTTGTCTGCCGCAGGAGGCCAGCCAGGCAGCTTTGGCTGCAGACAGCCCCTGCCCAGGCCTGGGAGATGGTTTTTTTCCCTGTGTGTTGCAGCTGGGACCGTTTATAATAGGAAAAAAAGAGAATGACCAGGCCAGCCGGCTGGAAAATAAAGAGACTTAAAAAGAAAAGGGCTAGGCTGTTCTTCTCCTGTGGAGGCTTTGGTTAGGCAGAAAGTTTTAGTTCCTTTCTGAAAGGCATTTGGGCTTTTGATGTCCCCTGCGGGAGCTCCCTCTGGCCCCTGGGAAGCCAGGCCCTGGCATGTCCCAATGTGCATGGCCAGGATGGGGCCAGGGTACTCAGAGGAGGCAGCAGCAGGCCCTGGGAAATGCTGCAGCAGGCTGGGGCCACTGGGGCCCCAGCCCGGCCCCCCTCTGCTCCCAGCCCAAGCCCTACCACTGCTTTGGTGGTCTTTCACCTGAATTTCCTCTGCTCCCTCCAGCTCTGAATGCTGGCCGGGTGCTAGGTGGGCCAGAGGGTGGGAGCAAACCCCGACCTGCTTCTTCCTTTAGTCAGAGAACTAGAGGGATTTTGCAAATGGGGAAACTGAAGCAGAGGGAGGATTTGCTTCAGGTAAACCTCAGGGAACCTAAACTTCTTGAGTGTACTTTCCCTATAGTTATTAACAGGAGCTAACATTTATTCTGCCCTTATAGTATGGAAGGGCCCAGTTACTGAATCCAGGGACCTGGCAGATAGAAAGAGGTGTTGTGTGCGAAGGCTCCTCTCCGGGAAGCTGCCTTACCAGCTCTCTTCTTGGGCCTTTGCTGGTTCCAGTCCATGTAAATGAGTTCTTCTTGTTGGCCCACCCTGCAGCATATCACACCATATCCATCATGGAAGAGGGACCACAATCAAAACATGACATTTATCACCCACCTACTACGTGCAAGGTCATTTCATACATCCTGGTGACATTCTCTTATTGCTCACTGCCATCCTATGCCCCTGGCATTATTCTCCTCATTTTATCCATGAAGTTGCTTTGTCCTGGGATGGAAAGCCAGGCCCCCAACGTAGTTGGGTGGGCAAGGAACCTTACCAACCGGCCTGTGCTGTCCACCAGAAACCCTTTGGATGAAGATGGTTGCTTGCCCCGAGTTGTGTTAGGCGACTCCTCTGGATGTCACACAGATTGGCAACCTCTCTCCTAATGCCATCACGAAGTTCTGAGCTTCTGCAGGGCACTAGGGATGCAAGAGGGAGCTGGGTAGACTCAGCCCTGTTGATCCTGCTACTCTCCTCCCTGCCATGGGCATAGGGTCCCCAACTGTATGTGTGGGACACAGGGACCACACATGCTAGTACTTTTCGGAAATCTCCATGGCATTTCTCTTGGACCTGGGCACCTAGTAGCTTCTTTTCAAGACAGTTGCGGGGCGGGGGGGGGGGGGGGGGAGGGGTTGAAAGAGAAAGGGTACATGTACAGGAAACAGGCAAATATCAGATTTTTTTTTTTCAAAATGATCTATGCACACTCTTAGGTCCTTTTTGGTAATTAATAGTGGCCACAAAAGAGGTGGGAGAGGGTTTGCTACTCCCATATAACATCTCTAGCAGGTGAGAGTGAAGGCAAGTCCCTGACCAGATCCTGCCACACACACCAGTGGTTATCAAAAGGACCACCTCAGGGACCAAACAGGTCCTATAACCAGCTCAACGAAGTTCCCACATTCTGTCCTGATTTCAGGTTATCTAACCACTTTCGGCGTGAAAGGCACGCTCGGGATGAGCCCCTGTTCCACTCCTGAGCAGGATTCTGTGTCTTCTGCTGGGCACCATGCAGTCAGAAATTCTGGCCGGACACTGGACCCCTGAGTCATCAAGCTGGGGATTCTAAGGGTACAGGTGACCTTAGTCTCATGGGATGTGCATTCCCTGTTCAGGCAAGGTGGAAGTGTCTCTAGACGATCTCGCTAAACCACATTTTGAATGTCTTTAATTTCACCAAATAGAGCTCATTTCTGATTCTGTCACTTTTTTGGGTATCCTGCCTGCTGATTAGCAAAACATTGGTGGCTGATTGGCCCACTGATGGCCAAAGGTCTTGCGACCAGTTCTGGAGTGGGCCCTGCCTGATACAGCCACTCCTAGTTCAAACTTAGAAAACGGGGCACCTATCACAGTCACGATATACTGATTTTCTTGTTTCTTTTAAAGAATCGTAAAAGAAGTATTTCAAGAGAACAAAGCGACACGTGACCCAGAGTCAAGTGACCTCAGGCGCGTGTGCCACACACCGGGGCAGTTAGAGGTGGTCTGGGTGGAGATTCTCAGGGCCAAGGCCAAGAGTTTCAAGCTTTCCGAGGGTGTGAGTCCACTGGGACCCTCTTGCCAAGTTGGTTTCTTTGCTGCCTTGTGGGTGTTCCCTGCAAAGACTGCTGACACTTGAAGAATAAATAATTATAATAATGATGATAAAATAGAAATGGCTTTCCCAGCTGAACAGAAACTGAAGGCAAGGAGGTTCCCACACCCGTTGTATTGTTTTTGGCACCGTACTCCCAAAGCCCCCGGGAGGCAGATGTCTGGGCCCGCTGCTGGTCTCTTTGAGTCTTGGTCCTGGTGGGGGGGCACTGGGGACCTTTGGAGAATTTCAGGAGTATCTGTGGGGACTTCCCTCCCCAAAAAGCCAGGCTGAGAACTGAGAGCAGAGGAAGGGACTCTCTTGTCTTACTCTGTTCTGAAGCCTCAGAAGCTTCAAGAACAAGCCCTGTGAGAGGGATCCTCAATGTTGTAAATACCGGTGTGGAGGCTGGGGATGGTGGGTCGCTGCCAGTTAGTAACTGGGGTGCCAGGCTGGCTCCTGATGACTTAACCTTAGTACCCCTAGGAGAGGAGTGCCCAGAGAAACCTGGATTCCATGAATAGGTGGACCATGCTAATAAAACAAAAATGCACAAGAGAAAAAGGAAAAATCACATCCACTCAAACACAGATTCCCTCTCCGTAGACCTAAAGCTGCTAGAAAGCTTCTAGAAAGCAGGGGCATGTCTGTCCATTTCAAGGGAACACCGGGGGAGGACGGGACTTGTCAGTGCAAGGAGGGACCGTGCAGTTGTGTGATTGGCATCTCTCTCTAACAACACAGTTGACCTTGGGGGGTGGTGAAGGTGAGAGACAGGAAGGAAGGAAAGTGGAGGCTGGAGCATGGCTGTCAGGGCTGGTGGCCTTGCTCTGGGCCCAACAGGCTGTCCTCACTAATATGAAATCCTCAGGGCAGCCCCATGAGATCCATGCTACCTGTATCCCCCTTTTGCAGATGGGAAAGTGGAGACCCAGCAAGTCCCTTGCCCGAGGTTCTCCAGCGGGGCAATGAGGAAGGCTGCGGGGTTGGAAGATGGGTCAGAGTAGCTCCTAAGCTCGGCTATGACTACTGCCTCCTTTGGCTCTTCGCTTGGAGCTATGACCTCCTCTCCCCAGAATCACCCAGCTCCTTCCCACCTCAGGCCCTTTACACACACTGTTCACTCTGCCAGGAACTCTGTTCTCTCCCTTCTTTCCTGACTCCTTCCTCCTCCTCCTCCAGGCTCTCAGCCAGACCACCACTGTGACCCTCGGTTTTTTGGCCTCATTTACACTATATTTTTCCTTCTTAGGATTCTTCAAAACTGTCATTAAATAATTATTTATGTGGGCATTTATTAAAAAGTCAGCCTCCCCACGAGAAAACCAGCCTCAGCAGGGAGAGCCTGTGGTCCTTGTTCCTGGCCTCCCCCTGGGTTTTGGCACACAGTAGGCACACAATCAATAAATACATGTCGAATAAACAAATGAACAAAGGAATGGACTTCTTTCCTGGGGGAAAACTGAGGGGTTAATCTTCCCTCCCCCAAATGGTTGTTCCTTATAGGCAAGTTTTCCCAGTAGAGAGTGTGACCTTCAGGTAATTAAAAGGTGGACAGAAATCTTGAATTTCATATCGTATATATTCTAGTGATTGTTGTTTACTTCAAGTGTGTAGGTTAATGTGTGCATGAGTGTGTGCGCGCGTGTGTCTGCGTGGATGGGGAGAAGGTGGTGATTTGGTGATTTACCACAAAGCACCTCTTGCACGACTCTGGAGAGCCTTCAGGGATACCAGTCTAGAGGCCACAAAAGGAACCCTATCTTATTTTTTTTTTTAAAAGATTTTATTTTACTTGACAGAGAGAGAGAGAGAGTGAGAGTGCGCGCGCGAGCACAAGCAGAGGGAGCAGGAGAGTGAGAAGCAGGCTCCCCGCTGAGCAGGACCCTGAGATCATGACCACAGAAGGCAGATGCTTAACCTGCTGAGCCACCCAGGTGCCCCAGAACCCTATCTTATTTTACTTTGTTGTCCTACCTTGTTTTTGTCACCCACTGCACCTCTCCTGTATTCACCAGAGGACAACCTGCCTCTTTTTGAAACTCAAAAAAGAAGCCTCTCTTGCTGTGTGTCTGGGGATGCATCATTAGGAGGCGTGCAGAGATGGTGGGGTGCCTGGGTGGTAGGTGCCCCCTCCTGCGGCCAATTTATGACCTGGAAGGGAGATGCCCAGTTATGTGACCAAGGTCTCATTTGTTTTCAAAAAGGTGAATTTGTAATTTCTCTTGCATTTATGATGGTGGCTTTTTTTCTATTTACAAAGGATTTCTCTGGCCACTCTTTTGGGCAGGAGCAGATGAGGAAGAAGAGGCCACGGGAGGCCTTTTTGGTGGAGGAGGGGCCCAGATTCCTGGATACCCTGATGCAAGTAGGCAGGTGGGGTGTGAAACACCGCCTGAAAATGAGCTTTTTCTGGTCCCTGGTCACCAGGCTGGTGAGAAACAAGGCCAGCCCTGTCCTCACCCAGTGCCCCCTGAGACCCCTTTGGTAGGAGCTACTGGCTCTTTGCTGCTCTGGAATTTTCGTTAAAACAGCATTTTTTTTTTTTTTTTTCTGGAAGGAGTTAAAAATGAAACTCAAGCTTCAGAGAAAGCGGGGCCGGGATGAGGCGGGGACGAGGTCGAGCTCCCACTGCACCCTGATGGCCACTGAGCTGGGAGACAGCAGATCGGTCTTGCAGGGGAGGGGTGAGCTCCGGGACGCGAACGTGTGTGACTGCGACGTGCCGGGAAGGGGTCCAAAAAACTTCGTGCTCTTCTCCAGGACCCCCAGCCCTTGTGGATTAGTTCGGAATACGCTGTCGCCCGCCCCCCATCCTGTTATCCCCACTTCTGGCCTCGGGGGCTTTCGCAGTTCCCCGAGGGTGGAAAAAAGGCAGCACCGCGGGTCTCCAACCACCGCCCGCTGACCCCTCCTTTCCTCCAGCACACCCCTTCCCCACCGCGCTCCTTTTGTCCGTCCCCTTCTCTCCGGCTCCCGGCTGGGCAAGATCCGCGAGTCTTCAGCCCCCCAGGGAGCCAGGGCGGGCGAGCCGGGGGCTGTTCTCCGCCCCCTCCCCCTAGGAGAGGCAGCCCGCGGCGGGGGCACCCCGGAGCCGAGGCCAACCGTCCCCCTCCCCCAGCGTGTGCCATCTGCCGCCTGTCAGCCTCTCTCCGCGGGCCTCGATCCCAGGCGCCGGCGGGGGTGGGGGGAGCTGCTGATTCGGCCCCTCCTTCCTGGCTCCTTCCCAGGCGCCTCGCGGCCTCTGCCCTCGCTTTGGCCCTTGGCACCCCCTCTCAGCTCCTCCGGCCGCCCCCCAGCTTCGAGAGGCGGCTCCCACCGCCCTCCGGGAAGGCCAAGATGTTGCACACTCCTGGACACAAGAACTGGGGAGGGCGGCGACCTTGGGGGTGGCAGCTCTAACTCGGGGGTGGGGGGGCGGCTCAGGGCCTGGGTCTCAGTTAGGGGACATCTCCGTCCTGCTCCTGGGTCTTCTGGGGATCCTCGCTGCCTCCCGGAGTCAAGGTGTCCGCCTCGGCATCGCGTTTCGCCGGTCACCCGACTGTACCTGGGAGACAGCCTTGAGCGCGAGAGCTTGGCCTCCCCCCATCCTACCCCCTCAGCCCGCCTCAGGCCTTTCCCCGCACCCGCCGGCCCTAGCCGCAGGGGTGCGGGGGTGGCATCTACCTCCGCACTCGGCGCGGCAAGGGGTTGGAGCTCGCAGGCCCAGAGAGGCGCGCGGGGCCGGGTGGGACTGCGAAGCGAGCCGAGTGGGGCGCGGGCCGGGCTGGCGGGCGGGCTGGGGAACGGCGGGGCGCAGGCGCCCTGCTTGGGGCGGGCGCCGCTGCCCGGCAGGCCCCCGCGCGGCTCTCGGCGGGCAGCGGGCTTTTCTCTGAAAGGTTGCCCTGGGTAACTCGTCTCCGAGGGGACACAGCCTCCCCTCTCCAAGTGGCAACTTATCGATCCGCGAGATTGATAACCCCCAGCGCCGCGCCGCGCACCCGCTTCGCTCTCCCAGCTCTGCGGCGAGCCGGCCCAAGGTGGCGCCACTCGCCCGGGAGGGGGGCGATGTCGGGGCCTCTCCCCCACCCTAGACCCGGCCGCCCGCCGCTGGTGGGGGAGGGGGAGGCTTCAAAGCAATGGTTTAGGGGAGTCGCCTGCGGAAGACTTCCCCTAAGTGTGAGCGCTTTCCTGGCGGGCTCTGAGACCAAGCCTCCATTGGCTCAAGAGTCGCAGGGACGCGAGGCGCCCCCTGGTGGCTGGGGCAAAACTTTGCGGAAAGTAGGAGCAGGTTTCTTTTGTCAACCGCGGGGGAAGGCAGTGCTACTGCAACGTTTTGGGGCCAAGATATTACTTTTATTGTCTTAACTAAGAAATGCGCACCCAGACGCACCAGCCCTACAAATGCAGGTGTGGAGGGCCGCACAGAGTTAGCTCGGTGGTGGAAGAGTTTGCAGATGTGGGGCAGAGATGGTCTTCAAACACGGACCAGTGGGCAGAGTTCAAGAGGGAAAAGCCAAGTTTAGAGTTAATTCATGTGCGGGGGGCATAATTTGCGGAAGTGGCAGTGCTAGGGCAATTCACCCCAGTTTGCGCCCCCACCCCCTTTTTGCAGTTTGTGATGCTAATTCATCTTGGCGAGCTTGACAGCACGCGTGGGCCCAGTGTCAGTTCCCTTCTCCCGCCCCGGTTGCCGCGGGCGCCCAAGTCGGGGCCCCGCGTGCCGGTGCGGTGCCCGCGCCCGCGCCGTGCCTGCCGCCGCCGCCGCCGCCGCCGCGGTCCGGGTTTTGCGGGCGGCCGGAGCTGTATTTCCAGCGCTGTCCATCGCTCGGTGCTGTTGGCCCTCTCTCCGTCTGATCCGAGCCGGAGCAGTGCGGGGCGCCCCACGGGATCAGAGCGCTCCCCCGCCGGGACTCCGCTCCTCACATCCTCCTGCTGGGACCCGGCTACATTTCCAGCCAAGCCTGGCTTTATTATGTGTCTCTGCAGTGCAGCCCCAGCAGCCGGATCGGGAGGAGGAGAGCCAGCGACCACAAAGAAGACAGGAGCGCAAGGGAGGCTGGCGGGCGGGCCGGCGCCGGCTGGAGCGCGGAGGAGCCGGGGCGCAGCCGCCGCCGCCGCCGCCGCCGCCGCCGCCGCTGCCCGGGAGGACGGGAGCCCGGCCTCCGCCTGCTCGTCCTCCTCCGCCGCCGCGGCCGCCGCCTCCCCCCTCCCCGAGCCCCTGGCCCATGGAGGCAGCTAGCGGGGCCGGCGACTTGGCACCGGCCTGGGGATCGGCTGCGCGCCGCGCGCTGAGCACCGCAGCCCGAGGGCAGGCAGCGGCGGCCCGGCGCACGGGCTGAGCGATGCCCGGGGCACGGGCGCGCCTGCCCGCCGCCGCCTGAGCGCCCCCGCGCGCCCCTTCCTCTTCGGGGGGGCCGGCGCCGGACCGAGCCGAGAGCCAGAGAAGGGGGCGTGAGCCAGGGGCCCCGAACTGCGGCTTCCGAGGCACGGCGGCCGTTTCGAGCCCCCCCCAAGTAGGCTGAGTTGAGGGACCCCCCCGTCCCCATCCATCATAATCTCCAAACCAGGCGTTTGGGTATTTTTTTAGCCATTAATATTTATTATTTTTTTTTTGTGTGCGGCAGGGGATAATTTGAAGGTTTTTTTTTTTTTTTTCTGGGGGGTGCTGAGCTTCCGCGCTCCCGACCGCCTCCCGGTCTCCACCCCCCCTGAGACCCCCTCGACTCCAGCCCCGTCCCCCCTCCTCAGATGGGTTCATTGTGAGCTCCGCACCGGGCTGCGTGGCCGGACGCCTGCAAACTTTGCACAAAAATCCGGCAAGGGGCGGAGGAGGAGAAGGAGGAGGAGGGTGAGGGTGGCGGTGGGGTGGGGGAGGGAGGGAGGGGGCCGCAGGGGCCGGGGGCCGGCGGGGGGTGGGGAGGAGGAGGGGGGCGGCTTTTTTTTTTTTTTTTTTTTTTGCATAACTCGGCTCGGCCGAGTGGCCTCCGGACTCCCCGCGCCGCTGGGACCGCCGCTGGGACCGAGAGCCCCCGGCTGCCGCATTGCAACAGGCAGGGCCCCGGCGCGGCCCCCGGGCCTCCCCCCGCCCCCGAGCGGCCTCGGCCGGCCCGGGCCGTCCCCCCCAGGGAGGCCGCCCCGGACCTACGATCCGCTCCCCGCAGCCGCCGACCCGGCTGCAAAAAAAAAAGTTTCCGAGAGGCAGGCGGAGGAGAAGGGGGAGAAGGGCAGCCCGGAGCGGCGGGGGGCGGCGGGGGGAGCCGGCCGCGGAGGGCGACGGAGCGCCGGGAGCCCCGGACATGTCCAGGCGGAAGCAGGCGAAGCCGCGCTCGGTGAAAGGTGAGCGAGCGAGGCCCGGCGGAGGCGCGAGCGAGCGAGCGAGCGGGGAGGGAGGGAGCGAGGGAGGAGGGACCGGCGAGCGGGCGGGCGGCCGGGGACCCGCGCGAGCGAGCCGAGAGGAGGAGGAGGCGGCGGCGGAGGAGGAGGCGGAGGCGGAGGAGGAGGAAGAGGAGGGGGAGGAGGAAGCCGGGAGCGGGAGGCGGAGGCGGCGGAGGGGGCACGCCGCGGACACTCTACCCGCCCGGACCCTCTCCGGGCTCGGCGCCGCCGCCCGCGGGGGACCGGGGCCTGGGGCGCAGCTGAGGGGCTCTTGCCGCTCCCTCCGTGCGGGCCCTGGGCCCGCGTGGCCAATCAAGGGGTGCAGGCCTGACTTGGCGGGGATTGCGAATCTCGGCGGCGGCGGCGGGCGGGCGGCGGGAGGAAGGAAGAGGCGGTGAGGACCGGCGCCCGGGAGGCCGGCAGTTCGGAGGCCGCTCTCGCCGGGCCCCGGGCCTTGCCGCCCCGGGACGCCGTAGCCGAGGGCGGCGGGCAGAGCCTGCGCGCGCCCTGGGCGCCGCGTCCCCGCCCCGGCCACCAGGCGCCCCCTCCCTGTCCCCTGCCCGGGCCGCGCTCCCGGCCCGGGCCCCCGCACTTCCTGCCTCCCTCCACCGAGGCCAACCCGGCCGGGAGCCTCCGCCAGGAGTTCATTGTCTGCGCAGCGGCGGCAGGACGCGGGTCCCCAGGGGAGCGCAGCGGCCGCCGCGCGCGCCCCTCGGTGGAGGGCGCCTGGGACCCAGCCCCGGGCACTCACATCCTCGACACCTAGGCCGTCTTCCTGTGTCGGGTCCCCGGAGTGCACACGTTAGTGAGGACATACAACACACGCACACCCACTAACAGCTTGCGCCCTCCCCCTTCTCCTTCGCTTTGCTTTCTATTTCCATCAAGGGCCCCGGGCTAGAATGGGCCCCTGGAGAGCCGAGACCCCAGGGAGAGAGGCCGCCGCGCGCGGGCGACGGAGCCCCTCCCCTGCCCTTCTGTCCCCACTGACTGGCCTCTCCAGGCCTCGCGCCTGCTGCTTTGTCCCGATTCCAGCGCCTCGGGTGGGTGCCCGACTGGCCCGTCGAGCTGAGAGATGACAGAGGAGGGACAGGATGAGAGCTGCTAGGTCTCTGGAGCCAAAAGTCCCGAGGCCCTTGTCCTCTCCCAACTCCCCTGATGACCTCTGGCCCGAGCCCAGTTCTGCTCTGAAAAGTTCATTTCCTGGAGGCCTGCGCGGGAAGGCGCTGGGGCCCCGCTCCCTTCCTGCCAGCCTGCTCCTGGCTGGAAAGGCCCGGACTGAATCTGGCAAGGAGGGTCGTGAGACACCCGCCATTGCTCTCCTAAAGTTCCAGCAGATTCCAGGGCTCCTGGCTGAGCAGAGACTGTCCCTGTCATCTTAGAAGCAGACCAACTCAGTGCAAAGTCTTAGCAAGGCAGCTAGCTGCTCCCTTTCCGCTTTTTCCTTGAGAGAAGTTGGTCTTGTTCCCCTCACCGTGGCAGGCATCCCAGTCTGGCATAACCTGGCCTGCTCCTCAGAATTGGGGACCCAGAGGGTGTTCCGATGAAGGCACAAGGAAACCGAAGAGACCCCACGAAGGGGACAGGCAAATGGTCGATGTTTGTCCTTTTGCTGAATAGGAAGGGCTTGAAATAATATTTGATTTCTTTTTCTCTTTCCCTGGCTCACTGCTCACTCCTTCAAGAGCCACTTAAGGTGGCCCGGAAGAAAATGTAGACTCAGGATCTGTGGTTGGGAAAACAGTTTTATTTAACTCAGGCAGTTGATTTTGAGTTAAATCTGTGTATAGGAGCAGGTTTTTCATAAAGGAAGATGCAAAGCTTAGCTACCTCTAACCTCAATCCGTGCCTCTGAACCTCCTTATTTTAGAAGGCGAGACACAGAAAGCAAAGGTAGAGCAATTTGCAGTGAACAGATGGGTGGGTGTTTCAGAGTTGCTCGAACCTAATTCTAAAACCACTCTGTGTATCTCTGAGAAAAACTCAAGAATTGGTCTCAGCCTTTCATGAAATGAGCCTTGACATGATTTTTAATGAATGTCTCTCTCTAAATCCATATGTGTGTATGTATAGCCAACAATGCAAACTAATTGGTGGGGGAAGGACAACAAAGTAAGAACAAGACCAGTGTAGGCATTTTGAGAAGTATTGTAAATATCAGCCACACAGCGCCTTTCTGCCCTTGGAGCCTGAGATCCTCTGTTTCTCCCTGTGGTTCTTTGCATTTTCCAGAAGCAGCAACCACCCTCATCTCTCACCATTTTGCCTTTTATTCAGTTTACTGGGGTGAATAGGGTGGAGATGTGGCCACTTATCAAGGGAGGAATTAAGAGAGATGATAATTTGAATAGATAAGAGTTTCAGCAGGTGATGGATTTATTGCGTTTCAAGAACTGCCTCCCCCCCTTTCTCAGACAATATTCAAAAGTGTGTGCTTGAGTGTGGACAGCTCCACACCAAGTGTTTAAAATGACAAGGTCCTCACCTTTAAAGATGCTTGAAGGTGCTTCTTAAGGAACAGTGGTGCCTTTTACATTTTATTTTATTTCATTTTGCCTTCACTGCTGTGTGTCAGGGCTAACGGGGAGGCATTGTGGACTTCCCCAGCCTGGGCATTCTGCTGTGAAAGTCGCTTGACTGTAATTCGTAATTGATCTCGGAAATGTGAAAGCCCATAGCAGGAAGGAAAGACAGAAATATAACAATTTCTGGGCGCCTGGGTGGCTCAGTTGGTTAAGCGACTGCCTTCGGCTCAGGTCATGATCCTGGAGTCCCGGGATCTAGTCCCGCATCAGACTCCCTGCTCAGCGGGGAGTCTGCTTCTCCCTCTGACCTTCCCCCCTCTCATGTACTCTCTCTCTCTCTCTCTCATTCTCTCTCTCAAATAAATAAACGAAATCTTTAAAAAAAAAAAGAAATATAACAATTTCTAATGGATGCTCAGAAAGTGTGATTTGAAAGCCCCGGCGTTGTTGCTTTGAAAATCAAACAGGCCTGGGGCGGGGGGTGGGCGGGGGTCTCACTTTCCACTCACGGACACACAACCTTCCTTCTGGAGTGGGGTCACTTGTCCCCTTTGGCTGTTTGTCCTTCTTTGGAAAACCCAGCTCCCAGGGAGGACACCCAACAAATAGGGAAGGGGGCCAGGGCACTAGGGCAGGGGGGAGAATAGCCTCATTGGTTTTCAAAAGCCTTGTGTTTAAAAAAAAATAATAACACCAAAACCGCACGAATGTTACAGAAGTCACATTTTCTGACCGATTTTCCCTCCCTACACCATTCTCCCCCTTTCTGTCTCCTGGTGGTGTGGTGTGGCAGTTGTGAGATTTGTTTCCTTTGATAATTTTGGCCTCATTCTCCAGGGCTGTTCTCATCACTTCTCACTGATGTTATTTTGGCTGACGATATCAGGTGACTTGGTAACCTGTCTCCCTTCACCCACACTGCCTCCGCAGATCCAAGAAACAGCCTTTTTATTTATGTATATGGAAAATTAATACATCTTTTTTCCCAGACTCAGCTTAAAACTTTTGAATGATTTTAATACTGTTGATTTTCTCCATATAGCAACTGCCTGTTAATTACCGTTCTTAATATTAATTAGCACTCAGGCTGTGTCCGTGCATTCCCCCCCTCAACATCCCCAACTACCCCTGGTGACTTCTCTGCACTCCCCTCCCCTTCTCTGTCTTCCTCTCCTGCCAGCCCGTAGGTCCTCAAAAAGTCCATCTTAGAAATTTGGTGGTCTAGGGACTTGGGAACAGTGTAGTTCGCCACTGCTTGTGTTTCCATGGAAATAATTGAGATGTAATAAATAGAGGCGTTCTGAGGTTACAGGTTTCTTGATTCAGCTGAGACCACATACAAGTGTAAATTGTCGAGATTTGTTTGGCTAAATGTACATGATCTTGTAGGAAGGGCAAAACAAATCCTTTATAGGTTCTTTAGCTTTCTGTGTGGATTGGGCAGTGCCATTTAATCCTAATTTTTAATCGCCACCTCCTCCATTAAGTCACAGACTTCCAGCGAGTGGAAGAACCTGTCTTACTCTAGAAAACATCTTTTATGGCTAGTAATTGCTGTTTAGATTCTTACACCTGTTTCCTTGCAAAAACTTAATAAGCGATAAAATAAGGTAACTGTGTGCTTCTGGCAGGAGGACCCTGCTAAACGTCTAACTATAGGTGCCCAGCGTGCGTTCATAGAGAAAGGTGCAAAATGCTGGGGACTTTACAGTCCTCAAGTCACTCAGTAGACCCAGCCAGCCCTGGCGCTGTGGTGGCATGCTACAGTGTATCAGCAGAGGAGGAGGAGGAGGGAGAGACCCTAGAGGGGAGACAGGAGTGCAACATCTTTGAGCACAGTGTCGCTAGCTAGAGACCAAAGGGGGATCTGGTTCAATCTAACAGAAAGTTGCGATAATAATTGCGGTATTGGTAGCCAACTCTTAAGCTGGTGGCTGTGGAATTCTTCCCCTGATGTAGGATTTAATAGTCTGGCAATTAGATGCATTGATTTCTCTTAACTGTTCATTTGGATGTGTAAACGAAAGGAACCTGCCACTGAGGCTGATGGTATGGACGTGCTTGCTGCCTGGCTCTGGGAAAAAGGCTGATGGAGGTGGTGGTGGGAGGATAGGATACTTCAGGGCGGTTTTGAGGCCAGTTCCCGCCTCTCTTAACATTTCTGCTTGTGAAATGAACAGCACCTGTTGTTCAGAAACTGTTTAAAAACAAACAGTTAAAAAATAAACCAAAAGCGATTACAGTTTTATCTGAAAAGTAAAAAACATCTTTCCTGCTTGCAGATGCTTCTAGAGTAGCATCTCCGTCTTTAAGTGGCTGGACTCCCATATTTTTGGCAGATGGTCTGTTAGGTACCAGAGGGAGAAGTCACAAAACACCTGGGCCCTGAGTTCCAAAGGGACCCCCTGCTGGAAATTGAGTGACTTTCCCCCCCCACCCCCCATCCTTAGCAATAATCTCGGCCTGGGGCCACCTAGACCCGTGGTTCTGTCAAGCCCCGAAGAGGTGTGGGGACATGGCATTTTGGACCCCTTGCAGGCGGGTGGGTGGGTGACTTCAGTGGCTTGGATAGTGTGCAGATAATGAACTCCCACAAACATGAGCACCTTTTAACTCCCTGCTCCTGGACCTGCAGGGTTCTGGAAGTGGCACCAACTTTTGACATGCAATCATCAAAAACTCTTGTTGGTAAGCAAGCAGAAGATGGCTAGCTTTCCTGACTGCCCTCCACTGCCCCCCCCCCCCTTTTCCAGCTAAACTGAATGTGTAGATTCAGTTAACCCTTTGGTCGAGGTTAAGATGGATTTACCTTTCCTAGACCTTGTCTGTGGTACACTGGTGTTTGCAAAGAATATTATCTTCATGTCTTGTAAACGTTTGCTGTGGATATCAGGGCTTCTTTCTTATCTGTGGGTCTAGGGTAATTGCGACAGTAGAATACCTTGAAAATTATTAGGGGGCTCCCCATTACTGTGGGTAGCTGGGGAAAACCTGGATTGACAAATCTGACAATTTCTGCAGATTCCTGTCAGCTTGCAAGGGCATTTTGTGCGCATGGTAGTCGGGAATCAGCGTAGTTTTGCACCCAAAATGGACTAATTAAGCCTGGATTGGTTATATCCCAATTGAAGTTTTTGGTGCTGTCAGCTCCCTCTACCTACCGAGTGGAGTGGGGGAAATGCTGATGGAAAGTTTTGATTCATAGCTTACCTGCCAGGATCGGTGGCAGCCAATGATTGGGGTTGTACACTCAGTAAATAAAAATACTTTACCTCTTTCAAGGAGCGCCAATTAGCTGATTGCTCTGCGTGGCTGTCTTTAAGGAGGATGCTGTTTTACCTATATTCTTGTAAAAGGTTTGATTTTTAATGTCTTGTGAAAAGGATTCTCTTTGTCTTGATTGATGTCAGGAATAAAAGCATGATGGTAATATCCCTTTGAAAGCTATTGTATTGTCAGCCCTGGCTGACAGCAGGAGGGCCTCCCAGCGTTATAGATTAGTGCTGTGAAAACACTGACATTTTCTTTGTTACATTGCTGTTGTTCTACTTGCAAAGTCAATTACACAATGTTGGAGCTCAGTTACCGGGTTGACTTTGGAAGTAGCAACGTCTTTCATTCTTGTCTTAAAGATATAATTTTCCTTTGTTGTTGTTGTTTTGTTTTGTTTTCTTTCTTTCTTTCTTTTTGACCTGCCTGCCCCCCCTTCCTGCCCCCCAAGAGTCTGAATGCGTTTGCTAGGCAAACACACTCTAGTTTCGATTGTGACAAGTCAAATTCAAAGATTGCCACGTCATTATCTCCGAATTCTTCTGCTCATTCACATTTCAGTGGCTTCTTATTGATATAGTGACTACAGCAGCCAAGATACATAAAAAACCCATCAAATGAGATTATAGTGTTGATAATATCTTATCAAGTGGGTTGTACTCTGGATTTAGGGGTCCTTGAGGTTGGCAGATTCAGAGCTTTCTTTCTTTTTTTCCTGTAGAGTCTGACCCAGGCTGAACCAGGTTCCCCGGTGGATGGGACCCCAGCAAACAATTTTTTTGTTACAGAAGATTCGTATACATTCTGATCTCGGAGGCTGGAGCTGTTGGGCTTTGGACTTAGACATCCCGGATGACATTACGGCAGGGGTGGAAGGGGTCTCCTAAGAGAATCCTGTCACCCATCCGTCTCCCATTGAAGATGGCAGACTGGAATCCTAAGGTGGTCTAAGTGTGCTTTACTGGGCGCCCCTGGGCTCAGGAGTGATTTGCATTCCCATGTAAGTGTGTGGAAGGGAAGCAGGGCGTGATATGTCCCAAGCTGAAAACTATCAGGGTGGCTGTTTTGTATTCATCCTCTCCCTTCCCCTCCACCCCAGCCTTGCCTTCTCCAGCAAGAGAAAAACCTAACTTCCTTAGTTCTCTCAACCGGCCCCAAAGAGGCAGTTCCCTGAGAATGCCCCGGGACCGGGATGTTGTTGCCACTGACACAGATGACAGGGACCCATCAGGAAACTCCGTCCGAGGACACTAATTGTGGGCCCCCGAAGTTATTATTATGAACCACGAGACAAGAGCCTGTGCTCGCCAGCAATTTGTCAGGACTAATTTTGTTTTTCTCCAATAATTGAAAATTAATGTCTTGAAGTGAAAGCAGATGTTCATGCCATCTTCTGAATTGGGATATAAAATGGGGCTCTGTAGATGGGCTCACTAATTTAACAGCAATTTTCCTCGTGGCTAATGGGGGTGCTGGGGCTGCCGTCACATAACGCTTGGGGTGATGGGATGAGAGAGGAGCCCACTTGGGCAAGTTCTGCTGTCTGGGGTGTATGCGGCCAAGCCCTGGGAAGGAAGGTGTGGCTGGTGTGCTCGTTTTGGGGGGAGAATATGTCAATAAAACATTTTCCTTGGGCTGTGAAACTTGGACCCGTCCTTGTTGTGAGTACTCATTTGCACAAGAAGTATTTATGGAGATAATTCATGGCATTATGCTGGAAAAGGTAAGGGAAACCTTGATTTGGGGAGAGTGTAGATTGCTGCAGCTGCGAGAACCCTCAGCTGCGTGTTGGTCACCTCCCCCTCACGAAAAGCTGGTTAAAATCGCATTTCCAGGGCGCCTGGCTGGCTCAGTCGTTAAGCGTCTGCCTTCCGCTCAGGTCATGGTCCCAGGGTCCTGGGATCGAGCCCTGCATCGCATTCGGCTCCCTGCTCCACGGGAAGCCTGCTTCTCCCTCTCCCACTCCCCCTGCTTGTGTTCCTTCTCTTGCTGTCTCTCTCTCTGTCAAATAAATAAATAAAATCTTAAAAAAAAATTGCATTTCCGGGGCTCCTGGCTGGCTCAACTCGAAGAGCATGTGATTCTTGATCTCGGGGTCATGAGTTCGAGCCTCACATTGGGTGTGTAGACATTACTTAAATAAATAAATTAAAAAAAAATTACATGTCCCCAGGCCCAGACGCTAGAAATGCTCACCCAGCCGGTCTGGGGAGGGGCTCAGAGCTCTTCATTTTTTTCCCTCTTTCAAAAATTGAGGTAAGATATATATAACCTAAAATGTACCACCTTAGCCATTTCTAAGTGTGCGGTTCGGTGGCATTAGTATCTTCACGTTGTTTTTCATTCATCACCACCATGAACTTCTTTTTTTTTTTTTTTTTAAAGATTTTGTTTGTTTGAGAGAGAGAATGAGAGAGAGAGAGTACATGAGAGGGGGGAAGGTCAGAGGGAGAAGCAGACTCCCCGCTGAGCAGGGAGTCCGATGCGGGACTCGATCCCGGGACTCCAGGATCATGACCTGAGCCGAAGGCAGTCGCTTAACCAACTGAGCCACCCAGGCGCCCACCACCATGAACTTCTTATTTTCAGGCAGCACCCAGGTGGTGGTGCGGGGGGGGGGGTGTCTCAGCCCACCACCCTTGGAGGAAGCCACCCAGTTCAAGCGCTCCATTTTCCAGGGTAGACATAAGAAGCAGGCTCAGAAGATCAAGGGACTCTGGAGATCCCCGGCGAGGCCGTTCCTTGCTCTAGTGTGAGAAATGAGGTTGGTGTGCCTGAAGGTAGGGCATGGGATGAGGGACCTCTTCAGGGCCGGGGGCAGGGGGCAGGGGGCAGGGGGCAGGGCAGGGGGATGCTTAGCAGCTGAGTGATCTAGTGACCAGTGTCAGGATTAGAACATTTGTTCTCTCTCCTTGGGGACACCATTTGTTGGGGCCTGGCTGGGTGTGAGTTTGCCCAGTGGTCCTAGCAGGGCAGATCCCCACGGCCCGCATACCTGCCTGCCAGGACCCAGACAGCTTCCCTGGCTCCCCCAGCTCCGCATCCTTCAGGAAAGGGAGGGACAGCTGTTCTGGAACGACCATCTAGTTGCCCGGCTTTCCAGTCCTGGAGTGCCCACCACCTCTGGCCCTCAGGTTTGGGCATTGCCGATGCTGGTACTGTTCTCCTCCTTGGAGGGACCAGGCACCTTTCTCTCCCCCGGTTTTCTCTGTAATTGAAATTTGTCCTTTCGTTACCTGGGCATGAATTATTTTTTGCAGTGTTGTCATTCCCTATCCTGCTGTGAGGTTTATCTCTTCTGTTGATCCTAATTAAATAAAACATACTGTTCACCTAACTCCTGTTGCACTGAATGTTACCTGCCTGAAGGCAGAGTGATGGCCATCTGGCCTTGGTTAGGGAGCAGGGCATGGCTGCAGAAGGGAGCTGGGGTGGCAGTGGCTGCCACATCCAGGCTCGGTGTACCCCCTTGACCTGGGGGCTGCAGGACCTTGTAGCCACCAGCAACAAATATCCTATTTCTGGTTCATGAACCAGAAAAATGGCTTTGTCCCTAGCCCCCTGGGATGGCAGGTCTGAACCTGGGGAGAGGAGATACAGTCACCAGGCCTAGGGAGTCCCCAGGGAGAGGGGGAGGGAGGAAAGTGGGTTCCCAGAGGAGGGAGATGGAAAGAGGGGGCAGGCTCCTGCCGCCTGGGGTGGAGGCTGCAGAGTGCTGGGCTCTCTGGGGAGCAGTGAGCGGTGCACACCTTCTGGGTGCTCAGGACAACTCTGCAGATGCCCTGTGCCCCTTGGGGAGAGAGTGGCCAGCCAGGGGCCTGGCACGCATGTTGGAAGTTTCAGACTTTCACTCCTTTTGTCTTTGAACTTCTCAGACTCCTGCCAGGCTCAGGTTGTAAAAGAATCTGGAGGTCACTTCATTCAGACCTCTTTGGGTGTGTTTGTGACATCCTTAATTTCATCCATCCTGGACTTGCACACTTCCGCTCCCAGGGAGCTCACTACCTCTATGCATTTTTTTTTTTTTTTTTTTTTAGCTTGAGTTCCATATGTTCTTCTTTTCCACTAAACCGCAATCTGCCTCCATAATGTAGGTGCGTTGGTTCTGGTTCTGTCTCCTGGGACCTTAGGGAATCAAATCCCGTTCCCAGAGCAGCCCTATTGAGAGTTGACAAAGCTTGCCTTGCCCCAGTCACTCAGGGGCAGGAAATCACATACGGGATATGGTCAGCCTGGTGGGCTTCTGAGACCCCACGCTGACTGGTAGATGCCATTGACCTGAGCCTCTGAGTCCTTGTGTTTATAAGGGATTTCTTAAGTGAGTGACTAGATGTGCAAACTTTGAGGGGGTAAGTGAATGGGTGGGTGAGTGAGGGAGTAGCAGACAAGTGACTGAGTAATGAGCGAATGCACCCGCCCTAAGTGCACGAGTGAGTGGGGCATCTGACTTGGGCTTACACCCCCATCCCACCCCTTCCCTCTGCACCTTTGCTCCCTCCACCTCCTGCCAGCCCCTGTTCCTATTCAGGAAGTGAGAGATGTCCCATCCTGGGGGGCTGGGGGTCCTCATGCCCCTTGCGTTGGGTGGGGATGGCTTGTGCCGGTTCTCCCCTTCATCCTCACCCACACCGTGGGTTCAGCTGTGAGAGTGCTGCCCCGTCTGATCCAAGGCTCTATGCCAGGCCTTGTGCTAGGTTGTAAAACATTGTTTTTATTTATTTTTTAAAAAGATTTTATTTATTTATTTGACAGAGAGAGAGCGAGAGCAGGAACACAAGTAGGGGGAGTGGGAGAGGGAGAAGCAGGCTTCCTGCTGAGCAGGGAGCCAGATGTGGGGGCTCGATCCTAGGACCCCGGGATCATGACCTGAGCCATCTAGGCGCCCCGAACATTGTTTTTAAATGATAAAAACAATATGACACTTTCATACTAAATTCTAAATAAAATTCAAATCAAATTTTTAAAAAAGGTTTTAGTTATTTGAGAGAGAGTGTGCGCCAGCACCAACATGGGCGGGGGGGGGGGAGGGACAGAGGGAGAGAGAGAAGCAGACTACCTGCTGAGCGGGGAGCCTGATGCAGGGATTATATGCAGGATCATGACCTGAACCCAAGGCAGCCGCTTAACCAACTGAGCCTCCCAGGCGCCCCTCTAAGCAAATTCTAATACTAATTCAAAATAAAACTTTTATTATATATTTTATATATATATATTATATATATATTTTATATTATAAAAATAGAACTTTTCATTGAATAAACTCCCTATCCCACCTCCTCCCTGACCTCTTCCTGCCACATGGCCCGGGAACTCTTCGGACCAGACATTTCTGAGCCGGCTTGGTGCTGGCCAGGCCTGTGCAGCCAAGCTTTGATTAAATGGCCTTTGGGACCTCCCTCATCTTTCAGGGACCAGTTGCCCCTGAATAGCACTAGGAGTGAGGGATGGGGTTGGGGGGAGTTTGCAGGAAGGAGAAGATGGGATGTGTTTGCAAGGGAACCTGGCAATTAAATAAAACTCTGAATGAAAAGGAAACATCCCCTTCTGGCTGAAGGCCTGGGTCGAGATTGATTTATTTCTCTCTGGGGTTGTGGGAGTGTGGGTTGGAGGAAACATGCTCTGTGGTCTTGGGCAGGACAGCTCCCTCTGTGGGCCTCAGTTTCCCTGTCTATGAAATGGGATGGAACTGGTTGGCTGAGCTACCTGCCTTAGATGGTTTAGGATTTTTATTCCTGGAACATAAAAAGGGGAAAACACAAGAAGCTTTGGTTTAAAAAAAAATAAAGGCTAGGGGCACCTCGCTGGCTCAGTGGGTAGAGCATGCAACTCTTGATCTCTAGGTCGTGAGTTCGAGCCTCATGTTGGGGGTAGAGTTTACTTAAAAAAAATAAATAAAAAGTTTTTCTTTTTTTCTTTTTGATTTCAAATTTTTATTTGAGTTCTAGGTAGTTAAAATATGAGATTGGTTTCAGGTGTAGAATTTAGTGATTCATCACTTATATGTAACACTCCATGCTCATTATAACAAGTGCCCTCTTTAGTACCCATCACCCTGGGGCTCCTGTGTGGCTCAGTCAGTTAAGTATCTGACTCTTGATTTTGGCTCAGGTCATGACCTCAGGATCCGGAGATGGGGCCCTACGTGGAGACTGAGACCGAGACCGGTGAGGGGCTCTGTGCTCAGAGATTCTTTCCCTCTGCCCCTCCCCTGATGAGCACATGCATGCTCTCTCTCACAAATAAATAAATAAGTAAATAAATAAATAAATGCATAAATAAATCTTAAAAAAAATACTCATCACCCATTTAGCCCATCTCCTGCCTCCCTCCTTCCACCAACCCTCAGTTTCTTCTCTGTAGTTAAGAGTTTCTTATGATTTGCCTCCCTCCCTCTCTGTCTCTAATTTTTTCCCTTCCTCTGTGTTCATCTGTTTTGTTTCTTAAATTCCACATCTGAGGAAATCCTATGATATTTGTCTTTTTCTGGCTGACTTCTTTCCCTTAGCGTTATACTGTCTGGCTCCATCCATGTTGTTGCAAATGGCAAGATTTCATTCTTTTTGATGGCGGAGTACTATTCCATTGTATATATACACCACGTCTTCTTCTTCTTCTTTTTTTTTTTAAAGATTTTATTTATTTATTTGACAGAGAGACACAACGAGAGAGGGAACACAAGCAGGGGGAGTGGGAGAGGGAGAAGCAGGCTTCCCGCCGAGCAGGGAGCCCGATGCGGGGCTCGATCCCAGGACCCTGGGATCATGACCTGAGCCGAAGGCAGACGCTTAACGACTGAGCCACCCAGGCGCCCCTATACCACCTCTTCTTTATCCATTCATTAGTCGATGGACATTTGGGCTCAAAATAAAAAGTATTTTAAAAAAAACAAGCTAGAAAGCTATGGTTTGGTCTTTTCAAGTTACTTTGTAAAGTGACCAGTGCACAGAGTGAGAATTCTGAAGAGGCAGCTCTAGGGAATCCTGTGTGGGGCAGCTGGGGCCTCCCTTGCTCTGGACTCTTTTGAGCATGGAGGGGCACGTCAGATAAGTGTCAAGGGCTTGACTGTAGTGTTGGTGCCTTTGCAGGTGTCTGAGAGTTCAGTTGGTGGTGTCCTTGGCTCTTTGGGCTCCAGGGGCTTTGCCAGACATCCTTGCAGCAAGTTCTCTGGTGCTTCTGTATTCTAGGAATAACATGGACAGAGGATGACCGCGTCCCCCATACGCACATCCAAAGCAACCAGTGTGGCTAATCTAGATCCCTCGGGGGGACACATGGCGGGATTTACCCTGCCAGACTCTGCCTTCAGCTCTTCCCATGTCTTCCTCCGGTTCTCACCTCAGCTCTCTGACTGATCTCAGCTTCATAGAGGCCCAGACAGGCACAGAACTACCTTGCCCAGAGTCTCACTGCTAGAGCTAGCAAACCTGCGCCAATAATCATTACCTTTGTTTACAACTGCCCCATGGGCCAGAAAAGGCAACAGAGAAGTTCGTGCTTTCTTTGAGGGCTGGAGAAGTCCCTGGACTCTGGGCTAGGAGAGGGGGCCATGAGTAAAGGTACAGGAGTTCTGTCCTGCTCCCCTCCCATCTGTGTGACCTGCCTTTTGGGGTATCTATATTCATATATTAAAAAAAAGATGGACACATCTTAAATAATTTAATCCCTTTCTTCCCCAGAGGGAAGCACTGTTATCCGCAGTTGTCTTCATCCCCAGACCTTTTTTTTGGGGTGCATTTACACAAACGCATATGTATATATACCCATATGCATACATAATTTTACCCCTATATAGTATGATATACTGCTTGACTCTTATGATACTTCTGTTATGTGCTGTTTTCAAGTAGCAATGAGTTTCCAAACCTGGTTGCACATTAATATTATCTTAGGCACTTCAAGGAATAACTTTGTCTGGGCCCTACTATAGATCAGACAATCCAGACTCTTCGAGGATGGGGTCCTAGGTCAATTTCTTCCTCCTTCCCTCCCTCCCTCCCTCCCTCCCTCCCTCCCTCCCTCCCTTCCTTCCTTCCTTCCTCCCTTCCTCCCTTCCTCCCTTCCTCCCTCCCTTCCTTCCTTCCTTCCTTCCTTCCTTCCTTCCTTCCTTCCTTCCTTCCTTCCCTCCTTCCTTGCGCTTCCTGGGGAATTTGAGTGAGTAGCCAGAGTTAAGAACCGTTCATCTAGGAGATACCATCATGTTGGTGTTGTAGATTTGCTCCACTGCAACAGCCATCATTCGATAGAATAGGTACACCAGAATCTATTTACAGTTCTCTGTTGATGGACATTTAGTTGTTTCCAGTTTTTCACTGTTATAAACAATGAAGCAGGGAGCTTTTGAATTTATAAATCTTTGTGTTTCTTAGGCTAGATTCCTAGAAGTGGACTTGTTAGGTCGAAGTGTAGTCACTTGAAAAATGTGATAGATATTTGCTCATCGCCCTCCACAAAGGGTGTACCGATGTACCCTTCAGTAGTGCGCAAGTGCGGGTCTCTGCTAACTCTTGCCCATGTGCTGCTGTGCTCCCTTTTTTCTCATCCTCTCCCTCCTCCTCTTCCCCCCTCTTCTCTTTCTCCTCCTTCTTCTTCCCCCCCCTTTTTTTTTAAAGATTTTATTTATTTATTTGAGAGAGAGAGAATGAGAGACAGAGAGCACGAGAGGGAAGAGGGTCAGAGGGAGAAGCAGACCCCCCGCTGAGCAGGGAGCCCGATGCGGGACTCGATCCCGGGACTCCAGGATCATGACCTGAGCCGAAGGCAGTCGCCTAACCAACTGAGCCACCCAGGCGCCCTCCCCCTTTCTCTCTTTGCCAATCTGACAGGCAAGAAAGAGCTCGTCTTTTAATTTGTATTTCCCTGATTACTAGCCGGATTGACCATTTTTCTTATGTTTATGGACTATATTTATTTTTCAGGAAGGGGCACTGGCACTGAATGTGGAGCTTGAGGGTTTGGGCATTTCTTTCTCCCTCAACTAGTTTTTTAGTCATGTTTCTTCTTCCTTCCAATCATCTTTCCATCCATCTATCCATCCATCATCTGTTCATCATCTACCCATCCATCATCCATCCATCCTCATCTATCCACTCATCCATTACCCATCCATCATCTATCCATCATCCATCTATCCATCATCCATCCATCACTTGTCCATCATCTATCCATCATCCATCCATCACACATCCATCATCCATCCATCACCTGTCCATCATCCATCCATCCATCCATCACCCATCCACCCATCCATCCATTCATCCATCCATCACCCATGTACCCATCCATCCATCCATCCATCCATCACCCATCCACCCATCCATTCTTCCATCCATCACCCATCCATTACCCATCCATCATCCATCTATCCATCCATCATCCACCCATCATCCATCCATCTGTCCATCATCCATCTATCCATTTATCATCCACCTATCATCCATTCATCATCATCCATCCATCATCCATTTATCCATCCATCATCCATTCATCATCCACCCAACCATCCATACATCCATCTGTCATCCATCCTTCCCTCCCTTCCCTTCCATCTAAATCTTGAGAATTTTATCCAGGTGAGACTCTTAGCCCGTGTTCCAAGGTGGATGCAGAGATGAACCAAAAGGAGGACATGCCCTCAGGTAATTCACAGTCTAGAGAGGACATAAGACCCTAACCACAGGGCCGGATAGGGCAGCCCAAGTTGGAGGTACAGGATGAGGACTGAGAGAGGTTGGAGGGGTTCCTTTTTTTTTTTTAAGTGATCTCTACACCCAGTGTGGGGCTTGAACTCATGACCCTGAGATGAGAATCACATGCTGTATTGACTGAGCCAGCCAGGCGACCCTGGAGGGATTCCTTTTGATGGAGGGAATCAAGCAAGATCTGGGAGAGGGGTAGTGTTTGATTTGGACCCAGAAGGATGGAGAAACAACACCAAGAGCAGCTAACATTTAATGAACACAACTTGTATGCAGGCATGGGGCAATGCACTTTATAGGCAGTATCTCATTTAATCTGGACACTCATTTCTGACCATTCATGTGGGGGCCTCAGGCTTTCTTGTTCATGAGCAATAATGGATCTTAGAGAATCCTCAGCTGAGCTTCCCTTCTGATGTGAATGATCAGATTTTCCCAGAGAGGGCAAGTCAGATGTCCAAGGTCATATGATGACCTTGTGGCCGACTTGCACCTGAGGGCAGGGCAAAGCGGGGGTGGATCTTGCTGTTGCCACTGTTCCAGGGCAGGGCCTGCCTTGGGAACAACATGGGACCCCCAAGCTTCTGGGGTGTGGGGGGATTCTTAAGTGTACCTGGGCTCCCACCTTATCCCACCCACATCCTCACTGTGTTTTTGGTAAGCTTCAGCTTCATTTTCTGCGAAACTGGGGCTCCACTCCCTGGAGAGGTGTGAGGGTGAAATCTCAGGAGCGGTGAGGAAGGGCTTTGTCAAACAGAAATGGCCGTCCAGAGGGTTCGAGTGGGAGTCATACTTGGGGCAGCCTAACTTTGCCATTCTTTCTCCCTCGCCTGTACATTTGTGCTGGAGAAAATGGGTGGGAAAAAAATCTAGCTTTTAATCTGTCACCTTCTGGAGTGACCCTACCCTCCGGGAATTGCCAGGTTGTGAATGAGCCTTCTCCTCCCCTCATGTCCTCTCCATCTCACCAAGGACTGTTGCCTTTATTTCCCTTTCTTTCTTTCTTTCTTTCTCTCTCTCCCTCTTTCTTTCTTTCTTTCTTTCTTTCTTTCTTTCTTTCTTTCTTTCTTTCTTTCTTTCTTTCTTTCTTTTTTTCTTTCTTTCTTTCTTTCTTTCTTTCTTTCTTTCCTTCCTTCCTTCCTTCCTTCCTTCCTTCCTTCCTTCCTTGCTTCCCTCCCTCCTTCTTTCTCTCTCTCTCTTTAATAAGATTTTATTTATTTATTTAAGACAGAGAGAGAGAGAGAGAGCATGTGCGCATGCTGGGGGAGGGCATGAGTTTGTGGGGGGGGAAGGGCAGAAACAGGCTCCCTGCTCCATCCCAGGACCCTGGGATCATGACCTGAGCCACCAGGCACTTCCAGGACAGTTGCTTTTCTTAAGGGACACACTGGCCAGGCACAGGAGAGGTGACTGTGTGGGAGGCATGTGCCTCAGAATGGTTGTACCTGTGTGTATGTGTGTGTATGAGTGTGTGTGTATGTGTATGAGTGTGTGTGTGTGTATGTGTGTACTAGCTTGGGTTATCTATGTAGGTACATGGATGTGCGTGTGTGTCAGCCTCCCAGGGGAAGAGATTCTTGTCATTGCTTGCATGGTTCAGACTATCAGTACAGGGGCAGAGAAAATACACATGGCTGGTAGACTTTATTCATGAATTTACTTTATATCCATTCATTCAGATCTTTTTAGATCGCCTACTACGTGCCAAGCACTATGCTTGACTTGACGCCACCAAACGAAAGAAGCAAGTCCTTTTTTCTCAAGATTCATTTTGCCATCTGTAAAGTCATGGTTTTGAGGGTGGGAAGTGAGTTTACATTGATGTTTCCCAAAATGTATTCCAGGATTTTGTTGATGTTCTACCAAAAGAAAAAAGAAATGTTTTCTGTGGCCATACACATTTGGCAAACACTGCCTTAAACAGAGTTAAAAGTTTTAGAATTTTGGGGCGCCTGGGTGGCTCAGATGGTTAAGCGTCTGCCTTCGGCTCAGGTCATGAATCCCAGGGTCCTGGGATCGAGCCCCGCATCAGGCTCCTGGCTCAGCAGGGAGCCTGCTTCTCCCTCTCCCCCTGCTCATGCGCGCTCTCTCTCTGTATCTCTGTGTCTCAAATGCATAAATAAAATCTTTAAGAAAAAAGTTTTAGAATTTTTCAGGGCTTCTCAGAGCCTTTAAAATGCTACTGTGGGACTCTCAGAGATGTTAATAGTTTCTGGTTTCCAAACTTATTCGGATCGCTAGTCATGGAATCCTCTTGTCTGGGTACAGTGTGGGTTTCTAGGCTTTTAAGGGGCTACTATCATTATCTGTTCATTCATTCATTCATTCACTTATTCATCTCAGACATGTTTATTCAGCACCTACTATGTGTCAGGCTGTTCAAGATGCTGAACAACAGTGAGCAAGTGAAAGTTTATTCTAGTGGGGGTGAGGTGCCATCTGCAAGTACACAAGTCAGTAACATAATTTCTGGGAAACAGCAGATCCTGGGATAGCAGGGCAGGCAGGGGTGGAGGAGGCTGTCCAGACAGGGCCATCTGGGAAGTGACACTTGAGCCCAGGGTGATGGGGGGCATGAGGGGACCTGGGGGCTGGAAGCCTTTGTGTTTGGTACTTTGAAGGGGTTGGGGCATGTGGGAGATGAGGGTCCTTCCCTGGGTCTCTCCATTCCACGTTGGGAGGACCCACCACTGGCCCAGCCTTCTTTGTTTTTCACGGCAGAGTCCAGGCCTCGGAGATAGGCTTCCCTGGGTGGCCAGTCGGTTTGATGGGGCAAGGGAGGCTCCTGGATCCCAGTCTTGAGCTAGGACCTTCAGTGTCACTTTCCCCCCTCCCCAAACCATGCAGTCCTATCTCATTGTCAGCTTGTGCAAGTCAGCATGGAGGGCCCAGGGATGGTCCCTTCCTGGGCAGCCGGCTGAGCAGGCTGTGAGCACCGCGCGGCAGAGCCCCTGCCTGTGTCGGTCACTGCCATGTCCCCAGTGCCTGGCACTGGACCCACATTCCCCCCCACCCCCCGCATCTGACAGATGGGAAAATGAGGCCAGGAGACTCCCACAACCCATTCCCTCAGAGGCCCAGCCCAGAATCCAACCCTTTTCCAAGCCAGGGCTGTGGCCCGAGGCTGGTGGGATGGGGGAGAGCAGAGATTTCCTGGAGCAGAGGTGGGATTTGAGGGCCCCTAGGGCCCTTCTGGGGTCAGTCTGCAGAGCTGCCACGGGTGATCTGGGTCCGGGGAGCAGGGATGGGGAAGGGCAAGGGGAAGCGGTGGGGGAGGGAGAGAAGGTCCGGGCCGAGGTGCGTGGAGGGGGAGGAGATGGGGCGGGGCCTGGGGCGGGGCCGGCGGGCCGAGCCGGGCGCTTGGGAACGCGGCCCCTCCCGGCTGGGGTCTGTCTCCCACCCCCCCCCCCCCCCCCCCGCGGGAGCGGCCCCGGGACCCCTTTGAGGCGGCCGTCCTGGGAACGCGTCGGGCCGGCCCCCGCCCGGGAGGGCTCCATGGCTGCGGCGCAATAACTCAGGCCCAGGTTTGGGCACAAAGCGGCCGCGGCGGGGGGCCGGCTGGGAAGGCGCGGGCTGCGGCGCTCGCTCGCGCTGCCCCGAGGGGGGCCGGGGCTTGTTCTGCACCGCGGGCCGCCCCCGCCCCTCCGAGTCTGGGGCCGGCCGGGCCCAGCCGGCGCCCCCAGGACTCCTGAGTCCCAGTCCCAGGCCCGGGGCGGGGGCGGCGGGCGGGCGGCGGCGGCGCCTAGCCCACAGCTGGCGGCCGGCCCGTGGGTGGGCTGCTGGGCTCCGCTGGCCAGATGTGCCCCTGGGGGGGCCCTCTGGGGACTGGCGCATTGATTGGCCCTCCCCTCTGGGGCGGGGCCCGCGGAGGGCCGTTGACCGTTTGGGCCATCCCTCAGTGCATAATAATAATAAAATAAGTGTCATTGATGGCTTTTGAGCGCTTCACACTCTCTTAATTCATTTGCGCGCCCCAGCAGCCCTCTGAGGTAGGTACTGTGATTATCCCGTTTCACAGAGGAGGAAATTGAGGCACAGGGGGGCAAATTAAACGGCCCAATGCCCCGCAGCTAGGACTAGACAGGATTGGAACGCAGGTCCTCTGGCGACACGGCGCCCAGACGCACGTGTAAGGGGGGTATAGGGGCGTCGGAGTGCAATTTCGAGTGCACTTATGTTCAAAAAATTACAGACGGAAGATTGGCAAACAGATGTGAGTAATGATTCTTGTGTCTTTTGCCACTTAAAATTCGCTCATTCACTGACTAGCTGGGTGCTTTCTGACTTCATTCCTTTCTGATTCTGCGCTAGGTCTTATGCTGTGGCTGGGTGCACAGTGGTGGGTGAAAGGAGCTGGGTCCCTGCCTTCAGGGAGCTTACAGTTTAGTTGGGGGCAGGGGGAGTGAGAATGACAATAAAGTGGGAAGATAGACACCACTAGGTCATTTTTCATGGCGAGACTGCTATGGCTTGTCAGCCTTGGGCAGTGTTGTCCTTGTGTGTGGGGGGGCATTTCAGAGGAGGCCAAGTGTTAGCTGGCCTGGAGGATGAGAGGGAACTGCAGCGGGAGGTGGCTGGTGCCCTTTGGCTCTGAACTCATGCCCAGGGATGCCACCCCCTTGCCTTGGGCTCGGCCCTGTGCGGGGAGGAGGGAGAAGGATAAGGCCATGCCCCCAGTCCATGAGGACCTGAGGGGACAGAATCGGGGAATTTAGCGGATGTGTGCCTGGAGGGGCAGGAAAAAGTGCAGTGGGCTTTTTTGGAAGAAGGAGGCAGGAGAGGGTAGTGAAGGAGGTTGTGGGGCTTGGGGTGGCCTGCTGGTCACTTCTAGAAGAGTTCCCAGGATGGGCCTCCATGACTGAAGCATAAATACTCCCAATGTTTGCATGACCTCTGAGCGTCGCGTGGTTCCAGAGGTTCTCAGAGGCACCTTCAAGTACCCAGGCAGTAGGTTGGAGGGGATCCCTCCTCATTTACCAGGTGAGAAAGGGAGGTCCAGACCCACAGCCTTGCCCTGACTCACACAGCCCGTGTCCAGCTGTCAGCCAGGCTGCTCATTTCCAAGGTCACAGGGGGCCTAACCCCCAGGCCCTGGCTCACCAGATCCTGGGGCCCACTCTGCATTCTGTTACGGTTGGAGGTGGAAGGGAGATGCAGACGTCCATTACTGTCACCTAAGTGTCCCAAGCTGCCTCCGTTCCCAGCACCTCCAGCCAGGACCGTGAGAACTCGGTTGTCTCTACGGCCCGCTCCATCCACAGTTCAGTCTGAATTGGGTGTCTGAATGGGCTTTATTCTGAATTCTCTGTCTTCAGTGCCACAACCCACCCATTGCGGGGGCTCTCCGGGGCTGTGCGAGGCCTGTCATGAGTTCTGAGTTTGAGCACGGTTCCCCATTCAGACATATGGGGTGGGGCTTGGCCTGTCCACCGCAGGCGTCTCTGTGCATCATGTCTTGCCTTCGTTTTGTTAGGAGAGTTCCAAGTTTGCTTTTCTCTCTGGAGACGGTGTGGCTTGGGCCTCAGAGGCAGTGAGAAGGGATAAGGGCATGCATTGATAATTTTTATTGAGCTGTGTGCCCCGTGCGCATGCTGAATGCTTTCTACACAATTTCTCCCTCAACAGCCCTCTGAAATCGGTACCATTATGGTTGCCATCCTGCAGGTGAGGAGACTCTGAGTGTCAGCCTGAGATCCAAAGTCACATGTCACAGCTGGGCTGCCTGACACCATGGTGCCTGCCTGAGTCACTCCCCGGGCCACCTTCTCCATTCCTGGTGAATGAGCAGGCCTCCCTTCCCCCAGGAGCCCACACTGGGCTGGGAAACAGACCCATAAACAGTTATGAACTCTGAGGCTGGTAACACCATGTTCCCCCTGAGGACCCAACTGGTGGCCAAGTTCACACCCCCTTACCCTCCCCCCTTCCTGCCTGCCTGGGCCTGCTCCTAAAGTTCACTTGGGGAAGAAGCAGCTTGGACAGGTGGGGGTTGGGAGGATGAGGCCAGGTCCCTGGGACGTTTGGGGGTGGGCAGGGGACAGGATTGTACTTGCTTCCCCGTTTCTTGGGAACTGCACACCCAGCCAGGCCCACGGCCCTGTTCTGCTAGGTTGGAAGGGGAGGTGCTTGCTTGCTACATTTAGGTGGGGCGTCCTCCCTTCTACTGTGCCCCTACCCCTAGCCAGGCCCCAAGAGTCCAGCTGGCTCAGCCCAGGAATCTTGGATGTGCTGGTTGGGGGTGGGTGGCCTTGCTGAGGGACTCAAAGATTTAAAGGGCCCTATCCTCTGGGCCTCTCTGTTTCCACTCACACGGCCCTTTGGGCCCAAAGCCTGGCCTCTGATCCTGCAGCTTCATCCCCCTCAACATTTTCCCCTGAGCTTGAGTTTGAACCCAGGGTTGCATGCCTCTCTTGGGGCAGGTTTCCAGGCTGCCCCTCACCCGGTGCCCATCCTGGCTGAGAGGCCTGGGAGCAGCAGCTCCTCCCCCCCCCAACCTTCAGATCCCTCTCCCTGGGCACCGACCCTCTGCATTCCCTGCCCTCTACCCCCTCCTGCGCCTGCTTCCTGGAACCCAGGGACCCTGGAGGTTTCTGGACCATATCGAGTTGCCTGGGTGGTTGTTTCCTTTTTTTTTTTTTTTTTTTTTGGGCCATGCAGGGTGGGGGAGCTGGGAGAGAAGGGAGAGAAGCCGATAATTGGGCCAGGGCCAGCCAGGGGTGGAGGCTGACTGCCAGTCCATGTCTCCGTGGGCTGAACTGTGGCCCCCAGCCCCTACCCTTGACGGGTCTGGGGCCTGGCTTCCCCCTCCTGGCAGGGGAACAGCCCTGTTTGGCATTTCCTGCCTCTTTTCCTTTCATTTCACACCAGGTTCCCCAAGGACACCCCTAGGGGGACATGGGGCTCACTCTCTTCTCCTTGGTGACCGGGGCCTGACTTGGCCTGGCATTGCCACAGTTCTGCTGAGCTTGGGGCCAGGATGGGGTCAGCTAGATAGCTTCTCCCCACCCTCCTCGGACCACACCTCCTGGCTTGGGCCCACCTCCAGGTCTGAGCCAGAGGGCCAAAGCTGACTGAGAGTTCCTCACAGACCCTTGGTGGGGTGGGGGAAGGGCCGTTGGGTGTGTGGCTCTGGAAGAGGCTGAGGTGTCGGAGCCCCCAAGGCCAGGGATGGGAGAAAGAGAAGGACCCCACCCTCTGGGGGCAGGAGCCAGGGCGAAGGTCCCCCTACAGTTGATTCTGAGGTGATTTTGAGAACCCCCAAGTCCACGACAGCCTCTGCACTTCTCTGCCCTGGCCCCCCAAGGCCCACTGCACACATGGTTTTGCTTTCCCGTGCATCCTCCCCTGGTTCCCTCCCTCTGGGTGCCTTCTGAGCTCCTCGGGCCCCTCCCCCAGGCCTCCTGGGCCCCCTCCTTCCTCCTTGACCCACTTTAGTCCCCTGTTGCTGGGGGAGGGGAGTGCGCAGCCAGCGGCTCTGGTCCTGGCTGCCTCCCCCATCATCCCTTGGGGCGGGCTCTGGATGGAGCCAGCAGGCTGAGCCGGCCCGGCCCCAGGGACTGGCACACGGCGTGCTCCGAGTGGCAGCCTCCCTGCCCCCTCCATGGACAGACCGTTCTGGACAGCTGCCCCTGCCTGGGCCCCTGGGAGGCCCTGCCAGGGCCAGGCTCCGGTTTCCCCCAGCCCCAGGGAGCTTCAGCTCCAGAGGTCCCTCCTACCACCACTGCCTCCAGCCTCCTTGCCGAGTGCTCTTCCCAGAGGGGCCTCTGCAAGGCCAAGCCCTAGCCTCCACCCATTCTTCCCCTAAATCTGCTGGAGGGCCAGTTCTGAGCCTGCAGTTAAATCTGGGTGACTGAGGGAAACCCAGCAGCCCTCCCTGGGCACTGAGGGATTTGGGCCTGACACCTGCCCTTTTTATTGAGCACTTACTAAGTTCCTGGGACTCGGCTAAGTGTGTTACATGTATGATCTCACTGTATTACACAACAGCGTGGTGAGGCATGCTTTCCTAATCCCGATTTGAAAGAGAAGGCAACTGAGTCACAGATAGGGAAAGTAACTTGTTTGAGGTCACACGGGCTCCACGTGGTGGAACCACAGGGCTTGGAACCCAAGCAAGCCCGATGACATGAGTTTTTCTTTAACATTCTAGAATCCCTCCTGACACGGGCTGTTTACTGCTCTGGGGTTCCTGCATGGCCCTCTCAGGACTTGAGCTCCTCCCCCCAGGGATCCTGCCTGAGTCCCAGTCACTCTGCCCTGCTCTGGTGTTGCCTGGGTCCCCAAGCCTGCCCCCTGCCCTGCAGCAGGCTGCGGGAAGTCAAAGCCCCATCCTGAGCCCTGGTCCTGTGGTCCAGGGCCTGGCCACAGGCGTGAGCACTGCTCCCAGTACAGGATGTGTCCTGGCTTCCAGTGCTGTCGACTATAGGAGCCTAGGAGCCACGAGTCAGTGGGGACGGTCTGTGCACCCTCCCGGCCAGCCCTGCTGAACCGCACATTCTCTCCCTCCTCCCTTCCCACAACCCCGCCAAATGACAACTGTAAAAAAATGGGGTGGGTAGACCCAGAGGGGCTGTTCGAATTTGGGAGCCTCATCTCTGCCTCATTCTCTGGCTATTCCTCCTCGAGTCTCCCGACATCTGCCCGTCCCCTGGGAACCCTTCCATTTCACCATCACTGTTTTGCCGAATAAAGGAGGGGTGGGAGGTGGCGGGGAGGGGGGGGCTCAGGGAGCCAAGTCAGGCTATCTTTTCTTATTTGCTTAATTTCCTCACTCAAATGCATCTTGTGATTAAACATTTTCTTAGCTGCTTGGTCAGGGCCCGGCCGAATTTCTTTTCATAAACACTGGCAAGTGAATTTAACAGCCCTGTTTGTATTAGCTGGAGGTTTCATTTGCATAGCGATTGTTCTTATGAAACAAAATAATCACTTGCAGTTTTGAAACTGTATAAATACCAGGGTCTGGACCCGGGGGCGCATGCGCAGGCCTTTCCTCCCCGCACGGAAATCCATCCTGTTCGGGGAGGAAACTCAGCCTCCAGGAAGAGCCAAGTGCGGAGGGTTTTCTCGGTGGAGAGGTGTTTCCCGAGTCCTGGGCCGTGGGTATTGCCTGCTGGGTGGAGCTTATGGAGGCAGAGGAACCCTCCTACGCATGTGAACCCCACTGCAATCAGGGGCTGGCAAGGGGGTCCTAGGGAAGGGGATGGAGGTGGGGGGTTGGCCTCAGTGAGCGGGAGGAAAGCTGCGGACGTGAGCATCTACCCCTTTTTGTTGCTTTTCCATCCTTTTGGATTAAGGTTGCAACCGTGGCCTGAGGCCCAGTGTTGCCCAGAGATATGTTTTGATTGGGTTGTGCTGTGCTTTAAAAGAAACAAACCAACATTTAAAATTCTGGAGATTTCACAGAAAAATTCATCCAGATTTCTTGCTTATCTCTCTTAACAAATGGGCAGATCTGGGATTGCGAGGCCCATGGTCTTGCCTGGCAGCAATCCTGGTGGTGGGGGTGGAGGCCACTCCTGCGGGTGGGGTATGTTCATCCCAGTTCCCTGTGCAAAGGTCGCTCATCAATGTGCCTGCCTGGCCCCAGGGGATCTGGGATCCTGGTTGCAGTGGGTCCACTCAGCTGGTGTCCTGCAGGCTTGAGGCTCAGTGATTGGCCGGAAAGCTCTCTGGGTGCCCTGCTCTGCTGTGTTGGGAGATGTAGGCTCCGGCCCTGCTTATTTGAGCAGCTTCCCCTGGGCCCAATGGCTCTGCCCCAGGGGCTGCAGGTTCCAGGCCTCCTGATGTCCATATTGGCCAAGGGCAGGGATCTGGAAAAGGAGTCATTTTGGGAGGTCACACCCTTATTCCCAGGAGCTTGGCTTTGCTCAGAACATTCCTGGCCTCCTCCTTAGCAGCTCCCTTTAGAGCCTACTGCCCCCAGAAGACAGGCGTTTCATGATCTCAGACTGTTTTTTAGACCCAAGTGTCGTCGCCTGGCTTGGTCAGCAGGCTTGGCCGGAATGACTTGGAAGCCGGTTCTGACACATTTAAAATCTTGTGTTGGGTGGGCCCAGAAGGTTACCTGTCCGGTAAGGCAATGGCTGGGCAAAAGATCCTGGCTGGATCCGGGCCTGCCCCACACCCTAGTCAATCTGACCTTGGCAGCCAGGGCCCTCAGATAATTGATGGCTTTTCTGGAGCCTCCACTTTGTAGGAGGAAAAGGCAGAAGCAACAAAGCAAGTGGGTGAAACTGGTTAATGCTGGCAGCTTGTTCTCTCTACACAGCTCTGCCCCTGGGCCTGCGTGTCTTGGACATCCCTTAGGAAAGTAGCTTCCATAGATCCTGCTGTATCTCCAGGCCTTCATCATGGACAGCCCTGGGTGGAAACCACGTGCGGGGCTCAGTGCCTTTTATATGGTGGTTTCTTGTTACCCTCACAACACCTCTGAGTGGTAGTTATATTATCCCCATTTTACAGATGAGGAACCCGAGGCTCTGAGGCCCCAGATCACACAGCAGGTGAATGGAAGAGTGGGAATTTGAACTCAGGCCTCTTGGCTCTGGTGCCTGTCCTCCTCACTGTGACTTTATTTGCTTTTAGTTTCTCCAACTATAGATTAGGAAAACGTCCCCACCTCCTAGGGATATTACAGAGATAAAATGAGCAAAGAAAGACTTCATTGTGACCTCTGACCTCTATTTATTAGAGCAGAAATGTGGACTCAGGCATTTTGAGGTTTCTTTAGCTCCTTATTACTGGATGATGTCATTAAAGGTAACTTTTTCTCCCTTTCTCTCCCTCCTCTAATCTTTATGATCTGTATTTTGACCCTTTGATTGCTCAGGACTGGATTTCCCCCAGGATCCTGAGGTTGTGAAATCCCCCTGGGGAGAGGATTGCATCTGTGACTGGTTAGGACCTCTCTTGGCAGGGAGTGGCACAGAGAAACCTAAAGGTTCTGGAAAGAGGAAGAGCAAGCAGCCAGGCCAGACATTCGGTTTTGTTTGATAGGACTGGCTGGCTGACAAGGGATTGTATGAGTTGGGGATGCTTTGGGCTACAAGACCAAGGTTCAGTCCACGTTCACATATATCATCCTATAGGACGAGAAGTCTGGAGGGCACATGGCTATAGAGGATTTTAGCAGAGCAGTCAGCACTGGTGCCTTCCGTCTTTATGCTCTGTCCTGCTCAACACGTTGGCTCTTGACCTCAGATTTGTCTCCTCATGGTGAGGAAATGGCTGTTGTGGTGCCGGACATCACCCTCCCCCCACAACCCCCTGCCATGTCTTTGTCCAAAGACCAGGAGAGAGACGCTCCCTTACACAGGCCTGTCTTTAGGGGAAGTATAACTTCCTTAAAGGGCTCCACAGTCCCTTCCTTGTGTCTCTTTGGTGAGAGTGGCATCCCCATTCACATCCTAGGCCAGGTATGGGGCATCACTCCTGGGGCTCTAGATAGTCCCAGCTTTCCTTGCATTTAGTGGCCTCTGTGGCTATCTGAACACCTTTGAGGCGGGTGAGCAGGAAAGAATGGGTGGAAAGCCTGCTGGGGAGTTATCCTGCGCTGTGTGAGGACAGGCGGCTTTAGGGGGCTGGTAGCTGTGTCTCTTTCTAGGCGGGATTCTGGAACGCCTCCCTCGTTGCGGACAGCCACCTCCCACATCCCGATCTTTCCAGTCCTTGTTTTCCTCACCCCGTGTCCTGGGACTGCCCCGTTTCTTTGCACATCTTTACCTCTGACCCAAACCATCCTCCCCCATTCCGGCCGTGGCGGGCTCTTTGCATCTTTCTGGACTCAGGGCCAGCCTTACCTTTCCCGACTGCCTTTCCCTTGAAGGGGGCCCACCGCTGCTCGTCTTTCTTTATGTCACATTAGTTCTTCTCGGCGGGGATTTATGCGTTTGCTCACTTACAGTCTCCCTTCTGCCCCGCTTCTCAGCTCTCTGTGGACAGGGACTGGGCTTGACTTGTCCACGCCTGTGTCCCTAGGCTCCAGGAGAAAGGCCTGAGGGCGGGAGGGGGGCGTGTTCCAGAAGTACCTGGCATGCAGTGGGCATTTAGTGACCGTGTGCTGAGTGAAGGGCCTGCTACTACCCTTCTGAATTCCTTGTCTCTCTCCTCTACCTCCTCGGTTTCTGTCTGCCTCTCTCCTAGAGATCCAGATCCCTTTTCGTGTTCTTCGCTCTTGGAGGAAGAGGAGAGACTAGACATCTCCATGAGTCGATGGACCCGTTTTCTCTTTACAGCGACCAGATGGCTGGCAGTGGCTTCCCCAAGGGCTGGTTCTGAGGAAGGACCCACTCCTGGAGGTGGGCATGCAGTGGGGGGCCTGCAGGGGTTGAGCTGAGGATGGGAGCCGGGGTCCCTCTGTCTGGCTGAAGCCAGTGGGCAGCAGCGATGCCCATCTGGGCGTCGGAATCTGACCCTCGCCCACCCTTTGCCCTGAGGACAGTCTTGTCCGCTGCCGGAGACTCCCTCGGCCCATGGGGCAGCGGGGTCAGCCCACGTCAGGCAGGTTGAGCCCATCTCACTCCTGGGAAACCCGAGTTCTCAGTCTCGCGGATGCCAAATCCTCAGTCTGGAGTGGGAGCCAGCTGGTCATTCAAGACAACACGAGGTGGAGAGAGTTGGCTGTGGCTCTTTTAAAGACGAGGGATCGGAATAATTTTGAAGAAATCCTTGAATGGAGTCGTCGGACTGACCATTCGCAGGGGTCAGACGAAGTGGACTCTGGGACCCCCCCCCCCCCCCCCCCCCGCACCGAGCGGACGCTGCTACATCGTCAGCGTGGGCGTGGGGAAGGGAGAGGAAGGGGGGCAGCCCAGGCCAGATTGGGCAACATCGAGGGAGAGTGGGGTCCCAGAGGGGGTGGGGGATTCAGCTGGAAGGTGGGTGGAGCCAGACTGAGGCCAGCCTGCCACACACAGGCTGCCAGAAACATCGCGCCCTTCTGAAGGCTGAGGCCTCTCCCTCAGAGGGGGAGAAAGAACCTCCCTGGGTCTCCAGACTTCTTCTCCGTCGCTGGTTGTGCAAGCCAACTGTGGTCCTGCGCTGTGTGCACAGGCGGGACCGCGGCGTGCGGACGCGGGTTCTGCTCGGCGTGCACCCTGGAGGCCCTTTGGGCGGTGCATAGGCGGCAGTATGAGCCTAATGAGCAAAGTGATAGGTGGTGGGGCTGTGGGTTCCCCACCAGGGCTCAGTCTCCCCAAGGCCCCCAGAGTGGAGCCATTGAAGCTGGTTGAGGCTTTCCCAGCTCCTGCTGTTGTGGCTTTCAGTGTTCTTGCTTATGTTGCTTTTTCTCTTTCAGTGGGAAGTGTCGGTGTGAGTAATTATATATATTTTCCCAAACTTGAACTATGCTTCATTTAAACTTCTATAAACATGTCTGTATAATTCTAATTAACTGCTCGCATAAAGCCATCAGAAAGTTACATGGGGAACGCTCATTTGCCAGACTGTTGCCTAAAAGCCAAGGAAAATATTATGTTCTTCCAACACACGGACTATTCATGTAGACGGCTCCCAAGATAAACAGGAGATACTGAGGACAAGTGAGATTTTAAGCAGCGATGGCCGAGCCTCTTGTAAGGGGCACTCACCAGAACGTTGGCAGGCTGGGTGGCTTGATTGAGTGATAAATGCTCTTCAAAGAAAAATGCCCCGGATTTGGAATGCGGGGTCAGGGACCCTGGAGATGGGCCATCTTGTGGTGCTCTTGTTAATGTCCATGGGCAGGAGGCCACTCAGAATTAGTGAAAAGTCTGAATTAGAAAAGAGTCAACGTATTTCTGTCAAGTCCTATCAGCACTTTGTACTGGGGTTACTAGAAAGCGTGGACAGAGGGGAGAGTCTTGGGGCCGCTTTATTAAGTGGGTAAGAATGATTTAAAGCTAACTTTCCTTCCTTCCTTCAGTCAGTTAACCTGTGTATGGTGCTGGTAATCAGGGCTGGGGGGCCAGGAGGAAGGCGGGGAGGTGTGGGAGCTGGGCTGGGAAGGTGCACTTTCAGGTTGGGTCAAGGAAGGACTCACCGAGGAAAGTGACTGGGAGCGCAGACGTGAAGGGGGTGATGTGACTCTCCAGGATTTGAACAGCATGTGCAAAGGCCCGGAGCAACAGACCGCAGGGGCGGGGTGAGGGGGAGATGTCTGAGGAAGGTGATGGGGGGTGGAGGTGAGCCATGACACCAGAGAGCTGGTTGGCAGGCAGAGGAGTGTAATCAGCCCTTTCATTTCATGCAAGAAGAGGCTTCTGAGCTGCCTGGCAGTTCTCTTTTTTATTACATTTACTTCACAGAATGAAAACATCTTGAACATTTTGCGATGATCGCTCAAGTGCCGAAGATGAGAAAAATACAGAAAAATATAGAGAAGAAAATAAAAAGAACCCCCCAACGTCCCCGCTGAGGGGGACTGCTGCTGTATCTGGGGGACCCTTCCCTCAGGCACCCTCATTTACCCTGCCCCTTGCGCTCCCTATCCCATTGGCCTTTTCGAAGGGCTCCGAGAAACGTTCAGTCCAGCCCCTGCTTCGGTAGCGCAGGTGACTCGTTTTGGGATTGAAGATTAAGGAGGTTTTTGTCGTGCCCTTCAAAAACTTGACATTGGAGTGCTGGTGGTTTCGGAAAGATGTTGACAGCTGAAAAACCTGTTGAAACGGGAGCCACTGGAGGGCTGACAGTTTTGGGCAGATGACACTCCGTGCTACGGGCAAGCGTGGGTCCTTACTGCGTCCCAGGCGCTGGATGGAAGTAGTCTGCATTCAGTTCTCCCACTTTTCCCATGTTTTTCCTCCTCCTCCTTCTTGTTTTTTTAGAGAGAGAGAGCGAGCAGGTGGAGAGGGGGTTGTGGGCAGGCAGAGAGAGCATCTTAAGCAGGCTCCATGCCCACCATGGAGCCTGACATAGGGCTCCATCTCACAACCCTGAGATCAGGACCTGAGCCAAAATCAAGAGTCTGACACTTTTTTTTTTTTTAAGATTTTATTTATTTATTTGAGAGAGAGAGAGAGAGAGAGCATGCGCAAGCAGGGGGAGGGGCAGAGGGAGAAGCAGGCTGGGAGCCTGACGACGTGGGGCTCGATCCCAGGACCCTGGATCATGACCTGAGCCAAAGGCAGACGCTTAACCGACTGAGCCACCCAGGGCCCCCCACCGCCCCGGTCCATTTTTTAAATGGTCGCTAAATACACACAAATTTCCTGTCTCAGTCAGTGCAGTGAGGGGGCATTAAATACATTGGGACCGTCGTGCATCCCTCACCACGGCTATCTCCAGAACTCTTACTTTGTCTTGTCAAACTGAGACTCTGTCGGCAGTCCACACTGACTCCTCATTCCCCCTCCTCCTGGCCCCTGGCAGCCACCATACTACTTTTCCATCTCTACGCAGTTGGCGCCGTAAGTACTTCACAGGAGTGGGATCATATAGTGTTTGTCTTTCTGTGCCTGGTCACTACCACTTAGCAGCATGTCTTCAAGGTGGACCCATGGTGTAGCTGGTGTCAGAACAGCCTTCCTTTTGCAGGCTGCAGAATTTGCCGTTACTTGCATGCATCACGTTTTGCTTATCCCTTCATCTCTTGGTACACACTTGGGGTGTTCCCATCTCTGGGCTATTTTGGGAATAATGCTGCTATGAGTATGGGGATACGAATCTCTCTCTAGGATCCTTTTTAAATTTTATTTATTTATTTACTTACTTACTTATTTATTTATTTTAGGACCCTGCTTTCAATTCTTTTGATTTATGCCCAGAAGTAGAATTGCTGGATCATGTGGCGATTCTATTTCTAAGGTTTGATTAAGTGCCATGCCATTTTCCGTAGGGGCTGCACTGTTTCGCAGTCCCACCAACAGCACACCAGGGTTCCAGTTTCTCCTCATCCTCATCAACACTTGCTCTTTTCCGGTTTTCTTTGATGGTAGCCATCCTAGTGGGTGTGAGGTTTTGGTTTGCCTTTCCCTAATGACGAGTGATGTTGAACATTATTTCATGTATGTATTGGCCATGTGTGTATGTTCTCTGAAGAGATCTCTGTTCAAGTCCTTTGCCCATTTTTATTATTTTTTATTTTTTAATTTAGTTTTAGTTTTTTAAAGATTTATTTATTTATTTGAGAGAGAGAGAGAGAGAGAGCATGTGCCCAAGCAGGGGGAGGGGCAGAGGGAGAGGGAGAGAAGCAGACTCCCTACTGAGCGTAGAACCCCACGTGGGGCTTGATCCCATGACCCTGAGATCAGGACCTGAGCCCAACTCAAGAGTCGGATGTTTAAGTTTTTTTTTTTTAAAGATTTTATTTTATTTATTTGAGAGAGAGAGAATGAGAGAGAGAGAGCACAAGAGGGAAGAGGGTCAGAGGGAGAAGCAGACTCCCCGCCGAGCAGGGAGCCCGATGTGGAACTTGATCCCAGGACTCCAGGATCATGACCTGAGCCGAAGGCAGTCGCTTAACCGACTGAGCCACCCAGGCGCCCCCAAGAGTCGGATGTTTAACCGAGTGAGCCACCCAGGCACCGTCCCCTTTGCCCAGTTTTTAATTGGATGGTTTGTTTTTTTGTTGTTGAGTTGTAGGAGTTCTCGATTTATTCTGGATCTACGGTTTGCACATATTTTCTCCCATTCTGTGTCAGCTTTCTTTTCATCTCACTCAACCCAATGAAGCTAGTACCATTGTTATCACTGGTGAGAAATCAGGGAGCGATCGGTTTCCCCCAAATCATGCAGATAATCCGGGACAGAGCTGATGCTGGGACTCAGTATGTTGCAGGAGTTAAGGTGTAAGCTGCTGTAGGCGGTCCTCATGGAAGCCCATGTGAAGGCATTTGCTGCATCCTTCTGACGATGAACCTGACTCCTTTGCCCCCTCCTTCAACGGCTTGTTAGCTGCTGTTCTTCCCTGGGCTGTTCCGAGGTGTCTGTCTCTCTGCTGATGTGCTCTCAGGAAAGGCATCTTGGGAGGTTCTCTGCTGGTCCTCTGGGCTGGGTGGAGCAGGGGTGGATGCTGTACGCACATCGGGCCAGGCCCAGTCCCTGGCCTGTGGGAGCCCTTTTCAATATCCAGGAGGTTTTATTGTTAGCAAATTCTTCTGAAACCTTCTCAGGACTTAGAACAGGGACACCTGGAGCCACCTGTGTCTTATAGGGCCTCCCGGGTTAGATCTGGATGTTAGGGTCTGCTTTTAGCTGCTTCATTCATTCAGTCCGTCACTCATTCATAGCGAGGTGTGATTTTTCCAGCAAGGAGATTCCCCTGGTCTCAAGTTTCCGGAGGCACCCGGTACAATCTAGACTCCAATTAGCTTAATTGCTTCGTATTAGACTTCTTAGAAAAGATTTCTTTTTTTTTTTTTTTCCGGCTGATGGTTGTGGTTCCAGGAATGTCTACCCCCACCGTCTTCCTTCCTGCTTCTTCCTGTTTCTTTCAACTTTTTTTCTCCAGGACTGGCCTACACCTCAGCCCTGTTATTCCCGGGGCGATTGCATCAGTTTGTGTTGGAGTGGCCAAAAGCAGGGTGGAGAAAACACCAGGAAAAAAAAAATTACACATGACATATAAGCTTTATATATTGAACATTTTAATAGAAGTTTCAGATGGATCGCATATAGATGTAGTGGCATGTGTCTTTTTAAGCAGGAGCTACCTTTTTAGGTCGTGTGTGTCTGTTTCAGGGAAAGCCCTGGACACAGACTCTCTACCCTGAGTTCTGACCCCGTCCCTCTTCCTTTCGCCATCAACTCCAGATTTTTTAAAAAGTACTTTTCAACAACTGGAGGAAACTGTTACATCCTGATTGACACACAGGATGTCGAAGCAGCATTCTTGCTGTTAAGTGATCAGGATCTCAGCCAAGGGAATATAATGAAATCCACATAAAAATTTATTTACCTAATGAAAATCCTGGAGTAATGCATAAGTGGTTCTCTGATAATAAAATGCAAATCTCAAACTATAACCAGGAGGACAATAATCTTCATTAAACGTATTGTCTAGAGGAAGCCCATGACATCCACTTAACAGTGATTTGATTTGTTTAGTAATTTCCACGTAATATTTAAACTTTATTTCGAGCCTTAAAAACCCACCCATGAGCTTCTTTCCCCTCTGGGAGAAGGGCAGCTGCTAATGGGTGAAGGTGCCAGGCTGGTGGATTCTCAGGCCTGTGCCACAGGGCACCCTAGAACAGGGTCCTTTCCTAGGCAGCTCGGTGACGGCCGGAGACGCGGGGTCCAGAAAGAGACTGCAAAGGGGCAGGTTTCCCCTCTGCTCCGGGGACCCAGCAAAGCCCCTGTTCTGCAGGAAAATGTAAGATGTGATGCTAGAGAAGCTTAGAGAGGGGAAGTGAGTCTCCCACAGCTTCCAGCCCAGTGCTCCTGCCTCCCCGACATCCCGCCGGGGCTCAGGCCTTCAGTGAGGCTCTGCCATCATTCCAGAGCGCCGCGTAGGCATCTCTGCAAAGTGCTCCCTTGGCCCAGGAGCATCCAGTGGCAAACGCTCTTAGGACTGGAGGGAGTGGATGTTGGAAGCAGGTTGGAAGTGCTTCGGAAGGCTGACCTGGGCTGGAAACCCGGTCTGGTCTGCCACGTGTAAGCTAGGTGTGACAGTGGGTGTGGTCCTCACTGCCTGTGATGCTCAGGAAAGGGACTCTAATCTCCACCTCCAGGACTGCTGGGGGGGGCGCTGGGAAGACACGTGAAGGAGCCTGGGTGGAGTTGGGCTGGGGGTTACGGTGCCTCGTCGTGGGCTTGGAAGCCCCATGATAGGGAAGAATTTGTGTCTGGGGCCTCTTGCCCAGTTTGAAACTGATGACCTGAGCCCTAGACAAGAAAAATGAGCCGTTGAGATTTTTAATTTTTGACAATCACAAAATTCCAAATAAACAGCAGGTTAAGGTGCGCGTGTGCATGTGCGTGTGTGTGTGTGTGCGTGTGTGTGAAGTTTTCCCATCAAACATAATGATACCCATACTCTTCCCTGACCTTCTCTTTTTCCTCCTTCTCTTTTTTTCCCTATCAAGTTACAAGTTTTTTTTTTTCTCCTTGGAATGCTGCAGAGCATTTGAAAATGTACTCAAATGAAAAGAAGCTAAGAAATGACTAATAATCTCAACCAAGAATCTCCTTCCAGAGACAGCTCAGGACTGGGGTTGAGAACGCAGGCCTGTTGGGATACCAGCTTTGAGCTTCTGAGCTGTGTGCCCTTGGGGGGCCGCCGTGTCCTCTCTGAGCCTCAGTCGCCTTGCCTAGAATGCAGCGTTCATGCCATTTTTCAGTGCGGCAGTGAAGATTAAACAAGATAATGTGTGTAAAGGGCTTCGCAGAGCCCTGGCACTTAGTCAGCGCTTGATAAATGGGAACGGCTTTGTTGCCGTACGAGAAAAGGTTGCCCTGAACAGAGGCCCCGTGAAATGGAGCGGTCCGGCTGTTAGCCAGGTAGTGTTGCCAGCCGGCGGGCAGGCCAGCCAGCCTTAATGCCTTGAGCTTCCATCCAAGGGCTGGCTCAGGTTACGCCGGGCCCATTAGCGACACTGGTCAGAGCTCGGAGCCTCTTAAGTTCAAGGTCGGTCACAGGCCTTGTCCCCCACACGGGCCTCTCTGCTTTGCCCAGAGTCATTAGTCACCGGGATAGCCTGATGGGAGAGTGGGGATGACTCAGTTCCCCGCTTCTGAGCCACACCCCAGGGCAAGACCTTGCTGGTGGAGGGTCTCTCACGCAGGGAGACTGGGGATCCATTCACACATGAGTTAAGAGCAGTCACATCCTGGCTGTGCCACTGATTATCTGGCAAAGCCATGTAAGTAAGCAATCGGAGCCTCAGTTTTCTCCTCTGTTAAATGGGGGTAGCAGTAGTATCTCACCTCTCAAGCTTGCTTTGAGGATGCTGTGTGGTTGAACTTGCTTACTAGCCTGCAGTGGGCAGTGCTGTTATCATCTGCCCCCCATCTCACCCCCCGCAAGAAGGGAGAGCAGGGGGCTGAGGGATGGGGGCAGGGGAAGCAGGGAGGCTCAGGGAGGCTGAGGGGTGGGGGCAGGGGAAGCAGGGAGATGGAAGTTGCTAGAAGAGCAGTGCATGTTCTGACCCAGCTGGACGCCTTGGACATGCTTTTGCAGGAGGGAGGATGAGGGAGCAGCGTTCTCTTGGCCGAACGGACTTGTCTTTGGAAACTCCTGCAGGGGTGACTTAGGCAAGCGCACCCACAGTTTTGTGTGCCGGGCGCTACCCCCCCACCCCATCCGCCAGGGTTTCTGCCCACGCTCTTGCTGGAGCCGATTTATCAGTGAGCTGGCCAGGGACCGCTGGAAGGCTCCTTCTTTCCCCTTTCCAGCTCCCCCTCACAGGAGGACAGGCTCTGTGGTTTTCTTTAGGAACCATCTCTAGGGGAGAGAGAAAACCATCAGAGGGCATTGGGTGCATCCTCCAGAGCCCTTGTGTGGGTGTCAAAGCAGACTCCCGGTGGCCAGCCTTTGAGCACAGCTTCTAGGCTGCAGAGGGCCCCGGGGCAGTGGGGGGTTGTAATACCCTAAGGCCTGTGGAACCCAGAAAGGGGCCTGAGTGACAGCCAGACGAGGCCTTCACACACCGGGTGCCAGGGGGAGGGAGGGAGGGAGAGAGAGAGAGAGAGCGCGCGAGCGAGCACGGCAGGGGCAGAGGGGGGCTGCCAGCCAGGGACAAAGGCAGAGACAGAGAGAAACAAAGGAAGAGAGAAAATCCCCTCCTGGTACAACCTGTGGTTTAAAGAAAAATGCGGTTTGCCACCCCGCAATGCTTTAGAGTGAAACTCTCAGTTCATCCAATAAAAAAAACAAAAACACAAACACAAACACGCAGGACCTTTCAACTTGCAAGGCCAGGTGTGACAACACCCTTATCTGATCCGCTCTTCTGGGCTGGATGCTTTCCCCACCCATGCATGGAATGAGTTTGAAACGAGAAGAATCGGAGGCAATCAGCTGCTGCCAAATTTCGGAGCAAACATTTTTCTTTCTGGATTTAAATAATTGCATTGCATCCCCAGCTCTGGTTCTCCTCTCAAACCAGCCCCAAATGACATTTGGCAGGCTAACGATGGTCTGGTTTTCTCCCCCTCCTCCCTGTGGGGCTTTCTCAGAATATTTTCCTCAACGTCTGGGTAGCTGGCTTTTAAACCAGTTCATTTTTTTTTTTTTTGGTTCAGGTCTCAAATTTTATTAAATTTAAATTTTATTCCATTTCAGGCTATAAAATCTCCAAAAGTGGCTTTGAAAGTGAACAGGTTTTGGCATGCTGGAAATAGGTTACCTCCAATGCAAATAAAACAGTCTAGCTTCCGAGGAGAACAAGGCTCCAAGGGTTGGGAAAATGCACAGGGCGGTTAGAGACTGTGGCACAGAAATGGTCAGAGACCAATTTAAAAGCACATATATTTTAAATGAAACATTCTGTGGACATATGGAACCAATAGCTTTGCCAAAAGCTCAATTCTGGGATCAAGTCTTAAGCGCTAAACTTTAATCTGACTACCCAAGGTGATTTTTTTAGCAAATGAAAGCTCCTTTTTGCTTTCTAGTCTAAGGGGAATCTTAATACATTTTTAAATTATTTGGCATTTTGAATTAATTTTCTTAGAATGAAACGAGATTCTTAAATTGGGATCTTGTAGGGAAAAGACAGCCAGGTAATTAGTGAGCTGATCTCCTTTTCTGACACACGGATGGGGCGGGGGGAGAGTTGAACTCCAACCAAGGTGCACACAAAATCTATTTTAGAGCAAAAATTTCAAAGTAAGCAACGCCATCTGTTCTTTAATTATTTCTCCTTATAAAAAAAAAGTCGCTAAATTTATTTGGGTTACTTAGTTGGAAAGAAATGTCTTTAAGACATACAGAACTGGTGCTATTAAGGCAGATTGTCAGCTCTTCTTTGCTAGGTATCCAAGAACTCAAAATAGTAAAGGCATTTGAGAATTAACTTTCTTTTCCAATGAAAGAAAGTTCATGCTCGCAGTCAGGGCATGGTTACTGGGCACCTGGGGGACAGTCTTCAGCTGCTTCTATTTGGGGACAGGGGCTATGGGATCCAGAGGAGGGCTCATGCTATCTCAGGGCAGTCAGGTGAGCTGATGGGGGTGTGCTCCCGCAGAGCGGGGTTAGGCCACTGGGATCCATGCCCCTTACAGAGTCCTCACCATCCATCCATCCATCCATCCATCCATCCATCCATCCATCCATCCGACAAATATTTGTTGAGGGCCTACTGTGAGCTGGGCACAATAGTAGGCCCAGTCCCCATGGTGTATATAGTCCTGTGGAGGAGATGATAGTCATCAGCTACTCCCACAAAGGAGTCTGTGACGACCTCTTTGGAGTCTAGATTAACACTGTCCAACAGACCTCTTGTTGATAAATGGGATGTTCTCTATCTGTGCTATCTGGTGTGGTAGCCAGGAGCCACGTGTGGCTACTGAGCCCTTGAGCACTTGAAATGTGGCTAGTGGGACTGAGCAGCTATTATTTTTTTTAAAAAAGATTTTATTTATTTGACAGACAGAGATGACGAGAGAGGGAACACAAGCAGGGGGAGTGGCAGAGGGAGAAGCCGGCTGGAGAGGGAGGGAGAAGCAGACTCCCTGCTGAGCGGAGAGCCCGATGCGGGGCTCGATCCCAGGACCCTGAGATCGTGACCTGAGTCCAAGGCAGACGCTTAACGACTGAGCCACCCAGGCGCCCCTTGAGCAGTTACTATGGTAAATTTCATTTAATTTTAATTAAAAGGGCCCCGTGAAGCCTACAGCTATCATGTTGGACAGCACAGGATCAGGATCATCACTGGGGAACTTGTTAGAAATGCAGATTCACGGGCCCCACCCCAGATGTGCTGCAGGAGAAAGCTCTGTGAGTGGAGCTCAGGAATCTGAGTCTTCACAATGCCTGCCGCTGATTTTATGCAGTTCTGCCGTTGAGGGAACGTAGGCCTGGGGTGTGGATATGTCAAGGCGTTAGGGGAATTGGATTTCAAGTGAATAAAAAGTTTCCCAGAAAAAGGGACGATGGAACTGAGACTGAACCATGAGGACCTCGGGGAGGACGGTGGGCCTGGCATGGGGGAGGGTGCTTGTGGCGCTGACAGCCGTGCCCCGCTCACCACGCCCAGAAGTCTTGGCGCGCTTGATGAACGTGGGAAAGGCCAGTGTGTGGGAGCGCAGAGGAGGGCGCTTGTGACCTGAGGTTACAGAGGTTGGCGGATGGAAGACCTGGTGTTCCAGCTGTGTGATCATGCACTCGTGTCTTAACTTCTCTGGGCCTTGCTACAATGGAGAGAGCCATACTCTGCTCCTCACTTATCTGATGGGTTCCAGAGGCCAGATGGAGTAAAAGTGGTTGTACTACACACACCTGAGTAGAAAACAACCATGGGCTAGGTGGGTGGTTTTTAATTTATTTTCTTGTGGTTTTTTTTTTTTTTTTTAAGATTTTATTTATTTATTTGAAAGAGAGAGCACATGAGCGAGAGAGCACAAGCAGGGGAAGCAGCAGAACGAGAGGGAGAAGCAGGCCTCCCACTGAGCAGGGAGCCTGATGTGGGACGTGATACCTGGACCCAGAGATTATGACCTGAGCTGAAGGCAGACGCTGAACCGACTAAGCCACCCAGGCGCCCCTGTTTTCTTGTGTTCTTTGACTGCCCTTTCCCCAATTCTCCTGCCTCCAGGGCTCTAGCCCAGCGTGTGACTCCCTCCTTGAGCGTAGCTCTACTCAGCTCCTCTTGTTCAGGCGAAGGGACTGTGGCTCTGGGACCCGAACCCTGGACTGGGATCAGGGACCCATGTTCCGGTTCCTGCTCTGCCTCCTGGGAAATCCTCTCCAGCCCTGCATTTCTCTTTATCATAGAGTCTGTAATCTTTCAGGCCTCTTCCAGAGCCCTCGTCCAGAACTCCCGGATGGGCCGAGAGGGTGGACTTCTACAAGTGCCTTTTAAAATCAGATGTAACCAGTTGCCTTTTGGGGAAAGATTCATCGTAATTTTAGCTGTGTCTTTTCAATTGTCTAGACCTAAGATCAGCATTTTAGGAAAAAATGTCGAGATAAACTCTCCCCTGCCTCCCTTCTGCCCTCCCCTCCCCACTGCCAGGACTCCGTGCACCCCCCCTGCTCCCAGAACGTCAGGTGGCCAGATCCTCGGCTGAGCCCCAGCTATTTGGCAGCTGAAAGTTTTGTCCCTGGAAGACGCCAGACTTATTTTGAGATCGCAAATGTGGTGGATGCTTCTCTCTGCTGGAAAGACACCAAGTGTCTGGTCTCAGCTGGGGGGTGGTGTTTGGGGGGGATGTTAGCAGCTTCTTATCTAAAGTAGACATGTGCTTCTCTTCCTTCTCAGAAACTTTTGCAGTCAACTGTGTCACCTGGTACTTGGGAGAGGGCCTTGAGCATCGTCATTGCTCAGGATAGCTTAGTTACTGCTATTGTGGCTATTTTTATTGTTATTATTAATTTCTGTTTCTCCAGGACTGAAACGTTGCCCAGGTGTCTCCTCTAGACAAACACACTAAACAGTGATCTCTTTGGAATCATCTTTTTAAAAGAACATCCTAGGAAAGCTCTGTTTAACTCAAAGGAATGAATAGCTAACGGTAGAATTTCAGCCACCTGGGTGAGACACTGACTTACAGGGAAAGACAACTTCCAAGCGCCTCTCGTGTCATTTTGACTCAATACCAAGGAACACACTCAGGGCCTCCACCAGAACACTGGAACAGAGGTTGCAAACTGGTTATCTAAGGACCCACATCCAGTGCCAGAATATTTTGTTTTGCTGGCCACTTGGGATTAAAATGTGTTTGGAATTGGAACGTCGCACTTAAAATTTGGAAAAGTTCGCGCGCACACACACAAACACACACACAATCCAGATTTCTAGCTCCTTTTCAAAGTCATCAGAAGATCCGACTGGCCTGGCGCTAGCTGCATCAGCAGGGATGGGCCGGGGCTGCCCATGGGCACGAGGGCATGCGTGCTGTCAATTGCCACAGACGCCACTTGTCCTTGTCCCTACTGTGTTAGGGTGAGCCTTGCTCCCCACTCCCCATTCTGTGTTCAAGGGTTCTGTGAACTGTGGCCGGTCCCACCACCGCTCTGTGCCTCCGTTTCCCCGTCTGTCCAGTGGGACATTGGACAGGAGCAGTGATTTCCCACTGTGCTCAGAGGAGCCAGCCAGGAGGGGTTGAGAGTGGGGGTGCCCGCATGTCTTACTGCCTTTATGAATGGAGATTCTGCATTAGACTTCTGGCAAGGTAAGGGAGGTGCTTAACAAAGGCTGGGAGATCACTTCCTGTTCTGACCCCGCGTCGAGATCTGTCTGTCCTGCTGCCGCCCTGGAGGCGGGGGGGGGGGGGGGGGGGAGCGATTGAGGGTGTCGGGGCAGGGAAGGCATACTAAGCCTTCGATTATGAATAATTAATAATAATAATGATGGCTACATTCGCTGACCAGCCTTGTTCTCCCACTAAGGTAGATGCTTTTCTCCCCATTTTGTAGATGGAGGAAGCTGCGGTTCAGAGAGGTTGAATCACTCGCCAAAAGTCACACAGCGGATAAGTGCCAGAGGTCACATAGCTACGGGCCTGGGTTTGTTTCAGTCCAGACCCTGAGACCCTGACAGCATGCTGCTCCCCTGGGGTGGCTGGGGAGGGGGGGCATTCTCATGTACAGGTGTGGGGAGGAGAGCCTCAGGAGGGATGCCTGGCTTGCAGAAGGGAGGCCAGTGCCCTGTGGCCCATCAGGCTGTGAGTTCTTTGTTGTGTTTGTGTGTGTATGTTTTAAAGTAGGCTCCACGCCCAACGTGGGGCTTGAACTCACGACTCTGAGATCAAGAGTCACATCTTCTACCAACTGAGCCAGCCAGGCTCTCCCGCTTTGTGTTTTTTTAAAAAAATTGTATGTATATATGTACCCGAGAGAGGGAATCCCACCTCTGTCCTTGTTTGCCCTCCAGACCCTCACCTTTGTTGGCAGCGCTAAGTGTAACTTACCAGGCCTCACAACACACAACATGCCGGGCTCTTCATCTGTGCTGTGGGCAGCCCCTTGGGAGGGTAGATTGATCACATCCTGTGTATTGGTGGTACTTGGAAAGGTGGCGTGACAGGCCCGGCCTGAGGTCCCACGGCTGCTGGGGGCCAGGCTGCCGAGGGTCAGGCTGCCACCATGACCCAGGGCCTGCTCCGAGCCAGCTCTCAGCCTCTGGTGGGCACAGCCTCATGCGTGCCCCTGCATTGTTGCTTCTTGAGTTGTCCAGGGCTTCCAGGAGGAAGAGGTGGGAGTTCAGTCCTGCTAATGTCCTGGAGTGAGGAGCTGTTTGTTTTCTTCCTTCAGCTTCTTCTGGGGAAGCCCTCGTGAGGCCTCCTCCTGACTTTCCAAGGCGTTTCTGTGGGCAGGAGGGGTGTGGACCCATGGCCCTTGCCTGGGGAGCGCCCGGTCTTTCCCGGGGAGGGGGTTTCTGGGTGTGGGACGATGATGGGACCGTTCGTGGGCTCAGCTGCTTCCCTGTCCATCAGGGCTCAGTGGTTGCTCACGACAGAAATGAACTCTGGACAACTCAGGCCAGAAGGGAGGTTAAGGGGGAGCCAATGGAATGACTAGAAGGTGAAACAGGACCCCGGGTACATGCAGATTCGCACAGCCAGACGGAGCGGCTCTTCTCTGCCATGCCAGAGCCCCCAGCTCTTCTGTCCCCATGCCGCTGTCCTCCAGGATCAATGTCTAGGAGGATGTGAGCCTCTAGCCTGTCTGGGTCCCAAGGGGTTTTTGCCTGGCGCATTTTTGCCTGACAGTCCATCGAGGTGCAAGTGGGTGAGAAGTGGCTCCCTCGGGCAGAAGCAGGGTGCTGATCCCGGAGGCTGGGGCAGTGGGCACCTGGTGGGCACCACACCTGTCGGACTATCATTCTGCCCTGCTATCACCTTGGAAGGCTCCAGTAGCCTGGGGGCAGGGCGCGGGGCGGGCTTGGTGGGGGGGAGCGGACCATTGCCCATCTGGCGGGGTTCAGGCTGCGGGCTCGGATTCACCACATCACGACCTCTGGGGCACCAGGATGGGCAGGGCCTTGGGGGAAACCGACCAGGCGTAGTTGACCCAGCACTGCTTCCCCAGGTGCGTCATGGGTACCCCTGGGGGTGTGGCAGGAGATTTTAAGAACACTTATAAACTTAAAATTAATTGCTAATGGATACACGGGGCACAAAACTCAAAACACCCTTAGCCACCCACTTCTCCCTGGAGGCCACTGGTGTTACTGGTTTCTTGTCCCAGAACGATTCCATGTGTGTGTGTGTGAAATGTATATATTTCTCTCCCCTCCTACAATTCCTCTCCTTTTCTTACTGCCCAGCCTGTTCGATATGATTCCAGGGCAGTTAATGTTGCTTTGCGGCTGCGCTTTGTACATTAGCTTTGCATTCTGGAAGGTTCACGTACCAGCCATAGGTGCTCAGCTTGGTGAAGTTCCGTCAATGGGACACCCTGGTGGAACCAGCATCAGGTCCGAAAACAACCCAGCCGGCTTCCTGGACCCTGCCCCCCCGCCCCTGGGCCCCTGCCCAAGGGGATCGGCCACCCTTACACCAACACTTGAGATCTGAATATCTGCGTGTTTATTTTGATGTGTTTTTGAAAAAGTTATAGGCAGCACATCCAAGTCGAGATTTCCCAGGGATTATTGCTCAGGATGAAAAACACAGTCGTAGGCCCAGGGCTCTTGATCTGGGGAGACGTCAGAGTAGCTTGGGGTGCTCTCTTGTTTTATGACCATGGGACAAGCCTGAGGTTACCCCTGGGGCCACGGGGGGCCTTGTCTTCCCCTGGTGTGGCCCTCAAGCCAGGCTCCCCTGTTTCCTACAAGACATTGTTCATCCGGAGTGGACCCCCTTGTAGGACAGGAGGGGAACCCGAGGGAAATGGCTCGACATTTGCTGGCCGATGTGCTTCAGTCTATACCAGGAACATTGGTCCTGCCCCTTCCCCCCCCCTCCTCTCATAGGCTGGTCAGGCTCTAGGTGCCTAGATCCCGTGGAGCATAACCAGGTGGAGGGGGTACATGGATGCCTGGGAGCAGGGACCCTTGCCCCAGTGGTTTGGTGTGTGTGGGGTTTAGAGCTGGATAGAAGTCTGAATCCCAGCTCTGCCACCCGTTGGCTGTGTGACCGTGGGTGAGTGTCTTAACCTTTCTGAGCATAGGTTTCCTCACTTGTGAAGTGAGGGTGGTTAAAAACTCCCCCGCAGGGTTACTGTGAGGATTACGTGAGCCCACCGTGTGTTGCACACCCAGCCCGGGCCTTGGTGTGCATGCTCAGTGAATGGTCATAGTTGTCACAGTTTCAATGATCATGCTGCCTGGGATCTTCTCCCTGTCCCTAGGCCTGGAGCTGCCGGGGAAGTGGGAGAGGAGAGCAGGGACAGAGGCCTGCTTCTCTGCCCCTGTGGCATCCATCCCAAATGAGCAAATGGCTCTCAGCGGGGTACAGGGAACGGAATCTCTCCCTGGCTGGCTGTAGCCAGCCAGCCCCAGGGCAGCTGTCCTGTTCCCAGATCCAGGGTTCCAGGCTGGGTGGCTGAGGCAGGCAGGTTGGGCGGGGGGCCTGGGCAGCTGACAGAGCCTCCCGGGGGCCTAGGAGGCCAGCTGCAGCCTTGGAGTGGAGCAGAGAGCCAAATCATCACTTAACCCATTCTGTTCCTGCGGGGATGGTTGCTCTTCCAGGCCCCAAAATGGCACCCCTTTCCTTTCAGTTGCCTCATTTGCCCTGTGAGTTCCTTGTGAGATGGGGGGTCTCCAGCAGGCAGTGCACGGACCATATCAGGCCTGTGAGAAGTTTATTGGGCCTGTTTAAAAATTGCAATGATTCATATAAACATTCAGATCTCTGGCCTTCCGGGAAAATCCAGAAGATCTGACCCTGCTGAGCATACTCCAGGCAGCAGCTTGGATTGAGCCAGGGGGTGGGGTCATTTATAACCCGACAAGTCTCCTCCCTTCCCTATTCATCTCTGGTGCCCCTGTGGTCATTTGGGATCCTGGCCTAGAGGAGCCCGTCAAGGTCAACTCCAGCCTCCCCTCCTAGCTGAGCCTTGAATTCCCTGAGGGTCTCTCCAGCTCTGCTTGACCGCCTCCCGTGCCAGCAGCCTTACTACCTCCTGAGTGCACCTTCCCATGTAGCCTCTGCTGATAGAATCCTCCCAATTCCTTCCTGCGGTCTCCCTGTAGTGACTTCCACTGGTTGGTCTCGGCTTGACCCCTTGGGGCCACACAGCAAGCTCATTCCCTCTTCCCCATGACAGCCTTTCGGATGCCTGAAGACAGCCCTGAGCCTGCTCCTCTGGGTTCAACGGCGTCTGTTCCTTTGCTTTCCCTCCTAAGATGTGGTTTCAAGATCCCCCATTACCCTGGTGCCCCTTCTTGGCCACCTCCCCATGGGGCCATGAGCTGGATTTTCCAGTGCTGCACTGCACATCCTGGGGGCCCTGAGGACACGGGGGGTCGGGTGGGGGCGGACTTCTATTACAAAAGGAAGATATATAATGCATGGAAAGTGTTCCTTAAGGCCAAATTCCTCAAAATACCTACGGCATTTCCAAGTGGGGCACGAGGGGTCAGTTTTATTTTTCTCTGTGTGCCCACCTGTATCTGAAATCCCGCCCCCCCCCCCCCGCCGGGGATTAAAAAAGGTAAAAAAGTGAAGGGCTTGGGGTGAATTCGCTTTAACCAGTGGTGCCTGATGGGGCCCGGCCTTAGAATGCTCACTGCCCGGAGCCTCGCACTGAGAGAGGATTATGGGGACCAGAGTGGGGGAGGGGTCTGTTCCCCGGGTTGGACAGCAGAGGTCAGCTGGGGCCTCCGGTACGGAGGGGGACATTTTAGATGAATGGCGCACCCGTAGCAGAGGTACTGAGGCAGGAAATGTTTGCCTGGGAGGTGGGGGTGCAGATGCATGAGCTGGATGGAGCAGGGTCTGCGGGCGCCTGGGGCCTGGACACAGATGGAGGACTCTGAAGGTGACGCACTCCACAGCAAGGGTGCCGGTAACTGTGATGCAGTGGCGGCTGTCTCTGGAGGCAGAGCTGGGTTACTCTGGCCCCCCAAGCGGGGGCTGTGTCACCTTGGGCAAGTCATTTCCTGTTCTCCCGCCTTGGCTTTCTCCTGTCGGATGGCATAAAGGCGCTGCGAGGATTAAAGTAGCTGATGCTCCCCAAATGCTTCGCCTGGTGCCTGGCAGCTGGGGTCGCCCTGATGATGCTCTGCTAGATGTCATGGTCTTTAATGTGCTTGTGGGTGCTTTCGGCCTGTACAGACCTTATCCAGTGCTTATAACTGCGCGGCGACGAGCGCGTACTCTTCTTTCTTCCATTTTACGGATGTGTACGCTGAGGCAGAGGTGCAGGACTTCTGTCTGGGGCTGCTGGGCTCCATGCCTGGGCTCCTTCCATGACACGGCCTGCCTTTTAGAAGGTTTGGGGGTGGGATGCTTACCCCGGGGGTTGTGCTTGGTGCAGATGGCTCTCAAGGGCCTCTGGTTTCTAGAGAACACTTTTTAACCTAATGAGGAAGGCTGTAGGGCTTGCGGGGAGGGGGTTCTGTCGGTGGGTGCCAGGCCCAGGTGGGAACGGACACCTCCTCTCAGGAGCTCAGGCCCCTGGCTGGGGCAGGTGAGTTGGAGTCCGGCCTCTGGGGGGGACTACCCGGGCTGGATTAGCTGGATGAGGGGCTGCAGGCTTCTGTTTCCGCCCAGCCCTTGGGTCTTGTTGGTGCCCTGCTAGCCCGAGTGAGTGGCTGTGGCACCTCACTCTCTCCGGCAGGGCCAGGCTGGGCTCTAGAGGGATATCCCTGTCTCTGTGATGTGCCGGGGCCTCCGGGGCCTCGGTCCGCAGAGGGGCCCCGCTGCTGCGAAGGGGCCGCAGAGGGGCTGCACAGGCTTCTCGGGGCCCTGCCTGTGCCCTGCTCACCTCCAAACTGGGATGTGGATCGGCAGTGATCAGTGTCAATGAGGGAGATCTGGTGGGACTGGGAAGGAGCCCGGCCCTGGAGTCCGGGCTGGGCTGGACCCCCATGTGGGATGCGGTGGGTGCTTCACTCCTTGGGCCTCAGCCTTCTCCTCTGTGACACGGGACACGCGGTGTTGCCCATCCTGACCCAGCACCCTGACCTGTCAGCAAGTGTGTCTGCTTCAGGGCGTGAGAGTGTGCTGAGTGCAGGAAAGCTCTGTGCACACACCAGCAGCTTTGTGGGTGGAGGGACGTGGGCTGGTTTCTTGAGCCAAGACCACCGCTGCGACTGCCCTCTGCTGAGCACCGCCTGCTGGGCTCTCACCGGGCACCCGACATCTGCTGTCTCCTACTGTGTCATCTCCTCGCCTCCTCGAAGTACCTCTGAGGAGTCGATATTTGTATCATCCCACTTGACTTATGAGAAAATTGAGGCCCAGAGACAGACACTGCATGGCCTGTGTCACACAGCGGGTTACTGTCGGAGCCATGCCTCGAAGCCCTGGTCGGTATGATGACCAACCCTGTGCTCTTAGCGGTTGGAGTTTCCTGCCTGGGAGATCTTCCAGGCCGAATCCACCGCTGAGCATCCCTGCGGAAGCATGAAGAGTGCAGCCTTGAGGCCTGCCGGGCCAAAGAGCTGGGCATGGCGGGGCAGGACCCGAGCTCCCCCCCTTTAGAGGCGGCCCCTCCGTGGCTGTCTGCCGGGGGGGTGAGGAGCCTGTGAGCAAGGGGGCGGGATGTGCCCCTACTTCTGGACTAGTCTCCAGGTCCCTGGTCCCCCCCCCCCCCCACGGCCCCAGACCACCCTAGACCTCTGTGGGCCTCTTCTCAAGTTTGTTTCCCAAGGGTGGACGGAGCTTCCGTGGGCCTCTCCCCAGGGTCGGAGAGGGGCAAGGAGTACTGTTTGCAGGGAATAGGGCATGGGCAGGGCCTGGATCTGTGGGGGCCTTCTTGGGGGGGGAAGGAGCAGAGGGTGGGAAAGAAGGGGGGTTGGCCTGCAGGCGGGGGTGTTACAGGTGGGCCCAGGTGAAGGGCCGGGTTCTGCTGTCTGGTGGCCACCTGACGGAGGGGTGAGCTCCCGTGTTTGCCCTGCCATGTGGTCCTGGGTGGGCACCCCAGCCCCAGAGCCCTGGTGGGGCTTAGGACCATGCTTCGGGTGCCATGGGGCTGAACAGAGGCACTCGATATAGTCCGTAAGAACAGGCAGCCTGAGCGGTTTTTTCTGGCTCTGTAAACCCACCTAGAGGTCCCCACCTTCTGCCCCGGGAGCTGGGCTGTGGGCCTTGCCGGAAGAAGGCGTCTGCTCTTTCAGGTGCCGGACCCAGACCCTGGACCACGGCGCCTTTCCCATGGGCTGTCCTTCTCGCCTGTCTTCCTTCGGTCAGCTTCCTGAAGTTCCTGTGCCACCTGCAGTCTCCCTGAGGCCCCTGGGCCTGGTGAGGGAGCCTGTGCGGAGCCCCGGCCTACCCCGCACTGCACCAAGCAGCCACCCCGGGCCCCCCGAGGCCGGCCCCTGCCAGCAGTGGGCCAGATGTGTTTTTTCGGACGGTGTAGGGGGAGCTTCTTCTGTGTGGGTGTCCTCGCATGATGTGTGGGCTGCTATGTTTTGATCGAAGGGAGCCAAACTGATTTTCCTGGCCCATCCAAAGCAGAAAGTTAAATAAACACAGCCAAGTATTATCACAGGACGCGAGGAAAATGAACTCTGTCCCCACGGGCGGCCCACATCTGGCAAGCGCTGGGCCTCTCAGGGCTCTGGGATGAGACAGATGTGATTGATGGTAGGAAGGGCTTGCTGTACCCCCCACCCAGGGACATGCCTCCTCCCAGGGCTGTGTGCCATTCCCGGGGCCTGGGGGTGCTGCGGGCGGCTTGTCTTCTTCGGCTGCATCCCTTGCTGTCCCCCAGGCCCTTTGGGGCTTTGCCTACAGTGGAGCTCCCCCTTCAGCTTTTGGAGGCTGCTTCTCTCTGTATAGGACGATGGATGGGAACTTTGGGCTGGGAGGAAGTGAACAGTGTGACGTTCCACATCCCCGAATCCTGCTGTGATTCAGGTGGTCCATAGGCGAATGAGGGTCACCCCCCCATACTTATATGTTGATTCTACTATTAGGCAAGTGTTACTTGATATGTTTATTCTAATATCTATTAGAAAAATTGTGAGTAGCACCCTACATGTGTGATTTCATGTGGAGCGCCCTTTGGAGGCGGGAAGGGAAGGTATTTAAGCAAAGGAGAGAAGCTGAGGGAAAGAAAAGCATTCTGTAACCCTTAGTGCAGGCTGTGTGTGCTCCTGGCCAAGTTCCCGGGAGGTCCGTGGGGACTGGGTGGCGGAGGGGCCGGTCACCGCTCAGGGTGTCCTGCGTGCTTAGGAAGACTCCCACCGCACCTGCCTTGTCGGTCACTGTCTCAGGAACATCAGACCGGTGATGTCAGTGCCGCCCTGGTGAGGCCAGCTGCCAGGTGGAGACACCAGGCCCCCCGAAGGCCCCCACGTGCATTCTAACCACCATGGGTGGGCGATGGGGCGGAGCTGGGGGACATGTCTGTGCCAATGAAATGTCCCCCTCCCGAACCAGACTTATTAAAAGCATTGACTCCCGAAACTGTGAAGTATTTATTATGATTGCCCCGACCCCTGGGACATGCATGCGGAATTACCAAATGTTTGGAAATGGTCATTCCAGTTCATTCCCGTGGAAGGCTTGGGGCTTTTGATACGAAGGAGGAGAAGGAGAGATGGTCTGTGCATCCAAAACCAGATGAAAACACTTACATGCACACATGCACACGTACATGCACATCAGTTTTCAATAAGAGACTCAGTTTCCTCTTTGCGTGTGTTTAAGATAAACCACATGTATAACAAGGTAGTGACATTTATTTACAGTATGTTAGCACAGAGGAGAAGTTGTTAAGGGGTTGTAAAAAAAATATTAGTTTCCACTCTATGATGCCTTTTTTAAAAACCCAGTTGGAAAAAAGGCAAGAGAGTGGGATTCTGGTCGTGTCCACTCCTTCCTCCATCTCAAACAGGGGACAGATGTGGGTGGGTGCTGTCCCTTTCTCTCCTGAGCGAGGGGCCGGGACCCCAGGCTGTGTTCCCTGGCCCCCCATGGTTCTAGCGCCCACCTTCAGGTTCCTAGCGCTCACTGGGCCGCTTCCGTCCACCCCTTTGTGTGGGACGTGGCCATGGCCCCTCTGTGCACGGCAGAGTGTGCCCTTGGCTTTGTCACCTTCCACCAGAGCTGAGCAGCTGGTGGCCAAGCACCCAATGTTGCCACCGACGCAGGAAGCGGGAGCCAGACCCTGCCGTAAATCCACGTTTATATGCTGCACGCTGCTGGTTAACGAGATCGTGCAGGGGTGACTGTATGAAATGAAATATATATATGAACGAGGAGATTAGCCTCAGGGAGAGGGGATTAAACAGGAGGACAGCCTGGGAGGCCTGAGGCCCTCCAAGTGTTAAGGCCCCGGCAGGCAGTTCCCCAGAAAGGGAATTTGCGGGAAACCCCCCAATCCTGAACACATTTACTGGGAGCACAGACACAGTAATCCTATTTAGTGTTGCTCTCTGTGTGCCAGGCACTGGGCTGAGCTCTTTACGTGTGTTACTTCACTTTGCCTTCAAAACAAATGGGGATTTTATGACTCACACTTTATTTTTTTTTTTTTTTAAGTTTTATCTATTTATTTTTTAGACCCAACGTGGGTCTCGAACTCATCACCCTGAGGTCAAGAGTCACATGCTTTTCCGACGGAGCCAGCCTGGGGTCCCCACTCCCACTTTGTAGATTTGTGTATTCGGGTAAAAGGAAATCAGAATTTTATCTGAGGTGAAAGTAGAAACTCTCACCTTGGCTCTCGGCTGGCCCCCCCGCCTTGAGCTTTGTCTGGGGCCCCGACTGTGGGCCTCAGAGCTCCAGGCTGGGGCTGTAGGTGGCGGGGGGTCCCTGCCGTCCAGGGGCCTGCCGGTCACCTTCCCTAGCTCCCACCCCTCCTCTCTATGTACACTCTGGGTCCTCACTCTTTTCCACCTGTTTCTGCCTGATTCAGAGATTGGTATTCATTCAGCATCCTCCATCATCCCTTAGCTTAGTTGTTCATTTATTTATTCACTCAGCTCTTAGGTGCCCCCCCCCCCGGGGGGGGGGAGCCACAACCATGGCGACGCTTATCAACGGGGAGTCCACAGCCTAAGGGTTGAAGGTCAAAGTCAAAGTCCCTTTGTCATCTTTCTCCTAGTACCTAACTCAGAGTCCTGGGTCACTTAAGGTCCTCGGTGCTTAGTAAAGGAGGAAAAGGCCAAATATGCATTGGACATTATGTCTTACAAATCAGCAAACTCTGTGTCTGGGCAATCCTGAGAAAAATCACTGATCAGGCTCGTGGCCATGGGTGACATGTGTGGATGTGTCTCCTGCAACACGGCTTCTCTTACGGTAGACAGCCACCAGGAGTAGCCGGGGTGCCCAGCACCGGGCCACTGGCTCAGCCCGCCCTGCAGCCTCCTGTGACAGGGCCACCATCAGTGATGACAGTGGCCACGCATGGTTTTTATGGGAAAAGATGCTGATCATGTAACTGGCTGAGTTAGAAAAACAGGCTCCGGAGCAGTTAGTGGTGTTCAGTGATACATGTTGTTACAACTTTCTGGGAGGCTATAACAATGTATTTATACCCAGAAAGTTGTACTTTTTGTTTCTCAATTTTAACTTACATGTATTTGCTAGTTTTCTACATTGTACGTGAATTGCTTATGTCAGAGACTTTTATAAAAAGAAAAGGATGCTTACTCTAGGAAACAATAAGAAAAGGGCAACTCTTGAGTGAGTTCCTGGTTTCCAAAATACCTGGGACCCTAAGGGGGCAGAGCCTGGGCAGGGTGAGGGGTGGTGGGGCGAGCCGGGGAGGTGCAGTGGCCTGAGCCGTGAACTCCCCGGGGCTTCCGGTGACTTCCAGGGCTGGCTCCATCTCCTGGCCGCCACCCCTTCCCTCCCTGCGCCTCCCTTGGCAGGCCCCTTTATCCAGAGCTGTGCTAACTGGGCACATCTCTTCCCAGATCTATGTTCGGCAGTGCCCTGTTTGGGACCTTGACATTGGCCAGTTGGTGGGAGGATTTACACTACAGACAGCAGATGCTACAAACCAGCACCCTTTCTCCCCGAACCACCTGTGAAACATTGGCCAACACACCACCGTCTCCACTGGTTTCCCCTTGACACCCCAAGGAACCTGTGTGTGTGGGGAGACCCCAGAGAATGAATTCTCTTCCTAGGTTCCCCTGGTGCTGGCCCAGGAAGGAACGTAGGGAATCTTCTGTAAATTGGAATCACCGGGGAGAGAATCAGAGTTTTCCTTTTGTTGGCTGACCCCACTCAGTCTGGAGCTAGAGCTTCTGTTTGTTGAAGGCAGAAGTGAAACAAAGGGGTTAAGAATCACAGTCCTAGCTTCACGTTGTCCTAGCTCTGCGACCTTGGGCAAGTTACTTGGTCTTAGTTTTCTCATCTGTAAAATGGGGTTAATAAATGTACTTGCAGGATTGTGTAGGCCAGTGGTTCTCAAGCCCTAGCATGCATGAGAATTGCCCGCTGGGCCCCACCCCCAGAGGCTCTGCTTTTAAGAGTCTGCATTTCTTTTTTTTTTCTTTTTAAAGGTTTATTTATTTATCTATTTGTATCTTTATTTTAGAGAAAGAGAGAGAGCAAGCACATGTGAGCGAGCAGGGAGAGGGGCAGAGGGAGAGAGAGAGAGAGAGAATCTCAAGCAGACTCTGCACTGAGCGCGGAACCCAACACGGGGCTCGATCTCATTACCCTGAGATCCTGACCTGAGCCGAAATCAAGAATCAGGTGCTCAACCGACTGAGCCACCCAGGTGCCACGAGAGACTGCATTTCTAACAATGCTGCCTGGGGACTACATTCAGAGGAGCTGCAGAGCTTGGTGCCTGGTGAGGGCTTGGGAACACCCGAGTATGGAGCTTTGTGTGTGTGGACTCCAGGGCCTGGAAGCTAGGGTGCCTGGGTTCCAGGTCTGCTTCTGTCATCTCTGCTGCCTCCTGGGTGAGCTATTTCTCTTCTCTGGGACTTTATTTCCCCTTCTGTGAAATGGCTTGACTTTTGGGCAGCAGCTGAGGGAGCATCTGTAAAAGCCCACTGATACCAGGTGATTCTGGTTAAGAGTGGCAGGTGCGGGGGTGGGGTGCGGAGGGGAGAGCTTTGAGGGACCCCAGGCCATGCTGACTTCTGCCTCCTGACCCAGGCTGTGGCAGTGCACCGGTCCCTGGGGGCTATTGACCTCCCCGGGCCTTGCTCCTCCTCCAACAGAGCTTCAAGGTACTCTTTCAATAAAATGAGAAAGAGCCGTTTTAATTCACTTGGATGCCTGGCCTTTGCCATGTTGTCGTTGCTGGTCCGTTCCTGATTCTGTTCTCTACTAAAGTGGACACGTCGGGTGTCTCTGTGACATTCAGTTTCCTCTCCTCCTGCCCCGTGGCTGGGCTGGAGCAGGCAGCGCAAGGGGTGCGTAGCTGGATGTTCATGGCTCAGAGCTAAAGCCACGCTTGGAAACATCCCCACTGGCCTTGTGAGCCCACGAGTTGGCTTCTGGACAGATGCTCCGGCTCCCCGGGGCCCCAGTGCCTCATCAAAAAAGTGGGGATTTGAAGACTTTCTCAGAGGGAGGCTGGGAGGATGAAGTGGGAGCCAGTAGGTGGGATGCTCGGCATGGTGCCTGATGCCACAGGGGCTCAGTGGAGGTTGGCTTTCCCCGGGGGAGAGCAGTCCTGGCTCTGGCCCCGATCTGCTCCTGTTGGACACACACCCAAGTGTAGTGGAAGGTGTGTGTGTGAATGTGTGCAGTGTGCGTGTGCCATCATAGGTACCTGTGGAAGGGGAAGATGTGTGGACCAGGATGGAGAAGGCCAATAGATTTTAGCCCACTTTGTTGAGGCTGTTGAAGTTGCATCCCTGCGTAGGGAGAAAGCGAGCCCTGATCGATGAGTGATGTCTGCCACAGGTGTGGGATCGGGGAGCTGGGTTAGGTTTACCACATCTATGCCATCTCTGGTCCAGTGAGAGCCCATTCCTCTCACACTTCCAGCACACTTGTAGTGCGTCATATCATCACCCTATTTTTCACATTGTCATTGTTATCACGTTAATTTTTTAGGGAAGAGTGGAGGAGAGGAGCCCCATTTCTGCAAAGTTGCTCCGTATCTAGATTCTGCTGGGATTGGCCCTTCTGTTCCTTCCACAGATGTCTCCCAGCCCTTCTCTTTTGGGGTGTGTGGTGTGGGGTGATGGTGGGGGGTCAGAAAGGGAGGGGAGATGAGCTGGCACAGTGGCTGAGCCCCCTGGCTGGGACCACCAGAGGGTTCCACGTTTAGGGACACCATCCCTGCACTGTGGCAGGAACTAGGAGGTGGTGATACCAAAGGACGCAGGGCTGTCACTGGGCCCTTTCTGGGGGTGTGGTGGGTGAATCTCATGGGAAAACTGATGTCACTGTGGGAGCCCTCCTGTCTTCACAAGTGCAGTGAGACCGTAGTGCTTGGCTGGGAACCTGGAGGAGAGAATGCCAACGTTGATTGCCTGTTTACCCTGGGCTGTGTGTGTTAGGAATACCAGCTCATTCCGTCCAGTCCTCTGGACCCTCCTGCCAGCGGCGTACTCATAGTTTGCCCATTTCATAGAGGAGGAAACCGAAGGTCAGAGTGGATCAAGCATCTTGTCCCAGATCTACTGGCCTGAAAGTGGCAAAGCTGGAGGATAGTCCTGGAGAGCCCTATTTTAGGACTCCCTACCTGAACTCCTCCATTTTACAGCTACTCTCTGGGTACCCTCATCTAGTCCATTTGTCCCGCTCTGGTGGATGACTTCTGGAAGGTTCCCCATCCCAGTAAGGATGGACCAAGTCCTTTTTTGGAGTTCTTGGACTATTACTGGATGTATTTCTGTTCTCACTGTTTTCTTGCTAAGCAAAGGCAAGGGAGAAAAGGAAGACAATGGCCAAGCAAGATCCAGGCTTCTGCCCCCTCTGCCCAGGATGGGCCAGGGGAAGGATTTATGAATAATTCTCAGAAAAGTTGCATCTCTTTATAGGTGCTCGTTCTAAAGCCGGTGTTCAAGGGGAAAGTCAAGCATTGCCAAGATTGCTGTAAACATGGATCACGAAGCTGCCCACTTGGAGACCCACCCACGACTCTCTTGATGGGTCTGTGGGTCCGCTTTGCCTCCCACATTGGAACATACTGCCTTTTGTTATAAGCACTAGATCGGCAGAAGAAGTCTTCTGGTTAGGAGCCATGTTGTCCAAAAAATAGATTTCTTTAAATCCTAGACTCACCCTCTGGTGGTGAGATGCAGACTGACCGATGAGGGGGCTGCAGAGTTCTCATCCTTGTTCCCGGACTCTTCTCACCGGGGATAAGGCAGGTGGTCTTAACTGGGTTATTTTCATTGTGACTCTCGTTTTGGCAAGTGGTCAGGGAATCATGAGAGCTAAATAAATGGGTCATGATGTGACCCTGTTATGAGATCTTCGCTCCTCTGAGGGTCTGCGCTTGGTGCTAAGGGGGTTGCCATGGGGGGCGGGGCGGGTCTTGGGTAGTTTTAGCTTTAGCTGTGGAGAGCCTTTGCTTTCTCATGCCATCACTCCCCCAACTCAACTGACTGCCCAGAACCCATCCCCACCTGAGAAGACCCCGGAGAGTGTTGGCCTAGTGCTTGGGTTTGTTTGCACTTGACCCTGGTCGTTTTGCCCTGAGGCCCGATGCCAGAGGTGGTCATGGGCTACACTTTACAGCATATCTGTGTGAGTTAGAAAAAAGGCTGACCATGCCTTTGTGCAAAAGTTGGGTACATCTTGCTCTAGGCATTCATAGCCCTGCACCAGGACACGCTGTTTAGTGGACAGAGTGTGGGCTAAATTTCAACCCTCTCTCACTACCTCTGCTGGGCCTCTTGTGCAGTGCACAACCTGCTCAGCCATACACAACTGTCCTCCCTGCTTTACACTTTTTCACTCCTTGAGATTGCTTAGTACTAAAAGTCAGGAATAGTGACACTGCATTTCATGCTTGACAATGAGAATCTGGGCTCTAGGTATATCCTTTACCTTCCTCGGCCCTGGCTTAGTGTAAGTGAGAGGGTTTCTTTAAGGATGAGCCTAGGAGAGGCAGTCATGTGGCCCTTGCCTGGCTCACCACCTCCACTGGGGTAGGGATGCCTCTAGGGAGCCTCTGTCCGACCAGTGTGGGCCCAACCCTTCCCTGTGGGTGGGATGATTAGTGGGGCCGTGGCCAGGAAAGCATGGAGCGGTCCCCTAAGACTTTGGGAACACCAGCTAGAGGTGGGGCCAGCTGAGAATACTCTCAAAATAAAAGCCATTAATTTAGTGGCTCTTAAACCTTTCTTTGGCAGGCAGGAGGTGGTGGTGGTGTTCTAGATCTTTTTGATGAAACCCATGGATCCTTTTCCCAGAAAAATGCCTGTCTGTTCACATGTGTGGAGGCTTACATCCAGGGGCAGGACCTTCTCAGATCCTTGAAGGCAGGCCGAGCAGCTGGTCCTGGTGTGGATTTGGGAGGAGGGAAGGGGGTTCCTGGGCCCTGCTGACCTTGCTGGGGGCTTCCTCTGGCCCTCGGGTTAGTACTCACTGCTCTTCATCCCTCTCGTTGCCTTAGAACTTGTCCCCGAGCTTTCCTACCTCTGACCTGCACCTTGTCTGCCAACCCAGGTCCTGTCTGACCTTGACCCATGCCCCCCAGCAGCAGCCCTGGGGAGGTGGCTTACACAGGTGCCCACCTGGCACCACATGCCCCATGCCGCTGGGTTTCCCAAGTCCAGACACCCAGCACACAGTCTTTGGGCCTCACTGGCATATCGTTGATGGCAAGGCCATCCTGGTGCACAGGGGCAGGCTATGGGCCCTTCCAGGGCAGGAGAGCTGTCGTCACTTACAAGCCTGCTGCTGAGTTGGGGAGACGGCGTCTGGTGAGGCTCATGAGCTGTATGCTCCCATGGGGCAAGCAGACATCCACGGCTTGTGATCCCAGAGCAGAGAGAGAACAGAGTTGTGATCTGTCTGAAGCCCTGATAGAGCTTCAGAATCCTTCTTAACACACCCTAAAAACCATGGTTAATACACTCTGTGCACTCTCCAATGCGAACACAAGCCCTGCAGCCCCTCTGTGTATACATACTTGCTGCCGTGCCCCGACCCTGTGTGTTCACACTCACTGCGCCCTCTCCCCATGCTGACACACTTGCGCCCGCACTCCCTCCCATTGTGTGCACACTGGCCTCGTGCACCCACCCTGCCCTTGCAAATGGCCAGCATTCACAGGAGCAGACGTCCCTGTGTTCCCCTTGAGATGGGACAGGGTAGGGGTGTGTCTTGGCCTCAGTGGTGCCAAACACCTTTCAATTAAAAAGTTGGAGGTAGTCTGTGGAAGTTTCCAGAAAGCACCTAACTCCTCTGGCTGGCTGCTGGGCAGCCCCTTTGGCTGTTATCCATATGGGACACAGTGCTGATAGAGTTTTCTCTGAGATGCTCAACCCTTGGTGTCCATTGTGCCTCTGAGGCCGAATTCCACCTGGCGATGGCTCAGGCCCCCAGAGCATGCCTGCAGCCCACGGATTCAGGCCGCCCAGCAAGGGCCTGGCTCCGGCTGTTGCGAAGACCTTCCTTCCTCGGGGCCTGCTGCCCCTGCCAGTTATCTCGCTGTTGAAGAGACCAGTCTGGACAGAGGTGTCACGGTCTGATTGCGGGGGAAGGAGAGCCTCTGCGCGTTCATGGACACTCACGGTGGTGCTGGCGGGCCAAGGGCTTGGCTTTTGCTCATCAGGAATGCATAAAGGATGGCGTGTTTCTGCTTCGCTAAGGGAAAGTGGGGGTGGGATGTTAGTGGGGTGCATGACAGCAGTTGTAGGAAAATGCTTTCACTCCCATGGCACCAGGTGGGCTGGCCACAGGCTCCTCGCTGTGAGAGACGTGGCTCTGGAGATGCCGGTGCGTGATGCGGCCACTTGCTTACGGTGTCTACCACTTTGAACTTCCCCAGCCGGCCGGCATCGGGTCGCTCCCCTCTCGCCACCTCTGCAGGCTTCTGGTCCTCAGGAAGAGAGCCTGAAATCCTCCCAAGAGCTCCAAAATGGCAGATGTCTTCATCCTTCCCATGATGGCCAAAGCCTGATCTTAGGGAGGGAAGGGTTGGGCATTTTGGGGACATCCTCCAGACCTTCAGATCTGGAAGGTCACTCTTCTCAACCAGAGAACATGGGCTGTTTGTCCTGATAGCCGGAGTACACCGTGGACGAAGGGAGAACTGGGGTCACGCATTAACGTCATGGTGCCCGTGATCAACATGATACCCGCGGGGACCCGCGCAGACCTTGCTGAAGGTGACCAACAGAATCGCCGCACGGTAACCTTACAAACTGGGAACGGCTTCTTAATGGAAGCAAAATGCATAGATCTTAAAGTAAGTAAACGGTGAAATGCGAACGAAGTGGATTTTCAGGTGTGGTGGCAGGCGCCGTTAACTGCCCCTTTCATGCACAGCTGGCTTTGGATCTCTGGGAGCATCATCTGCCCGGGTTTCGGGGGCTGTTTGGTTGGAATCAGCTTAGCAAGTAGGATCCGTTTTGTCTGGTGCGAGGTCTTGATTTATATTTACAGAGCTGCGAGTTTGAAAACGCACCCCAGCTGTAACTGGCTGAGTTCAGACCAGAGCCTCGGCCCCACCCCAGCTCTCCCCGACCTTTCGTCGTCTGGATTCTGCCTTTCTCCTCTCAGGATGCAAACTTGGGCAAGAGAGAACACTCTGTTAGCATTCCTTGGCCTGTTGCTCCTTGTCGTGGATGTCCCCTCTTGGGCTCAGTCTGTGAGGCTCTGGCTGGGGAACGAGAGCGCGGACAGATACATGATCAAGAGGGCCACCCCTGCAGAGCTGGACTTGTCCAGCCCTAGCGCCAAACCTACCTGAGTGCCTGAGCCCCTGTTCCAGCAGATGCCTCCATCACCCCGCACAGGCCTCTCTGCCACCCTATGGCTTAGGCACCATTATGAGCTATCTTTGAGATGGCTAAACTGAAGCTTAGAGGTTCAATAATTTGCTCACGAGTCAGAGTCAGGATTCGAATCCAGGACCAGAGCCTAGCCGGCATGCTCCTATCACTGCTCGGCTACCCAGCACACTTGTGGACCTGCGTTCCGTGGGGTGGGCTGGGGTTGCTGCTTATCAGTCCCGAGTTGCTAGGATTCTGGACAGCATCCTCTGCGCCTCTGTATGCGGTGGTTTCAGATTGCATCGGCCTTCCTTTCAGACCCACTTGTGCGTTTTAGGCCAGACTCTGCACGTACTTCCTGTAGCCATGTAAGACCTCAGGCACGTCACTTGGCCTCTCTGGGAGTGTTGTTGAGGAGTACTTGCAGTATTGCCTGGAAAGCACCCAGCGCCGCGTCTGGCTCACCGCGTGTGCCCACGGAGGACAGCGACGGTGCAGAGGGAACGGGCGGGACCTGGTAGCTTCAGTTTGCACATATGTGGAACTTCAGAGCCCGTTAAATTTGAAAAATTCTGTGTATGCACATTTTTGGCTTAAACATTTTACAGAGTCTATAACCCAGCTTTAATATTATTACATGCCCTAGACTGGGATTAATTCCAGGACAAGAGCTTTATTATGCCAAATAGAGTTTCTCCCGTGCTCCCCTGGCGCTTGGCCTCCATCTCCACCAGCCTGGTCTTACATGTTGGGGTACAGGGTGGTGGAGGTGCCTCATCCCTACCCAGCCTCGTTCTGGGGGCTCAGGGGCGGGGTGGAGAGGTGAGTTGCTTTCTGATGTTACAGCCTGTGACTGCTGACCACAGGACCTTAGCGTATCCTGAGGTTTGTCTGTGGGCCAGTTCTCTCAGTGTGTGCAACAGCACCCTGTGCTCCTCCAACCTCTGAGAGTGATCTTATTTGCTTCACAAACAAGCTCTCACATTTTGGTGGTGGCTTAAGGGGCTTTGGGGAGGAGGACGATGTCTGCGGGATCGGGGAGAGGTCTGAGTCTCTGCTGTCTTCCTGTGAGTGGCTAAAGGCTTTCTCTCAAGCGGAAACTCTGATTATAGATAGTGATTGGCTGTAGCACGGTGAAGAGAAAGATCCTGATGCTGCATCTGGCTCTAGGCAGTGCTGTGATTGATTTGTGATGTCTGCTAGGGACACAGAGATGGGGAAACTATACTGATCCAGCACTTACTCGCTATTCAGGTTTTATTCTGATTACTTTACATCTCCGTGAAGCCAACAAAGGCCTCTTTGTAGGCTTTACCCCCTTGTTCCTGATCGTGGGTATTATAAGGACCCCCCACAAATGACCCTTCTTCCTTGCCGTGTTCCGCACCCTGATGGCCTGTTTGTACAGCTTCAAAACTCACAGGCCCATCTCTGTTCTCTCTTTCAGTTGAAGAGGGGGAGGCCTCGGACTTTTCGCTGGCCTGGGATTCCTCCTTGACCGCATCAGGTAAATGCCCAGGGGCTGCTGGGGGGAGTTGCTGGGGGTCCTGGGGGGGGGGCGGGCTCAGGAACTCAGGAAGCCACCCAGCTGGTTATGGAAATCATATTCTTCATGTCACATTCCTGTCTCCAGGCCAGATTACCCTGTGCAACACGATTTTTATATCAGTTCCATATGGTCAATAAAATCTATTACATACGGAGACTAATATGCCCTATTCTCCTGGGGGACCACGTTTCCTTCTTGTGGGCGCATTCAGAGGGGCCATGATACCCCCACTACACAGACTTTGAAGCTCCCTGCCGTGGGCCTCACTGCACATTCATTCCAGTCTAATTGCATAAAACCCACTTTACTAGGATGTTTAAACTCCAATCGAAATCACAGTCCTCAGACTTCCCCTCCCAGAAGGGGATGCTCTGTACTCCCAGGCCAGCAACCCAAGCCCATGCCTCTAGGGGGAGGTAATAGGGGAAGTTCAGACTTGTGTGTGGCCCCCATTGGGTGATGCAGGCGACTTGGCAGTCAGGAGTCACTTGGGTTTTCGGCTCACTTCTGTCCTTGCATAAGCTCCTCTGTGCCTCAGTTTCCCCCGCTCTAAAAAGGAGTGAAGGTTTAAAGTTTTTCTAACTGTAAAGTCTTGTAATTTGGAGCTGCCTGTGGAACTTGGGATTAGAACTGGCTTTGGGGTCCTTGGGAGCTGCTTAGTGGAGGGCATGACTCTCCTGTTTGCTCTGCATCCAGCCAGCACCTCTCTGGGCAATGGCCTTGGCTCCCAGTCCCGCAGGTACAGCCTCTCCGGCCTTGTCCCTGTCCCAGGATCCTGACCAGCTGGTTCTGGATTCCTGGGGGAACTGGATCCAGGCTGATCTCGAGGAATCTTGGGCCTGAAGAGACTCTGAGGGAATCATTTAGTCCAACTTCCTTGTCTTCTAGCTGGGGAAACTGAGGCACAGAGGGAGCTTTGCTCTGGGTCAGTAGTTCCAGAAATGTGGTGTGAGGCATCAGGCATATGAACATTTAATGCTCGAATGGTTATACATTGGATTTGTGATTTTATGGCTACTTGTGACTTATGATGATGCTGAAGTCATTTAAGTGAGAAAATTGCATTGACAGTTTTAAGTAATGGTACATAATGCTTGGGTCCAACAAAAATCATGAAGATGGTTTGTAAATGACAGAAATTTGGGAAATGCTGGTATAGATTGCACAGAAGGGGAGTGGAGAGCTAGCACTGGAACCTGGGTTCCTGGACTCCTTGTCCAGTGCTCTTTCCAGCACGATGGGGAGCTGCTTGGAGAGTCTGAAGGGTCCTGGTTGGGTCCTGGCTGACTCAGGTTTGGGCACTGTTGTGTCTTCAGGTGCCTGGCCCTTGGTGACAGGGTCTCCCTCCATGGGAAGGGTGTCTGAAGCCAGAACAAGGGGGCTGGTGCTCACATTTTCAGAAGGGTCCAGGATTAGGGCAGACCTGGGGGTCCACACCGGGTCAGTTGGAGGAAAGGACTGCATAGCCCCTGTGCTGTCTCTTCCTGTACAGGCGATATGTACTCCCCCTGGTTAGTGGAAACACAGTGAGATTATAAAGCTCCATGTCTCCTCCAGGGATCCTGACCCATGTCGGGGTGCATGTGCTCAGGCTTCTGCCAACTCTGAAAATGATCCCCACTGTGCTCTAAACCCCCGAACCAAGAAAGTGCCCAGTGTGGTGTCCATGTAAGGTCCTGCCACCTTGCTGCTTTCCCAGTAGTGCTGGAGGCAGTGAGGACAGACAGGAACGGCAGTGGGGTGCCAGGAGGGCAGTGGCGTCGGTTGTGGTGGATGGACAGCCCTGCGCAGGGGGCACCGGGGGCCCAGGCTGTATCCCTAAGGCAGGGAACTGTCTCTCGGTCTGCGATGCCGAGGGGGCCGTGTGGGGGCCCTGCTGGTCTTGGGTTCTCTGCTGCCATCATGGAATGGCCAGCCTCAGGGCCTCTCTGGGGCAGTTGGGCATCGCGGAGGTTGTGGGATTTGTCAGTTTCCAGGCAAGAGCTGAGCATGCCCCGTACACTTGTGCAGGAAGAGGTACATGACTCTTTGTGAGTCCCCTCCAGCCCTCAGGGACTCATGGTGCCAGTCAGCTTTGGATCATCTGCTCAGAGATGGGGAAAGGGAGGGCAAAGCATCCTGGGCATTGGATAATCCACAGCCAAGCAATGGATTGTTTTGTTTTCATTGGCCCATTTCTGGTGATTTTTTACAGTGTGTGCATGTGATAAATTTTCCTTCCCAATTTTGTTGGGCTTGGGCTATTAAAGTCAGCTTGGATTCCCTGAGCATGGGGGTTGTGAGATGGTGCAAATCCTGGGTGAGGGGACAAAGTCAGTCTAGGAGGCAGCCCTGGATGAGGGTGATGTCACATTTATTGAGCCTTGGCTTGGTCCATGCCAGGTACGGAGCAAATGCTTGACCTGCGGTATCTCACGGAGCCATCGTGACAGCCCTATGAGGTGGGTGCTGTTTCCAGCAGCAGCGCCAGAGTTCCTCCATAGGCTGGTTTAGGGGCAGCCATCTGGTGGCAGACAGGGCCAGAGGCCTGGGTAAAGCTGCTTTAGTGTAATGCTTTTCATTAAGGTGAGGAAATGTCACTTGGCCGCATCGGAGAATGGGGGCAGGTGCCGAGGAAGATTATAGGGGGAGCAAAGCCCCCCCAAGCCACCCTTGGCTCTGCCGCTGAGAATTGCCATCTTTATCTGGCGGACGGGGGAAGGAGGCTCAGAGCTGTAGAGTAGCGGACCCGCGGTCCCTGGCCAGCAAGCTGTGGAGAAGGAACTCGAACCCAAGTCCTCCTGCGGCCAGATCCTGTGGTTTCACCTCTGCACCGCGTGGTGCCAGAGGTGGGCAGGGAGGCCGAACCTGACAGTGTGGCATCGTGGGGGCTTCAGGAGGGTCCCTGGAGGTACGGGCCACGAAGGGTCTTTGGCTTATCAGATCAAAGGAGTTCAGGGTGAGGTGAGCAGGGTGGGCTGAGAGCGTTTTACCAGGAGGAGCTGCGGGCCATGGGCCATGGGCCGTGGGGCAGCTCCTTTCCTTGGGGGCCTAGTAGCCGGGCTGCAAGCTTTGCGCGGTGCCCTTCCCCCTCGCCCGCTTTGCCCTGCCTGTGGGAGCGTGATGGAGAACTCCACTAAAGAAGCAGAATGCCCCGTGTGCTCTCTGCTCACTTCTGGCCTCCTCCGGCCTCCCCTGCCTGGGGGCACCCTGTGGTCACCACCCCCAGGAACAACCTGGCCTGCTCTGTCTATGCCTTTGCATCAGGGCCCTGACAGTGATGGAGAGCCCGGCCTGGCCTGCCAGGGGGACTGGCTCACGGCAGGGCTCCCTGGTGGGCCTAGGGCTTCATGGGAGGGGGGAGCACCAGCCTCTGCCTGCCCCTTGGCCAGCAGATACTGGGCTCCTGAGAGCAGAGCCCTGGGACCGAGCACTGTGCTCAGAGCCTAGGTGTGGGGTGTGTAGTAGGGGTGGGGTTTTAAATCATTCCCCACGGGATCCTGATTTTTCTTACCCATGAGATGGGGGTGAGGGGGATAATAGGTTATAAAGAGATAATTGAAGCATAATTCTGAACCTGTTTTGAGCCACAGATGCCTTTGAGCATCCAGTGGGAACATTTTACGTGTGATTTCAGGGGAGTTCGTGGGTTTGAATGGCCTTAGAGATGGGAGAGTCTTTTGTGAGAGCCCCATAGAGGTCCTCCCTGTCCCGAGGCTGGCCTGTGGCCCAGGTGAGGGGGCAGGCTGGGGAGGTTCTCTGGTAAAGTGTGACACAGGCCCTGCTAAGGGACAGACTGTGCCAGGGACCTGCACCAAATTGCCAGATCATCTGAGTTTTTATTTATTTATTTATTTATTTATTTATTTATTTATTGAATTATTATTTTTAAAAAATTTATTTATTAGGGAGAGAGTGAGAGAGAGATCACGAGCAGGGGGGAAGGGTAGAGGGAGAAGCAGGCTCCCCACTGAGCCAGGGATCCCTGATGCAGGACTTCATCCCAGAACTCTGCGATCATGACCTGAGCCGAAGGCAGACGCTTAATGACTGAGCCACCCAGGTGCCTCCATCTGAGTTTTTACTTTTTATTTATTTATTTTTAAAAAAAGATTTTATTTATTTATTTGACAGAGAGAGACACAGCCAGAGAGGGAACACAAGCAAGGGGAGTGGGAGAGGGAGAAGCAGGCTTCCCGCGGAGCAGGGAGCCCGATGCGGGGCTCGATCCCAGGACCCCGGGATCATGACCAGAGCCGAAGGCAGACGCTTAACGACTGAGCCACCCAGGTGCCCCCATCTGAGTTTTTAAAAAAGAGACCAGAAAGCTGGATTTTTGAGGGAAATCATCAGATTAAAAAAATGCAGCAACTCTTATCACTTTAAGGTAGCTTTATTGAGATACAATTTACATATCATATAATGCATTTACTTAAATGTACAATTCAGTGGATTTGAGTATATTCAGAGATATGTATCACCACCATTGTAGTCAACTGAGAACATTTTCTCTCTTTTTTTTTTAAAGATTTTATTTATTTATCTGACAGAGAGAGACAGTGAGAGAGGGAACACAGTAGGGGGAGTGGGAGAGGGAGAAGCAGGTCTCTGGCTGAGCAGGGAGCCTGATGCGGGGCTTGAGCCCAGGGTCTGGAGATCATGACCTGAGCAGAAACCGAGAGTTGGACACCCAACCAGCTGAGCCACTCAGGCGCTCCTTGTGTAGCCTAATATTGTCAAGATTTATCCAAATTGTAGCCGGTACCAGTCCTACATTCTTTGTTACGGCTGAATAACGTTCTGTTGTATGGATAGACCACATTTTGTTTATCTGTTCTTCTGTTAATGGACATTTGGGTTATTTTCCCCTTTGGACAGTTGTGAATAAGCTGCTGTGAATTTCCATGTGCCAGTTTTCAGCTTTGGCGGACATACACCTAGGAGTGGAATTGCTGGGTCTTGTTGTAACTCTCTGTGTAACTTTTTGAGGAACTGCCGAACTGTTGCCCATAGCAGCTGCATCATTTCACGCTCCCACCAGTAATGTGTGGGAGTTCCAGTTTCTCCATATCCTCACCAACAGTTGTTATTTTCCCTTAAAAAAAAATTTTTTTTTTAAAGATTTTATTTATTTGACAGAGAGAGACACAGTGAGAGAGGGAACACAAGCAGGGGGAGTGGGAGAGGGAGAAGCAGGCTTCCTGCCGAGCGGGGAGCCTGATGTGGGGCTTGATCCCAGGACCTTGGGATCACGACCTGAGCCGAAGGCAGATGCTTAACGACTGAGCCACCCAGGCGCCCTTTCCCTTTTTAAAAATTTTAAAGAAATTTTTTATTCCAGCCTTCCTAAATGTGAAGGGGTATCTCATTTTGGACAACTCATATTTAAAAAAAAAAAAATCTGGGGCGCCTGGGTGGCTCAGTCCGTTAAGTGTCTGCCTTTGGCTCAGGTCATGATCCCAGGGTCCTGGGATCGAGCCCCACATTGGGCTCCTTGCTCAATGGAGAGTCTGCTTCTCCCTCTCCCTCTGCCTGCCACTCCCCGTGCTTGTGCTCTCTCTCTCTCTGTGTGTGTCAAGTAAGTAAATAAAATCTTAAAAAAAAATCCTTGTTTGGGTCACAGAAAGGCCTTCTGCTAGCTGGTTTGGGCCTGGTCACCAATTAGGAGGTTGCTAAGCGTGGCCCTCCCAGGGGGCCTCTCTCTCCCCCTGCCCCACCCTCCCTGGTCAGCCCAGCACAGTGAGGAGACCTGTCTTCCCTTCAACGCTTCTCTCTTCCTTCAAGCCCTTTAGAATGTGGTCTCCAAGTGGCAGGCACCAGGATGATCGTGAGCCCTACAATGTGGGTTTTCAGTGAACCGGTCCAGCCGGATTGAGCTTTGCTTCCCTTGCTCTGATCACCAAGTTTGATGGGGGGGGGGGCAAAGGGGACTCATCTTTGTATAACTGTCTGACCGCAGTGTCACTGGAACCTCTCCAGTCCAGCTTCAGGACAGGTTGGGCTTCCTTCCAACATGGCAGCTCTGGAGTGAGCTGGGGGGTGCAGTGGGAGGAGGGTCTGCGGGGTGGTCCGGAGATGGGAAACGGTTACTCTGTTCACATACACTCATTGTCAGTGCCTGGGCAGGTCAGCCAGGTGGTGACAGACACTCTAGGGATTGGAGAGAAACGCTCGATATAATTCGTTGTTTGCGATGGCCTGAGACCCTATTGGGGTGATCAGAGTTTTGGGCCTTCCTGCCACCTGACAGGTCTCATTGTCCTGGCTAATGGAAACATCCATCTCATTTACAGACTAATTCTGGACCAGCCCTCTTTCTTGGTTCATGTACAGAAACTGAGGCACGGAGATGCTAGTGACTTGTTTTAAAGTCACACAACCAGAAAGTAGCCGAGCCAGGATTTGAACCCGGGCAGCTCATGCATGAACGTAGCATCAAAACTGTAACTGGCCGAGCTGCCTGTGAGGGTGTTGTCCAGGCTATTCACTGTAGAGGGAATCCAGAGCCTTGGGGGAGGGTCTCAGCTGTGTGCACTGTCCCTCCTGGGTCAGGTGAAAGAGTCTGACTTCTCCGCCCGGAAGGCGAGGAGAGGTGCATGTTTTGAAGGCCTTGTACACATTTCCTATCTCAGAGGCCAGGGAAACACTTCGGGCCAGGCTCTCGGTAGGGACCCCCACACGCCTATGCCCAGCCTGCCTCCCCACTGGGCTCCCTGCTCATGACTGTGCCTGCGTGTTGGGCGTGGCTGCAGTTTGCAGGGGAGGCTGGTAATTGGGCTGTGGGCTCTGGGACCCGCTCGGGTGGGAAATTAGAGTAGCATCCAGGTAGCTGGTATCCTGGGGGCCCCATAGAGAGGGGTGCTGGAAGCCTTTCCTTTCCCTTTCATTCTGGCGCTGGGTAAGCAGTGGGCTAGGGAGAGTGGTCAGGGTTCCCACTCCTGACAAAGGTCGCAGGCTCCTCCCCACCCCTGCAGTCCTGCACCCCAAGGTTCTGACAGTGAAGTGGTTGGAAATGTCTGGAAAACTGGGCCTTTCACGCAGGGCGTCGAGGCCCCTCCATGCAGCCCAGCCTGTGCTTCTGAGCCTTCTCGGAGCTCTCTCCCCACACCACTGGTGTTTTCTTAGAGTGCGTGTTTATTATTTCAACTACTTCATAGAAACTGCACCTACAGCCTTGCGCTTCTGCACTCCTGCCCTTTCTGTTTCTCTCGGCCCCGTTTCCAGCTCTGTCCCGTATCAACCAACTTACCTAGATGAAATCCACGGTGGAATCTGTGTAGCTCCCGCCCCCATGAGACCCGAGCTTCACGTAACCCCTGGACCCCACACATCCTTCTGTCACGCATCAAGGTCGTTGGGTGGCTGGACATTCACTTTCCTAACTGCCCCTCCCCTGTTGGGCATTTGGACTACTTTTCATTTTTGGCTCTTAGAAATAGTACAATGACTAGGGCCTTTGTGTAGTAGATGCTCTTTTTCTCCTTTGGAGTTTTTCTTAGGGGCTCCCAGCACCTTTTGACTTTCTCTTTCAATCTTCAAACCCAGGCTGGAGTAACTTGGACCCCCTCTTTCTCCCCAGTCCTCGCCAGGGTCCCTCACTTGAATTCTTTCCTGAGTGGCCCTTTATCCTGGGCTCCTCCTCGAACGTGTTCCGGCCCCTGTGGCCAGAATACCGCGGCCGCGATGGATGGCCCAGGCTTCCTTTGGCTCCAGCTGTCCACCTCTTGAGCTTGAGCCCCCAACCCAATCATACTCTCAATGTGGGCCAGGGGACATCTTAAAGGAGCAGAAAAGGTCTAAATAGATGTATAATTTCCCAGCATTTTAAAGACTTATGAAATGCGTTTTTATGTGGGGCCAGCTGGGGAGTTTCTCATTAGCTCAGCTGGGGCGTCTGTGGGGAGTTGAGCTAAGTGGAACCAGGCAGGCTGGGCAGGAAGACACAGTGGCCCCGAGCTCACCAGGGGAGGGTGGCAGGCATGCGCCGGCTGGTCTGTGCCTCGGACCCCCGGCCAGGCCAGCAGGTCTGCGCCTTTGTTAGGGCTGCCTCCCCCCCAGTCCAGGAGGCCTAGAAACCTTTAGGGGGTTACTGGAGCTGAGAGGTGACCACTCTGTTACCATGGTGAGCAGTCCATGAGGTGTAGGGCATCTGTGCCCTGCGGGCACACGGAGGCACGTACTCGTGTTCATGTGCGCATGCATGTGTGTGTGTGTGTGTGGGGGGGGCCCAGGTGCTATAGCCCTGATTCAGACCCCTGGGGACCCCAGGGCCTTTGCACCCTTCTGTACCGCATCATGGGTCCCCCCGGCCTGACTGGGACCTGTTCTCTGAGGGGGATGTGGTATTTCCTGCCCACCCTTTCCTCTGGCTCTGGACCAGCCAGGGACCCCTGCTGGGCTGCCCTCTGATTGCCTCCCCTGTGCCCTATCTGCCGTGAACACGTGTGTGCGGAGCCCGTGCACATGTCTGAGTGTGTGTGCCGGCGCCTGGGGTGTGTGTGAAGGACCGTATGTGGGGTCTCTCTTCAGCCTCCTCGTCTCCCCCCAAGCCTGGCCAGTGGTTTCGCTGGAGTGAAACCATGGAGTGGGGCTCGTCTTGCTGGTTTTCACCTCTTACGTGGACTTGGGCTTTCTCCGAGGCAGGGACTCTGTGTCATTTGTGTGGTACTGGCAGCCTGGCCCACAGCAGCTGCTCCGCCATTGTACCCTTGCTCCCAGCCCCTTGGACTTGGGGCTGTCCACCTCAGCGAGCCCTGGGTCCCCTTCCCCTCTCCTGGTGTGCCGGGCCTTTCAGGGGGCAGTCATGAGGATTTTAATGAGGGAGGGGCTGGTTCTAGTTTCTCCAGGCTTGGGTGCTCCCTGAGGTCAGGGAGGAGTCTGTGTGGTGTCAGCCCTTCCCTAAGTCCTGAGGACCCCACTGGTGGGCGGTGGAAACCAGCGATTCTTTGGTGACTTGAAGCCTGGCTGTAAACCAGGACCACAGTCTGGTGTGTATATGGGTGTGAGCATGTAGGCGTGATGATGACATTGCTCCTCGTGACTTTGGGGACGTCTCCCTGTGTTGCCCAGGTGTGGTTAACGCCAACTCTGCTCACACTGGAATGTGCATGCCAATCTGGTGATCTCGTTAAAATGTGAATTCTGACTCAGTAGGTCTGGGTGGGGCCTGAGATTCTGCATTTCTTACCAGCTCCAGGGTGGCCACTCCAAGTAGTGAAGACTTAAAGGGCTTGATGAGTTAAGCCCTCTTGCCTGCTCCCCTTGACTTTTGCTCTAGCTGGGCCCTCTGCCTATGGAGCTCAGCTAAATGACCCCTCCTCCAAGAAGTGTGCTATGATAGACCCATCATAATTATTGCACCTTCCTTTGTTCCCTTTAGCCCTGGGGACAGCCGTGATCCTGGCCTTCACTGCTTTTCGCTTGCTTATGACCTTCCTTCTGTACATGCCCAGTTCCCTTGCTGCTCTGTGTGCTCCTTCAGGCAGTGACCACATATGATTCTCTGTGCTCCCAGAACCTAGCCCTGGCTTGGTGACTTGGTTTGCCACCTCTGCCTCTTTGTCTGTATTTGCCCTTGGCAGTCCAGGGCCAGATATCTGTTCCCTTTAAGGGCCAGAATTGGGTTTGAGGTCCAGATACTTAGCAGCTCTGTGAGGCCTTGAGTAAGTTGCGTAACTTCTCTGTGCTTCCATTTCGTCACCTAAAATGGGGATAATTGTCTTCCTAGGCCATTGTGAGGATTATATGAGGGAATCCACATGGGTTAGCCTTAGCCTTCCAGGGTGGCACCTGGGGTGCTCTGTGCTTTTATTCTTGCTACTGAGAACACATTGATGGAAGCTTGGACTGGAGCTTAGCTCAGAGCTTGGATCTGTGGGGGCGGCAGAGGAAGCTCTGATGCCCCCAGCCCTACTCCCTCAACGTCTTGAGTGGCAGTCTCTAGCCCTCACCACAGTGGGCAGCGTCCTCACTCATGCTGACCCTGGTTGGTGGGGCATTGCTCGTTTCCTAAGTGGAGATGGCTTTGGTGGGGTTGGGTACCGGTCAGGGGTTTGGTGGGCAGGGTCTGTTCCGAAAGGCAAATGCTGTGAGGATGTCATGTGATCAAGCTCCTTCCCTGGGCAGGGCTGGACACACCAACTGTGCAGCCATGGGTCAGTGCCCAGTAGGAAATGGCCAAGGTCAGCTCAGTCGTGCTGCCTGGCTGCTCCTGGCTTCCTGGGCAGGCACTCTGCAGGGCCCAGCTCCTGGGTCAGGGTTGGCCAGCGCTGTGTCAGCCAGTGTCCTGCTGCAGGCTGTGGGTGGCCCACGGGGGTTAGGCTGCTGTCCTCTCAGCTGACATTCTCCTAAAATCGTTGAGTGTGCAGGCAGGTGTGGGTGTGTGTGCGCACAGACACACGCACACACACACCAGTCCTTGTATGTATTAGTCTGAACCTGGCTAACTGATGCCTGTCTGGTTCGAAAAACCATTATTTTGCCCACACGGATAATTCTTTTCTCCTTCGTTGTGGTCGATTGCTTTAACTGATGGCTGCTGGCCATCCTTGGTGGTGGTTAGTACATTAGGCTGACACTGAGTCCAGTAAATAGGACACTTTTTTGCTTCTGCTTTTCTACTTCTTGCGGCTAAATACTTTGCAAACCGCATAAGCTTGGGGAGGCAGGGTAGTGCCTGTTTTGCTCACTGTTGAGTCTTCAGCCCCTAGCTATGGCTACCAACAACTATAGTAACAGTAACGTTAAAAATAATAACCATCTAGTTGTTAGTCAGTGGTGCCAGGCATGAGGCTGGGCTCCAGCACACGTGATCTCATTTAACCCTCCTTAGAAGTGCTACTATTTGTGTCTCACAGAGGAGCGGTTGAGGCTCAGAGGGGTTGAGAGCCTGGGGCAGGCTTTCGGAGCTCATGGGACCAGAGTGGGGATTTGAGCCTTGGTTTCATCTGAGTCCAGGGCCCCCTTCTGTCGTTGCTGATTCAGTGATGAGGGCTCAGTGGAGATGTACTGTGTGCTTGTGGGGACACACGAGAGGATGTGCCAAGAGCCCTGATGAGATCACGATGGTGACATACCACTGGAGGGGGGTGCCAGGGCCAGTGTGGGGACGAGTGACCGCGGGGGGCACAAGCCCGAGAGTGCTCTTTAACAGCGGGGTGGTGACTCACCAACCATTGTGGGTGCAGGTGTGTGCACACACACACGTTCACTTGCTCACAGACATACGCACATGTGCACACACCTTCACACGCACACCTGTACCCGCAGCACACATGTACAGACACACATATTCACACATGTCACTCCTCCACCCCACACCCAGGGCACACATTCATATATATGTAGCCCCCACACCTCACATGTGCCCCACCACGCACACACGTGCTCACAGACACGAGGTCCATGCATATATGAGTGCAGGAGCTCGTTCTTACATGTATGCAGTGTACATATGCACACGCTTAAAACATGTACAGAGAGAGACACGCACACACACGCAGCGTGCCCCTAGGCTTGCAAATGAGCAGAAAAATCCTGCTTCTGGGCTGTGTCTCTTCAAGGATGGCGACCGTGTGCGGCCGTTCCAGATGCCTAGGTTGTCTTTGTGCCTTCCGTTTCCTTCCTTTTCTTTGGTTTCTTTGTTGTACCCTCGTGCCTTAGACATACTTTCCGTCCAAAGATTCAAGCGCCTGCTGTTGGGCCCGGTGCTGGGCTGACCCGCGTGCAGACACAGACCCCAGTGCCCATCTGTCTGTTCGCCTGCCTGGCCTGCTCTGGCCCACATGCGCCCCCCCAGCCCCAACTTGGACATGACTTCATTTCCACCCTGCACCTGCCACTTTAAGAGTCCAGGGGCCTGGTGGGCCTGTCCCCAGGGTCTGGCTGAGGGAGGCTGGACAGCTGCGGGTTGGGGGGAAGCTTTGTTAGCTCCCAGGGGCCTCTTGGAGCCCAGGCAATGCTGGGGAAACCGAAACAAAGAGCGACAATGGCCTCCTTCCCTCCCTGGGCGGCCTCGGAGCAGGGCCTGCATGGGCGGCCTCTGGGGGCCCCTGTTATTTCCTGTGCTGGCTGCGGGGCTCCTCGCCAGCCACAAATGGTCAGGAAGCGGGGCAGGGCATCTCCTCCCCACCCGCTGGGCTGGCCCTCATAGGCCAGGGTAGCCGCCTCTGTGAACAGCGGCCCGGCACGGCGTGCCTGCTCCACCGTCTGCTACTGTAGAGGCCTAAGTGGCCGGGCCTGCCCTGCTCAGGTCTGCCCGGGGCCTCCCAGGAGGGGAAACCCGACCCCCGGCTCTGCTGACCTCTCCCTGCTGCAGACCCCACATGCTCCCACCATCTGCACTGGAAGCCGACTTTCTGCCACCGCTAGAACCGAGGACCAGGCTGGGCAGGGAGCTTCATATTGGTTGTTAATTAATTCATCTGGGATTGTGCTAGAAGTAAGCTTAGATTTAGTACCGTGGTTAGGTGTATGTTTAAGCCTAAGGTTAGGGTCAGGGTTATGTTTAAGGCTAAGGCCAGGGTTAGCTTGGCCAAGCCCTAAAGACTAAAGCAAACCAGGAGTCAGAGCATGGATTTTGAAGCAAGCAGACCTTTGTCTCAGTGCTGGGCCCCCCACCCGTTTGTTCAGCGCCTAACAGCAAGGGTCTGTTTGGGCCATATTTGGCCCCAAGGATGCAGTGGTGTCTGCTCTCCAGGACTCACATCCTAGAGTGAGGACACAGAGCAGGACCCTTCACTTCTTAGCTGTGAGGATGCACTTGCCTAAGTTATTCACCTTCTCAGGGCTCAGTCTCGTGATCTGTAAAGCGGGGATACCAAAGCCCTTGCCAGGATGAAGGAGAACGTAGATGTCACGTGCTCAGCGCAGTGCCCGGCATACAGCAAGCACTCCTAAGTACCAGCTCTAGGTATTATTAATGAAACGAGATGAGGTGGCTGTACATCACTGGGCAGCTAAAATAATAGATGAAAGAACTAATTATGTCCAAAGCCCAAGGTAATGGTCACTATGCAGGTGAGCTTCCCGGCAGCTCAGGCCAAACGAGAAATCGGATGAAGGGCAGTTGGCCGCCTCTTCCTGATTTATGCACTGGGGACGGACAAATGTTTTTCCCTGGCACTAAATGCTGAGGAATTTACTGTGCAGAGCCTCATTAATCATTGAACAAACAACAGCCACTGTCTCAGTAACAATTTGGCACACAATACAGAAACAACTTTCCTAGAGTTCTTTCTTAAATTGACCTCGGAAGAATGCTCAGGGCCTAAGTGCACACCGCAGCCGCGAACTTCCAACTTCCATGTGGTGCAGCCTGGAGGGGGCTGGGCAAAGGCAGGCTGCATCCTGCGGCAGATGCTCAGGTTACTTGCCTCAGTGCCTGGTTCAATGCAATTGAGCGGGGTTCTTCAGTGTAGGACCTTGAAGAGCCCTTGACGTGCGCATGGTTGCTGGGAGTCTTTGGGAGGGCTCCTCAAACTCTTGACTTCAGAAACTAGTCCCTACCTGTTTCTGAGGACCACCTATCCCCAGTTCATAAAGTGTTTTTTTTTTTTTTAAGATGTATTTATTTTATTTGAGGGAGGGAGCGCACGTGTGTGGGAGGGGCAGAGGGAGAGAATCCCAAGCAGACGTCCCCCCTGAGGATGGAGCCCGACATGGAGCTTCATCTTGTGACCCCGAGACCATGACCTGAGCCGGAACCACGAGTCAGATGCTCAACTGGCAGCCAGCCAGGCATCCCGCTCATGAAGTCTTGGGACACAGTTTGGGAAGCTCTGTTTGCATCCTTATGTTTTGAGCTCAACAGCTCGGGAGATGCGTCACCCACCATGGCCCCTCTGCCCAGATTGTACTCTGGCCATGGTTTGTGGACTTGCTGCTGGGGGTTCCACCCAGCAAGCCCCATCCTTTGTTCCCTTTTTATAGGATTTTGTATTTACTCATCTTATCTGAGTAGAATCTGGCCTCTGGGGGCTGGCGGGGGGCACAGTCAGGAAGAGTGAGGCTCAGAGGTGTTAGGAGGACTCGGGGCTGGGGCTCATTCGGGGTCTCTATAGACTCATGCCTAGATGCATATCCGCATACCCAAACTCACTCACACGTACCCGCTCTCTGTATGTATGAGCACTGTTCTGGGTCTGAGCTCTGAAGTCCAGCTGGAGCCCCCTTCCTGGCCCTTCCCCCTCCGGCTGGCAGGACTGTGGGCTCGGCCCCAGGAAGGCCCGCCAGTGGCCACTTGCCCTTGTGTCTGGCAGGCACCCCATGGAGTTTCCATGGTGAGCTCTCCTTTGAGGGCCCCTGGGTGGGACTTTCCATCTGGGTGGAAACCTGACCCGCAGGCCCCGAGAAGGAGGAAATGCCTTCCCCAAGTGTGGAGAGAGAAAGAGACGGCCAGCCTGGGATTCCAGCCAGAGCCCCTGACTCTTGCAAAGCCGTGGAGCCTGGGGACCCCAAGGGGCCTGGGGAGGGGCTGCCGAGGACCCACCCCTTAGGGAAGCGTCGTTTTTTGGTGGCTGGCTGCCACGTGTCTCAGTGGCTCTGGCCTGGAGTCTGTGTGTGCTCTCCTCCGGAGACCGGTGTCTGGCTAGGATTTGAATCTGGCTCTCTCTATCCCCAAGGCCTGTGTGCTGGCCCCTGTGTCCCCTCACCTCCTTCCAGCGGGCATTTCCACAGGCATTCTCTGTCTGAACCCCTGAAGTAGCATTTGGACCACAGGTAGTGTTCTCATGCCTGTTTCTCATATGCAGACATTGTGCCTCAGAGAGGCTGGGAGACTTGCCCAGTGTCACACAGCGAGTCTGCAGCACAGCGCGCCTAATCCCACCTCCCTACCTTGTTGACAGTGTATGTGCAGACTTAGAGGTCATTACTCGTTCATTCAACTTCGCCCAGTTAAGATGCACATTTGCCCAAATAAAGGAGGCGATAACAATTTGAAGAGAGTTGGCAGTTCCAGCCGCGGGGGCTGCCCGAGTGAGCCTGAGTGAGGTGGGTGAGACTCTGCCGCTCCCCCAGGTGCCACAGGTGTGTGTGGCCCCTCAGGTGGCTGTGGCTCTGGGGTTCTAAGATGTGTGTCTTCCTCCCTCACGCCTGACGTAGGAGCCAAGCACCTCACGGCCATTATCCTCACGTGTGTATCCCAAGCCACGGCCACTGGATCTCAGGGCAGGGGACATTTTTGCCTCATAGGTTGACTTTAGAACCTGGCATGCACCCCCCTCACCCCCACACCGGGACCCCACAGCCAGGGAAGGGCTGTGTCTGACACATAGGTTCGTGAAGGGTGGTGTGTGGGTCCATGTGCAAGGGCAGGGGTGTGTGGTGGGTGCTGAGTGGTTCCCATTATGGGTGTTCTCCTTGGGGCTCCTCCTGGCACCACCCCGGCCCCAGATCCTGGGGCAGACCCATTGGGGGATGCCTCTTCTGGCTGAGGCAGAGCTTCACTAAAAGGAGCCTGATCTGGTTGTTGGAGAGATGGGCCCATCTGCTCCTCCACACCCAGCCCCATGGCTCCTCTGGCGGCACCCCTCCATCCCTGGCCCGGGGGTGTGCAAGCAGAGTGCCTTGACCTAGTGCTGCTGGGGGGAAGGGCCCTTGACTTCAGGCTTTGCAGCACAATGGCCTTCAGGGCTCAGGTCAAGGTCTGGGCCGGTAGCTGGCGCAGTGGGCAACGAGCGAGCCTAGAGAGTGGTGACAGCAGGAGCACTAGACCGGGAGTCCAGAGCCCCACGCTCTGGGCCCAGCTCTGAGGCTGGCCAGGCTTGGGGGCTTCCAGCAGCCTTGGGCAGTCATGGTGCCCTGAGGCAGGGGGTTCCCCGTAGAGGGTCTCACCAGTACATGTAGCTCAAGAGTTGGTGCGTGGGTGGGGGGACTCCCCAAGTCCCGAAGTGGCCTCTTGCAGGAGGTTCGTCCTGTGCTCTCGGCCTTCATTCTAGCCCACGCCTCCACTTGGGCTGTGTCCCTCTCCGGCAATGTCCCCGCCCCACGCCAGAGTCCTTCTGGGCCCAGCCCCAACCTTGCTGTCCGCGCAGCCCTTGTGTATGTGCCTCCTGGTTCCACGAACCCCCCGTCCTGTCCTTCGGAGTCTGTGAAGGGCCAAGGGCCGGCCTGTCCCTGTTCCTTAACTGTTCATAGGCTCCACCTCCCTTGCCACTGGGGATGGCTTTTTCTCCCTCCTTCCCCTCCCTAGTCATCCAGCCCGGGGCTCCAGCTCTGCTTTATTCACTGCCGGCCAGTTTCTCAGAATGTTCAGCCCCGGGCAGTTCTAGTGAACGTCTAACCACCTTCTCATTTGCTGCTGGATGAGCATCCCTTGACAGCCAGTGATGGCTGGGACCTGCGTCACCACCAGCCGGATCCCGACAGCTTGCCTTCTTTCGGTCACACGTGGGACTGAGCACCTACTAAGTGCTGGACACGGTCCTGGGTGGTGAACAGGGCCAACAGAGTCCCTGATGTGCTCGGCGCTGGCGTTCTAGTGTGGGGCATGATGCCGGCAAAGTCTGAACAAATACAGAATGTGTTTCTCTGGGACATGACCAGCAGGGCGGTCAGTTAGTGATGGGGGGTGGGAGGAGGGGCGTCTGGAGGGTGGTCAGAGAGGCCTCTGTGTCTAGGAGGGGCATTTGAGCAAGAGAGGGTATGAGCCATGCAGAGGGGTGGGAGCAGTATTCCAGATGTTCCCCCCTATGGGGATGAGCTGGGCCCGTGGAAGGACAGAAGGAATGTCCCTGTGGCTGGAGTAGAATGAGCCAGGAAAAGAGGGGCAAGAGGTGAGGCCAGGGAGGTGGCGGGGAGGAGGTGAGGTCAGGGAGGTAGGGAGAAGGTGGGAGGGAGGAGGTGAGCTCAGGGGAGTTGGTGGGGAAGGTCGGGGGGAGGAGGTGAGGTCAGGGAGGTGGGGAGAAGGTGGGGGGGAGGAGGTGAGGTTAGGAGAGTGGGGGGATGCTGGGGGGGAGGAGGTGAGGTCAGGGGAGTGGGGGAAAGTGGGGGAGGAGGGGAGTCCAGGGAGGTGGGGAAGGGGAGGGGAGGTCAGGGTGCAGTGGGAGGGAGGCAGGCAGGCCTTGAGTCTTGGTGGACACTGGATTTTACTCTGAGCTGACGGGAGGCTGGGGGCAGAAGGGAGAAGGGACCCCTTTAGCTGTGTGTGGGCAAGAGGGAAGGGGACTGAAGGCCTTGCCCACGTGGGAGATGACGGGGGCTGGGACCCAGGAGGTGAGAAGACATCGGATTAGGAATTTCTCTTGGAGGCAGGTCCCCCAGGATGTGTCGGGGGTTGGATGTCGGGGGTTGGATGTCGGGGTGAGGAAGGGAGAGGAAGCAAGGTGACTCCAAGGCTCCAGGGCAGCTGGGTGGCTGCAGGTGAGCAGCTGGGCGGCCGGGTGTCCTGGGAGAAGCTGCTCTCGTATGATGGTGGGGGTGGTGCTCAAGAGCTTGGTTTTGGCCGCAAGTTGGGAATGCCTCTCCAAGGTCGAGTGGGACTTGAATGTATGGTCTGGCGCTAGGGGAGGAGGGGCCCGGGGCCGTATTTGGGTCTCGGGTATGTCGCTGGCACTTATAGCTGGGAGGGAGCTCAGACAGAATAGAGGCGAGGTCTTTGTCCAGAGAGGCGTCAGCACTGAAGGCAAAGATGGGGTCCCCAAAACCGAATGAAGAAGGTTCCTTCCAGGAAGGAGGGGGCCGCCGGGCAGGTCCGGAGCTTTCCAAAGTGGGGCCCTCTGACCTTGGTGGGACCAGCTCTTTGTGTAGATGTGGTCAGGTTGCTTGAGATTCGTGCAAATGGGAAGGAAGGCCAGCCCGGCGACCTCTCGCTTGGCGGGAGCCAGATCTGCGAGAACACCCTTTGCTAGAAACCATTCTGGGGCGAGAAGAGATGGGGTTCAGGGGTTAATGAAATGAACTCTCGTCTGCAGACTGGCCCATCCGGGGGCGTCTGCGCCAGGCCCCCCTCCCCGGCTCCCGCTCGGGACCGGCCCCGCGGCTGGGCCAGGGGTGGTGTCTGGGCGCCGCAGACTGTCCGCGGCGGAGTCCAGCTGTGAGCGAGCCCTCAGAGCTGAAATTGCCAGCCTCGCGCAGCCCGGAGCCAGCCCGCGGAAGTGGGCCAGCCGCACCTCCGCACAGGATTAGAGGGATGTGTAATGGATTAAAGATCAAAAATGTTAATTAAGAAATGGTCTTTTCTAATAAGATGCCTTCAAGGGCACAGGCCTGCGAAGGAGGGGATTTCTCATTTTGGCAACACGGTTTCTGTTGTAATGAAATTGGTTCACAGACAGTGGGGAGGACCCGACGTAAGTCTTGGTTTAAAGACATCTCCATCCAAATTAATTAGCAATGAAAAACGGAGGGCAGCGCGTCAGACTGGCAGGCAGGCAGGCAGCGTGTGGTGGCCTGGCAGAAAGGCTGAATGGGCTTCGGAGAGTTCCATCTGTGTCCTGGTGCCCGCTGGAATGTTGCGTCTGAGGGGATCTTCCTGGGGGGCCTAGTGGGGTGACTATCTCCAGATGAGGCCCGGTTCCCTGGGAACTTGCTGTGTGACTTTTGATTGTTCATGCACCTCTCTGGTCATTCCTCAGATCGTTTCGTATCCGTCGTGGATGATAGCAAAACCTCTCCCATCTCCTCACTGATCTGTTGGGTCACATGGATTCTTAGATAGGATTTGAAAACTCAAAACTGTCCATGTGAATCGATATTATTTTTAAGGCATGGCTTGGTGTACCTGATTCAGCCCCGGCCCACCCTGAATCCTGGTTTCCGGCCTGTGAAATCCCCCAGGTTGTTTGAATGTCTTGGAAGGACACAATAGTCTGACGGTTAAGAATTGGGCTCAAGAGTCTGCCGGGTCCTACAGTGAATCCGAGCTCTGCCTCGTGCTTGGGACCTGAGCTTAGTTACTTGACTTCCCTAAGCCTTTGGTTTTCCCTTCTGTAAAATGGAGTCAGTGGTCCCTGGCTCCTAGTATGGCTGTGAATTGAGGGGCTAACACTGTAACGAGGCTGGGCTCAGAGCAGGTGGGCTTAGTATGCCGTGCTGGGGCTATTGCCTGTATTGCGAAGAAGGAATCTGTGTGTTGGTTCCAGATGCATCCTTGATGGGAGGCTGGCAGCCTCCCTGTGAATCAGGCTCAGACCTGCAGTGTTTTGAGTTTTCTGGCCCTCCTGGGGGCAAAACCTTTTAAAGAAGCCAAAGGAAGGGGAGTCATTCAGAGCCTGGGTCTTGCTCTGAAGGTTCTGAGACTTGAGAAGAGCGTGGATGCCCATGTCCAAAGGAGGGTGTCTCACTGACTCCACGTCAGGTCTTGCTGTGTCTGATAGAAGCTGGCCTCATGTCTTGCTTTCTGTGGCCGGGATGTGGGGAGAAAGTGAGAGAGAAGACAGGAGCCTCGGACTGTCCTTTTTCTCTGTGGTTGGAGATTCTATGCTCTTCTGTGTCTTGCTGCCTCTTTGGACTTACCATGGCTGCAAACCTCACTTTTAAAAAAATTCTGAGGGGCGCCTGGGTGGCTCAGTCGGTTAAGCATCCAACTCTTGATTTTGGCTCAAGTCATGATCTTAGGGTCATGAGATCAAGTCCCGAGTCGGGCTCTGAGCTGGGCAGAGCCTGCTTAAGATTCTCTCTCTCCCTCTCCCCCTGCCCCTCCCACCCTATCTCTCCCTCTCTTAAAAAAAAAAAAAAAAAGTCTGAAACCATTCTCATTTAACAGTGTTTGCCTTGAATTGCATTTTTGTCTCATATTAGTATCATGACTTCTGTTTTGCTTTTTCTTGCATCTGCCTGCTATACCCTTTCTCAGCATTTGACATGTTTTCTGATTAAAACTTGAAAAAAATTGTGGTAAAGTACATCTAATATAAAATTTACATCTTACCCATTTTCAGGTGTACAGTTCAGTGGCGCTAAGCCCATGAGCACTGTTGTGCAACCAGCACCACCGTCCGTCTCCAGAACTCTCTTCGTTTCCCTCAACTAAAACTCTGTCCCCACTGAAATAGCAACTCCCCATTTCCCTGTCCCCCAGCTCCTGACAGCCTCCATCCTACTTGGTCTCTAAATCTGACTACCCTAGATATCTCACAGAGGTGGAATCAGAGGGGATCGGTCCTGTTGTCACTGGCTCATGTCACTCAGCCTCATGTCCTCAAGGTTCATCTGTGGTGGAGCAGGTGTCAGGACCTCCTTCCTTTTGAAGGCTGAATGATATTCCCTTGTATGGACTGGCCACATTTTGTTCTCCACTCACCCGATGATGGACGCCTGGGTTGCTTGATGTTCTGAGGACCCTCCCTGCTGTTTCCCACAGTGGCCTGCACCATTTTACAACCCTTCATGTCGAGCTTTGTCTGCCGGAGGAGTGAGAAGGAACCTGGAGAGTGTGGTCTTGTCCTGTCTCGACTTGGATGAAGGACCCCCGTGGCCCGAGGTCGAGGCTTGTCGGGTGTGTCTTCTAGGTTCTCTGGAGCTGGGCCTGGGCCAGGGTGTGGGGAGGCTCTGGCTGAGACAAGTCCCCTCGGTGTCCTTCCTGCCACAGTTCGGCCCTGGGACTGGGGGACCCATAGACGCAGCCCCTTCCCTGCCTCCCTCCAGCCCCTCGAGCTGGAGTAGCAGAGGCTCTTAGAGGAGGAGAGGGAGCTCTGTGCTCAGTGAAATCTGGTTGCCAACCACGGGAATAGGAATGCTTTACACCTCACACCAGCGACCGCACAAACGGTGGAACGGAAAACTACGGGATGAGCGGGTCCTGTGATCTGATATCTGAGCCTAGTCAGTGACACCGATGGGGAAAAAGGGATTGGATTGGATCCGACCTTTACGAAAGCAAAAATTAAAAGAAAAGTACAAACACAGCAATGGAGATGAGCTACCTGCTGCCACACCCAGAGATGGGCTGGCTCTCCCAGGCCTAAGGTTGAGCGAGAGAAGTCAGGCAGAAGAGGAAAGACGGAGCGTGTCCGTGTACGTGACGCTCGGAGTCGTGCCAAGCCACGTCTGGGGGTAGACGTTGGGCAGTGACTGCCCTTGGAGGGCATGGCTGAGGGGGCACATGGGGCCTGTGGGTGCTGGGAACGTCTTCTGGAAAAATGGCCGCCCATTTACCTTAAGATCTGAGTCCTTTAAGCGGGCACCTGGCTGGTTCGGTCAATAGAACACGAGACTCTTGATCTCGGGGTTGTGAGTTCAAGCCCCACGTTGGGTGTAAAAGATCACTTAAAAGGGACATGAAAAGAAGCACAGGAAGCAAAGCTTGAATTTCAGAGGTGTGGGGGTTGTGGCTCTGCACTGAGCTCCTTTCCTCCAAAATTATTAGAGGAACGTAGTCCGGGGCCAGTCTTGGGCTTGGCCCTGCCAGCATTCCAGACTGAGGCGGAAGATAAGAAACAGAGGTCAGTACTCCAGTTCCTGAGCAGGGAGGAGGAACTTTGGGCGAACCCGAAGTGCCATTTTGACGTTCTGAGTGACAGTGGGGTGGGGAGGGGGCTGTGAGCCCCTCACTCTTCCACACACGGAAAGCGAGGTTCAGGCCTGCTTATGTCCCTCTTTTCTCTGCCTTCCCGGCCCCGTCTTGGGCGAATTGTTTGACCCCTGTGAGCCTCTGTCCTCCGGCCTGGGTGCAGGGACACCTCACAGAGTGGTTGGGAAGTGTGCACAAGTAACGTGTCCCAGGTCACACTGTATGTGGGAGGCACTTTCTCGGGGCATGTGTGTGGTGCAAGCACACGCACGCTGGAAGGGAGGTGGTGCTAACGGCGCAACTTGGGGAATTTTGGGAGATGACTCTTGGCGGAAGCGGCAGATACAGCAGATGGTTTGGGGAGAAGTCGGTGGGGTTGGGGAGATCCCGAGGGCCTCCTGCAAGGTGCTTGTCCTGCCTCCCAGTGGAGGGACTTTCTGGCTTTTCCTTCAAAATTCAGCTCCATGTCCTGTCTTCAGCGAAGCCCTCCCTGATTCCCCCTCACGGTGCTTACATCACCCCCTGTGCATTTTCCACCTTCGCCTTCATCACGTGGTCTGGTTTGTGCTTCTCCTTGCTAGATGAGGAGGTCCTTGTTGGGAAGACCATGTCTTGGTCATTTTTGTGTCCCCTATGGCTGCCATAGTTGGGTTTCTTTCACTGATTTATTTTATAAAAATATATCGATGGTCTCCTGTGTGCTGAGCCTTGGCTTCGGCACCACTGGTTCCATGGTAAGTAGGGCACGTGCGGCTCCTGATCCCTGGAGTATAGTCTGGAAAGGACAGCTCTTGTGGAAGGCTCATTCATTCATTCATTAATTCATTCCTTCATTCAGCAACCTGAGGCACTGGGGTTGTAGTGTAAGCAAGTCAGATGTGACCTGGGTCCTAATAGAGCTTACAGCCCAGTCGGGGAGTCCATGACCAGAAATTTCTCTCTCTCTCTCTTTTTTTAAATATTTGACTAGAGACTTTATTTAAATAAATTTTTTAAAAGATTTTATTTATTGACCAGGGAGAGAGAGTGCACAAGCAGGGGGAGAAGGAGAGGGAGCCCGATGTGGGCCTCGATCCCAGGCCCTTGGGACCATGACCTGAGCTGAAGGCAGCCGCTTAATGACGGAGCCACCCAGGCGTCCCCAGAAATCTCTCTGTATAGGCTCAGCACCGTGAAAGAGAACAGGGCTAAGGGGCAAACTGTTTTATTGTAAAATGGAAAACTGATACAGATGCCCCACAAACGAATTTCGGACTGAGGGAATTCTTATAAGTCGGGTCCAGATATGGAACTTTGCCAGCCACCGCAGAGGCCCCATGTGGGCATAACCCCCTTCCTCCTTCCAGAAATAACTACTCGCCTGACTTCTGTGGTAATCGCGTCTTTGCATTTCTTTAAAGTTCTGGCACCCAAATGTGTGTTCCTTGCCATTATACGTTAGTCTTGGGGTGTCATTCTTTATGGAGCATGAGGGAGTAATATTTTTTTTAAGAAGGATGATTGTTTTAAAAATCCTTTATGACAAATCCCTGAAGTGGATCCTTCCGACGTTGAGGTTCTTGGATAAACCATTTTCCACGTTTGGCAGGCGAAGGTGGGTTAAGAAGGACATTTAACATACAGCAGGCGTCCGCTAAGGGTTTGACAGGGGGCTGGATGGGCCGGTGAGGCCGTGGGGGAAGAGGTGACACAGTCCTGAACCAGGGTGATGGTGGCCGGGAGGGACGGACAACTTGGAGGAGAGGAGCGGATGGCGTGCTTCTGAGTGAGGGGCCGTACATCATCCGTTCTTTGACTTGTCATTTGTGACTTATTTCCCATTCAGAGCATTTTGGGAAATTAATCTCCCCATACCTGCTGTAGTAGGTAAACTGAGTTTGCTGTGGGGCCGTCTAGGGTGCACGTGTGTGTCTTTGAGGCCGTTCTTCAGAATAGATGGCAAGGGGGTGTTTCCTGCTGAGTCAAGCTCCTCACCCCTCCACCCAAAGGGAGGGATCCACAGGCTGGTGGCCACATGTCTGGCTTGGTTCAAGTTTCCAGGAGCCCCAGTAACCTGCAGAAATGTGTCGAATTCTAGAAGTTACTGGCAGATGAGTTCCATGCGATTGGGACATGGTGATTTTAAAAGGCTGGGTAATTAAGCAGCGTTAACCTTTGGCGGGGGCTGTGCAGTCCTTCGCACTCAGGGGCTCCTGCTGTCCTGGGAACTTGCTTCAAGCAGGTGGATGACAATGCCATCCTCTTAGCCGGAGCTGGCGGGGCTGGTCTCCTTGTTCACCTCCCAGGCATATATGAAGCCCCTTCCCTGGGGCGGGGGAGGCGGCCGTGATTATGTGAGTGCGGTCGAAGATTCCCTTTGCTACAGGTTCATTAACTCCCAAGCGAGAGCAGATAGAAGGAGAATGGGGAGATGTTCATATAGCCAGTTACTAAGCTGAGTGAGTGGCTAAGTGTTAGAAACCCATGGAATCCCCAATATGATATTTGAAAGGCAAGAAAAATAGGATTTGTGAGATTGGACATTTTTGGCTTCACGCGTACCACGCACACTGATGGAAAGTCTGTTTTGTCTTTGGCATGGAGGGCACAGCGACTCTGCATCCGGTGCCTCTTTTTGAGGCGCTGCGTGGGCCTGGCCTGGTGTGGCATAGTCTAAGGGCAGAGACATAACTGTCACCATACAGCGTGGCAGAAGATTTAGAAGAGACAGAAAACAGCCACGTGCAAGGCGGGTGGTTTCTTGTGTGTGGCGACATGGGAGGAGATGTCTCACGGACCTTCCTCTGGAGTCTAGAGCTGTGCGGTGTTTCAGCGGGACATAGGTTTTTTAAAAAGTCCCACGTGCTTTAGGAGAAACCGCGAATAATCTCGCGGCGCCGTGGATGTGGCTTCTGACGCCCGTTCGTGTGCGTGTCCACCCTCCCCACGTCCCCTGTTGTCACCAGAGGTGCTCACAAGCATCCAAGAGATCAGATGAGATCGGGCGCGTTCAGGGTGGTATGGCCGTAGACGCTCGCAAGCATCCTAACTCAAGATGGGTGTTGTCCCCATGTGCCCATCCTGTCCTCGCCCCCTTTCCCACACCATCAGATTCCCTGGCCTGGCAGTGCCCTGGGAGGTGGTGATCAGTGCGACCACCTCCCTTCCCTGGAGGTGTGCTGGCCAGCTCCGGACAGCCTTCAGGAGGGATGAAGCTTTAAAGCACACCGCTTTACCAGGTAAGAGCTGGGCTGGATGACATGGTCTTTGGGGTCCCTTCCAACCAGAGGCTTCCCTAGGTGCCTTAAGGGACGGGCCGGGACCACTTGTGCCATACGGCTGGCGGGGAAGGTGACCCTGAGCGACGGTGGCGCCGTAGATTCAGCTGTGACAGCTCAGATGCTCCTTGCCTTGGCCATCTATGGGACGTGGGGAGCTTGCCAGATTGCCGTATATCTCATGCAGGGTCTGGCCTCCACGAGGCTGGCTGTCCTCTGAAGACTTGATTATCTTGTGTTGCTTTGATTCTAAGATGGGCATTTTGGCGGAATCCAACATTTCTGAAACGGAGCAACCTTTTGGTCCATGCATCTGTAGACCCGAGGGGCTGCGGCAGCTGGGGATGGGCGCCCTCGTCCGATGCCCGCTGCCTCCTGGGCACCAGGTTTGAAGAATCCGGAGCTCCCAGGATGAGAACACCTAGCCCTGGACCTGTGTGCTCGTAGCCGTGGCATCCTGGGCCGGCTGCTTTCCCAGACACAGCTGTGCACACACAGACGGAGGAGGCAGTCAGCCATGGACAGCAAATCTGTTCTGAAAACCCTGGACATTGAGACCTTCCAGTCGCCTCTGTGGGCTCTGCTCTGAGCTTGCTTAAATCCTGCATTTGCTTTTCCTCCCTCCCTTACAAACCCTTCAGTGTACCCCTGTGCCCCCAGTGCTTCCCACCAAACCTGAATGCAGCCTGCTTCCAGCCTGGCCATTTCTTCTGCCTCAACTGGCCATTCACCCGGTTCCTTTCTGGTCATCCCCATCTCTTCAGATGCAGGGCTGGCTCTGGCCCCGCTTTCGACTGGCTGGGTGCCTAGGACAGGGCCTGACTGGTGGCAGGCACTTCGGCCACACTTGTTGGCTGGTTGAATTGATGGGACGATAGCTGAGAACTGGAAGCTTTCAGGCATTTTATTACCATCAGCATCCGGGCAACGCAGCTCGAGGATTAAACCGAGTTATAGGAGAGAACTCAACTCTTCAGAACGGCTAATTATTATTATTATTATTTTTTAACCAACTGCAATTTACAAAGGGAGGGAAGGAGACACAAAAGAGCACACCCTCTAAACGAGGGTTAATTAGAAGTCTTCCCGATAGCTAGTGCTTCATCAGCAACAGAACAGCATGTAAATAAATCTAATTTCCCTCCAACTCAACTCGTCACAAGCTTAATTACAGCAGCCGCAATGTGTGCATGTGTGTGTTTTTTTCATTAGCGAAAGAGGGTCATTATTAGTCGTGTCTGGTAAGAATTATTGTGAAGAGCCTGGTTTCCACCCTCGATAGGTGTCCTCAGAGAGCAGAGAGGAACTTGCCGTGTGAACTACAGAGTTCCCAATTAAGGTGGCTTGGAGGAAGCAGGAAGCGGCAACGCAAATTAGAAAAATATTAGGGAGAGGGGACAAGCAGGCGGGCAAGCCAGGGAAGGGTGCTGGGAGCCTCGGTTAATTACTGCGTGGAGGAAGAGCACCTTGTGGGGGTCGGACCCTCTTTTCCCCCATTGCCACTTGCCTGCCCTGAAATCTTGGGTCTGTCTCCAAGACCCTTCTGGGGTCCTCACTTACACTCCAGCTGGCTGGCCCCAGAGAGCCGAAAATGAGACTTGCCCCGGGGGTGGGGGGCAGGCTCGACCATTTCCACCCACCTCTTTCAGATGGCTTTTCACACCTCCCTCCCCCTCCTGCCGAGGAGAAAAGCAGGGGGAGGCCACACTGTCACCGCCAGGAAGACTGCCTCACTGGACGGCTGTTGCAGTGAGCGTATTGTTCTAGAAATAAATGGCTGAAAACCCTGAGTCAGAAATTAGTTGACACAAAGGAAGTCGAACGCTATAGGCCAGGTTCCATTTGTCTGCAGGAAGTGCCCTTCTCCGGGGCGTAGGGAGGGGGGGTGGCCTTTGAGGAAGAATTATGTCCATTCTGCCTGGCACTCAGTGCACAATGTTGGCAAAAAAAAGTTTTTCTTTCCTTCTCATCCCGGCCGCCGTTAAGATTCTGTCTCTCTTTAAGCAGCATAAGGGGCTGCACTCGGTGGTGCTAGTAAACCTTGAGTGATCCAGAAATTAAGGCACTGCCCAAGCTCTGCCACGTGTGTCCTAGCCACTCGATGATGTCTCTCCCCAGCTGTCTCCTCACGGTGGCAGGAGCTGGTTGCTCCCCGGCACTGGGCAGAGGGTAGATCTGGCAGCTCTTGGAAGGGGAGAGAACCTGGAGCCCCGACCATCCAAGCCCCTCCTGGTGCCAAGGGTTCCCAACATGTGTTCTTCCAGGCTCTGCTTGAATGCCTCCAGAGATGAGAGGCTCATCTCTTCGCAGAGCAGCCAAGGTCCTAGTGGCAGCCTGAATCATCATATTTATTGAGCACTTACTGAGTGCCAATAATTACTTATTAAGATGACATTGTTGTGACCCTCCTCTAGGCCAGGCAGTAAGGATTGCTCAATGACCCAGGGTGGAGATTCCTGCCCTCCTGGAGCTTACACTGGATTGGGTGTCAGGAGAAAATAAACAAATGCATAAGGTTGTGAGTGCTTCTGGAAACTACAAATAGTTAGGGTGATGGGGTAGGGTGTGCAGTGTTGCTGTCCTGTCTGGACAGGGAGGAGGTACTAAACCCAAACTTCTGGCTCTGTCTTTATAAACCCTCCTGGACCTGGCCCTCACCCACTCACGCTGACCTTTCTGTTCCTTGAGCCTCCCAGCTTGCTCGCCCCAGGACTTTGGCACTTGCTGCAGCCTCCTCCCTCCACCTTTCCATGCCTGGCTTCTTTGTGCTACGTAGGCGTTTACTCAAACACTGGTCCCCAGACAGGCCTTTGTCATGCCCGTGGTAAAGTTGCCTCTTTGCCTGCCATCACTTCCTACCCCATCGACCCTGTTTCAGTTCTCCACTCTGCATTTATCACCACCTGAGCTTTTCTCCCTTGTTCCCTAGTGGATTTTGTTGGTGTTGTGGACTGCTGTGCCCCCAGCCCAAGGACACTGCCCGGTGTGGCACACAGTCGTCCCACAGTTATGAACTGCCAAGCAGATGAGTCCCATGGCTCTCTCATATCATCCTCACCACACCTCCCACACTGTTGTCCTCCCGTTTTACAGAGGAAGAGACTGAGGTTCGGAGAGGTTACATAGCTGCAGTTGCACAGCTGGTGATCTATGACACAGGGCTGCCTCTCCGGCTCGTCTACGGTCAAACCCATGTGCTCTGGCCTCGTGATGAGTTGACATAGGTTCTCCACCTGGTCAACCCCACAGGCTCTGGTTCTGTGCCTGTCATTCTCCAGGACAAGCCTGCTCGCTCAGAGCCTCAGTGTCTGTAGATAGTTTTCCTGCCATCCTCCCTGCTCCCTTCTTTTCAAAAGACACGATGCTCAGAGAGAGATCCAGGACTAGAATTCTCTGATGATGTTGCTATTGTCAGAGGTGGGAACCCCCAGGCCCCTGAATCAGTCAAACAGCTGGTGCTGGGGCTAGAAGTCCAGAGCGGGCTGTGCGGGCAAGAGAGAACATTGTAGCTCTCTCACATGGAGCTGCTGAATTCACCCCCTGGGCCTGATCCCGGCTGGGTGGGGTGGGGAACGGCCACTGACAGGGTCCCCCCTGATGGGCCTGGGGTCCACGGAAGCTGGAGGATGCACCAGACCACCTGTTTCAAATGCCTTCCTGGGCTACGTCACTGCCACGCGGTCCAAGTTCTTGGATTCTCAGGCTGATGCATCATGGGGGCAGGGTGGGTGACATTGTCACACGGGTGTGGCCCCTCAGCCCAGTGTTCTTCTTCAGGTGCTCGATCTCTGAGAGCCTGGCTGGGCAGGACTAGGGGTCTGAGATGAGCCTGCTGGTCTGAATTTGCTACCTCCTTGCTGTGGTGTCTTGGCTAAGATCTTTGCCCCCAGGGGCTGCAGAAACCTCTTGGGTGTCCCTCTTGGGTGGCACTTTGATCTTTCTAAGGCTGAAGTCAGTGGTTTAAGAGAGCCAAGATTGTGACTACAGGGTCTGCCTGGATAGGCAACCCCCACCCCCAGGTCTACCCCATCATTATCTTGGTAAGCAGAGGCCATGCACATGTGGTGCTGGTACTTTCTCTCCCGACCCTTGGAATACCAGCATAGTTTTCAGTGTAATCCCATCTTTGAGAAATCAGAAAGCTCAGCTGGCTGTGGTAATGGTGGGTTTCGAAATGACGTCTGACATCACAGCCTGTGAAATGTTTGCCAACTGAGATAGGATCAAGTTGAATTCTAGTATGGAGGTTCTCGATCTTTCATTTGTACACATTCACCTTCCATCTATCTTCGGTCTGGATGTTTCACGTTTGCCCCGAATCGAGATATTAGCACTGGTTCTGGGCTCTTTCCCAGTCACGGTCTGATCCAGGACTTGATGGCGGGTCCTGGGCCTTCCCCAGGCCTAGGGTTGCTCTCCCGAGTCTGCACTGTTGATACACAGGCCTCCTTTTGGTTCTTGGAATGGACCTGATTCTCTATCACCTCCGACCCCTTTGGGCTCCATGCTCCTTTGGCTCAGAATGCTCTTGTCTGCGTGTTGATGGGCTGGTTCCTTCTCATCCCTGGCAGCTCAGCCCCCGCCCCCCTTGGCAAGGCCCTTCACCCTGCTAGAGCTGGCCTCTCCCCATCCCGTCCACTTCTTCATTTCCTTCAGAGTGCTCATCGCGTTCGGAAAGGATCGTGTCTCTATGTATCTGCTGTCTTTCTCCCTATGGAGGGTATGTCTTCCTCCTTCCCTGCTGTGTTTGAGGACAGTGACACGTCATTGGCACATCATAAGTCTTGGGAAATGTTCTGTGCATAAATGGATGTATCTTAAATGCTCCTATGTGTCTCTGCCAGAGTGAGCAGGAGGCTGGCCCTGGGGCCCATGGCCTTCTTCCTGTGGTCGCGGGGGCCAGCGCTGTTCTTCTGTGATTCAGAGCCCGTAGCTGGCAGAGAGAGGGGAAGGCGACTCCCTGAGGAGCTCGCTTCCCAGAAACATCCAGCTCACGTCCCCCACCTGAGCTCCCCCAAGGACAGGACAATGAGGGGCTTCCTGGAAACCCTCCTGGCTTGGCCCCTGGAGGGTGGGAGTGACTTGGGCCCAGTGCTTAACTGTGAGTGACAAAAGCCAGGAACCATCCCGGCTTCATGCCTAGGAGAGGGGAACCCTCCTTTGCTGGTTGGTGGAGGAGGGAAGGCAGAGAGCAAGCTGCCAATTGAGAATTCCCAGAGTAGGCATTTGCTAGTCTTTCCCTGGGATCAGTGGGTGTGAGGAAGAGGCCCCGGCTGGACTCCCCCAGAGCAGTAGATTGTGCGTGTGTGTGTGTGTGCGTGCACACGTGTGAGTGACAGCCGGACGGGGTCACGGGCTGAGGGCAGCCTTCCCTTCAAGCTTGGCTGCCCACACTGCCCACCGCCTGGCCCTTGTCCCTTGCACAGATGCAGTGGGAAGTCCGGACCTGGAAGGTTTTGAAGAGAAGAAGGCCAAGCCCTGGGACCATGCTGTCCCACAGATCTGACTCCGCGCTGAGGCACAGAGCAAGTTCTTGTCGTGGGGAGTCAGCCTCCTGGGCCAGTATGGTGATTGAGAAATTATACTGGAGAATCATTATTATTTCCGCTCCATTTTAAATACACTTGGACAGTACTTAGCAACGGACATACTGAGGCGGTTTAAAATACCGATTTCCGAGCCCCGTATTCAGAGAGGGGCTGCTGGTGTGTCATCTGCATTTTAACAGGCCCTCCCTTGGGCGCCTGGTGGCTCAGTTGGTTGAGCGACTGCCTTCAGCTCAGGTCATGGTCCTGGAGTCCCCGGATCGAGTCCCGCATCGGGCTCCCTGATCAGCGGGGAGTCTGCTTCTCCCTCTGACCCTCCCCCCCTCATGTGCTCTCTCTCGCTCTCTCAAATAAATAAATAAATAAAATCTTTCAAAAAAAACCAAAAACAAAAGAAAAGAAAAAAAGCAGGCCCTCCCTCCAGGTGATGCCAACTCAGGTGGCCCTTTGACCTGCACCTCCAGAAACCCGTGCACACTCGTAGGATATTCTAACACAAACCTGGGGGGTGAACCCATTTGCAGATTTGCAGAGCAAGGAAGTCTTTTCTAGGAAAAATGCGCTCCCCCCCGCCCTGCCACCAGTTCATTTACTGGGACTTGTTCGTATTTCGCGAGGAGCCAGGAACCTTCGTGGTTCCTTCTAGATGAAGCTTTCAAGGCAGACTCTAAACGCTGTCCCTCAAAGAGCTGGCCGTGGTGCAGGGTTCAGTGGGACAGCGAGTAAGGTCACACGGCGGCGTGCGGCTCAGGACCCCGGTCTTACGAGATGATTGCTGTGCGTGTCCGTGAACGGCTCGCCTTGTTCGTCAGAGCGCTTGCCCCGCGGGCCTCTGGGTGGTGAGATCGCAGGTGATTGTGACTGTTTTCTTTGTGCTCGTCTGTCTGACATTGCATCTTCCACGTCGGTTGCTGTTGTCTTTGTAGTCAGAAATAAGAGCAAAGCTTCCTTTTTGTGGGAAGGAAGGAGACTCAGAAATACAGAGGTGGTTCTGGGGAAGAAGCCCAGTAGGAGCCCTGGCTGGGCTGACACCCTCCTGGCATCAGCTCCGGGGTCAGGAAATGGGGATTCCTCTGGGATGACCAGGCAGAGCCCCAGCTTGGGCATTTCTGGGCTGTCCTGGACTTTCCTGCCTCCACGTTGGGGTTCCTGTGCCCACCTTAGCTGAGGTCTCTGTGAGGTGCCACTCCCTGGCGTCCGTGTCTTTGGTGGGTCTTCGTGCTCCTGGTCGCCCTTCTGGGGAGTGCCTTGGCTTAAAAAGGAGGTGACAATCCACCTGCCTCATCTCTTAATTTAATGCACTGGAGCTGGGATGGCAGCACCTGGACCCTATGGAAACTCAGCATTGTGCCCGCAGGCTGTGGTCAAGCCGTGGCATAGACTTCACTGTTCACCCCGTTCTGCACTAGAGGGGTGAACCAAGAGGATCTCAGAAGCTGATATCCCAGGGAAGCCTGTTCATGCTCGGATGGAGCTCCCATCTCTTGGAAATTGGAATCCCTGCTCTGCTACCCACTAGTTGTGTGACCTTCTCCTCTCTGGGTCTCAGTTTCCCCATCTGTAACTGAGGCTGAAATAGTCCCTACCTCCTAGGGCAGAGGTCACAGTGGGTGCCCGACAAGATGGCTTTGTTTTCTCTTCTCCCTGCACAGAAAAGGGGATTTGCTGGAAAGATTTCCAGCCACGGTTTTGAACTCTGACCTTGACCGTATCTTGACTGTAGCAAGTCATCATCTGACGTTGCCTGGTGTGATTTCTTAGCAACCAGCTCCTTTTGGTCGGCCCAGCCCTCAGATGCTCTCCTATAGAGAGAGTTCAAGTAATTTTTTCCATGTGATGTGTGCTCATGGAAGGGGGCCAGGGATGCATTTTAGGCAGTACCTGGCTCCTCCTTAAATTAGACTGTTTTCCATTCTCATCTCCCCAAAGGTGCTTTTCCAGACTCAGCCGTGACTCACAATCTCAGCCTACCCATAGGAGGGTCAGAAAATTGGTGAGAAGTCAGAGTTGGAGCGTTGTTGTTTTTTTTTGACACGAACCTGGAAAAATCTGCATTTGCTTAAAAATGACTAACTTGGTGTTTGTCCAGCAAAGGGGTCTTGTCCAAGAGGGTCTGCTTTAAGGGGCACAACTTTCATTCAGCCCTGTGTTCGTTTGCTCATTCATTCATTCACTTGGCGAATAGTTATTGTGCACCTACTGTATGCCAGGCTGGGATCCTACGCTCCAGGAGAACCAAGTCCTTATGTGCCATTTACTTCCTCAAGCTGGAAATTCCCTCCTCCACCCGTCTCACACAGGGTGCAGGGAAGGAGCAGACGGCTGAGGCAGGACCCGCACACCTGAGGACGAGCTGTGGTACCGCCACTAGCCTGCCACGAGACCCGGGAACAATCCCGTGGGTGTTACAGTCTGCAAAACTGTGGATGGCATTGACTCCTTTGCCAGCCTTCTCTATCAAAAATTCCCCAATTCGTTCACCATCTGAACAACTATTCAGCAGTAGTTTTCTTTTTTTTAAATTATTATACAGTATTTCAGATAAGTAAAAGAGAGTAACGACTACCCAAGGTGTACCCTTCGGCTTGAGGGACAGACACCATGGGTCACCCGTGGAGCTCCCAACTGCACTTTTCACCCTCTTCAGGGGCTCGGCATTTACCATCTCCCTGTATGGCTTTCTTCTTGGACTACGTCTCATCGGTATATAAATGCTATTGGTGCGTGTTTTTAAACTTTCTGTAAATGTTGTCATATCTTACCATATTACCATAACTTGTGTTAGTTATTTATTTATTTATTTATTTATTTATTTATTTATTTACCATAGTTGATCTTTAGAAACTCGCTTTCTTTCTCTCTTGAAGTCTTGTTTGGAAGATGAATCCTTGCCGATACATGTTTAATCGTGGCATGGAGTCCACTCTGTGAATATTCTACCCTTGATGTATCATCCATCTTCTTTATGGGAATGTAGATGCTGTCTCCTTCTTTGGCTGTTGTCCACCATTCTGAGGTGAATAGCCTCACAGTGAGCTTAGATACAGGAGCTTCTAGCATAGAAATCTTGATGCAGAATGACTGGGTTCAAGGGCATGGCTCACACACCTTTTGTCCCCCTTCCCATCCAACCATCAGCTCTGCTCTCCCCGTTGTCATATTAGGTGACCCCTTTCCCTGTGGTTCCAGAAAATGCCGTGGTGTTGTGTTGTCTCAGTAGCCCCGCTTGGGTCATGTGTCCATCCCCAATTGGCCGGGTCTGGGCCTGACCCTGGAGCTTGGGGGTGCATCCAGCCCCCAGTGAGCCTCCAAGGGAGAATGGGAAGGCTGGCCCCAGGGCAAGTCAGGGTGGGTGGCCAGGCTCGGGGGGCTAACCACTGCCACTGCTCAGGGTAGCCTGGCCCCATGCTGTTAGAGGAAGTGACTGTCCTGCCTTTTGCCTTGAGCTGTCTTAGAAAGTGCCAGTCTCTTTGGAAACAACAGTGAGTGAGCAGATGAAAGAGCCCTTGGTCTCTGTCTCCTCTTTGATTTATGAGTCCCACCCAGGGCAGTGATCTGTGTGTGCTTTTTAGAGGTGGGAAACCAAGGCTCCTAGGGGTAGATCCCCGGAGGTGTCTGGGGACCCGTTGGACCCGGGAAGATACTCTGCTCGTCTCCTGAAGCTTTCTCCCGGCTCTCAGGGGCCAGGCGGCTCCTTGAATGGCTCCTAGAATCAATCCTGCCATTTTACAGGTGCGAGGACCAGGCCAGGAGCAGGAGGGGCTAACGCTGCACCTTCTTTGTTCCTAGTTGTTCATCTAACATCCTCGACACAGGGTTGATGCAGGATGTTCTTACAGGTGGGGAAGCTCGGGCTCAGAGATGGGAGATGACTGGACGGGCCCAAGGTCACTCATAGATTTAGGGACAAAAGTCAGAGAACAATGCAGGCCATCTCCCAGTTCCCCCCAACGTGGCTTCCACCTGTCCTCATCATAGGCTTGTTTCTCCGCCCCTGATGGCACTGGTCTGGCTCCCCAGACCCCACCTGTACCCCCCACGGGGCAAGGAGATAGTCCACTGGTCCCTGTCCCCTTGACTGTGTCCCCTTGAGCTCCCCACAGAGAGTCCTTTCCTGCCTTTGATGCAAATTCTTGCGCTTTCCTGATAATATTCTGGGATCTTCTTAACGCGAGGGGGTCAGCTGCGAGGCATCTCGGCAATTTATAATTCTTGAAAATTCTGTTTGGTGACATGAGTTAGCATTTAATAGACACCCTGCCACCTCCTCTCTCCCTATTGTGACAAGCTCCTGGCAGAATCCTTTTGAGACTCAGGGTAATTGCACCACGCCGGGAACGGGAAGACCACGTTGTGCTTGAGTGCGTCTCAAAAACGTCTCCACAATAGACAGTCAGGTACGTGTTTGCCTGGCTTCAAGGTAATGATTTAAACTTAATTTGACCCTTGATGAGGAAGCCCGTGTTTCTGGTCAGACGCAGTCTTTCAGTTTGGGCCTGCCTGCCATGCCTTCAATGGTAACACAAATAATTCCTTCGTAACAAGTGCCTTTCAGAGGATGTCTGCTGCTGACAGCTAATATAGAATTATTGCCCCTGAATGCATTTCTGTAATTACTTCCCAGAGATCTGTCTTTGTGTTAGAAGACATTTCACACTTTAGTAACATAAGTGTTTTGGGAGAGCACGAGCAATAATTATGAACAGTCTTCCCGTGAAAATAAACCTAAAAAAATTATAAAAGCTAATGCTAAAATTGGGTAGAGTCAGGGAGGAATTTCATTTGAATTTGATTCATGTATATTTATTCCAAGTATAATAACCTTTCCTGTATGGAAACTTTTTTTTTTTTAAACAAAAGCAGTAATGATACAGAGAACCCGCTTTCTAATTTTTGAGCGATACTGAAACTGAAAACTGATTAAAAGTGACACGTTGCTTGAGACGGAATAAAGAAGCGTAATCGTGGAGCCCTGATAGGAGACATTTGCGGTAATGGAAAATGAAATGATTCACAGTGTGATCAATAAAAAATTAGCAGCATTTAATAAAAGGTTTCTGCTTCATGTTGACTAAAGAACATCGCAAGCAGTTTGAAATCCGAGTTAAGTGACGGTTAGAGGTTGAGCGGGCGGCGGTGATGGGGTGCGGGTGTGTGCGTGCATATAGATCACGCGGATATTGGCCATTGTGGAGGAGGCAGCCAGGCCCCTGGGGTGGGTCTGGAAGTTTCCTTTGCGCTGCCCACTTGACCTTTGATCTGTGGTTAATTCTCTCCAGGTCTCTCCGTTCCTCATTGTGTGGGAATGTTTCTCCAAAAGCAGACTCTGCTCTCCTTGGTGGGTGTGGGCCCAGCGCGCTGCCCATTTAAATCCATCTCCTGGGAAGGGGGGGGGCGCCCTGCCCGGGGGGGGGCCCTCAAACGTGTTGTGTGGGCCGTTGGCTTTGTTCTCTCAGCTGTCCTAGCATCTAGGTTTTTTGGAAACTTCTGGAATGTCTTACAGCCCGTTTGTGGGACTTGACACCCTTTTGTGGGCCGGCGGGAAATCTGTGGAGAGCTGGCAGGGCTTAGTGAGTGGATGAGGTTAAGCGGGGAAGGACCTCCATGGTCTCCCGGTGAAGCCCGCTGCTCGCATGGGCCCTTGGAGGAGTGGGGGGCCTGGCCGGGGGGGTTCAGTGGGGACCGGCTGCTTGCAAGCTGAGCGTGCCACCATTTGGCTTCTCCCTCAGTAGCAACAACATGGTGAGAACCACTCCATCAGACACGCTCCCCGTTCTCCAGGCACTACTTCAGTATTCCCTGGGACGCCGCTGCACACCAGGCTGTCTCCATGCCCAGAAACTTGTTAATTTTTAAAGGCTTTACACAGCATTTCCACTGTGGCTCTGGGCCTCCCGGGCCTGGATGGGAGACTGGGGTTGGAGGGCCACTGGGGAGGGGCGGGCGGCAGCGTCGGGATTACAACAGCAGCCCGGGAGCCTGGGCCCCAGAATTTGTGCAGGGAATCCTTGCCATCTCTGAATCTTGGGGCGGCGGGCAGGACCAGGGGCCTGTTCCTGGATTTGTGCCTGTTTGCAACCCTCCCCAGAGATGCCTAGACCTGTGGCTGGATCCACAGAGCACTTCCAGGTGGTTTTGTTCATGGGTTCGCTCCACAAATATTTCTTGAGCACCTGCTATGTGACCCGTCCGATGCTGGGTGCTGGGTAGGGGGAGAGGGAGCAAGATGAGGGGGCCAATAAGGTCAACTCTTGTTGACCCTGCCCGCCTGGGGTCTGCTCATTGACACAGGAGACGGTCAGATGTCCTGCAAAGAAAAGACCGTGGCTGTTGTGACCAGAGCAGGGAGTGTTCCGAGCTCATGGGTGGCTGGCCCTGGAGGGGTGAAGGTTCCCTGAGCTGGGATGTGGACGGTGTGGGGGGAGTTGGCTGGGGGAACTTTTGCACATGTTCTGCTTTTGCAGTGGAACTCCTAGAAAGCACTGCCCCGTGGAGTCCCAGAGTCTAAAGCCGACAGAGTGGGCTTCCTTTGATGCATCAGAGTTATGCCCTCGGGCCGGCCCCCCCGCATCAGGGATGAGTCACTAAGGTGTACTCTTTTAAAAATTGCTGCTCCACGGTCCATGCCTTCATTTGATGGGGGCGGCTGAGGTCCAGGGAGGCTGCAACGTGCTGGGATCCCCCAGCGACCTCGCTGTGGCCCCAGGGCTCTGGGCTCTGTCTGCACCGCCTGTGTTTGCCTTTGACTCTGAGCCACTCGCACAGCCTGGCCACTGGTGCAGTGTTTGGGGTACACAGCCCTTCCCTGCCCCCTTCTCTTCCCCACAAGGGGCTCCTCTTTCTGTCCTGGCCGCCAGGGGGTGATTTGTGCCCCAGCGTCCTTGCCTTGAGTCTTGCTCCAGGACCGGGAGCCATTAGGAGCGCCAGGCCACGGCGCTGGTCACAAATTAGCTGGATTTATCGAGCTCCCCACGCTGCCTCGCCGCCCTCCTCCCCTGCCTACCTCCGGCCCCGCTCCTCCATCTCCTCCTTCCCAGCAGCCGTCGGAGACCAAACATGACAGCAAGGAGAGGGCAGAGTGGTCACAGCCTCAGGTGGTCACGGTGCACAATTTTCGTGGTTCCAGGGTGGCTTTGTCCAACCGCTCTTCATTATTGCATGCGGCGAGATCAGTTTTATTAAGATGGTGAGGCTTGGAGGAGCGACACTGTTAACGACTTGCTGGAAAAATATAATCCCCCCTCCCTTTTGGTGGGGGTGCCTGTGGTTGCTTTTTCCCCCTTCCTGCTTTGTCCCTGTCTCGTTCCCTCCTCACCTACCACCTTTTCTTTCTGCTCCTTCCCTTGCCCATTGAAGCTGGGAGCTGGGTCTGGGGGCAGCTGCTGCCTCTCTCCGCCTTTGGGGTTGGGCTTAGCACTTGAACACCCTCTGGGAGGGTTGTCATGCATTCATCCTGCAGGTATGGACCCCAAAGGGCAAGATGCTGTTGATGGAATGTCAGGCTCACCTGGTTCAACAGCTGTGCTTTTGATCTTTGATGCACCTACAGCACCGAGAATAAGGGCCGCCACGCAGTAGGTGCTCAGTAAGTTTGTTGACTGACTTGATGTGTGTGGCGTTTGTGTTCCAGCTCTTGGGAGCTTGTTGCCCACCAGAGCCCCAGGTGGCAGAGACCTGGGGTGACCTGAGCAGGAGGAGGTGATATCATCCTCATTTTTCAGGTGAGGAGAGCGAGGCCCAGAAGTGTAAGCCACCCAGGTCACATGGTTGTGGACTTGACTGCAGATTCTAAGTCTCCAAAGAAAGGACGCTTCCATTGCCACCCAGCTAACAAGCTTCCTGTTTGGTGGGGAGGGAGCAGAGCGCCCTGGGCTCAGGGCAACTGTGGCTCCTGCTGGGCATGCTTCATGGCAAGGGCCCTCTAGGCTGCATTCAGCCCTCCAAGGCCTATTGTTTCGTCCACATCTTGCTTCCTAAAACTTGAAGTCAACATTTAAAAATCCAGGGATGTCACATAAAAATATGGATTTCCTTCTTTAAAAGAACAACAACAAAAGTCAGCTGATGTATCTGCACCGGGCATCACTTTTCCATATGGTGACCGTGTACATAGAGCATTTAAGCAGGGGCCACCCCCTTGGGTGGGTGTCTGTCTGCCCCGGCCTCCCCCACCTGATCTACTCATTTGTATAACAGTAGAGGGCACTGGAGTTGTGAGCTTTGGTCAATTCATGGGCTGAGTGATGGGGGAAGGGGGCCTCGCTCACCCATTTGAACCTCAGTTTTGCCTTCTGTACAATGGGTGGATTGGTACCATCTCCCTCGTGGGGCCACGGATCACTGGGTAAGGGATGCAAATGAATTAAAAGGTCTGGTCTGAGGGAAGTGATTACCATCCTCTACGCTGCTAATCATTTTCGGCTCAGGTTCTAGAATTCCTGGCAACTAAAGAGATACCCTCTGGAAGATTCTAGTCCTTTCTGTGGTCAGCCATGGGCCAGTGGAGAGGGAGGCCCGGTACCAGGTCCTGCATTGTCAGCCAGGGTGGGGCATCCCAGCAAGGCTTGTGTGGTGCAACCAAGTCAGATTCAGCATCTGACTGACCGTGGCTTTGAAATTCCATTCATGGAGCCCTCAGCACTGAGAGGGGACCAACAGATGCTCCCCCTGCCTCCCTGGCTCTCCCTCCTCCGACAACCATCCAGAAGTTGCTTCCTTATTTAAGAAGCAGAACTTGGACAGCAAATTATGTGTTAAAATATTTGCCTACAGCCCTGCTGCCAAGGGGACCCTTTAGGCTGAGTGTTAAATGTTACCCTGCTGCCCGCACTGCAGATATTTTAAATCTGAAGATAAATAGTGGCTGCCTCGTGGAATTTGGGGCCAGCCACGGATGCACAAGCAGAGTGTCTAATTGGGGTTGGCAAGCTCCTGGCCCACCCTGGGCCCAGCCCCTCCCGGCCTCCATCCCACCAGCGCAGGCATGCATGAGAAAGTGCTCACAGGCACTGAGTCCTTCTCTACAGGCAGAGCCCAGATAGTGAGCTCAGGTTAAGCTAGGGGTTCGACCTAGTGCCCAGGTTCTGGAAGTGCTTTCTCCCACTCTGGCCCTGGGGAACACGCTGCTAGAAACCCCCCCCCCCTTTTTTTTTAGGAAATAGGCAGGCTGTTAGGATGGAGTATGCGTTCTCTATTAAAGAAAAATGTTGCTCTAGGAAAAACGCTTTGGAAATGGTAGACACCTTCCTAGACTAGGAATTCTATGGGGAGCCGCCCAACTACATACAGGGGAACGTGCAGGAAAACGGGCTTGTGGATTGTAAAGGGAACATGTCTATGCTGTTGGCCCCGGGGGTTGGCTGCAAAAGACCCCTGGCGGAGGTCACGCTGTTTCCGGGGGGAAGGTGGGCTTGTCACTTGCTCAAGGTCATAGGACGTGGAAGGGGGGAGCCTGGACTTGAGCCCAGGACTGTCCTCTCCTGCTCCAGGGGATTTTCTTGTCTGTATGGACATTTTTGTGCCTTCGGGTGGCCCTGTGCCCTGACATTCTCCATCCTTTGGAGCCGACGAGGCTCCGCTAGACCTCCCCTGTGTCCCCAGCTCCTGTGTAAGTCACGATGCTGCAGGTACTGGTTGGAGTGATAACAGCACCAGTAAGACTGTAATCGTGGCTCCGCTTTTCTCAAGTTTTATTGCAGGCCAGGGATCAGGCTCTGTATAATATTACCTCATTACAATGATTGAACTTGTTCAGATTGTTCTCTGAGAGGGTAAGGGGCTTGTCCAAGGTCCCCCAGCTGTGAGGTGGTGGCATGTGGATCTGAACCCAGACGGGTTGGCTCTACAGTCTGTGATTCTTTTCCGTTCTTTGTCCGTCATCCCGCCGGTCCCTGCAGCATGACTCCGGCTGCCTGCCGCTGGTGTGTGCTCGCTCGATGAGAGTCTTTCCTGCAGTGGCTTGGCCCTGTCAGCCCCGCTGGACCCCTGCACGGCCCTGCCCTGTGCTTCCTGTACAGCTGGGCTTCCCGGCCGAGCCCTGGATGCGCCTCGAATTCACTGTCCAGCGGTTCTGATATTTGCGGCGGGGGGTGTGTGGATGGTGCCGCCACCGGTCGGAGTCTACTTGGGAGAGGAGATGAGAAGTGATGGGGGGCCGCGGTGGGGGCTGTCTGGTCCTCCGGGGGCCTCCCCATCGTCCCCGGGCACCATTCCTGGCTTCTGCATTGCTCTCTGCTCCCCGCTCCCCTGCACCCTTGCCCTGCACCTTTGCCTCTTCCCGCCTGCCCCGCCCCAGCCTCTTCTGGGCTCCTCTAGACCCCACAGGGCTCCCGGCCTCACACGTAATTCTTGCATCCACGGCCATCCGTTCAGGTGAGCCTCACCTCCACCTGTCTTGTCTCTCATGAGCAGGCTCTTTACTGATGATACGAACTCAGTGTCAGGCAGGGAAGGGACTTGCTCAGGGTCACTCATGGGGTGTGGTGGGGGTACTGCAGTGAAGACTGGGAGCTGGGCCCCTGACTGACGCTGGCCCAGGCCGCCAGCCCTTCCCACCTGTACCTCCCTTTCGGCATTCATGGATTCATATATTCGCTCATTCACCAAGCCTGTGTTTGTTGAGTGCCCTTCTGGGCCAGGCTTTGTGTGGGCTTTGAGGCACCCAAAATGAATAAGGCTGGGGAGCACCCTACTCTGTATGTGGTAGCAAATGTGTGCATGTTATGCCTGGCACTCAGCAGATACTCCATACATGTTTGTGGGATGAATGAAGGAAAGAATGAATGACTGTGTGTGATTATTGGCACTGGTATATTTCATGCCTTTCGAGCTCTGCCCTTGTTGTCTCTATCCTGGGCTTATGGGGCTTCTCCTGGCTTCCGGCCTCCACTGGGCAGGTACTCAGCCCTGGGGCCCCAGAGGTGGGACCCCCAGTGGTCCCTGGTTAGTTCTCAAGGTGCCCGGGGCTCCCCACTGGTAAGGGGAGGGACCCCCATGGTTCCTCCCAGGAAGAGACGGGGCAGCCTTCTCACTGAGGTCCCTGCTGGCTCTCGAGCTGGCTGGGGACCGGGGCCAGAGGGAGGAGACCCTCACCGGGGCTCGCAGACTGAGCCTCCCTCCTCCGGCCCTTGGGAGTGGTGGGGCCCCACCAGCCCTGACTCATGAGCTCCAGAAGCCTCGCTGAGAAGGTAGGAAATGTTCAGTTCCCAGACCTGGCGGCCTGCGGGCAGCCTGCTCCTGCCCCTCTGGGGCTGATCTCCTTTCCCTTTCTCCCGGCACCAGGCTCGGCCAGCTGTCCCTGGCTCGGCCCTTTCACAGACGTCCCCTTTTTGGCCCTCCCAGGCAGTGGTTAGGAGTCGAGATCTGTTGTCAGGAGGCCAACCTCTGCCCTTCCCAGTGTGCGTGACTCGTGTGTGGTCCTGAGTCGTGGCCTCCCCGTCTGCAGAGTGGGGATACCGACCCTACCTTTTGCATAGGATGGCTGTGATGAGGACACGGGACGCGGGTGTAGGCCGGTGCCAGAAATTGCTCCTCCTGTGGTCAGCATCACCCAGGGTGTGGGGGTCGGAGGGGGGTAGGCCGAGCCGCCTCCTTCTATCCCTGACTCAGTTTCTACTACCTCTTCCCTCAAGAGGGGGCCCATTTTCTTGCTCAGTGTCTCTTGCTGTGTACCCTTTCTGTAGGGTCCCACTGGCCTTCTCGGATTATCATCTTGAATGAAAGCCCTTGCTCGTGGGCAGTGGTTCCGTGAGGCTGCTTAGGCCTGGGATGGGGCAATGCATGGCTTTCTAATGAAAAGCAGTGCATCAAGGGGGTTTGTTACTCCTCCCTTTGCTCATAGAAAGTTCTGCAAACCCGTATCTTGGGCTCAGGGACTGTGGGATGTATGGAGGTGGTGCCGTGGGGTCCACCAGTCCAGGTGTTTCCTCTTCCTCCTGCTTTGAGAAAGAAGCTGGCGGGACAGAGTGGCCCCATCTTACGTTAGGCTGAACCGTTTGAGGTGGCCAATATTCAACTTCTTTGACCCACAAAGATGGCAACTTCATGTGGTTCAACCTAATGATACTTATCATCGCTTGTACTGATATTCGGAGACATGTTTCTTTGAAACCAATCTTTTCATTCGGTTGAACATTGACTGAGCCCCCCACCGTGTGTTCTGTCTGTACCAGGGGCTGGGGAGACAGTATTGAGCACAGAGCTCCTGCCCTCATGGAGCTTGTGGTCTCATAGGGGAGCATTCCTGCTGTCTATTGCTCTATAACAAACCACCCCAAAACTCAATGGCCTAAAGCAGTGATTATTATTTCACATAGCTCTGTGGGCTGAGTGGACTTGGTTGGGGTCCCACTTGGCATTTTTCATGTAGTTGCCGAGTGAGTTGAATCTCTTGTCATCTGAAGGCTCGCCTGGGTTGGATGTCCAAGATGGTGCACTCCCACGGCTGGCAGTTGGTACGGATGGGGGCTCTGCTGGTGCTGTCCACTGGAGCAACTACACTCTCTCCATGTGGCTTAGGCTTCTCATGGTATGGCAGCCAGGTACTACTAGGTAGTGTCCCAAGAGACCAGGAGACCCTGTGGAAGTTGCAATCCTTCTGACCTAGCCTCAGAAATCCCAGAACATTGCTTCCATTACATTCTAACGTCAAGGGAGTCACTACAGCCAGCCGGGCCAGAGGGCAATTGTGCAGGGGAATTAGATCCCTCTTCCTGATGGGCGAGTGCGGGTCTCGCTACAGAAGAGCGTATGGGATGGGAGGTGTTGCCGCTGCTGTCTTTGGAAAATGCAGGGTGCCACAGGGAGGCGGGGAGGAAGAAAGTTAACCTACCAAAGCATGAGTGAACACTGTGCCAAAGGTACTGGTGGCAAAGGGAAAGGCACTATGGGGTAGGAGTGCTGGGCATCCACATGACATTGGCGCTCAGGCCTGTAAGGGAGCCCCGTTAGCTGGGGGAAGAGTCCCGGGGGAACAAGAGTGTGAAGCCCTTGGTGGAACAAACTTGCAATCGAAGGGGCTGGAAGAAGGTCTGTGTGGCTGCGGGGCAAGTGATAAGTCAGTGAGGTTGGCAGAGCCCTTACTGGGCCTTCGGGGCCAGGACAAGTATCCTACACGTGACTGTGAAGGGTTTACAGATCCCTCAACCGTTTTTCATCGAGTATCTACCGGGGCGGGGCTGGTTTTGTGGGCAGGGTGGTTTTGCGTCCGACACAACTGTGTTTGAAACCTGCCACCGGTGGCCTTTCTTTGCACCAGTGTCCTCACAGAAGGTTCCTGGCAGGCAGCAGGTGCTCCAGAAAGGCGAGCTGCTCTTGGCGAACTCCTGGCCAAAGGAGTGCCCAAGTGCACATCGGTGTGCAGAGAGGTGTGCGTGTCGGAGGGCAACTAGGCTGTGAGTTGTCCAGTGGGGAGTGTGAGGCTGGGGAGGTGGGGAGCTTTGTCCACGGGCTTGGTGACCCTCAGGGAGAGGTCCCTATTCACCACTGCTCAGCTCCGGCCTTCCCAGGCAGCCCTGGGAGGACTGGGGTGGAGCAGAGGGAGGGAAAGGCTCCAGGGCCTGTTTTCGGGAAGTCCTTCCCAGCTCCAGAGGCCTGCATGGAGAAGAATGAGCTCCTCCGCCTGCGGACTTTGCTTCCTCCGGGCCGGCGGGGTGGTTGGAGAGACCAGCGGGTCACCCGTTGTTCAGGCCCAGAGATCACAGTGTCAGAAACTCGAAGCAGCACGTGGGATGGGGACTCAGGGCTGGTGGCCGCTTCTGAGCTCTTGCCTTCTCTGTGCTCACTCAGGCAAGGACTCGCAGGGCTGGGTGAAGGCAGGACCTGGGACGGGCAGGGCCACCCCTGACTAGCGAGAGCTGGATCAACGGAGGGGGGTAGGTCCATTCACTCAATCCCCCGGGCTTCCTGAGTAGCTGCTGTAGGAGGAGAGAGAGGTCTCCTGAGAATGAGGAGACCCCAAGGGTGCTCCAGGGGAGACATCACCCTCAGGGCTCTCCCCTCCCGGGCCTTGGAGAGCTTAGGGCTCCAAGAGGCCCCAGGCCTGGGGGAAGGGCGTGCTGCTTAACGTCAGCTTTGGATGACCCCCTAGAGCCTCTGTTTCCTCATCTGCAAATGGAAAAAGAGCACCATTTACTCTTTTCCCCTTGTGTGAGGTTCAGAGCCTGCGGGCAATGAAAGGGCGTTGCAGGGAGTAAAGCTGGAGCCGGATGGAGGGCTTCCTGTTTTGAGGTCCTGATTCTGCTGATGCAGAATACTGAATACTGGGTCTTCAGGGGGGTCCTGATATCCAACTTCTTCTGGCTGCTGGTCTTTTCTCTCAGGCTGCTTGCCTTCTTTCTCTCTGGCTTCCCGAGGGGCAGGCTGGCTGGCCGTGTGACCCCCTGGGACCTCAGAGGATGGGGGGCGCCCCCACCTTTGCCCGCCTCCCCTCCCCTGCCCCTTTGTGCGCAGCCACCTTGCCTTCCCATTAGTAGACAGTGGCAGGGGAGGTGACAGTTCCTTAAAACAGATTTATACTCTTGGATGACTTTATGGGTTTTTGCCTTATAAAAACCCAAGAGTTGACATCCTGATTTATCTACTCCTGAGTCAACAGGATGTACCAGATTTAAAGAGATCAAATGCATTGTAATGTTTGTGGTTCCAGTTGTGGATTAGATGAGCTATTATGGAAAGTGCTGCCAAGTAAATATGGCAAAAAAAAAAAAAGTAACAAGGGGTAATTTAAATATGTCTATTAAATTGTGTGTTAAGTAAAGTAGCACAAGTGTGGTGCTGAATGTAACTTATTATCTGGAGAGTTCATCTAGTAGATAAAGCGGGAACGATGTTTCTTTCCCTCCCCCACACCCAGAACATTTTTTTTTTTTTTTTTTTTTATTAAGGAAAGAGACTGTAAACTAGGAATTTCAGAGATGGGCGCTTGACTGCGTAACCGTGGTTGTGTGATGACTTATAATATTGAAGGCTCCAAATGATATTTCTCATTTCTTTGCTTTCTATTTCTTGTCGCCACAGCAGCAGCCGATCAGATTTCCTGAGATAAATATGCTGCCTGGCTTTTAATGGGATTTCTGTATTGCCGGGAGTTGGCGTGTTCTGATAATAAAAGAACCTAAAAATTGTACATCCCTTAATTGGTAAGAAGAGAGATGTTTTGATGGGCCACAAATGGAAACATTGATTTTTACTGCCTCCGAGCAGTTGCAACAGCGTGTCATGCCACGTTCCCTGCCACGGAAGGCGGCAGCTGGCTCTCCGATGAGCTGATTTGTGTTCGCAGGTTCTTGATGTCGGGTGCTTGGAAGTGCGTGTTTTGTGCGGATGGGAGAAATAGAGCCCTTATAACATTATCTGTTTCTAAATTGAAATATTTATAGGACTGTGGCTTTCACCTCGAATCGAATGCATTCTTTGCCTCGTTTCTCTTTCTTGCTTTGGTGACTAGTCCTCGGGGGTTTAAAGGTTGTGTGCTGAAGGTTTTTGCTCTAACTGCGGTGTTATATGTGACATGCATGGGTGCACACGTGCTGGCACACACACCTCTTTACCTGTGTGTGTATGTTTGCATCAGCATCCTTCCACATAATAGAGATTTCTCTCTTTAGTTCACATCAGTGCTAATTTCTGGATGGGTAGATTGTTTCCCAGGACAGACCGTGGGAGATGTAACACGCCCTTGGATTTTCCAGTGTGAGTCTCTGTACTTTAATGAGGAAGTTTAATCCACTGACATTTATTGGGATTACTGATATATTCTCTGTGTTATATTTACCATGCTTTTTTGCACTTTGATTTACAAGTTCTTGATGTGTCCTATTAATCTCTCAGATTGAGGCTGTGCTCCATTTTCCCCAGCTGTGCAGGGAAGTGCAGTAGACAGGAGTCAGGATGTCGAGTTAAACGTCTGTCGGGTGCTGGGGATATCATGTCCCCCTACGTGGGTGTCAGGTGTCTCACCTATGAAATGGGAATAACAAGGCTGCCCCTCTCTGTGGGCAGGGGCAGGACCGCATGATGGTGTGAGCTCCCTCTTAGCTCTAGAATGTGTAAGCCTGGGAAATGGGGCTATGCATATATAATTGGGGCTTTGAAAAAGCGTGTGGAACACTACATGAAACGCAAGGCATCATTACATGATCATTAACTCACTTTTCTGTACAGTTTAGCCACTTGTCTGCATAGTGCTAAGTGCAGAATAGGTAATTTATTTTACAGAAATTGGTTGAATGATTCCAAAACTGGTTCTCACCTTCTAGGCTGATCCCAGCGCATGAGTGAGGGCTCAGATGCAGTTTAACTTGTGATTTGACTATCCGTGGTCTTACAAACACACGTGCTTCCTTGATTCCAGGATCAGGACATCTTTGCAAAGAACTGAGCCAACATCACCACATTGGGAGGCATGCCGTGTGGATGGTGAACTTGGCTAAGAGATCTCCCTTGCTGTTAAATTGCAAGGCTTTGGGGTGGGGGGGAACGAAACGTTTAGGTGCATCAGGAGCAGCTGATGGAGGCTCTGGAGAAATGTGTAAGAGAATTGGGTTTTCAGGAGACAAAATGCAAAGGCATTTTCACCTCTGTGATGGGTCATGACCCCCAGCATCCATGTGCAGGGGGAAGATGACAGGAAATCCCCCTAGAAGATTTGCACCAAGAATTAAAGGACCTAGTTGAGAATTATGGCACCACACGCTACAAAAAAACCCCTGTATATTAATATACTGAGAGGTGTCAAGAATAATGGACCCTGGGAGGTAGAGTAATTAAATGTATCTTAATAAATGCTGGGCAATTCTTTTAAAAACCTTTCCCAAGACCCCGTCAGCTGACATGGACTGTATTCTTCCTGTTGGCAGGAGGCCTGGAAGGAGAGCCGGAGTGTGATCGGAAAACCAGCCGTGCGCTGGAAGACAGGAACAGCGTGACAAGTCAAGAGGAGAGAAATGAGGACGATGAAGACATGGAGGATGAGTCAATTTACACCTGCGATCACTGTCAGCAGGACTTCGAGTGTCTGGCAGACCTGACGGACCACCGGGCCCACCGCTGTCCTGGAGGTAATGCTAAATAGCGCCAGGATTCTGACAGGTGGTTATATGGATAATTGGACATAGCAACAGCTTGAAGCCTCAAGTGAGATTAAAGAATTAATAATGTAATTTTACAGTTAATGTCATTTTATTATGGTGTCTTGGGTACCCTGTATCCGCCTTTTAAATAAAATTAAAAATAAAAGCAACAGCTTTCTGGCAGGCAGAGATTTGGGGGAAGCACCCCATTGCTGCTTCCCCCCAAACCGCCATCTCTAGAATGTGGGCCCAAGCTGGGAGGGTCTGCCCCCTGGATCTCTGCAAGGCCTTTTGGAAACCCAGCAATTAAGAGGTCGTTAGTGCAAAGTTAAGTAGCTTAAGTGTGGAAAGCTGCGTGAAGGAGTAAGCTCTGAGGCTGGGCTTCGATGGGATGGGGGGAATTTCAAAGGCCAACAAGAGCCCATGCAGAAGGGGACCTGGTTCCGCCTCTGTGCTCGGCCTCCTGCTTCTCTGAGCAGGAGAGGGCTGGCTGGGAAATAATCTGCCAAACCTGACTATGGCCCTGTTTCCTGTGTCCTGGCAGCCTCAGAGAAGGGGGCCAAGGCCATGGTTTTATAAGAGCGATTTAAGATGTAATGAATCATGTATGTCTGTGTGTCTGGGTCCTGTGGGTGGATGGAGTGGGAGAATGGGGGCCTCTGTATTGCCTGGGGGTGTGGCAGCCATGCTTACAGGGGCAAGGGGCCGACGCAGTTTCAGGCCCCGAGTGGGGAGTCCAGAGCATCTGTGGTCCGACATCTCTCTCCACGATGGCTGTTGATGCAAGGCTGCAGATGCCAGTTTGCGGGGAGAGGAACTAAAATCTTAGACAAGTATTCCAAAGGGGACCTGTCTCCTGTTTTTGGGGGGACCTTTGCTGGTAGGAAGCAGGTTGGGACTCAAAACTCTAGCTTCTTCTACTTGTCATGCCATCTTAGAAGTTTGCAAGCCAAGTGTTTGGGGAACTATGACTTTCCCTCTAGTGACGGCCGTACCTGCACAGCCCTGGTTAGACAAAGTCCCCTGTTCTCAACCTCTGGAGGAACCATGTAACCAAAAACAGTGGACGTGAGAGGATTCTCACAGTTTTGGACTTTTGGGGGGCTCAGGAAACCAAACCCCAGTCATTTGGAATTTGTGCAATTTCATCCACAGGCAGAGGTGACGGCCAACTTAGAAGCTTAGGATCAGAACTGGAAGGGACGTATGGGGTTGGCTTTTCAGGCCCCTCATTTCCCGAGGGGAAATACTGAGGCATGAGAGGGGATGGTGATTGACCAAGGGCACCTAGGGATTTGGTGGCCGAGCCAGGACCTCTCCAGGACCTGGGCTGTATACTCTCATTCTGCTCGAGAAAATAGTAGATGGCCTGTGTATTTCTTGATTTAGCCCAGAACTGAGGTGGAATCTTAATGATACGGGAATGAAATATTGTCCCTGACTTGGAAGACAATCAATGAATTGATCTTCTAATTAAAAGTGATTCTCTTTATTTTCGGAGTGTAAAAGAACCCGTGGGGCTTGCCTAGCATCAGCGCAGGCCCCCTCAGGACTCCTGTGAAGTGATGCTGCGTTGAGTCTCTGCAGCTTTTGGAGTGAGGCCCCATGCCCAGCACCACTCAGTTCTTCAGCACCAAGGAGATTCTCTTGTCTCTCTCCACACTTTCGAGAATGGTGGTGTTTCCAGGTGGCGAAGGGCCAGTGTGAAGCTTTGAGGCTGAATATCGGGGTGTTTTGCTGGAAATAGTAGCTAAATTGTGCTTCAGTCCTGGGCAGGCCTCTTTTCCCAGTGGCTTTCTCTTCTCTCCAGAGATGCGGCCTGGCTGACATCATGGTAACTCTGTCTGCAGGGCCTTCAGCCACCGACACTTCTGCCTGCTTCCTAGCAGGACCCCACTAACGACCTCCATGGGGACATGGGAGCCAGGAATCCCCAGGCCCTGGAGCATCGGAAGGGAGTCAGAAATTCCTTAAAGGAGTATGGGAAACGACCTTGCCTAATAGCATCCCTAAGAAATTCATTACCGCCCAGTAAAGGTGTGACCCAGTCTGGGAGTCTCCCTGACATGGAAGTAAAATGTCAGGAGTGATGTTCCCCCAGGTCTTAGGTTCTGAGGATTATTACCCAATGACAGGATAAACCACTGGGAATTGTGTGCATATTATTCAAAGCAGGTCCCTACCTCGGCCACCTGCACGTTCTCTGATCTGCAGTGGTTTCCCACTGTGTCCCCAGAGATGTTTCTGGAACGATTGGGGTGGGCATTGGGGCCTGTCTGACCGAGGGGGCTCTGATACCCACTCCAGTCAGAGCTGTCCACATTAAAAAGTCTTTGATATATTGGGCTTTAGCACAAGATGTGTGAAAATTGGCTTCTGCTTTAAAAACTTGGAACTGGCGCCAAAATGCAATAGCAGGTCCTCCCAGGCTGGGCTCAGGGGGCTGCTGGATGCTCACCATTGGCCATCCAGCCGCTGGACTAGGGACGAAGCAGGCGGGCAGTGTGGCCACTTTGTCACCCTGGAGGGAAAGGTGGACCCTCAACAGCCTGACAAAGACCATTTCAGAGAGGGCCACGCTCTGCTGAGGCTGGGCAGGCTCTGGGTGCTCAGCAGATGTTTCTGAGGGAACAAACAAGTCTTGTTTGGAGGGAAGGTGGGGGGCCCTCCCTGCTTTTGAGAATTTGGGGCCCAAGGGCAGCACCACCTGTCAATCCCGCTGTCTACTCCTCCTGGCATCGGAATTAGGCTTTGGGTGTGAACAACAATCGTCCCCACTCATCCCCTGCTGGGGGCAGTCAGAATGTGGAGACTGCACACCCCTCACCAAGCAGGTGTGTCCCGGGGAGGTGGGGTGTGTTTGTGGGACGCCATCTTGAATGTGCTTCTTTTAGAAAACTGCTTTAAGAGGGTGATCTCTTGGCTCTTTCTGTGTCTTTCTGTGGCCATTGGGGTGGGGGTGGAGCAGTGCCTCGTTCCATCAGAATCTGGGAGAGTCGCTGAGGTTTGGAGATTTTCCGAGGTGGTGGGAAGCTCCCCATGGAAGCGGGGGGGGGACTTCCTGCCAGGATGGCATTGGTGGCATGCAAAGGGAGGGTAGGCCCCTGGAACTCTGCCCTGAGGAACCCTCACCTGCAGAGATTCTGGAGCTTGAGAAGGCCCCCTCTCCATCGTCCCTTCGTGGGAGTGCTTCTGCTGGGGCCAGGAGAGTCTGGTGAAGCGTGGACTTCAGAAGCCAGCCCTCTTTCTCCCCTTTCCCTTTCTGTCTTCCCATTCGCGTCGGAGAAGAAACCAGCCTTAAACCCACAAGGCATCAAATGTTGCATCCTTAGGACCCGAAATGAGATAAGCCAAGAGCCGTCCGCTCTGTGGATACTCACATCCCCAGGAGCTGATTCCTCCTTGTTCTCCTGCAGACCTGGCCCACAGGGTGACATGTTTACGGGCTTGGCGTCGGGGGCATATGCCATTTTGCATTCTGCATTTGTTACTGAATGTTTTCTGAATGGATTCCCACGCTGCAACATGATCTTCTCCATTATCAGCAGCACTCAAGCAGATGAAGTTTGGGTTGCAGGTCCTGTGTCCATATACTACAAAAATATGAAATTTAGACCGGTCCGCCAGGAGATGAGGATTTCTACAACAGAGTGGACAAAGGCTGACTTGATGCCTGTGCTGGGCTTGTCTGTGCCTCATGGAGCATCATTTGTGGGCCCCAGGTGAGGAAATGGCCAGAGCGTTTGGTGGCTCTCTGAACTGATGATAGAAAGTTCCCCTTACTTCGGGCCCCACTAACTGGAACGATGTCAGAACAGGGAGTGAGCTGAAGTTTACATTGACCCAGTTTGTGAAGTGTCGGCCAAGCACGTGTGGACCCTATCAGCGGTGGCAGGGGGTGTTTTTCGTCATCTTCTAGAAGCCCAGAGGACTTCAGTTGCTTTAGAAAGTATCTCTGGGAACTTCCTGGGGCACCATGGAAGCAGCTACTACGAGAGGTTTGATTTACCCAGGGGCTGATTCCAATTTTTTATGTGCTCACTGAAGCAGGTCGGCTGTGGACCTTCAGTCTGGATTCAGGTGGAATGTTTTACGGCTTTCTGGGACGAAGACTACCTTTTCAGGAGACGCTGTGATTTAGACCGACGGCCGCTTTGGCCCAAATTAATGAAGCTGAGTGCCCGAGGACATTTGGGTGCTGGATCTGTGCTGTTATAATGCTTTAGATCGTACTCTTCTAGGGACGTTCCTCCTCGTGTCAGGACTGGGCTGTCTGCAGGGATGTGCACTGTGCCAGTCGTGGAACGTGGCAGCTCCCCAGGGCCGGAGCACCCGACGGCTTTTGGAGATCTCTAGCCTCTTCGCTAAAGGCACCGCTGGTATGATTTGGGTTTTCATCATAGGTAGGGAGAGGTAGGCAGATGGAGTCTCTTTAGAAAGACTGAGGTTTCTAACTCTGGGCCCGTTCAGGTACTTGCTCTGTGGAATAGAAATAGTCTTCAGGACCAGGTTGAAGCCAAGCATTGGTTTCTTCCTCCAGGCACCATTCCGTGATCTCCGACGCAGACCAGGCTCCTCACTGGGCACAGAGAGGCATCCTTGAAGCATACGGGGTCCCTGCCATGCCCCCAACCCCCAGGGCTCCATGTGTGGGCCGCAGCCTCCCTGACTGCTCTCCCCACAGTCCTACCCCCGACACAGTGCATAACATGGGTCAGATTCTGTGATTATTCTGCAATAGTTTTTTTTTTTTTTTTAAAGATTTTATTTATTTGAGAGAGAGCGAATGAATGAGTGGTGGGGAGGGGCAGAGGCAGAGGGAGAGGTAGAAGCAGACTCTGCACTGAGCAGGGAATCTGATGCGGGGCTCGATCCCAGGACCCTGGGATCATGACCTGAGCTGAAGGCAGACGCTTAGCCGTCTGAGCCTCCCAGGCGCCCCTGCCCCTCTGTGATTGTTTTTAATGTGTTTATCGCCGGTCTCTGCCACTACTGTTGAGCTTCAGGAGGACAAGAGCCGTGTCCGTTTTGTTTCCTGTTATGCCCTAGCCCAGTGCCTGGCACACAGTGGTGGTTAATACGTGCTTGTTGGATGAAGGAATGATCCCACCTGGTCCTCCTGACGGTCCCAGCAGGGAGATCCCATTTTTCACCATTCATCGCCATCTTACACATTGGGCAGCTGAGGCTCAGAGAGTGAGGGGATCTTGCTGAAGTTTAGAGAGCTTGAGCTAAGATTCGAGGTCTGAACAGCTCACACAGAGAACATAGACCAGGGACAGTGAACGATTTCCAGCTAAATTCCAGACAGACATGGCTTTTTTAAATGCTCAACTTAAAAAAAAAAAAAAAAAAAAAGATGGAGACGGAGAGGGATTTGTTCAAATAGCAACAGCAAAAAAATGAACTCCCTGTGGGTTAATTTTGCTGCTCCCCCTTCAGCTGCCCCCCACTTCCTGAGGACTGGGACCGAGGAGTGTTTCCCCAGCCCCTTCGGAAAGGCAGACCCGCCTTTTCTGGCCAAGGTGAAATGCTGCTGTGTAAAAAGCCGGGTGGAAAGTTAATTACACCCTGGTTTGTTCAGCTGTGGCCAGAGTGACCTGTGGGCCCTAATTACAGGGCTGGGGCTTGCGTGAAGGTTGGCACCTTTGCCAGCCTCCTTCCTGCCCGCCGGCTGGCGGGATCTTGCCTTTGTGTGCCGGCTCAGGCCCTTTCTCGCTCTGACAGCATGGGTGGGGCCCCTCCCTGCCTTATTGCTTGGGGCGCCCCTCGTACTGGTTCCATTTGGACAGAGCAGAGTCGGCATGGGCAGCCGCTGGGCAGTGCACTGCCAAGTGCACAGGTGCAGGGCGCGGGTTCCTTCTGCCCATGGGGAGCATGCACTGCGCCTTGGTGTCAGCCGGCGTCTCGCAGTGCAAAAGGCCTGGGGGCTTGAGCACAATTAATACCCCCGCATCAAGAGCTTTCCTCCATGCAAACAGCATCCAGCTAGAAAACGCGGAGCAAAGAAGGATCCTGCTCATGTAGTCAGAGAATGTGTAAAGACCAGGCAACAGACCCAGGAAGCCACTTTCAAATGTTTGGAGAGGACAAACAAACCAGCAACATCAACTATGGAGGGACACAGAAGAGACTTCACTAAATGAGGAGGCAGACCCTCTTCCTGGGTGGAAAGATTCAATATTGTAAATAGGTCAATTTCCCCTGGATGAACCTGTTAACTTTACTTAGCCTGTGAAAGTAACAATGGGATTTGTTTAGAAATGGACAAGCTGATTCTGAAGTTCATCAGGAACATAGGCATGCAGGGAGAAGAAGGAGAATTCTGAACAAGAGGAGTGATGGGGAGGGCTGGTAACCAGACCAGATTTTAAAACACATTCTGAAGCCCTAGGAATCTAAGTGGTGTGGGACGGATGAGGGCCCGGAAAAGAGAGCAGAAAGGGATGTGAACAAAACTGGAGATGAAGTGTATGAGAGCGGTGTCACTGCATCTCCACGGAGGGCAGATGGATCACTCAGTAACCGGGATTGGGGTGCCTTGTAACCATCCTGGAGAACGGAAATGGGACCCCTCTCCTCTGAAAGCTGAAACAAATCCCAAATGGATCAGAAATCTAAACAGAAAAAGAAAACTTGAAAATACTAAAGGAAAACGTAAGTGGGTTTTTAAAGAATATGATAAGATCAGAGTGGGGAAGCCTTTTCTAAATATAACCATAAACCCAAAAGCCGTAAAACAAAAGACAAATATTTGACCACATAAAAATAAAACATTTCTGCATAGCCAAAACCACAATAAACCGAACCAAAGACACATATAAAGGGCAAAAGATATTTTTCCTTAATGTGTAAGAAACTCCTACCAACACCAAGAAAAGAACCAATAAGTCAACAGGAAAGCAGGGTGAAGTCTGGGCTGTCTGAGGTCAGCCCCTGCTCGGAACGATTGGTGCCCCACTGGTCTTCAGATATTTTGAATATCTCCTGTGCGCAAAGTGGAACCAGAAAGAGATACACTAATGAGATCTTACACATTGAGGAAGGAACCTTATTGAGAATAGGAGAACTGTCAACTTTGTTTAAAGATTTATTTATTCATTTGAGAGAGAGAGAGAGAGAGAGTGGGGGTGGGGGAGTGGGGGCAGGGGGAGGGGCAGAGGCGGGGGGAGAGAGAGAGAGAGAGAGAGAGAGAGAGAGAGAGAGAGAATCTCAAGCCGACTCCACACAGAACCTGATGACGTGGGGCTCCATCTCACGACCCTGAGACTGTGACCTGAGCCAAAATCAAGAGTTGGACGTTTAGCCAACTGAGGCCCCCTGGCACCCCGAGAACTGTAGATTTAGACCACAAGAAACTACCTACTATTTTTAACCTACCAGATTGGCAAATATTTACAAGCCCACTGTGCTGGTGAGGACCTATGTCTTGATGCCAGGGCTTGGGGTCTTGTTCTCCTCTCTGTCTCCAGGGTCGCGTTGGCCTTATAGCTAGAGCACATAGTAGGTGCTCAAGAAAAGTTTGTTGCTCTTGTTGCCAGGGAGGCCACACCCTCCATGAGGGAAAAGCTGTCAGCAATTAGGCAGGTATGAGCTTGTAAAGAGAAAGGCTCCATGAGCCATGCCTGGATATAGTAGGACTTCAACTAATGAATCATGAGAAGGGAGAGTTACAGAAGGAAGAGATGCTTTACTCATGGAGCAAGTATTGAGCACGTGCTATGTGTAGGGACCCTTCTGGGTGCTGGGGATGTAGGAACTGTTTATTTAAATAAAAGGTAACCCAGTGGAGAAGGTATTCACTTCACAAAAGCATTCCGTGACTTGTAAGGTGACGTGCCCTGGGTGGCCTTTAAAGAGCTGGCTTTCCCAGGGTCTTTAAAAGATGTTTCCAGGGGCACCTGGGTGGTGTAGTCGGTTAAGCGTCTGACTCTCGGTTTCGGCTCAGGTCGTGATCTCAGGGTCGTGGGATCGAGCCCCGCGCCGGGCTCCACGCTGAGCGGGAAGTCTGCTGGAGATTCTCTCCCTCTGCCCCTCCCTCCACCCCTGCTTGTGTGTGCCCTCGCTCTCTCTTTCTCCAAATAAATAAATAAATCAAAGATGCTTCCAGATATAGAGATGTCGTCTGAGGGGTACCTAAGAGGATGCTGACTGTGTGCGCTGTCTTGTGAGCTTGCTGCCATTTTGGAGGAAAGCAGATAGGCGGGGTGAGCCACCGGCCAGTCTGGGTCTGCCCCGCCTGTGGTGAGATCAGAACCTTCCCTAAATTGCCTGCTCCCTGCCCTCCGAGTGCCCCACCAGAAGGTGCCTGGGAAGCCAGCAGGCTGCCTGGGACCGCGGTTCTCTCTGGGCTTGGGCAGCTCTGCCCTGGCTCCTGGTGGTCATGTGGAGGGGAGGTGCTTTTCAGATGCTGGTGTGATTATTCACCTCCTGTGGGGCCCACAGGTTTACAGAGTGTATCCCCCCTTGACTTGATTATGTGGAGCGAACGCTGCTGTCATGTTGTGGGGCCTGTAGGTCTCTCCAAAAATTGGACACCACATCTAGCAGTATAGAAGGCAGGGGTCAAGGTGGGAAGAATCCATATGTCTCTTGGTTTCCACGGGAAACGGTGTGTCCATGTGTGTGTTCTGAGGTTTCTGAGGGCTCTCCAAAGTGGAGAGGATCTTTTCCTTCTGTTCCACCCAGCTAGCCTGACTACCCTGATGGGTTTCTGAATCATTGTGCCCAAGGGTGGGTTCCTTTGTGTCCAAGGTGGGCCAGAGTGGAATTCAGGTGTGGTGCCCGACACGGGGAAGGCGTCTGCTGCAAACACCCCCTGGGATGAGCCTCAGTGAGGGGACCCTGCAGAGGCCTTGGGAGAGTGATGGGGACTGGCCCGGGGCCGGCCCAGTCTGGATCCTGGTTTCCTCTCCTTTCCTGGCAGCAGGCAAACCTTCCGCTGGCTTCCTGTTGTTCGGGCCAGGATGTACACCCAGCGGGACCTCAAGGTCCTGGGAGGAAAAGACAAACCCCAAGCTGGCCTTCAGGCTGGTTGCGTGTGTATTTCTGGGTCCAGCCTGCTGTCATCCATTTCAGCCTGGAAGTTTCCAGAAGGCACATGTCGTGCCAGCAAGTTGTGATACCATACCCACTGTGAGCCTGGGGCTGTGTGCACGTGTGTGTGTGTGTTTGTGACAGAGCGAGACAGAGAGAGAGAGTTTCTATTAACAAGGAATGTATAATCTAGCTGGAAAGTGAAGTCGCCATGATCCTTTGGGCTGCCTGGCGCATAGTAGGTCTCAATTAACGTGCTATGTGCATACTCAACTCCAGCTGACAAGCAAAAAATGCAGATTCATGGGCTCAGGGAACTGAGAAGTAAGACTGGCTTCAAGCATGACCCTCCAAAGGACATGCTCCAAGGCTCTCTCTACAAACCCCATCCCCAGGTGTTCAGTGGCTGGGGTGCTGCCTCCAGGATTCCACCCTCCCGCCTCAGAGAAAGAACAGCCTCTTTCCAGTCACCAGGACAGGAGTCCTGGGGTTGACTCCTAGCGGAGTAGCCATGACCAAGGCTCATCCCCGAAAGCGTCCCCGAGGCCAGGGGAGACAGACATGTGTAGTAGCTCAGGGTGGTGGCAGTCGAGGGCACCTCCATACAGACCATGGGGACTGAGAGTTGGGGAGGGGCCTCCCAGGATGTCTTCTGTAGGAGGAAGGCGTGATGTGCAGGCAAATACGGAGGAATACAATCATTGAATCCAATGCCAGATTGCCGAGTATCGATGGTCAAGTCCATTCACTTTGCTCTTGATGGAATCTAGCCATCTCATCTCAGAATTTTAGGGAGGCAGACATAGAGTGCTCTGTTAAAGAGTGTTGTAGATTCTCAGCTCTGCCTACATCTCTCCTCCTGCCACCTTAGCCTGCCCCGGAGCCCCCCAGGCAGTCTGAAAGCCTGGAGTGGGCCAGGCTCTTCAGTGAGATAGGACTTGTCCAAGGTCACACAGGGAGGTGGTAGCTTAGTGAGTGTGCCCCCTCTTCCCCAGGAGGTGGCTGGTAATACCCGGGAGGCAGTCCAGTTTCCAGGATGGCCAGGGGACTGGTGTGGGACCCACAAACCTCACTTCATTTGGACTGGACTTTTTGTTTGCTTCCTGCGGAGTGACTTGGACACTTGAATTCTTATAAACTTTGTGGAAGTTGTGCTCCTCCCTTGGGGGGGGTCCCACAGAGGCTGGCCCACCCTCCCCTCCCCGACCCTCTGCCTCTTGTCCCTTTGGGGGCAGAGTTCTGGGAAAAGCAAGTCATGCCCTGGTGGCATCCCCCGGCTACTGGGCCTCCGGGACATTGTGTCCAGGCCTTGGACCCCCGCTGGAGAGAGTTGGTCTGGCCTTGAGGCTTGAGTGGCTCAGGTGCCCAGATGGTGTGGAGGGGCAGCTATGAAATCAGTCTGCTTTGCCGGCTCCTGAGAAACCCAGGGTGACCCCAAGTCACATCACCCACCATCAGCTTCAGGGGGAGGGAGGGGGACAGATAAAGTATTCCAAAGTTGCAATAACAAGATGTTTTTCTTTGTTCTATAGGTATTTCAGTAATAAGTGTTTTCCCCCAGTGGATACATATATAGCTCCCAAATCTCAGCATCACTGAGCAAACCCAGGGTCAGTTATGAGGTGCTCTGGTCAGTCCCTTTCCCGTCAAGACTACAGTTCATTAGTCCAGCCCTCCTTGCTCCTGCCTGCCAGTGCTGTCACTGATGGTCAGGACACAGGGACCAGAACCCCTCGGAGAGGCCCTGGTGCTTTCTCCCAAGAGGTGCGTGTGGATTCCTCAATCTGTTGGGCGTAAAGACCTGACAATTGTGTTTCCTAAGTCATCAATCTTGGTTTCCTCCAATTTGAGGTTTGAAAAGCTTTGAGAAATGCCTGTCAGTGAAGATCGGAATAGCCTTCAGCTGGATCCTGACCTGGTTTTGGGGTACAAGGGGCAACTAGAAAGTAATGTTCTCCATGAGTCCTTTATTAGAGCTGAAAGCTATCGGTGGTGTCTTCCCGTGTCCCTTACTTAGGCTACAACTCCCCGTGCCCAAAAGAAGAGAGCAAACCACTGCTCAGAAGAAAAATGTGTTCTTTAAAATCACAGCACCCCCTGGTATGTATTCATTCATTCATAAAGCACCTACTATGAGCTGGGAACTATTTTTGACACAGGGGATAGAGTAGTGAGTGAAACGGACAGTAATTCCTGGCCTTCTGGAGCTTACCTTTGATAGCACCTAGCCCCTCGCAGGCTTTGGCCACGAGATTCTTAAACTGACCCGCATGTAGTTATTTTGTTCTAAAGAACCGCCTGGTTCCCTCTGTGCTGTAGCTGAGTCCTGGCCAAGGCCCGTGTGAGCAGTATGAGCGGGGAAAACAAGTAGCAGGGTCCCTGCCAAAACGGTTAGTGTGCTCAGAGGCTGTGTCAGCAGAAGCAGGACGGGGAGGCGAGAGCTCAGTCCTACATGTTGCTGGAGAGACCGGGGCTGGGAGGGGTTCAGGGGAAGATGGAGAGGGGGGGCGGTCCTCAAAGCCATGTTTGCAGTTTGGGAAGTTAGGCTTCTCGGTGGCTGGTATCAGAAAACTCATCCCTATTTTGCTTCAATCAAGTAGGGGAATTTAGTGGCTCGGTAACTAGAAAATCCAGATGTAGTTAGCACCAGCTTCAGGTGTGGCTACATCGAGGGACCCTGGCGAAGGCTTTGGAACCCGGTCTTCCTGCATCTCCTGGCTCCGATGAATGTTGTCTTGGCTTTTGGCTCAGGCAGAATGGAGTGCTCTGAATGGCAGACCCAGAGATGTTCCCCAGAGGAATCCAGGGTGCTGCTAGCAGAAGAATGGGGTGAGGGGGGGATGGGTGCTCTTAGGCAGCATCAGCCCAAAGAGGGAAGGAGCTTATGCCATTTAACCAAAGAGTCCAGAGTAGGTGACCTGACCTCAGGGGTGGGATTGAGCATGACCAGTCCCACCAGTGCAGAGGCCATCTGCTCCTATGGTGGTGAGCCAGTGGTTGGTATCTTTACTATCACTTCTGGGTAAAATGTATGGTTGGATGGGGCTGAGCAGTGGGAGCTCTGGTGGAAGCTGGGCATCAAAGCAGTGGGGGAGCAAGGGGGAGCAAGAACAAAATATAAAGTTGCTCTTCATCTGTGGGCCAGAGTGGGTATCCCTGTGGCCCCTTGAATTGGTCTTGGTTCTGTCCCTTAGAGCACCAAGATTGATGGAGAGAGGGGTTCCTCCGAACCTTGAGATCCTGTGATTGGCATCCCTCAAATGACACCCTAAACACAGGAAAATAAAGAACATCCCCAAACAAAATGAGAAATCAACCAAATTTATCTCCTGCTGCCTCAGGCGTGTGGTTCAAGGAGTGCAGCCAGCAGGGGATCAGCCTGGCCTGGCCTTAGAGAGGGAGTTAACAACTGCTTGTGATGCTGCGGCGAAGGCTTGGTGGGGCTGGGGGTGCGGGTGCGGGTGGGGGCGGGGCCGGGGGTGCGGGTGGGGGCGTTTCCGGACCGGGAAAGGAGCAAGGAAATTCGAAATTTAACTCTGGCACTGGTCTAAAATAAAGCCGAACTATTGGTTGAGTGTTTTGGCAGTGTTTTTAAACGCTGTGTGTGCCAGCTCAGGGAAAAAATGTACAGGGGATTATAAAATGCTTCATTTTGTGTTAAACAGTTTTATTTTGGAGTTGACTGGCTAGAATTTGGCTGCCTTTGGGAATGACATCATTGCTCTGGGGAGGGGGGCATCTGGGAAGACTGGGGCTGTGAGGCAGCTGTGCAGGTGGGGAGAGGTGGCCACTGGCCTGGGGGGAGCACACATACCCGGGCCCCTCCCCCACCCTGCCACCATGGATGCCCGAAGTCCCGGCCTGGCCTAGTGGTTGGCTGTGTGTGTGCCAGTACTGCCAAGTGGCAGAGGGTGACAAGACCAGATCTCCTGGAGCAGGTCTGACCCCTCGGAGGACTGGTAGGGGCTGAGTGGTGAGGAGGTGGCAAGAAGGTGGTGGAGGGCAGGGGGTAGGGGGACTGGGGAGGAGAGATGGTTGGCATCTGTCTGTGGCCTTCCAGTTGCTTCCCCGCATCTGACCCTAGGGCTGCTTCCACGTGACTCTGCCCCTCTCCTGGTGCACTTAGGATGAATCCATTTCACGGCCCCAGGCCTGCCTCTCCTACTCCCCCTGAGACTGCTTATTCCTGCCCCAGGGCCTTTGTTCCACCTCTTCTCTCCACCTGGATGCTCTTTCAGGTTTGCCCAAGGATCTCCCCTCCGCTTCCCTGTGGGGCTTAGCTCCAGTGCCCCATGCACAGAGGGGTCCTCTTTGACGCCCCCACTCCCCAGCCTGAGTAGTTCTCCTTCACTCCGTCTATCGAATCGGCCCCTTTGATTTCCTTTCTGGTAATTCTTTTTATTTCCCATTTTCTTTTTGATTTTTTTTTTTTTTTTTTTTTTTGGCTTTGCTATTAGAAGTTGACCCTCTTGAGAACAGCGGTGCGCTCACTTTCTCATGCCTGTATCTGTCTCTGGCCTAACACGGGCCCAGCGCATGGTAGGTGCTCGGGAAATATTTATTGAACGATTTGTTGGACGTGGTGCCAGGTTGTTCCATTTGTCACTCCTGTGGGTGGTTAAGGCCCAGGGATTCTTGTGAACGGTCTCCCGTGGTCTGGAGAGGAGCCTCCTTGGTGTGCCACCAAGCACATACCTCCCTTCCTGGCCTCAGAAACTTCTTCCCACCTGCACCCTGAGACCATAAGACAAACCAGAGGACGTATGCCGCTCTTCCAGGGGATAGGGATGTTTTGCATGCTGGACCTCTAGTTTTTTATGAAGTCCCTGCTACGTGCCAAGCCACGGTAGGTGTTAGGGATATAGCAGGTCCCTGCCCTCAGGAAGCTTTTGTTCTGGTGGGGGAGATGGGTAATGAAGAGGTAGATGGACAAATGCCTAATAAACCCTGGGGTGCACATGGGGAGCACAGGAAGACCCGAAGGTCCCCGGGGTGGGATTTGAGGAGCACCAGTGGAGTGTCTGCATGTTGTGGGGTCCGGCCAGGGTGGTTTGTGCTCCCCACGGCGGGGTGGCAGAGTTGCAGGGAGAAGTGCCGAGTCACAGAGGGAAGGGCCTGGGGAGTCTGGGGTAGGAGGGGCGTGGGTACCTAGGGAGGCTTTGCCCTCTGACCACCTTTGCCACGGGCCACTTGCCTCATCACTGATTCTGGTTTTGGTTTTTTTGTTAATCTCTCGTCACTCTCACTGATGACATATTTTACACTGCATCCTCTAAGGGCTTTTTATTACTATCTTCACAAACACCTTGTGTCGACACATTTACTTAAAAATTGTTTAAAAGATACCCCCTTAGTCAGGGTCCCAGCAGAAAACAGATGGTGCATTCAAACGAGGTAATTGAAGAGCATTTAATAAGGGGCCTTTTTTTACGGAGGTGGGTAGGTCGAAGGGAGGGATGGGGGAGCATTTTTGGGACTTCCTGGCCATGTTGGAGAATGTAATGGGGCATGCGGAGGGGCTTTTGTTGGAACCTGGAGAAGACTGCCCCTGTAGCTGTGAGGTCCCTGATGACAGGCAACCTGTGACAAGCCAGGGAGCATGCCAGGAGAATAAATACCCCGACTCTGTCCCCTCCTACCCTCCAGTCTCTGCCGGACCCATGGGCTAAACCTAACAGGAGCCCCAAAGCAGAGGAGCCTTCTGGTCAGCTTCCTGGGATGCAGAGCAGGATGGAGAAGGGAGGAGGGTGGATCCGGAAGGGCCGATGACCAGCGCCCTCTGCATCGCCCCTGCCCCTGGGGCCAGCTTGGGTGCTGCTGAGAAGTCAGCTTTTGGAGATGAACCCCAGTTTATAAAAGGAGAACTTTTCCCGTGTGAACTTGTTTGGGGGTGTTGGAGCTACGTGTTTGTCTTGGAGCTTGGGGTTTTGTCAGGTTGCCGCGGGGCTTTTGGCTTTCGGTGTTCTCTTTCCCTGGGACCTGGTAGTAGTCTGTGACTCAGTCTTGCGCCATCAGGCCGCAGATTATGGGAACAGAGGAGCAGATCTGTCAGACGTGAGGCCTGGCTCCTGGCAGGTAGAGCTGTTCAGATCACGGCCTGAGCTGCCAAAACTTTGTTATTTGCATAAATGGAGAATGGAATAGACTCTCATTCCGATTAACACCATTTACTGCTTAACTACTGGAGAAATTGGCAAGGAGGGCACTCTGTGGCCGTCACCCCCCTCAACGGTGCCATTCCATTTATGGCTTCACTGGGGACAATGGCAGGGGAGAAGTCAAGGAAAGCAGGAAGGTCAAGGATGCTTCTGAGGAGCCTCTTTGTTCATTATGTATTTATACTGCGCATGGTTTCCATTCTCTGGCTGCACCGCTCCCGGGACCCCCAGAGGATAAGGCAAGGGAACCTGTGCTCCGAGCACCAAAGCTATTTTTATTTGTGCGCAGGGCAAGGTGACGCGGCTGCTGCAGGCTGAGGTTCAGCTCTCCCTGACACACAGAATTGGATATTAAGGCGGAATTAGAAGCTTGAGTCCAAGGAGATCCCTTGTGAGTGATGCATTCAGGATGGCATTATGACTTTCCAGGCAGCTTCTGCGGAGAGCAGCAAGGGTAGATGAAGGAGCCGTTTTGGGGGGCAACCCTGGGGCCCCCCAAGTAGCCTTGTGTTAGTCTGTGAGTCAATTGCAAATTCTTTCCCCAAATCAAATTCCCTTCCTGTTGTTTCTTTTTTTCCATGACACGTCCCCACTGGACATTCAGAAGCGCTTCCTTCTCCTCTTCACGGAGCTTGGCGTGTCCCGCTCGCCCACCCACCCGGGCCCCACCCTGGCCTAGTGCCCTGGAAAGTCCCCATCTCTGCGGTGACTCATGGACTTGCCCAGTGCTCTCAGCATCGCCTCACCTTTCAGTGAGGGGCGGAGGAGGCTTTCCTCGCTCTTTATTTAAAAAACATTTTTAGAGATTAAATAGCACGAACACATAAACGTATTCCATTTGTGAAAGTTTCAGATGCAGATTCAGCTGAAGTCTCCATCCTGGCCACCACCCCCCACCCCACATTAATTTGCAATCACTAGTTTGGCTGGCGTACTCTAAGACCCTGTACTCCAGATTTGCGTCATACTGCGTTTCATAGATTCCAGGACAGACTCTAACGTCTCCTGCAATTAGTGGCTGGTCATGGTTTAATTGATAGTTTTTTTTTCTTCTTTTAGTGGTATGTAAAATAGTGGTGACTTTACAACCCATGGGGTCTTAGATTTGATGAAATATGGTATATGTGTATCCATAGAAACAATGTCATATTGATTTTTTATTAAAAATATAAATGATCCCGTATTGGATTTATCATTCTGCAATGGGTTCCCCCCCACAATACTATGCCTTGGAGAGTTTTGCACATTGGTATATAGATCCCCCTTATTCTTTAACTGCTGCATGGCATTGTACAGCGTGGATGTACCATGGCTTATGTAGCTGGTCCCCCCGGTGATGGGCATTTAGGTTGTTTCTAATTGTTGCCTGTTGTAAACATTCTTGTACATGTCTCCCTATAGGAGCACTTTTTCCATGGCTGATAGTGAGAAAGAGGCATTGCTGGGCCTAACCTTTCTTGCATTCCATTGTCTCCCATACGTTCTGTCCCTCTGTCCCATCCCATCCCATCCAACCCAGCCCAACCCATCCCACCCCATCCCACCCATCCCATCCCATCCCATCTTACCCCATCCCACCCATCCTACCCCATCCCATCCCATCCCATCCCATCCCACCCCATCCCACCCATCACATCCCATCCCATCCCATCCCGTCCTACCCCATCCCACCCATCCCACCCCATCCCATCTTACCCCATCCCACCCATCCCACCCATCCCACCCATCCTATCCCATCCCATCCCATCCTACCCCATCCCACCCATCCCATCCCATCCCATCCCATACCATCGCATCCCACTCCATCCCATCCCACCCCACCACATCCCATCCCACTCCACCCCATCCCACCCCACCCCACCTCACCCCATCCCATCCCATTCCATCCCATCCCATCCTACCCCATCCCACCCATCCCATCCCATCCTACCCCATCCCACCCATCCCATCCCATCCCTTCCCATCCCACTCCATCCCTTCCCACCCCACCACATCCCATCCCACCCCACCCCATCCCATCCCATCCCACCCCATCCCTCCTCATCCCATTCCACCCCATCCCTCCACCCCATCCCACCCCATCCCACCCATCCCATCCCTCCCATCCCATTCCATCCCATCCATACCATGCCATCGCATCCATCCCACCCCACCCCATCCCACCCCACCCCACCCCACCCCACCCCACCCCATCCCACCCCACTCCACCCCATCCTATCCCACTACACCCCACCCCATCCCATCCCATCCCACTCCACCCCACCCCACCCCATCCCACCTCACCCCATCCCACCCCATCCCATCCATCCCATCCCATTCCACCCCATCCCATCCCATCCCATCCCACTCCATCCCATCCCATCCCACCCCATCCCATCCCATCCCATCCCACCCCATCCCATCCATCCCATCCCACCCCATCCATCCCATCCCACCCACCCCATCCCATCCCACCCCACCCCATCCCATCCCATCCCATCCCACCCCACCCCATCCCATCCCATCCCATCCCACCCCATCCCATCCCATCCCACCCCACCCCATCCCATCCCATCCCACCCCATCCCATCCCATCCCATCCATCCCATCCCATCCCATCCCATTCCACCCCATCCCATCCCATCCCATCCCATCCCATCCCATCCCATCCCATCCCATTCCATCCCATCCCATCCATCCCATCCCACCCATCCCATCGCATCCCATCCCGTCCCACCCATCCCATCGCATCCCATCCCGTCCCATCCCATCCCATCCCACCCCATCCCATCCCACCCCATCCCACCCCATCCCATCCCATCCCACCCCATCCCATCCCATCCCATCCCACCCATCCCATCCCATCCCATCCCATCCCATCCCATTCCACCCCATCCCACCCCATCCCATCCCATCCCATCCCACCCATCCCATCCCATCCCATCCCATCCCACCCCACCCCATCCCATCCCATCCCATCCCATCCCATCTCATCCCACCCCATCCCACCCATCCCATCCCATCTCATCCCACCCCATCCCATCCCATCCCATCCCATCCATCCCACCCCATCCCATCCCATCCATCCCACCCCATCCCATCCCATCCCATCCCACCCATCCCATCCCATCCCACCCATCCCATCCCATCCCATCCCACCCCATCCCATCCCACCCCATCCCACCCATCCCATCCCATCCCATCCCACCCCATCCCATCCCATCCCATCCCATCCTACCCCATCCCATCCCATCCCATCCCATCCCATCTCATCTCATCTCATCCCACCCCATCCCACCCATCCCATCCCATCTCATCCCACCCCATCCCATCCCATCCCATCCCATCCCATCCCATCCATCCCACCCCATCCCATCTCATCCATCCCACCCCATCCCATCCCATCCATCCCATCCCATCCCACCACATCCCATCCACCCCACCCCATCCCATCCCATCCTACCCCATCCCATCCCATCCCATCCTATCCCACCCATCCCATCCCATCTCATCCCACCCCATCCCATCCCATCCCATCCCATCCCATTCCATCCATCCCACCCCATCCCATCCCATCCCATCCCATTCCATCCATCCCACCCCATCCCATCCCATCCACCCCATCCCATCCCATCCACCCCATCCCATCCCATCCATCCCATCCCATCCCACCACATCCCATCCATCCCATCCCACCTTGTCCTTCACCTATAACCCCAGTACTTATTTGTTATCAGATACTGTGCCAGATCAATTTTGTGGCTTGAGGTATCTACAAAAGAGAGTCAGACCCTGCCCCTGGGAACTTATAGTCTCCCTGGGAGAGTAGGCATGAAATGAGTCTTGGATCAAAATTCCAGAGCATCCCCAAGTTCAGCCTGGGTATAGGAGCACAGGTGTTGGTGTGGTTCTGAGGAAAGCATCTCGGCCCTCGTTTTATACCCATTCTGGGTCCCCTCAGGGGCAGTAATCCCCTTAGGAACAGCAAAAAGAGTGCCCTTGCACCGACACATGTCACCCCTTTCCTAATCTGGGGCGTAAGTGTGCATCTTTCCCAGTTGTGTTCTGAAGGCTGACACGTGTTCCGGCTGTTCTGGGAGCGAGGTCCCGCTCTTGTTGTCCCTCCTTTGAGCTGAACAGGGAGAAAAGAGCTGGCCCACCTGTCCTGTGACACCTGGTCTGTTGTTCATGAGGGTTCTATGGCATCTCACTGAGGATGCAGGAAACATGGGGTTGGGGGTGCGGAGGGAGGCGACTGAGGTGGTTGGAGCCTCCCTCTTCTGCTCTGCCCCAGGAGGGCTTGTGAACAGAAAGTGCCAGGGAGGCTGTTTCCAGTGCATATGGGTCATTTGGGATCTTGTAAGAATGCAGATTCTAATTTGGCAGCTCTGGGGCGGGGGAGGAGCAGGGTTCTGCATTTGCTCCCAGCTCTCGGGACGCAGATACTGCTGGTATCTGGACCGCACTTGGAGTAGCAAGGACTTTGGGATCACTCAGCAAACGGTGCAGGCAGGGAGGACCGGGGAAGGGGGGAAGGAGCATTTTGGTGGGAGCTGGGGTTTTTCTAGGGGCCGAAGCTGGACACATCTGGCAGATCTCACTTTGGGGGATTATAAATCCTTTGACTTTGCACTTTTGGCACACCGGCCTCCAGCAGTTGTAGCCAAGTCAAGGGAGAATTTGTTGGTTTGCTGATAGATTTGTGCTAGAATTTCCAAACTTGGGGTGGCATTTGAGTAGGATACTTCATCATTCTGAGGGACTCTCCCTTGCTTTACAGGGCATTCAGCACCCCTGGTCTTGCCCATTAGATGCCAGTAGCAACCTCCCTGATTATTGTAGCACTTGAAAAGGTGCCCCCCCCGAAGGGAGCTATTGCTACACGTGGTTGAGAGCTACCGAGCCCGACATGGCCCTTGTTGAGGGCAGGGACCATGACCTGGTCTTCACGTCCCTAGAAGCTGGCACCATGCCTGGCATGGAGAAGGAGCTTGATCAATGTGTGTTGCATTAGAGAACATAGCATGCTGGGCACTAAGGGGAATGCAAGTCCTAATAATCCTGTGTACTTCAAGGAAAAGCCACATTGTGTGCCCCTGCTCTACCCAGCAGGGTGGCACCCGCTGAGGACAGCACCATCCTGACCTGCGCCGGGTCAGGGGGACACAGGACATGGAAGTGGGGAGCATTCTGAAGTTCATCTCTGTTTCCTTAGCTTCCCCCCAGCACTTGAAGGCTCCCTTTTCTCACGGGTTTTTGATGTATCTGTCCTTTCTGGGCAGAGAGGCTGGAGGAGAAGGTGTGTCTTGTTCATCCTTGTGTCCCTGAGGCTCGGTACGTAGTAGGCTTCTTGCAAAGGTTCGCTGGAAGAACGGTTTCAGTTCCCTAGCGGACTTGGCTCCTCTCAGGAGCTCCGTGGTGGCTCCTCATGGTTCTTTGGTGATTGCATTTGTAATGCCAGTCATCCTCCCTGATTTATTCATGCTGTTATTGTTCTATTTATTTGTTCAACAGCTCTTTCTTGAGCACATGCTATGTTCTAGGCAGGGCATGATGGTGCGCAAGGTGGGCATTATTCCCTTTATGGAGCTCATGGTGTGCTTGGAGAATCATACAGACAGTGGGAAAATCACAGTTGCCCTAAGGGCTTGAAGGGGAAGGTACGTGGAGCTGTGAAAATGCTGAGAGGGCCTCTGCATCTGGTCTTTGTGCTGGGGCTGGTAATGATAAGATGTCATGGAGGCCTTCCTGGAGGTGGTGAAATTGGGGCTGAGATCTGAACCATACTGCATCCAAGTTAGTGCTTCAGGGTCTCGGTAAGGCAGGACCACTCCCACTGGAGAAAGTTCTTTTGTAAGAATTTGATTTAAAGTATTTTTTAAAAAAACTTTAGAGGTTGCACAGATAAATGAATCAATAAAAATTTTGTCAAGACTTCATTACTCTTATTTTATAGTGTAGTGGGTTTTGTTCTATTTTGTTCGAATCATGCAAGTGTAGAGCATACTTTTTTCTATATGCAGGGCCTCTAAGAGTCTTGGCCCTGGATCTGGGATGAGTAAGAGATCGTGGGTAAAGTCTCCAGAGGAGAGTGCTGCAGACAGAAAGAAGAGTGTATGCAAAGGCCCTGGGGAAGCAGGGGTGCTACAGAACGTTGGAAGACCAGCGAGGAAGCCAGGAATGTAGGAATCCAGTGAGCAGGGATGTGAGGGTGTAGGATCGGGCTGAGAGTCTTTGGGGGCCAGGTAATGCAGGTCCTTCCTTGGATGCCATCGGAGGGGATAAGGCAAAGGTGTGACATGACTGGGGCTGGGGCTGCTGCGTGGAGAGTAGACACATCTGTGGGTCATTCTCGGGGGTGGCTGATGGGTTTTCCCTGTGAGGCCAGCACTGTGCGGCCTGGAGCCACTCATGCTGTGCGGATGAAGGTGCCATCGTGTCACCGGTGCGCAGATCTTCACCCCACTCTGCTCTGTACTTGTGGGCTCTCTCTCCCCTTTCTGGGTCAGGCAGACCTGGCCTTCAGAAGCCAGATGGAGTCCAGAGATCTTTGGGTGATGTTTGGATTTCTAAGTTACTGTAAATCTCACTGAAGTGACCTATTTTTCTCCCATCTCGCTCTTGTATTTTTTATGAATGGATAATAAAAAATGCGGCAGGGTCATTTGTTTTAATTTCCTCCTGACACCTGGACTCTGCGTTTGGTGGTAGCTGTCCCTCTGGCGGCCGGAAGTCTACCTCCAGGCAGTGGGGCCCTGGGCCCATTCAGGCCAGGCTCTGTCGGGAACGGAGCAGCTGAGACCGTGTCCCTCCCCCCCCCTCCATGAGGCAGCGAGCCCTCTTTGGACATGGCGCCGCAGGTTCAGTGCCTGCTGGTTGGGCCGGGACTGGTCCCAGTGTGTCTGTGTGGTCAGATGCTGGAGCAAGGACTAGCTTGGAGGGGAGAGCTCCGAGCCTCCGCCTCGTTTGGACTGCAGCCCCGCCCATCTTGTTAACCAACGGATGGAAACCAGTTCTTCCCAGGCAAATGTGGCCTTATCTTTGATGTGGAGTGGTGTGATGGGTCAGGGCCCTGAGGGATGCCAGCCTGCAATACCCATGAGACCAAAATTCAGCTCTTTACTCAAGCGGCCATGGGTGGTGGGGTCTGTCCCTGGTTTTCCAGCTTGAATTACCGCCTCCTGCCTGACCATTGTCCTTGAAGTCTGTCATGGGTTTGTCTGTGCCATTCTCTCTGCCTGGAACCGCCCCCCCCCCCCCCCATCACAGTTTGCTTCCCCCTTGGCAAAGCCAGACCATCCTTCCTGCCTCCCTGGAAGCCTCCCCTGACCCCTGAGCAGTAAGCAGACCCTTGTTTACCAAATACATTTTTCTTGCTTTGTGCTAATTATTAGGTGAATTTGTTGTGGAAGATCTATTACATAAAGACAAGCCAAAGGAAGAAGATAAAACCTAACCATAGTCTGGAGATCCAGGGTTTTGGCGTTTGTCCTTCCTGACTCCGGTTCTGCAATCTGCTTTTTCCCCAAGTACCTAGAGATTGTAAACAGTGTATTGTATTGTTAAATACTTTCCTAAAGCTTCCACGAATTGGCCTTATCGTGTTCCATTGTCTGGCTGTGTTCAGGTGGGTATTACAGTCCCTTTGGGCCAGATGGGACACAGCCATCCCACCCAGGGGGCTTGTGAAGGGCAGGACCTTGCCTCTTCACCTGTGTTCACCCAGGGGCTGGCATTTGGCTGGAGGGCTCATGGGATGTGTTCGTTGGACGAACGAATGGTCCGGAATAGTGTTCTTTCTCCCATCATGGCCAGAGCTAACAAAGCCTGTACTTTGGGCCTTTTTCTTTTCCCTACTCCAAGTATCTTCCTGCCTTCTCCCAGAAAGAACACTCTATATCCCAGTCTGCAGTTGTTGCACCTCTAAGAGTCAAGCCCAAAGGCTTGGAGGGGGTGGTCTGGGAGTGGGTGGACGGAGAGCTGCCTAAAGGTCAGTGATTGCAGTGCTGACTGCTCCTAAGTGGCTTCTGGAGGGTGGGAGGTTCAGGGGGGCCCAGGGGCTGCTGCTGGTTGTGGGCAGGAGGAACTCTGGTTGGGTGCGGAGGTCCTGGCCACCTCCCAGCTCTGGCAGCCACGTTCGAAGGCCTCCAGGGCAGGCCTGATGCTGCCTTGCGTGCCTGGTGCACTCGCTCTGTGGTTACCTGGGAACTGAGCAACTATTGTACCCCCTCAGGCCTGCTGGAAACTGGGATCAAAAGACTTAATTTGTTCAGGCATGGATTAAACAAATGTTTATCACACACCTCTTCTGTAGCAGGGTCTATGCTGGTCCCTGCCCTCAAGGAGCCCTACAGTTTAGGGGTAAGGGTGTAGGGGTAGGGTGTAGGGTGACCCCCTGCCCGGGTTTGCCCTAGACCGAGAGGCTTCCTGGAATATAGGATTTTCTGTGCTAAAACTGGGAGTGTCCCAGACAAAGTGGGACAAACTGGTCAACATAGTCAGACGTAGACATAGATTCCCGTCATCCAAGGAAAAGCAGTCAGAGCCCCGCAGGTGGGATGGAAGGAGGGGCATGGGTGGGAGGGAGTGGGGGGATGGGCTCAAGGGGGGGAGCTCATGTGACAGGTCTGGCACGCCTACTGGGGAGCTTTACATGGAGCTGTGCCATCCCTAGAAATAGTTTCTATCAAAGATTCTTCCCCTCCTTCTCGTTTCCCCCACCCCCGGTGGTCCCCCTCTGGGCACGGCATCGCTGGCTGCTGGGGCCAAGCAGCCCTCTGGAAAGTGCATGCCTGGGGCCTGGGTTCAGTTGCCTCTACCAGCCTCCAAGACCAAGGTTTTCTCTTTGAAGAAGAGGGTTCCCCAATGTCTGCTCCGAAGGGGAAATCTGTCCTTCCTCCTTTGGGACTGGGAGATTGTTACCAATTCTATGTTTTTCAAGTCACATTACCTCTTGGGGTTGACTCTTGATAGCCTCATCTATGACTTGAGCTTATTGTTCACCCATGTCTCCATTCACTTCTTCACTCAACACTGATCGTCTATTATGTGCTTTTGTGATATACCGATCTCAGAGCTGGGCACTTGGGAACTGGCAGATAGAAAACTCCCGGCCCAGAGACTTGGGAGCTGTCTCCAAACCGGCCAGCTCCGGAAGTAGCTTTCTCACCTACAGGTGCTGGTGGGAAGGACTGCATTCCTTCATTCGGTGGAGTCTTATCCATCCCTTAGGGGGCCTCCTTGAGGGCTGACACCCAGGGTGGAGGCTCCCTTGCCAGGTACCTCTGGAACCATTGTCCCCAGAAGGCTGTGGGGGGCTTGGGAGAATGCAGTTTTGCACCCTTCTCTTGGAAAAGCTGTTTGTCTATGGAAATGCAATTTGCTTTTGAAAGGAGGAGAAAGAAGAGGAAGGCCACCAGGGTGAGAATGTGTTTCCTACAGGCCAACTCCAAAGTCAGTTTCTAGCATGGAGGTGAAATCCTGGGAAAATGTAGGGCTGGGCTGGACATGTTGTTACCATCCCCCATGACCCCCCTCACCCCTGATTCTAAATGCTCTGGTGCCCAGCAGAAATGATGATTATTTCTTAACATGCTTTGGAAAAAAAAAAAAATCAACGAAGGACAACCCCAAGCCCACCACGTCATGGTACGGTAGTACAAAGAGAATTTTAAAAGAAGCAACAAAAATTTCTAGGGAAGATTTCTTTGTGTGTTCCAGTGGCCGTGGCGTGGTTGAGGCAGGTCGCCTCTCTCATTCTGGGGCACATGGTTGGGGGGTGTCCTGAAGGCAAACGCAGAGCCTTGGAGGAAGGAAAAGACCCCACGTTGGAATGTGCATGCCTGTGTATTGGTGTGTGTGTTCCTATCAACACACGTACACATTTATCACATTACATCCGCTTTTACCTTTAAAATTTTATGAACACGGGCATATGGCGCATTATCCTGCCACAGAGTGTGAGTGCGTGTGTGTGTGTGTGTGTGTGGTGTGTGTGTGTACGCAGCCAGGCCTGCTTGGTGCTCGTTCCTCGAGTGGCTGAGGAAGTCTTTCGGAGCGAGCGCCTCGGAGCGCGTGGGGCTGGGGGGCTGTGGGTGAGCCGACCTCCCCAGGGCCCCAGCCTGGCCCTTGGCCCACCAGGCCATGAATACATTTCCATCCATCTCCGGCCCCCATCACCTAGGCAGCTAATTCCTCTGAGCCCCTCTGCCTTATTAAAGTCACAGATCACTTTCGCGAGCTTAACGCTGTCAAGACCAGTGTGCCCCAGTTCCAGCCCCTCCCCGCCATGCAGCCTCTCCTGGAGGGCTGGGGGGGGCTGCGGTGGAGGTGAGGGTCCTGCCAGCCGCCCCCCCTGCGCCCCCTGCCCGCCCCCCCCCCGGTTTGGTCTGCCCGATGCCTTGCAGTGATCAGTGAGGTCGCCTCAAGATTCCTTCAGTAAAGCCCTTGGCAGGGATACAAGGACCATCACAGCTGTGCTGCACAGACCCGCTTCCAAAGGCGAGGACTGGGCCGGCCCACTTGAAGTGGCGTGGCGGCGGAGGGGTGCGAGGCTCGCTGCTGGTTCGGAGAACACTCCTCCTGTCCCCGGCTGCCTCGGCCTCCCCTGTTATGAAATATGGATGGTACCGGTTCCAGCGTTGGGAGACTCGCTGGCAGCGCCGAGCGTCTCCAAAGGCCCGCCTTGTGCATGCACCTAAACACTTCACTGAGCAATCTGTCAACATGTCAGCAACACATGTTTTGTAAAAAGCTTCCAGTGGGAGTAATGACTCCCACCAGGACTTCCAAAATGCTTTGAATTCAGCAGATTTCTATTGCGGGCATCCCCTGGGGTGCCTTTTACAATGCCTACATTTCAGAAATTTGAGCCACAGACCCCTGGGGGTTTCCTTTCATAATGCCTCAAAATGTAGGGTTATATTGTTGGAAGTCCCCATGGGGTCTTTATTAATACCTGAATTCTGAGGAACTGGAAATTACACAGGGCACTGCAGGGGCCCAGATCCACACCAGGAAGAAGAGAAAAACTCTGTGGGGAGATTTTTTTTCTTCATGCAAGAGTGAAAGAGAAGAATTTGCTAAAGGACAAAATTGAGTGTGTTTGAGCTCCCTTCATTTAATCTGCCTTCTAGAACGCTACAGTAAAATCTGCAATGGGGAAGGGGGGAAATGACTTTTCTATTTTTAAATCTCACTTTGATATTTTAGGGGCCAGGGCATATTCTCTTTAAACACCCAGTGTCGAGGGGCTATTGTTTAAAAATAAATTATTTTTCTTTTTGGTAATTGAAAACACCTCTGCTGTGCCCCCCTCTCCCGGGGTCTCCCCTCTTCCTTAGAGCTGTTAAACTCCTGGGGCGCACGCCGGCTCATTATCATTAACCGTTTGGGGTCGGTTTGAGATATTGGCCCGCTCACTGTCCTCCCCTCCCCTCCCTTCTGTGCATTAAAGATGAGAAAAATCAACCTTGGATAGGGTCCAACCCCCCCCCCCCCCACCCCGGTGCGAACTGGATTCAAACCCTCTCTCCCAGTCGGGGCCATCAGAATAGGAAATAGTGAGGTTGCCGGCTACTTTTTTTTGCAAGTGTTTTGTTGCTGAAGTCTTGCAAAGACAGAAGGGATGTTCTCCTGTCCCTCAACGCACACGCACACGCACACGCACACACACCAGCTTCTGTGTGTGCCTCGCTCGAGCTCTCGTCTGCACGCTCACCTTCGGTATTGTTTTTTTAAAAGTTACAAGACTTCCACATGTTAAGCCTTAGGGTTAATTTAAGCTGCTTTTTTTCCTTTCTAAATCTGGCATTCACCGGCTTGCTGAAAAGAGGTCTCTCGCTCTCTCTTTCTATTACAGTCTCATTGACTGGGACAAGAAAATAACATTGAGAGAGCTAACTTGCAGCCGCCAAGGCCAAGAAATTCTAAGTTGCTGATAAGACCCTCCCTCTTCCCTCCCCCCTCCGCCCCCCCCTTCTCCCTCCTCCCTCCTCCTCTCTGCCAGAGTGACTGGATCACACAGGGGACTCGGGAACTCACATTTTTCCCCCCTCGGTGAGACTCCCAGACGGTGCTCAACCATCTGTGGTCCCGTGGGTCCAGCAGAGGGGGCCCGAGGAGGGGGGGTTTGCCCATCAGGAGCTGTTTGGGTCAGACACTCACAGAGATCCTATGCACCCACCCTGAGCGGGCTGATTAATTAAGCAATTGCATCATTGATTCAAGGTTTGTGATTTGGTGCCAGGGCTCTGGCTGGCGCATTCCTGAGCTTCCCTCCCCTGGGCTGTCAGTTGTAGGATCCCTTTCTTTTTTTCCAGGCGGATTTTCCTCCTCCTGCCAACGCTGGGCGCTTGGTGAGGAAAGGAATTGGGGCCCCTGTGTCTCCGCCACCCTCCCCCCACCCCCCACCGCCTGACCCCCAGCCAGGAAGCTCCGGTGGCAGCTCCTGGGGTGTCTTGATGGGTGGGGCTGTGAGCTCACAGCCCTGGGCAGACCCCAGGAGGGGACATTTCTCCTCCCAGCAGGGCCCCATGGGCGTCAGCAGGGGCTCCAAGGCTGAGAGGGCAGGGAGCCCCGCGGCGCTGATTTGACATTTTTAGCTGAAGACCTTTGTTCAGGCCAATTTCCAAGTAGCTTTGGGTTGGAGTGCATTCTGCTTTTTTCCTTTCCTTTCTTCCCTCCCTTCCTCCCTCCCTCCCTCCCTTTCTTCCTTCCTCCCTCCCTCCCTCCCTCCCGCCCTCCCGCCCTCCCTCCCTCCCTCCCGCCCTCCCGCCCTCCCTCCCTCCCTCCCGCCCTCCCGCCCTCCCTCCCTTCCTCCCGCCCTCCCTCCCTCCCTTCCTCCTCCCTTCCTCCCTTTCTTCCTTCCTCCCTCCCTCCCTCCCTCCCTTCCTTCCTTCCTTCCTCCCTCCCTTCCTCCCGCCCTCCTCCCTCCCTTCCTCCTCCCTTCCTCCCTTTCTTCCTTCCTCCCTCCCTCCCTCCCTTCCTTCCTTCCTCCCTCCCTCCCTTCCTCCCGCCCTCCCTCCCTTCCTCCTCCCTTCCTCCCTTTCTTCCTTCCTCCCTCCCTCCCTCCCTCCCTCCCTTCCTCCTCCCTTCCTCCCTCCCTCCCTCCCTTCCTTCCTCCCTCCCTCCCTTCCTCCCGCCCTCCCTCCCTCCCTTCCTCCTCCCTTCCTCCCTTTCTTCCTTCCTCCCTCCCGCCCTCCCTCCCTCCCTTCCTCCTCCCTTCCTCCCTCCCTCCCTCCCTTCCTTCCTCCCTCCCTCCCTCCCTTCCTCCCTTTCTTCCTTCCTCCTTCCCTCCCTCCCTTCCTCCCTCCCTTCCTCCTCCCTTCCTCCCTTTCTTCCCTCCTCCCTCCCTCCAGCCCTTCCTTCCTTCCTTTCTTCCCTCCTTCCTTCCTTCCTTCCTCCCTCCCTTCCTCCCTCCCTCCCTCCCGCCCTTCCTCCCTCCCTCCCTTTCTTCCTTCCTCCCTCCCTCCCTTCCTCCCTTCCTTTGTTCCCTCCTCCCTCCCTCCCTCCTCCCTCCCTCCCTCCCTCCCTCCTCCCTCCCTCCCTCCCTCCCTCCCTTCCTCCCGCCCTCCCTCCCTCCCTTCCTTCCTTTTTTTTAAATCCTGAGCCTATTTTTCCTTTTTCTTTCAAAGCGATGAAATAGAATCTGACCCCGGGAATCCCATTCTCGCCATCTCTTTCCCCAAGCCACCCTCTCCTGCCTGACCAAGAAGGCCTGAATGTCCCAGTGGCCTCTGGGCCTCAGACCATCCTCTCCCGGCCCCCTCCCTGGGTCTTCTGAGGGCTGCAGGCTCCCATGGGAGGCCATCCCCCAGCCTGGGGCCTGGTGCCGGAGCTGCAGGGTGGGAGCTGCCATCTTCCTGTCCTCCTTCCTCCCGAAGACTTTGGCCTCGGTTGGGGGAGGCCGTGAAGTCTGCCCAGATGCGTTCATAGCCTCTAACCTCAGGGTTGAGAGCCGTGGTGATGGGTGGGGAAGCAGTCGAGCAAGAAAATTCAACCCACTTCCAAGGATACAGACTTTTTCCAGGGGAGGCCCCAGCTACGTGGCAAGAACCTCTTAAGTTTTCATTGAATGGAGGTGGCATTATAAGAGCTACGCCCTCACCCTGCTGCTGCTTGGGGAACAAACCCAAACCCAAACCATAAAAACAACCCAAACCGAACAATAGAAATTCCTCCTCCTTGTGTGCCTCAAAGTAAACAGTGAAGACACTGCCTCTGGGGGAGAGGGGATCGCAAACTTAGGTTCTTTAGAAAACCCATCCTGTTTGCCAGAATAGATGGCGAACCCCCTTCCAGCGCTAAAATGCGCGTGGTTCCAGAGAGGAAGGCTTGCAGGGGGAGGTGGCGTCCTTGAGCCCCAAACAGATGTCCAGGGAGGGGAGGCCAGAAAGCCGCCTCTGTGCAGTGATTTATTTTATTTTTTAGATCTATACGCTTTGGCCACATTTATTTATTTATTTCCAAAGGGCTATTTTTGGCTTCTGCCCGGGCTCCTTTGTAGCAAAGCCCCCTTTTCTAGAATTTCCTCTCCTTTATTAGAGTTACAGCTCAGCTTTGTGCGGCCCCGGGGGAGCCGGCCAGCCGCTGGCAATTTCTCTCAGACACCCAATTACCCCCTGACGTCAGTGCCTCCTCGCCCTGCTCCCCTGGGTGCCTGCATTTTTTCCTTTGTAACACTAATAGCTGACTAGCTAAGTGCCTGTCGGTTCCTTGGCAGAGGAGTTGATTGTGTTTTCGGCTGGATACTAAATCCAAAAACTATGTAAAAATGTCAATAGGTGAGTGCACATTGATTTTGGTTAGTCACAGTGATATTTGAGCCCCTTTGGGGACTCTGTCTGGGGAAGTATTTTACAAGAAAGATAATATAACAGAAAATTACTGGAGCTCCGCGGGTCTCTGGTGGGTTTCTTAGGGGCCTGCTAAATTGCTGTAGAATCAACAAATGCTTTATTAATCTAAATTTGTGGTTTTGTTCTTTCTTCTCTTCAGAAGGTTGGAGTTTTAATGATGCCGGCGGCGAGGCTGGGCGGCGCGGCCCGCACCTTGGCTGCCGGGCTGGGGTACCCTGGCTGGTAATGAACTCCCAGAGGATTCTGGGAGCAGGGCGGCTGTGTTCCCAGCCGGCTTCCTGGGGAATGCGGAGCAGGCGCCGGGCCCTCCGCTTGCCAGGCCGAGGTCTGCGCGAGCAGATAAAGTGAGGGGCTGAGGGCCTGGAACAGCTGTGCCGGGCCAGGCTGACTGGGAGCGGCTGATAAGGGCCCAGAAGGAGCCCAGGCAGGCGGCGTGGCACCGCCAGAAATCTGACGGGGTATCAGGACTGGCAAAGAAAGTTAAACGCGGCCGGTTCCGGGGGATGGTTGGCGGCCCTGCGGAGAAAGATAATGGTAATTGATGGAATCAAAGTCACAACACAGCCTTGTGTTTTCTTGGCAATTAATCCCCCCCCTCCCCAACTCCTAACCCCCTGGCATTCTCAGGGCCCAGGATGCCCTGGGAGCAGCCTGCACACTCAGATAATCAGCATGCCCTCCTTGCTTTGGCGGGTGGGAGCTGGGAAGATGCGGCCCGGGCGCAGACACAATTAGAGACCAGGTTGTTGTTGTTGTTTTTTGTTTTTTTTTTTAAATATAGTACAAACAAACAAGTCCGAAAAGAAAGCCCCACTGAAAAGTTAGGGATGTGTCTCTCTGGGAGCTCATCTGATCTTGCTCTGGAAGGCAGGGAGGAAAATCGATGTCTTTGTAAGCACGCGTGGCGCTGGGGTCTCCTGGCTGGGCAGGACAATGTGAGTGGGGCCAGTCCCTGCACACGCGCGCACGCACACGTGCACACGCACACCACGCCTCCCCCATGCTGCTGCCGGGGAGACTGTGCCGATAATGGGCCAGCAGTTTATGCTTATGCCCTGTACAGATATGCCTGCCTCTCTTGCGCGTGTGTAGGCCTGCCCCCCTCTACCTTTTGTCCCTTGAAAGGCAGCCCTTCTCAACAATAGGCCGACCGGGCTGTTTCCGCGGGCTCACGCTGCTGCCCGCCTGCTCCGTAGGTAAGGCTTTCAGCCGGCCTTTTGTTGTGCACACGCTGGGACACACCTGCTTGCAGACACGCGTGAACGCATGACTCTGGGGCGCACACCCACTCTGCTGCCCGGCCCTGGCTTGCTGGCTCCTGAGCAGGTCTGGCTGTGCCCCAGGGAAGCCCCAGTGTCGACTCCAGGGTCTTCAGCAAATAAAACACTCCAAAAAATTTCCCTGGAGTCTTTTGAAATTAAAATCAGTGTGCAGTAAAACGGCGTGTCAGTCCAGCGTGTGAGGTGCAGGCCTCCAGGAACTGGGAGATCGTAGAAGGGAAGCGATCCAGAGCAGTCTTCAGGCGATTCTACCTGGTGCTCCGCATAGACGCCAGGACCCTTCTTGGTTGGTGTTAGGGAGCCCATCTCTGGCTAGGTGACAGAAGCCAGGTGACAGAGGAACCCAGTGGGTTAGGACTGAGAGGCTTCTGATTTTATTCTGACCTCCTGTCAGGTCCATCCCATCCTGCCTTGGTGAGGGGCTGACATTAGCCTTCCATGGAAGCAGGGTCCTGAGTGCGGGCAGAAAGAGAGAGAGAGGTGTGGGCCGGCCCTCCCCAGCCAGCCTCCTCCCCCAGGACTGGCCGCATTCCTGCATCAGCCCTCACCAGCTCCCCCAGAGCTTTGTCTCCCCTGTAAGGGTTGGAGGAAGGAGGTTTGGAAAGGAGGCCCCCTGGTGACTTCTGAGCCATCAAAGCCTGGGACAGCACGCCTCCAGGCCCCTCAGCTCCCCTCCTGAAAGGGCTCTGCAGGCCGGCAGCTGTTTGGGGGCCTGGAGAGGAGGAAGGGGGCTGGTTCTTTGTCCCTGGAAGGAGGCCTCCCGGAGGCCCAGGCCTGTGTGGCGGGCAGCCACGTTAACCTTCCACCCTGGGGGGAGGGGGCTTGCCTGAGGTCAGGCACATAATGAGGCCAGGTCCCTGGCTGTCCCCTGCCTGGGCTCCTACAACAAAGGCCCCGTCAGGCTGCACAATGAGGGGGAGGCGGCCGGGTGGGGGTGGGTAGGTGCCGGCGGCCTCTGCGGCCCAGGGTTTCCGTCCAGCCCACCCCATGCTGGGCACTTCAAAGGGGCAGAGGGGAGAGGCCAGCCGGACCCCGGCGGGCCTGGGCCTCCTGCTCCCAAAGCTGCCACCGGAGGTGGAAAAACACCTTGAGAACATGGTCATGGAGTCCGGTTTTTGGAATCTGGCACCATGGGAAGCCCTTGGTCTGGGGTCTTTCTCTGGCAGCCGTGTTTCACTTTCTTTGTTTGGAACTAGAGCTCAACATGGCCCAGTTATTTAAATCAGAGCCTTTCAAATCAACAACAACAACAGCATCCAGTGTCTGAGGACACATACATGTCACTGAGTCCGGAGTGTGTACTCACCTCTCCTGAGTGCTTTTTCTATTTGCTTGATGAGGTGGGAGGGTGAGCAGGTCTCTGGGTACCTCTGCCCTTCAGGTGGGAGGAGGGGAGCCAAAGACCGGTCCTGGGGCACAGAACTCAGCTCTTTCCTCCTCCGGACTCCCGCATTCTCGCAATAACACGGACAGCTGGGCAGCGGTCCCATTTCACAGATGGTAAGCAAGGCTGCCTGAGAGAACACAGCTCTGTCACTTGCAAACCCTGGGACTCCTGTGGATTTATCGAACCTCCTCGTGCCTCAGTTTCCTCATCTGTAAAATGGGGCTAATAACCGTACTACCTTGTGGGAGCGCTGGGAGGATGCCTTGAAATACTGTGTCAGGGGCTCCGAGTGCACAGAGTAAGCGCCCAATAAACAGTGGCAGTTCTTGTTGAAGTCGGTGGGTCTGGAGTTGGGTCCAGGTCTTCTCGGCTCCAGAGCCAGTGCCCTTTTTGCTTCCAGACCGAACAAAGGAAAACCCTGTAAGGCTGCTGAGGGATGATTGGTCTGAGCTGCTGGGCTGGGTGTAGAGCTGAGGAAGAGGTCCAGAGAGGGGGTAGGGATGGTCCGAGCCACAGGTGTCTTGGGTACTGGGATGGGAGCCATGCTCTCCTGTCTTCAGCAGGTGTGGGGTGCATGTAGGTGTTGGGTGTAATTTGTCAGCTTTTGCTTAACTGCAGACTCATTTCTTCACATGATATTGGACCATATTTTGTTTTTTTTGTTTGTTGTTTTTAAAGGTTTTATGTATTTATTTGAGAGAGAGAGAGCATGAGCAGGGGGGCAGGAAGGGGCAGAGGCAGAGGGAGAAGCAGGCTCCCGGCTGAGCAGGGAGCCCAAGACAGGACTCGATCCCAGGACTCTGGGATCATGACCTGAGCCGAAGGCAGATGCTTACCCAGGTGCCCCTGGACCATATTTTGTATCTTGGAAATGCTCATGATTTCCAGAAGCCCTTTCAACACAATCCCAAGAGGCTGTTGGGTAACTAAAAATGGGCTGCCTGGTCCCCTTCACCCTAGCCGTGGCCTGGGGCGGGGGGGGGTGCCGGTCCTGGAGAGAAGGCATCAGAGCCCTAACCGGAAGGTTGAGGGCAGGGCCTGTGTGGAGTGCCCTTTGCAGGAGAGGAAAGCATAGGCTCTTCAATCCTTGGGAATCCGACGGCTGTAAGGTGAGGGGAAGAAAGGCATGCCGAAGGACGTCTCCGTGCTGGGCAGCCATCTCTGCTTGCAGAGGAACCGAGATTGGATGCTTTTACCACGTGGGCAGAAAAAGAGCTTTGTGAAGTAGCCGGAGGTACAAAACCACATTTCAAACTAGCAGGAGAAAAAACCTTGAGGCATGGAGGGATCCTTGGGAGTTCACCTCTCATGTTCTCTTGTCTCTGCTTTCCTCTTTGTTGGCTTCGTTCTCAGCCAGGCTCTTCCTAAGAAGGGCTGGTTAATCCCCCTCCCCTCCATGGCCCCACACTCACATCCTCGCTGAGCAAGAGCATCTCTTTTCTGACGACTAGTGAAAAAGCCTTAGGATTCACTCTGGTTGGGCCACACTGGTCACATGCCTACCCCAAACCTGGGACGCAGTGCTATTAGCCGGCTTGGGGTATCTGAATCATAGAGAGAGGAGTGTTCGCTCAAGGAAGACAGGGCTGCTCTTACAGAAGGTGGGACGGGTGGTGCACAACCTGAAGAGCATGGTGTATTCCACCTTGGGCATCGGAAGCATCCTTCGAACTTTGTTCACCTGTCACACGGGCTCTGGAGCCCAACTGCCTGGGTTCTGCTTCGTGCCTACTGTGTGATATGGGGCAAGCCTTAGCTTCGTGCCTCAGTTTCCTTATCTGTCAAATGAAATGAACAATAGTCCCTACCACCTACCACGTAGGTTTGTTGTGAGCATCCAATGAGGCCACCCGTGTGAGGGGCTCCGAGCAATGCTGGGCACACGGGAAGCACTTAAATAAATGTTAGCTGTGCTGTTTTAGTTAATTTATTCACTTGCTCATGAGCTCTTGCACTCGGACAAGAGGTGAATAAGTCATGGTCTCTGCCGTTATGGACCATAATATCTTCCACAGAGACTGCATAAAGGGAAAAGGTGTGGAAGTGTGTGAAAAATCTGGAAGTGGCTTTTTATCCAGCATATTGCCAGTGGGTGGGCATCTGCTTGCCTTTCAGGGCTTGTATACTCCACGGATTGAGCTTTGCCCAGCCCCCTTCTGTGTCCCTTTCTAGAACCTTCCTCCTGTGTGGCTGGTCTCCTTAGCTTCTGTGCTTGCTGCCAGCAAGATGGATGAGGTGGCTTCAAGACCTCTGTGCTCTGGCTACAGGAGGCGGAGGTCATGCTTGGGTCCCCATGTTGGTCCTTGGTGGGAACCACTGGGTCCAGTGGATCCTATTCCCTGGCTTCACTGAGGCTTGCTTTCTTGTGAGGTCTTGGGCCTGGCTCTGCTGTGGCCTTGCTGGGTTGTTTTGTGCAGCTCTGTGCACCAAGGATGCAGGCCAGGATTCTGAAGGAAGACAGGATGGGGAGGGAGAAAACCTATTCATTTACTCCCTTCTGGCCCACGGGTGGGTATACTCAAATGTGAAGGACTGTGCATAAGAAATGGGAAAAAGCAGATACCCCATCCTTTAAAGCCCTCAATGTCTGTCTTAGGTATGGGCTTTGGGGATCCTTTATTTTTACCTATCAAGAAACCGAGGCCCAGAGATATTCAGGAACTTGCTCAAGGTTGCTAAGCCAGGACCTGGCCGTGCCCGGTGGCAAACCCATGTGTGTCTGACCATGGATCTCAAGTTCTTGGTCACCGAGTTGTACTGTGCCATTGAGTGAGGTGTGCACAGACTCTGGCATCTCCCCAGCTGGGAGAGGCCCAGAGGTGGCATTTGCTTTCTACAAGTTAGAAATTTCAGAGACCAGAGTTGCCAAGAGATAAGAACCCCGGTAGACGAGAGTATATCCTTGTACATATTCCTTAGACATATATAATGACCCTGAGTATATCTTTGTGGGCTGTATTCATTCCTTTCTAAAGGGCCCCCGTCTTCGTCTGGCCAAATCCTTCCCTCGTGGTGACCAGAGGCCCAAAGTCAAGAGCCGTGGGCCTGCTTCTGAGAAGGAAGTAATCAATGACCCCGATCAGATGCCTGTGCCTCAGGCTGGAGCCGATGGCTTCTGGGGAAGGTCGCACCTCCTGTCTCCACACACTCCCAAGGGTCTAGGTCTGGCCAGACAGGAATCAGCTCACAGGAATTCATTAAGTTTGCCCGCAGACCTCCTGGCCCCTCTCTGGAGCCTCCTCCCACTACCTGCTGGCTCCGCCTGCCAGCCTGCCACCTCCAGCCTGGGGGTGCTGCCCAGGGCGAACCCCTGGGGCCGCCTCTCCTGCACCCCCCAAGCTGGTTGTGCTTCTGCTGGGCCTTCTCTGGGCCTGGCCACACAATTCTGTCTTGGGTGGTGGGGAGCGTGGAGAGCGTGAGGAGCATGGGGAGGAGGCTCCCCTGCATTTTCCATTTTCCTCCCTTGAATGCTGGTGGCTGACGTGTCCTGTCCTCTGGAAGGGGGGAAAAGTGGCACAATCGTTCGGCCTCCTTGTTGGGCAATTTCCCTTGCCCTCCTCTGACCCCCGTTCTCACTGGGAATGCTGTCTGTCTGTGTGCCTATACTGGGGAGGGGTGCCAATAGGCATGGCCTGGGGTTCTTTCTGGGGCATGAATAACTCATTTGCTTAACCTGTCAGTACCTCATTGGTGCCTCCTCTGGAACCTCTCTGGTCTGCACCTTTTTATCAAAGATATTTATTATTATTACCAATAGGGTGGAAGCTCTAGAGAGTCTTTGGGAGGTGATGTCACACCATGGAAAGAAGAGATGATTTGGATCTTGACAATTCTGTGTTCAAATTCTTTCTCTGCCCTAAGTCTGTGATCTTTAGCAGTGAGCCTCTTTGTGAGCCTTAGTTTACCCCTCTGTGAAATGGGGCCACCGAAGCCTCGCTTGCATGGTGACGGGGGATTCAGAGGGGTGAGTGTGAAGAGTCAGCACACTGCCTGGCACATTGGAGCTGCAGTCAGTGAGCGGTGGTTCTGTTTCCTTTGGAATGGAACAGGTCACCCCCAAAGAGATCAGATGGGGTGTGGTAGGGCTTAAAGAGGGAGCCTTCACCAGTGGATGGTCCGTGGAGCAGCATGGGACAATCCAGGCCACAGTACCTCAGTGGACCCAGGCCAGGTGCCACCCACAGTGCTGTGACTGTCAAGTTACCTTGTGTCACAGAGCTGGGTCCCATCCTGGGAGCCCTTGGGGGCTAGTGGGGTCCAGAGATGTGGCCACTGCGAGGGAGGATCCCCCTGATTTTTCTGTCTGGGGAAGGACAACTCTCCCAGGTGCTCCTCACAGACCCATCTCCAGCCAGGCCACTTCCTGGCAACACCTAACCTGTTGTTGCCCTCTGTGGAGCTATGCGGGAGATTCTCGCAGTGGCCCCCACATGCCTGTGGGACCCCTGTATGTGCCCCATGGTGGATGTGCACTTGAGGGAAGACTGGCCTCTTCGTGTGCCTTCTAGAGTGAAGGGAGGAGAGCTAGGCCTTGTCTCCATCTGATGGACACAAGACATTTCCAAACCCCTGATGGTCACAGGGAAGTGTCATCCTAGGGAGGTGGACTCTGGGTATTTCTGAAAACACTCTAGGAGAATTCTCTAGGAAAGCAGCATGTCCTTGCCCAAATTCTTTCTCATATAACACCATCTTGGGCCTGTGCCCTGAGCCATCATGCACAAACAGGAACACATGCCCCTTCTCCTGTGCCCACACCTCCAGCCCCCCAGCTTTGTGCCCGTGTGCACAGCCAGGATCTCTCGTGGGCCCTGCTGGGCTAACCCTGCGATCCCAGGAAGGCCCGTCTTGTTCTAGCCCAGCCCAGCCCAGCCCAGGCTCATCCCGGTATCTGGAGCCCCACTGCCAGCCCTGGCCTCCTGACCCCCAGGAGCCACAGGATTACTCTGAGGGCGCTGCAAGAAGAAAATCCTGCAGCCTCGAACTTGTCTTCTGCTCCCATGGGCTCCACCTGGGAATTTGCAAGTTTTTCTTTTTCAGTGAGTCACTCCTTTATCGCGTGAATAACACAATTACACCCCATGGTTTGTGCATGTGTTTTAAGGATGTCAGTGATTTATTTAAATCATTAGCCATTTTAAATGGCCCACTGTTTTGTCACCTCATCCTGGCATTTCTTCATTTATGACAGACACCTGGATTCTCCTAACTGGGGAAGACCTGAGCCTCCCTCAGCCTCTGGGAGAGCCTCCCGGGCCGCCGGCAAAGCCTCTTCTGAATGGGCTCCCGCGTGGGGCCTGCAGTTGGCCTCCTGGGCCCAAGACTCCGTGGACTTCCCTCCGCTCTTGAGGAAGAGGGCGGGCTCCCATGTGCCTTTTCTGCCGAAATTATCTCCCTAGCTCCGCCCTTCGATACAAAAGGCCCAAGTCTGGGTCCAGAGTAAGTTATTTGTAATGCATTTTTAGAGTCCATATTGCAATATTAGCCATGACTGTCTGCTGTGTAGAAGAAGGGGGAGTCTGCGTTTGAAGTTTAATCCAGCTTCTACTTAAGCTCAGTCCCTGGGCAATCCTTTTTTCTGCCGCTGAGCTCAAACAGCCGGTCCTCAGGTTTGATCTGCTGCCCCACGGAGCCCTGCCCAATGTGAATTTGAAGTTTTTTTTTTTCCCCCTCTCAACCAGGGAGACTTGCAAAAAAAAAAAAAAAAAAAAAAGTCACTGTGGTCCACAGCGCCGGCTCCCACGGGGGGGCCCTTGGGTCCCCTTGGGTCCCCGGAGCCCCTCCGGCCGCCAGCCTTCTGGGGGAGGGGGGCCAGGGCCCTGCTGCAGGGTCTCCGAGGAGCCCCTTTGAGCTGTCTCCGCTGGTGGACAGCGAGCCCTGGGGAGTCCGGGAGTCCTGTCTGGCATGTGGGGGGCCGAGCAAAAGGAGGGAAAAAAGGGAGGGAAATGAAAGGCGCGAGTTTGTCGGGAACTGGTGCTGGCGGTGGAAACAGGAGCCACAGCAGGATGGAACCTGGTGGCCTTCAAAACTTTTCTTCTCCCCTCTCGCCGCACGACTCGGAGGAGGCAGGCAGTAATTAAAGGCCCCCCTGGCTCCTCATTTTCTGTGCCTGTGGCTTTGATCTGGCTCATGTCAGGCGGCTATCTTCATTGTTCGTGCCTTTCTTTCATTCTTGTTTGATGCAGCAATGATGATCTTTGATTCCAGAGTCGGAGGTGGGCAGGAGAGTGTTACAGGTCTTACATAATGCATCTTTCACATCTTATTTTTAAACACGGGCATAATCAGGGCTGGGCAGAGGCTGGGCGTGATTTTAACCCGTGTTCTGGGAGAGGCGGTCGCCGGCCCTGTGGCGCTGGCCTGGGGGTAGGTGGGGACAGGCAGTCCTGGGCAACTGAATGAAAATTACTAGAGAGAGCCTTTTCCCCTCCACCCCTTTCTAAATGTAACGTGGAGGGAGTTTTTCCTAATTGTTCCCTCATGGCCAAAGATGCGCTGGGAGCAGGCAGGGCGGGGAAGGCTCGGCCGGCGGCGGGGGGCGGGGAGGGCCTGCACACTGTTTATTAGTGGGTGTTAATAAACTATAAGGCACAAGCTGTCGGAGGAGGTGTGTGAGCCGCTCACTCAGGTGGCCGGCATGAAATGGAGACGCTGGGCAGACGCGGGTGAGGTGGGCGGCGGAGGGGTGCCCGTCCCCGTCTGCACACCCTTCCCCGCTCCGCAGCTCCCACCTCCCGGCCGGGACAGAGATGAGAAGACATGGTCCCGATGGAGGAGGCCCGCGGCCCGGGCCTGGCATGAGGACACGCGTGGCTAAGGCCCGGGTGGCCAACTCAGGTGGTGGTGGCGGCCGGGCGGTGGAGATGGCGTGCCCGCTGGGGCTGGGCTGGGGGCCAGACCCAAGCTCCCAGACTTCCAAGAGGAACCAGGAATTCGGGTTGTCGAAGGTTGAAATTTGGGTTGAGATGAGATGGAAATCTTTCTTGGTCAGAGACCACGAAGACAAAGGCTGGGAGGTGGGACAGCCTGGGGCGGGTGGTGGCTAGGGCGTGGGGTTCAGGAGCACGGTGGAGCCAGGTGGCAAGGCAGGGAGGTCCTTGATCGCTATTCCACAGCCTCCACACTGGGCAGACTGGGAAGGCCGGTGGCCCGAGAGTGGCCAGCTCCAAGATGAATGCAGGGGCCCTTCCTGGCCGGGAGCTCCCCTGGGCTGGAGGGGTTCTGCCCATGAAGTCTGAGGCCACATGTCTTTGCCACTGAGCATTCGGGGTTTGTGAGGGCATGGACACATCCTGCTACTATGGGAACAGGCCCCTGTCAGAACTGCCTCATTCTTCGGACAGCGCTGATGGTGCTTTGCTTGCAAGGGTCCGAGGCCGGCCTTCCCGCCCACCCACCCCAGGCTCAAGTACCAGGATTTTTAGGCAATGATGTTTCAGTAGATATTTATTGAGCACCTACTGTGTGCCAGCCCTCAGACTGGGTGCTGCGTATACAGTGAGCAGCAAGGCAGGCCTGGTCTGTCCGTGAGGGAGAAGGACAACGGACAAATTGCCACATTGCTGCATAGAGGCGTATGAATGTTTGGAAGGAAGAGCTGAGGCGTAAGAGAGAACCAAAGGCTTCTCTGAAGAACTGACGTAAGGTGGAATGATGCACAGAAATAATGGGGATGGTAGTCCAGAGAGGCTTCAAAGACCCCAGGGCAGGCGGGCATGTGGAAGCCGGGGGACTGTCAGCAGGCGGTGCTGGGGAGCACGGTGAGCAAGGGGGTGCACTGTGGAGAGGGGTGGGGACCGACCCCTGCAAGGCCTTGTGGGCCGAGGGAGGGGTGCTGGGGGGTGAGGAAGATGGGTGTGAGCCATGTGGGGAAGCCGAGATGGTGGTGTAGGTGGTAGAGGTAGAGAACCAAGGGCATATTTGAGAGTTTTCTAGATAGCAAAATTGACGAGACTTGGGATGATTAGAAGCTGGGGGACTCCTGGCGTTTGGGCTTCAGCAGCAGGTGGATGGAGGGTTCTTTCCTGAAGTGGGGCGGCCTGGCCGAGAAGCAGGACTGTGTGTGAAGTCCTTCCCCTGTTCTGGCAGCCCAGTGCCAGGCCAGGGGCCCTGGAGGCAGAGCTGGTGAGGACAGTGGGGTGTAATCCAAGGAGCCAGAGATCCCACAGCGTCTGAGGGCTGCCCCGCAAGATCCCATGGCGCCTGAGGCCTGGGACTGCCCCTGCTCTGTCCCCAGCTGAGCCCAGTTTGTGTTGTGTCGAAGGGCCGGTTCCCGCAGGCCATAGAGCAGTTCAAACACGTTGGGATCAGGCACTGCTTGACCCTTGGAGATTTTGCCCTGGGCTGCCTCCTTCCCCACCCACGGCCGGTGCTTAAGCTTGTGTACCCGGCTGGGCGGCCTGATGCTCAGGTGGAGGCAGGCTGTCCAGTGTTCCTTGCTTCCTTGTAAATCCTCTTGGCTGGCCAGGCCGGGCCTCTGAGGCTGGGGATGCCTGGTAGCTGGGTTGATGGTGCCTTTCTGGGCTGATGATGCGGGAGGAGCGTATATTTCCACCTGCTGTCTGAACTGCACACAAAATCTGCTTTGCCTGGTATGTGGCAGAGCCTGCTGGCTTGGACTCTGCACCTTCATTTAGGACCCGTCCATTTATGACCTACTGCCTTCAGCAGCTCCCTCTTATAGTTGGGTTGGGGTAGGAGTGGGTCCTGCTTAGCCTGGCAGGAGGGACCTAGAAGTGGATCATGTTGGGAGGGGCTTCTGGGCAGTGGGGTCTTCTGGGAAGGCGGGGCTCCCCGATGGGCTCCGTACTCTTTATGAGCTGAGTTTCTGCTGTCAGTTCAAGGCAGCTCCCCTAGATTTGCTACTTGGAGTCGAGGAGTCTGATGTCAAGGGACCACTCATATCCTGACCAGCGCCTCGAGAGGCCCAGCTTCTTTTTTCATCCTCACCCCCAAAGCAGACTTTCCAAGAGAGGCACAGCCGGGTCTGGGCAGACTTTGGGGAGCCAATGTACCACTTATATGGGTAATTTTCTTGCTTGCAGCCTGGGGTCTTTTCATCTCTGCCCTATTTCTCTCACCGTCCAAACTTTGGGCTAATTAATGCCATGAACTTCCTCATGATAGTTGGTTCTCCCCAGAGCACCTGGAGAATCTAAATATCCCTGATACATCTGGCCATGTTATTATAGCTTTATAACCTAAGAATTCAACAGATGAATTAAAGACAACAGTCAGTTGAATTTGAGGGAAAAAAAAACTTCATTCTCCAAACACCCTGTTTTCCTATTTATATCCTTTCTCTTGGTCCTTGCCCTCACACATGTGGGTTGACAGGATTATAACCAGAGGATATCTGATATACTCTGTTCTTTTTCCCAGTGAGGTCATGGTCTGACCTGCCTTCAGAGTCTCTGGTCCATAGAGCTGCTCTTAACAACATTGGGCAGATGCTGCCCGAGATATGGCTAAAGTGCCTGGCCTCACTCCTGGCACATGGCGATTTCCCAGGAGGCTTTTCTTTCCCCAAGTTTCCTTCGGACCCTGGGCCTCTTGAGGGCACTGTTCTTATTGTGCCTTGTGGCCGAGAGGAAGGGGGTCTGAATTTGGGGTGGGGAGAACTGAGTCCTAGGGCTGTGTTGCCACCAGCTGGCTCTGCACAAACTTGGCCCTTTGCTTCCCGGTCATCACTTTCCCTGTCTAAAGATGAGGGTGGCTCTCATCCACCTCTGACATTCCAAGGTTTGGGATCCAAAAGAAAGAATCTACTTATATCAAGTGTGAGTATTAAGTAATCAGAATATACTTATATTAAGTTCCTCTTTATAGCCTTTACTCTAGTGGTTATTTTACACATATTTGGTGTATTTCTGATCATGGTCTGTGTCCTGCCTGACATGGTCAGGTCCGGGAGGGGCCCCCTCGGCCGCTGCCACCGCCGAGTGCCCCAGGGGTGGTTTGCAGGAGAGCTCAGTGAGTACTGTTGAGGGAAAGGTCAGGTAGCACAGTTAGTGGCGGGGGCCAGGCTCCCCTCTGCTTCAGTCCACAGATCGTAATAGGTGAGCAATACAGAAGGTGGTGGGGGCGATTCCTCAGTCCTCGGGGTACTGCAGCTCTGTGGGCTGGAGAGGAGTCCCTCTTTTTTCTTTCTTTAAAAAAGATTGATTTATTTATTTGGGGAGGGAGGGGCAGAGGGAGAGAGAGTCTGAAGCAGACTCCGCGCTGAGCCTGAAGCCCTAGGCAGGGCTCCACCTCATGACCCTGAGATGACAACCTGAGCTGAAACCAAGAGTCGGATGCTCAACCCCCTGAGCCGCCCAGGCGCCCTGAGGGGTCCCTTCTTTATCAGGGTCAGAAGCAGGAGACAAGCTGCTTGGTGCCCCCTCAGCCCTGAGGCCCCTTGCCTGACACAGGGGTCTCCAGGTGAGAGGGGGTGCTCTGAATGGGGTGGGGGCCCTAGGGTGGGAGGTCTCCTAGGCGGCCCCTCTGTCCAAGTCCTGACACGTCCTCAGAGCCACCACACAGGGCACAGCTGTAAGAGTTGTTGAGTGCTTACAACAGGGAACCACCCTGTTTCAGCACGACAGCCTTTGTGGTGGGTACGGTGACCACCATTCCCATTTTACAGATGAGGGAACTGAGGCTCAGGGAAGTTATAATTTGCCCACGGTCACGCAGCCAGAAAGTGACAGAGTATTTGCACCTGGCGGTCTGCCTTTAGAGTTCACACTCTTCATGACTGACCTCCACCCCTTCTGTCAGCTCAGCACCCCCACAAGCCTGCTCTCCCCGCTCCTCTTCTCTCTCAGGCCCTGCTGCCATGCTCAGCGACATCCCATCTGTCAGAAGTTCTGTTCTTGCCAGGTGTGGTGCCCCTCCTGGGACCCCAGGCCGGGACAGTTGCTAGAGGGAGGTGAAGGAAAGACTTCCCAGGTCTCCCCGTGGCTCCAGACCCTGGTTTTGCGTGCGTGGCCTGGGAGGGCCTGGCGGCCCTAGGCTTTTCCCTGTGGCTGGGCCTTCTGGCCCAGCCTCCTCTCCCTGTGTGGGTGGGATGGGATTTGCCTGGTCAGTCCCGTGGGTCACAGCAGGCCCAGCAACCTGACAGGCTCCTCTCTCTTGTGTTCGAGCAAGGGGCCTGAGGAGTGGGGCAGGGCAGGGGGATTGAGAGAGAGGCAGGATTGGGGAGTGAAGGGAGGGAGTGGGCAAGGAGGTGGACAGACAGCCTGAGGGTGAGGAGAAAAGGAAATGGGATGAAGAGCAAGGAGGGGGGGGGGTGGTGTTGGTTCCTGAAAGGGAAGAGGAGAAGGGAGGGGAGATGGGTTGGGAATTAGTGGAAGGGAAAGAGGAGCAGGGACGGAGGGGAAGGGGGGGAAGCAGACCAGAGAGGAGGAGATGGAGGGGTGCACAGGGGGCTGTGTCAGATACAGAAGGAATCCCCATGTTGGAAGCTGACCCTGCTCGGGTGGAGCCCAGGCCTCCAGGAAGCGGGAGCCTCCGGGAACCAGGAGCAGGCACTTGGAGGTGGTGGCAGAAGCTGTGGGGCTGGGTGAGCCGAGGGCTCCCCTCACTGGCAGACCAGCCCCGGAGCCATCACTTTGAAGTCCCTGACATTTGTGGCAAAACGATCTGGTCTGAGGTCTCATTAGCCTCTGCTTTGCTATATACACCCTGCCACTTAATCTCCCCGTTGAAACTTCAACGCCAAGGTTTGTAAATCTGCCCTGCTTGCTTTATGAAGTCTGTTGCTGATGTGAACTTGAATGTTCCTACACTTGAGTTTTCTCTCCCCTTTCCCCACCCCCAGAAGTGCTTGATTACCAAAGCTCTGCTGCCCAGGGGGAGAAAGCTGCCAAAAGAGAACCCATGTTTCATTTTCCACTTAAACTTGGGAGCGGTTTAGTCTGGAATGCTGGTGGATTTCATTTTTCACAAACTGGCACAGCCACCTCTGCTGCTCAGGACAAAGGAACCCCTTGGTGCTCGGCCATTACCCCCGAGCCCACCCTTTGTTTTTCACCTCCCTTCCTACTGGGACCCCTACCAAGTTCCCCAGGTCATTGTTCCAATTCTGCGGTTTGGCAGAGCTGAGGACATGCAGTGGGACATGAACAGTCCTTAGAAAATTCTCCCTCCCTGTCTCTTCCCACCGGCCTTGATCAACACAGGTGCTTGTCTGGCTTAAAGGCTTTTACAAGGGGCAGATGGCTCAAGACCTGTTTACTGATAACTCCTGACCTATATACTGATGGCTTCTGACCTGTGCACTGATGGTTCCTGACCTGAATACTGCTGGGAAGACTAAGACCCAAAGGGAGAGACCCAATGGGCTCTGAAGCATTTGGGGCTGGTGCTCTTGAGCCAAGATTTTTCATGTCTCGCATCAGATTCACATGATGCTTCTCATTCATTCATCCAATAAATAATTGACATTGGTCTTCAAACTGTGTGTCAAGGTGCTGCAGGGCGCCACAGCTAACCCACAGGAGCTCTGTGATATATTTTAAAATTTCAAGGGAAACACAGCAACACTCAGCATCTGCTGGACATGAGGTGAACTGCTAACCCAGGACTGTCCACCATTTCAACAACAGATTGCTCTCTAGTTTTGATGATGTCATATCGTTGCAAAGCTGGTCTTTCAATAGTTACTATGGATAAAAAGCAAGTGATACCTGAAAATCAATATGGGAAAGGAAATGAGGCTGGTGGATCCAATCCAATTCCAATGTTGGAGTTGTGTCCTGTTGCCCAAGGGAAAGATGACTTCAGGCCTGTGGGGTGTCGATTAAGGGCTTTACTTTGCCACAGTGGGAAGGCCTCAGAGGGATTTCAAGCAGGGCAGTGATGTGAGTAGTCCTGTGTTCTGCAAAGAGCCCTCGGGCTACTGCTGGTTTAGACTAGACATAGGGAAACATGTTAGGAGACCACAGTAATGGTCCAAGCCAACCAACCAACCAGTCAACCAACCAACCAGTCAACCAACCAACCAACCAACCAACCAGTCAACCAACCAGCCAACCAACCAACCAACCAACCAACCAACCAACCAACCAACCAACCAGCCAGCCAGCCAGCCAGCCAGCCAACCAGTCAACCAACCAGCGAATCAACCAGTCAGCCAACCAACCAGCTAGTCAGCGAACCAACCAACCAGCCAGTCAGCCAACCAACCGATCAACCAGCCAGCCAGCCAACCAACCGGTCAACCAACCAGCCAATCAACCAGTCAGCCAACCAACCAGCTAGTCAGCCAACCAACCAACCAGCCAGTCAGCCAACCAACCAGCTAGTCAGCCAACCAACCAACCAGCCACTCAGGCAACCAAACAGCCAATCAACCAACCAACCAACCAGCCAGCCAGCCAGCCAGCCAGCCAGCCAGCCAGCCAGCCAGCCAGCCAGCCAGCCAGCCAACCAACCAACCAACCAACCAACCACAGTGGCTTGAACTCAGGTGATGGCAGTGAGGGAGGGGAGTCTGGTGGACAGACTTGAGACCTGGCTGATGACAAGATGGATTTGATGACTAGCTGAATATGGGAGTGAAAGGGAGGAAAGGTGTCTGGCATGGGGACAGGGTGACATGGATGGGAAAGTGCAGGGCTCACACACAATGGGTGGCCAATAAGTACTTCGCCCTGCTTTATTTTTCTCATTCACTTCCCGTTACCTGACACCTTATATAATCATTTGATTACTTGGTTACTCTCCAGTCCCCTCACCAGACTGTCAATTCCATGAAGACAGGGACCTTGCCTTATTCCGTGCTGTGTCCCTGTCACCCAGACTATGCCTCATACAGAGTTTAGAGGCTCCCAACTTTATTGGTTCATGACATCTTAGTTGGTGATTTTTTTCTTGCCCCCCCCCCCCCCCCCGCCAAGCCAAAAGAAATATCCAACAGTTAACCTTTGTTAATGTAGTCAGGCCAAACAACTGAAGAAGGATGTCCTAACAACTTAGTAACTGTTTGAAAAATAAAACACGTAAATTCAAAGAAAAAACATTTTCATTTCATTTTTAAATAGCCACAGTTACTAGTGGAAATGTGGTAAAATGCAGATTCTGAGTCAGCAGGTGCAGGTGGGGGCTGAAATTCTGAATTTCTCTCAAACTCACAGGCAATGCCAAGCTGCTGGTGCAAGACTGCCTTTTGAGTGGGTGACAGGGACAGCTCTGAGTGCACTGACTTCACGTCTTTCCAGATATCCCTTCCCACATATGTTGCTCTCTGCAGAGAGCTTTGCCAGCCCCACGGCATGAGGTAGCAGTCAATTGTCCACACGCTGTGGCTTGAGGTGCCCAGCTCAGCTGCCCCCGTCTCCATGAACAGAAATCCTTGCTATGCCTTATCTGGGACTCTGCGTGGCTGAAATCTTGCATGAGCGTAAGCTCCTCGTTGAGAACAAGATTGTTCATGGTTCCTACCAGCAAGATAGTCTTGGTGGACCTGAAGTGTGCTAGAGATGCTTGCTGGGGCAGGATGACTAGCTCATTTATCTTGGCTGTTTTATCATCTAGAGGCACCTGCCTTGTGATGGCTATGTATCCAACTTAGGCCGAGGATGCCAGGAGGTTCCCGTGGGCCACCAGACCCTCTGTGCTTCCCTTCTGGGAGCTGGATCCCATCAAAGGGATTGCTTTCCATCTCCTGGCTGTGATGCCCAGGGCCCTCTCCTGCCAGCTGCTGGTTGTTCAGGATGTCCAGGTCTGGGAAGGTGAGTTTTCTGGTCACACGTGCCGGGGCACATCACAGGTGCACACGCACCTGCATGTGTGTGTGTCCCAGTTCGTGCCTGGCCGAGCTCCACAGCATAGGTGGAAGTGGAAGGAAGGGCAGGAGGGCAAGCCCGTTCCCAACCCACCTGCTCTTCCTGTTCTCTGGGGAATTCAGTCTGTTCTACTGATTCAGTGAGTATATAACATTGGACTTGGGGCCAGAGCTGTCCTCTTCCCGTTCGCTGACTGCGTCAATAATCAATTGATTCATTTGTTAATTCATTGATTCCCCTGTGCTGCAAGTGTTTATTTACTAATCGAGGCTGATGTTCTGAGCTGGAGGGCCACGGTTGCTGGAGATTACCTGGAGGAGGGCGGGCACACTGTGGTGTGTGTCATGTACATGTGTATGTGCCGCACACCCGCACACACAGTTGTGCGGAGCACTCATGTATGTGTGTACAAATACGTGTGCACATGCATGTGCCCGAGTGCAGTGTGTGTGCACCATAGGACTGTCCAGGCAGAGCCCAGTGCCGGTAACGATGGCTCGGGGGCTCTCTCTTGCCAGTATGGACCCCAGGCTGGAGAAGAGAGGCTGCTGATGGTAGAGCAGAGTTTGTAGCTTGGCTTCATGTGCGTGTGAGCACTTGGGTGTGTTTTAATTAACTAGAACATTTGCCTGGAAATGAGCAGCGGCGGCAGCAGGCTCAAAGGCAGCTGGAGGCGGGCGGTGCGGTGGCAGCCTGGGTGGCGGAGGCCATGGCAGCCAGGCTTCTGAGTTTCCACGTGCTCAGTCCTGGCTGATGGCACCATGGAGTGGTGGGGTGGCAGGCCCAGCAGGGAGGGCCTCCTGGGAGTGGCTGAACTCTCTAGAATTCCCAAGACTCCTCCCCACCTAGTTGAGGGTGGCCAGGGTAATGGTTCCAGCCCAGGGGTGGGGGCATGCGACTCCTGACATGAGTCCAGGCAGGCTTTGGGCCCCTGAGCCGGGCAGGCTTGACTGACCGACCTCTATCTTAGCCTAGCACCTGGCACATCATGGGGCCCCCCTATATGTTTGTTGCATGGATAAATGAACAGATAGAGGAAAGCAAGGCTCAGAGAGGTTAAGGGATGTCTCCAGGGTCACACACCATGCTATGTGACCAGTTGGAAGTTTGGATTTTGTCTCTGGTACTTTCTCCACAACCCTGTAATGTTGGCGTGAAGAAATGCATTGCATCATTTCAGGGGCAGATGAATACACACACCACAGGGGCTGTGTGTCACCCGCTGCTTCCAGTGGTTCTTCCAGGTGTCTACCCAGCACTCGGTCCATCTGGGTGGTGGGAGAGATGGTCTTCCCAGGGCTTCTTGTGGGGGGGTAGAGAGAGGTGGGGCAAGGGTAGTGATGGCGGGACGGGAAGGGCTGGGCCTGTCCCTTCCCAAGACACCTTGGCCACTGGGAGCTCATAGGTTGGAGTTATTGAAGGAAACCTCTGGAATGCTGAACTTCCCCCCGCAGAGTGCCCCTGCTGTCCCACCCGGCCTGTTCCAAGGCTCGGCGTGCCGCCCATTGCTACGGTCCACCCCTAGCTCCTCCGGAGGGGCGTGCTTTCTTCTTGTCCCATTTCCCTCAAGGGCTCCTGCCTGGTCATTTTGCTGACATACAGCTCTGTTCCTGTGTCTCTTTCGTCTAGTGGTCCAGGGGGTGGGCTCCGGGGCCGCACTGCCTGGGGTCAGATGTGGGCCGTTTCCCTTCCGGGTTTTGTGATTCCGTCAGCAGAGTGACGTCATGGCTCAGAGCCCCATTCTTCTTACTGGTAAAGTGGACAACGCACTGTCTACGTATCAGCTGCGATTTGTCATATATACGTGGCCAGAATCAGGGACTCTTGTCGGAGATGGAGGCTGGGCTGCCAGTCACCCGAGAGTGTTCTGACGGCATGCCGGGACACTTGCAGGAGAGGCCAGGGGAGCATAAACTGGTGGAAGGAGAAGCCAACTTCTGTTCCCATCTCAAACTCCTCCTGGGCACCTGCTCATGGAGGGAAATATTGGGGAATCACTGACAACGCTTAAATAGCTGTATCTCCATCTTTTTGCTGAACGTGCTGCTAAATTTTAACCTAAACATAGATTAAAAGTGCCCCCGATAGATCTCCCATTATATCTACATTTACCTATTATCTATCAACTGGAATAATTTCCATTCTTGTGTTAGCTGCCTTTTCTTGGCCTTTACCCTTGCCCTTTCCTCTGCCCTAAACGTTCTCTCCCCTCCTCTTGACCTTTTATTTTTTACCATAAATGAAGACTTAGCACAAGATGTCTTTGCCTCTTGGTGTCCCGCATAGGCCAGCCAGACTGAGCATTCTGGGCCTGATGCGGACCTTTTTATGGTCCCCCCGTGGTCTGCCTTGCTTTGTGTGTTTTTTTTAGCCTCCTCTAGAGAATAGGGAGGCAGAATCCTGGGTTTCTCCTTCTTGGCCACTCACAGCGCCCAGAACTTGGTGAGTCCTTACCGGTGCTGATTGGATAACTGGAATTTGGGGTTTGCAGCCACGGCAGGAAGCAGAGTGCGTGCCTGTGTGTGTGCATAGGCACGTGCTATGCGCACACACACGTGTGCCCACATTTTGGTCCATCAGCCTGCTGCGCCTGTCTCATTGGGTTTCTGAAAAAAGGCGCCTGCTTTAATTCTTAATTAGAAATCAGAGCGGTGACAGAATGGGCCAGCCCTGCAGCTGGAGGTTTTTCTCAATGCTGGAGTTCACCTTAACAAGCGCTCTTGGTCCAGGGTGGCGTCTGCTGGGGCTGGACACCGCCGCTCACACTGGTGGGAGTGTATCAATGCCTATGGAACGATCATGTAATTGTTGGGTGATGGGGCATCAGGATTTTGCCGATGCCACAGTCTTTCCTGGCAGTTAAGAAAACCTGCTGAGGAAGAGACGTTGGAGATGACCGGGAGTACACCTGAGGAGCTGTGCGTTTCCCCCATCTTTTGGACGTGATGGGGTCCTGGCATCTGGGAGCCCTGGCCTCAGTCAAATGAGATTACCTGCACCTGTTCTCCCAGGCTGGGGATGCAATGAACACATGTGTTGTGGGTAAAATGATCTGTACAGACTGTGTCAGGTTCCGTTTCTCTGGTTACCTGGGCATCAGGGCGGAGTGGGGAACCTCACCTGCTGGTGGAGATCCACCCCTGAGCTTCTGGGCCCCACAAAGGGCCCAGGCAGGTGTGGGGATGCCACTTGGGTTCCCGTGGCCTCCGGGTAGGGCGCCTCCTGGCGGGGGTTGGCCCGAACACCGCACACATGGTGGGGTGGGCTGTGGACACTCCGGGGAAATACCTGGATGCTTGAGTGTTTCTTCAGGAAGCTTTTAAACTGCGCTTCGGGACTTGGGTCAACTATAGGACACCCTGGGGTAGAGCCCACAAGTGTCTCAGGCCACAGGGCCAGGGGACCCCCACGGACGTGCTATGTGAGCACAGAGAAGTTACCTCTTAACTGCTTTGTGTCTGCTTTTCCTCTTCTGGAAAGCAGGGGAAGCATCCGTACCTCCCCACTACGGTCACTGGGGAGACGAAAGAGACAATATAGATCTGTACACCCCTTACTGACAATTCTGAATTTCAGAAAGTGTGAAACCTGAATTTTTTTTTTTTTTTTTTTTGTAGCTCATTTGGCAGCAAAATTTGACCTGGCTGATGTGAAGCTATTTATAGGCTTTATTTAAGTCAAGTTGGTGAATATCTCCCTGTTTTGCTGCTGACATATAAATATGCTTGATAGCTTCTGAGGTGTTCCCAGATACTCAGGAAATGCACTGTGTTACCTTTCCAGAACCTGAAAAAGTCTGAATTCTGGGACACATCTGGCTTTGAGGGTTTAGGGTAGGGGTCATGAACGGGCATATGCAAGGCATTTGGGGAGAGTCCTACCATCATGCTCAGGAGACCTTAGGTAGAGCTGTCTTTCAACCCCACCGAACTGCCTTTTCCTTCCTTCCTCAAGCTCTGGGCTGTGCGGGGTGGGGCCCTTCACCTGCTTTTAGGCTGTCCGTGCTGGGCCTGTGCATGCAGGCACCCTGCTGGTGCCCTTCCTCCCCGGCAGGAGGGCAAACAGCTCCTTTGCTAACTGCCAACCTCCATAGCAGGTTGATTTGTGCTTGGGACATGGAGGAAGGGCCCACACCTGGCCTGGCCCTGGGGTATCGGCCTTGGGATCTGATGCGTGTGGTTTGTCTCTGTTTTAGAGGTTCCTGCTGCCCAGTCTGTCGCTTCCTTCAAGGGCAGGGCCCCCGGTTGTCCTTCTGGCTCTCCAGGGGGCGGTCATGCTTGTGTTGGAGGTTCCGTTTCTCTGGTTCCCCGCGGGTGGCCGGGCCCAGCTAGTGAGGCGTGCGTGGCCTTCCTGGTCCTGGGAATCCTGTTGGCTCAGACACCATGTTCCAGAGGGGCTGTGGGGTGTGGGACTGCTTCTGCCTGCAGAGGAAGGCAGATAGGAAAATTGGAGGTGAGCCTCCCTTTATTTATATATTTACTGGCGGCCTCCCCCACCCCCAGTAAGACATCTCTTTTGCTTGCCTCCCGGTGTTTCTGGCCTGACTCCCTAAGGGAACGGGACACTCTCATCTGGCCGATGGCTCCGTCCTCGCCCTCTAGGGGTAATTCCATTCATGCCACCCCAACTTTTTTTTAAAGAGTCCTCCCCCTCCCCCCAGAAGGAAAAAAGATGCTTTAAATATCTTGCCTCAAGCCAGTATTTCAGCCATAGCTGTAGTTTGCTTTTCTGTTTTGGTTGTAAGACCCCGCAATTAAGAAAATCCTCGCCTCAGATTAATTGTAGCCTACGTTGGCTCACAAGGAGGCAGCGTGCCATTTCCCTCGGTCTCCCAGCTTTTGGGGCCGAGGGAGCTGGGGAGCTTTGGGGAAAGTGGGTCTCAGACAGAGGTGTGCCCTTGCTGGGGATGGCACGGGGGCAGAAGTGAGGCAGGACTGGACTTCAGGGCCCGCGCTGTGTCCCTGGGCCTCCCACAGGCCTGTGACAAAGCCTCGTGGCAGGCGATCACACGGGTAGGGCTGGCCCCCAGTGGCCATGAAGTGGGCAGAGTCCCGCACATTCCCGCCGTTCCTGGGCCACGGCCCTGCGGGGTCTGATGCCTCGCCGGGCCCACTGCCCGTGCTCGACAAGCACAGACACGGCCGACTTTTCTTTTCGAGGAATCGTTTTCTTTTCCGGCTGTGATCTGTGGGCATCTGCGCGGGTGTCTTGCAGGTTGTATGAGGGTCAGAGGCTGGGCAAACACTGATGCCAGCTGGACGAAACCTACTATGCGCCGGGTGCTGTGTGGGGGGGGTGCAACTCTCCATGCTGCTGAGAGTGGCTGGGGCAGCCACCGCCTGCCTTCTGGGGCTCCCACCCAGAAGCTCCAGGGTGAGCCCCTTCTCTTCTTGCGGCCACTGCCTGGATTTAGGCAAGCGGGCAGGTCGCGCTTGCCCTTGGTGCCTCGTCCCCTTCCTATGCCCGTTGTCCCCAGAGCCTGCCTGTGACTGTGGCACTTGGCATTTACAGAGCATTTCCCAGCCGTGTTCTCCTCTGACCCTCACTGCAGCCCTGCAAGGTAATCAGAGCCCAGCGAGTGGAAACTGAGGCTCAGGGCAGGAGGGAGCTGGCTAGGGCCACGAGGCCTAGGAGCAGGGAAGCAGGACCAGTCTGTGGGGTGACATGGTGACCTGGCCAGCGTGGGGGTGGCAATGCCAACAACTACTTTTCCCCCTTGTGGTTCTTTTCTGAGTCCTTCTAGTCAGAGTGGAGCTTGGGGCTATCTGAGAGGCTTCCAGGTCCAACTCCTGCCTCCTGGGCCCAGACACGGGAAGGAGGGGTCTGTACCCTCCTGGGTCTCCTGTGCCAGGCCACGTGCTCTGAGCTGTCTGCTGGGCTTGGTTCAGGGACAGCTGAGGGGTGCATGAGCCTGTGGGGAGCCTGTTGGGGCAACCGTCCTGAGTCTGAAAGAAGGAGATACTCTGCCCATTTGGTATGATGGCCTGGGCCTCTAGGGAAGCCCGTGTGCGAGAGAGGGTAGATTTGACACCATTCTTTACTCTTCCTGCCTCGTTCCCTGGGCTACCGTGTGGGGGTGGGGCTGGCACTGAGCTAAATCCTTCCCAGACATCATTCCCTTTAATCCTCAAGTCCAGGAGGGAGGTATCCATTGTTAACCGTCTTCATGTTACAGGTGAGGTTTGTGGCTCAGAGAGGGGAGGTTACTTTCCCTAGGTCACACAGCGTGTACATAGCAGAGTTAAGACTCAACCCAAGTCCATGCACTTAACCTCCACTGCCTACGCTTCTTTCCTCCTGGGTGGCCTGGTGCTTGTTGGGGGCAGGGCTGGGGGCGCCTGCAGGATGTGGGTTCTGCAGGCACTGGTGAGTTAGCAAAGGAGGTGTTTCCCCAGGCACCCCCTGCCCATACCGAGGCTACCTCAGGCGGCTCTGAGTCTCCTGCCACCCGACTATGTCTTGACTGCCTGCCAACCTGGGAGGCCTCCAGAATTACACACTCAGCTCCCATTGAGAGCTGGCCCGGAGGTTGTGGCCATTTGAACCATCTGCCTCTACCACTTGTGGGCCTCAGTTTCCAAGTCTGTGAAATGGGACAGAGTCCTTGCCTCCTGCCTCCGTAGCATTGGGGTGTGGGGTATTGAGGCCTTTGAGAGCTACCGTGTGGGAAAGGGCTGCCCTCCTGGGTCTGGGTGCGGTGGTCTGTTTGTGGCTTTTGTACTCCTGGGAGTCAAAGGCAGCCTCAGGTCCCCTGTGCACTGGAAGTGCTCCATACGTGGGATTTTGTCCTGTTCCACACGCGCGCCCCCCCTCCCCCCCCCGCCATGCACCTCTCCCCTCCTCCCCAGGGGTCCTTGCAGAGGAAAGCTTGCAGTCTGCCGAGCAGGCGGCGGCAACACAGCTGGCTGGGGCGGGAGTGTGCAGCTTTGAGCCCAGCAGACTCCTTTGCGAGGCCGCTCTGCCGATGCCACCCCACGACACCAGCCCAGGCTCCTCAGCCCTCTGAGCCTCTGTTTCCACATCTGGGGCCTGGGGATAACCATTGCACTTGCCCAGGGTGTTGCTGTGAAAATCAGAGTAGGCATTCGGAGAATGTTGTCAGATGGGCTCAGTCCCATCATCCTGGTCAGTTGCTCCTTACACCCTGTTTAATTTCCTTGATTTAATTTTTCTTGTTCCTCGTCCTCATGCTAAGGATTCGGCTTGGGTAAGAAATTGAAAGCTACACAATGATGAGCTGTTGTCTGGTTGTGTCTGCGACCCTCTGTGCGAGCATCCTCTTGGGCCTCGGTGCCCACACGGTCAAATGGAAACAGCACAAACTTTCATGCAGTGTGTTCTGCTCTGGGCAGTGCAGTTGCCGTCTCTAAAGTCATCAGCACGACCATTCTGTGAGGCTGCTATTGTTTCCCATTTCACAGAGGGGGAGGTGAAGGCTCAGCGCCCGTGAACGGTAGAGCCAGGATTGGAACCCAGCCTGGCTCATTTCCCTGTGGGACCGAGCACCTAGGGTAGCTCCATGCTTAGACACGCGGCAGGTGGGCTGACCGGGAGGCTGCGGGAAGGGAAGGTGAGGTCAGCGTTTGGCAGTGAAGCCCGGGAGTGGCCCGGGCTCGTGCTCACCCTGGCATCGTGCACCCCCCCGCCTTTTCCCCCCCTCGCCCCCCCCCACCAGCTCCCCTTCCTTGGCCTTTTCTCCCCCCTCCTCAATTGCCCTAATGACTTAGCCCAGGTGGCAAGTTGCGTGGAAAAAGTACTCCAGGGAAATAAGAGTCCTTGCTACCAGCCTGGGCCTCAGGTGTGTGCACAGCGGCCCTCCCTGGGGGTCTGGTGAGCTGTGCCTCCCCCACCCCCAGCTGTTAGGCAGGAGCTGGAGAGCTGTGTGTTTTGTGCAGCTGTGTGTGGTGTGTATGACCGCACGACAGACGGCTGTGGAGAACTGTGTGTGTGTGTAATTCTGTGCATGTGCGTGTGTGTACCCGCGGTGTGTGCGGGCATCTCTGCGTTTATGTGTGCGCTCGAGGCGGGTGGTGCCGGGTGAGGGGGACATGGGGTCGGTGTGGGGCTGGGGGCAGGGGCCGCAGCTGTGGATGGTGGGCACTAGCCTTACCTTCTTTGCCGGTTAAAACCGTCTTTGCAGAACAGAGTTAAACACATGTTTAGATAATTAGAACAAAAGCCAAAAGAACAATTCCATTCAAAGGGATGAAGCTGGGAGGTGGGGGCCCACCAGGATCTGGGGGGTCGAGTTCTGGCTCCCCAGCTCTCTGCGGCCTTCACTGCGTTTTGATCGAGCTATTTAGAAAATCCCTTTGTTGTAGGATAAACTGACATTGGCTGGCGAGTTTCTGCTGTGAAGTTCGCTGTGTTCCGGGGCCCACTCGGGACAGTCAGGCCATGAGGAGCTGATTAAATGAGCTAATTTTCATTTGTTCAGCGGTTACAGATGCGGAGGCCTTTCCATGCCCTTTTCCTGAGGTTTTATTTATTAATTAATTTTTTTTTTCTGGAAAGAGAAAGACCTTCAGGACTCCCTTTTCTCTTCCCACCGCGCCCCCCCCCCCTTAAAAATAAACGTATGAAAACCTTTTTAACAAGAACTCCGACTGGGAAAGCCAGGCTCCGGTGTGGGTGTAGTGGCTAGAGGTACCATTGGGGGGCTCCCCGAGTCTGTGAGCTGGGGTGGGGCTGCTGGGCCTGGGCTGCCCACTGTTGCTGAGAGCGAGGAGGAGCCAGCTGAGGGGCGGAGAGGTTTTTTGGATTGAAGCGGCCACAGATCTCGGGCCTTTGCATGTGCTGTGATGCTGCTTGGTCCTCTCTTTGCATCCCTGCTTCGTTCCCTTGGCTGATTCTCGAGGTTGCTCCTTCTAGAAAGCCCCATTCCCCCACCGGCCCATGGGCTTCTCCGGTCACAGCAAGGATCACAGACACAGGACCCCTGCCTCCCACACACGAGGCCTCTGTAGGGCAAGAGCAAGGCCTATCTATCCCTCTCATGCCCCCCCCGCTCGAGTGCCTGGTGGGTCAGAAGCTTGGCATTGACTTCTGTTGCGTGACCTAATGAGCGAATGAATGGAGTGAATGAGTGTATGAGTGAACGGGTGGATGACGTCAGCACTCACTGAGCTCTACTAGACCCCAGGCTCCGGATGTCAGGACCCAGATCTCCAGGTGTCATGGGTCCCTGGGCCACCTCCTCACCCCCGCGTCTGTCTTCCTCACTGATGTGCGGCGAGGATTCAGTATTGAGGGCTGGATCCCCAAAATGAACATCACGGCAGCTGGGAGCTCATGTTCTCCTGGCCCAGCGTGAGCCTGAGCCCCAGGCCCGGGAGGCAGCTCAGGCCCGGCGCCGCTGGAAATCTGACTGAAGGCCCGGTGGAGGGAAGCGGGGCGGGGGGGGGGGGGAAATTGCTCCGTGGGCTGGCTTTTTACAGCACTTACAGGCAAGCGGGCCTTGGGGGATGATGTGCCAACAATGAAGGGTGCTCAGAGCACAGAACAGGAGGGACTGTGTGTCTGCCTCCAGTTGCCACCCCTCGATCTTGCCGAAGCTGCCTGGCCCCTCCCTGCTCTTTCCTTTTTAACACCACCTTTTGCTGGGTTGGGGCACCTTTTAGAAGCAGCGGGGTTTCCCCTGGAGCCAGGCAGTGGCTGTGGTCCGGCCAGTTTCCGAGGCCTGGTTTCCATTTGCTGAGAGCTCCTTCCCGCAGACGGCACCCCACCCACCCCACCCAGGGGCCTCTGAGGGGCCGTCCCCCACCCTGTCCTGGCAGCCCCGGAGCGTCTCTCTGTGTTCCTTCTTTAACCCTGACCTCGGGGACAGGCAGGGAGCAGTGCCGTCCCAGGCCCCCCCTCTCCGCAAGAATCCCAGAGCTGGGGGGTGGGGGGAGTCAGACCTTCCCGGGCGCCCCCGGGGCCTGGGGCCCTCAACTGGGTCAACATCTGGCTGAGTGGCCGAGCCTTTGGCCTCCTCTGCCTCCTCCTCCCCACCCTCCCCGAGGCCCTTCCTTTCCCCACTTGCTGGATGCTCCGCCAAGTGCCGCGGCGGGAGCAGCACACTCTCGACCCATCCTCTCCCGGCTGCGGCTGAGGGTGGGGATGCGTCCTGGGGCTGAGGTCACCGGTGGGGCAGTGGGAAGTGCCGCTCCAGCCTCGACCGCCCCGCCGCTGGGTGCCGGGAACAAGGGCATCGACTGACTTGTCCCGGGGCGCCCTGGTGAGCAGGGGGAGAGGTAAGCGGAGGGGCGGGGTCGGCGGGGAAGAACGAATAAAACAGGCCAGTTGGTGTCTGCGCTGACCGCCAAGAGTCCCATTAGAGGCTCCAGCTCGTTGGGAAGCGGAATGTTTGCTCAGAGTGGAATCTAACCCAGAAGGAAGGAAACTGTTTTTCTGGAGTTGGGAGAGGAGAAGTGAGGGCCTAGGAGGCATTTGGTGGTGGTGGTGTGGGGCGGGGGCGGGGGGGGGTCAGATCCATGTGGGGGAGGGGGGCTCCTTGGGGAGCACCCTGACTTCTGGGTCTGGCGCTGCTCTTCTCTCAGTGCCCCCTCCCCCCAGATCGGGGGCCTCGTGGCCTGTCTCCTGTGAAGACGCCTGGCTTATATCTCTCATGATGGTCTGTGTGCCCCTTGGGCTGGTGTGGTGACCCTGAGTGTCTGCTGGCCCCTAGGCTCCTTGGCTACCCCCTCCGACCCTCACGTCTCCCCCCCCCTTCTCTTGCACCGTAGTTTCTGGCCAGGAGTGGGGAGGCTGCAGGAGTGCTGGCTTCTGGGCCCAACCTTGCCACCCACAAAGCCAGCATGGCCCCGAGCCATCACCTCCCAGGCTCGGGTCTCCTCTCCAACACAGGGATGACGTGCCAAGAGCGCAGGGAGACAGGTCTCTGGACTATGGATCACCAGACCATGACTCCTGATGGATTCGGGGGACTCCGTGGGGTGGGGGGGACTCGGCGGTAAGCGGGTGTGTGTCGAGGCCAGCCGCTTGTTCTCCTCGGGAAGGAACTGGTGAGTTTCTTTCTGTTTATGTCGTAACCAGGCTACCGAGGTGGCAAACGGGTTCTGCAGTTACACAGCGTTTCAGAAGCAAATTGATAGGATAACGTGTTATTATTGGCTACTGGGTTAATAGCTATTTTGGCAGGAGTGCCAATCCTGCGTGGTGTTGCTGGCATGGGGGTGAGAATGGCGCCATGGGCTAGAGGGGAATGGTGGGTGCGTTTTGCACCGGGCGGCAGACTGGGGAGGACCGCGGGGGCAGTGCCTTCTTGGAGGATGCTCAGCCCCGATTAGCTGTTGCCGAAACCAGGATCAGAGAGGTTGAGAGACCCGCATCAGGTCGCACAGTGAGTCGATGTGGGGTTGGACGTGAGGTCCCCGTGGGAATGAATAGCTTGGCCAGTGATCTCTGAGGGCAGGACAGGTGCCCTCACTCCGAGCATCATGTTGGCATCTCGGAAAATGGAGATTTGGAACGTACCCAAGTTAGCCTGCTCGAGCTTCAGGGCGTTTTACTCCTGCTCATCCTCCTGCCTGGAATGCTCTTCCTCCAGATTCCCCCTTGGCTTGCTTCCTTGCTTGCTTCAGCTCTCTGCTCAGGTATCACCTTGTCACCTGTCCAGAGTGGCACCTCAGCCATCCCGTTCCACGATTCTTCATAGTGCTGCCTGACTTCTTATAGATGATTTATGGCTTCAGTCCTAGCTCCTCTCATTACCCTGTAGGCTCTCTGAGGGCAAGGACTTTGTTATGCTTACGACCCTGTCCCCAGAGCCTGGAACCGGGCTGGTAGAATGGGCACTTGGTGATACTTGTTGCAGGAATAAGCCAATGTAAATTGCAGTGTCATTTAAAACAATGGCTGCCATGTAACAGATGACTATCTCTCTCTCCTCTCAGAGGACAGTGGGTGTTGGGGGATCCTGTTATTCCTGTCCCCCAGAGGTGGTCAGCAGCTCCTCCCTTAGGATTCATGTTGACAATTTTTTCTTGCTAAGGAAGCGTAGGAGGGAATGAGTTCCCCACTACCAGAAGGGACCCTACCTTTCTTGCAGAGGGGATTTTGGTCCTGGGTGCAGAGGTGGATCATGTCCCCTTGAAGGCTTTTCTATTTATGGGCTTTATGATGGGCTCAGTGGTAAGATGGGGTGGGGGGGATGGCTGTATCACATGACATCAGTAGCTTTTGTTCCAGACCTGGGGCAATGGTGGTGTGAGGACAGGGGAAGTTAAGGATACTCATGGGAAGGGCAGACTGGGAGTGGGAATGGTGAGCGAGCCCTGCATTGAACCAGAGGTCTTCCTAGTGACCTTTGCTCTTGATGCCCCAGGTCTGGAAGTGACACTCAGTGATATGTTCATTGAGTATTTCCCGTGTACCTGGTGCTGGGCCAAAGTGCTTAACCTGGAGTATCCAGCCTAATCTTCACCACAACCAGAGGAGGCTGAGAGAAGTACAGGACCGTGTCTGAGGTCACACAGCGGGTTAGTGGTGGAGCTGAGATGTGAACCCAGGCTCTCTTGGTTCTAGAACATTCCTGGACATGGTCCTGATGGCTCCTAGAATGTAAGATCCGTGGAGTGGGGCTTTGCTGGGTGTGTTTGCTGTCCCAGCTTGTGGAGAGAGCCCAGCACAGATGTAGGTGCTCAGGAAATATTTGGATTGAATGAATGAATGAATGAATGAATACAAGGAGTTTCCTAAGATGAATGGGGTGTGATCACTTACAACTGTTGGCCCCTTTGGGCAGCAGCAAAGGAGAAATCCAGGGCAATGGTGGCCGGGAAGGGGTGACACCCACATGGGCTTGGCTGGTCTAACTTCCTCCCAGAGGAATTTACAAGGGCACCTGCTTGGCTGTGAGTTCCTAGTGGGAGGGCACATTTGTTCGTGGGTGCTGGGTGGTTAGTGGGAAGGTCTTGGAGGTCCCTGGTAGGGAAGACATGCATGCACGTTCATGCACTTGTGGGTATGTGTGTGGATGCCTGCGTGCACACATACCCCCTCACACCCAGCCTCAGCCTCCAATGTGTTGTGTGGAAAGAGGCAACCATTGGAGGGGTTTTACCGGACAAAAAGTCACCCCTTCCCAATCACATTGCTGAGTCTGTACCTTCAAGAACATGGAATCTCAGCCTTATTAAATCTAGCCATTTGTTCTGCTCTGGTCTGGTCTATTTAAGAAGGCCCCCCACCCCAATTCTTCCCTTCCCTCTACTCTTGGGGTCTCCTTTGTTTTAATGCTCTTTCTCCAGAGATTCAGGCTGAGGCAGGGTAGCTGAGCTCTGCCTCCATCCCTGCACACCCCCACCCCTCCCCATACCTTGCTCTCTCCTCAGTTCCAAGAGGTTCTTTCAAATTAAAGAATGACTGATGCGTGCTGCACTGAAGACTGGACTAATTGCATTCTGCCACCATGTGCAGAACCCTTGGGACCTCGGTAACACTGGACAGGCTCTGCAGGGGCAGCCCCTCCGGGCCAGGTGGTCAGGCTAGTGGTCAAGCTCATTAACTCCTTGGCTTCCAGCTGGAACCTTTACCCCACCAACCCCTGGCTTCAACCTGACAGGAGCCTCCTGGTGTGATTCTTGGTACCTTCTAATTCTGCTTTTTTAAGATTGTGTGTATGTATGTATGTATGTATGTATGTATGTATTTATTTATTTATTTAGAAAGTGGGGTGGGGAGGGGCAGAGGGAGAGGGAGGAGAGAGAATCCCAAGCAGACTCCATGCTGAGTGTGGAGCCCAACGTGGGGCTCAATCTCACGACCCTTAGATGGTGACCTGAGCCAAATCAAGAGTCGGACGCTTAACTGACTGAGCCACCCAGGCGCCCCTCCTTGCACCTTCTTTGTGATTAGTTTTGTTATTCATCCATCCATCCGTCCGTCTGTCCATCATTCATTTATTCATGCCATGGTTACCAAGTGCTTCTTCTAGGCCAAGACCTGGAATGCACTCTTTCATCCATTCATTCATTCTTCAGTCATCCAGCAGATAGTTGTCACCAGGCACCTTGTGGGGGCTCCCAGGGATCCATGAACGTGAGCTTTTTGTCTCCAGGCAGTTCTAAGCCAAGAGCACCTGTGGGGAAGCCCTAATAACATCCTTGGAAGATGAACAATGGTGTGAGAAGTGCTGTTCAGGCATAGTGTTGGGTGGTGGAGTAAGGAGATCAGCCCATTCATAGCCTGCATCCAGCAGGGTGACCTGGCTGAAACTCTTATTTTTGGTTCATTCCCTCATGGGACCTACTCTGTGCCTGGCACTGAGATGAGCTTGTACCCAGCCCTGCTGGGGACAGTGGCTCCTGGTGGGCAGCGGACCTAGCATTACTCTCAGGGATGCCCTTCACCTGAGCTGGGCTGCGGGCAGTGTCCCCCCTTTCCAGATGCCCTTGGGAGGAGGATGTCATTGCCTGCATAGTGATGCATTGTGTGCAGGATCCTGGGTGACTGATCACTTTCCATCAGGGTAGTCTCTCTCGGTTTATACTTCTGTATTATGTCAATCTTCTCAGACTCCGTGTGTGTGTGTGTGTGTGTGTGTGTGTGTGTGTGTGTGTGTGGTGGTGGTGGTGGTGGTGGTGGTGGTGGTGGTGGTGGTGGTGGTGGTGGAATTCCCGTAAATCCAACGATGAGATTGATGAATCAGGCAGCTAGATCCTGCTGGCTCTGTAAGATTCTGCCTTGGGGCAAGTCCCCTCCTCAGATGTCAAGGCCCTCAGTGTCCCCACAAGCACAGTGAATGGTTCACTGGGCAGGTCTGGGGTCTGTTTTTAGCAGTCTGAGCCTCAGCTCTCTCATCCCTAAAATGCATCTAGTGAAAGGATTATATGTGGTTTAAATGCATTAACACAAGCAAAACATTTATGACCAACAATTTAATGAACTCAATAATTGACATAAAAATTAGCACGGCATATAGTAAGTGCTCAGTAAATGTGGTTTATGATGATGATGTTCAAGTCTGTGGATGAGAGTAGGCACAGCGTGGGGCCCGAGGAAGGCCTGGTTCCCGCATGAGGAGGCGGTGGCCCATTTGGTCTGAGAAAGCAGAGGTAGGGGGCAGGGGACTGTGCAGGGGCACCTAGAGAAGGGTCAGTGAGGCTGAGAAGGACCAGGGGACTACCCACCCCAGTCGTGATGTCTAGGACGTCAGTGGCTCTGTCCACCCTTGGAAATCCAGTGGGGGGAACTCCCCTAGGCCACAGCCACCTCTGGGGGATGCCAGCCCTGCGACGGGGGGCTCCTCCTTCTCACTGTGGTCCTGGGCCAGGTGGCCACCTCCCCTCGGCTGCCCTTCTGGAGCCTTCCCCGGGCCTGACAGGTTGCTTTAATCTCCCTCCCACCACAGGCAGGGCTGGGGCAGCCTTCAGTCATTGAGGCTCGATAGCTCGGTCACAAAGCCCAGGATGGCAATTTTTCTGGAGGCTGAAACATGAAAATCCAGGGAAAATTGAAATTCTCTCTGCTGAGTCGTAGATGTGGATGAGTATAAAGGGTGAGTGGGACCCGCAGGGTGGCTGTGTTGCCGGCAGAGGCACATCAGCGAGAATCCTAGGGCTTTCTCCTCCCCGCGGGGCTCAGGCCACTTCCTTCCCCGGCCTGCATCTCTGGCCAGGTGCTGTGCTGGGCACACATGGCCTGGAAGCCGTCAGGAGGCTCACAGCCTGCAGGGGAGGGATGAACACACAGTGCTGCAGTCCCGTGGGAAGCGTGGGCTTCGGCAGGGGCGCCACAGTGAGGACCCGGGCCCCTCTCGGGGATACATAAGCCAGATGTCAGGTGGTTCAAGCAACTTGGTTTTTTTTTTTTTTTTTTTTAGTAATTATGTTTAGTTACCAAAACATCATACCCATGATTTCAACAAGAGTTATTCAGGATTATACACGGGAAGGTAGTATGCTCAGGTCCAAGGCAAGTGAAAGGCAAAGCTGAGCAATAGTGCCAGGCACGGGTCTTGAAGGGGGCCTCTCGGTGACCTGATCCTGGCAAGCTCACCCTGGCGAGGGGCTGGACCGACTCAGCTTCCGGGGGGTGGTGCCACCCCCTCGGGCAAGCGTCACAGAATGCAGAGCCTGAGGCCAGGACTTGGGTGCAGATTCTGTGATGGGGAGGTGCTCCCAGGAGGCGGTCGGGAGGGGTGGAGAGAGGGAGGTGGGGAAGGGGGAGAGGTCTGCACTGGGGAGGGGTCCGGGTCACTGCTCGGACCCCAGGCTCGTGTCCGCCGGGATCTCCATGCATGTGCCAGATGCCCCTGGCTCGGTCCCCCTTCGGCTGAGGGCCACACCGGGTGGGGGGGCATTAGCTCCCTGCCCCTGGGCTGAGCGGGAGTGAGCAGCTTGAGATCTGGGGCTCCAATCAGCCACTGAGGCTGCGGAGGCGACCAGGGTACCAGCGGCCCCGTCGTCCCCCCAGCCCTCTGTGTCCTCCTCTATAAAATGGAGCCAAGCTCCTAACTGTCTCACGGACTTGCCGAGAGGGTAGCTGGCACCTGTCGGTACAAAGACAGGGAGTGCTTTGGGGGGGGGGCCTCTGTCCTCCCAGATGCCGGGGGGCCCCTCACTTCTCCCATGCTGGGGACTGGCTCCTCGGGCTGGGCCTCGATGGATCTGATGGAGCTTCGGCAGCAGGTCTGTGCCTCCAGGTTGGACTGCGTGCGCACCTTGTCCGTGGTGGTATCTGGGCTGAGAATGCAGACACGGCCCAGACATCCCCTGGGGATTCTTGGCTGGGCATCCAGCCTGGGCTCTGTGTGAAGCCGTCTCCATGGGGGCAATGTTCATGCTCCTGAGCCTGAGTCACCCACCCACCCACCCACCCACAGGTAGGATGACTCACGTACATGCATCCCACCGTGCTAAGAGCACAGACGCTGAGATCAGGTGAGCCATATTCAAAGCCCAGCTCGGCCATATCTGACCTGTAAGACCCTGGACATGTCAGTCTTTGGAAGCCTCGGTTTTCCCATCTGCAAAATGGGTTTGACAGTAATGACTTGTCAGACTTTGTGAATATTAAATGAGACAACATGAGGCATGGAGCAAATACTCAAGAAATATTTAGCACATAACATATGTCATTTATTATCCAATTTTATATGCACATGTAGCATATATGTATATACATAAGATGCAACATAACCTATTAATTACCTTTTAATGTCTTCTCTAAGCTCCGAGTTCTCAGTTAGAGGCACCATGTGGTTTTCTCTGATGCTGGGTTTTGTGAAAATTATAATTGGAATTTGGTCATCTGTTCATTTGCTTGCTCATTCTTTACCTTCACTGAGCCCTTCCTTGTGTCCACACCTCCGGGGAGAAAGTCACCTATACCAGCTGCATTCTGTAGAGGAGACAAGGGGAACCCAACTCTACAGTGCCCAGGATTTTCCCAAGGTCACACAGCAGCAGGGGGCTGGAAGCAGCCCCAGAACTAGGGTGCTGGTCCAGTGCTGGTCCAGCCCACTGTGAGGAGCCCTGGGCCAGTCTCCTGGGCTCTGCTGCCTGTGGCCAGCCAGACCTGGAGGGGACGGTGGCAGCCCCTGTGTTATGAGTTCTGATTCTCTCAGGGGCCCTCCTCAGGGAGCACTGAATTGCAGAGGCCTGCTGAACCTGGCTCAGGCCCCGCCCATATGCCCCGACCGTGACCTCCGCCTGGCACCTGCCCTGGTTGCTGTGAGCTTGGGGAGCTGAGTGGTGGTCTCTGGGGACCGGGGGGCAAGGCCTGAGGGGTGGAGGGCTGCCGAGGTGGGGCCTTCTATAGCAGTAGGCTCCTAGAACAGGTGTTTTCCCAGCCGCCACTGCCAGGTACTTTCTCTCACACCTGCTCCCTGAGGAGCTGAGGCTGGGTTCGCTATGACATCCCCCAGGGCCCTGGGGACCCAGCTCCCTAGGTGAGGACCTGGGTTGTCATGGGGGTTGGAGGGCATGGCACACCTGGCCTGGTGCAGACTCTGCCAGGACCAGGGCCCCAGCCTGGGCTGTTTGTGCCCGTGATGTAGAGCCTCAGAAAAGTCCCAGATGTGGGCATTACGGGGAGGAGAGAAGGGGGTGGAAGTTTGCTTACCCCCACTCCACCGGATCAGATTCTGCTTGGTCTGCTATCTGAAGGGTTGGCTGTGGACATGGCATGTGGGTTCTAAGTTGAAAGACTTTTGTTTAGGGCCCCTAGGTAACGGGGTGGTGGTTGGAGGGAGTGGAGACTTGCCCTGGGTCAGATGAACAGAACCCCCCTGGGGCTACCTCGTTCACCCACTTGGCTCTCAGGAGTTCAGCTGCACGTGCTCTGAGAGGGAAGCCTTGCGGTGACCATGTGATGAACGTCACTTTGTCACTTTGACACTGGTAGTGCCAGCCTTTCGTGCTTCATCAGCCCCTGCCGTGAGTCCTGTGAGATTTGAATATTCCCGGTGCTGTGATTTACCCCGTATTTTCTGTTGAGTCAGTTCTGTTTCCATACTTAAATTAATTCATTTATTTAATTCTGCAAATGGGAAATCAGTATCCTTTGCTCTAGGTAGACAGTAACCTTAAAAGTCAATTAAAAACAAACCTAAGGAAAAAGGCCCACGCTCATGCGGTTCCAGCCAGGAGCTGTGAGGTCTTGCGAACGCTGAGCCTGGGGTCTGTGCTCTCTCCTTGCTGGAACGTTAGAAGTGAAAGACAGCCAATGTGGCTGCCCCCTAAAATCATCATGGGTCCCAGCAATGGGGCATTTCCCATGTTTTGGGGAACATGGGTCAGGGGAGAGCCTACTCCTTCCACAAAGCCCAATTTGAGTGTCCCCTGCCTTCCAACCTGACACCTCCTCTGTGCTCACTCTTTCCTGATCCTGCCCAGGACTGAACTGTCTGGCACCCACTGGCCTTCCCTGAGGGAAAGCTCTCTATCGCCATGCAGATGAGCATGGGCTGTGTGTTCTTGCCTACACCCCATAGACCCCAGCATGTACTGGCCTGCCTTTTTCTTAGGCCCCAAGGAACATCAGAAAATGAGGGCCTGTTAGCCACGCAGGAGACTCCCTCTGGGATGCCTGGGAGGTGGGCGGAGGTGGGCTCTGGGTAACAGGTGGGGTTTGGGTGAGCTGTGACCAGGGGAGGGCAGCCTCGATGAGCACGACGGCCCGAAGTCTCAGAGGCCGGGCGAGGCGCAGTGGGTGGCTTTGATGGTTTTCTGACTAAATGTAGGGCTAATTCCAGACTCCTTCCATTAACTGCTGTGAAACTCAGGGTACTTGTGCTCTTTGTCTCAAGTATCTGATCTGTGACATGGGAAAAATCATGGTGTTCACCATATAGGATGGAGGTGAGGATTTAATGAGGTAAAGCTTACAAAGAGCTTGGCACCATGCCAGGCACGCACGGAGGGCTCTGCAGTTGCTGGCTGAAAGGTGGGGCTGGGACATGGGCAGTGGGAGGTAATACCAGTCTGCAGTTCAAAAAGTGGCTCCGAGACCATATCTCAGGCTAGAGAGGAGCCCAGGGACATGGGGATGTCCCAAGGACTCAAAATTAGGCAGTGATACCAAGAGCCACAATTCAGGGTGAGAAATGGCCCAAAGGCAGTGGCCTGAGGTCAGGGAGAGGTACTGATGGTGACAGAGGGAATCAGGGAGGGCTCCCTGGAGGCAGTGTCGTGAAGGACCAGTGCCTGTTAGCCAGGACAGAGCAGGTTTGGCGAAACAGTATGTGTCACTCACCTCCCTCCCCACAAAAGAGAAAGAATGGCCATTCCCTTTCAAAGGCCCAGATGGAGATCCAGCTCTGGATGCCACGTGCCCTTTTCCCTGAAGTTGGCAGAGGAGTTGGCTGAACCCTTCTCAGAAGCATCGGGGACTTCCAGACCGTAGCTCTGACTTCTGCAGCTCAGATGTAGGGAAGGGAAGAATGCTATCCAAACAAGCTTAATCCCAATCAAAGGATTATTTTCTTACAGAAAAGCTTCACCTATACTTAATAGTTTTAAAATTGTTCCGGGTACCAATTAGACTTTTAATTTTGCTGTTCCCTCCGGCAGCTGGAGGATGTGTGTGGTTTGCGTTTAATCAGAGCTGATTTTTTTTTTTTTTTTAAAGTGGTGGTTCTGAGGGAGGGGAGGAGACGAGGATAGTGTTTCGGGGTTTCCTCCTGGTCCTGCCAGGGCCCGTGTCTCGCGCGCCTCCCGAGTTGGGGGGTCTGTGTTGGGGCAGCCGTGGATGTCTCCAGAGTGCCGAACCAAAGTCCCCTCCTGCCAGCCTGAAGGCAGGTCAGGGCTCTGCTGCGGCAGTCCTGCCTGGAGAATCCAACGCCGAGTTAAATATATGGATTATCCCCAAATTTCTGCAGCAATAGGGTGAGTTATTATTGATTCACAGAGCACGACAAAACATCGCTGCATGAATTAGCAAGCAGCTGTTTCTAATTTGAGTTTAGAACGGTACACAGAGGAACTTGTTTCTCTGTTCACTCCTTTCATTTATAATGAATTTTAATCACCGCTACAGGTGAGAAAAATGTAGAAACAAGCTTGTATCTTGTGGAAGAAACAAAGGAGAGACAGATGCTAACAGATTTCCAGTCTGTGATAAAAGGGATGTTTTGGTACACTTTACATGTAATTAGAGCACAGCTGTTTTCAGTCCCAGGTCCACGAACACGGCCGAATGTGGGCTCTGCCGGTCTCCAAAGGGAGTAAAGAAAAACAGTGATTCAACCCCGAAAGCATTTTGCTTTCTCTCGAGTCGAGCAGTGAGCCCTTGCGCTGGCCCTTGGCGGTGCTGTTTCGTGGAAGCTCTCGGAGGTGACTTCGCGTGATGCTTTCTCCCCACCCTGGGGCGGTGGGAGGAGGGCAGGGCGAAGTCGGGGTGTGCTGGTGGCAAAGGCCTTCCGGGCGCCTCTGCTGGTTTCAAGTGCCCGTCTTCGGGGAGTGTCTCATTGGGGCAGACCGGGGGGCCCTGGCAGGACCTGATCGTGTCATTCCACACTAGTTAGTTTGATCACAGTTAACTCTCGGGTGAGTTGACGAGGGCTGGCTTTTTCCTTGCCTTTGTTTTTCTGGTCTGTTTAATTTCTGCAATAAAACTCAAACTCAGTTGCATTTTCATTATCGGTGCTGAGTACATTTGTCTAAGGGATGGAGCAGCCGGGCGGGCTGTGCGTTCCGTGAAGTCCGAGGCTCCAAGGGGCAAGGTGGAGGCCTCCTTACTGTCCTGTATGTCCAGTGGTCCTTTGGGGTGGCAGCAGCCGTGGGTGCAGGGCAGTCAGACCGCATCCCCCACCCCCTGCACTCGGAGCCTGGAGGCCAGGTCCACGCCCTAGCAAGGCTCCCGGTGCCTCAGTCTCTCCATCTGTATGAGGGGGCTGGGCCGGCTGCTCTGGAAAGCTCCTTTCTCTCCGATGTCTTGGGATTGTCAATTGTAGGGCCTTTTATGCAGGTCGAGTGTCCTTTGCTTTGAAAACCGTCTTCTATAGGGTTAATTGCTGGCCCTTAACTTAGACGCCCCTGGTAGTTAATCAGGACCCAGGAAGATGGGACCACTCCGTGTCTTGTGTCCATTCAGAACAACAGGGCTGTTGCCTCCCTCTCCCTCTCTCTGTCCTGTGACCTTATATTGAGCTGGGGAGCCAGTAGCCAGTGACTGTTTTTTTATTTTATACATTACAGAGAATTTCTCACATATTACACGTTACAGATATTCACTTCCTTCGTCTGCATAGCAACCCCATAGTTGGGACCATTATTATTCCCATTTTACAGATGGGGAAATGGAGGCAGTTTTCTGCATCTGTAAAACCGAGGGAAGTCGATGATCTCGGTGGAGCTGAGTGTGTAAGGACACTTTGCAATGGGGAAGGGGGCCCCACGAGCATGGGCACACAGGAGAGTGAGTGCCCCTGGTCCAGACGGGGAGCCGCAGCCAGGCTCCATCATGGATGTGCAGATGCAGAGCCTCTGCCACAGGCTCTCGTTCTCCTTTAAGAAAAGCCAGAAGTGAATGTGGGTGTTTTTAAAAAAACAAAAAACAAAAAACCCCCCAAAACTTCAGGAGTTCTCGATGTCTAAATGTTGACGTTTTTACAAATAAAACGATAACTGGGTGGCCCCCAGTCTATCCGGGGGGAGGACAGCCATGGTGATCTGTGTCCCACTGCTCGGGTCATTGTTTCTCTCAGTCCAGCTGGCTTAGAGCCCTTGGGCTGGGAGTCCGGCCCCAGCTTTTCTAATTACCATCTGCTTTCTGACATCGGGATGTGACCTAACCTCTCTGTTCTGGTTCCTCATCCGTGCGGTGACCATGCAGCTTAGTGTGGAGTGTGATAGAGGGACGCTGAGTGGGTGGGATGCCGGGGGTGTGCCACGCTGCCTGCTCGTAATATGGGAAAAACCACCACCACTACAACCTCACTGAGCTGCTCAGTGTTGAATGGGATCATGCGTGTGAAGCTGCTGGGCAAAACTTGAAATGCCACACAGATGAGGGCATTTACAATTAATGATAAAGTTATAGAGCAACCGCCTTATTTTCTTTAGCCAACGTTCATTGAATGCTTAGCAGCATCTACACATTACCCATTTTGTGATTCCCATCCAATGGATGAGGAAGTGGGGGCTCAGAGGGGTGCAGTAACTTGTCCATAGTCACACAGCCAACAAGTGGCGGCTCCGTCTAAGCAAGGCTGTCCAATTCCCCGCGGCTCTGCTGTCTCCCCGTTGCTCACGTCTTCCTGCAATTGACCGAGTCTCTTTACGATTACGATTACGCTGATGGTTTGGGCTCCCGGAAGGTTTACGAAGGGCTTTGATTGCCACTGTTCACTGTGAGGCGGTATTTTGGCACAGCCCCGAGCTGGCTGGAAAAAGACATGCCCGGTCATGACTTTCAGTCTGCGGCCCCTCAGAGGCTATGTGCTAAGTGCCCCTTTGAGGCCGGGCAGGGAACTGGGTCCCACTCTTCACCCTCCAGGACCCGCTGGAGAAGCAGCTCCAAGGGCAAGAATACCTTCCCCCTTTTCTCAGTGTTGGGCCGCTGACCTCTGCAGGCCTGTCCCCACCTCCATGCTGCCTGCCGGCCCCCCAGTGCCCCAACCCACTTAGTTTTTATCCCCAAACTGAAAGAAGGATTCCCCCTTCCCCTCACTGTGGTCTCACTGGGGCTTCTGAGATCCTATCCACAAAGGCACTCTGAGCTCCCTGGAGGAGGGGAGGGTGAAGATGAGCTGCTATTATCTTTGCTAATAGCATAGTTCTAATTTAAGATTTCAGGTAGAGTCACATCAGCTTCTGGTAGCCTCCGTGGGGCTCCTTGCCCTACCTCTAAGGAAAGACCCTCCAGCTTCCCCGTCCCCTTCCTTCCCAGGGTGGATTCTTGACTTCCCAGGGCTTGGGCCTCTATCCCTTACACCGTACCCCCATCTGTCCCTTTAAGGAAACCAAATATCTGCAGACAGGACTGACCATCGCCATGAAGAAAGGGTTTTTTTTTTTTTTTTCTCTTTCAAAATGCTTCAGAGTGCCAAAGCGTTGGTTTCGAGTTGCAAGTTTAGACAGTGACTGATGGACAGGTTGGGCAGAGAAGAGCATAACAACCTAAGAATGCTGAGTGCTTTCTGTACCCCTCAGAGGACCAAGCATATGGAGCTGGCTTGACAAATATGTGCTCAGTGAAAAAAAATACCTAAACTAGCAGCAAACTGGGATGCCTCCTACCTGCTGTTCCTCATTCCTGTACCCAGGGCAGACATCACTAATGGATCACAGACTCTTAGAGCTGCAAAGTCTCTCTGAGACTAATTCATCTGATTCCTTCTCTGGAGAGTTGGGGAAGTGAAGACACAAAGAGGGGATGTGCTTGCCTGTGGTTATACAGTGCCAGAATCTGAACCCAGTCCAATATGATCTCATTCTCCATGGCCCATGGGCCGCATGCTCTGGGCTCACAGCTCCACCCTCTGTGCTCAGAATTCTACCCTCTGGCTGTGGCTTTGCCTTTTGGGCTGGAGGTTCCACCCTCTGAGTCATCCTTTTTTTTTTTTTCTTTTAATGAAAGGTACCACATGTTTGCAGCCGAGTAGTTTTATTTTGTTTTGTTTTATTTTATAGATTTATTTATTTTAGAGAGAGTGTGAGCACATGTGTGGGGGGTGAAGAGGAGCAGAAGGAGAGGGAGAGAGAATCTGAAGCAGACTCTGTAGTGAGTGTGGAGCCCGGTGCGGGGCTCGATCTCATGACCCTCAGATCATGACCTGAGCTGAAATCAAGACTTGGATGCTTAACCGACTGCGCCACCCAAGCGTCCCCAGCTGAGTAGTTTATTAACCTGTTTCCTGCTGTAGAATTTTGGGGGTCTGACAGCCTTCTTTCTTTCATCTCTGTCCTTTTTGGTACAAGCTGCCTGCGTTTCTGTGATACCAAGTTCTCAACAACCTTGTGGGTCTCCTGTGTATGTCATGGGGATCTACTCTATCAGACAAGAGGTTCCTCCATAGATATTTTCTAGATAACCCTATCTTTACTTTTGGCTTCTACTGAGATGGTTGCAGAGAAATCTCCCCAAATTTCCTAGATGCTCTCTGGTTTGATCTAGGGGATCTGTAGGCCACACACTTAATCTTTTCAAAGAGCCTTTCGTGGGACTGCATACTCTGAGCTTTTGATTTTTCTGAGATGTTAGCACGATATAGAGTCATACCCTCAGCCTTCTCTCCAGTGTGTGCTTTTCTGTTGGAGAATCTCTTAATTATAATGTCTTTTGCTATCTGGGTAGGCTGAGGATTTCCAAAAATGATCAATTCCTGGCTTCCTTTTCGTTTGACAGCTCTGTTGATCTAGCTCTTTCTTCTCGAGACGAAACCAGGCCATGCCTTCGACATTTTGCTTGGAAATCTCCTCAGCTAAATATCCATTTTTATCCATTACAAGTTTTGCTTTCCACATAATTGTGGGACACAATTCCACTGAGCTTTCTGCCACTCTATAATAAGGATCTGTTTCCTCCAGTTTCCAGGATCATGTTCCTCATTTTCTTCTAAGCCCTCACCATCAGGGCCCTTAGTGTCTAAGTTTCTCTTGACAGTCTGGTCATGATAATTCAGGTATTTTCTATGACGATTTAGGTTTTCCTTTGTACACCTTTCTTCTTTCTGCATCCTCACTAACAGAGTCATTAACATCCCTATTTCTATGAACAGTCTTTTTTTGGGGGGGGAGGGGCAGGGATGAAAGAGAGAGAGAGAGAAAATCCCAAGCAGGCTCCACACCCAGCGCAGAGCCCGACACGGGGCTCGATCTCCTGAGCCAAAATCAAGAGTCAGATGCTTAACCAACTGAGCCACCCAGGTGGCCCCTCATGAATAATCTTTTTAGGGCAATGTAGGCTCTTCCTACCATAGTCCTGAGAATTCTAGCGGCTTGCTCACTGCCCGATTCCAAAGCCACTTCTGCACTTTTAGGTATTAATTATAGCAGCGCCTCTCTCCTGGAACCAAAATCTGTATTCATTTCCAATGGCTGCTGTAACAAATGACCACAGACTTAGTAGCTTGAAAACAACGAAAATTAATTTCTTATGGTTCTGTAGGTCAGAAGACTAATGCGGATCTCACGGGGCTAAAACTGTGGCGTCGGTGGGACTACATTCCTTTCTGGAAGCTGTAGGGGAGGGCCTGTTTCCATGCCTTTGTAGTTTTTAGAAGCTGCCCCCATTACTTGTGGCATCGTCCTGTTTTGCCTCTTTCTTCCACATTTTAGGGACTTTTGTGATTACATTTGGCCTACCCAGATAATCTGGGATCATCGCTTTATCTTAAGCTCAGCTCATTAGCAACCTTAATTCCAACTGTAACCTTAATTCCCCTTTGCCATGTAATGTAACATATTTATAGGTTTTGGGGATTAGGGCACGGACATTCTTGGGAGGGGGGTAGTCATGACTCTTCTTCTCACAACCTCCCAGGTCAGTTCTGCCCAGTTCTGCTAGCATGCTTTGTCCGCCATCAAGTGAGGAAAGAGGCCAGCTACCTTCATTGGTGCTTGGCCTCGGAGCCAGTCCGGCCTGCTAATCCACTTCAGGACATGAATTTGCCTTTTTGGCAGGTGGGATTGTAGAGTGTGGGACCTCTTCCTGGCTCTCCTTGAGCCATAGGTTCTGGCTCTGTGCTGGTCCATGGTGGGCCTCAAGAACGAGGGAGCAGCTTCTGCAGCAGGTTGGGCCTGGACCAGCTTTCAGGGCAGGAGAGGCAGTATAGTCTGGTGGTTAGTGAGTGAATGGGGGCTGGGGGACATCTGTCATTCACTAGCAATGTGTGCCCAAGGGGTTGCTTTCTTTCCTGGAGCCTCAGTCTGCAGTTATAAAGAAGGGGAATGTAGGGGCACCTGGGTGGCTCTGTCAGTTAAGTGTCTGCTTTCGGCTCAGGTCATGATCTCGGGGTCCTGGGATTGAGCCCCACATCGGGCTCCCCACTTGTGCTCTCTCTCTCAAATAAATAAATAAATAAATCTTAAAAAAAAATAGAAGAGGTGCCTGGGTGGCTCAGTGGGTTAAGCGGCTGCCTTTGGCTCAGGTCATGATCCCAGGGTCCTGGGATCGAGCCCCACATCGGGCTCCCTGCTCCACGGGAGGCCTGCTTCTCCCTCTCCTACTCCCCCTGCTTGTGTTCCCTCTCTCACTGTGTCTCTTTTTGTCAAAAAATAAATAAAATCTTTAAAAAAAAATTAAAAAAAAGAAAAAAAAGAAGGGGATGGTAATAGTACCTACCTCCTAATGTGTGTAAGAATCAAATGAGAACATGAGAGCATGCTAGCAAAGAACTTGGCTTACGGAAAATGTTCCTTAAACAGTAAGTGCTGTGGTTTTTACGAGTTTAGTTCTGCATCTGTCTGCTTCTTGCTGTGTGGTCTCAGTTTCCCCATCTACGAAATAAGATGAGTGATGGTCTGTTAAGTTCCTCTCACTTCCCTTCCCTCCCCCTTGCATTGGTATTGATTCTACATGTGTGGATGCCATTGAGTTGAGGAATATTCTGGGACGGTTGGCCAGCTTTGGCGCCTGGTCGGAGTGCAAGGAACAGGGCAGGCACTCTGCCCCTCTGCTGTCTGTGAGCTCGGTTCCCTTTAGGCCTGGCTGGAGACTAGACTCTGTCTCTGGGGGCTGAGCCCCTGGTAGGCACTGAGATGCTGAGGATGCCCCCTATTCAGCCTGGGGGCTCTGGGCTGCTGGCCCCTGTCTCCTGCTGGGCCTTTGTGTCCTGGGATCCAGGCCCCCACTTGCTGGGAGGGGTTTGCTGGGAGGGGAGCCTCCAGCCTCCCAGGGAAGCTGACGTCACCGTGAGCTGGAAGCAGCCCCAGGAGAGGGCCTCCGAGCTTGCCCAGTGCCCCCTTGTTCCCTCTGCTGCCCCAGGCTTCTAGGTGGTACAGAGACACAGATGGGTAGGTTTGAAGTTTCCCAAGAAGAGATCAGGAATATGGCCAGATGCCCTCCTCGGCTGAACTTGTATCATTTCAGTCTGGAAAGACACCTGTTTAGGTTCTGGCTGCCCCAAGGGGAGTGCAGTCTGTGGTGTGTCCTGAAGCATGTTCACTCTTCTGAGTCCTCTTATCTGTCCTTGAACAACAGGATTTTCGGGACCCTGCCTCAAGATCTCCTTTTCAGAGAGGATAGGCAGCTCCTTTCTTGGAGGAGGAAAGCTGCTGGCTAAAGCCCTCTTCTTTAGCATTGGGAGTCAGGAGACTCCTTCCTCCGATTTGTTCAGTGCCCTTGGAACATTCCACGTGTACAGACCTGTGCTCATGGCAGACATCACCAATCAATTTCAGCACTCATGTCTTCTGAGCCCAGATATGGCTTTACAGTCCTTCCGAATACAGTACTCTAGGCAAGCACTACCAATTTATCATCCTGGAAGTCCCCTTCTCCCTCTGGACCTTCTGTATCATACAGGATTGGCATAAATGGTCCCTGAGTCTGTGTTCCCATTTCTCTGAGCTGCGGAAGGGTCACTGCGATTCTGATTCCTGTTGCTCCTGATGGAGGCACAGGGGAGGCTCTACTTGGAGGACCATAGAGCTTGGTCCTGTGGGGACCTTGTCTCCTTGGCAATTTTCATTTTTCCAAGGAAATGGGGTAGTGGTGAGGAGAACTTTTGGAGCCTCATGAAGAATTGTCAGGCCTTTCTGTGGTTCTAATGGAGACAGTCTGGATGCTTGGAATCTTGCACAAAATGACCTTTATATTCATCCTGAAGGGACCTTGAAGACCAAAATTCCAACTTCCCATATTATAGCAGAGGCAGCCGAGGGCCAGAATTTCCTGATGGGCTCTCTGTCCTGCTCTCCTCCCTCTGCCCTCAACACGTTCTCCCCGAGGCACCTTGCTTGCTGTTCCTCAGCCTTCTTTCATGGTCTGGAAGATCTGGTCAGGTTCTTTCACTTGGACAGCGCTGCCCAGCCCAGGCATGTCCTAGAAACCTGGAACCACTGGGTGTCCATGCTTTTCCCTTTCCCGTCGGCTGCAGGGCACCTCCCAGGGCGCTTTTCAGAACCATTTATTCCTCTTGCGGAGCTTTGGTCGTGAGGGCTCACTTCCTCCTCAGCTGGTGTCCGCACTGCCGGAAGTTACCCCCTTCTGCTCGCTCCTGTGGCCTGGGGGCCACCTGCCGTCCCACCTCTGTCCAGGCACTTCCTCGGCTGCTGCGGCCCTGATTCTCTGTGATAGGAGGAACCAGGGGGTGAGACTCCCAGCCATTCTGGGCAGCAGCCACTCTGCGCAGACAGAGGTGGTGCGGGCCGGTGCAGGGCCGGTGCGGGGTGCCCAGGGCTGCCACGTGAGCTTGCAGTCCACCCTGCGCTTTCTGCCGCAGATGCGTTCTGAAGCCCAGTTAATGTTCTTTTTGCTACTTAATTGAATTTTTATCGAAATTTCTCCCCTCTTTTATGCTTGTTTTGGTTCCCTTCCTGCAGCAGACAGCAAAAGCCTCATATAACCCATTTCCTACCAGGCCTTTTTGCAGGATTAGTCATTTTTAAATGACTTTAATCTCCGTTTTGAAAGTGATTTCTCTACTCATTTTGTCATATTACTTTGTAGTCATTCTAGGGGGAGGGGAAGCCGAGGGCCTGCATTAGTCACTGCTTTTGGCACCTGATCTTCTCCGGTGACAGCTCCCCCTCCCAAAGGAAAGAAGCAGTGGGAAGTTGAGGGCGAAGGCACCGACTCAGAACCAGGCTGACTGGGGTTGAATCCTGGCTGTGCTGCCTCCCAGCTGTGTGGCATCTGGCAAGTTACTCAACCTCTCTGTGCCTCGCTTTTCTGACCCGTAAATGGAGATAATAATAGTACCCATCTCACTGGGCTGTTGAGAGACCTGAACGTGGTAACACATGCAAAGCTCTTAGAAGAATGCCCGCAATAGTAAAAGCTGTACAAGCATTTACTTGGAAGGAACAAGGTAGCTGGCTGAATGGGACTTTTCCTGGACCTGCCTTCTCTGTGAGTTCTGAAACATTCATGTCGCAGGGGCTCCTGAGATTGCTTGTGCCCCATTTTCGCACCCTTTTCCTTTCTGCACCCCTGCCAGAGGGTGTGTGTGGTCCCGGCCGTGCGTGCGCGTGTGGTGTGTGTGCACGTGTGAGAGGAACGGTACCACTGTAAGGCCAGGGGCCCTCGTCCTTTGCCGACATCCCTGCACCTATGTCCTGGGAGCTTTGGCCCCAGCACGTCTCTCCAGCCTGCTCCTAGAGCACTAATCTCAGTGCCCCCAAAGCAAACTGTACTTGGGAGGGGTGGGCCGGCAGCAGCCAAGGTCAAACGTGTTTAGAACAAAAGGCTTTAAACAGTGCAGCCTGAATTTGGGACTTTCTGTGTCAACATGCTCATTTCCCCCGATTGGGCCCTTTCAGTGTAAGGGGCCTTATGGTCATTTCCCTTCAGATGACTATAATCTCGGCAGTGGCTCTGTTGGTGGCTCCCAGAATAATGTGCTTTGCTTTAGTTTTGAAACTTGCTTGCAGGAAAATAAAGCCAACCAGGCTGCCCAGCCATGGGCCTTGGGGACTGTGGTGCAGGGCAGGTTGATTCTCCTTCTCAAAGTCTGGCGGGACCAGGGTGAGCAGAAGCCCACACTGCTGGGAGACGTGGCGCTCTGGCCATGAGACTGAGGGCAAGTTACTTGCCTCCCTGAGCCTCAGCTTCTTCATCTCAAAAGTGGGGTGTCACCGATGGTTGTGAGGATGGGAGGAAATTAACCGGGGTGGCGTGCCCAATAAGTGTAGTTGCTCATATCAGCACTGGTGGTACTAATTAGTGCTAATTATGATTATTGGCCAAATAGTGCTTTTGTTGAATGGCTTTCTTGAAGTATAATTTGTATACCGCAAACTTAACTTGTTTTAAGTGAGCAGGTAGCAACGTGGTGGATTTACAGAGCTGTTGCAGTGCTTACCACAGCCTAGTTTAATTTAATAGAAGGGGAGTAATAGTGCTTTTTCACATTCATTTTTCTCATCTGTTTCTCACATGATTCCCTTTTCTCACATGTGGAAACTGAGTCGGAGAGGTTGAGAGGACTAACTCTGGACTGATGGATAAGCTGAGGAGCGGGGGGGCTTTGAGTGCAGGGCTCTGCTCTCATCCCCGGGGGCTGAAGGGCTTGGGAGCAAATGAATGCTGGCAGAAAGACATGTCCAGCCTAGGTCTTTTGGGCAAGGCGTGTTCCTTGTCTCACTCACCGTTGAACTGACCTGGGTTCAAGCCTGTGTCCTCTGCTCATCAGCCCTGCGAGTCCCTGCACGTCTCTGGTCTCTGGGGGCCCCTCCCTGAACGCAGGCTGGTTGCGGTCATGCTGTCAGGGGGCGTTAAATGAGAGGCAGCCTGTGACTGCACTGGAGGCTGGACGCGGGGGTCCCCCCGCCTTTCTCCCTGATGCAGGGGTAATCTCATGCAAGAGACCTGCAGGAGGCACGTCCAGACCCATGTCCCGGTGCTGTCATTTCCTGGGGAAAGTCGCTGTGACTGTGCCTTAGTCTCCTCATCCGTGCAGTAGGAGGGGCCCTGCTCCCGCCTCATTGGTGGTTGTGAGAAAAGCGCTCAGCCGAGCACCAGGCGCACAGGAAGGGCTCCCTGGCAGCTTGTGTGAGTCTGAGCTAAGGCATCAAAATAATCAAAAGTCATCTGAGCCTGGCTGGGGGGCGGGGGCCCAGCAGGTCCCCCAGCTGCCCCAGCTCCAGCCATCTCCTCCCTTGGGCCCCTCTGTCTGCACCCCACGGAACCCAGCTGGCAGGAGCTGGGAATTAACCAGGCGGGGGCTGGGGCATCTCCCACCGCATCTAATCTGAGGAGCTGGCAGTGGCTGCATCCTTCCCTTGCCGTCCGAAGGGCCGTGTCATGGGAGGCCCCAGGGGAGCAGGTGCCCTTGCCCCGGGAGGATGTTCTGGGAGGCGCCCTGTGCCAGGCTGGGCGGCGAGGCTCCAGAGGTGGAGAGGCCTCCGGGAGGTGCAGGACGCAGGGCTGGGAGCTTTGCAGAGAGCCTCATCCTCCCAGGCAGAGCTTCGCCGGTGCTGCCGGCCGGGGTCAGGGGCAAGGCCAGGGACCAGGGGGGGCACGTTGGGGTCTTGGGTGGGGTCCAGGAAAAGGCTCAGAGCCAGCGCTGAAGGGACCTCTCAAGACCCTGCCTGGACAGCAGAGGCAACTGTGAGAGCCTCGGGGTATGGGACCCTCGGGGCTGGGGCCATGCCCGTGGCTGTGGTGAGTGCCACCAGGTGTGAGCGTGTGTGTGAGCCATAGTGGGAATTGGGTGTGTGAATGGATGTGTATGCGTGTCTGGGCTGCCTGTGGCCCAGACTTTCTGGGTTAGGTCTGTGAGGCTTTTTCTGGAGACTAAGCTGTGCTGGCCGGGGCAGTGGTTTATTTCCTCGGGGTTACAAGAGCAAGGTCAGTGCGGCTGAATCTGAGCTTTTGTTTGTCTCTCCCCTGCCCGTGGCAGCCTGCGGTCCGTTTCATTCATTATTAAGTTTTAAATCCACCTGACGTGAAACTTGAGCCGTGGAACTCACTCCGTGTGCAGGCTGGCTCGGCCCGACCCCCACCGAGGAATGGGGGAACCCCACCGGCTCTGCTCGCTGGGTCCTGGGTGCCTTTGTTTTGCCAGAAACGGCCAGCCCCTGGTTTGTTTAGATTTCCCCTGAGGCTGGAGGGTGGGCCAGGTGCTCATCTGGGCAAGGACAGCCTCCTCTGCCTGCCAAGGTGGGTTTCAGGGCCCACGGGGCTCTGAGCTCTGGGGCCATTTGGGCCCCGGGCTCATCCCCTAGTAGCCCCGGATCAGGCCATCCCCCAGGGTCCTGAGTGGACTTGGGGCAAATCCAGGGGTGGAGGGGGGACAGAGCAAGCACCCCTTCTTAGGATGGTTTGGGCTGGGAACCTTGCAGATCCTTCTCAAGTAGCCTTTGCTTACTCCTGTTTGTGCTGCTGGGTCTGATGCCATGTGCCTGGGACTTTGGCCTCCCGGGTCTGTCTGCTCCCTGTAGCAGCACACCCAGCTCCGTCCCCAAATGTGGTGCAGACGAATTCACTAAGGTGCATTTTCTTTTTTTGGGGGGGGTGCATTTTCTTTTCTTGCACGGTTTTGCCTATGCCCCTAAGGAAATTGGAACCTCCCACCAGGACTAGGGGCTGGAAGGGGGAGTCAATCCCCAGGACTCCCTCAGGTGAGGACCTGCCTCCTTTTGGCCTCTGGGACTGCCGGTCGGTGAGGTCATTTCCGGGTACTTTTTCGCTCTCCGGCTGCACCCCCGACACCATCAGGGAAGTGCTCGAGAGCTCACCTCCTGTGGGGGTTACGGTGTCCAGCGAGGCCCATGCGGGTGTCGCCAAGGAGGAAGACTTGTCTCCGTGTCTCCTCCATATCCTGCCACCCCTCTCCACACTGAGGGCCTTCATGTCCACTCGCTTCCGCTGCGCCCCCCGCCCCCAGGACTCCCTCCCCCGACTCCCCCTGCAGCAGTCGGCCAGCTGCAGGGCCCCAGCCCGCGAGCTGTCGAGAAGCCGGCTCTGTCCTTGTTTCTGGGCGGCCCTGGGAATTGCCTCTAATCTCCTCTCCGCCTTCCCCCCGCAGATGGTGACGACGACCCGCAACTCTCCTGGGTCGCCTCGTCTCCCTCCAGCAAGGATGTTGCGTCACCCACGCAGATGATCGGAGATGGGTGTGACCTCGGCTTGGGCGAGGAAGAAGGGGGCACGGGCCTGCCGTACCCTTGCCAGTTCTGCGACAAGTCCTTCATCCGCCTGAGCTACTTGAAGAGGCACGAGCAGATCCACAGCGACAAGCTGCCGTTCAAGTGCACCTACTGCAGCCGCCTCTTCAAGCACAAGAGGAGTCGTGACCGGCACATCAAGCTGCACACGGGCGATAAGAAGTACCACTGTCACGAGTGCGAGGCCGCCTTCTCCCGCAGCGACCACCTCAAGATCCACCTGAAGACCCACAGCTCCAGCAAGCCCTTCAAGTGCACCGTCTGCAAGCGCGGCTTCTCCTCCACCAGCTCGCTGCAGAGCCACATGCAGGCGCACAAGAAGAACAAGGAGCACCTAGCCAAGTCAGAGAAGGAGGCCAAGAAGGACGACTTCATGTGTGACTACTGCGAGGACACCTTCAGCCAGACAGAGGAGCTGGAGAAGCACGTGCTCACCCGCCACCCCCAGCTCTCCGAGAAGGCCGACCTGCAGTGCATCCACTGCCCCGAGGTCTTCGTGGACGAGAACGCGCTGCTCACCCACATCCACCAAGCCCACGCCAACCAGAAACACAAGTGCCCCATGTGCCCCGAGCAGTTCTCCTCGGTGGAGGGCGTCTACTGCCACCTGGACAGCCACCGGCAGCCCGACTCCAGCAACCACAGCGCCAGCCCTGACCCCGTGCTGGGCAGCGTGGCCTCCATGAGCAGCGCCACGCCGGACTCCAGCGCGTCCGTGGAGCGCGGCTCCACCCCGGACTCCACCTTGAAGCCGCTGCGGGGCCAGAAGAAGATGCGGGACGAGGGCCAGGGCTGGTCCAAGGTGGTCTACAGCTGCCCCTATTGCTCCAAGCGGGACTTTAACAGCCTGGCCGTGCTGGAGATCCACCTGAAGACCATCCACGCCGACAAGCCCCAGCAGAGCCACACGTGTCAGATCTGCCTGGACTCCGTGCCCACGCTGTACAACCTCAACGAGCACGTCCGCAAGCTGCACAAGAGCCATGCCTACCCGGTGATGCAGTTCGGCAACCTCTCGGCCTTCCACTGCAACTACTGTCCCGACGTGTTTGCCGACATCAACAGCCTGCAGGAGCACATCCGCGCCTCCCACTGCGGCCCCGACGTCGGCCCGCCCGACGGCAGTAACGCCTTCTTCTGCAACCAGTGCTCCATGGGTTTCCTGACCGACGCTTCCCTCACCGAGCACATCCAGCAGGCCCACTGCGGCGTGGGCAGCGCCAAGCTGGAGTCCCCGGTTGTGCAGCCCACTCAATCCTTCATGGAGGTCTACTCCTGCCCCTACTGCACCAACTCGCCCATCTTCGGCTCCATCCTGAAGCTCACCAAGCACATCAAGGAGAACCACAAGAACATTCCGCTCGCCCACAGCAAGAAGTCCAAGGCGGAGCAGAGCCCGGTCTCGTCCGATGTGGAGGTGGCCTCCCCCAAGCGGCAGCGGCTCTCGGCCAGCGCCAACTCCATCTCCAATGGCGAGTATCCCTGTAATCAGTGCGACCTCAAGTTCTCCAACTTCGAGAGCTTCCAGACCCACCTGAAGCTGCACCTGGAGCTGTTGCTGCGGAAGCAGGCGTGCCCCCAGTGCAAAGAGGACTTCGACTCCCAGGAGTCCCTCCTGCAGCACCTGACGGTGCACTACATGACCACGTCGACCCACTACGTGTGTGAGAGCTGCGACAAGCAGTTCTCCTCAGTGGACGACCTGCAGAAGCACCTGCTGGACATGCACACCTTCGTGCTGTACCACTGCACCCTGTGTCAGGAGGTCTTCGACTCCAAGGTGTCCATCCAGGTGCACCTGGCCGTGAAGCACAGCAACGAGAAGAAGATGTACCGCTGCACGGCCTGCAACTGGGACTTCCGCAAGGAGGCCGACCTGCAGGTGCATGTCAAACACAGCCACCTGGGCAACCCGGCCAAGGCGCACAAGTGCATCTTTTGCGGGGAGACCTTCAGCACCGAGGTGGAGCTGCAGTGCCACATCACCACGCACAGCAAGAAGTACAACTGCAAGTTCTGTAGCAAGGCCTTCCACGCCATCATCCTGCTGGAGAAGCACCTGCGGGAGAAGCACTGCGTGTTCGACGCCGCCCCTGAGAACGGCACGGCCAACGGAGTGCCCCCCGCCGCCGCCAAGAAGGCGGAGCCCGCCGACCTGCAGGGCATGCTGCTCAAGAACCCCGAGGCGCCCAACAGCCACGAGGCCAGCGAGGATGACGTGGACGCGTCGGAGCCCATGTACGGCTGCGACATCTGCGGGGCGGCCTACACCATGGAGGTGCTGCTGCAAAACCACCGGCTGCGGGACCACAATATCCGGCCGGGGGAGGACGACGGCTCGCGCAAGAAGGCCGAGTTCATCAAGGGCAGCCACAAGTGCAACGTGTGCTCGCGGACTTTCTTCTCGGAGAACGGGCTCCGGGAGCACCTGCAGACGCACCGGGGCCCCGCCAAGCACTACATGTGCCCCATCTGTGGCGAGCGCTTCCCCTCCCTGCTGACGCTCACCGAGCACAAGGTGACCCACAGCAAGAGCCTGGACACCGGCACCTGCCGTATCTGCAAGATGCCCCTGCAGAGCGAGGAGGAGTTCATCGAGCACTGTCAGATGCACCCCGACCTGCGCAACTCGCTCACGGGCTTCCGCTGCGTGGTGTGCATGCAGACGGTCACCTCCACGCTCGAGCTCAAGATCCATGGCACCTTCCACATGCAGAAGCTGGCGGGCAGCTCGGCCGCATCCTCCCCCAACGGCCAGGGGCTGCAGAAGCTCTACAAGTGTGCCCTGTGCCTCAAGGAGTTCCGCAGCAAGCAGGACCTGGTGAAGCTCGACGTCAACGGGCTCCCCTACGGCCTCTGTGCTGGGTGCATGGCCCGCAGCGCCAACGGACAGGTGGGTGGCCTGGCCCCGCCCGAGCCCGCCGACCGGCCCTGCACCGGCCTCCGCTGTCCCGAGTGCAGCGTCAAATTCGAGAGTGCCGAGGACCTGGAGAGCCACGTGCAGGTGGACCACCGTGACCTCACGCCGGAGACCAGTGGGCCCCGGAAAGGCGCCCAGACGTCGCCAGTGCCCCGGGTAAGAGCCTGTTGCTTCTCCTCGGGGCTCTGCTGAGCTCTGTGTCTCCTCGTGGTGTTGCCTCTAGTAGCTTGGAGAGGCCGCGCTCTCATGTGGCGGTCAGGTGCATCCACTCTGTTGTAGACTCCAATGTGATCCCCAGGGCTGTCCGTTCCCTTCCCGCTGTGTGACGTTGGCGTACGTTATCTATCTCTCTGGGCCGCATTTGTCGAGTGCTCATCCGCAAAAGGGGGGGGTGACAGTCATCCGGACGTCATAGGATTGCTTTTAGGGACCCGTAGTGTAAGATAAGTAAAGGGCCTAGTGCCCTGGCTGACACACGATTATAAATGATTATCGCCTTTCTTACAGATCTGGGGTGGACTTACTCGCTTGTTTGCTGAGTCTCCTTGGGTGAGTCCCTTTGCTCTCTGGGCTTCAGATTCAGGATTCTTTTGATAATCCATAGAGATCATTTGTAAAGGGCTCAGGACCTGCACTTAGTTTGGGCCGATCACACTAGCTGTAGTCACCAGCTGATACTGTTATGGTCTACGGCACACCTTATAGTTAGGGCAGTTGCTGGTGCATGGAAGACCCTAGGAATTGTTCCCATGACTGTTCTCCTTCGTGGCTGCTGGATCCTTTCATCCATCCTCAGATTTGTCCCGAGCACCCGTTATGTTTGGGGGTGCCTGGCAGTTGAGGAGAATCAGAAATGGACTCTACCTTGGGGGCTCCCAGACAAGGGGGAGAGCACAGGCCCAGAGCTAGTAGGTTTCAGGGAGGCAGGGCCAGTTAGGGCTGCTGGAGGGTCCACATGGGCTGTGGGGCCAGTGGCCAAGGTGGTGGTGGGCCTGGAGCCTGCGTGGCTCTTGGGTGTCAGGCAGTACAGGCCCGGGGATTCCCAATGACTGTCGTCTGTTTCCAGACTGAGGAGGTGTCAAGTGGATCTCGGGAGTATCTTTCCCTCGAGGGCCACTGCTGGTGCCCCAGGCAGTAAGGCAGAATTTGGAGGAGGGCCACCCGCCGCAGGGGCCTGCTGGAAGACGGGGATGTAGCCCTGGGTGTTCCGCTGTGGGAGCAGATGTGGGATCAGAACTGGGGCCTGGGACTTGGAGGTGAGAATGAGAGAGAAGGCGGGCTGGAGAGAGCGGAAGGAGGATGTACGGAGACTGCCTCTGGGCAGGGGTCCCCTAGGACTCCCACCGCAGGTACTGTGCCCCGGCCCCGGTCACCACCTCTCAGCTCTGCTCAGCCTCCACTGGTGGGCGGGGTTAAAAGGAAAATCTTCCCTCCTCCAGGACCCACCAGGGGTTTGATTTCTCCGGGCCTCTGTCCTCGCCTATAAAGCCAGAGAGTAAGGGTGATAATGGTAGCAACAGATAGTGACAGGGTCTGTGTCCAGGGCTGACATCACCGGGCAGGCACCAGGGAGGGGGGAGTCCTTCTGGGTTTTTAATGAGCATGTGCTGTGATTGGTCGGTGTTCGTGCCTCACCCGTGGTTAAATATTGTGACTGTGCTGACCTCAGCATTTGGCCCTGAGCTTTGAGTGAGTAAAGGAAGTGCTGGGTGCACAGGGAACATCACTTGCTATCTCTCCCATTTATGATCACAGCTCACACTTACCGAGGGATAAGGATGTGCCGAGCACTTTCTATCTACGCCGTGACACTACCTTTACGGATGAAGAAACGGAGGCACAGAACCGCTGGCCGTTAATAGCCCCCAGCTGTCAAGAGGCAGAGAAGGGATTTGAACCCAGGGAGTGTGGGCCACAGCAGAGCGAGCTCTTGACCCACATTCTGCCTGGCTCTGGAGCCCATCCTGGTGGCAGGCTGGAGTGGGGTCTGGGATAGTTACCCCCCTCGTTCAGACTGTGGGACAGTGTGGCAGGGCTGGGGCCCGGCACACCCTCCTCCCAGGTGCACCCCATCCCCATCCCTGCCTTCCCACACTGCCCACCGTAGTGTGGGGGCTCCTGCTAGCCACGGGGCTGCTTCTGGTGCCTCCAAAGCCTTGAGCTACTGGGGCCTATCCCTCCCCAGTCTCTGCCCTGGATTCCGCATCAAGGACCGCTTCATGAAGCCCCTACTGTGTGGGCAATGGCTCTTTATCATTTCCATGGCAACAACCTGGGAGCTTTGCCGTGACCTCTGTTTTGGCAGAGATGGTCCCCAGGCTCGGAAAGGGGTAACCATCTACCCGGGGATGCACAGCTGTACCTGCCAGCTCAGGGATTCACACCCGAGGGGGCTTGTTTTCTGGGAGCCCAACAGGCCTTCCTCTCCCTGTCCCAGGCTTTGCGAGAGAGGAGGCGAGCAGACAATCACATCTAGAGGCCTGGGCAGATGGGCCATTTGCAGAAAGGAGCTAGACAAAGCGTGGAACCTCCCCAGTGGAGGCCCAGCCTCTGGGGCCTTGCCCCCTGCCTGGGCACGCCTGGGGGCAGGGGCCCAGCTGCCTGTTCGCCCACCCCTCGCTCCCCTAGGACTCATGCATACAAGAGCAGACTCTGGGGGCCGAGCGAGGGCTTGGGGGCTGGCAGGCTGGGACCCTCAGAAGTGTATCCATAGCAACCGGCTCTCAGAGGACTGGGTTCCCGTGGGGCCGAGGCTGCTGTCGGCTGGAGTGGGGAAGCATGGAGGCTCCAGCCCCGCCCCCTCTCCCTGCTCTGTTTATGGGTAGTAACAACATCACCCCAACTCTAGGCCAGTGTGGGCAGACTCCAGCCCTCCGTCGATTCCCCAGGCCCTCCCAGTGCCAGGTGGGGCAGCCTAGGTGCTCTCACACAGGTCAGAGGGCTTGGCCAGGCCGCACCAGCTCTCTGTGCCCTAGCCCAGGACCGTCCGGGGTGTTCTGGGACACAGAGCTGAGAAAAGCTGCTCAGAGAGTGGCCCAGGACGCAGCCTGCCTGGCATCAAATCCCTGTCCCCTTGCTCAGCAGTGCGGGGCTCTGGCCAAGTGGTTTAGCCTCTCCAAACTCCACTTTCTCCACCCTTAAAGTGGGGCTTACCGAATGATTGTGAGTCTTCAGAATGAACAGAGCCTGCACATAGTAGGTGCTCAGTAAACGTGAGCTGCCATCGCGACCGTGGAAATTCAGCAGCTATGGGCTGTCTTTCCTGTCGCTCCCACTCTTCTTGTCTCCTGTCTCTACTGGTCTCAAGTGTGTTCTCCCTCTGCCCTGCGCTCTTCTCGGAGGTTGCTGGGGGCCACACAGGGAGAGGCAGCCCCGGCCGCAGGCCCCAGGGCTCAGCTTTGGTTCTCCCGGGCTGGGCTCTGGGGAAGGGGCTTATGACAGAGGAGGCGCTTTGAATGCCAAGTTCTCTCTTTCTCTAATTATGTCTCCTGGTGGGGCCTGAAGCTCCAGAGGAGGAGGAGGGGCTCTGGGGGATAGAGAAGGGGAAGACAGACCAAGAGGAAGTATTGGAGTGAGGACGGGGTCTGGCCAGCATTGCAGCAGGAAGGAGACAGAGCGAGAGAGTCGTCATCTGCTTGTCCCTGAACTCATGTTCCACCAACGTGGAGGACCAGATGGCCCTGGCCAGGTGCCTTGCATGCAAGGCCGGAAGGGCCGTCTCTGTATGGGGGCCTCTGGGAGTAACAGACGTGCTTAGTGACTGTTGGTGCTGGTGAGGCTGCGCGTGTGGCAGAGCGTGGATGCCTGTGTGCGAGTGCACACGTGGACACTCGGGAGTCTGCTGAGACCGCGAGGGTGTGTCTGGAAGGGGTCTGTGCGTGTGCTTGTGTGGCTGTGGGCACACCGGGCATGACGGATGTAGCTATCGGCGGTCCAGTGACAGAGTCGAAAGCCTTTGTGTCTCAGGGTGAGTTTGGATATGTCGACGTGTGTGAGCTTGTGGTCGTGAGGACGTCCCCACTGCTCTGTGGGTGTTGTACCTGTGTGTCTGTGTTACAGGGAGCAGGTTGCTGTGTGTGGTGGTGGGGGCGGGGGTCTTATGTGTTGACAGCGAGTTGGGGCGAGGGAGCGTACATACGTCTGTTTGCATGTCTGTGTGTGTCCTCGTGGGCATGTACATACCTGTGCATGCAGGGTGTGTGTGTGTGTGTGTGTGTGTGTGTGTGTGTGTCTGTCTGTGTGTGTACATCCAGGCTCTTGTGGTCAGCAACGTCCCTTCCCTTGGGAATCCCCTGGAGTCTTTTTCCCCATCAGGAAGGGCCCAGTTATCAGCAGTCTTCTTCCTGCTGCCGAGGGGCTGGCCGCACGCTGGAGGAGCCCTGGGGATAGCTTCTCATTCTGCTCGGCCCCTGGTGATTTTTTTTTTTACCAAGCATAGAGACCCCCTTCATTCACCTGCCCCTAGGAGGAACAACCAAAATCACCTTGATCGTGGCCCGTCCTCCGCACTGGGCTGGACCAGCCATGGCTATGGTATGGCCTCCACGGACTTCTACCCAAGCAGAACTGTGGAGGGGGTACACGGCCTTCCTTGTGCAGCAGGCCTTCTCTGGGCTTCCTTGGTGTGGAGATCCTGGGGTGTGTTTCATTCTCCCTCATCCCTCCCTTCCTTCCTTCCCGCATCAAAGGGGTGGGGTACACATGTGGGAAGGAATGCATGATTTTGACAATGGAGAGACCCAAGATCATTGCTCTCCATGAGCACGGAGGTGGAGTTGAGCTGAGATGGGGGCTTTGGGCCTGTGTGCCTCCAGAAGACCTCAGTCCCCACTGTCTCCTCTGACCTGAACGTCTCCTCTGTCTCTTGTGTGGCCAGAATCCCCAGCCCTGTTTGGCCCTCCAGCCTCATGCCATTCTTCCCAGGGCATTTCCAGGCTAAATGCCTGCTTCTCGGCCACTCTTCTGAACCCCTGGGTCTTTTGCAACATTGGGGGAAGAGCCCCGGTCTTATCGGAGCGGGTTCTGGACCCTGAGCAGAGACATTGCCTCTGGAACCGAAGCTCCCAGCACCAACAAAGACTGTTGTTTCTTCACTCGTGTGTTCCACCAGCATTTGCTCAGCATCAACAACCGCTGTAATAAAAGTTAAGTCATTATGAGGCGCTCGTTCTGGGCCAGGCCCCGTGCCCGGTGCTGAGGATCCAGCGTATAGAAGTCATCTTTGGTTCTCTTTGTTCCTTCTGTCCTAGCAGAGTGCTTTGCAACATAGTATTTGCAACTTTGCTCATTTGTTCAACAGATGCTTCCCAAGCAGGGAGTCTCTGCTGGCCGTGGGACCTCACAGGTGGACGAAACACATCCTGGGCCTCTGGGTGCTCGTGGTGCAGTGGGGGGAGCAAACAAGTCAATTAGACACAAAAATCCATGTGCTGATGAACTAGATGCTTAAGCATAAGCTTGGGGGCCTGGGGAGCCCCTGAACTCATCCCTGGGTGGGAAGAGGAGGCTTCTCAGCAGAGGTGACATTTGAATGGAGTCTTCAAGGATGGAAAGGGTATACTCCGAGTGGAGGACACAGCGTGGGCAAAGGCCTGGAGGTGGGACTCTCGAGGGAAGCTGCAGATGTGCTTGGAGCCACTGTGGGAGCTGAGGCACTGAGCCCCCTGGTGGTTCGTCCTGGCCGCATCGTTGAGGGTTGGGCCTGAGTGTCTAGCCAAGAAATCCAAAGTCCTGCTCCCTTTTCCAGGGGTGGAGGGAGGCCCCATCGTCCCGGAGTTGAAGTGGTCTTCAAAAAGCTTGGATATTTTGGATTCCAGTACCACCCTGTCCCCTTCATAAAAACCCACAGCCACCAACCTTCCCCCACACAGGCAATACTGCCCCTGTCCACAGGGGCCTGCTTTCACAACCACCCAGCCAGGCTTAGCTGTTGAGAATGAGCTCCACTCTTTCGAATGGGTCTTCAAGAAGCTCTGAAGCTTCCGATGATCTCCATTTTCCTGCTCCCACCCCCTCAGGGCAGCTGATCTCAGCTTCCTGTGTGCGGAAGCCAGCTGTAGGATCACTGTGGCCTTGTGAGCCTAGGGCAAATGAGGAATTCCTCAGTTACTTCTAAGCACTAGGATTGGCAGGAGCAGTGTCCCCTGCTCGGCCACATGGTCCTTAGGGCGGGTAAAGAGATAGAGTAGTTGAATGCGTGGAAAGATGGATGTATGGTTGGCTAGGTGGGTGGGTGGGTGGATGGTTAGAGAGAGAGGGTAAGTAGATGGATGTAGGGGAAGACGGACAGATGAACAGGCAGATGGATGGGTAGATGGAGGGTGGATGAATGAACGGGTGGATGGGTAGGTGTGTATAACTAGATGGATGATAAGGTAGGTAGGTGGATTGATGGGTAGATGGATGGGGGTGTGTGTAGAGTTGGATAGGTGGGTAGACAGTGGGTAGGTAGATGGATGGATGTTGGAGAAATGGATGGATGGGTAGCTAGGGGATGCATAGATGGATCTGAGCATGCTCCAAGCAGGGCAGCCTCCTTCAAACTTCCTTTCCATGGTCATACTCTGTGCTCTCACCTTGGGATGGTGATTCCCATCATGGCAATTTCCCCACATCTAACAGAGGACAGCTCCCTTAGAATCTAGCCCAGTCCCCATCCCTAGGCTGGAGAGCTGGATTCAGAGGCAGGTGGGAATTGAATGGCTCAGCGAGACCTGGGAGGGGATCAGAGCCATTCTGGAAAGTCTTGAGCCAGGACTTCCAGGCACTTTTGCTTTATGCTCTTTTCTACCTCCTGACTATCTAATTCCTTTCTTTTTTGGCTTCCAAACAGAAAAAGACATACCAGTGCATCAAGTGCCAGATGACCTTTGAGAACGAGAGAGAGATCCAAATCCATGTTGCCAACCACATGATTGGTAAGAGAGCGTTTCCTCCCACCCATGCTGGGGCCACTCACTGGGGTCTGAAGTTTGTGGTTCCGATCATCATTTCACAGCTTTTAGGGCGAAAGATGGAGTCACAACTGCTGTTTCAGAGACATTTCAAATGGGAGTAAAATGTAAGAGCTGAGCACTTTCTCCATCCAGCCTTCTTGTCGCAGCTCCACTCACATTACAATCAAACTTTTGACAGTCTCTTCCATTTCCCAGCATAAATTTCCCTCCATTTCTGAAACGAAGTGCTTTCCAGTTGTCAAGCACTCAGGGGCAATTATGCCTCAATTTCGTATGTCATGACATTGAATAGACTTAACTGCTCACATTTCCCCGCTAAATGTGGTGAATTCCTCAGGCACATTGTCAAAACAGAGTGCTTACAAAGTTATTTCAGTGCTTTTCCTATTCCTCTTCAAGTAGTTTTGGACTTTGGAAAAATCAGCCTTTCCAGAGGGGGACTTGCAAAGCGCCATAGTGTTCTCTCTTGGCCTGAGGTACGGAGGGAAGGCGTGTGCCTTGCGTGGATGGGTGTGGTCTCCCTGGCGGCTGGGGATGCCCTCAGTGTAAGAGGGAGTGCGGCTGGATTTCCGGTGAGCGTGGGGGCTTGGCCCTGGGGGGCGGAGGACTTGGCGGTGAGCGCTTTGGGAGCTTCTGGAATCCTGGTGCCTCGGGTCTCCAGTAGAAGGTTGATCTCCATCTCCAAGACCCCTGCAGTCTGAGCAGTGAGGCTTCAGGTGTGGGTTGAGCATCCTGACCCTTCACTTCCTCTAACATCTTTCCGTTATAGTCTTAAAAACAGCCATGCCGACAGAGAACTGTTTTACAAAACCCTTAATTGCATACATTCGAAGAGGTCCATTAACCGTGCAACTCGGTGCACTCTCATGAACCGGGCACACCTGTGTAAGCAATAGCCCAGTGAGGAAACAGAGCATTTTCGCATCCCTCCTGACCCTTCTGGGCCCTCCCCCACCCGCAACGAAATGTTGTCACCCTCCTGATGTCAAATGGCGTAGGGTTTTTTGGGCCCATTTTGCATTGGATGTAAATGAAATTGTATGGTCTCTGCTCGTTGGCATCTGGCAGCTTTGGGTCATTCATGTTCGTGCCTGTAGTTTGCATGTCACCCCTTCTCACGGGTGTGTACTATTCCGTCGTGTGAACACTTCATTTATCTTGTCTGTCTGACTCTTGCTGGGCTTCTTGGTCATTTCCGTGTTGGAGTTGTTTCAGATCGTACGCTGCTGTGGACCTTCTCGTATGTGGATTTTGGTGAGCAGGTGCATGTGGTTTGAATGGGAAGATCGGTAGGGCTGGAATTGGCGGGTCATGGGATACTAGTAGGTCACCTTCAGTAGATACAGACGGACAGATTTCCAAGGCAGTTTTGTGAAACTACCGTCCCACCGGCAATGCAGGACAATTGCTCCACGTCTGGGCCACCATCCATGTTTTCCGCAAAAGGAGCGATTGCTAAGGTCCTTCTTCAGTGAAATCGTGCTCAGGGTGAGGATGGTGCCCTGGTCCCCCCCAGCGGCAGCCTTGGCACACTCGGTGGGTTTGGGTGTCCGGTGTCCCGGTGACGCCAAGTGGTTCCCCTGAAGGTGTGGACCCCGACCACGTGCGGGGTGGGGCTCACCCGTTGGTGAGGGGACCTAGGGTGCTGAGGAGGGGCAGGTAAGGCCCCGGGAGTTCAGCCTGACAGGGAGATTGGTGGCTTTTTAATTTCTTCTGTTTGAAAGCCCCCTGCTGAAGTAGAAGGAGGAAACTATCCTGTCAGTCACCGGCTGCTGAGAGCGCTTTCATGGGAGTGTCAAGGAGGTAAAGATGAAGATATCTAAAAATGTTTGCTTTTGTAGCAGGTGTTAATGTGTGTGCCTGTTTGTAAGCACGAAGGGCGAGAGCCTGGCTAATTGGACCACGGTGATTTCAAAGGTGCTTCCCCCACACACCCCCCTTCCACCTTTCCTTCTGTGCAGAACCCGGAAGCCACGTGTCCTCAGGTGGAAGGCGAGGGGGTTGCTCCTAACTAGAGAGATGGGCTGGGCAATGGGAAAGGGGGGCTGGAGGGGCATCTGGAACTTGGTGCGAGCAGGGTGCCAGGCTCCCAAGGGAGGCAGTCCCGTCTGGGGGCTGGGCAGGGCCCCTCACCCCAGCCTGCTCCGCAGTGCCGTGAGCTGGTCTGGTTCCCAGGACACACGGGGAGCAGGCAGCAAGTTGCTGCTGGTCTCAGAGCCTGAGATTCTGAGTGAGACGTTCACGCATTGCAGAAAGTGTCACCATGCCGTGTCCCCATGCAGCATGGGCTGGGGGCCCCTTGTGAGCCATGCCTCTGGTTGCAGGGTGCAGTCTCTTGCTCTAACCTGCCCTTCCCACCTGCCGGCCCTGCCCTGGCCTCATCAACTCCATTTATCAAAGAACGCTGACTGAGCACCTCTTGCATGCAGAGTGCTGGGGTGGTCTCAGGTGATCCAGGGAGAAGGGGACCCGGTCCCCGCCCTCAGGGACCTTATGGCACCCTGTAGGAGACACCATGGCACACACATCATGCCAGGAAGGGAGGTGTCACTGGGTGAGGACGCTGAGCCCCACCACATGCCAGGTACCCTAGGTGGGTGCTCTCCTCCATCTCATCGAGGAGCTTCAGTGATGTATCCAAATTCTTCCAGAGATGAAGCAGCAGAACCGGGGTCTGAATTAGGCTGGGCTCTCTCCACTGTGTGTGGCTCCCTGCCCAGGGTCTGTGGTGGGAAGGACCCAGTGCTGCCCACAGGGGAAGCTGACAGCATCCGCATCCAGGTACGCAGAGTGCCGGGAGGTTGATACTCCCGGAACGAGGACTGCTAGATCCAAGGAGGTCCGTCAGAAAGGTCTGGGTGTTGAAGGCAGAAGAGGAGTTTTCTCTGTGGCAGGGCCCATCGCTGGCAGAGGGTGTAGCTTTGACAAGTAAGGCCGGTCACCGGAGAACAACAGCCTCGGAGGGCTCAGCAGAAGCAGGTCCTTGCAGGATGCACTGTTAGATGGAGGAGGCGGCGGGCAGTGTCTGTGGGAGGACTGTGGGGTGAGCCAGGCTCAGAGGCAGGAGCAGAGGAGGGAGTTTGGGGGGCTACAGGAGCCCGACCTCGCTGGGATGGAGGCCTCTCATGTGGGAGCATCGTGGGCTTTATTTAGGGTGGGGAGGTAGACTGGGGCCAGGCCACAGAGGGCCTTGAATGCCAAGTTAAGGGGTTTGGGTTTGGACTCGACCCTGCAGGCTAGGGTCCAAATCTGGGGGTCCCTTGGCTGATGTTGTTTTGGCTGCTCTTGAAAAACCAGAAGAGGGGGCCGCCAGGGCCCTGAGTTCTCATATGGGGCAGCTGGGATCACGTGTTCCCAGGCACCACAGTCCCCACCCATCCCTATTGTATTTTAGGGGCTGCTTTGCTCATTTGTGTCCCCAGCCTGGTCCCCGTGGGCACCTGAATGTGCAAACCTGGGCTTAGGCGCTAGGGAGCCATTGAAGGTTTGGGAGCAGAGTATGGCCTGGATGTAGCTGAGTAGTTGAGGGAGATGAATCCAGCCACAGTGTTGAGGGGGAAGCAGATAGAAAGGAACAGAGATCTGCCTGGCCTGGCCCAGAGGTGGGGGGATGAGGCCAGGAGAGAAGAGAGAGGTTGGTGATAGAACCGATATTTGGTTTGTGCGGTGTACCTACTTGGCCCTGGTGGCTTGGGGAAGGTGGCAGGGGGCAACGGTGGGGGATAGGAATGGAAGAGTAGTGCGCCCGAGAGCCCCAGCTGGGGCTGGCTCCGAAGTCCCAGTAAATCTGTTGGGGCCCAGTGTCCCTGTGGACAGCTTCCCCTGCTAAATGGCCCGAGGCCAGAGTGGATGCCTGCAGCTGGTTGGGGGCAAAAGCCCCCCTTAGCAGCACCAAGGGGACTTGGCGGGTAGAAGTGGTACTGTTCAGCTTGATGGCCTTCTCATAAACGTGGGGCGCGGGGGGGGGTCTGAGGCTGGCCTCCCCAGGGACCCGGACTGCTGGAGCCCTCCCCTGGGGGTTGCTAAACTGGCCTTTTTATAGCAGGGGGGCCTCTTCGTGGCTTTGCAGCCTCCAGACCCTGGGAGTTATGATGACTCAGGGACGCATCTCCTTGGGAACATTTTCCCAGCACCCTCTCCTGGCTGCTGCTGGCCAGGGAGTGATTTGGAGCCGATAGAAAGGCAAGAGTTTTTTGAGACCTTTTCAGCAGCGGGGTTGCCTTTGAAATCCCCCCTCCCCACAGGGAATGAGGCCCCCTTCTCTGGGCTTCCCCCAGCTTTTGAAATGGTTTTAAACACCCCCTTCCCCAGCAGGCACATCAAAAACTTGGAGCGGTCCACAGCCCTGTTCGGTGGCCTCCCGCAGGGATGACGTGGCCCCACCCAGCTGCCCTTATCCACCATCCACTGCCTCCACATCTGGAAGGAGGGCCCCCTCCTCGCCCCCGAAATATCTCTGCACAAGGCCTGCCTTGGGCTTCCTGTGGCCTGGCCCAGAGGCAGGGCCCCCTTCCAGTGGCTGGAGCAGGGGGGGCGTGTCTTCCTCTGCGTGTTGAACATGTAGACACCTGAGGCCTCAGACCCCAAAGAAGCCGATTTGCCAGAGCTGGGCCTGCCCATTTCTCAACTGCCCGTGGACGTTTCTCCTCTTGGTTCCTGCCGGGCGTGGCTGGATAAGGGGTCTGAGAACTTGTCCTTGAAATAACGGACTTGCTCTGACCCAGGTCGGCCCTAAGGGAGTGACTCAGCCTCTGGGCCCTGGTGTCTTTACCCAGGGCTTCACAGGCCCCTGGGGAGAGCCCCGAGGAGGGTCAGGGCTGGGAAGGGACAGTCCTCAGGGAACCTTGACAGGAACGTTCACCCTCTATGTCCTTGGAAAGTGCCTGCAGACTCTGGCAGGCAGCCAGCCAGGCCAGAGTCAGACTCGGCCCAGGGGGGCATCAGGCATTCTGGGGATGTTGTTTTCCTGGTCACATCAGCCCCATTCCCTGGGTGCCTCTGAGGGCTAAGCTTTGCTGTCAGGGGTGAAGAAATTGAGGGCACCTGGAAGATCAGCCTCTCCCACCTCCTGCTCGGGCCTTTAAAATCCTGCCCCCCTGTCACATGCTGGGCTGGTGGTCCTTGTCTGTCGTCGCCTCCATAGCCCTTCCGTCGCTCGCTGTGGCAGGATGGGCCATGGTCCACATGGAGGGTGTGTGTATGTGTGGGGGGGCTTCTGTCTTCTAAATCTTTAAGAAGCACAGCCCTAGAGGCACACTGAAAGCCACCTTGCAGACCGGGTCCCCACTCTTTCTGCGGCAGCTTGCATGCCCAGGACCCATGCTGAAGACCTGGCCTGCAGCATTTGGGAGGGAACGGGAGGTCTGGTGTGGAAATCAGTGTCTCGGCCTCCCACCAGGGAAATACAGAACCCCTCAGATATAACTGAAGAGGAAAACACATGAAAAGGACGAGAAGAAGGGGTTCCTGTGTACTCTCTACCGCAAACACATGTTGCTGAACGGGGCTGTGTTAGGTGCTTCCATGGTGCTTTTGATTCAGGGAATGCTGGACCTAAAACATTTGTCTGCCCGTAGGATGTGATGAAACCGTCTCCCTGTCCCCTCAGAGATTACATTTCAAGTTCTGGAACTGCTCTGTCAGAATGACAAGCCTGTATAGACAGCGTATCATCCAATTCTTTTTACGTTTTTTAATTTTAATTTTTCCAAAATCCTCGTAGCAGCCCCCAAGGATGAGAGGAGTCAGTTTCCCTGACTTTGAACCTCATTGATTGGTTTGAGGAAGCTGTTGATCAAGCACTTTGGCTTATGAAGGACTCATCAATTCTGGATTTTAAAATAGTGGAAATGTTCTTGTTTTCATAGATTTCTTCTTTTTATTTTTTTAAGAGGGGGAAAGGCCTCTGTAGGTGGGGTTTCCTCTAATAATAACCTCAGTTCAGTAAAAATGATTGAGATCTTTGGAGGAGCTCAGTGAGGAACCTCTCGTCTCATTCAATTGGGGTGATAATAACCCCAAAGGAAAAGTTCTATGTAATGTCACAAGTGTGAGATACGGAAGCTCAAAGGATAGGCGTGTTGCCGAATCTGGGCGTCCAGGAAAACTTCCTGGAGGAGGTGACACCTAAGAAGATGGGCAGTAAGGTGGAAGGGGCGTTCCAGGCAGAGAAAACAGCAGAAGCCGATTCATAGAGAAGAGGCCCATGTAGTATGTGGGGGAAATTACAGACAAAGCAGTGTTGCTTCAGGAAAAATCATGAGACAGGAGGTGGGCAGATCACAGAGACAGTGCAGTGGGGTCAGTGAGAGAAGATGAGGGTGTTGGTTAGGAGGGTGTGGGTTTGAGAAACATTTAAGAGGCAAAACCAGCAGGATTGGGCAAAATTGAATGGATGTGGGAAGGGGAGAAGTCAGGAATGACTTCAAGGTCTCAGGGGACCAAGTTTTGGGTGACAGGTAGAAGATGATACTGTGCCTGAAGAAGAGCTGGTTGTTGCAGGGCTGGCAAGGATGGTCCTAATAATGACCTTGCAGGTGAGGCTGACTGAGTACTGGGCCCAGGTAGCCGTACCTGCACACCTGCCGTCACACTCACTCCTACAACTGATGAGGGGTCACTGTTATTTTTCCTCTTTTGGACGTGGGGAGCTCAGGGGACTCGGCTGTTGTCAGTAAGTTGCAGAGGGGGGATTGGAATTCAGGAACTCATGAAAACTGAGTTCAGTTTTCATGTAACTGAAAAGTCCCAGGATTCCTTGGGGAAGAGGCTTCTGGAATCCTCTGAACTCCGGCACTTGAACGCTCATCACACTCCAGGGGCTTGAGTTTATGTGTGATCTGACCTTGCACAATATGCTCATGGGCGATCCGCGGGCTGGTGTCTGGCTGGCGGTCACCCACATGGGCCAAGGGCTCAGGAGAGAGGCCTGGGCTGGAGAAGGGGTCTGGAAGCATCCACAGATATGCTGAAGGCAGCTGGGAGGAGCATGGTGTCATCGGCAACGAGAGAGCCGAGTACTTCCGGGCAGCACTGCAAAAGGCCACAGAGAGGCCCACAGGAGGGAGGCTGAAGAGGGTCTGCTGGACTCTCCTGGGCAAGAGCAGGGTCAATGGAATCAGATGGAGGAGGGAGCTGGGGGCTACGTGGGGGAGACAAGCAGTGTCACGTCGCCTTGCCAGGTTCCAGGCTGGAAAGGGAGGGGGAGAGGCAGGAGCTGCTGGGGTCCAAGGGTCCCAGGAAGTTTTTGCATTTTTAAGAGGGAGACACCAGAGTGTGCTTCTAGGCTACGGGGAGGGCATCACTGGGGAGAGGAGGACGAAGGTCGGAGAGGAGCTATAGGGGTGGCGCCAGTCCTGGAGGGGCAGGGACCGGGGCCCCGGCACCCTCTTGTGTGGGCCTGCCCACAAGCCTGGCCTTCTCTTCTTTTCGTTGCCACGGACGTGGCGGCTTGTCCTGCTGGATGGACTTTCCCGAGTGCCCTTTATGGTCATTTGGCTGCTTGGGAACCGCTGATGCATGGGCAGCGTCCCTTGCATCTGCTTCTGGCTGAGGCTTACTGGAGTGAGGGCAGAAAACAAGGGTCCCGTGGTCTGTGGTGGCCCCAGGGCTCGGCCCCCTCTGCCCTGGGCTTCCAGTAGGGTGCCAGAGCCATACCCTGGACCCCCTTCCTCAAGTGTCTCTCGGGCCCAGTGGGGAGGGAGGGGGAGACCTCCTCTCCCAAGAGGGTCGGGATGGCCCTCACTGGCCGATCAGTTCACAGGTCCCTACCCGCTCTGGCTTCCAGCTCGTCGGCCTGGGGAGGGGGTTGGGGAGAAGGGAGGTGGTTTCCCAAAGACACACAGGTGCGCTGCAAGACTGAGTTGGAGTAAGAATCCAGAATCACTGATGGGAGCATTTTCTAAACAAAGACTCCTTTAGGAAGTGACTGATTTTAATTTATCCAGTAGAGCTTTTTTTAAAAAAAAATTTTATTTAAATTCAATGTAGTTAACATATAGTGTGTTATTAGTTTCAGGGATAGAATTTAGTGATTCATCAGTTGCATATAATACCCAGTGCTCATTACATGGAGTGCCCTCCTTAATGCCCATCACCCAATTACCCCATCCCCCTAGCCTCCAGTAGAGCTTTATTAAGCACCAACTGTTTGCTCCATCTGCTGTAGGTATGAATATTAATGTGAAATAGAATATGCAGGTGGACGCGTGCGTGCGCGCGCGCGCGCGCACACACACACACACACACACACACACACACTCAGAATGTAGAACTCTACAGTCAGTCACAGCGGTTAAGAGCACTCCCAGCTCAGGGTTGTGTCACTTCACGGCCAACAAAACTATCTGCCTCTGTATGCGTCAGCGCCTCATCTATAAAATTAACCCCACCCTAATGGTATACAGCAGTTTAAGCAGGACTCGTTCAGTGGCAAGTCAGGCCCAGCTCATACTGACTAACGCATATAAAAGAGAATTACTGGTTCATGTAACTGAAAAGTCCCAGGATTCCTTGGGTAAGAGGCTTCAGGCATGGCTGGATCCAGAGAGAGATGACTCCAAAAAGTCATCTCTCTCTCTCCTCTCAACTCTGCCTCCTCTTTGTTGCCTTCATTCCCTGGTGCATGATGACAGTCTCATGGTCCAGCAATGCCAGCAGAGAGGGGCATATGCTTCCTCATCAGTGGAAAAGGCCTCAGGACCAAGACTCGCTGTCTCAGGAGGGTCCTGAAGCTACCCATGAATTAATTACTGCAGCCAGGGAGATGCAATAGTTGATTGTTCAGGCTAGCACCAGGGTGGGTCAATGTTAGCCCCCTGCCCCCTGAAAATGGGAGTTAGGGAGGGTATACTTGAAAAGAAAGGAGGTATCTATTTCCACAAGGGGGCAGCACAGAAAGGGTCCTACCCCTACTTTTGGCAGGAGCGGGGGGCGGGGTGGCTGCTTGGAGCATTAAATGGGCTAAAAATATATGAAAAGTGCCCAGCACACTGCCTGGCACATGTAAGTTTTCCGTCAGTGGTAGCTGTTAACATTAATATTATTCATATCATTATTATTACTCCCCATGGCAGGGACTAATTAAAGATAATGCTTAAGATAATGAGGATGATAATAGAGCCCTTGTTAGAGAGGATAAACAGCACTTCTGTGGCTGTGCTAAGCCTGCATCCCAGGTGCAGCCCAGAGGGTTGCTGCTGAGGGCTTCCTGGAAGAGGAAGACTTGTCCTCTGCCTTTGTCAAGCTCTAAGGGGCTGTGCCTGCAGGACAAATCCAGAGAGTAGCTCCAGTCAGGATGATTTATTCATTCACTCCTTCATTCATTCTGAACTGTTTTTTTCTTTCTTGAGCTCCAAGTACATGCCAGGCACTAAGCATAGATGTCATGGCAAGCAAAACAAAATCCTGGAGCTAGTGGGGAGCAGATAAGAAATCCTGATGCCTTCTTGGATATGCCGTCAGGCTCCCTCCAGCCTGGAACGGCACCTGAAAACTCAAGTGGTCACTCTTTTGGTCTTTTTCTGGATTTTGCACGGACCACCCACAGAGGGTCACTTTCAAGGGTTATAGTTCGCAAAATGCCAGTGTGGTATCCCAACCAGGATACTGACATGGATGCATTCAGGCTACGGAACATTCCCATCACCACCAGCATCCTTCATGCTGTCCTAGCCACTTCCATTCTGCCCCAGCTCCTTCCTTAACCCTTGAGATTGTTAATCTGTTATCCATTTCTATAACTGTGTCATTTCAAGAATGTTATATAAATGGAATTATGCATAAGCTTCCATTATCTTTGGGATCAATGCCCAGGTGAGCAGTTGCTGGGTCTATAATGCTTGCACGTTTGACTTTTAAAGAAACTGCCACACCGTTTCCTATAGCAGCTATGCCGTTTTACATTCCTATCAGCAACATATGAAACGTCAGGTTTCTCTACATCCTTGCCAGCATTTGATTTGTCACTATTTTGCATTTTAGCAATCTGATGGGTGGGTAGTGATAGCTTATTGTGGTTTTAATTTACATTTCCCTAAATGGCTAATGATGTTGAATATCTTTTCATGGGCTTATTTGCCATCTGTTTGTCCTCTTTGATGAAATGCTTTTTCATATTTTTTGCCTATTTTTGAATTGGATTGTTTGCTTTTTTACTGTTGAGTTTTGAGAGTTCTTTATATATTCTAGATACTAGTCCTTTTTTGGTTACGTGGTTTGCATATATTTCCTCTCAGTCAGTGGCTTGTCTTTTCATCTTCTTAACAGACTCCTTAAAACAGTATTTTGCAGAGTAAGAGATTAAAATTTGATGAAGTCTAATTTATCAATTTTTCCTTTTATGGCTCATGCCTTTGGTGCCCAGTTTAAGAACTTTTTGTCTAACCCTAGATCCCAAAGATTTTTTTTGCCTATTTTTTTGCAAAAAAATTTTATAATTTCATATTTCACATTTAAGTTCATGACCCATTTTGAGTTAGTGTTTACATAAGCTGTGAGACTTGGATTGAGCTGCTGCTGCTTCTTCTCCTACAAATGTCCAATTGCTCTTGCATCATTTGTTGAAAACACTATAATTCCTCCACTGAGTTGTTTTTGCCAAATACCAGCTAGGCATATTTGTGTGGATCTATTTCTGGGTTCCATTGATCTATGTGTCTATCCCTCTGTCATTATGACACAGTCTACATTACTATAGCTGTATAAGTTTTGAAATCAGGTAGACTGAGTCCTATTTTATTGTTCTTTTTCAAAATCATTTTAGGTATCCTAGGTCCTTTGTCTTTCCAAATAAATTTTAGAATAATATTGCCTATATTTGCAAAAATTCTTCCTATAATTTTTTAAAAGATTTATTTATTTATTTATTTTAGAGAAAGAGAGAGAGAGAGAGAGTGAGAGAGAGAATGAACAGCAGAGGGAGAGGAAGGGAGAAACTCAAGCAGACTCCACACTGAGTGTGGAGCCTGATGCAGGGCTTGATCTCATGACCCTGAGATCATGACCTGAGCCGAAACCAAGAGTCAGATGCCTAACCAACTGCATCATCCAGCTGCCCCTCTTCTTATTTTAATAAGAATTGTGTAAACCTGCATATTGATTTGAGGAGAATTGACATCTACTATGTCAAGGCTTCTAATCCACGAACATGGTATATCTTTTGATGTACTTAGATCTTCTTTGATTTCTTTTTTTTTCAAAAGATTGAGAGAGAGAGAGAGTGGAGGGAGGGGCAGAGAGAGAGGGAGAGGAGAGAGAATCTCAAGCAGACTCCCTGCTGAGCATGGAGCCTGCAGTGGGGCTTGATCCCACCACCCTGAGATTATGACCTGAGCCAAAATGAAGAGTTGGACGCCCAACTGACTGAGCCACCCAGATGCCCCTTCTTTGATTTCTTTTATTATTTTTTTTTGTGGTTTACAGCACACTGGTCCTGTACATGTTTTGATAGATTTACATCTAAATATTTCAATTTTTTAACAATTATAAATGATATTGCCTTTTTAATTTTGGTGTTCACATGTTCATTGCTAGTATATAGAAATACAGTTGGTTTCTGAATGTTGGTTTTGTACCCCTTGACTTTGCTCAACTCAGTTGTAGGAGTTTTTATTTTTGTTTTTGTAGATTCCACTGCATTTTCTATATAGACAATCATGTCATCTGCAAATAAGGACAGTTTTATTTATTTCTTTTCTTTCTATGTGCCTTTTATTTCCTTTTCTTGCTTTTTGCTCTGGTTAGAACTTCCAGGACTGTGCTGAATAAGAGTGGTGACAGTAAACATTCTTGCCTTGATTCTGAACTTAGGGAGAAAACATTCAGTCTTTTACCATTATGTGTAATAGTAGGTACAAGTTTTTTGTAGATAACTCTATCAAGTTGAGGAACTACCCCTCTATTTCTATTTTTTTTAAAGAGTTTTTATCATGAATGGGTGTTGGATTTTGTCAAATGGCTTTATGTTTTTTTTTAAACTGCATTTGTTTATATGACCATGTGATTTTTCTTCTTTATTCTGCTAATATAGTGGATTATATTGGTTGAATTTTGAATATTGAAATAGTCTTGCATCCTTGATATATACACCCAAAATGGCCATAGTATATAATTCTTTTTATATATTCCTGAATTCTCTTTGCTAATATTTTGTTAAATATATATATATATATATATATTTTTTTTTTTTGCCTGTATTTATAAGGGACATTGGCCTGCAGTTTTCTTTTGTTTTGTCCTATCTGTCTGATTTTGATATTGGACAATATTAACTTGATAAAATAAATTGAGAACTGGTTATTCTGTATTAGGAAGATTTGTTCATTTATTTGAGAGAGCGAAAGAGAGAGAGAAAGAAAGTGCATGAGCAGGGGGAGGGGCAGAGAGAGGGGGGAGAGGGAGAGAATCTCAAGCAGATTCCTCACTGAGCAGGGAGCCCGATGTGGGGCTAGATCTCAGGATTCTGAGATCGTGACCTGAGCCAAAATCATGAGTCAGACACTCAGCTGAGCCAACCAGGCATCCCTGGTTCTTCTGTATTTTGAAAGAAATTATATAGAATTGATGTTTGTTCTTTAAACATTTGTTAGAATTCTCCAGTGAAATAACCTGAGCCTGGAGATTTCCTTTTAGGGAGCTTTTAATTATGAATTTAATTTCCTTTTTAGTTTTAGGACTGTTCAAATTGTGTATTTTATGTTGGTTGAGTTGTGGTAGGTTGTGTTTTGTGAGGAATTGGGTTTTTTCATCTAATGTGTCAAATTTATGTGTGCACAGTTTTCATGATAATATTCTCTTTTTATTCTTTTGATGTCTGTAGGATCTGTAGGGATATCCTCAGGTTCATTTCTGAGATTGGTAACTTGTGCTTTCCCACTTTTTTTCTCTGTCAGTCTTATTAGAGATTTGTCAATTTTATTGATCTTTTCAAAGAAACAACTTTTTAAAATGTATTTTTAATACTGGTTTTCTGTTTTCAGTTTCATGATTTCTGCTTTTATTTTTATTATTTCCTCCCCTCTGCTTACTTTGGGTTGATCTTGGTCTTGTTTTTCTAGGTCTTTGAGGTGGAAGCTTAATTATTGATTTGAAAATTTTTCTCTTTCTAGTGTATGTATTTAGTGCTATAAATTTCTCTCTAAGCATTGATTTATCTGTATTCCACAAATTTTGATATGTTATGGTTTTATTTTCATTAGTTTATTGTATTTTATAAAATATTTTATTTGTACTTCATCTTTGACTCATTGTTTAGAAGTGTGTTGCCTAGTTTTCAAACGTTTGGAGGTTTTCCTGTTTTGTTTTTTTGTTTGTTTGTTATTAACTTTTAGTTTGAATCCATTGTGATTGGAGAAAACACCATGTGTGACTTCAAATATCAATTCTTTTACATTTGTTGAGATTTGTTTTGTGCCCTGTGATATGGTCCATATTGGTAGGTGTTCTTTAGGCACTTGAAAAGAATGAATACTCTGCTGTTTTGGGGTGATGTGTTCAATCACTGTCAATTAGACTTTGTTGGTTGATGATGTTGTTGAGTTCTTCTATGTCCCTGCTGATTTTCTATCTAGTTGATTGATCATTGAGTGGAAGATGTTGAAATGTTCTATTATACTTGTGGATGTGTCTATTTCTTTCAGTTCTATTAGCTTTTGCTTCACGTATTTTGTAGCTCTATTGTTTGGTGCGTACACATTTAAAATTGCTATGTCTTCTTGGTTAATCAACTCCTTTATCATTATATGTCCTTGTCTATCGCATAATTGTTTCCTCTGAAGCCTGCTTTACCTAATATTGTTTGCAAGATACAATGTTTGCACGATATATCGTATGCCATTGTTTTACCTTTAACCTTCCTGTATGGTTGGTTTTTTTTTAAATTTTATTTTATTATGTTATGTTAGTCACCATACAGTACATCATTAGTTTTTGATGTAGTGATCCACGACTCATTGTTTTCGTTTAACACCCAGTGCTCCATGTAGTATGTGCCCTCCTTAATACCATCACTGGGCTTACCCCACCCCCACCCCCCTCCCCTCTAAAACCCTCAGATTGTTTCTCAGAGTCCATAGTCTCTCATGGTTCATCTCTCCCTCCGATTTCCCCTCTTTCATTTTTCCCTTCCTTCTCCTAATTTCCTCCATGCTATTCCTTATGTTCCACAAATAAATGAAACCATATGATAACTGACTTTCTCTGCTTGACTTATTTCACTTAGCATAATCTCCTCCAGTCCCATCCATGTTGATGCAAAAGTTGGGTATTCATCCTTTCTGATGGCTGAGTAATATTCCATTGTATATCTGGACCACATCTTCTTTATCCATTCATCTGTTGAAGGGCATCTCGGCTCTTTCCACAGTTTGGCTATTGTGGACATTGCTGCTATGAACATTGGGGTGCATATGGCCTGTCTTTTCACTACATCTGTGTCTTTGGGGTAAATAAGTGAATTTCTTGGATATAGAATGTAGGTGGGTCATTCTCCCTTGCCCCTACAACCCCATTCTGCTAATCTCTGTCTTTTAATTTGTATATTTAGACCATTTATATTTAATGTAATTCATGATATGTTAGGGCTTAAGCCTGCCATTTTATATATTGTTTTCTGTTCGTTCTGTGTGTGGTTTTTTTTTTTTTTTTTTTTTTTTAGTTTCTGTTCTCTTTTCCCTGCTTTTCTGTGGGTTACTTGAACATTTTTAAGAATTTAATTTTGGTTTATCTGTGTTGTTTCTTTTTGTACAGCTTTTTAAATGATTAGGTATTATGTTAAATAAACATATCAAAGTCTTCTGGTGTCATCATTTTACCAGTTTGAGTGATACATAGAACACTTACCTTCCTTTATCCTCCCCCATTTATATTCTAATTGTTTTAGATATGTCTTTGATATATATTTAGAACCATATCAAATGGTGTTAAATTTTTGCTTCAACCATCAAACATAATTTAGAAAACTCAAAGGGGGTAGAAAACTATTGTATTTACCATATTGTTCTTACAGTGTTTTTTCTTCCTAATCTTCCACGATTCCTTCTTTTATCATTTCCTTCTGTTTAGAGAAGTTCCTTCAGCCATTTTTTTAGGGTAGGTCTTCTGGTGATAAGGTCTCTTTAGTTTTTTTCATCTGAGGATGTCACTTTCCCCTTAATTCCTGAGGTATATTTTCACTGGATTTGGGGTCTAGGTTGCCAGTTCTTTCCTTTCATACTTGTGCAACTTTCTTCTGGCCTCCATGGTTTCTGATGAGAAAGCCACTGTTATTTGAATTTTTTTTCCCACTATGATAAGGTATAAGTTTTCTCTCACTGCTCTCAAAAATGCTTTCTTTTATTTTGTTTTCTTTTCTCTTCTTTCTTTCTTTTTCTTTTTCTTTTCTTTTTTTTTTTTGAGTACTTTTCTAGTCTGTCGTCTTTCTCTTCTCCTTTCAGGACTCTGATCACATGAATGTTAAAGTGTCACCAACCCCTGAGGCTCTGTTCTTTTATAAATTATCTTATTATTTTAAGTTTTTAAAATCTATTTCTTTTCTTTTTTCAGATTGGGTAATTTTTATTGTTTTATCTTCCAGTGCACTGATTCCTCCATCTCTCCTTTCTGCTGTTGAGCCGATCATTGCTTATTTAAGAAATTTTATTTAGGGGTGCCCGTGTGGCTCAGTTGGTTAAGTGACTACCTTCAGCTCAGGTCATGATCCCAGGGTTCTGGGATTGAGCCCCAAGTCGGGGGTCCCTGCTCAGCAGGGAGCCTGCTTCTCCCTCTTCCTCTGCCCCTTTCCCTGCTTGTGCTCTCTCTCTTGCTCAAATAAATAAATAAAATCTTTCAAAGTTTTTTATTTTTTTATTTCTAAAATTTACATTTAGTGCTTTTTTTATATCTTCTATTTCTTTGCTGAGATTTTCTTTTTATCCATTTGTTACACATGTGGCCATAATGGTTGAAGTATTTTATGATGGCTCCTTGAGATTCTTTGACAGATAGTTCTAACATCTCTGTCATTGCAGGCTTGACATGTATGGATTGTCCTTTCCAATTCAATGTGAGATCTTTCTGGTTCTTGGTGGGATGAATGATTTTGGATTGCAGTGGGGAGTTCCAGGTTCGTCTCCCCACTAAGTCTCCAATGATACCTCTCCCACTGGTGAGAGGAGTGTACCATTCCTCTTCCCCACATGGCCTCCACTGACACCGGGCAGAGGGGTAGGGACATCTTGCTACTGCTGGGTGAGAGTGGGAGGCCACCTTCCCAGATGGTCTCTCCTGATACCAAGGAGAGGACCATGTTACTGCCCAGCAAGTGTGAAGGCCCCAACTCCCTACTAGGCTTTCTCTGACACCACCTCAACATGGGGTGGGGAGTGGTGTTTGGTGCCTTGTTACAGCCTCGGGAGCATGGAAGTTGGGGTGCCCCCTCAGCCTCTGCTGGAATGGGGGGCATAGCTTTTTTGGTGGGCTTTGGCTTGAGCAGAGCTGTTATTGTCTAAAGGTCTTCTGTCTTGCCAAGCTGCCCCTTTTCTTGTCCTTTGGCTGGAGAGAGCAGGCTTTCCTTGGGGCTTTTAAAAATCTCACCTGTTGGCCTTCCCTGGTCACCAGCTTCTTCAGCTCCAATCTGAGGTATAGGAGGCAAAAGGAAAACCCAGAGTTCTCACTGGTGTGTCATTTCTTGGGTCCCAAGATCCCTCGCCATTCTGTCTTCTTCTCTCCACCTTTCAGAATCTTCTTATGTTTCTTTCATATATGATGTCCAGGGTTTTTAGTTGTACTTAGCTGGAGAAATAGGGAAAATTATGTCCAGGGGAGAAATCTGCAAGCTGAATAGGCATCTGAGGGTCTCAGGGACATGTAGAAAACATTGCTTTATTCCACAGCAACTTCTGTGCTATTTGGGTCCAAGGGCTTGTGGTGAAATTGGAGCTTAGATTTGTAGCTCAGACCTGGGCCAGGCCCTTTTTGAGGACCCTCCTCCTTCCCTCCCCTCCTCTTCTTTTGCTAGGGGTGAGAACAGTGGCGGTATGAGATCCCCGACTCACCCATTGGTGACAGTCATCCACCAAGCCCAGCCAAGTAAAGGTTGATACCAACAATGCCTTGTCCCCACCTCTAGCATTGTTTCCTTCCCTCCGGTGATGCTTGTTGCTCTGATTCTATCCTCATAGCAGCCAATGAAGTCATCAAGCCAGGGTGGGGTCCTACCTGACATACCAGGCTGGGGGCATTGATAGGGAAAAACCGAGAGCTAATCGTGTTGGTGCCTGGGTGTGGAGGAGAGACACCACGGTTCCGTGTTGGAGAGGTAGGCTGGAAGAATGATCCTAAATCAGCCTTGCTAAGGGCCAGAAGCTGTCATGGGAGTTGGGAGGCGGTAGACCAAGATTTGACTGGCCACCTGATTGTCTTGTCCCTTCAGAGGAGGACAGCTTTTGCACCAACCCCACTTTTCCCATGCGGGAAAAAAAAAGCCCCAGGCAGGGGCTCAGGAAACTGCAGTGGAATCGTAACACTTGGTTGGATACTGGAACGGGGTGCTGTCTCTGGGATGATGAGGTAAATAAAAACACGACAGATTGTTTTCGAAGCATCACATGCAAATTGTCAACACAAACATGTTTCTGGACCTAGCAGGTGAAAGTGTGAATTCATTATGGACCTCTTAAGAAGCAGAATTATTCTTCCTTTCAATGCCCAAAACAGCTCTGCTGCCCAACCCCTCCACCCTGGGAAGCAGATTTCAAGGGCTGCTCTTTTAAAGTTTCAGGGGCTTGTGGAAATGCAGGAAACTGCAGTACAAACCCAGCTTCCCCGCAGCCACTCCAGTTTTGAGAATCTGTCCCCACGATCTTGGTTAGGGTTCGATTCCTATCCAATGTTGATGCGTACTGTCAAAGACCTGTAGCTTTAGGGGAAAAAAAATGTTTCTATTGGTAATGCGAGTCTGTAAAAGATTGTGAGGTTGAGGTCCACGTCAGGCCCGGTTTATCTTTTTTTTAAAAATTTTTTATTGTTATGTTAATCACCATATATTACATAATTTGTTTTGGTGTACTGTTCCAAGATTCATTGTTTGTTCATAACACCCAGTGCTCCATGCAGAATGTGCCCTCTTTAATACCCATCACCAGGCTAACCCATCCCCCCACCCTTCTCCCCTCCAGAAACCTCAGTTTGTTTTTCAGAGTCCATCATCTCTCCTGGTTCGTCTCCCCCTCTGACTTACTCCCCTTCATTCTTCCTCTCCTGCTATCTTCTTCTTTTTCTTTTTTCTTAAAATATGTTGCGTTATTTGTTTCAGAAGTACAGATCTGTGATTCAACAGTCTTACACAATTCACAGCGCTCACCGTAGCACATATCTTCCCCAATGTCCATCACCCAGCCACCCCATCCCTCCCACCCCCGACCACTCCAGCAACCCTCAGTTTGTTCCTGAGATTAAGAATTCCTCGTATCAGTGAGGTCATATGATACATGTCTTTCTCTGATTGACTTATTTCACTCAGCATAACACCCTCCAGTTCCATCCACGTCGTTGCAAATGGCAAGATCTCATTCCTTTTGATGGCTGCATAATATTCCATTGTGTATATATACCACATCTTCTTTATCCATTCATCTGTCGATGGACATCTTAGGCCCGGTTTATCTTGCTGTGTCCACACACTCGGAGATCTGTGGCCTGTTTACCATTTGTGGGGCTGCAGTGAGCCATGAAAGGTACTTTTCACATGTACATGATCTGCAAAAGCACTTTGTCCAGTGAGCTTCTCATGGAAGATTTCTCATAAGGGGTACCCTCCTTAAAAACCCACACACAGACACACACACATACACCCCCAGCTGTAGACTACACGAAGAACTCAGTGTGTGCCTTCAAGATCTGCTTTACAAAAATAAAGAAATTAAAAAAAATTAGCATCTCAGTGTAAAACATTTTGGGAGGGGCGCCTGGGTGGCTCAGATGGTTAAGTGTCTGCCTTCGGCTCAGGTCATGTTCCCAGGGTCCTGGGATCAAGCCCCGCATCGGGCTCCCTGCTCAGTGGGAAGCCTGCTTCTCCCTCTCTCTCTCCTGGTCCCCCTGCTTGTGTGCGCGCCGTCTCTCTCTGACAAAGTCTTAAAAAAATAAAAAATAAAAAAGACATTCTGGGGCTTCTACCTGTAGTATCAGGATCAACATCTGGTTTCCGACGTCTGGCTCTATCCCCTGCTCCTGGAGCAGTTCAACGCTTTCTCCTGGTGACCTGTTGGCAGCTTGTACCCCCTGCAGGACCCCCACCACATGGGCCCTGCTCAGTTCGAATGGTGTTGGCAGAATTTGCACAATCTCTGCTTCTCCATTTAGAGGCTTGGGGAATCTTGTCTCTGGGATGGGGGGAGCCCTGGTCCTCAAAATAAATGAACAAATGAATAAAAAGGTAGTTAGAAGATATTCCTCACCCTTTTCTCACCTGATAGCTTCTGGACCACCTGACCCATTTGGAAGCTGAGGCTCAGAGAGGGGCAGACACTTGCCCAGCATCACACAGACGGCCAGAAGCTGGGCTGAAGGCAAACCTGGCCGGTGCACACTCAAGTTCCATCTCCTCTCATTACTCCACTCACTCATTCAACACATGAAGCCCCCCAGCTGGCCCCTGGAGTGAGAGTTTCCAGAGGAGGGGCCTGGAAGTCTGTGTAGTCTCGGAGCGCCCCCACCCCCCGAGCTCTGTACCCGCAGAGCAGTTTGGGAACTTCTGGTCTATACTGCCTCTGCTGGTGGTGGGTCCAGGAGCCTGGCAGGAACCTCTGGGAGCCTGTGGTCTGGCCCCGGGGCCAGCGCTGTGTCTGGAACCCCCCAGTCTGCTGGCACGGGGAGAGAAGGGTGGGCTGCCGTGGGCACTGGGGGCCCATAAATCAACCTGTGTCAGGGCACCTAGTAGAGGGTGGATATTTAGCTGCCATGTGCCAATACTGTAACTGGACTGTTTGTTAAAATACGAAAATGTTCCTAACCGGCTGGCAAGGAGTTTCTGCCATGAATTCCCTGCCCACAGATCCTCCCCCGGTGCCTGGACCCTTCCCCTAGATGCAGTGCACAAGAAGATAACTCCTGGTCCACCAGGGGCCACTGGGTGACACCAGAAACAAAGCCGTTTGGTGGGGCCCCGTGCACCTGTTGTTAATACATTTTGCACATCACCTCTGCTTGCTACGGAATTTTTTACCCCTTCTCTTTCTGCCCCGCAGCAAGCGCTTACGGGGTTCTAGCCATGTGCTTGCCACCATGCCAGCTCCTTTGGCTCCAGCCAGCTTCTCTCAGTCCCGTCTGATTTCTTCCTGATCACCCCCCGGACCCAGGCCCCTTCTGTGCCTGTCGCCCCGCAACGACCCCCCTGCACGTCGTGTGGTTGAGTGTTACCCGTGCTGCACAAGACAGTCCAAAAGAGGACCTTCTCTGGCTCTGTTCTGACCCCCAAGGGAAGGGAGCGCACTCGACAGTTAACCGTTCAGTCTGCATTCTGTTTAGGACTTGGGTAGGAGCTGCCTCGTTTCCCCTGACGTTTTTCTAGCGGCCGCGACCACAGCTCAGGTGTCCTGGCACAGGACTGCGGCTGTGACAACAGCCCCCGCTCGCGTCCCTCTTGGCGCGTGGTGCCCCCAGCCCCGCGTTCTGCCGGCGTTTCTCTGAGCCAGGACCGGGTTGAGGCTGAGAACTCACCTTTCCTGGGGAATCCACTCCTTGTGGTTTGGAAAGTTTGGTTATTAGCCCATGTCTGCTTTGCTTCACAGCCAGGCAGGCCTGCGCTGCAGGGAGCTGAGCACTGCCACTCATCGGTCACCCCAAGTTTGGTTCTGCTGCCCATCCACAGCACCTGCCGCCGGCGGCCGCGCTGGCCCTAACCCTGACCAGAACTCTGTTTTGCAGGATATATGGCAGTTTATTAATGGGCAAGTGTCGGCAGGAAGCCTCCTGGCCCTGGCTCCCAGGCTCCCAGGCTTGGTGCTGAGCAGGGGGCTTCAGTTACTTAAAAATCTCTTAATTATCCCGAGGGAGGGCCTGTGGTCCTGTCCCATCCCCGCCATGTTCCAGAGGCGGGTCCGAGGGTCTGTTCTTTCCTGGTCCGTGAGGGTCTGCTCTGGGACTGGCAGGAGGTGGGGCAGGCTCAGTTCTCTTTTAGGAGGGCGAACAGAATTCCCTCCTTGTTAGGAACAGTGTCTAGGAGGAGCTTGCTGTTCTGCAAAAGCCAAGATAGGGTCAGAGCTGGAAGCTTCTGGACCACCTGTCTGGAAGTTTGGGAAATTCTGGTCTATACTGCCTCTGTTGGTGGTGGGTCCAGGAGCCTGGCAGGAACCCGGGAGCCGGGCCTCTGGGAGCCTGTGACCTGTCCCTGGGGCCGGGGCTGGGTCTGGAACCCTCCAGTCTGCTGGCATGGGGAGAGAAGAGTGGGCTGTTGTGGGCACTGGGAGTCCGTAAATCAAGCCAGGGTAAAATAATAAATTTTGGGGGGAAACTAATAATACCTTATCCCTGCTTTCCTTCTTGTGGTTTTGTTTTGCTTTATTTGTCATGGCTCTTTCATACTCGGATTGTATCCTCCCAGGAACTGGTGATGTGGACCCGCTGGGGAGCTGGGGGGCAGTGGTGGGGAGAGTCTCCTGCTGCACTCCCAGCAATTAGTGCAGTGGTCATGTGTGCCCAGCAAGCAACCGGGTGGATGCATGTGCTCACTGGTGCTGGTGGTCAGACATGGGGCAGTCTCTGCACAGGGTTCTGAGGCTTGAGGATGGAAGGATCAGCTCCACTTGCTGCCCACTGTGGCCATGTGTCCTTCAAAGGAGCCGAAGCCCTGCAGAAATCGGGACGCTCCTTGTGTGGCTGCAGAGACAGAGTGAGCTTTGGGGCCCCTCCTGGGCTGTTGGCGGGCATTCGCTATCAATGGCACTATCCTCAGAGTGCCGTCTGAGCAGCCTGGCCTCCCATGCAGGTTCCCCTGGGCGGCCTGGACCGAGGGGAGGCCTGGAGGGTGGGACAAGGGGCCGGATAGCAGCTCTGCTGCCTTCTGCTCGGTAAGTTGGTGTCTGTGTAAGATTTCCCAGGGGAAGTCAGAAGACGTGGCCCTGGTCCCATCTGTCCTCACTCTGTGCACCATTGCTGGAGTTAGGAGATCTGTGTGTCAGGCCTGCCCCGGTGGGAGGTTCTGGGCAGTCTCTGTGAACCTTGGGCTCGTCTTCTAGATGGGGCAGATGCTCTGTCCCAGGTTGCTGGCAGATCTGATGAGTGTCACTGGTGATTGATTGGTGTCTCGGGCCAGGGTTGAGGGTCAGCGGTGAGGCACCTGGGTGCCCAGTCCGCGGGTTGCTGATGGTGGCCCTGTTTCCTGCCTTCCTGCGTGTGTTCTCTGACCTGCTTTTTGTTACTTACCCTCTGCCAAAAATCAGGAGATTTTCTTGCAGCTCCGACATCAGTATAATATGAGAAAACCCAAGGGCCTTTAGTCTCAGATGGGTTTCTTACTATCAAAAGCTTCTTCCTGCACTAGGGTGCAAGCCTTGGAGATTTCTGGCACCTCCGTACCCTTGCCCATCACTGGGACCCCTCTCACCCTCCCCCTGCTCCTGACAGGCCTCCGAAGTAGGCCCATATCTGGACAACTTGGAAGATGAGGAAGGATGGAGGCTGGACATTTTCTTACTTTTTTGTATAAATTGTTCAGTGATGAATCCCCTGGATAACTGCTCATCCCTCCTCTCTACGTCCACACTGTGCTGGTGCTCTTAAACAGGGAGGGAAGACCAGGTACGTAATTTGTGCATAGTGAAAATGCAGAGTCCGTGTTAGAAAATTAAGAATTTCAAGACAGCAACTGCAGGATACAAACTGAGTGTGGGCCCTTCTAAATTCAGGCCCTCATGCCACCACATGTCACATGCCCGTGAAACCAGCACTAGTGAGTGGCAGAAACCCCGTAGGACTCAGGTCCGCAGGGTATGGCTGTGCAGGTTGTAGACTGCACAACTCTAGGGGACACCATGCACACTGTGGCCTGGAGGGCAGCCCTACCAGAGGTCACTACAGCCAGCCCCTGGCAATGGCAGTCATCCAGAACTTTGAGACAGAGAGGAGGCCGCTTGGCAGTGGGCAGTGTCCTCACATCCCCATTCTTCTCTCTAGCCAGGATTCTGGAACCTCCCCCTTCCATCCTCCCTTTCTCCTTGGCATTTCAGGGACACGTTTCTCTGCGAAACTGAGGTGCCCGGGCTGCTTGCGGGTGCTGCTGGGGAAGCTTCCGCTCGTCGGTGTTCATCGCCTGCCGGCGGCTCCGCTGTTAACCTTTGGGGTTTGCTCATAAAATAGAAACTCTCTTTGTAGGTCAGTTTGTCAGTAATTTTGGCAGCCGCGGGGCCACCGAGGGAATGAGGCTTGGTTCCCACTTGTCTCTCGTGCTCGGTTTGGAGACTTTTGCAGAGCCCTTCCCCGGGAGGAACGCTCACCCCTGCCGGAAACGAGAGACGGTTTTCTCTGACCTGGTTTTGAATCGGCAGGAGCAATTCCTGTATGCTGGAAATGTACGGCCGCGGGGAAGGAATTTTGTCCAAACCCAGCCCGAGGAGCCTTCTGCTTGGGGCCTTGTTTTCCTGCGCAGGTGGCGCTTGGGCGGGGCTGCTGGGGTTTGCGTCCGCTTCCACGTTAGGTGAGGTGGAAGGTTCTGCTGCAACCGGCACCCACCTGAGCCTCGCAGGCTTCACCATAGTCCGGGGACCTGCCAGCCGACCCAGCTCGTCCTGCACAACCGCCCCTGACCTCCGCCCCCATCCAGGCCTGGGCTGCTGTGGTTGTGGGCAATCTAGCATTGCGATAACCTCCCAGTGCCCAGCTCTATACTTGATGCTGGAGGGGAGGGGGAAAGATGAGCAAGTCCTCATCAGGCCCTGCCTTCAAGGGCCTGGCAGTGGGACTGGGGGTGAGGGTGGTTGTGTGGACATGTGCAGGCTGGGGGAATTGGTCGTCAGAGAGATCAGTGTTCAAGGGGTGCTGAAGCAGGCGTCCTGGAGAAGTCAGGGAGGGCTTCCTGGCAGAGGCAGCAATGAACTGGACAGTAGTCCTTCTCTCTATTATTTTTGGGGCCTCTAGGGAGTAAGACTGAGAACAGAACATTTCTATTCCAGGACAGGAAGCTGGGAAAACCAACGCTGGGATCCCATTATGGCCTGGAAATTTAATCCCACCCAAACAATAATTAAGCACCAACTGTGTGTGAGACCCATTGACAGGATCAGAGTTGATTCAGAGCTAGCACAAGACGTCATGGCCAAAGCTGAGGTTTATGGAGTAACAACTTTAGATTAGCCAGAGTGGTGGGTTGGGTACCAGGGGAAAGGATGCCAAGGACGGAGAATAGGGCAGATCAGATCTAGGGGAGCTCCCAGGAGTCTCAAGGAGCAAGACTCTGGCTCCATCGTCCTCCAAGAAGGCAGGCAGGCTGGAGGAATGCTCTCCAGATGCTTCTGTGATCCCAAGGGTTCACCTTTAGGCCTCAAAGCCTGAGGGTGGACCCACAGGTCAGCTGGGCCCAGACAGAAACCTGAAACATTCCCCGGGACTCAGAGGCCTGCTTACAGCTGCCCTGGACAGGTCCCTGTGTTGCTGATGGTTGTAGACAGGGCTGCCTTTTGAGGCTGTGGGGTGAGGGTCTTAGGGGCAAGGGATGCAGCCTGGGAGACAGGAGGCCTGGATTCCGGCGTGTTCTCCCCCATGTACTTTGCGACTTGAGCAAATCATTTCCCCTTCCAGGAGTCACCGCAACTATAACATGCCCGAATGGGAGCAAGTGGACATGTCACCATGGGGATCATGCGCGCCGGGCCCTGTTCCAAGCAGCACTTCACTCCCTCTTAATTCTCACGTCAGCCCCCCAAGGGATATCCTTATTTGCCCATTTCATGGATGGGGACATTGAGGAACACAGAGGCAGAGCAGGCTGCTCAAGGTCACACAGCCATCAGGAGTCAGAGCCAGGGTTAGAGCCCGGGCGGTCTGGCTGTGGACCCCGTGCGCTCAGCCACCACACCAACTTGCCCCTGCATGGTTGTGGAGTCCCTTAGTCATGGAGCATCTCTCTGGAGTGTTCCCTGGCACACATCTTCCAGCTGCCTGTCATGGGCGCTTCTGGCTGCTAGCTCTGGGCTGTCACGCTCTTGAGGGAATGCCAAACTGGGGGGGATTTTGCTCCAGTCTCTAAATTCCCACCAATGTGGGATCCTAAGGCATTGCATAGATTAATACCCCCCTCCCCATTTTCCTTCTTCTTTTCTTTATAAACACCGTAGCGGAGAAATGTGCTGATGACGCGTCCACCTAAGAACCCCCTCGCCGAGGCAGCTGAGTATTAAGGGGGAAATTCGTGAAATGAAGTTTGGAAGCCGCCGGCCGGCCGGAGCCCCTTCTGAGAGATGATGATTTATTTCGGCAATGTGGTAGTCATTAGTATCTTTGGTGTCGGGGCCCGAGCGCTCAGGCCTGGGTCTGTGGCCGAGGGAGCCTTCGGGGCCATTACGAGCTAATGGCTCAGTGTGGGCAAAGGAGGCCTGCAGTCAATCTCGCTGCTGGTGGGTAATAAACGTCGGCCGGCTCCCTTCCTGCTCCCTGTGAGGGGTGGGGGGCCTCGGCTCAGGACTGCCTGCTGGGCCTCTGACCAGCCTGGCCTTGTCTCCCCTGGCCTGGGGCTTCTTGCACCACTTCTCGGCCGAGACAACGGGGGGGCCAAGAAGTTGCCCAGAATTTTGTCCATCTGACCCAGATTTTAGAGGCCTGAGGTGGGTTTGGGGGGCTGTGGGTTCTGCTGGCCTCACTTTGGGGTATCTTCTTGCAGGGTTTCATGACCTCAGCATGTCCCCACGGAGAGGACTTGCATGACACAGGGACAGGGTGGGAGCCGCCCCACGTGAGGGGTGGGGATGATCTGTCCACCTTGCCCCCTGTAGACTGAGGCTGAACTTGGACTTGGACGCCATAAGGGCACCTGAGTATGTAGGTGTATGCATGTAGGTATGTATGTAGATGGCATTTGCATGTGTGTACCTGCCTAATGAGCACTCGCATCCACAAACAGCCCATTCCCTTGCCCCCTGTGGGCCCCCTCACTGAGCTCCCTTCCAGCCAGCACCCCGCAAAGGGCAGCCACACTCCGGACCTCTGCCGCCCGAGATCAGTTTGCCCTGCTTCTGGGTGTCGCGTCATGCAACCTTCCAGTCTGTCGCCTTTGTGTCTGGCTTCTTTAGCTCACTGTTGGGTCCGTGAGGTTCACCTTGTTGTGTACCAGGGGTCTGTTCCTCTCTGTTGCCATGTTGCATCCCCCTGCATGAGTGTGTCCCAGTTTGCTGTGTTCCCTTGCTGCTGGATGTTTCAGGTGTTCATGGCTCGGGGCTGTGGCGAAGTGCTTCGAAGGCCCCCTGCGGAGGGGTCCCATCTGCCGCGGGGGCTGCGGTGGTTGTCTGACCCACGCCTTTGCTTGCAGAGCCAGGAGGGGAATTGTGGGCCCATGAGGGAGGGAGTTGTGCAGCTCTAGGAGAGGCAGCCCAGCAGTTCTTCAGGGCGGCTGTACCGACCTGCCTGCACCCTTGCCCACCCCACCGCCTCATCTCCCACTCTCTCCTGCCTGCCCTGCTCTAGCCACACCTTTCTCCTGTGCTGGAACACCGTGAGGGCCTTTGCCCAGCCGTGCCCTCCGCGTGGAATGTTCTTCTCCACCTCTCACGCGGCTGCCTTCTTCCCATTCACGTGTCACCCCTCGCAGGACTGACGACCCCCACCCCGAACTCGCCCCTCCTTTCTAGCTCCCTGTTTTATCTCCCTCGTACTTCTCACCTTCTGCTGTCCTCTCATTTACTCACTCATGGGTCTGTGTCGTGTTTGCCTTTCCCACTAGAGTGGACCAGGGCCCTTGTCTGTCTCGTCCCTCCTTGTCTGTCTGGCCCTCCTGGACCGGAGCCTGGCACTTAATGGCTGTCAGTAATGAGAAGAATGAATGCACGAGAGCTTTTCAAGCCCGACTGTGCGGTGTATCCAGTTTTCCCCCCCTAGCCGTGTCTCTGCGGAAGATGAGGTCAGAATCATGGTCTTCATCTAACAGGTGAAGGCAGAGAGGCCTGAACGAGAGTTGAGTCCAGGCCAGGACCCCAGACTCCAGACCTGAGCCCAGCCTTCTGCCTGGTGTGTGGTTTTTGATTTTTGGCTCAAAAGCTTCAGAGTCTGGCTTCAGATCTGACTCTGCCACTCATTTGCTGTGTGACCTGGTGCGGCTTCATCACCCTCTCTGAGTCTTGATTTACTTATTGGTGAAATGAGGGGATTCAAGTGTCTGCTATGAAGTGCTCAGCCCGTCAAACAGCGCTCAGTGATTGGAGCTGCTTCTTCTATCAGTTGGTTTCCCCCAGACATGCACTTTTGGGCACCGAGTGTGATGGGACAGTGCTCCCTTGATTTTTAAAGACTGCCTAGTGATCCTCAGCCTTTTTCTTCGGATCATTGAAGTTTGCCATTGCACAGGGTCCGACGGGTATTGTGTCTCCATTTCTATTCTTTCCTTCCCTTCCTTTCCTTCCTTCCTTCCTTCCTTCCTTCCTTCCTTCCTTCCTTCCTTCCCTCCCTCCCTCCCTCCCTCCCTCCCTCCCTCCCTCCCTCCCTCCCTCCCTCCCTCCTTCCTTCCTTTCTTGGTCTTTTTCTAATCTGTAAGCAAATTCAAAGGCAAACAAGCATGTGTGTGTGCATGCCTGTGTGTGCACATCCAATGTGCATATCTGGGGAGGGGTTTCTTCTCAGCCCGAGGTGCCCAGGGGTTAGTTCAGAAGCTGGGACTTCCTTAACCACAATTCAGCCTTGCCCTCCAGGCCAGGGCCTGGACCTCTGGAGGGGATGGGCCCCACTCCCTGGACTTACTGTGCAGTGAAATGCCCGGCCCAGCTCTGTGCCCGCGTCTGGGTGCTGCTTTGTCTATCATTAGCGAGGGGCTGGAACATCCTCTGGGCCCTGCCCTTGCACCTCTGCGCAGGCCTACACTGTGGCTTTGAGGTCGGCTCCCTTTCTCTGCCTCTGCCCCAGGAATGTTGGTCCAGGCACCCAAGGATTTGGCTCTGAGTCATGGGACAACTCCAGAATGAAAAAATGAAATGACAATAATAGTAAAAATAATAAGAGAATCTCGGGGTGCTTGGGTGGTGCAGTCAGTTAAGCATCCGTCTCTTGATTTCGGCTCAGTCGTGCTCTTAGGGTTCATGGGATCGAGCCCCATGTCGGGCTCTGCACTCAGCGCTGGGTCTGCCGGAGATTCTCTCTGCCCCTCCTGCTCATGCTCTCACGTTCTCTCTCTCTCTCTCTAATAAATGAATCTTTTAAAGAGAAAGATAGTAAGAGCTGCTATTTACAGAGTGTGTACTACATCTAGGCACCTTACACGCATTATTTCAACTTTCTCCTTAAATTGTATAAAGTCGGTATTTTCATTCCCATTTGACAGATTAGGAAATTGAGGCAAGGAGAGGCTCAGGAACCTATGTAAGCCCTCGCAGCTAGGAAGGGGCCCAGCCTGGAGTTATATCCAGGCTATGTGACTCTAACTAAGTATGTTCTTCTCACCAGCCCCCTCTGCTTCCTTGCTGTTTCTTTGAATTTGAGAAGTTGAGGAACAGTTTCTAGGAGGAAGATAACACACAGAGAAAAGCTGGACATGACCGACGAGCTCTCTCAACAGGCCCCGTCTGCATTCTGGGCAGGGGAGAGTCAGCGAGGGTGGCAGTCACTGGGGGCTCCGTGGGGGTGGTGGGGTTGGGAGTCCTGAGCTGTGTTCGGCTCTGGAGCAGGTAGGGGGAAGGGAGCTGTGATCGCCAAGTACTTGAGGTCTCTTTGATTGAGGAGTAGGCAAGACCAGGGCCAGAGGGCCTGCCCTCTTCACAATTGTCATTGTAGAGACTTTGTTAAGTGCTGGCAAGCAATAGTAATAGAATCTCTTTAACATGTAGTGCTTTCTTAGAACTGTAGAGCTATGGATTTATGGAATCATAGAATCCCGGAGTCTGAGGCTTGTAAAGCTCTGGGATCATAATGTTAGGGACCTCCCATTTGCACGGTTTCTAGGAGAGCCGTGCTCACACACACTCACACAACCCAGGCTTTTTACGCAGCAAACCAGAGTGTTCTCTAGAGCACACTGTCCAAGGGAAATCAGATTCGAGCCACATGTGTAATTTTAAATGTGTTACTAGCTGCACTGAAAAAAAGTAAAAGGAAACAGATGAAATATTTTTATTTAACCCGATATATCCAAAATATTGTGATTGTACGCTACAGTCAGCTTAAAAAGTAATTAATGAGCATTTTTTACATTTGCGTTCTCATACTAAGGTGGCAAAATCTGCTGTGTGCTTTGCACTGACCTCACATCTTAATGTGGAGCAGACACATTTCAAGTGCTCAGCAGCCCCACGTGGCGAGGACAGTGCAGCTCTAGGTGGGAAAGCCCCCATGTTGTGAGGTGGGGGTGGGCTGTCCTTGCTGGGAGGGGCAGGCTCTCAGGATCCTTGGCAGAGACCTTAATCTCTCTTGGGAGTTTGGAAACAGGCATTCCCAACTCAGAGTGCCCCGGCCATCTTGCTAGTCACCCCTGTGCATCCCTGCTGCTCTAGGGGCAGCCCTTAGAGGAGTCTCCCCACCCAGAGGGAGCTCTGAGGCAGTCCGATGGAGCCCGGAGCCCAGACGGGCCCACCAGGGGAGGGAGGAGCCACGTGGCCAAAGCTCCAGCCTTCATTCTTGCTTCTGGCCCTTGGGGGTACAGACGATGGGCAGTCCCTCCTGACCCGTGGCCTCTGCCAGCCTGTCCCCAGGGGGAGGGGAGGGGAAACTGGTAGGGGTGGGGGCACACAGCTCCATGCTTCATGTCCCCCCTGCCATCATCCAAGGCCGCCTTCCCAGGCTGATGCTGTGAAAGCGATTCTCCATCTCTCCTCCTGAAGCCACAGGGAGATAGAAGCCAGGGCTGTGGGGATGGTAAAGAGGGAGCCAAATTATATTTATAATATTAAAGTGAGTGCATTTGTGGCTTGCTGTTCTCCAGGGTGTTTTATAAGTAGAAAAACACAAATTAGCATTTTCCATTTCCATATATTGACTAGAAAAATCGCCTGCTCTCAATTAAGACCTATAGCTTTTGGGATGTATGCAACAATTTTATAAAATATTTACAGCGAGATTTGCATTTTACATGGTGTTACAGTTTTTCTTGTGTTTAGGAGACAGAGAGGAGGCCTGTAAGAGGAAATACATTCTCTGAAATCGAGGGGGAAGAAAGCTGCCGGCTGTTTTTCTTGCCTTCCCCACGTTTCTGACGTTGTCTCTGGTAATTACCTAAGGCTGATCCACCCATGAGCTGTTTGTCTGTTTCTCAAAGCCCGTGCTCCTTTGACAAATCTATTACTTTCCCTTTAAAACTTGCCCGAATGGAGCTGTCTGTGGCTTTGTGTGAGATGGAGGAGAACATTTTTTTTCCGAATGTAAAAGCATGCCGTAAAGAACATAGCTATTTCCTGGATAATTTGCAGTTGTATATTTTATGTTAATTTCACCGAAAATACTGCACCCCTGCCAGGTTTAGTAGCGACTCACTGTGATATGAATAATTTCTAGTGAATCATTTTTTTTTCTTCATTTAAGATTTGGCACCTTTTTAAGATTTTAATAATAGCAACAAGGAGGAAGATTTAGAACAAGTGAAACATTAGTGCCAAAGAAATTCACGTTGAGCGCTAATGTAAAATAGCAAGAATAATTACATGGAAAACAGTTTCCACAGATGTTTTTCCTTGTAATGTAATAACTATTTACTAAACTGTTTATTTTAGGCCTTTGGTTTATAATAAAATATTTATACATTCTCTGCTGTAATAAAAAAATATTGACAAAATACTATAGAGGTTTAAAAAGACAATTGATATGTTTATTTTCCAGGAAGCAAGTGTGCTATAAAAGTTTGGTGCTATTTTGGTGGATGTTTCAAGATGAGTGAAACTGGGTTCGGTTTTGGAGTTTATTCCCTGATTTACTGGCTGAGAACTGGTGAGGTGCAAAAATTAATATTTTGTTAGCTTATTGTTGGATAGGGGTATTGGTAGATACCGCATTTTTTCAGTAGGATTCTTGGCTGTGAATCGTTGCTGGTGGAGGGCTAAATATTAGAGTCGCTACTCTGGGTGTAAGTCAGACGGGCTGAGGCGGGTCTGTGGCATGAAGATGCTACCGAGCTCTTTTGCACAATGGCGATTCCAGCAGGATCAAGGGACTGTCGGGAGGTCAGTTTAGTCCTGGGGTTTATAAAGATTTGACCTCTGTGCTCAGCTTCTGTCTGCAGCCAGCGAGGCGTGTCCCGGTCTTGGTTGGCCCCGTGAGATCCTATCTGCAGCCTGGGAGCAAGGAAACCCTAACTTCTTGAGGCCCTCTTTTGGACAGTCTTTATTTGGGAGGAAGATGAGCTTCAGGAGACAGGAGAGAGCCCCCTCCACTCCTACATCCCCCCCCTCCCCCATATCACTCCCTGCCCTCTGGCTGGCAGCCGGCTGTGATGGGGAGGGTCCTCCTGTCAGCCTCCAGAAATGGCCAGGGTGGGGAGGGAGGGGGAGGCATTTAAGGACCCCAACCAGAAAGAGGCCGCCAGGGAGTTCTGGAAGAGCCTTTTCTGGCCTCGCCTGCGTGCTTGGTCCAGTTTTGCCATAATCAGCCGTTCTGCCCTCCTGGCTCTTCTGAGCAGCAGTCTGATGGACAACCCTATCTGAGGGTTTGTCCCTGAGCCTGGGGATTGGGTTCTGTGGGTTTGATTTGTTATTGTTTTTGTAGCAGGGGGTTTGTGTGTAATTTGTATTTGTGTGGGTCTTTACACATGCACGCCTGTGGGTTTGTTGCTGAGTCTTCTGTTTATGTGTTTGTGCGTATATGTGGTTTTTGGGGGTCAGTGCATGTGACGTGTGTGGGTGTGTTTCTGTGTTTTGGGTCTGGGTGTGTTTGTGGCCCTTGTATATTTGTTTGATGCTATGTATTTGGCTCTATGGGGTTATTTCTCTGTTTTGTGCGTGTCTGTGTATGTCTCTGCATTTTGCATGGGTGTGTGAGTGTGACAGGCAGCCCCTTCTGCTATGTACCTGTGTATCTCTGAATCTGTGTGTGTGTGTGTTTGTGTGAGAGAGAGAGAGCGAGAGAGAGAGAGAGAGAGAGAGAGAAGCATCCCCTCTGTAGAGCTGGCCTCTTCGCTGGGAGAGACCGGGGGCGCCCCCAGCACAGAGATTGCTGGCTGTGCTGGTGCAGGTGTATGTGACCATTTCTTTCCACCAAACTTTCTGATGAAAGGGGAGGAGAGAGGAGGTAGGAAGGAGGTTCCAAAGAGAAGGGAAGTGTGGAATTTTTAATAAAGAGAGAGACAACTGGACCCTGGTCTCAGAACACCCAGAGCAATCTGTAAGAGGAAGTTTGCTTCTTTTGGTTCCTAATCCAGAAAACATCCCTTTCTCATGGCTGGAGGAGGCCAGTACCAGGGCCTCTGCCTGGAGGCCCCTGCCCCTCAGCTGAGGGCCAGACAGTCTGGGGGGGAGGGAGTTGTCAAGGACTTGCCTTGCCCTGCTATTGGTTTTGTTTTTGGGTTCTCTTCTGCTGGCTTGGCCCATCTCCAGTAATCTAGGACAACATTTCATACCGATCTCCTGCAGGGGTATGGGAGCTGCGTCTTGGGGCCCCTCGGGCTGGGCTGGTGATGAGCTCACTGCTCCTCCAGCCGGGACCTGGGAGAACACCACAGATAGAAATTGCTGCCTCTAAGCCCTTGGCAAAGTTCTTGGTCTCCCCTCTGGTAAGAAGTAATTCTTTTTCCTTGTGCTTTGCTAAATAACCTCTATCCCCTTTCCAAAGGAAGTGGCCTCCCTGCAGGTGCCATACCAGCAGCTGGGCCCGTGGTCTCAGGGCCATCCCGCGTCTCCCCCCCCCCCCCCCCCCGCAACTGTGAACAGGCTAGGGCTCGGATTTAAATTTTCCACTTTTCAGAGAAGCGGGAGCAAGAGGGACAGTGACTTGGCTGAATTTGGGAGCACACCTTTGGGAGGTGCTCCAACCCCACCGGAAGCCATCTCCAGGCGAGACTTCTGGAGGGAGGGTCCCCAGGAGGTCCCAGCAAGGGCAGGGCCCAAACCTGATTGTCACCCTCTACGGGGTGGGGTCTGTGAACCACAGAGCTTTTGTTCTGCTGTGTGAGGCTGAGTCTGGGGTCAGAACTGGATTGCTGGGGACAGAATCAGACAGGCTGCAGCCGCCACCAGGGGTCCCCCCTTCTACTCGCTACCCCTGACAACCTTCCTGTCTCCTCTAAATAAATCTTGATTAGGTATTTAAAGGATATGGGTTTGGGTTGGGGGCAGATGAATAGTCAGCCTGGATGACCGACTTCTTCCCCACGAGCTGTTTCTTCTCTGACATCTTGCTTACCTTTTACGTCTTCTCACCTGTTTTTTGAGCATCAGTGGGAAATTGCGCCAAGTGCGGAATAGAGGGGGTAAGAGGGATGTGTTAGAAAGTGACCTGAAATGAGCAAGGAGGGGTGTGGGGGCGGGGAGGGGACTGACACCAGCGGTGGGCTCTGGCTGAGGTTGGCTGGGGAATCGCACACCTTGGCCCAGTGGGTCGGAACTTCCCACGTGCTTTTCTTTTGTCTGACTGTTCTCCAAGCGCACGAGGCCAGCTCCTGGCCGGTGTGGGTGACCGCTATAAACGGTGTTGAACTGCCACCCACAGTTGTTTATTTACGTTTTGGTTCACACTGCTCCTGGACCAGGCCAGGGAAAAACAATTCACTCCGCAAGGGACTTCTGCAGAAGAATTCTGCCTCCCATTTTTCTAGGAGAGCCCGCATCCAGAAGGCTCGGGCAGAGCAGGTCCCAAACTGCATTTGAGCGCTTTTATTTGTTGACTAGATGATGATGCGGTGGTGGGTGTTATTATTCATCTTGCTAATTGGTCATGTTCCTTATAATTTCAGACGAGTTGCCCCTCTCTGTTTAAAAAAAAAATCTTTTTTTTTTTTTTAAAAAACTGAATGTATTTTCCTTACAAGAAGAAAAATGCTGATAAGTCAAAAGAACAGATAGAAATCACCCTTAATCTCATCTCCTGGGGAAAACTGCTGTTAACAATTTGGTGTTTACCTTACCTGACTCTGTGTATTCATACACATGTAAACACAGTTTTAAAAAACATTTTATTGAAGTTTGATATTTATACAGAAAAGTACACATATCAATAAATATGTAATGACTTATTACTGATGCATAACTTACATACAGAAAAGCTCGAAAGCCATAAGCATAAGCTGGCAGAATTCTCCCGCACTGGACCCATCGGTGCAGAGAGGGCTGCATTGTGACGTCCCCTCCACTGCAGGGGACCACCTCGTACCCCCCCTTCTAGCCCCACCCCAGACTAACCATGATCTTGACTTTTGAGAGCAAAGATGGTGGTGCCTGCTTTGGTTGCTGTGTGCAAACGGAACCACTGTGTTTTACACACACACACGTTTAGTTGTAAATGGAGTTATCCTATCCTTAACGATTCTGTGACCTTTCCCCTCCAGCAGGATACGGTGACAGCTTCCTGTGTCACCACACACACGTCTACACCGTCGTTCTGAGTGGCTGCTTGCTGTTTCATTCTGGGAAGTGCCACAGTTTACATTCCCCGTTGGAGCGTTGTAGCTTTTCACCGTGATAAACCACTTCCTAGCGAACATCCGTCCTAGATGGGTGACTCTCGCCTTCTCCTCCGGGGACAGGGTGGCCAGAATGGCCGTGCAAGAAGGGGCCCTCGCCAGGGCCCGGCTGCAGGAGCCCAGGTTGTTGAGTGGAGGATGCTGGCATCGCTTCAGTTTGCCAGCTGGACCTCATCAAGTACGGGTGTTAATTACTGGGAGGCCCCTGGTTCTGTGAGCAGGCGGGGGACGCTGGGGCTAACTCGCGAAACAGGGTCACCTTGAAACAGACGCTTCCAGGGGAAGCGAAACGGAGGAGAGGACCACGGGGAAGCACAGGGCCAGGGCACCGGCTTCCCACCCGTCTCCTCTAAGTCACCCCAGTGCTCTGGAGCCTCTGTAGGGGACATGTGCATAGGCTCCCTCCGGCCCCGTGTAACCATGCCATGTGTGTCTTTGTTCCTGGCTTTAATTGGGGTGAGCTGGGAGCAAGAATACCCATATCTGTGGCTTACCCCTTTCCAGAAGACCCCTGGACTCTGAGTAAGCTGGCGATCCCTGCATGTCCTGAGAATGTGGCCTGAGTGAGCGCCGGGGCTCGGGAGTGGAACCGGGATTGGGAAGGGGGGGCCAGCTGTGCCACGCGCCCAGGTCAGGAGGCGCTGCCCCGTGGCCCCAGCCAGGTAAGCCCAGGGCTGCAGGAGCAGCCGGGCCAGGTTGGAGGAGAATTAGGTTATTGCATTTCCTCTGTAATTCTTCATCAGGGCTGCCGCCTGGATCTGTTGCGGGAAAATCAATGTGTTCTGACTCCATAATTTCCCAGGTTGCTTTACTCCAAGTACATTGTGCAGGAAAAGGTGACATCTCCGGCCATGTCTGCGTGGACCCAATATATCTATCTATAAAACTATATATTTATATTTCTGTTATACCCTTTCCTCCCTTCCCCTTCTCCCCCCCCCCATCCCCACCTCCCAGCAACTGGATTCATTGGAATTTCACAACCTTTGTATGCTTTTGTGAAAACACTCATTTGTGTTTGCACCAGGCCGCTAATGGCGGACGCCCAGGTCTGCGGAGCTTACCTCTGTTCAGCTCTCGTTATGGCGAGGAATGTGCCGTTAATAATGCATCTATGGAACTCAGCTGTGTGGGAGCCAAGTAATTATCCCACTGTAGCGTTCCGGCTTCAGTGTCATCACAACTGGGGCTTCATTAAAAGTCCTACCAGAGACGGTGTTGTGTGCTGCAGCCCTGTATATATTTTTTCATTTAAATTATCAGCCTTGCTATGGCTCAGAGGTAATTTGACTTTTTGAAACCGCTGAGCCCCTGTGAATTCCCCTCCCCTTCTCCCTCTCGCTGCTCTACCAGCTGATCAGCCCCAGAAGAACAAAAGGTTTATCTGAAGCTATGAAGCATATATTCACCAGCTTCTGGCGTCTAGATAAAAAAAAAAATCAAAGTACTCCATTGAACATGTTAATACTGAGCAAAATGCACACAGCCAGACACTAAACCTTTACAGGGATTTGGGCATTTGAAAAGTGATACCCCGATCAGGTCTTGAGCTACGTTTCTTAGCCCAGAGAAGAGCAAGTAGCAAAGGAGGAAGAAAGAATGTTTATAAAGGAATATCAAAAGCAGCCAATGAATTGCGTCAGAGCTGCCCACCTTTCGTCTTAGTCTTTTGTCTGGTTTTGGCGGGGTGGGCAGCCAGAAGCCTGGAGAAGAGCACATCGTAGGGCGATGGGATCCCCCCTTGGCTCTGGACTTTGAAGCTGCCGGCGACGTGAGCGGGAAGAAGGCTTGCCGTGACTCTTGGAAGAAACACAGAATCGGCATGGTGGTTCTCTTCTTTGTTTCTCCTGATTCTCTGCGACCTCTTCAGTGTTCCACAGCGGAGGGCTGGGGAGAGTCTCAGGAAGGGGCCTGGCCAAGTGCACTGTGTCTTGGGGCCTCCTGGAAGTCTTGCGTTTCCCAGCTACTTCATTTCCCCCGACGGGGAGCAGTGACCAAATCAGACTGGCAGGAGCCATCAGGTTCCATGAGTGAATCATCCATCACAGAGCTAGCAGATAGGCACTTGATTGGTAATGTCTGCCATGGGTGATGAATTGGTGAATGGGTGCTTTTCCCACACTTGTCTATCAAATAGGCTTTCTGAGCTCCCATACTCTGCTCTGGATTAAGGAAGATATCAGAAAGCTGTAGGATTTGTTTCTGCCCACTAGAAGCTTTCTGCATATTCGGGAGGCAAACATGGCTGTGGAAAACATCTCATGTAATAAACAATTTATGATTAAATGCTGGGGTATACTTTTCCATCAGGAGAGAGAATATGAAGAATGGAGTCATGCAAAAAGACGTCCAGAAGGATATAGCATGCTTGGGCACTGATGAGGCCAGCTTGGGTGGCATTTAACCTGCTCATGAAGCCAAGAAGTGTGTAGCACCATATACAGCTGGTGCCCAGTTGGAGAGAAGGAGAGAAGAGTCCAGTTTTCACTCTGCGTGGCCCTCATGGAACCTTTAGGGAGCTCTGTCCTTTGCAGATGGGGCTCAGCCTCTGTGTGTGTAAGATCGGAGCTGGCTCCCCCACCAAGCCTCAGGTGTGCCCCAGGTGGGAAGTTGTGCATGTAACGTGAGTACAACATGCAGAACGCCCATGGCCTTCTGGTAACTGGCCTTTTTGGTTTGCAGAGTTGACCCCAGATACAACCTCTTGAAGCACCTCTCTGCCACAGGAGAGATGCACAGATCTCAGACTCTGGCCCAGATGTGCCTTCTAGTCTTTACCGGCCGGCTCTGTGCCAGGCTTTGCGTTGAGTGTTGCGGATCCTTAAGCAAGGCAGACAAAGCCCCCAATCCCCAATCTGACGGGAGAGGTAGCCACGCGGATGTACGAATTCCTGCGTCATACAAGTGGGTTAGGGTGTGATTACCTCTCCTGGTTATGTGCAGGTAGATACGGGAGGATAGAGAGTGGTCAATGGAGGTTTGAAAGCAGAAAGGCATTTGAGCTGGGCCTCTGAAGGATGACTAGGAGTTCATTAGGGAGAAGAGAGAAAGAGAATTCTAGGTGGTGGGCACAACAAAAACTCGGAGACATTAAAAAGAGCATGATGCTCCTCGAAACTCTTCTTGCCAGCGTCACCAGTGACTTCTGATTGCGGAAACTGGTGGCTTTTGTGGTCCTTCTAGGCCCCTGGAGCCTGCAGAGCACTCCCGGCACACTTGTCCTCAGGTGTGTCTGACTGCCCCCAAATTGCTGGTCTCTGGCCCTGGCTTCCTTCTCTCTCATAGTCACCCTTACAGCTAGTTGCCTACTAGCCATCTAACTCGACGTGCCCTGAAAATGTCTTCACCTTCCCCCCCACCCCAGTGTCAAAGACCCCCACCTCAGTCCTCTGTCTCAGCTCCTCCTGCCCATACCCATGCCCCCTACCCACACAGTTGTTGGACCCCCGATGCTCCCCCGCTTCGGCCAGCCAAGCTCCAGCTCTGGTCCAGGTCTGCAGTGCCTCAGGCTCTGTTTGCCAAAGAGGCTGCATCCTGGAGGCCTCGCCCGTTTGCCAAACTCAAGGCCAGCGGCACTCCATTCTTTGCTTTTGTTTAGCCAGGGACCGTTTCCAGGGCCTGTCTGTCATGGTCAGGGTCTTGGAAGCCTCCGGGGGCGGGGTGGGGGTGGATTCAGACTTAAAGGAACACGTCAGACGCTGCCTATTGCCTCCCGAGACGCACACATACTTGGAGCTGGGGCCTCCAACTGTTTCTGGGGAAATAGGTCTTTGCCTCCTTTTGGGACCGTCAGTTCGCGCTTGTGTGAAGGATTTTGGGAATCATTTTGGCGTCTGAACCTGCGCAATGGCCACTCGTCCCCATCGGAGCCAACATCGGTGATGTTATGCCCGCCGGGAACGGGGTCGCCCCTCTTCCTGGGCAGCCGGGGCTGGGGTTTCAGAAAACAGAGTGCCTCACTGCTGTCCTCACCGGTCAGGACTCAGGGCGGGCGGGAAAACTCAGCCAAGCACGTCTCGGCATTGGGGAGCAGCTCGGAGGCCCCGGGTCCTGGTTCTCCCTGGTCCGGAGCTGGAAAGAAAGAGGCGGCAGAAGTGTTTGAATACTGTGCTGTGAAGGGAACAGTCCTGCAGCGAGGCAGTTGTGATATTAGAGCAGGCCTCCTAAGAGATCCCCCGGCTCTGAGCTGTGATCCACACACCACATTCACAGACAGCTGGTCGCCCAGCGTGGGCTGTGCCTGCCGCTCAGAGCTGGCACACTGGCGGGGACCAGGTAATGCTCTAATTTCCCTCGTGCAGATGCGGCCAGGAATATCTTAATTTATTGGTGTGCTGGCATGCAAGAGGGAATGCTGCCGGTGCAGCCTTGCATAACTATTAGCAAAAAATGGAGCTGATAGGGGCTTGACTTTTCCTAAAGTGGGTTTGAAATAATCATCGCCTTTTGTTGTGTTTGGAAGGGCTTGAACAATTCTTAATTATTTAATTATAGATATGCGAGTAATACACTGGGAATGGCCCTGCCATTCCAGGGATACCGAGCAGAGGAAAATGTTTAGTTACCGGAGGAGGGGAAAAAAAAAAGGTGGTAATTAAATCGAAGTGTCGTTTGTATCATGCCACACGACTCCGTCAGTGACGCAGGCGGGACGAGGTCTGCCGGGCCTCCCCTTGGAAATTCTTATGTAACCCTAGGACGATCGACAGCATCGCTGCTGTCCTCCGGGCGAGGCCTGCAGAGTTTGCAAAGTTCTTTGTCACTCGCTCGCGTCGTGCCATGTTAGGGCTCCGGGTGGTAGGTGCCGTTGTTCCCATTTTCCAGATGACGAAGCGGAGTCTCGGGGACTCATGGACGGCCTCGCTTCGCTCAGGCTCGAGAGCCACACTTTGCGTTGCTCAGATGTCACTGCGGCCTGCCTTTGGCGTCCTGTCGCTGGAAGAGGCTGAGCCGCGCTCTGCTGCATGGGGACTTTGCTCTCCAAATAGCCTGGGCCAGCCTCGACAACTTTGGTGACTGTTTGCCTGAATTGTGTGTCTGACTCCATGGCACGCGTCTCGTGATGGACACCTTGTAATTATCCCATATAAGCACTCATTGTATTCATATCATTAATTTTGTTTGGGCTATTACATTTGATAGATACATTAAGCATTATATAGTTCTCTTTATACATGAAATTGAACTGCCTTTGAACAGTCAGCCGGCTAATTGCCCGTAATTTGTGTTGCTAACGAGAGGCAGAATAGTGGTATAACATTAGGCTCAACAGTCAGTTAACAAATTTGCCGATTCCGATTGCAAAGCATGCCCTCTGCGGCTGAGGCAGGCTGCACTTCGCACGTGAATAGATTTTTAAAAATGCATTCAACTAAACAACAACAACAGCAACAAATTCTCGCGCCCCCCCCCCCCCCCGCCCCCAGCACTAGGCAGCAGTGGCTGGCCAATCAGGGCGACGGGTTGGTGGTAGTGGGTTCGTGAGGCTCGAGGATAGGCGATGTGGGGAAAACCTGGGAGTGGGAGGGAAGGTTCTGGCTGCTCCTCGTGTGGGGGCCAAGAGGCTGAGCTACTGCCTATGTCCTGAGTGACCTCCTACCCCATCCCTTGTCTGTGGTCTGAGGGGGGCGTGGGCACCTGTGGTTCTAGCCTTTTGATCATCATTAGATTATTTTGGCACTGGGTCTTCCATTGGGGCCTTGTCACCCGAGGGGTTCTTGGGAGAGGATTGGGTGAGGTCATCTTCGCGTCTCTTCTGCCATAGCCAGAAGGTAATTTGGAAACGGGTGGTGGTGGGGGAATAGCTAGGGTGTCATCCTTCCCTGGAATCCCATGACCATTTCTGAGCCCTTGCCTTGAGAAATGAATGCCAGCTGCCAGACAGGCCTGGGGAAGGGGCACACCACTAATGAAGTGATAATGGTGGGGTGTGGAGGGGCTGATGCACATGAGACAGGTGAGCTCCTTCCTTCTGGAATGCCGAAGACCTGAACGCATCTCCCCCAAATTTGTATGTTGAAGCCCCAACCCCCTAGGACCTGAGCATGTGACTGTATTTGGAGGCAGGGCCTTTTTTGAAGAGGTGAGTGAGTTAAAATGAGGCCATTAGGTTGGGGGCCCTAATTCATGATGACTGGTGTCCTTCTAAGCAGAGAAAATGTAGACACACGGACACCCCAGGGAGGCACGCCCACACAGAGGAGAGCCCATGTGAGGACATGGTGAGACGCAGGCCCTCTGCCTGCTGAGGAGGGAAGCCTCAGAAGAAACCGATGCTGCCAACACCTCGATCTCAAAATTTGGCTTCCAGAACTGCGCGAAACTAGATTCCTGTCGCGTAAGCCACTCAGGCTGTGGGATTTTGTCCTGGTGGCCCTGAGCAAACCAATACGGAGGATCCCAGCCGTTCCATCAGAATGAGGTGGGAAAGGTGTGGTACGGCCTTGCTGGAAAAGTCCCCGAAAACCAAAGGTGAGCTGCCCTCTGTCAAGCTTGAAAAATAGTGTTAGGACAAAAAAGAGGCTGATGCAGTAGATAGATATGGGCACTCAGAGTTCATTCCACAGTGGAGACCCAGGTCCTAAAATGGCCCTGATAGACCTTGTTCTCCACGCCCCTGGTTAGTTACCCGGGGACACGGCGGCTGCTGGGGGTGGCGTCTCCTCTTGCCCTCTGGCACTGGCCTTCCCTAGCTGCGCCACCCCCCCCCATCCCGTTTCCATGGCAGGCACGGGAGAGGCTTGTATTCCTGTCTTCCTCCACTGAGCATGTGAGTGTTGGTACCTACAAACCAGCATCAAAGAAAGGGACTTTTTAAGCCTGGAAGACAATGCCTGTGGGCATCTGAGTTGATTCCAACAGATTTCTAGGCCTGGCGTCTGCTCTGTGAACAAGCCAGGTCTGTGACGGACACATTGCTTAGCACCGTAGGCTCTGACTTCCTCTTGCCCGTTACTTGAGTTTATAACTTAAGGGAATTCAATTTTCTTTTAACTTCGAAAACAGAGTAGTAGAAATCATTTCGATTGTCACCTTCTGGGCAAATTGTTGCTTTTTCCAGCATTGCTTTACATAGTTATGGGACAAATTGCCTAAACATGGCCAATACATGTTATTGATTACTCACCAGTGCTGTGTCCCACTGTGTTAGGCGGCTTGGTACCCTGGGTGTAGATTTGGCGCATTCTCCACTCTTGAGTGCCTTACTCTGTGGGCAGTGGGCAAGTCGAGCTTGTTGACGGCATACGTGTGTGTGTGAAATGTAGATATAGTGTGTGAGCACTTTTGTAGGTGGCTAATGTATTTGTAAAGATACTTATGTCATTAGAATAAAATCGAGAGGTGTAAATGTTTCTGTGCCTAAGTATATTTGTTTTCAAATAATTTTGAATCCATTGACGTTTTGTACAGAGTGGAAACGGTGTTGCCATTGTGACTTTTTTCCCCCCGCGTACGGAGTTATTGGCTAATCACAAGATGTTTTTCTGATATCAAATAGCAGCTTTCTGTGAAGAACCCAGTATGAGTGTGCTGTCAGTAGACCTGGCCATCTTGTTCTAGCTACTCTTTCCTCCAAAGATGGGAACTTACAGGAAATGAGAAAACCTATCATCTGGGGTAGGCCACAATGTCCTAAAGACATGATGGTTTGTCGCCATTGGCCAGTAAGGGCCTGAGGGTACTGCATCTTTGCTGTTGCCTGAGATTTTAGCCCAGGGATGGCCTCTGGAGCCCTACTGTAATTCCCCTTGGCTGGCCTTTCTTTCTGTTTTTTAGTTAGCTGAGGATAGAAAGAGGAAGTAAGAGCTTAGTTCTGAGCAGGACACTAAGAGAATTTCCTCTTCAGAGGATTTCTCATTATACAGTAAATTGGTAGATGAATGTTGGCAAAGTCATTCAATACAGATCTAGATTGGGAGTGTGGGTTATTGAGAAAGTTATTTGATAAGGCTGATAATTAGTGATAGCGATTGGTCCCTGTGATGGCATTCTTTTCAGTGAGTTAATATAGAAATTCAGGATGGTGCTACTAAGTCTTTTTGATCAACATAAATGGATTTCACTGTTTTTTTTTTAAAAGATTTTATTTATTTATTTATTTATTTATTTGAGAGAGAGACTGAGAGCACAAGCAGAGGGAGGGGAAGAAGGTGGGGGAGAAGCAGACTCCCCGCTGAGCAGAGAGCCTGCCGCAGGGGGCTCCATCCCAGGACCCTGGGATCATGACCTGAGCTGAAGGCAGATGCTTAACCCAGTGAGCCACCCAGGCACCCCTGGATTTCACTATTTTTTTAATCAAAAAATTAGTCCCTGGCATGCAGAAAAGATTCAAATAACATAGAAGAGTATACATTCTCCCTTCCTCTTGACTCCTCCCCCACTTTCCCAACTGGAGCACGGATACCTTGGGATGCTGGGGAGGGCTTCAGCGAGGAGGTGACATTTGGTAATAGGTTTTGGAGAGCGAGTTGGAGTTTGTGTACTGCGAAGCTGCTTTTGCTGATGGCTGCCCTAGGGAGGGAAGTCGTGCAGGTTAAGAGGAGAAAGGGAGCCTCGGCGGGTTTGGGAAGGCAACAGATCAGGATCTTGCCGTGCCCCTTCCTGCTTGGAGGGGCCCCGCTCAAGAGGGCGAGTCCTATGGTAGGAAAAGGGGCCAGTTACCTGAGTCTGCAATTGAGTATAGGTGTTAGGCAGGCTCAGGAGGACAGATAAGCGTGGGGAGTTGCAGGAGGGAAGCCGGAGTAATATGCAAATGACCAAGTATCAAAGCCAAGGACCCCAGCTGAGAAAGAAAGCTTGAGCGAGGGAGCAAACCCACCCGGCTTGCTTCCCAGTTACTGCTCCGGAAGCGTTGCTGGGAACCCATGGCCGGTGACATGTCAACTCCTGATGGAAACCTGGTTTGGCAGGCCCCGTTTTTTAAGCTGAGTGCCTGACTGCCAGATCGCATTTGGATTGAGTGGCTGGCATTCCTCGAGCCTGGCTTAATAGGATTGAAAGGAAAGAAATGTTACTTTTCATCACACAAGACAACAAAGAGAAACGGGAAAATGAAAATATTATTTCGTTTGAACAAATTACAGGGAGACTCCCTGGGGTGCTTTCCAGGAGTTAGATGAGGAAAAGCATTTAAATATCATTCCATCAAACTAAATTTTTAACTACAATTTTTTACAGATAAAATGTGTTGGGAGGATTCAAAGAAGATTAGAGCTCACCTAAGAAACAGTATTCAAATTTTACCAGCTAATGGAGGCTGGGCAGAAACTGTTAATGCCTATAACTTCCCTCCAAGGGACAGAGATTTCAGTATTCTTATAAAAACACATTGAGCTGATTTCATTTCCGTGTCTCGGCAGACTTCATTCGTGTAATTTCAGTAAGTGTTATAAATGTTATTTTAAGTATTATAATGATAATCCCTACTGACAACGGAGCCGTGCATCTCAGCTTCCATTCCTCAGGTAATGTTTACCTCGGATAGCACATAATTGTTTGCTTTTTTCACGGTAAACTCTCTGCTCCCAACTGCTTAATCAGCCATGGAAAGGAGAAGAGACTTTAGAAATGTTTAATGTTCTTCTGATTACATTAGAGTCGTGGGTAAGCCCACATCAGTGGGGCCAGAAGAGCAGACTGGCGCTCTTGCCTCGAATTTTGTTTTGGGTTTGTGTTTTGGTGTGTCCGTGTTTGCTTTCTGTCCGCAGACCTTCAGGAGTGCCGGGGGCTGGGGCGACTGGGGGAATCACTTATGGGTGTCACTCTCCCGGCCGGGGCGGCAGTCTGCCCTTTCTCCGGGCGTTCCTTCCTCCTGGCCCCCCGCCACCTTGCGGATGCTGCTCGCAGGCTGGGTTTGCACGCTGTCAGGGTCCCGGGCGCCTGCGGGCTCTCCGAGTGTGTGCTCCACGGCCTGCTCGCCCGAAGCGAGATTTCATTACGCTTTATGAAAGTGAAGCTTTTCTACCCCAGAACGCAGAACCTCGGGGGCTTTCTCGGGGCCTTGTGTGTAACATTCGCCTCTGTGGCCTCTTCCATATCTGAATCCGGGTGTGATCAGGAATTAAGAGGGAGCGGGGAAGCTTGATATGCATTGCAGGTTGGAAGAGTATTTGCTGCTCCTGGTCTTGAGCGTTTAGAGTCCTCCTGCCTGCATCTCTGACTATAGGGAAGTTCTGCTTCTGAGCTGACTGGCAGCCGTGTGTGCTTTAATTTGTTCAGCAGACATCCGTAGAGAGACCGCTCTGCTCCATGCACTGTGCTGGGCTCTGGTGAGTGACTCTCTGAACAGCGTGTTTCCCCCTGTCTAGAGGGGGGAGCCAAGACTGAACAGGCGAGCAAGCCAGTGTGTTATTACCGATTGAGAGAAGTGTTACTAGTGTGAGGAGGACAGAGGAAGGTGGGGGAGCATGTTGCTTAAGCTGAGCTTTAAAGGCTGAACAGGAGCTGGGCCCGTGAAGAGGCTGGGGCAGAGCAGGTGCTTTGAGGCCAGAAATGCTGCAGCCATCTTCTGGGCACCGAAGGCAGGTGTGTGTTGGGGGCTGGTGTGTGGGAAGGACCCAGGACCGTGGCTCCAACGAAGCGAGAGTGGCTGGGCAGGGTCTGGCCTCGCAGGGTGGGGATTTTATTCGCTGCAATAAGAAACCGGTGCGGAGCTTTAGGCCGCCCATGACATTGTCCTGTTTGAAGCTTGTAAAAAGATCGCCCTGGCTGCTGGGTGGATAGGACACCCTCAGGGTGCAGGAGTGGGAGCTCGGAGTCCAGTGGGTAGTCAGTGCCGTTATCCTAGCTAGAGAGGGTGGTCCGTGGTGGGGGCAGTGAGTGAGGAGCTGAATCGAGACACATTCTAAAAAGGAGATGGACATCCCCGCCGGCCAAGTGCATGCCAGGCAGGAAGAGGGGTTGGGTTTCTACAGTTGGTCCGCCTATTCCTGTGTCCTCCTGTGGCGGAGGCCCTTTCACTTCCCAGGACTAACCCCCCTAGGCTGTCTGTCTTCTTTCCCCTCAGGCTGTTTGGAACACATCATGGCAGTCCCCTGAGGAAGGATGGAGAGGGGCTGGCTGGATTCCCTGCCTCCCCCACCGCCATGCATTATATGACTCATTCTCCAGCCTCGGTTTCCCCAGCCCCTCCTGGAAAGTGGATGGGAGCGTGCTCGGTGTGCCTGACCCTTCCCTCTCCTCCTCCCACGCCCACTGACAGCCCTTCCTCCACACACCGCTCTGGAGATCCCCAAGGTCTGCGGGATAATTGAGCTTGAGCCTTTAGTTAAAGACCGGGGCCGGTAGGTAGCTGATTTCCCCAGTCCTCAGGGTGGACGCTTGACAGGTTTCCGTGATGGGGACAGAGGAGCAAAGAGAGAGGAGGTGGAGTGATGGATAATTAAAGCATCCTGAGGGCCCTGGTCTGGTCCAGTTGGCCCAAGAGGGGTCTTCCCCAGTGGGGCCTAGTCAGAGGGCGTGTGTGCCCCTGGATGTCTGGAAGGTAGGCAGCCTTTTGGCTGATGCGGGGGTGGGGCCCGTGGGTAGGAGGGGCGCAGGGATGAATTGCATGGATGGAATATCCGTCGTGCCCATCTTTGGGCTGAATTAACTTCCGAGAAAGCATCTCCTACCTCTCCTCTTTCCCTTGGACAGGCAACAACTAGTTGAATCCATCGCTCTGTGTCTGTCCCTGGCTCTCTGCATTCTGGGGAACCATCAAGGAATCTAAAAAAAAGGGGGGGGCAAAAATCAAGGTGGAACCAGGCAGGTGTGCCAGGGAGAAGACACACACACCCCCACCTCCATCCCAACCCAAACCAGATGAATATTTTAACACTCGAGCATTTTGTTCAAGCCAGGAGCACGCTGCATTGCTGGCAAGGCCAGAGAATGACCTGAAAACCTGAATATTTCGGGGAACAAAAGGTCCTTGGGTCTGCTTTCCCGAGAAGGGCCTCAGTCCAGGGTTATTTGAAGGCCGTGTAGTCCGGGGGCCCTGGTAGGTGGCGGGAAGGGCTGCTGCTGCTGTGTGCCGAGGGAGCATGGGCCCTGCTCCCTGGCACCAGGCAGCCACGTGGCACCGCGAGGCCCCGGCCTTCAGACGTGCGCCAGGCAGAAAGGAGGGAGAAGGCGGGAGGAGGGAGAGAGGGAGGAGGGAGAGCCTGTGAGAGGCTGGGGCAGCGGGGCCGGGAGAGGGAGAAACAAACTCTATTTTCCGCTCGTCTGTGGTGGGAGGGCTCCTGCGGCCCACACGCTCGCAGAGTGAAGCAATTTCAGACGGGGATGAGTGTCTGTTTTTCCCTGGAGCGGAGACTAAAAACCCCGAAAGCCCTCGGTTTCTCTGCCCTTAATATCCTGTTCTGAAAAGTGCAGTTGTAAGAAGTGGAGGAAATGAAGATCCGTAACAAGTGGAAGGAGGCCCTTCCCCAGCCGGAAGCGACGGGACGGGGGAGTCTTGGGGTGAGGGTGGCTGGCTGGGGAGGCTGGGGAGAGGCTGAGAGAGAGGACCTGGCTGCCCAGGGGGATCCCGGGCAGGTGGCCACTTGCGGACAAAGATTCGGGTTCCTCTCCTGTGTCTGGGGGTGTTTGCTGGCACTGGAGCCACCTGGGTGGCATCGAAGCCCACGGACGATGGCAAGGCTGGGATTGTGGAATTGTTATTCCATCTCTGCAGCTCCTGCCCTCCCAGACCTCCCTGAGCTGTGGCCTTTTCTCCAAATGCAGGCACTCGCCGCCTCTCGCCTCCTGCTCTCTGCCCCCGACGGTGTGTGCGCCTGGCATGTGCCCAGGCTGAGCCGGGACAGATCTTGGCTGCGAAGTGAGCCCGGAGTTTCAGAACTAGCCTGGGTCCAGGGCAGCTGGGGGCTGGGTCTCTAGAAACCAGAGGCGTCCTTGTACCTTCGAGGGGCTTCCTGCGTCTGCATGGTGGAAGGAAAATGCAGTGTGAGGGGGGCAGCAGGGCACAAGGAGAGCCTCCTCCCCAAGCAAGGAGGGCCAGGGGCTGCCGGGAGGCAGCTGACAAGGCTTTCTGCTGGGCCCCCAAGTTATGTTGAGGTCTTGGCCCCCCTGCACTGACTCGCTGTCTGTTCTGCATCCGCTGGCCCAGCCCGCCTCTCCAATATTTCTAATGTTGCCCCCACCCCACTTTGCTCTCGACACGTGACGTCCCATGTGGGGTACCAGCCCCCTCCTCTCCGTGTGGGGAGATTCTGGCCCCCTCTGGCCTCCCTGGGGTCCTGGCCTCCGTAGAACCAACTGGTCCAGAATACAGACTCTGGGCTCGCATCGCTCCGCATAAGCTGGGTGACTGTGGCCAAGTCTTGCATCCTCTGCGTCTGTTTCCTCCTCGGCAAAATGGTAGTGATAGGTGGTTGTGAGAGTTAAATGGCCTTAGAACAATGTTGGCACAGAGGAGTAATGAGTGGGTAAAGGTTCAAGATTATTATTGCCGTGGGTTATTGTTTTTCTTCTACAAATCCTCCCCATTCCCGGAGATAGCTCCCAGTGCCCCTCCTGCAGAGAGCCTTCCCAGCTGGCCTGTCCCTGGCTCTCTCACTGTCTGCCCTGAGTAATTTGACACACCAAATCACTTACTGCCTTATTGTCTGTCCTCTGTCTTTAATGACGCCGTATGCATTCGGCACACCTTCTCAGGTAAGTTCTAAATTCTCTGAGAAGAGGGCCTGTCTGTCTCCTAATCTGTGCCACCTCCCACGTCCCACCACCGTTCTGGACTTACAGCATGCTCAGTGAGTGTTCACTTAATTGGATGGTCTGAAACTATATTCAAAAACGAGTTTAAGGCCTTTTCTTTCGATAAAGGAAATAGATAATAAAATACGTCTGCTCTGTTTGACCCTGTGCAGCGAGTCACGTGGTGTTCTTACGTAAGTTCATACTGCTGATGCAAATATGAGCCTCAGAGAAGAAAACTGACTTCCTCAGGGTTACAAGGCAGGACTTGAATTCAGGACTCTTGACTCCACTAGAGCAGGCCCGCGGCCAGTGGGATGCGTGGTCTCTGGGCATTCTCAAACAGGACTGATTTTCCGATGGGCGGTGGCTAGTTTATTTAAGGGTTGGGCTATGCCCAAGCCCCTTTCTCCAGAACCTGGGTGGGCTAATGAGTCCCAAAGTCTAGGATATGGTGCCTGCCCCCAGCCAGTGTGCAGGGGTGGCATGAGGACGTGCTTTTTTATTGGTGGTAGATTTAGTTGCCTTTGGGTTAATATCAAATAGGCTTAAATTCCCCAGGGCTTGGGTGACTACAGTGCCCAGCCCAGCTCAGCTTGTGCCCGTGTGTCCCCACAAGTCCCACCATGAGCTGCTTTAGATGGCAGCACATCTTTCTCGTCCACTTGTTGTGTGCCTGAGGACAGGCACTGCATCCTGTTGCATATGCCCACGGTACCTGTCTCAGTACATAGTAGGTGCTCAGGGGAGGCAGCAGGGAAAACAATGAAGGCCAAAGGGATTTGTTCGGTTCTGGCGATTTCCTCCAGACACCAAAGGCAACTTCTTCTTCCATGGCTGGGCATGGAGTTTGAGAAACCAGATGAACAGGCAGGCTGGGAATATATAGGCTCTGAAAGAGTCCTCCTTCCTAGCCCTCTACCTGGGCTGATGGTGAGTGGGCCAATAGAGAACCAGGGCCACCAGCCTGAGACTGAGCTGCAGTCTAATTATGCTGGGGGTGCTGGCCTCTGCTTTTTCTGGGCCCTGCCTCCTAGAGCCTCGCTCCTCAAAGTTGTGGCCCCGTGACTAATGGTTTCCCCATCACCTGGGAATGCACTAGAAACATGGACTACCAGACCTCACCCTAGTCCTGCTGAACCAGAATCTGCATTTTATTTTATTTTGTAAAATGATTTTATTTACTTATTTATTGGAGAGAGAGAGAGAGAGCGTGTGTGCATGAGCTGGGATGGGGAGAAGCAGAGGGAGAGGGACAAGCAGACTCTGTGCTGAGTGTGAGCCCGACGCGGGGCTTGATCCCATGACCCTGAGATCATGACTTGAGCCGAAACTGTGAGTGGGACGCTATACTGACTGAGCCACCCAGGTGCCCCCAGAATCTGCATCTTAAAAACAGCCCCAGGGGATTCACATACTTGTTGAAGTTTGAGAAGCAGTCGCCTAAAAGACCATTTCCCTGGGGGCAAACGCCAAAGAAGGTAGGCTGGTGTCCTTGCTAAAAACACAGCCACCAGCTCCCCATCTCAGCTCCCCCCAGAGGTAACACTGGGGGTGTAGCCTGTCTGGCTTGAGTTTCCTCCTGGGTGAAGCGGGATCATGGAAACAGTTGGGCCTTTCTTCTTGGGCTGCCGAACGGGGATTAGATGTAATAACATAGAACATATGTTCCGTACTTAGCGCACGGCCCAGGCAGAGCGAGCCCCGGATAAATGCGATGTTAGCTCGCTTTAAGAACAGAGGAGTGAAGGGGGCTTCAGTGAGTGGGAGGGAAAAACACTGTGATTTGTGCAGCTAGTTTTGCACGGGGCTTGTTTAGTGGAGCTTAACTCAGGAGCTAAATACCAGCTAGGACTCCCTGTAGAATTATTACATGGAGTAGTAGGGGAAGGGGGAGCCAGAGTTTAATGCTTGTGATAGCAATTTTTTTTTAAATTAGAAAAAAAAAAACGTGTTAAAAGCAAGTAAAACCCTTGGTGATCGCAAATGAATTGCCTAAGTTCTCTTAGCGGATCCACTTTCTGGAGCGATGACGGGGTTTGCAGGAATGAATGGTGTCTCCTTCTGTGAGGAGGGGGCGGTGAGACCCCCATGGTGACTCCTGGCTCTGGCTTGGGGTCTGGCCGTTCCTTATGGGGAAGCCATGGCCACGGGGGGCGGGAGGAGGCGCTCTGTGGGCAGGGCAGGGCATCTGGGCCTCCTGGCAGCTTAAATGCTTCCGATTAGCAAGTCGGGCGGGAAGAGGTGCTAAAAAGAATCCTTCCCGCCTCCTCCACTGGCATGTTTTGAAGGGAGTTCAGTTATGAGACTATTAAAATGTTATTTTGATAATTAAGCCCACAGCTGTTCCGAGGGCAGCAGAAGGCATGGTGCTCTCACAGGCTCTGAGAGAAAGAAAGCAGGCAGGGAGTGCACTGGGCAAGGGAGGGTGGACACAGGGCCGTGGAGTGGGGCTGGTGGCAGGGGTGTCAAGGTCCCCTCTAGCCAGGTCTGGGGTTGCCCCTGAGTGACCACAGGGGACAGTGGCTCCAGGAGGCCCCCTATCTGGGATAGGGGGAGCTGCCCCCCACATGGAAGGACCCTTAACAGGTGTGGGCACAAACTGTCAGAGAGGTAGCTGCCAGGGATGCCCTATGTCGGTGGTTCTCAAAGTGGGGTCCCAGGACCAGCAGCATTTTCATCCTCTGAGACTTTGCTAGAGATGTTAAGTTCTTGGCTCCACCTAACCTACTGAATCGGAAACTCTGGTGGTGAGGACCAGCAAGCAGTCTGTGTTCTAATGGATCCTCTAGCTGATTCTGATGCTCGCTAAGTTACAGAACCACCGTCCTTACAGGTCACCTGGCAAATGAACCCTTAGACATCGGTAAAGCTTGGCTAGTAAGGTGTGGGTGAGGGTGTGGGGATGGACAGCACATAGACATCCCTGATCTAGTCCTATTCTGTTATTGTGCTCGAGGGCAAAGAGAAGCCCAGAGAGGGGAAGTGGCTTATCTAAGGCCACACAGCAAATGAGAGCAAAACTAGAATTAGTAATCAGCCAGCTCTTTTGATTGCAGATCTTTCTGTGAAATAATCTTTCTGAATACTAAGGGCAAGGCTGGGAAAGAAGAGGTTTCGATTAGAAGCGATGAGGTAAGCCAAGGAGAAGGCCAACGGTTTATCAACGCAGAATATATTTACCTGCCCAGAATCAGCCAGCATTCTCTCGTCATGTTCTGCTGGGAGTTATTGCCAACATATGCATCCACCCACCCACTCATCCACTCACCCACGTATCTATCTATCTATCCATCCATCTACCCACCCACCATCCAGCCGTGACCCACCCACCTACCCATCCACCCACCCATCCCCTTACCCACCTACCTACTCACCTAACTATCCAGCCATCCACCCCCCTACGCAGCCAGTCAGCCAGCCAGCCTTGTATCCTTCTGTTGCTCACTTCCACCTTCCGTCAGTCCACTCATCCCTACTCCCCTTTTTGTCCACATAGTTGTGCATCCATACAAATATTCAAATGGCCGTTACTCACCCATCTGCTCATCCCCCCCAACCCATGCATCCATCTAACTATTTCTTCACTCATTTTCCCATCCACTTGTTAATGAAACCTTCCCCCTTTCCCTCCCACCCCTGCAAAAAGGCTACTATGTACCAGCCATTTTTATATCCTTCTCAATGGATGGGAGCTTAAGCTACCCAGGGCACGTGAGCTGGCCATGCCTGGGCTCTGCCTAGGCCCTCCTGCCTTGTCCCCTAGCACCAGGCTCCCTCCCCAGTGTGCCTGCAGCCACACTCACATCTCTGTTCCTCTGAGCTATGGTAGTGGCCTATCACCTGGCTGCCCCTCAACTAGCCTTCCCCAACTCGGGTGCCGTAATTCACATTCTGGAAGTGAGTAGGGCTTGATCATGCCATTTCACTACTTAGACTCCAGTGACTCCTCATTGCGTACAGGACAAAGCGTGCAATTTGGTTCTGCCATCTGATGCAGTCCGGGCTCGTTCCCAGCCTATTTATCAACCTTATGACCCTGTGGTTAGCTTCAGCCTAAGCAGGTGATTTGCTGTTCCCAGATGTTTTTGCATGTTCTTTGCACATGTGGTCCTCCAGTCTAAAATGCCTTCCTTCTACACTCCCCACTCTTCCTGTTGAAATCCTGCTCCATGGGCCTCTTCCAGCGCTGCCAACCTTGTGCATGGCCTCTGCTTTTGTCTCCCACTGGGATGGGATGTCCCTCTGCAGAACCCTGTGACATCTCTGGCCCCACGTTATTGTGCGTCTGGCTCTGGCTTGTAAGGCTCACGCTCACATTGCAGAGAGCGGCAGGCCCGTGCCGGCTCCGGCGTAGCTCACTACACAACGCCTGACACGCAGTAGGTGCTGCTTTTGAGGTGGGCAAGTTCAGGGCTTAGTGACATGTGTCTAACACGCGTGCCACAAGTCCCCCAGGCTGTGCTGAGGGCCTCTCCCTAAGGGTGACGGGGAGCCACTGAGGGCTCTGAACAGGGAAGACACAAGTCAGTGCTGCTCCCCCCCACCCCGCCCCCTACTCCTCCCCATCGGCTTTGTCTCCGGCATTTGCCCCACACCTTCCGAGTTCCAGCCACACTGGCCTCTCTCCTCTCCCAGGCACACCCCTCTGGGCAGGCTGCTTCCTCTGTCCCCAGCACCTGTCCCCCATGTGACGTTTGCCTTCCCTGTCCTGACGACATGGGCTCGATGCCCTTTCTGTGCCTGGATGTGACTCCACCCCTCAGGCTGTGCCCAGTGGTGAACATCTTTACCCCCCACCGCCGGACTGTGAGCTCCCTGTGGGTGGGCACCACCAAGGCCTGGGGCTCTGCACATGGCAGGTTTCTTTTTTTTTTTTTTAAACTTTTTTTTATGGTTATGTTCATCACATTACATCACTAGTTTTTGATGTAGTGTTCCATGATTCATTGTTTGTGCATAACACCCAGTGCTCCACGCAGAACGTGCCCTCTTTTTTTTAATAATTTTTTATTGTTATGTTAATCACCATACATTACATCATTACTTTTTGATGTAGTGTTCCATGATTCATTGTTTGTGCACAACACCCAGTGCTCCACGCAGAATGTGCCCTCTTTAATACCCATCACCAGGCTAACCCATCCCCCCACCCCCCTCCCCTCTAGAACCCTCAGTTTGTTTTTCAGAGTCCATCGTCTCTCATGGTTTGTCTCCCCCTCCGATTTACTCCCCTTCATTCTTCCCCTCCTGCTATCTTCTTTTTTTTTTCTTAACATATCTTGCATTATTTGTTTCAGAGGTACAGACCTGTGATTCAACAGTCTTGCACAATTCACAGCGCTCACCATAGCACATACCCTCTATCACCCAGCCAACCCATCCCTCCCAACCCCCACCACTCCAGCAACCCTCAGTTTGTTTCCGGAGATTAAGAATTCCTCATATCAGTGAGGTCATAGGATACATGTCTTCCTCCGATTGACTTATTTCACTCAACATAACACCCTCCAGTTCCATCCACGTTGTTGCAAATGGCAAGATCTCATTCCTTTTGATGACTGCATAATATTCCATTGTGTATATATACCACCTCTTCTTTATCCATTCATCTGTCAGTGGACATCTTGGCTCTTTCCACAGTTTGGCTATTGTGGACATTGCTGCTATAAACATCGGGGTGCACGTACCCCTTCGGGTCCCTACATTTGTATCTTTCGGGTAAATACCCAGTAGTGCAATTGCTGGATCGTAGGGTAGCTCTATTTTCAACTGTTTGAGGAACCTCCATACTGTTTTCCAGAGTGGTTGCACCAGCTTGCATTCCCACCAACAGTGTAGGAGGGTTCCCCTTTCTCCACATCCCCGCCAACATCTGTCGTTTCCTGACTTGTTAATTTTAGCCATTCTGACTGGTGTGAGGTGGTATCTCATGGAGGTTTTGATTTGGATTTCCCTGATGCCGAGCGATGTTGAGCACTTTTTCATGTGCCTGTTGGCCATTTGGATGTCTTCTTTGGAAAAATGTCTGTTCGTGTCTTCTGCCCATTTCTTGATTGGATTATTTGTTCTTTGGGTGTGGAGTTTGATAAGTTCTTTATAGATTTTGGGTACTAGCCCTTTATCTGTTATGTCATTTGCCAATATTTTCTCCCATTCTGTCGGTTGTCTTTTGGTTTTGTGGACTGTTTCTTTTGCTGTGCAAAAGCTTTTTATCTTGATGAAGTCCCAATAGTTCATTTTTGCCCTTGCTCATGGCAGGTTTCTGATACATGTTTTTTGAGTGAATGAATGAATGAATAAATAAAAAAGATACATGGTGGGTACTTAGTAAATTTAATTGAATGAATACATGAATGGCACAGAGTCAGTGCCTAGCAAAGATCTGTTGAATAAACAGACAAATGCGTGAATAGGAAAGGATGTTTAGGGCTTTCTTGGAAAAGCTCTGGCCAGTTCCTTCAGAACAGGAGATTGTCTGTCCATCCATCTTCTCAGCCCCTGGTGCTCACCCCATCAGCTGCAGGAGACTCTGCTTTGCCAGATGTCTCTCCCCTGTGCCTGCCTCTCACCCACATGCACAACCAGGTGCTGGGTGAGGGTGGAGACGGTGGGCCCGGAGGCTGCTGCTTCACACAGCTGTGCTGGGGTCAGGCGTGGGTGCTGGGGTCACGGTGGCCTTTCAGTGAGGAGCAGGATGGAGGCTGCCCTGGCCTCTGGCCCCCGGTGTCACAACTGTCTACATAATTCTTTCAACTCCGCAGCCATCCGGTCCAGCCCTGATCTGAAGCCATCCTCCAGAACATCTGTTTTCCTCCTCCATCAATACGCTCCCCAAAGAGGGCCAACTTGCAAAATATTATCTATAACACCAAACATGCTATCTGAATTCAATTACGTGATTTGGTTGGGGAAGGGTTTGTGGTAATTAAACATACTGTTTTGGGGCAAATTGTAGCAAACTATCTCATTCTTCATTAATAGACACCTCTCTTGACTCCCCATGAGCCGAGAGAGAGAGTTGGGGGGAAGGAGGGAAGGAAGGGAGGAGGGAGGGGGGAATAGCTGAATAACCCCCAGATAGCATGATTTACAGCCACCATTATGGGCTTTGGTTTTCAGCTCTCTCGGGCTATGTGACCACAGTGAAGTCACTTAACCTCTCTGAGGCTCAGCCATCTGGTCTGTAAAATGGGGATAATAATCCCCATCTCACAGGGCTGCTGTGAAGATGGAGTGAGAGAGTGAATGAAAGCACACAGCTCCCAGCACACAGTGGTGTGACCCTTTCATGAAGGCACAGAGGTACACTGAGGCTGGATGATTTCTGTCCCGTTGGTCAGGGCCCCATCAGAAGTCCTTTTTCCCCTGAGGCAGGGCCTGAAATGCATCTCAGAGTGTTCTTTCTTCCTGGCATATTTGTCAGGTTCTGGGAGCAAGGAGGAGGAGCCTCCTACCTTACTTCACTTTGTTATCCGTAACCCACAGCTCAGGGCGGCTCAGGAGGAGAGGAGGGCCAGTCAGTGTGCATAGACTCTGGCTTCGGCTCCTGGCCTGCCCCTCCGCACCTCTGGGTCCCTGGGCCAGTTGCCAAAGCTCTCGCTGCACAGATTTCTGTTCTGTAAAATGGGGATAATAAGAATTACTACAGATCTCCTAGTGTTAAATGAGTTTCATAAATGGCAAGCTCTTCAACAGTGCCTGGCACATAGTAAGCTCCCACTACATGGTGGTTTTTGTTATTTATTTGCATTTTCAATTCAGAACGGCCCGTTTCAGCTGCCAGCTGTTTTCTGTGGGCGCTGGACTCCTCGGGCTGGGGCCGGTCATGGCCAGCATCCCATGGTAGCATGCGGTACCCACTGCGTGTCACCGAAGACCCAGCGGAGGCGCTTCACATCCTGTTTTTAGAATTTGTCAACAAGCTTGCTGTTACTTTCATCTTAGGCAAAGTCACCTAGCAGAAGCCATATGGGCCGCTAGACACTTGGAGGGCTGGGCTTGGTACCCAAGACTGTGGGATTCCAAGGCGACACTCTTCTCCTTGCTGTGCCACCACCCAGGGAGACACACCTTCGGAACCGGACCCTCACTGGGTATCTGGTCTGCATAGACCGTTTCCTATCTGCGGTCTCAACTGGATTATCCACAAGTCTTGGAGTGTCTCTGTGGGTACCCCCAATGGAACCGTCTGATCCTTAGCAGCTCCCTTTTCCTGGGCATCCAGAAAAGGCTCATTCAGGACACACACTCCCTGGAAGATGGAAAACTAGTTCGGAGGTTGTTGTCATGTAGACAAGAAAAGATGGCGGCCCGAGCGGGGAGGTGCTGGCAGTGTAAGTGGAAAGCAGTGGGCGAATTCTGGAGAACTCAGGATTAATCACCAGGGGTGCACACAGTAGGTGCCAGAGGAGGGGGTGGTGTCTTTGGAGGAATAGTATTCTGGAAGACTTCCTAGCAGGGGCTGCTGGGGCTTGATCGGACTCTCTAAGAAGAGCTGGGCCATTTCAGACAGAGGGGACATGGAAAGCAAAGGTTTAGAGGTGGGAAGCCTGTGAGCTCTTCCACAGTGGGGCGGGCTGTGAATTTTAGTGCTCAGGAGAGGCTGCCAGAAACTGGAGTGGGGGTGGGAGGTGACTGGAAGCCCTCCCTGGATCCGGAGGACTGGACTGAGCAGGGGTCGTTTGTCATCCAGTCATGCATTTGTTCAGACCATCACCGTATGCAATACTGTAGGGCAGGAGAGCAGGGGGAGGGAAAGAGGGAGAGACAGACAGATGGACAGTAAGGGACAAACCCCTCCCTGGGACCAGGGATTCAGTTGTCAGAACTTATTGAATTGCAGGGGCTCAGACTCTGCCTCAAACTGCCTTAGAGAATAGGTTCACTGGGCCTGAAGTGGAAGTTGGCCAGGCCCAGGTGGGCACAACATTAGGACATGTCCTCCCCTAAGGAAAATGGCCACCAGCCCCTCCAGGCTTGTGTCCTCGCAGCTCACCATCCCAGGGGCAAGAGTCTTTTATCCCCAATCTGGAGATGGGCTCTGAGTGGCCAGGCCTGGGTCACGTGCTCACCTGGGGCAAGGCGGGGAGCGGTGTGCACCTGTGGAAGTCCCCCAAAGACATCGGGGTGGTTGGTCCCCAAGGAAGTGAGACTAGATGCCTGCAGGAGTAAAACCCAAGTCCACCCCAGCAGGAGTAAGGAATGGTTCTCCCCTGCAGGACAGAAGCTGGCCTCCAGCAGAGAGGTGGGTCCATGGGAAGAGGGGTTCTTCTAGGCCAAGAGATGATGAATCCTGGTGGAGGCTGGAGTAGGCAAAGGGGACCCCTCATCCTCTCTAGTTTCCTGACATCTCCTGCACTTGATTTTCTTACCCCTGCACTGGACGTTCCCTCTTTGTGTCCTCCCCAGCTGTCCCTGTGGAGAACATGCCAGGATGGGAATGGGGCCTTTTGCTTCAGGCCACCTGTGGTCTGATTCCTGTTTGGCCACCACGAATGATGATTGAGATGGTGGGTCTTGCTTTTCCTTTTGAACCCGCCCGACACCTGTCTCGCCGGCCTCCGTCTGGGTAGAGAAACCCAAAGCTCACCCTTGTTCCTGCTTTGTGGAGTCATTTGTCGGCATCATGGGGGATCGCTCTGGGAGCTTTGTACCTCCTTTTTGTCCCAAGAGGGAGACAGGTTGGTTTGGGAAATGAAAGGATCGGCCAATAGCAGTCTGGGTCACATCAAAGCCAGCGCCAGCCGCCAGCCAGGTGAGCCAGCTCGCCACAGCTGCCCGGGTGTGGGAAGTCCAGGTTGTCAGAGGCCTTGGCCCGAGTCCCAGCTCTGCTTCAACTCGCTGCACGATCTCAGCAAGTTTCCCGCCTCTCTGTGCCTCAGTTTCCTCATTTGTCACACAAGAACACCACAGGGTCGAAGTGTACACGTAGTGATGTTATCAGCTTTGGCGCTATTCCGTCCTCTCCCTAGAGCCTCCGAAATAGCCTGTGAAGTTTCCCAGGGAGCTGACTCTGTCTGTACCCCCTTCTGTCCCCTCGTTGGGGTGGGCGGTGCTTGGAACACGTGGCCCTCATTTTAGGATGAGTGCCGCTCTGCTGGGAGAATCTGCTGTGAGACCTGTAGACTGGCTGCCCCCTCTCAAGGTTGCTGCCCCCTTCAGGCCCCCCCCCCCAACAGCCCTCCTGTCGCCCTCTTTGCCGTCCGAGGTGACGCTAGCCCCCACTGCCACCTCCCCACGCCCAGCCATTAGCCTCACTTCTCACTGGCTGCTCATCAGCACAGTAATCATTTTCAGATTTACAAGCATTAAATATTTTAATTTAATGCCTTGGCTCTCTTGTAATTCATGCACTTAATTATATGATAATTACTCAAATGAAAGAGATACAGCTGCTGCCGGATCAATGCTGAGGGAAGACTGGGTGTTGAGTTGGACTGTTTTTGGGGAAGCGCCCCCCCTTTTTTCCCTCCGGGCTGCATAGCCCCTCCTCCCCGAAGCCATGCTGAGGCCGGGAACATGCACCCATCTGAGCAGGAACAGGGTGTGGGGCCTGCCCTGGCCTGTGACCCCGACTCCTGTGGGTGCTGCTCCACAGACAGAAATATGCCGATGGGCAGGGAGGGAGGACTTTAGGGCCCTCCTTGGCGGGTAGAGGGCAAGTCCCTTCTCTGCGCCTGCTCAAGGGGGCACAGGAGGCTGGGAATGCTGTCTGGGCCCCTGTGGCAGGTGGAGAGACCAGGGAGCCTGTCTCCCCCTTGGTGATGGGTGTCTGGGGGCAAGGAGTGGGGAGCGACTTCTCTGAGCATCTCCCCTGAAGATGGAGAGAGGCCTGGGCCTTCTCCCACTGACCGCGAAGGGGTTTGCAAGGACAGATCGGGGAGGGGTGGGTGCACGGCGCTTTCTTGTTCCTGTCTCTCCTCCCCTCTCCCCCTCTGCCTTTCCTTTCCCGCTCTCCGTCCATCCTTTCCCTTTTTATTTTATTTTTCTCCCTTTTTCTCTCTTTCCCCATTGATATCGAAATTTGAGTTTAATGCCTGAAGGGTACTGGTTATGTTGTAAGAACTGGAACGGTCCCTCTTTGGCCGGAATTTCAGCTCCCCCCTCCGCCAACATGGGTCTGATGCTGCGGCATGGGTCCACCGGAGGCCCGTTATGGCTGATGGCACCAGCCCATGTGCGAGGCAGGTGGCGTTGCCTTGGGCCAGGCCCCCCTCGGGTCTGGGGATGGCAGCCCTGGGGAGGTCCTCTGCAAACCTGAGCTTGCTTCCTTGGGGAGTAAAGTCCCTCCTCTCTCAAGAATCAAAGCCTAGCACCAGGTAGAGGGGTCCTGAGGCCAAGCCCTAGTTACAGGGCCCTGCAATGTTGTGGCCAAAGCTTGTGAAGAAGTTGAGTCGGGAGGTTAGAATTTGCAAGCCAGTGACCAGTTGAGGCTTCTGAAAGTGTCCGGGTTTTTAGGGTGGGGAGCCTCCCGGTGCAGGGGAGGGCCTTGGCCACTCCCGGCCCGCACATTTCCTGGGCATGGGCAGAAACACACACTTGCACTGAAAAGGGTTACAAACGGTTTGCCCCGTATGCACACAATTTTCAGCTAGCTTACCGCAGCTGCGGCACCGTGCTGATAGATTAAAAGCAGCAACCAGCCCCAGAATGAAGTGTATTAGAACTCCTGCTGGGTCGAGCTGGGGAGAGGCCCACACAGCTGTCATCTAGGCCAAGTTTCCAACTGAAACCTCAAGAACAGGATGGAACTCGGAGAAAAGTTAGCTTTCTAAATGAGGTGGCCGGCTGTTCATCGGGAAGGGGGGGTGGGCAGAGGGACCGGGGGAATGCCGGGGATTTAAAAGATGAGAGCAGGTGACTGGTTGGGGGTGTCCTGCCTGGACCGGGAACTTTGTACCCACCTGGGGTCTCTGAGGCCAGGAACAAAGAGGAGGCTGTAGGCGTGGGCCCCGTCGCAGGCACCGTGTCCTGGGCTCTCCCTGGGCCTGGCTCCAGACAGCTGGCTTGGGAGTTGGGTGAATAAGAAAGACATCTAGGTGTTTCCACACTGTGTCCAAAGGGCCCCAAACGCTCAGGGCTCCATGGCTAAAATAACAGGGTCGCCCTTGGATTTAGGGGACTGCACAGGTCTACCTGTGCCCAGGAAAAATGAGCTGTCAGTCACTTGCCCCCAGCTGACCTTAATTCCCCCCTGGCTGCAGCAGAGAGGCCCAGGCTTTTCGACTTCAATTTTGCATTGTTTTAAGGGATGTCATCTCCTCATGATGAGAAAGGCTCTTGGCAGGGGTCTGGCTTTGGCCCATGAGTCTGACTTCAGGATGGGGGAGGGGTATTTTCCATTGTCACAGATGCCACTTGAGAGCCCATCTAGACCACCCCAATTCTTTTTTTTTAATTTTTTTATTGTTATCTTAATCACCATACATTACATCATTAGTTTTTGATGTAGTGTTCCATGATTCATTGTTTGTGCACAACACCCAGTGCTCCACGCAGAACGTGCCCTCTTTAATACCCATCACCAGGCTGACCCATCCCCCCACCCCCCTCCCCTCTAGAACCCTCAGTTTGTTTTTCAGCGTCCATCATCTCTCATGGTTCGTCTCCCCCTCCGATTTACTCCCCTTCATTCTTCCCCTCCTGCTATCTTCTTCTTTTTTTTTTCTTAACATATCTTGCATTATTTGTTTCAGAGGTACAGACCTGTGATTCAACAGGCTTGCACAATTCACAGCGCTCACCATAGCACTGTGTCTATCACCTCCCCAATGTCTATCACCCAGCCACCCCATCCCTCCCACGCCACCCCTACTCCAGCAACCCTCAGTTTGTTTCCGGAGATTAAGAATTCCTCATATCAGTGAGGTCATAGGATACATCTCTTTCTCCGATTGACTTATTTCACTCAGCATAACACCCTCCAGTTCCATCCACGTCGTTGCAAATGGCAAGATCTCATTCCTTTTGATGGCTGCATAATATTCCATTGTGTATATATACCACCTCTTCTTTATCCATTCATCTGTCGGTGGACATCTTGGCTCTTTCCACAGTTTGGCTACTGTGGACATTGCTGCTATAAACATCGGGGTGCACGTACCCCTTCGGGTCCCTACATTTGTATCTTTGGGGTAAATACCCAGTAGTGCAATTGCTGGGTTGTATGATAGCTCTCTTTTCAACTGTTTGAGGAACCTCCATACTGATTTCCAGAGTGGCTGCACCAGCTTGCATTCCCACCAACAGTGTAGGAGGGTTCCGCTTTCTCCACATCCCCGCCAACATCTGTCGTTTCCTGACTTGTTAATTTTAGCCATTCTGATTAGACCAACCCGATTCTTAGAAAAATCACAATGCCAAGGGAGAAAACTGGGTATTGGTTTTTGGGGGGCTATATCCTTATTTTTGCAGAAAGCAAAATGCTTCCCACTGGAAGGGCCAGGTGAGTCTTTACTGGGTATGGGGGGGGGAACTAAAGTCAACTAAATTGTTGCTATTATGATGATTATAAATAGTACAGCGTATGCCCATAATTCAGTTGTAATTGCATATGTGGATATCACAGTGAATTCATTTCACAAACATTGACTAAGCTCTCCCTCCACCAGCTCATCAGCCGAGTGGGCGGGAGCCTTGTAAGTATTGGGTACACTTGGTCTTTGAGGAGGTACAAACCCAGGCAAAGAGCCTGGTGATAAATGCTTCTGGTGGCACACGTCTACCGGGACGCTCTCATGTCAGGAAGGGGTCTGCTTTCCAAAGCCACCGTGAGTGCCTTCTGCCCATCAGATGGCAGGAAATGAGCTCAGCCTGTTGGTGGCATGATTGGAGGCTCCTGAGCAAATGAGGTGGTGGCTTGTTTCCTAAAGTGCAATCAGATTTGAGGTGTTGTAGCTGTTTGCTTGGATTTCTGAGCTGGCCCTGCTGGTAGGATGCGTGGATGCTCGTGGCAGGCTGGGGGGAGGCAGGGGTACAGACCCGTGCCATTTGCTTGGGCCGCTGTGGCCCAAGGATGTGGGTGAGAGCATTCAGACGGGTGTAAGTGGCCAAGGACACAGCTCTGGAAGGCAGGTCCTAGACCTAAGTTTGAGTCCTAGCTCTGCCTCTGGTGGCCTGCATGACCTTGGGCATGCTGTTTAACCCCCCTGTGCCTGTTTCCTCCTCTATAAACTGAGGCTAAGGGTAGCAACTGTCTCAGGGCTGTCGTGAAGATTAAAAGAGGTAACATGTAGAATGCTTGTGACTTTATTTGGACGTTGTAAGTACCCAGTGAATGTGAAGAGTTTGGTCACATTCCTCTTTAAACTAGACTAGTTTGGCAAGAAATTTAGAACCTTAATGTATCTGGAATCCATTCACCAGTCTCTTCCACATATACCCAGATTTCCTTGCATGCCCGCCATGATGAGGAACTCACCCTCAGACTGCCATTACAGTCATAGAGAGGTGTCTTGGACCCAGTTTCTGAACTCTGTCCTTTTTTTTTTGGCAGTTCTCACCTGCTACAAAGACTTTCCTGACTTTCTCTTCAGTGTAGATGCCCAAGAAAAGTTAATAGCTGTCACCCCATTGGGTGCTTACTGGGGGCAAGTGCTGTGCCAAGCACTGTCCATATATTACCTCGTTCATCTACCCAAGTCCTAAGGGGAAGGTATTATTTCACCTACATTCTACTGATGAGCAGACGGTCAGAGAGTTGACTTGTGTCAGGGTCACACGGATCTAGGGGGGCCGGCTGGGACTGAGATCGGGTCTGTCTGATGTCCAAACCCTTGTTCTTAACCATTATCCTTGCCAAGCAAGCTCAAAACCAACCAACAATCCCTTGATCTTTTTCTCTGCATCTTCCCTCTCGAGCCCAGTGAGCCTACCTTCCCACAACGGTCTCTTCTCCTCGATGTTTTAGTTGCAGGATTCGGGGCAAGTGCATACAGCTGTTACCTTGAGCGCAAGGTGTTACATATCCAGTGTCTCACAGCATCATGAAACTGGTTGGATAACTTCTGTCTGCAGGAGACAGAAACCACTCACCACTGTTATATAGTCTCTTAAATTAATAAAAGCAATAATCTGATAAACTGGTTATTATAATTTATCCACATAAAGCAGAGCATGTGCCTGAATTGTCAGTCGGGCCTCAAACCGGTAGAAAATAGCCAGCAATTACCAGAGCCTCAGTGAGCAGGGCTGCTGCAGTCCTGTGGTCTTCAAATTAGGAGAAATAATGAATGCATCCAGAACACATCCATTTTCAGCAAGTGCTGCATGGATTATAAAATTTATTATCAATAAAATTATTCATTTGTGCCCTATACCGCACTTAATGCACCTGAAGTGAGAAATTAGAAGTGTGTTTAATTCTGGGGTTGGAAGAAAATACAAGTGCAGCAAATTTGCAGTAATAGGAGAAAGTTAATGCCTGGCAAAAAGAAATCAATTTAGCTATTGCTATTATATTTGGGGAGAGTAGGTTGATTTCTCTTTCTTTCTTTCTTTCTTTTTTAATCATAAAAATATACAGGTTCACTTGGATCCCTGGTTCTAGTCTTGCTTTCAAAGACATAATTAAGGAGAAGGTATGAATTAGGGGGAACGTACAAATGTGAATAATGTGTGTGTGTAATGTCTCTCTGTCTATACATACACACATATATGTGTATCTAAGATTTGTGTACGTACCAATGTATTTCTCCGTACATCTGTACACACACACACACACAGGCAGAGTGATGCACATGCTGGTAAATTTATTTATTAAATATTTTACTTATTTACTTTGAGAGAGAATGTGTGCATTTGCAAGCAGCATGAGGGGCAGAGGGAAAGGGAGAATCTCAAGCCACCCAGGCATCCCTCTGATAGATATTTAACAACTAGCAGTCTGGGGGCGGGGGCGGGAGGGAAAGAGAATTCTGATTTGTAGCATTTGCCAATTTCTGTGGTGTAAATATTGCCACCAGGGCTGGTTTTTGAGCTCCCAGCATGACTTCACCGAGCGTGAGGCTGGGGAGGGAGGCACGCCGTCTGCTCACACGAGCCCCCCCATCCCCCTGGCTGCACCATGCCTCGGTTTTAGACACCGACTGAGACCTAGCGTATCTGCGGCGAAGGGAAAAAAGAAAGGAGGGGTGAGTCGCCTCCATCCATTGGGCCCTGAGTGTCATCTGTGTGTCTTTGCCAAGTGTCAACCTCCTTTGGTGAATTTGCACCAATATGTTATGCGAGGAAAGAGCCGGCCGCCTCCCCTGGAAGCATGGTGACTTTTATTTTCATGAAGTTCCCAGGGAAAAGGGGAAAACGAAGGGAGAGCGGAGGTGAAGGAGAAGGGGCAGGCCCTGGGCCCTGCTTTCCCTCCCATTAGCAGCACCAGTGCGTCTTCAGGACGCTCGGCAGACTGGCCTCGGTTTCCATCCAGCCATTGTTCTTTTTTGCACCGCCTTTGCACACTGTGGCGCGTTGGGGGAATTTCAGCAGTTGGAATATACATGAAAAGAGTTCCGCTCCACTTTCATAAGGTCCCTAGACGGCTCGGACGAGGCCTCAAGGCCCCATGGTAGAGCCAGTACCACATTCATATTCCTTCCCATCACCGCACACATGATAGCGCGGAGCCCAGACCAATCGAAAACTTGACAGTAAGCCTTTTGATTTTGCGGGGAAACCTTCATCACGCTGGGAGAGGGAAGGGAATATAGCCCAAACTGGACTTCATACTGTGGCAAGCTTGAAATCCCAGCCCCACCGCAGAGCCGGCTGATTGGAATAGTTGGAAACTGTGTCCAGGAATTCGGCTGAGGGAACTTGGCTCACAGCAACTTCTGCCTTTTTGAAAGAAAAATTGTCCACTGGGAGAGCCACTTGGGGCCTGGGTTTAATCTGTCCAGGCAGGAAAGATTCACGGAAATGATTGGCCAAGTTTCCCTAAAATGCTCAGAGCTCCTGCCTACGTGGGGACTCTCGTGGGAGGGAAGAAGCAGGCTTGACGGCTCCCGGTGATGGCTGTTGTCAGTGTCACGACCATGGCTTTGTCACCGGCTCTGATGCTATTGCTATTTTGCTAATCACCAACCTGCCACTCGCGAGATAGCGGGGTCAGAGGTGCACACAAAGCCGCACAGAGCACGTGCTCTTCCGGGAACCTCACCTGCGGGTGACGGGGAGGTGTGTTTCTGGGTATGTCTCTCACTCCTGGCTAAGCCATGGTGACATTTAGGAGCCCCAAGGGCCAAAGAGAGCCTGGCATTGAAATCCTGGCCATCCACGTGGCCAACCCACAAGCAGCAGTTGGCTGTCTCTGTTGCGGGAGGGTGCATCGGTTCGCTGAACTGGGAGAGTGCCTGACGGCACCCATCTGTGTCTGAAGATGTTCAAGAATGAGGGACCCTGACGGGACGTCCCCATGAAAGTCAAGGATCTTCACTGGCGTTGCCCAGGACATCGTGCTGATTCAGGCTCTTGGGAGAGAGAGAAGTCAGTGATGTTGAGATAGGATTGGGTTGGAGTAATTTCTGCAGCTAGACGGAGCCTGATGAGAAAGTCCACTTGGCCTCCCGGTAAGACTGGGGTAGGGGGACATCTCTTGCCATTTGACCCCAGGCTGATGCTTGCACCCGCCTTACCTTACTTTACCAAAGGAGCCTTTTCTTTTTTTCTTTTTATTTCCCATGCTCTGCTTGGGCCCCTGACCTCATCTGGCCTCGTTTTCTCAGGTGACCGGACACAGAGTGTGGCTCTGTGCGCCGAGTGGGGAGGACCAAAGCCGGAAGTGGGAATACCCGGAGGCGGGGCCCTGGCTTTGGCGGTTTTGTGTAGTGAGGTTACAGGTGAGGTCAGTAGATCTCGGTTTCCTGATGTGTGGGCCTCAGTTTCCCTATGTGTGAGAGAGAAAGCACCCTCACCCAAACGCACTCCTGCTTCCCCAAGGGGCACTTTGGACCTGAGGGGCACAGGAGATGATGGAAAGTGGCAGGTGCACTTAGATCTCCAGAATTCTCCACCATGGGGGTGGCCTGGGCTGGGAGGCGCTTCCGGAGGCTCCTCAGCAGCTCAGGATGTGGCCCCACTTTGAACAGCCCCCACCCCTGAGACCCATTTCCAGGGGGTCATGATAGGCATCGCGGGGCCTGGCCAAGTGGGTCCCCCTTCCTCACTCCCAGATACACCTTGGTGCTGATGCCAAGACGATTCAGGGAACGTCAGGAACCTAGTAATTTCTCAGCTGGAGAGCGTTGTAAAAATAAATGTCTTCTGGAGGTTGAAAGGTTGTCAAATACACACTGAGCCTAATTGGGTCCTCAAAATGTGCAATTCCCGCTGATTTTCATGGAAGGTGTGTGTGTGTGTGTGAGAGAGAGATTCTCTGGGAAAATTGGGCAAATGATAACTTCTGAGGTGTGTAGATGTGCTCATGTGCCTGGATCTGTGGATAGGTCCCCCGTTGAGCAAAGGGCATGATGTCCCCTCCATATGGGGTGATCCCCTCAGACACTTCTGGGCCGACGACTCTTATCCTGGATCACCCAAGATGGGAAGTGACCTAGGGCCTCTGCCAGGCCAGCCTGGAGGGGTGACCGTGAACCTTTTCTCACGCCATGGGACTTTCTCCCCCACCAGAGTGAATATCATAACACCAGCTAATACTTCTTGAGTGATGGGCCTAGAATAGTTTCAGTGCTTTGCATATATTAGCTCATTTCCATCACCTCTTAGCACTACTCAGAGGTTGCAAGGCTCAAACGCAGTGCAGCTGTGAGCTTTGCCCACTATTCCGGGGGTCTGGGTCCCTCCGGGTCTAGACATGAGCCCAAGTTAGGAACACCTGCCTTAGAAAGTTGGCCGTGGGGCTTGGAATTGATTTCAAAAACAATCCTTGTTTCCACTTTACAGAGGGCAAACCTGACTTCAGAGAGCCCCGCGCTGCAGAGCAACCCCGTGACTCTGGCCCCGGCTGGTCTGTTTGCTTTCTCTGGGACCGGACGCGCATCCCTTCCCTCCTTGGTCCTCGGGCTGGTTCCCCATCACCCTACAGCTTCCTAGCCTCAGGCCCTTTCCTCAAATCTAGTTTCCAGCCCTCGGCTGACTTGCTAGAACTGTCTGGGCAGTAATGAAGAGCTGGGTCAGAGACTTCAGGGTGGAACCTCTTCCCTCCTGATCTTCCCTGCTTGCTGGACTCCATTAATCCGGTGGGTGATGAGGGGCCCCTCTGACGCTGCGTATCCTCCGTGGGAGAGGAGCTGAGTCCAGTGCCGGGCGTATGGAAGGACTGGGTGCCCGCCCAAGTGCCCCATTGCCATACAGCTCCTTCAGCCCTACAACAGAAGTGCCTCCCATGGTCCTTAGGTGGAGGAATATCTCGTTCCTTCACCAGGCCCAGCCTCTGGCCATGTCACCCTGGGCTTCCTGTGCACCCACCGCGGGGGCTACGGGCTCAGAGGCCCAGGGCACTGCCCCGGCACCACCCGTCCCAGCCCCTGGGTGCCTCTGCCTCATTCGCCCGGCCTACAGCCCTCTCCTCTGTGACTGATTGTTTGTGCAGCGAAGACAGCCAACCCAGGGAAGAGGAGCAGATACTGGGCTGCAGCGTCTGGCCCCCTTCCTCCTGCCAGGCACTCATTTGTATGCAGAAGGGATTAGGCGGAATTTACCGTGGCCTCACCCTGGGGAGCTGCTCGAGCCCTAGGAATACTCTCCGAAGGCGGCGTACAGTTGGTAAGATTAGAACAGGCCCTTCTGCCACTGCACACGCCCTGGTCACTCTCCAGGCCGCCGACATCGAAATCATTTTCATTTATAACCTTTTTGATCATCTAGCCTCAAAGAGGGCCCACCTTGTATGACAGCGGGCACCAAAATGGCCCAATTATTTGGAGGAGGAGGGAGCAGCTGAAAACAGTCAGATGTGAGAGACAGGGCACTTGATCCGGGCTCATGGCTTTTTTTCCCTGGCTTCTCCCACCAATATTTTTACAGCTGTTGACATATATTGAGTTACATGTGCCTGGGCTAGATCCCCGCGGTACTGTTTCAAAGATCTGTTCACCATAAAGTGTGCTGTTCTCAAGTAAATGACTGACTTCAAGAAAGCACAGTAGTTTAAATGTTACTATAAATACAGGAGCTAAGACATTTTAATTATAATTTTTGAGTTATACAGTGTTCTGTAAGTACACCAGGCATTTACAGAAGAACTTGTGTTGAGCTCCAAGACACTGCGCTCTCTTGTGGGTAAAGAAGTAACTGCAGCCCCCGGGGGTGACCGGACTCCTGTTTACTCCGGCCTGGGAAGGGAGGGGGAGGCGTCCGTGGAAGTGTCCCGGGCGTTGGGATCCATCGCACATGTATTTATCGAGCCCCTCTGTGTGCAGAGTCCCGAGCTGAGGGCTCTTGGGGGGTCTCAGAGTGGATGGGGCAAAATCTGCACGCCCACGTTGATAAGCCCGTGGGAGAGGACAAACTAGCAAAGCAACGTGAGAGGCGCCAGAGTAAGAAGATGCGCACGTGAGCGCTAAAGAAGGGGCATCCGGCTCTGTCGAGGGGAAGGGGAAGGCTTTGGAGAAGAGGGGATGCCGTGCTCTGTCTTGAAGGGTGAGCCACAGGGAATAAAATGAATGAAACCCAAGTCCGTCTTCGGTGTGCAAGCAAATATTCTGAGCAGGCTGCACCTAGTGCCCTGACTCTGTGCATGGCTTGCCTTGTCCCTGATGCCCCGGAAGTCCCCCCACACCCCACAACTCAAAAGCTCCAAGGGGCAGGACGATGTTCATGGCCTTGTGGGCTTGAAAACTCAGCCCTCGGGAGGGTCGGGTGAAGAGAATTAGTAGTTGAGAGGAAAGGGGGGTCAGCCTGTGGGTGCCGTGTTGTTGCAGTTTTGATGGGAGCGGTCTTTGGGTCATCCCCTTGTTAAGGCTCAAGTGCTAAGGCACTGGGTTAAGGGACAGGTGCATGACTATGATCCATCTGACATCCAGCCATGAAATATTCATCCACCACCTCCCCATCCATTCTTATCATCCATCTCTTGTCATCCATCCATCCCTCGTCCACCAGCCCATCTAGTTACCTAGACACTCCTTGTCCATCTACCCATTCATCCTTGCGTCTACCATCCGTGTAACTGTTCATCCACCATCCTGTCCTTCTGCCAATCCATGGGTAATCTGTGAAACATTATAGCTTAGGAATGAAAAGCAGAGGTTCTGCAGTCAGATTTCTTGAATTCAAATCCAGTCTCCATCACTTACTAGCATTACGTCCTTGGGCAAGCTACTTAACTTGTGAGTTAACACTTTCCATCTGTACAATGGGGGAAAATAATGGAGGATAGCAAAAGTGTGCTGCAGCGATTAAATGAGACGTTACACGCAAAGTGCTCGGCACAGTGCCTGGCATGTAGTAAGACCTCCATGAATGTTGGTTTTGTTTGCTGAGTGACACCTAAGTGCCAGACGCTGTTCCACAGCCTGGAGTGACCTCCAGGCATAGGCTGGAGAGGTTCCTCCTGGAGCAAAGTCTTCTGCCTCATAGCAAGGGCTGGCATTCGAGCAGAAGGGACTTATGGAATGAACATTAAGGACTATTAAGGAATGGGCAGTATATTTTGTTCTTATTGCTATTTGGGGTGAGGGGGATTTCCATCTTATGTGTCTGTTCCTACCCTGTTTTTAGTGTAGGCATGTTTGGCCCCTATCCATGAGATCTCTTAAAAACTATTTTAAGCAATTAATTATGAAATAAACATACAAAATACCAAAGAAAAGGAAACTCCTTGGTGAGGTGTCTAAGAGCCCAACTGCCGTCTTGACAAAGCCCTTAATTTGAAGATGCCGTTTGGACTGCATAGACTCAATATCCCTTACATTCTAATTTGTTTAGTCTTTGACTGTTGTCTCATGTCTTTCTTGAACATATACATGTTGAGCTCCAGCTGTATACCAGGCACCATGCCAGGTGGTTTTGTCTTTAAGATCTTATGTAACTTCACGTAAGATTTATTTTCTCCAGAGCGAAATAGACCAAAATCTTGACAATAGCTTTCAAAGAGAGGTGAATTGAGGGTGATCTTTATCTGGTTTTGTACTTTGCAGATTTTCTAGAGTAACCACACAGTCTTTCATATCAGCAGAAAATCCAGCTAAAAACAATCCAGTAAAGTCTGAGCCCCTGCCCTCACAGAGCTTACAGCCAAGCAGGAAGACAACCATTTACACCTGCCGAAGTGGTGACGTAGGATTGTAGGCTTGTACTAATGTAACTGCACTCTCTGAAAACAAGTGGAATTCTCCGGAATGGCTGGCCCTCGGGGCACCTGGGCACACACCAGCCGTTGCCTAGTCGATTCTTGGCGCTTAGACCACCGTGTCCCAATCCAGTTAAATTGTCCTGACTAGACAAGCCAGGGAGAGAGGGTGTTCAGCCAAACTGTTTGGGAAGTAACTGGGATTTGGGGAGCTCTGCCCTCTGTAACCTGTTAGAAGACGTGGAGTGGGCATGGTCATCGAGGCAGGCTGTGGGAATTGGCAGTGGCAGGGGTCCTGCCTTTCAGATCTGGCGGGTATATAGAAGAGAATGCTTGCTGCCAGCTGAGGGGCACTGCTGTACTGGGCTTATACCCTGGGGGGGGGGTCTAAGACGGGGGAAGGGAGGAAGTGTGTCAGCAAGCCCTAGAACTTTCTGTCCATTCGCTGAGAATCTGGAGATGGCAGCTATAGTGATGTGTCTCCTGCCCACTTGTGGCCTCGGGTTTGGCCAGATAGGGTGGTATTTGGTGCTCTGTCAGTGTGGACGTGTTATAGTGTTGTAAGTCTTTACAGAGTCAGTGTTAGGAGAGAAAAGAAGTCATTGTTTTGAGGGGATCAGGAAGCCAAGAATCAGAATGGATGCTGGGGATAGGTTGGGGATCCTCCTGCCCCCAGGGTGGGACTGTGCTAGGATGAGGCGTCACCCTTCCCTGTCACTGTTTGGTACATGACTTTGGTCCAGTCACATCACCTTTGGGGGCTTCCGTTTCCTGTCAAATGGGGAATCTTTCCCTCACGTCATCTTGTGAGCATCGTCACTCAAGAAAAAGGTTATGGAAGCATTTCGGAAACTGGGGAGCTTTGTACCAGTGAAAAACAATAATTCGTGAAGACTTTTAAAACCATCAGCTGATCTACTCAGAGTGATTGTTATTAAGAAATACGTGTCAGATTTTAATGCCGTAATACCTTATATTTGTTTATATATTTAATAATGACCGTAATGTTGAAACTGCTGTTGATTTTTGAGACCCATTATTGTGCCAGACACCGGGCAGTTGCCACCTTCAGCCCTTATAATGTCCCTACAAGGTAAGTGTCATTATTGTCAGTTTCCAGTGGTGGAGTCGGAATTTGAACCCAGCTCATGCCCTTTGTGTTTGGTCTTCATGCTTCCTAAAGCACCTTTGGTTCTGTAAAATGAATTTCGGTCCTCATAACAATCCCAAGAGAGAGCCACTATTTTATACCCATTTTATAGCTGGGGATAGACCTAAAGGTGTTTCAGGTCCCGGGACCCTATGTTCTTGCTCACCCTGTAAACACTGGTCTCCAGGACACAGTGGGCCTAGGAGTGGCCAAGGAAGTGCATTCTCCTGCATCCCTGTCCCCTCCTAGATGGGTCAGAGGGAGCCCTTGGGGGGAGGGGTACCCCTGGTTTCTCTTTTGCCTTGAGGGATCTCGGCCTGGCTTCCGAATGAGAGCCTGCAAGGTGCCTTCCGTCACCTGGGATCATGCATGTGGTTTTCTCTTTTTTTCCTGCCTTTCCGGAATGACACACTTGTGCTTGTCCCTTTGGTTTAGCCAGAAACCGAAAGTGTGTCTTCTCAAATGCAGACTGACGTGCTTCTTTTATAAATTCTTGGGCATTACTATTGATTTTTGGCTGAGGATTTCGAAATCCTATCTCTAGGACTCAGGAGATTTCCCTGCTGCAGTAATAATGCATTGTCATTCTTAATATCTCCAGTCTCTGACACAATATTCATATCAGGCTGCCGATGAGTGGCGTCAGCACAACCTTGGGGACGGCAGCGGGGCTGGCTGTGAGGGCACATGGCACCTCCCTCCCGCTCCTGCCCGCCTCCTCAGCATTTGACGGGGGCGCCGCGTGCATGAGTGGTGGGGTTTCTATCCCCTTCCCTGCGCACCTTCCTCTGAGGCCCAGAGAGGGGCAGGGGCTTGCCCAAGGTCACACAGTGAGTTGGAGCTGGTACTTGGGCCTCCTCTGCCTTGCTTTTACCTGGTTATTCAGGTGCCGCCGACTCCGTGTCTACAAGGGGCGAGGCAGGAACGAGAGCAAGTGAGGCAGACTGGGGAGAGCAGGGGCTCCTAGCAGAGAGCCCAGGCCTCGCCACTGTTGTCCTGGGGGATTGCATCTTGGAGAGTCCAGGTGTGCTGAGTTTTCAACAGAAGCCCCCGATCCAGATTTTAATGTAAAATTTTTGGCTATTTTAAATGTTGGCAACTCATTACCACCCCCCCACCCTCCCCCCACACTCCCATAATGTGACCCCTCAGAGAAAACCACAGCTGTGGGTTGAGGGCTGGAGTGGTCATGCCCTGTGTCCCAGCCAGAGGCGGGGGCCACTTGGTTGATCCGCTTGTGGGAACATTTTGCTGGTCCAGAATCGGGGCCCACCCCCGTCTTCTCTCCCAGGGCCTTGTCTTCAAGCCCCTTCTCCTCGAGCCCCCATGCCCCCGAGGGTCTTCTTGCTCTTCCAGTGGAGAAAGTGCCGGCTCTCGGGGATCCAGCCTAAGGGCACCCTGTGCGTTTTGAAGTGTGTACAGGCCTGATCCCACCCCTCAGGCCTGGCTGTCCTTTGTCCCTGTGCTGCTAAGAAGACAGAGCTACTGGCTTGGCCTCCAGGACCTTCTGGGCGAGTCACTGAAGAGGTTCCCACTGAGGGATTGTTTTTCTAGTTCTTGGAATTGATGCTGCTTAGACCATAAAAATAAAAGGCCCGTGTCCTCGATACTTGGAGTTGTCTTGTGAATGAGCGGATGTGCAGGGGGATGGAGGGAGTCGTGTTTTGAGGTCCTCATAGGAACCGATGCCCCGCAGCTGGCCAAAGTGACTGATGCTGCTGGAGTTGAAGGGAGAGGCCTGTGACGGGGGAAAGCAGATGATTGGACGCTTGAACTGGGGTTGTCGAAGATCTGTGAAAATTGGAGCAGCCCAGAAACATTGTTTTCTCAGCTGCAAAAATCATTTAGTCAAAATGGTAGGACGTTGTGAGCGGGAAGGAAGGTGGTGGGAGCTGCGCCTCTCACCATCGTCCCAGCAGAAAGGCCATCCTCTTGGGGACCCACCTGGACATGGGACTGGGATGGCCAGTCTGATGTCAAGGGAGAGCCCAGGCCTTGGGGGAGGTTGTGCTGATTCTGTCCGGGGCGCGGTGAGAAGCACCCTGGTCTGTCCTCCCTGTGTGTCTGTGACAGGGGGGCGAGCTCCCCACCTCCCCCACCGTGAAGGGCTCCCTGCTGCAGCCAGGAGGGGCGCTAATCATAGTGGGGGACCCCGCCGTGCCAGACAGTGTGCCCAGCCCCACCTGTGGACCATCACATGGACTTTTCCCAGCCGGCTGTGGGGCAGGTGGTTGTGGTCGTCACAGGGAGACTGGTTGGGTCAAGCTCGCTCCAAAATTGTTGACTGAATGGGAGCTCTGCTCGGGGCTCTGTCCTCTCCCTGTGTCTCTTTTGCCCCCGTGCCTCACCTCATCCACACACAGTGCCCTTTCCTGTGCCCAGGAGGACCAGGAGGGGCCAGGGACCCTCTTGTCGCCAGTGTGGTCAGCAGTGAGTGCTGGGAAGCCCAGGGAGGGCTTAGGGATGACGGACACTTCGAGGCTTGGTGGAGAGAAGGCCGGAGGCTGGGGCTTGGGTTCTGGCAGGGCTACAAACCTATGAGATCTTTGCAAAATGGGCTGCCCTCTCTGAGTCTCAGCTTCCGTTCCATAAAACGAGGGAGTTGAAGCAGCCAGCGTTTTTCCAGTGGTAGGCTCTAACCCACTAGCAAATCATGAAATCAGCTTGGGATGGTCACAGTCAACAAAATGAAAAAGGAATTAGTAAGGCAGAGCAGAGCATGGGATGGGACAGAATAGAATGAAATAGAGGGAAGGGAAAGGAAGGGAAGGAAAATGCCAGAAGACATCACACTTAGGAAGCTCACATGTAGTTACATTAATCTTTTTTTTTTTTTTTGGTTTTGCGTGCGTCTGTTAGTGTGTGACTAGGTCATGCATAGGTATTTCTTGCTGTAGGTTACAGTTTAAAAATTTGAAAAAACAGGGCGCCTGGGTGGCTCAGTTGGTTAAGCGACTGCCTTCGGCTCAGGTCATGATCCTGGAGTCCCGCGATTTAAAAAAAATTTTTGAAAAAACACGGGTTAGTTGGCCTACAAACATTCTTCTAAACCTTACAGTTCATAAGCATAGTTACCAGCTGAGTTGATCTTGGGCAAGTTCTCATCATCTCTCCATGACTCACTTTTTCTCATCTGTAAAGTGGGAGTTATTCAGTGTCCAGCACAAAGAGTTGTTAGGAGGACTCAGTGAAGGAACCATGTGATGTGGTCAGCCCACGAGTACCCAGTACCTGCTCCTTGCTAGTTGGCACTGCTACGGGTGTTATGTCCCCTCTTAGACAGGGGGAAGGGGGTGAGGTGCCAGATCTACCGTGTTTCAGGTCTTCCTCAGCCCACCTCTAGATGGGAAGAGGGAAAACGGGACCTGCAGTGCCTTGGCTGTCCTGCATAGCCCAAGGACTGTCCCAGGGCGGTGCAGCTGATGCGGCGTTGACCAGGAGGTGCATCTCTGAGCAGAGCCCTGTGCCCGTCTGGGGGAGAGCTCTTCTCTGCCCTCTGGGGGGAGGCTGGGGAGGGCCCCGAGCAGGGCCGGACATGGGCCGGGCAGCCTTCCGTCACCCATGGAACCACTGCTGCGGCATGCCACTCCCTGGGCAGAGCTGAGAGCCACTGAGCCCCAGCAGTTGGGAGCCCGGCTGACGGTCCCGGGGCACCGGACCTGTCACCTGCAGCTGTCTGAGCATTTCTGCCTTTGCTTCCTGCGAACCTTTGTGCCCCGGCTCCGTTTTGAACCATGTGAAGTGGGCACACATCTATGACAATGAGGACTTTTTTTCCTGCCACCCTCCCCCACCCCACCTTTCCTTAACAATGCAAGATGGGTCCATGATGAAGTGTTTTAAAAAAAGAAAAGAAAAGGGCCAGAAATGAAAAAAGTTGTCCAGGAAGCTGCCTGGTCAGGTTCGTGCTGCAAGAAGTAGGGACTCGGGTCGAGGCCCAGCCCTACCCCCGCCAAGGGAAGGGAAAGGAAGGATGATACCGGAGTTGTATTTTTGGCAAGGGGACAAGAGCGCGTGGGGCCGGGCGTGAGTGCCAGACTAGCAACCGACAGGGGACCCTCCACTGTTCGGGAACTTTTCCTGATTTGGGCACAATTGACCATACCGAGAGGAGCAAGGTCATTGGTTGGCTGTCAGGGGAAAGCTTTGTGCTTCCAGAAGGCGGCTTCTTCCCCCTCTCCCTTTGCTCCACTCCGCCTTCCCGTCTCTTTCCCCTTCTCTTTCTCCCGAGGTGCAGATGGCCACATTTGCAGGTTAACTGGAACAGCTGGAGATGCATTATTAGTTTCCCGCTGCTCCTTCATATTTGCTTGGATTTTTTTTTTTTTTTAACGGCAACATAATTTACAACTAGTACGCTGGTGTCAGAGCTGGCGTGTTCTAAATCCGCATCAGATTTATGTAATGCCGTTGCTTATCAGTGAATGAAGTCATAATTATTGCTTTGTACCATTAAATAGCATAAATATATAAACTGTTATACAAATTGCAGCAAACGTTTCCTCTGGGGAGCTCTAGACCAAATTTTAATGTCGTGCATTTGTCTGGGATGGCAGTTTCTATGGTATATAATAATGTTGATAAATTTTACTGTAGCGAGTGACATTTTAAAGCATTAATTTTGGTTGCTAAAAAAATTCTGAAGGATGCTCAGACCAAACGGGGAGGTGCTCTGAGAACCAGCTGGGTGAGGCTGGGTGAGGCAAGGTTTCTCTTTAAGAGTACAACGGTGGGGGCGGGGGGGGGGGCGCGTGTCACCTCCCAGGGCTCCTCTCCACAGGAGATCGCCCCCCTCCTCTCCCAACTCCCAAAGGAAGGCAGCGGAGACATTTTCCATGGCGATGATGATAATTAATTTCAAAAAATTCAAATCGATTCATTTCTCCCTTAAATTTGAAGTGTGCGAGGAGGAAGTGGAAGGAGGGCCTGGAAAATGCACAATTGGTGGGGAGGGTCCTCCTCGTAACCTCCTTCCCAATTATGTAAATTCTGTGTGGGGTGAAAAAAAATCCCCATCCTAATTAGAGATGCAACACCTGGCCTCTGACGACGTTTTAGATGCCAGGCGTGCGGTTGCATAGCCTCCTAAAGCCATTATCGTCCAGAGCGACTTGTGCGGAGAGCCCCAGGACGGCACATGGCATTTACCTGGCGGGTCCCTCGGAGAGCCGGGTGGCTGGGAGGACTGCATCACCTCCGCCTTCAGGAGAGGGTGCGGGGCCTGGTGACTCTGTGGGGACCCACTCGCTGCTGAGGAGCGGCCCCAGGGAGACAGCGTGGGGTGGGCTTCTTGCCCCTCCAGACCCCGGGCCTTGGCGCACTGGAACGTTCTCTGAGAGGCTCTGTCACCATCGGGGCTTCTCAGGTGGCGTTTTCTTTCCTATACCCCCAACTGACTCCTGCCTGTCTCAAAATCCTTGGAGATCCCCGGTGAGCCTCATTGCACTTAATGAATGTGGCCGTGAGCCGTGTCATCCTTGGCCACGTGTAGGATGACACAGCCTGGCCCCTTGGTCTTGGGGTAGGGCCGAGTGGCTAATTCTGCCCCAAGAGCTGTGAGTGGAGGGAACCTGTGTCACTTCCGGGCCGGGGCATTGAACCTCCAGGGTCACACCCCTCAGAGTTCTGTCTTTTCCTCTCGCATGCCAGAGATGTGGGTGCTCCCATACCTTAGGTACCTGATTTCCACGAGTGGAGCCCCTGCCATGGGTATGAAGGGTGAATGAGAAATAAACCTTTGCTGTTTGCAGCCCTTGTGCTTTGGGTTTGCTTGTTACTACACATTTCTCTTCCTACCTCACTGATACGGGTCCCTGCTGGTTCCCCCCACTTTCATGATTTTCCTCAGGGTGCTGCGAGTGCCAGGAAGCTGGTCGATTCTCCCCCCTCCCTGGAAAGAATATCAAGGAGATACAGATGTGTGCCCACTATTGGTAGTGAAGAAACTGAGGCTCAGAGAAGTTAGATGACTTTCCTAAGGTCACACAGCTTTAGAGGCATCAGGCATCCATGCCTCCCAGTTACAAATAGGCTCTTTTCTCCCCCTTGCCTTGCTTTGGAAGAACCGAATTTTCTTTAACAGAGGTCACAAACTCAGTTGCCTTTGAGGATCAGGCAGCTAGGGTGGGGCTATGGATATAATCAATAAGAAGTGGTAATGACTGCAAGGAATATTCCAAAAGCATTAAAATCAGCATTTTGTCCACAGCCTATCAGCTTTGACATTTGCTTCTGTGTCCTAATGACATCTTGAGCTTCCAAAGAAACATTTCTTTCGCTGTTACTGTGTGCTCTCTCTGAGCATCTCTTTCTGAGGTCTGGCCCTTGAGTTGAACCTTGAAATTTCGAATGAAATTGTTACATACTTATTCCTTTGTATCCTCCAACTATCTGACAAGGTCTTTTATAATTAGGATGGGGACTTGCCCTTCACCCTGAACCTCTAGACCCTGAGGGACCTTGTGAGTTCTCTAATCCCAGCTTCCCCTTTCACAGATGAGGACTCTGAGCTCAGAGAGGGAAAGCAACTTACCCAAGGACATGCTTCTGTGGTCTCTTCATTAAAGGGTCACTGTTTGGGAGTGGGGAAGTTTGAATGGGTGTGTGTGTGTGTGTGTGTGTGTGTGTGTGTGTGTGTTGAGGGGCATGGTTTGAAATGGAGAGGAGAATAGCTAGTAGGGAAGGAAAATATGATCTCCTTAAAAAAGAACTTAACTTTCTTTTTTGCTTAGTCAAAAACACATACCGTGGACTTAACTATGTGCTGGTCAAGTGCTTGATCATTAAAAATAATCTCGGTGATAAGACTACTGCATCTGTAGGTGTAATAATGTGGAACTTCTTACACACAGTTTAGTTCTTAGTCGTGCTTCTATTCCTAACACCCGGCCCTACGCTTTGCACGTAACAGAAATTCAGTATTGAATTTAATTGCCTTTATCCCTCTACTACCAGTGGTCATAATTAATAATGGTAAGGAAGTTGGTGTAGCCCAGGGGTTAAGAGCACAGCTCTGTGCCTGGGATGCTGGGCTCCATCACTTACTGTTACCTCCTCGTAGAGATTTTATGAGCTCATCCCAGATGGAAAGTGTTTAGCATAATGCCTGGCACATAGTCAGCACTTAGTAAATGGTAATAATTATTAGTCCGCCTGTCCTTTCTCAGAGCTGTAGCAGCTGAGGCTTGGCGAGCCCAGTCATGGCCAGCGTCTGCGAAGGTTTGCTTGGGATGCAGGACCTCAGCTCAGCACAGGCAAATCCATTCTGCCCACGCCCCATGTGCCGTGGAAAATAATTTTGCACCCCAAACTGCAAAATCGCCATTTAAAGCAGCAATGTCTGCTCACAGGCAGCTTTGGAGAATTGTTTCAGCATGAGCTATTGCTTCAGCTGTGATTGCTTTTCTCACTGGGACCACGGGCAGTGAGTGGGTGGAGTAGGGGGTCCCCATGGCTGGCGCAAGGTGGGCAGGGCTGGGAATGATGCCCATGGAGTTTGAGGGTTCTGAGCAGGGTTGATGAGATGGGGTGGTCCTGTGGGGTCCAGGGCCCAGGCTTGCACACATTGCATCCCAGCATGCTGGGCTTGCCCCTGCCAACCCTGCCCGGCCCCTCCTCTTCTGGACAGCCTCCAATGACCTGCCCAACAGCATCGGACAGGCAAAGAGTCCTTGGACAAGGAATTGAGTCCCTGGGGTTCATTTCCGTTGTCACTTACCACCCTTTGTGGCCCAGTGCTTAGAAAACCAGTGTTCCCGTCTGCAAAATGGGTCCTCCGTCTAGCTTTCTCCCAAGGCTGTGAAAGAGACATGGGTGTAAAATGTTCTGTAGAGGCCAAAGGGAAAGGTCATCTTTGGTTCCTTGACCAGCACCCAGAGACGGTGCAGAGGGTAAGAGCCATGTCTCAGTCCTGCACCAGCCTCATCGGTAAGTGCTGTGACCGCGGATCAGTTGTTTAACTTCATTCAGTGTCAGTAGCACCATCTGTAAAATGGGAATAAAAAGAGCACCAGCCTCATAGCACTGCTGTGATGATGATTAGTGACTAGCTCCATGCAAAGCTGGCCTAGCTTTAGGTTTATACATTATTCACATTGGATTTTTAATAAAGCAATTACTTGCAAGAGGCAGTGAGGGCTGTGAGGTCAGGGGCCCTGTCGTACTGTTCACCTACGTGTCCCCAGCTCCCAGCGCTGTCTTCTTCACTTGGACACTCAGTCAGAATCTGTAGAATGGGGGAAGGATCTGATCCCTCTGAAATTGCTTCTTGTATGTCTGGCTCCTCTCAGACTGTGAGCCCAGCAAAGGCAGACGCCCCGCCCCCGGGATCACTGCTGCTGGTGACACCTGGCCCAGTGAGCATTTGTCACTAAGGCAAAGCCACTCCAGGGCCTTTGACCCTGACCCTGCTGAACGCCCTCCCTGCTTTTTCATCTAAACCTGCTCCTCCAAGACCGCCTCCTCCAGGAAGCCGTTTGTCACTCACTCACTCAGTCATTTAGCAGATATTTGTCGAGCACCCACTGTGCACCAGACACGCACATGCCAAAGTGATCCTCACCTTGCATAGAAGGAATTTCTTCCCTCTTGGTCTTGCCCAGTTCCTATCGCTAAAGTTTTATCTGCCCTTCTTTTTTTTTTATTTTTTTTTATTTTTGCCTTTTTTTTTTTTTTTTTTTTAATCCACCCTTCTTAAGGAGCTGATTTTCCTGCCTGGTGTTATGTACACACCTGGCTGATCTCGCTCCTTGAGTAGATGAGAGGTTTTTAAAAAACTTTAGTGAAGTCTGATGTATGTCCAGAGAAAAGCACAAATCATAAATGCTCAGCCTGATGGCATTTTCAGAAACTGAATGCATCCAGACTAAGAAGCAGAACCCGATGGCCCTCCGGTGGCTCCCACACGCCCCGCTTCCACACTACCTCACCTCAAGGGCAAGCACAGCCCTCACCTTTGCACCTGCAGAATGGTTTCGTCACCAGAGGTGATTCAGAGGCAGGATATGTGTCTCTGTGTCTCCCGGACTTCCCAGCACAATCCCTGGCATTTGCTGAATAAACAAATGGATGGATGACGATGTTACCATGATAATGGCCGGCAGCTCCTGCGTTCCATCCGCGCTTTGGAAGCAGTACTTTGCGGGCTGCCTTGTCTGGCCCTACTGAGATTCAGAGAGGTCAGTGGCTTGCCCAAGGTCAGCCAGCCAGTGAGTGGCGGTCGCTATGACCTGGGTCTGTCTGGCCTGAGTCTGGAGCTGGCACTCTGAGCCTTCTTCCTGCTGGTTTACAGCCCTGGGCAGTGCTTCCTTTGCTGGGCCAGCTGGACACAGGCTCAGCGGGCGACAGGGCTGAGCTGTCCTTGGCGGGCGAGCTGCCGGCTCCTCACCGCGCCCGCCCACCCGCCAGGCGCCCCATTCCTCCCGGGCTGCACAGAGCCTTCTGTGTGCCTCTCCAAAGGACAGGGCATATTTCTTCCCAACCCTCCTAAGACCCAGCCCGCACTGGAGGGCTTCATCATTATGCAAATTAGCTGGATTGGATCTGCTCCCGCAGAGGACTCCGGGGGCGGCAGAAGGACAGAGCTGCCTCTGGAGCGCCGGGTTGAGCCTCCGATTAGGCCAGTTGATGGGTGGGGGGCGGGGGGGCGAGCACGAAGCTGGGGCTGGTGCCAATGGTTTGCCCCCCGGGAGGCTGCCGGGAGTGGGGGGGGTGCTGGGGACAGGTGCTGGCGGCGGGGGGGACAGTGAGCTCAGGCTCCCAACATTCTTGCCGAAGATGGGACTGGAGAAAGACATCCTTTTTGGATGTACTCTTTGTGTATTGAGCCCTTTTATGATTCATCAGTAAGTAAATATCAGCTGAGGGGTGATTTGTTTCTAACAAGCTTATAAAATAGTGGTGTCATTTGTGGGCTTATTGGAGTGCTGATTATAAACACTCCCCCATGCCCACTCCTCTATGTCAAATTAGCATTCGAAATACAAATATTGGGTCTTTGGACCACTTTCTACCATCTCTTTGGAAGCCGGTGGCACGGGAAGAGGCAGCGGTCAGACCCCAGCCTCGGCCTGGGAGCACTTAGAACTCACTGAAAGACTTGAGGGCTTGAGGGGAGAGCCCCTTGCTGGGCCCTCCAGAGGGGGGGGGGTGGTGCTCCAGGTCCTGCCAGCCCAGCTGCTCCCACTGCCCTTCTCGTTGCCAAGTTTCCTGTGACCCAGCTCCTCCTGGCCCCTGGAGCCTGTCATCGTCAATCTCACCGAGGGCGCAGATCTGGGCAGGCTGCATCTGGCCTGCCGAGCCGTTGGCGCGGCTGCCTCCCCAGTGGGCCAGGCCCAGCCTGGACCCGGTCAGAGGCAGCGCTGGCTAAGCACGTCTGGACTTGGTGGTGAGGCCGCCACCCACCAGCCTCCTCACAAGGGGTCATGGCCTCCCTGGCATCTCTCGCCTACTTGGAACCTCACTTCCCATCTCCTCACTGCTTCTGGCCTCTGGTCTTGAGGCCGTGAGTCATACCAGCCATGCTCCACTTGCCTCTGAGGCACGAGCCTGCAACAAAGCCCGTCAGCTCCCGCGTGGCTTAACGCCCAGTGTGGGAAGGGACGGCCACGCACACTTTCCCAGAGCACCTCCCCAGCCATGCTTCAGAGCCTGTGAGGGCCCAGCAGGTGCACTCCAAGCTGTATGCATGCCTGTGGATCACACCCCTGTCCCCATTTTACAGATGTGGAGCCTGGGGCACAGAGAGGTGACTTTCCAGGGCACACAGTGGCAGAATCCAGACCTGCAAAGTGGCCTGCCCATCCCACTTGACAGGTGATAGAACTGAGCCTCGGTGACAGGGACAGAAGTGGGGGCCTGGCAGAAACCAGCAGGCAGCAAGAAGCTGAGTGTGGCCTGCTGCCACTGCCCAGAGTCTCTGATGGGAAGAACCACAGAGCAGGGACTGAGCGGGGCCGAGGAGAGAAATGTCCAACCACCTCACTTTCTAGATGGGGACACCGGAGAGAGCACTGTAGTTGTTGTCATCGTCTTCGTCACTAATCAGTAGATTAATTTTTTTAAATTGAAGCTGTTACTCTATTTATTACAAAAGCTGCCCATGCTCTTTGCAGGAAAACTAGAAAATACAGCCGAGCCACAAGGAGAGTGACCTAAGGATAACACTGATGTGACTGTACTAATGAATGACAGTTGCCTTCAAATCAGTACTTTGCAGGCTGCCTCGTCTGGTCCTCCTGGGGTTCAGAGAGGTCAGCAGCTTGCCCTGCCAGCCGGAGGTGACCCTCTAATGCCTTCGTGGGTGTCCTTTCACCGATTCTTTGAAAAAGCACACACACATGTAGTGACGCACACTCCTTGTTGTAAAAAAAAAAAAAAAAAAAAAAACACCAAAATAGGATTGTGTTGAATAACTGGTTTTATTTCCACTTTCATCATGTGTGAGCTGGGAGACTGATGGAATGTGTTGTCTTAGAGAAGGTATTTGTCCCTGGTGCCTGGTTCTGTGGGCAGGGACTAAATAGTATCTCTAGAGGCCCCTTTCCCCGGAGCAAGCATGTCCACCTTGCTAGGTGCTGGGCAATGCCTGGGCTTGGGGGGGCAGGGAGAGATGATGAGCAGTGTGAGTAGGCCAAGCATGGGGAGGATAGTTTTCGGGGGGCAAAAGAGTAGAGGTCCCCCCATGGTGCTAGAGATGGGCAGGAGGGCATGACATGTTTCTCTTGAGGTGGGAGTTTGTGAAGACACGTGTCTGTTGGCAGGAGGGCACAGTAGGGACTTACAGGGAGGACTCAGCCTGCAGGGAGGCACGGGGTGTCCTCCGTTGTGAGGCTGGCAGAAGGCCACCCGGACTCCCATTTTCATGCGGAATCCCAGTCCCATCAGCATGTTCACAGCTCTCTACAGGTGCATGGGATTTCTGCCTTTCTCAGCTCTGGACAGGGCGAAGGGAGCCATCCAGATGGAGGCTAGGATAGGGGTAAGCACCGTCCCTGCCTAGGGAGGCCAAGACACGCTCTTGATTTGGAAACTGGAATTCAAGGTAATTCGCTAGAATCTGGTTTCTGGTTTCTAAATTGCCATTCAGGTTGGGCTCTTGTGTGTTCAGGGTATGATGAAAGCATGAAGCGGAGGCGGAGAAAACATCTTGGGATGCCCCCCTTGCCCAGAATCTAAGGTTAACCTTGTGGATGGGATTGGGAGCCATGGCCTTTGCTATAATGGGAGATTCTGTATTGAGAAACTCCTTCAATGTGTAGGACCTCAAAATGAGTTCTAGAGGATTGTGTGTGTGTGTGTGTGTGTGTGTGTATGCATGTGAATGTTTATGTGTGTCCGTCTCCTGGTCATACCCTGTGGGGTCAGTCCTGCCAGACTAAGCCTTACAATGACGACAGGGACCCTGAGTCCTCACGCCAGGCCTTGGCCCTTCTGCCCACCCTCCAGTGAAGTGGGTCCTGGGTCAGCAAGGCTATGATGTGGCATGCCAGGAGGACCGAGGGCTCTCGTATGGGCCCAGTGGGCCTGCTGGGCATCCAGCGCCCACCACCTCCTCCATCCTCAAGGGCCTCCACCCATCTGTCTTCCCTAGAGCTTTGCTGTCCCCACACTGGGTGTCCTTCAGGGCCTGGTTTGGGGGATTTGCGGGGCTCTGGGTGACTGTGTTTTCACACATGGCATGTCCCTTCCCCTGGCTTCCCAGGTTTCCCAGCTCTAGGCAACTTGGGGGCCATAGCCAGTGTCTCATTGGCCTGTCCACCCAGTGCCTCACCCCGTGCCTGACACAGAGTCAGTGACAGTGACGGGGATCATCAGCACGGACGCTCTGAGGCCTGTTCACCCCACAGCGGGCTGATGAGACAGGCGCCGTGACACTCCTCATTTTACGTACTGAGGAACAGCCACTGACCCAGGATCCCACAGCTGGTAGGTGGCAGGAGGGGGATTTGAACCCTGACTCGGAGGCTCTGCTTCTCTCCATGTTCTGTACTTGCCGAATGCAATCAGTACACAAGCAGGGGTCTGTGTCCAGCCCTGAGAATAGCCTTTTGCTCGGGGAGCAGAGTCCCAGGCCTGACTCAGTCCTGTTCTGTCACCATCCAACCTGCTAGGGGAACTGTGGACCCAGAGCCACATGTCTGAGCTCCTGCGTCTGGGACTGCATTGAGCCTGGAAGCCCCCTGCCTGGACTCCCAGGGTGGGGTCCAGAGCTGTGGGGGTGGAGCTGTGAATCGAGGAACCAACCAAACTGTTAGCATTTATTTATCGCCTCATGTTTGCCTGGCCCTATTAGTGACACCACAAGTAAACTCCTTTTATGTTTCCTCAGAGAATTTATTAGGCAGCACTGTTTGGGTTGCAAGTGAGAGAAAGTCAAGTTAGCTTAAGCAAAGAGAATTTTTGAAAGACACCTTTTATGTCACATAACTCTGGACAGCGTTAGGTACGGCTGGAGCCAGAGCCTTGAATGTCTGCGTAGGACCATCTCTCAGAACACCGTGGTTGGAAGGACAGAGGCCAAGCACCGAGAATTGTTCAGATAAAGGTGCAGAGTCAGGAACAAGGCCCTGGAATTCAGGGAGCCAGTGGGGTAGGAGCGCGTGGGTGTGGCTGAAAGCAGGGGTGTTGCTTACGTGTGGCAGAAGGAGGGAGAGCGGGAGCCCTTCTTGAGGAGCAGAGCGAAATGCTGGCCATAGAACCCAGGGCATATTCTCCAGCGAGTGTGTGCTCCAGGGAGTGAGTGGGAGATTAGAGCCAGCACGGAGAGGTGGGGCCAGGAGGGGAGGTAGCAATCGATGAATGGCCAGGAGTTCAGCGTACTTTTTCATGAAGGTATATGAAGCTGCCTCTACCGAGAAGGAAGAAGGCAGGTGCCAGCCAGAGCTGCACGGAAGGGCCTTCCTCTGCCCCAGTGCATGGGCCTCAAGCTGCATGCATTTCGTCCCAGCTGATGGCAGCTCTTTGGCTCACTGAGTCAGCATGGAGAGTGGAAGGCTGCATGGGGGCAACTCCACCCCCTCCCAGCCTCTCCCCAGTCAGCCTGCCCCCTCCTCTGGGCTCAGGCTGCTGGTCCCCTGCTCCTCTGGGGGCACAGGGAGGGGGGCTGTCCGGGGCTGTCTGTGAACTGCCTCCTTGGGCTAGGAGCGGTGGGAGGAGTGGGGGTGGGCCCCAGATTTGGGGGGCCTGGTGGCAGGTGACGGACGGAGCTGGCTGTGGACAGAGGCAGAGGGGACAGCCTCTGGGAGTTGGGCTGTGGGGCCTCAGCTGCCCCGAGTTGGCAGACCCCCCTCATCTGGCCTCAGGGCGCTGTGTCCAAACCATCCCAGGCAACCGTCTGGGAGAGCGTTGGTCTGGGAGCTGAGCATATCAGTAAGTTCATGCTACTGTGAGCTTGGGGCATCTAATAGGCCTCATTTAGTCTCAGTCCCAGGTCTGCTGGAGAAAGGAAAAGAGCAACCCTCTGCCCTCAGGCAGGTGATATTTTCGATTGGTGGTTGGGGAGAGGGAGTAGAGACCAGAGTGGACGAGAGGAAGTCTGACCCCAGAGACCGCCTTGGAAGGCCGTGCGTGTGACTCTAAGTTTTGCTTTGTCTCGTGGACTTTGAGCCGAACGAAGGAAGAACTGCTCCCTCAGAGTCGGCTCAGTGCTGGCACGATGGCTGGGATCAGGTGATGACTTGAGGGATGTACCATTGGTTTGAATGTGTTCGTTTAGTCCATGTTGCATTTGAATTTCCAATTTTAGTTCAATTTTCATTTTACTTGGGTCACGGCAAAGCCCCGGTTCTTTGAGATGTAGCCAGCAGAAGCGGCATAAGAAACCACACAAAAAACTTAGCTAAGCATTACAAATGCAAGCATTTACTTCCTTCACAAGCATCCGTCCGGGCTAAGCCAGTTTAAAGGTGGGAAACCCCTGCATCCTTTAATCTCTCTCCTGGCCTTGACCACCAGCAGGTGTCCTGTTTGCTGACATTCCCATACTTCTCGGGGAACAGAGGACGCGGGCTGCTCGGTGAGAGGTGACTCAGGGGCATAGCAGGTGGGCTTCTAAACTAGATAGTGACCCAGTTGTTATCTATCTACTTCAGAACCTATGGGTCCAAAATTACCCAATTACTTGAGTTATGCCCTTCAGAGAAACTTTGTTACTCTTAATGTTCCTGCATTCCCATTTTCTTATCTGCCCTGGGCAGAGTGGCCACCTAATTACTAGGGTAGAGGTTTAAGTTGAAGGTCAGAGAGGCTCAAATCTGGGCAGTTTTCCACGAAGGGGAATCCCAACAAATGCTAACAAGTAAAAGGGATGAGGAGTTCTTTAAAACATTTTGAAACACAGGTACTACAATTCAGTAAATATCTTTTAAGCACCTGCTGTGTACCACCCACCATTGTAGGTTTGGGATTACAGTGTTGAACAGGACCGGGAGAGCCCCTGCCTTCACGTTGCCTGCATTCTAGCACAGCGCCCTCCACTAGAACTTTCTGCCGCGATGGAAACCTTTTGCGCTGTCCAAATCAGGAGCCGCTAGCCACGTGGCTGTTGAGCACTTGAAATGAGGGACTGAATTTCTACTTTTATTTAACTTTAATTAGCTGAGATTTAAATAGCCACACGTGGCTAGTAAGGACCGTATGGGACCATGCGGATCTAGCAGAGGCATATGTTTTAAAATGTTGCAATAGAAACCAGCCTCGTCTTGTTACTCACCATTGCCCAGAATGGTGCTGAGGGGTGGGGATGCCCAGTGTCCAATTAGTGCGGCCAGAGGGGAGGAAGTGGTGGATTGCTGTCTCCCGTCTGAGCTTCAGCTATTAGGAACTGCAGGGACGGCTCTGTGTCTCCCTGGTTGGAAAACTTTTGCGAAGACGGGGCTCCCTGCATTCTGTACGGGCACGCTGTGTTTGTGCATGTGGAGAGCTCCGGGTTTTTGAGGCTTTGCTGTGCTCCTTTTAAAAAAACATGGTCTCGCTAGGGGAAAATGATGTCAGCAGCAGAGAAAACCCTTGTAGTGGAAGCGGGGCTAATTCCCGTGTCCCCGGCAGGGTTGGTGACAATAAGGGTTTTGCGGCCTGCCTGTCACGTTAATTGTATGTTATTAGAGGGGGCATTAATCAGATGATTATTAACATGATGGATTTTTAAGCAGTTGCCTTGTTGTGGAAAACTTGAACCTGAAGATCACTGACCTACATTAGTAGGTGTTTGGTGTGTTAAGCAAGAATTAGCTACTTGTTTGCACCTAGTGGGCCCCTAGGGGATGCATCAGGGTCTTCATTTCCTGAGGGCCTTTGTCTTTGTCAGGTGGAAGGGGGTGTGTGTGTGAGGAGGGCAGGGGAATGTCTTCATCAGCAGGATGTGTCGAGCTCCTAAGGGTCAAGTTCTAGAAGTTTGGATCCTGTAGAACCCTCTCTCCTTCGCGTCCCCCGTGAAGGTCCACTGATCCGTCCATGGTGGAGTTGGTCAGTCACTCATGTATTCGCTCTTTTTCCATTAAGCAGCTCAGATAGGCACCTCTCATCTCTTAGTGACCTGTCCAGGGCCTGGTTGGTGACTTTGTTTTCACCAAAGACAGCTAATCACCACGTCCTAAAGCTTACAAACAGCTCAGACTGCTGAGACCCATGTCTTTGTCAGCCACCACACCCAGCTTGCAAGCAGAGCCCTCTGCAAAGGCGGTGCATTTCCCCAACAGCCGTGCAGTTGGAAGGAGCCTCCTTCCATCATGGATCTCTGCCCCGGGCCAGCATCTCTTTGAGATTCTCGGAGCACTGGTGCCCTTGGGGAGCCCCCTGCATGGGCCAAGCTAGGAGGAAGGGCAGGCCGAGGCCTGGGAGGTGCAGCATGAACCTGAGACACGCCCTCGTCCCCAGCCCTGGTTTGGACCTCCATGGAAATCCCACTGAGTTTTAAGACAGAGGAACAAAGAGAAGAGCCATGAAGAAAGAAGGAACGTTGGCTGCAGGAGCGTCAGAGGGGCGGCGGAACCGGCTCCTGTGGCCGGAAGTAGGAAGCTGCAGTGAGCCACAGTCGAACAAAGGGTTTGAAATCCAGAGACAGCTTTTGCCATCACAAATATGGGGAGCGGTGTGGAGCTGGAGGAGGAGAGAGACAAGAAAGGCTGACACAGAGGCATTGGCCAGATGGACATAACATAGATTGAGTACCCACAATGTGCCAGGTGCCATGTCAGAGCTCCTTAAACATTTCCTGGGGCGGGGGGCTGTCCCTGCTGGTGACCCCCCACAAAGCCCGCTGTGTTCCAGGCCCTGGGTGTGGAGTTTCAGGGCAGAGTCATGTCCGAAATCATGACCGCTTGGTAATAGTACTGTGGTCAGTATTCTTTATCGTGTTCTCACTCCCTCTTTATCACAGTCCTGTGAGGGATTTCTTCCCATTTCACAGGTGAGAAGACTGAGCTACACAGGACCGTGCTCAGCGCAGTCACCCTATGAGTCTGAGGCGGAGCCAGGAATAGCCTCCACACCGCCTGGTTTTCAGCCACATTTCCCTCTCCACTCCCCAAAGAAGCTCATGCTGATGGAACAGGGGTGAATGGGGGGCAGTCAGTTGAGCTGTCCTGTTTGCAGTGATGGGAAATCTCCAGGGGAGTTTCCCCGGAATCATCCTCAAGCTTAACTGACCCCTCACTAACATTCATGTGACATGGCTCTTGGGAGCAGTCGGTGAATGGAACCATCTGGAGCCTTCTGACTTGAGTTTCGGAGGAAAAGAGAGTGCTCGGGTACTTGTAACTCAGGATAGCAGTGTCCTGGAGACGCGCCTTGGCCAGATGGCTGTCTTGCCATGGGAACCCCAGGGTGAGTGTGGGGGTGGCTGAGCCAGCCAGGCCTTCCTGGGGTGTGGGACCAGGAGGGAGGGCCTGCAGTTGTCCCTCCTCTCAGCCTGCCTCCCCCAAACTCCATGTGGACACCTCCCCCAGGTGCAGAGATGCACATCTGCCTGGCATCTCAGTCTAGCCCCTCGGCTAGGGACACGTCTCTGGCAGAGGAGACTCTCATCCGACCCTGGAATAAAGCCAAGCAGCCTAGCGATGAAGCCAGGCTGGACTGACACGCCTGAACAGCAGATGAGAGGAGAAATCTGAGTCTGACTCCTCTGGTGGATTTCTACCGGATGCTGGCCTGCAAGAGGGCCAGTGCTTCCGGCAGGAATGACGTGGGGGTGGGGGGTGGGGGAGGAGAACCCTTTTCACCGGTGAGCACCTGCTCGCACGTGGCCAGAGCTGCATTCTGCTGAGGTGGGGGTTGCGGTCTCCCCTTCTCTCCTGCGGGCCGGTAGCCTCTGTTTGGACAGGCGACACTGGTTTATTGTGGCATCCTCATCATTGGCGAATGGGGATGTTGGTGGATACCTGGGTAAATAAGTATAAATAGTTTTCTTTCTGATATGTGACCGGATTATTTTCCAGTTGATTTCAAGCCTTGGCCCCAAGTGGCCCACAGATCAAAAAAAGATAAGGGTCAGTTACAAGGTTGAGCTCATTCTCCGTTGCCATGGCAACTGACCTCAGGCAACCCTCAGAGGACTACACCCAGCTCCCCAGGTGATATTTTTACTGTCCACGCCATCAATCCCAAGCCTTTCAAAACTCAGACTGCCTAATTGTCAGGGCTCTGTTTTGAAGAGGCTCCGGGTCCCCAGTGGGCCCTGGTTCAGGCTGCCAGAGCTCATTTATAAGCCTTTCTGAAACACGGGGGACAAGGAGATGGGTCCCTCCTGGCCAGAGAGGCCTGGGAAGGTGCCCCTGAGGGGAGGAGGAAGGGCACAGCCCATCTTCCAGGATTAATTAGGAAAATGGGAGCCTGGAATGGGGGCAGCAGTGGCGGGGCGTGCCTGCAAGCAACGGCTAAGTGTTCTTGAGTGAGGGGAGGCGCTGAGCAGCCCTGAGCACCCCAGCATTTGGGGTCTGGGGCAGCAGGGATGCCAGGGTGCTTGACACACAGTCACTGCCCCCAGAGTCTCCAACAGCCCCTCCAAAGACACCCCAGGTCATTCTCATTTCAGTTGTGATAATAGGAGAGTGTTTCCCACTGTTGATCTATCTCAGTCTTCTGTAAAATGTAGACAAGTGAGTGTAGAAAACTTTCCTCTTTTTTAGAGATGGAAGCATACGATCTTGGGAAAGATTATAGCTATGAACACACAGCTTTGTGACAACAGGCTTCCAATAAGATTGGCATCCCCAGAAGCCTTTTTATAGGGCTCAGTGCTCCTCAAACTTGAATGCATGCCCAAATCACAGGAGCACTTTAAAAATGCAGATTCTCATTCTGCAGGTCTGGGGTTGGGCCTGAGATTCTGCATGTCTCAGCAGCTCCGGGAGGTGCCGGGGCTGCCGGTCCGGGGCCCACACCTTGCCTAGCAGGGATATAGATATTCAGGGCAGCCAGGGCCTAAGGTATTGGGGGTCCCAAGATCAGCCCTTGCCCCCACTTCCGTGTTTCCCCAGGTCCTGCCTGGCCTCTGGGGAAGGGCTCACCCTCAGACCCTGTTTCTTCCTTTGCCCCTTGTCAGCTCCCAGGTCAGATATCACACACCGCCCCCGCTTTCCCTTACAGCCTGCCTTGGTTCATTTCCTTGTGGTATTTAATAACAAATCAACAGATAAACAGCCTGATCTGGCTGCCCAGATATTAGTATCTGCCCTCTTCTCTTCCACCCAAAGGTCTTTGTTCCTTACAGAGAACAAAGGACTGTGTCCCCTATTGGCCTGTGTTTCTATTTCCTGTTTGGTGCCTGTTTGTGACTGGTTATTTATTAGGGCAGCATCAGAGGGGTGCTCTTCTGGGGTCCCCCTCTTGCCTGCTCATTTACCTGGATGAATGCTTGGCTCCTTGTTCTTCCCCCTCCTTATCTCTGTGTGCCCGAGCCCGGGCCCCTGGATCTCAGGGGTCTTTGCTTGACCTCAGCCTTGGGGTGGGCTGTGGAATTGAGGCTGGAGAATTTATTACCCAGGCCGGGAACAGAGGCTTTCAGCTTGATGAGGCAGCCTGTGTGTCCCCTGCCTTCCTTCCACTCCCAGAAATTTCAGGGACAGTGCTAGGGCCCTGGGCTGGTCCACGCTGTCACCGCGGGCGCTGCCTCCCCGCTGACCTGGGCAAAGTTCCTGGCCCTCTGGCCAGCTGGAGCTGGTACTGGCAAGGGGGCCTCCAGGCTCAAACGTGGAACCCGGGAGGGTACATCTCCATCCTCCTTCTCACCCCCAAATTCTGGATGATCAAGGAGCAGAGGGTGGCTTGCTGGGTCCCAGGTGTCAAGTCCTGGGCCTATTTTGGTATTTTTCTGTTTGGGGGGGACCGCGTGCCCCCAATCCCCAGCTCACCCACTTTGGTGACACAGGTGCTGCCCCTCTAAGCCTTCTTTTCCTTTTTGGTCCACTGAGGGGGACCCTCCAGGTCTGCACTCCCAGAGCAGGCCATTTTGTGAGGATCGGACTAGCGAGTTTCTGAAAGCAAGCACAGATTTTGTAAGCCTCCAGGCCTTCCAGTCTGGGGGAGACCAGTGGTGTGTGGTAACCAGCATTTACCAGGAACCTTACCCCGTGTTCCAAGCATTGTATTAAGTGCTTCGCACGAGTCGCTCATTTCTTATTTATTGATCACCTACTGTGTGCCAGGCCCTATTCTAGGCACTGGTGACATAGCATGAGCAAACGACCTGTCATGGAGCTTACATTGCTCTGTGCGTGTGCGTGTGCGTGTGCTTGCGTGCGTGAGTGTGTGTAAGATGTGCGAGACAGGAAGTCAGTTAAAAAAAAACCAATCAACGCTGTAATATGCCAGGTGGTGATAAGCACTATAAAGGAAATTAAAGGTGGGTGAGGTGCTAGAAAGGATGGGGGTGTGCGCTGCTTTAGCGCGGGGCATCCAGAAAGGCCTCTCGGAGGAGGTAGCAGTTAGGCAGACTCCTGAATGACGTGAGGGAAGGAGGACAAGGGGAGGAGAGAGTTTCATTGAGGGCAGACATCCTGTGGCAGAAGCAGGCTGCTTTGCAGCCTTACAAAAGCCCTGTGATGATGCTTCCCATTTTGTAGCAGAAGCCCCGAGGCTCAGAGAGGTTAAATAACTTACCCAAGTACACCCAGCGAATGACTGGAACTGGGACTCAAACTCAAGTGTTTCTAGTTCTCACTTTTGTGTCCTTAATTGCTGCTTCCCGAATGGAAGGTGGCTAATTATGCCCCCTGTCAACACAGGTGGCAGTCACTGGTCCTCTCCTCTTGGAGGGGTCTGTGCCGTAATGATACCACTCCTGGGTCAGCTTCCCCGAGTGGGGTCCCTGCTTAGAGAAGGGCCGGGCTGGGCCCAGCGATATGGCGGGAGCAGGTCACGCTCAGTGCATTAGAGCCCGAGAACAATGCCCTGTCCACTCCCCACTGCAGCCCGCCGCCCCTCCCTCCCAGGCAGCAAATTATGGCCTCCGAATGTGTGCCCAGGCCTGCCTTTGACATCAGTGGGGCCCACCTGAGCTTCACCTTCAGGATTCTGATAATCAGCTCTCTCTCCTCCTGGCTTCCCCCAAGACCTGTATGGAAATAAGTATGTGTCTGCCAGGATCAAATGCTTTTGGAGACAAAAGTCGGTACCGAGGACATTACAGGAAGCTATCATCTCGGCACGGTGCTCTTCCACAAAGCCCTCCGCTCCTCTTTTGGGCTGACACAGTTTCAGCCTGAAAGGTTCCAGCAGGCTGACTTGGTTTTAAGCAAAAGCACATCCTATTATTTTTTTGAGAAATGAAGTGTAAAATTAACACGTATTATTCCTGAGCAGAAGAAAAAAAAAAAAAGAGGGTTGGGGGGGGACTCTGGGATTTTCGCGCTTGCTGGGTTGTTTCTTTGGCAGTTCGGGTTTTTATTTATTTTTATTTTTTAAAAAATCATAATAAATCAGTGGATTCCCCGTGCCAGCCCCGACTTACGGGGACCGGGAGGAAAGATCTGGCACAGCGAGCAGGCAAAAATCTGCATTTCACTTTACAAATGAGCGGGGCTGCCTAATTCACTTGAGTTGTGTGGGTCTCTCTTATGGATGTCTGTCATGTGCTATAAAGAAAAAAAAAAGAATGGGAAGGAGAGGAAGTGATTTTGCGTCTTAACTCACAAAATCCTCCATCCGCCCCCCGCGCCGGGGCAGAGGGGCCTGTGGGCTCCCAGACAGCTTTGTCATTCTGCTCCAAGGTGTCTGCTGAGGCTGTGTGATCTTGTATAATTCGGGAAAGTTATTCTCGGAGGGTGTTGCTCTCTGCGGAGGCCGCAGCTTGGGACAGACGAGAGCTTGTCCGCGTCGGCGGGGTAAGCGGCCACGGCAGCGGCGGATTCTGTCAGTATCCGTGGGCTGGCTGGTATCGGGTCACCGGCACGCACAGGAGTGTTTGCACGCTAACTAGGGCAGCTCCTCACCCCCCCCCCCACCATTTTCCTGGATGGCTGTATAGGCAGAGGTACACATGATGGACACCCCGGGGAGCACCTCCAACCCCCTCCGGTGGGGAGAGGGTCTTGTCCTTCAGAAAGCAGCTTTGCAGACCAGAAGGCCTGGCCCGAGTGGGAGAGATTCTCGGGTCTGTGGGAGCCCCTCCGCCTTTCTTGTTTTTCACTCCATTTTCACTTTGTGCTTGTTTTATTTTCCCTCCCCCCATCTCTCCAGGTTTGACTCCGTTTAACATGTGGTGGGGGGGCGAGCGAGGAAAGGGTGCAGGGGCACGCAGTTGTCTATCGGGCTCTTGATCTGATTAGACCACAACCTCGCATCGACCCCGGTTTGGGGGTGTGATGTGCTTAAATGGCAGCTCTTTGGGGCCCGGGAACCGGCTGGCAGCCCCAGGGCTGCCTGACTGTGCACATATTTATGAACGTGGGTGCAGGGTGTAGCGGCGTCTATGAATCAGGAGGGACCGGCTGATGAATTGCGCGGCACTCGGAGAACGGAAAGTGACTGTCAGACATGATTTCTCTGATTTATAAGTTGCGGGAGCCTTCTTTGTCCTCCCAGTGTTTGTGCATCAGACGGCACGTCTCCATTCACAGCCAAGTGGATAAAGGCCCCGCTCAGCAGAGAGCAGTAAATCCTCCTTTGCCATCCCCACCTGGGGAGCTGGCTCTGGCTGGGCAGGGGGAGAGGGCCCAGCAGGGGGCATCCCTCCTCCGTGAGTATTTCCCGAGCCCCTTTTGTGGGTCCAGGAGGGGCCTGATGCTGTGGAGGCTGGAGGAGGAGAAGCCATTATCTGTGCCCATCACGTAGTTGCCAGGATCAGAATAGATGAACCCGGGGTCACGGTGCCCAGCCAGGTGCAGCTGTGCACGTTGGCATAGTCAGGGGAGGCTGCTTGGAGGTGGTGTGCAGGTGGGATCCATGTGGATGGCGGGAGGGCTTTGTATCCTGTTCAGAGCACCACCCCCAGTTGGCTGTTACCTTAGCAAGTGGTCTAATTCTCTTTCCTAGAAATGGGGTTTTACCAGCAAGCAGGGTTAATTCTGATTTTTAATTTATGTTATCAGCTTAAACGTAAGTTATATTATAAACGATAATAGAAACCTCTGTACAATCATCAATTCACATACCGTCTGCCTTATTGATGCCCAAGAGGTGTCCACATTCTACCAGGGAGGCCCTATATAAGGATGGTCCCTCTCTGCCTTCCGTTCATCCATTCCTTATTTTGTGCCAGGCACTGAGAAGCATTGTTTGTGGGGGGGGCAGGGGGTGTTGGGGGTCTTCTGAGGCAGCCCCCACACAGGAGGCCATCTCTAATTATGATGAGAGTCCCCCCAAGGGAAGCGGAGGACGTGAGTAGGGCCTATGCGGCGAGCGTGCTGAGCCTGCCCCGTGTCCCCAAACTTGTCAATGAATTCCTTTTCTGTCAGTAGAAATGGAAGATCTGCCTGAATCTCTGTCGGGTGCATGTGGCCTAGTTGCTGGGGCTCCAGGGGCACGACAAACACCCGGTAGATTCCAGCCAGTGGGCTATGTGGGGCAGGCCCACCTGCACGCGCATGTGTGTGCGCGCACCTCTGCGGGGGGTGCCCGGGGGGCTGGGGGATGCATGCTGTCCCTGCCAGCCCCTGCCAGGGCCTGGGGACCCAGGGACTCGCCAGGAGCCCCAGCCCATCTGTGTTCATGTCTTACCACTGGCAGAGCCCCTCTGCTACCTAATTCTTGCCTTTGAGGGCAAATCAGAGCACCTGGCACCTTTGGTGAGGCTGGTTCCCTGGGGGAGCCCGAGAGGGAGCCTGTGTCCTTGGCTGTCCCAGATAATACTCTCACGGATACTGGCATGCCTGACAACAAACACTTATTGAGCACTTGCTGTGTGCCAGGGGCTGTCAAATTCCTCTTTCATGTATTAACTCATTTACCTTTTTGGGGGGGAAAGATTATTTATTTGAGAGAGAAAGAGCAGGGAGGGGCAGAGGAAGAGGGAGAGAGGAATTTTGCAGACTTCTCCCCTGAGCTCAGAGCCCGCTGCAGAGCTTGAACCCATCACCCTGAGATCAGAACCTGAGCCGAAACCAAGAGTCAGATGCCCAACCGACTGCGCCACCCAGGGGCACCCTGTATTATTAACTTTTAATTGTCACATCAACTATAAGAGGAAGGCTATTGGGGGAGGGGTGACTTTTTTTGAAGACCTTTACTTATTTTTTAGTTTTTTTAAAGATTTAATTAATTTATTTGAGAGAAAGAATGTGCGCATGCGCCAGGGGACGGGCAGGCAGGGGGAGAGGAGCAAGCAGACTCCCCACTGAGTGTGGAGCCTGATGCCAGGCTCGATCTCAGGACTCCGAGATCATGACTCGAGCAGAAATCAAGAGTTGGACGCTCAACAGACTGAGCCACCCAGGCGCCCCAACTTTTATTAATTTTAGAGCAGTTTGAGGTTTATGATAAAACTGAGAGGAAGATACAGATTTCCCTTGTATTCCCTGCCCCGCACATGCATAGCCTCCCTCATTATCCGGGCCACTCACCAGAATGACCAGGTACATGTTTTTTGCAAAGATGAACCTACAGTGACACCTCGTAATCACCTAAAGTCCATAGTTTGCCTTGGGTTTCACCCTTGGTGTTGTACCTTCTGTGGGTTTGGACAAATGTGTAATGACATACATCCATCATTATAATATCATATAGAGTATTTCCACTGCCTCAAAATCTCTGTACTCTGTTCGTCTCTGCCCCCACTTTAGACAACCAACTGATCTTTTTATTGTCCTCATAGTTTTGCCTTTTCCGGAAGAGTTGGAATCATACAGCATGTAGCCTTCTCGGATTGGCTTCTTTCACTTAGTAATATGCATCGAAGGTTCCTCCATGTCTTTGATAGCTCAGTTCATTTTAGCGCTGAATAATAATCCATCATCTGGATGGACCACAGTTTGTGTATCCATTCACGGACTGAAGGGCATCTTGGTTGCTTCTGAGGTTTGGAAATTGTGAATAAAGTTGCTGTAAACATCCGTGGGCAGCTTTTTGTGTTGATATAAGTTTTCAGCTCCTTTGGGTAAATACCCACGGAGCAAGATTGCTGGATCATATAGTAAGAGTATGTTTCGTTTTGTGACAAACCGCCAAACCGTCTACCAGGGTCGCTGTGCCATTTTGCATTCCCAGCAGCAGTGGGTGAGAATTCCTGATGCTCCACATCTTTGTCAGGGCTTGCTATCATCAGTGTTCTGGATTTTGGCCATGCTCATGGGTGTGTAGCAGTAAGGAAGGCAGTTATCGTGTATTTGAGAAAAGAGGAAACTGAGGCACACAGAGCTTATGTACCTTGCCCAAGATCATGCAATGAGTGGCAGCACCGGGTTCTAATCCTGGGTGAGGCGACACTCAAGCCAGGGTGACTCCCCGCCACACTCCCTGCTGAGCCATGGGCCACACTGGGGGCAGATGCTGGCCTCTTCCATCCTCACACAGCCTCGTGGGACAGGGGCTCAGGGGGCGCTCGTTTCCTCTGAGTGGACTGGAGCCCGGGCCACACACTGTGGAGCAGCTGTGGGGATCCGAGCCCTGCCCTGCTGACTCTGGCCTGGGGCGCCAGACCTTGGCCCTGCTCCCCTGGGTGCTGGTGAGAAGCTGGTGCCCGGGGCACACTCTCTTCCCTGGGCACCTCTGAGTGAAGTTTTGAGGTCAGAGCGGCTCCCAGGTGGGTAGATGGAAGGACAGAGTGTCTGCCCTTTGTCTGGAGGGTGTCTGCCCTTTGTCCATCAGCCACTGTCCATAGGCCATCTCTTCCAAAATTTTTAAAAAAGATCATTTTGTTATTGTTTTGGTGACATGTACTAGTAGTGGCTCAAGCCTCCGAGTAAAAGCCAGAGTCCCCCAGTGGCCAGCAAGGCCCGGGGTGATGGGCATCCCTGTGTCCCCTCTGACTTCACCCCCCCCATCCCGGCCCCCAGGCTTCAGGCATGCTGCGCTCCTGCTCCCGGCAAGCTAGGGCATTCCAGGTGCACCTCAGGGCCTTTGCCCTTGACTGCCACCTAGGGAGCCCTGTGTTCTCACGTTACCTCCTGACGCTGTGTTATGTGTTGGTCATCTTTATTATGTGTCTCCCCCACCATTAGAATGGGGACAAGTGAGTTATCTGTTTAGGTCCCCACCAGCTCAAAGTGCCTGGCACACAGTATGTGCTCAGTAAATATTCTACTGGATTTTTAAAAATTCTGGTTGGACTCCTTTCTCTGTGCAGACCCCATCCTTGGCTCCTCTCCACTGTGACATGGTCTCAGATTCAAGCTATTGATCATGGCCTGCGCACATTCTTGCTTGACCAGCAAGAGAAATCACAGCAAATGATGCCTTCAAGAGCCAGATATTTGGGGCTGGCCGGCGGGGTCTGTCAGTCTCTGGGGGCGGGGTCATTTGGAGCTGGGGTGGGTCTTGGCATCTCTGGCCCCCACACCAGCCCTGGTTCTGGGTACCAGGGAGAGGCTGGCCTGGGCTATACTGGGGGCCCTTGGGCTCCTGCCCAGAGGACACGGTTTGCAGGGTCACTGATGGCCACTGTTTTCCTTGCAGAGGAAGGCATCAACCACGAGTGTAAGCTGTGTAACCAGATGTTCGACTCCCCAGCCAAGCTCCTCTGTCACCTCATTGAGCACAGCTTTGAGGGCATGGGCGGCACCTTCAAATGCCCCGTGTGCTTCACAGGTAAGTATACATGGGAGTGAGGGCGGGGGGGATGCAGGGCCCAGCCCTTTAATTGCATATGCTCCCGCCCTGACATGGACCTGGACTCCCCAAGGGACCCACAGCCCATCACCCTGCATGCCCCATGCAGAGCTGGCCCACGGCCCCCCCCACCTCTGTCCCCTCCTCTTAGGCAGGTTGAGGGCCCTCTTTCCTAGCCCACCTCTTACCCACCTGCATAACTGCTTTTTCCAGCCCAGCCTCACCCCTCTGTTGCCTTCCGTGGGCCCTGGGAGCTCTGTCCAGCAACAGTGGGGCTCTCTCTTTACACACCTCCTGGCTTCCTCGGACCCTGTCCATCCATGCTCCAGGATGGAGGGGTCAAGGGCAGCTCTGTTGGCCAAGTCCCCAGCCCTTGGCCCCCAGCCCCCAGCCTGGCTGCCCGCCTGGGCGAGCGGCTGTCCCGGCCTGAGGCAAGTCTCAGGGGCTCTGCCATCGCCCCTCCTGCTGCCCAGATGGCAGTCGGTGTGCGTGGGGGAGCCCTGGCCTTCCCCTGCCTCCCCCGACATCTGTTGTCTGCCTCGGCAGGAAGCCCACCCCGGGGAGGGCGCCTGGCGGGAGGGGATATCTGAAGTGCTCACCTCCCAGACACAGAGCTGCCTCCGGGCCAACTCCTGTGTGTGCCCAGGGCCGGGGCAGCCTCATGAACTATTGCCACCCAGAAGCCAGGGCTGCGACCCGCTCCATGATGGGCCTGAGGAAGGGGCTGTGCTGCAGGGAAAGTCTCCAGCGTGCATGAGAGTCTTGGAACACCCTGGGGCCCCTTCCCCCTCAATCTCGGGAGCCCCCACCCATCTGCTACCATCATACCCTGTGGGCCAGGCAGAAGCTAGTACTGAGGGGCCTGCCGACTCAGGACACCGGGGCCCCTGCGTGGGGATCTGAGGATGCTGATAATAACCTCAACAAGAATAGTAGTTCGTGTTTATTGAGCACCTTTTTGTATTAGACAGTGTGTTAAATTTATTTAATTCAACTCTCAGCTCTGCCACCTGCTAGCAGTGGCATTTAACGTTCCCAGTGCCTCAGTTTCCTCTTCTGTAAAATGAGGGTAACAATAGTGCCTGCCTTACAGGTCTGTGCTAGAGTTAGGAGCCCACATGCAGAAGGTATCTGGCAAATGATGGTGATGATGATGGTGATGACATTCCCTGGACTAATCATGTGCCAGGCCATCTTTTAAGCATTTTGCAAGTATTAACCCATTTGATCCTCCCAGACACCCAGTAAGCTACATACTTTAATGATCCTCATCTTTTTCAGAGGAGGAAATGAAGCCCAGAGAGGTTAAGTGACTTATCCAATGTTGCACAGCCCCTAAGTGGCAGAGCTCAGCTCCACTGGCTCGAGCCCTCTCTAGTAGCTGCCGGTGATCTCCTAGTAGCCCCGTATTTGGCTGACTGTGTCCGTGGTTGGGTGATCCCTACTTGTGAATGGTGTGGCAGTGGCCGGGCTGGTGTCCCCAGAGTCTGACCCCTGACGGCCATGTCCGTGTCCAGTCTTTGTCCAGGCCAACAAGTTGCAGCAGCACATCTTTGCCGTGCATGGGCAGGAGGACAAGATCTACGATTGCTCGCAGTGCCCCCAGAAGTTCTTCTTCCAGACCGAGCTGCAGGTGAGTGCCCTCGTCCGCTGCACGCCCCTCCTGGGGCTCTTCAGGGCCACCAGGGGCACCGAGGGGCTTGGGGTGAAGCCAGGATGGTGGGGTCTTGTACTTAGCCTTACCCCCACTCAAAAAGCAACAGGTGCTTGGTGTGGCCCCAGTAGCTGCCCTCATGGAGGCTGGTGTGGGGTGGCCTCCTGGGCCCTGTTGCCCAGCACTCTCAGATGAGCCGAACTGGAGCAGCCTGGTGAGGAGTCAGAAGGCTCTCGGTGGTGGTGTTTCTGTGCCAGCCTCTTCCCCTCTTGGGGAGCCTATTTCTCCACCGATCTTATGTGATGATGTTCAACGGAGCTTTGGATCTGTGGCTGGTAGTCTCTGCAGCTTGCATGGCTGAATCCTGGGGCTGTGTGCAGCCAGGACCTGGATCTGGGGTCTTGGAGCCTCTAGCCTGGGAAAGCCAGAAAAGTGAGAGCAGTCGGGTTGGGCCCCAACTCAGAGGAAGGGGTGCCCACCACGGGTCCTGAGGCTGATGAAGCCCTCAGGTACAGCACAGTGGCCCTTGTGAGGGGGCGCTGCGTGGGTCGTCCCCCCCAGGCCCTTGCAGCCCCTCCTCCTGGTGTCCTACCTGTTACTGGTTTCTGAGGCTCAGACCTGTGTCCAGGTGAAGCTGCCTTCTTGCCCGCTGGCTTTTGCAGGAAATTCTTGTAACACTGGATTGGTCACATGTCCACCCAGAAATACCATGCACACACACACACAGAATACCACACACATAGCATAACACGGCACCTGAAAAAGAAGTACCACATGGACGTCCCCAGAAGTACCACACGTACGTGCAGGCATGCCTCGATACCGTACACGGAGAATAACACCACTTTCCCCACACAACATGAGGGAGGTGGTGAATCAGACACCAGCCCTCGAAGCTTCCTCTGGGCATTGACACGCATCTCCCTCTATAGTGTTGGCTTGGCCAGATCTGGTCATGTGGCCGTGCCCAGTTTCAAAGGGGACAAGGAAGGTAATGGTGCCCTGTGCCCAGAAGCAAAGGAGAGCTGGTGTTTGTCACACCCGCCAAGCACTGTGTACACCGTGACCCGCAGGGTCTGCGCACTGGAACTGTGCCCCGCCTGCCCACCCGGACGAGTGCTGACCCGGCACTCAGCAGTCACGCCCTTCCTCGGGGGTGAGGCTGAGGCCGCAGCAGCAGGGTTGAGTCATAACATCACTGAGGGGCAGCAGTGGGGTGCCCCTTTTCTGGGGTCAAAGGGGTACAGACATGGCCTGTGCAGCCTAGTGACACAACCCAGCTTGGGCGGTCACCCTGAGGAAATGAAAACAGGCCCCTGGAGGGTCAGTGGGGATTCACTATCCGACAGTCAGGGTCCTTTCCCACGGGCTGGCCCCATGTCAGGCCGGGCAGGGAGAGCTGATGTCATCCTGTCACGCTGTGGGACAGTTAAGGACCTAACTCTAGGGACCGAGGCCCAGAGAGGGGGTTCCACTTCCAAGTGCCACCAGCAAGGTGGTGACACACCCAGGGCCCACCGCTGTCCCTGCCTCGATCCACAGCCTGAGCTAAGCCTGGCTAGCTGCCCCCCCTCCCAGCTGACCGAGGGAGATGCATGCGGGCACCTGAGCGGCGGGCTCTCCAGGGAGCCTTGCACCTGAGCTGGCCGTGCGTCCTGCCAAGTGCAGTCTGTGCCCCGCCATACCCTACCTCCCACCTGCCTTATCTGCCCGGTGCCCCTTCCAAAATAGTCCCCGGGTCCCCAGACAACCGAAGCTTTTTATAGCTCAACACGGTAGGCCTCTTTGAAACCCACCACAGCTCCTATAAACTATGATTTACTTAAACTTTGAACTCCCTCAGCCCTCTGGCCCTCCCACGTTGTCCTGGATGCCAAGAAAGGGGTGCTCTCCTCCCTTGTTGGCCTGAAGGTTTTTCCCAGGGAAGTCGCCCCATCCTGCCTTTTGTGAGCTTCCTCCGTATCGCCGCACCGCAGGTCCGCCTCCTGATATGGAGGCCCAGGGAGCTGTGGACCCGCTTCGGCTGACCTTACCTGGGGCTGCAGACTGTCCCAGACATCAGAGTGGTTCCTATGAGCTGGTGGTTTCCTGGGTCATCCCGTCAACCTTTAAGGCAGGTCCTCAAATGCCGAGAACTTCACTAAATTATAGCCTTAATGAGTGACGCTTTTCTGCAATTAATGTTTTTAATTACAGACCATTTAAATGTGGAAGTGTTGTAGCAACACCAGATCTACGCAAGTAATGGCTTTCCATAAGTAACTTGAATAGCAATTTTCTGGTTTTTGGAGAGGAGGGTTTTTCAGGCATCAAAGTTTTCATCGTCATTGTGTCATTAGGCAGAACCTGGGGCCAGCGGGCAGGTGCGCTATTCTCCAGGGGTGACATGTGGGGCTTTGTGTGTACAGCGGGATGTAGGGTCCTTGCTGGAGCCTTGGCTGGCTCTCCTGGCTGTATGTCATTTGAGGTCCTGTGGGGAGACTCCGGGAAACTAATGTTTGTAGGCACAAGTGACTCTGAGCTGAGAGATCTTAATATACAAGGCTTAGGATTGTTCTCATAGTAGAACTGGAAATTCCTGCTGTGAATATAGAGGTAACAGATGGGATTTGACCCTGGCAGGCTTGGTCTGTGTCCTAGTGATGTGTCTACCTCCAAACAGAATGTTCTCTTAGGATGCATTAACAGGAGCACTGTTGCCAGGATGAGGGAGGTGGAAGTCCTGTCTGATTTTGAGTTCCTCTGGCTCTGCCCGAAGACTGACATTGATTTCAAGGACTTGGGACAGACTGGAGCACATTCATATCAGAGTGATTAGGAGCAGGAGAGGGGACTAAGCTTTGCTATCCATTTGTTCAGAACATATGCATGGAGGGCCCACTGTAGCCAGGCACTAGATCTAGGAACTGACAAGACTGTGCTGAATGAGACAGAGAAACACCCACAGGGCCTGCATTTAAGAGGGACTGATAGACAGTGTCCTGTCGTGGTCACCACAAAGAAAATAAAATCAGGTGATAGGCTGGCGCGTGATGGGGATGAGGTTGAGTAATCCTTGGTGAGTGTGGTCAGGGAGGGCCTCTCTGAGGAGGTGGCATTTGAGCTGAGACCTGGCTGGTGAGAAGGAAAGTGTGTGGAAGACAACCATGAGTGCAAAGGCCCTGTGACCATGTGAGCTGAGTGTACTGCTGGGACGAAAGAAGGCAAAAGGCGGCTAAAGCCCAGTAAGTAAGGAGGAGGGGTCTGGAGAGGGCTGGCAGGTGGAGACCAGGTCATGGCGGGGTTTGTAGGACAGCAAAGGAGTTTGGACTTTATCCCCATTGTGCTGGGAATCCAAGTAGAGAAGAAGTATTATCCGATTTCCACCCTGAATCAAAATGTAAGAAGTTTGGTCTTTGAAAGACACTGTTAAGAAAATGAAAAGTCACAGACGGGAAGAAAATATGTGCAAATCACCTGTCTCATAAAGGACTCGTAGCCAGGACATATTTAAAAAAAAAAAACCCTCACCACTTAATAATGAAGGGGAATGCAACGCCACCACACACCTACCAGGCTGATCAAAACAGAAGCAAAAAGCTGGCCCTGCCGAGTGCTGGCCAGGGTGCGGAGGGGCAGCCGGAACCCCCGCACTGGTTGCTGGTGGGAGGCGGAAGTGTATGGCCACCTGGCGAAGTAGTTCGTGAGTCCCTATCAAGTTAAACATACACTTACCATTTGACCGAGCTATCCTCCTACTACGTGTTTATCCTGGAGAACTAGAAACATGCTCACACCAAAGCCTCCATCCCCTGCTGGAAGCCCCTTAATTGTCCCTTACCTCGGAAGGGATGGATAGGTGTGGTACCCTCAGGCAGTGGCCCACTGTTAACACGCAGCCACTTGGATGAATCGCAAGTGCCAACGGATCGAAGCCAGCTTCGAAAGGCTGCGTGCTACATGGCTCTATTTACCTGGTGTTCCAGAAAAAGGCAAGACTATTGGAACAGAGAACACGGATGGTTGCCAGGGACTGGAGGCGGGGGAAGAGAGAGGGGAGACTAAGCAAGGTTTGGGTACACACGCACGCATGCACGCACATGCACACACACACCCCCACGCACGCATGCACGCCCAGGGAGCTCAGGCAGCGTGCTAGGCTCTGGGGATCCAGCCTGACTCCTAGGAGCTTTCAGGGAACCATTCACCGGGAGAAGATGCGGGCAGATTGCTATGGAAGTGGGGGACAGTTGTCTTCAAGCATTTTAAGCTCTGTCCACTTGCATCCTGTGGCCCCAAGACTTGGGGTAGTGGGCAAAAACTCAGGGTGTGCACAGGCATCACTCTGGGCTTAGTTTGAGCAGGATGGGGAATGGAGTTGTAGTGACACAGGGTGGCTTTTGGTTGCCAAGAGCAGGGAGAAGTGTTGTTTCTGAGGGCCCCTGTCCTTAAGAATCTAGTGCCCCTTTCTCAAGGTAGTGACACTCTGCCTTCTGCCTCTTTCTGGTGCCTACTGTGTTCTCCTTCAGCCTGACTTTCTGGGCTTGTCTCTACTAGGAAAAAGGTGGCCGGTGCTGCCATGGCTTCTGTCATTTCTGCTGAGACAGACACACCTGGGTATTTCAACAGAGGGGCTCTAGGATGGGGATTTGGTGATGCAAGTAGTCAGAAGGAACACCCAGCCCACCCAGAAGTAGTGACTGCTGAAAACAGCCAACACGCAGACACCAGGGTTAGGGTTAGGGTTAGATCCCTGGAGAGGGAATCTGATGGTTGAGCTCCAGTGGTTGACAGTCAGCTGTCCACCCCTGCTCCACTGAACTGTGGCCCGGGGTGGGGGAGGGGAGCCCATGAACCTCCACTGTGTGGGAAGAATCTTTCCGAAGGGAGAGAGGGAGGGAGGAAGGGAGGGAGGGAGGAAGGGAGGGAGGGAAGGTGGTGAAGCCCCTGTGGGCTGAGGTGTCTGGAGTGCTGCAGTCAGGGAGGCAGGAAGCACGGTCTGTGAAGCAGCTCTGTGTTGGCAGCCTGGCTCCCTCACTTACGAGGTCTAGGCCTCAGTTTTCCTATCTGTTAAATGGGAGTACTAACAGTTCCCACCTCATAGTTGTGTTGCGGGAGCCCTTGGCTCAGTGACTGGCCCACAGGCAACCCGGCTCATAGTATTCGCATTACTGGGACCCTGGTTATTAGCATATGATTAGCATGAGGCACTTGAGGGTCAGATGACTTTGCAGGGCCTCCTTCCACTAGGGCTTTGCTGTGATTCCGTGATTTCTGGCGTGAGTGTGAACACAGTGAGACGCTGAGTCCCTCCGTCTGTGGCGCCCAGCCACGTGTGAAGTCCGCGGGCGCGGGACACCCACACTGGGGCGCAGGGAGGGGGTGGGTGTGCAGAGTGGTGAGGCGATGGGGGAAGGCCACAGAGGCTAGGGCTTCAAGACCCATTCCCACCTTTGGCTGCCTCTGGCCCGGGCTTTTCCTCTGCACCGTTTCCCTGGGCCTTGCCCGTGGCTCAGCAAAGGGCAGTATGCCGATTTAGTGGGGGGCCTGCAAGACAACTCTGTAAACCACAGACCCCAAAAATGTCAGGGCTGTTGGCCTTGCACTTCCAGCCTCGGGCCTCAGCAGATGAAGGCCTGGGGCCCTCTGGGCCCGTTGCCAGGGGTTAGCTGACCTGAGGGGAGGGGCTGGCTCAGCCGCCCAGCCCAGCTGTCTCGGAATCCCTGTGGACACATCTGTGCCACAGACCCTGGGCGGGATGGCATGTCCTTCTGTCTTTCCTGAGGCTCACGGTAACCCGTTCTTCACTGTCGCTGAGGGAATGCATGCAGGGAGTGTGCGAATTACTAGCCCTACAGGGCTGGCCTCTGACAGGGTGGATGAGCTCCCCCATGACATTGGACAAGAAATAGTTTGAACAGTCACCTCCCCTGGGTGGCTCCCTCCTGGGGGCCACGCTCTGACCTAAGCATTTTGCACGGACTGTCTCAGCCCAACCCCATGAAGTAGGTCCTCTTATGCTCATTTACAGATATGGAAACTGAGACTCCAAGAGCTTAAGTGGTGTGTCCTGGGTCACTAGCAAATGGCAGAGCCACATGCAAAGCCAAATTGTCTCTGCCACCAAGGCAAACAGAAACCCTCCAAAGTTTAAGTGAATTGCCATTTATATGAGCTAATAGATTTAAATGAGGCCTGCAGTGCTGATCTATAAAAAGCCTTCATGTCAGGGGACCTAGAAACTATTTTAGTAGTTGGGCCGAGCAGGTAACACAGTGGCAGGAACAGGGGATGCAAAAGGACCCGCTCGCAGGTGGGGCCCGGCGGAAGCGTGCTGGGGCCCGAGCTGCGGTGCCAGGCCTGAACGCAGCGTTCGCCAGGCTGCAGCTCGAGGCCTGGAGCCTGCAAACCTTGTGGCAAGCAAGGGGGTGAGTTCAGCTCAGGCTAGGCTTGGGCAGAGGAAGGATTAGGTCTGGTCGTGGAGACAGGGACCTCAGAAGACCTCAAGCTTCCTGGTGTTGCCATTTGCCCCCTTATGGCAGCCTCACCGGGTGCTGTCACAGGGAGCCTCGAGCCCGAGGAAGGGTCTCTCTGATGGGGTACGTTCTGGCATTCCTGAGCTCGGGAATGGGGCTGGGCTGGGCTGGGGGGAGCAGTGGGTCTGCCCTGTGCCCTGGAATCTAGACCCCCTCATTGACAAAGCGACGGGCCGCAGGAAGCGCTCCCCGAGCCGGGGCCTGCAGCGGCAAAGCGGCCAGCCCTGCGTTGAGCGGGCGCATTTAAAGGATTAGCTCACGCTGTTTGCTTGTGTGTGCCTAATCATGCCGCTTCCAGCTAAATGATTACAATTGATTAAAAGCAGAGCTAGGTATTCTAACAAGCAACCTGGAGCCTTTCCAATGGGGTGAGCTGGGCCCTGCCAGGCTGAATCCTGGTACCCAGCCAGGGGGAGGTGTCTGTGAGCCAGGGGCGTGGTCTGAGCTCCACTGGGACCCTTCCTCTTGAGCGCTTGAGAACATTTGGGTTGACCCTTCCCCTCATTCCATTTTCATTTACGAATATTTGCTGAGTACCTACTATAGGGGAGCGCCATCACAGGGACCCAAGGCACAACTGTGAACAGGTTGACACGGTCCCTGTTCTCACCCAGCTGTCATTCTTTGGGAGAAACCATCAGTAAGCCCGTGAATACATGAACTAGGTCATTTCAGACTGTAGAATTTTGAGGACAGTTAAACACTGTATGGTGATGGAGAATGATGTGTGTGTGTGTGAGAGAGAGAGTGTGTGTCTCGGGGCAAGGGTGAGGGGATGTTGAGGCTGAAAAACTGGATTGGGTGGTCAAGGAAGGCTGGCATTTCAACAGAGTCCTGAAGGTTGAAAAGGAGCCAGTGTGGGGAAGAGCTGGGGAACCATCTGGGGAAGGGAACAGCCAGTGCAAAGACTCAGAGGCATGGACAGATTTGGGGTGTCCAAGATACAGAGAAAAGGGCAGTGGGGCTGGAGGTGGGTGAACACCTTCTTGCTTCATTCATCGGGGCGATTTGGCGAGATAGGTGCTTCCTGGCTGCCCTTCCTTTCTTCTCAGGCTTCAGGGCTCAGCTCAGGGGGTCCCTTCTCTGAGAAGCTCTCCCTGATTCTCCCTCCTTTAGCGTCTCTGGCCCTGGGTTTTACCCCTCGATCCCTTTGCCAGTGCAGATTGTAATAACTATGTCTAGCCTGACTTCCCACCCAAATGTGAGTTTTGGGGCCAGTGAAGACGCCCTCTGTCATCCATCCATCCATCTATCCATCCATCCATCCATCCATCCATCCATCTAACCATCCCCGCATGTATTACCATATTTCTTGAGCTTCTAGAAAGGAGGAAAATAAAGGAAAGAGAACATAAACAAGGAAGGGAGAAAAAGAGGGAGGTTGCAATCAAGGGTTGCAGATTCCAGGAGCCCAGTTTTTAAGTTCCTGGTCCTTATAAGATGGGTAACCGAGGAGCCAGTTTCCTTGCCTGCGCGCTCCTGCCGTCAGATCCAGCCAGATAATTATAACTAATAATAATTAAAAATTAAAAGTGCTCTAGGCAGATACTTAGCATTTGACTCTTTGGCTGAGTTTTCTGTGAGTAGGAGCATCTCCCTCCAGCCCAGTCCCTGCCACCCCACTGCTGCTGGGAGAGCCAGGCCAGGCTGAGCTCGGCCTGGGACAGCAACAGGGAGGTGCCTGGTGACACCCAGCCGTGGTTCCAGGGGGTGAGAACCTGTTGCTTGCTTGGAGTAGCCCTCAGTCAGTCTGTTCCGTTATTTTCCATCCTAGACATTGGTACCTCTCTGGCCTCAGTTTCCTCATCTGTAAAATGAGGTGAAACCCACTGCCTCGGGTGGGTGTGAAGATGGAGAGCCCACGTGTGAAAAGCACTTAGCATCTGAGGCTTCCTGCGGGTAAACCACGGCACATTCCAGGGCAGGATCGCTTTGTGACAGGACAGCAGCTCCTTTCACAGATGGGGTTCTAGTCCACGTGACGACACGGCGTGGTGGCGCCCAGCCTGCTCTGTGGACCAGCAGCCTGGGAGCAGCTCTGTGCCCTCGAGCAAGTCCCTGATCCTCGATGGGCCCCAGCAAATGGGGGGTCATGACAGCCCCTTCCTGTGGGTGTTGGGGAGACGAAAGGCCATAGTCCCTGAAGGGCCTCCAGCACCGGGTGGAGGTTTGGGCAGCCCCAGCCACGGCTGTCATCGTCATCTCGAACGTGGTCTGAGTGCCGTGGGCTTTGCGTTCACTCCTTCGTCCGCTCATTCATTCAGTCCGCCGTGCGTGGATGTGCTCAGTGTAGCCCACAGGTGTTCACCAAGCGCCCTCTCTGTGCCAGATGTGTGCAGGTGTTGGGGACGCACGGAGGCCAAGTCCCTCGAATGCTGTGGGGAGAGGGACAGTAAACAGATGAGGACAAACAGAATGGATGTGTGTGCTTGCAGCATAACATAGCATAACATAGAGCCTATCAGCCAGTTGTTTCCTACACTGCACATGACCCGACATGACCCTACGTGACCACTGACGTCACAGGAGGCCTGGGGGACCCGGGCCTTTCCCCCTCCTTACTGTGTCTCCAGACGCCATCTATCTGTGTCTCTTGATCTGTGGGGTGCAGCCTTCCCTGCTCACAATAAGGTGGATCAGCAACATCGCCGTCTCATTCCACTGTGACCACTGTGGGACGCTGAGCCTCCTGAGGGGCCGTGTGTGGCTGTTTAGGGTCCGCGTCTGGAGAAGACTGAGGGGTGGCCACAGATGGCTCCTCGTCCTCCTGAGTCCAGGGCCTGGGCCTGAGCCGCTCACCCCAACATGGTAAAAGTGAGACTGCGTTTCCTGAGTGCTTACTGGGAGCCTGACTGCCTCTCTTCACACGTGTAGTCTTTTGAGACCTCGTGGTGACCCCACACGTGTGGCCTCCTATGATCTCCGTGTCACAGATGGGTAAACTGAGGCTCCCCAGGGTCACACAGCTGCTAGAGCTGCAGAGTGTGAACGAGGCAGCCTGACACTAATGTCTGTGTTCTTAGCCCTGAGGCTGAGGCAGCGGGACTCTCAATCCCTTAGGAGCCAAGGACAGGCCTCCAGGTGCTGGCTGCTGGTTGCTGGGTGCCGGGTGCTGGGGGCAAGCAGGTCTTCCCTCCCAGGGGAGTGACCCAGCTTCAGGGCATGGGACTGTTCTGCTCTGGGCAGGGGGGGTGAGCTGCGTCTGCCGTGGTCGCCGCAGAGAGGAGCAAGGGTGGAACAGGCTCTGGGAGGAGCCTCTGCCTGGATGTGCCCAGATGCCCTCATGAGACCCGGGGCTCTGCCCGCTTGAGCAATGAAGTGTGTGGAGGCCCAGGTGGGGACTCGGGGGGCTCCCCCCAAGGCCCAGCTCTGGGCAGAGATGGCACTTGGAATCAGCCTTGGGCTGCCTGTCTGCCCATCAGAGCCTGTCATTCATGCCCTAGGGCGGGGGGCCAACCGACTTAAGAGGGGCACCATGCCATCGCGACAGATGGGCACGGGGGAGTTGCCAGGAGCTGCCAGGAGCCTCTAGCCAGCGGCCGTTGTGTGTGCCGGGAGCCCAGCCTCTTGCCGGCACCGTCCCAGCCTGGACCAAATGCCTTCAGTTTCTCAGAAACAGTAATAATACTACATAATCAGTGGGTGCGGGGTGGGTCCAAGGCTCCCAGAGGTTGACTCCGTACAAAACCCTGCCTCCACGCACCGCGCCCCCCCCCCCACCGACTTAGACAAAGAGGCAGCCGGATGGACAGGAAAGACACAGGCCTTGAGGGCTGGAGGGGGGGAATCTCCGAGTTGCTTCTTGCTGTCACTGCGACGTTGGGCATGCGACCTCCCTTCTGCAACTCACCATCCTCCCTGGGACATTGGGCCAGTGCTGTCTCTCCTGGAGGCTCCCTTTTGGAGCTCAGCATAAGCATTTGTGAAACATGATCATAGTGCCCAGCCAAGGCTGGGAGGGGCGGGTAATGGCACCGGGGTAGAGTTGATGTGGTGGTGTTGTCCCGTTGTCACAGATGGGAGACTTGCTCTCATGCCATGTCACACAGCTAGTAAGAGCGGACTTCACCGCAGGACAGGAGAACAGTAACAGAAACAACCCCCGGGCACCATGGGGGGCCCTTGGCATCCATTTTCCTGATTCATCCTCAGGACAGTCCTATGAAGCCCATGCTGTTATTCTCCCCATTTTGCAGATGGGGAAACTGAGGCACAGCTAGGCAGTGGCAGAGATGGGACTCAAACCCAGACAGCCTGGTTGGCTGCAGAGCCCGAGCATTGAACCACTCGGCTAATAGCGTAGGCAGGCTTTTTTCTGTTGGTGAGCCCATCCACGGGAAGCATGAGGCCTGCTTTGTCTTTCCATACAGCAGTCTGCCATCCCAACTTGTGGAGAGCGGGGCTGGCTGCCTCCTGCAAGGGTGCCGGGTCTGGCATGGCGGGGGGGGGGTGCTTCCCCCCCGCCAGCTGAGAGACGAGTCCTGGGTGCTCTTGGCGGAAGCCTGGATTGCACTCTTTGGTCGAGCAGGAACAATTACTAATGACATTTAGAAAGAAATTAATGATGAGAAATGCAAGTTGGCATTTCAGGAGCGCCAGTCAGCAGCCGTGTGTCTGCACTCACAGGAGAGGCGAGGGGTGGGGGCCGGGCACAGAGGGGAGTGGGGGAGATGGCAGAAATTAATTTTGCTGTGTCAATAATGAACATGGCCCCACTCGCTCTGGTTTTGGAGTTTAGACAAAATCAAACATGGGCTGGCTGGGGCTGGTCCAGCACTGCAATGAGATTTCCTGTGTACTGGGATCTGGGCGGAGTCGGGTGACAGGTTTGGTTTGGTGGCACCAGGAGGCAGAGGACAGCCAGAGGGGAGGAAACAGCCTGAAGACTGGGCCATTTGGGTGCAAATCCAAGCACCACCTCTGACCAGTTGCATGACATATCAAGCTGCTTCTCTTTTCTGAGACTCAGTCACTTCATCAGTAAAATGGGGACAATGGGGAGATGTAAAGATAATGTATGAATGTTGAACCGCCAGCCCAGCTTGAGCACGTAGTAGGAGCTCAATATATTGTTAGGTGGTGCCACATTGCACTGATATACAACTTCTCATTATAACGTCTCGTAAACAGGGATAGCTTACATGTGTTCTACTTTAATTGGTCATTTCTTCTGTTCACCGTGATACATCAAATATTAGAGCTTCTTATATGTTCTTTGGGTCTTGGATAAAATATAGCATTGATAGGAGGTATGGTAGAAGGTGAGGGGGACACAAGATGCTGAAATTGTCTGGGGCAGGGATTGGGGCTCCCAGGGGGGCTATAGGGGTGTGTGCCGACTCCTTGCCTCCCATCGGGTGCTCCAGAATGATGGAGAAGGACCCCCACCAGTCTCCTCTCATGTCCAGGGGAGGAGATACACACAAGGAAAAGTTATTATCGTAGTAACATTGAACATTTTGGCCGCATGGAGGGTGAAAACTTAGAGCCCGTGGCCAGGGATATTGGAATCTTTTAAATGATGATCTGTGTTTCAAAATGGAGATTTCCTATGATTATAGTGGCTAACATATAGTGCTTATTGAGTGTCAGACCATGTTCTTAGCACTTTTAAACGTTCAAAATATTCATCCTCATAATGCCTCTATTATTAAAGTAAGGAAACTGAGGCACAGAGAGGCTAACCCTCTCCCTAGGCCACAGAGCTGGTCAACGCTGGCCCCAGGCCCCCGGCCCCAGATTCTATCCTCTTTATCATCACACTAAATGGGTAGAGTTGTTGATTTTTCTGCAAATCAGACCTAGAAATCCCTGGACCATACTTCTGTGTGACAGCAATCAGCTGCCTCCTTAAGACACAAGGATGTGCTCCCCAGCTCAGCACAACCCCAGCTGGTCTGCCCTACCTGGTTCCTTACCCACCTGGGCTCTGAGTCTCGGGCCTCTGCTGCAACATGTCATGGTATGCAGATATCTCATTGGCACCTCAACAACCTGGGGCCATTAACCCTAACCCTTTACTCTCGCCATTTTGCAGACCAGAAAGCTGAGGCTGGGAAAGGACAATAAAGTAGAACACTTGCAGGGAGACAAGGCTCCCAGGGGGAAATGGGGAGTGTATTCCACCCACAGGGTTTGGGTGTTTGAGCAGGGGAGGCAAGAGTAGCTCAGTGACCCGTGCCCCCACCCCCACCCTGAAGCCAGACCTGGATGCACAGTCCAACAGCCACATCCCTGACCCAGGGCACTGCCTTAGTCTCCCCATCCTTCCTTCTGAAGGTGTCACATCAAAAGTGTGGGGTCATCCATGCTTTCGAGTTGACAGTGATGGCAGAACCTCATGGTTGGTATTCATTATGACAATATTGAATGTCTGTATATCATTGTACATGTTGTGAAAATTTTTACACGTGTTACCTAATTTGGAGCTCATAACAAGGCTGTGAGGTAGGCATTATTCATCCCACTTCTCAGGCGAGGAAACAGGAACTTAGAGAAGCGAAGTGACTTGTCTAGGGTCACAGGTACAGTAAGTGACTAAAGTAGGATTTGGATTTCAAAGCCCATTGTCTTTCCACCAATCCATCCACCTTCCTACCTACTTATGTATTCATGCCCTCCTTTCTCCTACTAGTCATCCATCTGCTACCCATCTACTCATCTATACATTCATTTGTCCATCCACCATTCAGCCATCTATCTATCCATCCATCATCTACCCATCCATCCATCATCTATCCATCCATCCATCTACCCACCAGTCATCCATCCATCTTCTATCCCTCTGTCCATCCATCCATCATCCAACCACCCACCCATCCATCCATCCATCCATCCAACCAGCTAGCTACATCCATTAGTATTGAGTACCAAGTGCCAGGAACTATACTGCTTTCATGACACCTTCCTCATATACTCTTAATTCCATGCTTACCTGCTACCCACCTCTCCCTCTACCCTACAACTGCCTATGAACACACACACACACACACACACACACACACACACACACACACACACACACACACACACCCACCCTTCTGGTGAATTGAGAGGGATGGGACAGACTACAGATATAGATGATTCTTGGTTTGCCTCCCAGAAAGCAGCGAGTTCTGCCTGGTGGTGGGAAGGAAGGTATAGAACAGACCCATGTGGTCCTGGTGGGGCAGGTGTGTGGGCAGTGATGACGTGCCCACAGTTTGGTTGGAAGCTGAGTGCAGATGAGAAGGGCAGACAAGGCATTGCAGGCTGGGCCCCAGTGTTCTTCAGCCCCATCAGTTGGCCCAGCTCCTGAGGAGTGGGCAGCCCCTCCATTCTGGGTGGCAGGGATCACATTTGCCCTTTCCTTTGTGCCAGGCTGGACTTCTTTGAGTGGGCAAAGGTATACACCCACATGTTTCCACAAGAACCATTGCAATTATTAAATATAATCGGTCTCAGCTGCAGTTTTGATCACTGGGGCATGCACACAATTCATCACAGCAAATTAGGTCCACCTTCAGAACTTCTGGCTCTGCAGCCTGGGGGGGGGGGTCTGTCAGTAAGGGGAGCTGGGCCATATGGGCTCCAGAAGCCATTTTGGGGGGGGTGGTGATGGGCCATGTTTTCTGAAGGGGCCCTCAGAATATCTGCCAGAACAGCTGTCCATCCATGGGGGTTAATTTTCTAGAAATTTCAATGATGCAGGAAAGTTTCCCTTTTAGCAAAAATTTGGAGGAAAGTAGAAATGGACATGATCAAAGTCCTAAAATATCATTTATAAAACCTAAAAGCACTGGGTTAGTTTAGCGACCTGAAATATGTGTTCTGTATAATTGGTGACCGTGTGACCTATTTTCCAGGACAGCTTTGATTTCAAGTATTCCATCGCGGCTATTGGCTATTTGTCCTGATTTTTGGCTTGTGGAATACTATGACTATATGTAGAGCTGGGTTTTCTCATCCAATTTTAATGAATAAAAATTTCAAGTTTGAAAGGCCTGGAAAGATTTCAGAAACATTCAAGGGAACCATTGTCTCCCTCTTTTTTTTTTTTTCCAACATGACAAAATATTTAATGCCTGTAGGTGTGCCTCATGCTTACCTTCCCATCTCCCCAAGCACAGAACAGGGAAGACTTCCGTCCAGCAAGGTTTGAAAGCTGTCAAAGCTCCAGTCTTCATGACATAATTTTGGGGGAGGCCTCAGGCCCCTGTGCTCAGGCGCAAGAGCCCTGGGTTGTGCACTCTCCAGAGTCTCTCTGTCCTAACGTGGCTGGGTCCTGGAAGCCGTGCCATTGACCATGGCATAGGCTCAGTCACTGCAGGGGAAGCCTGGTACAGCACGGAGGCAGAGAAGGTCTTGCATCCCTTGGCAGGCAACATGTCCCCTGGAATCTGCCGCAGCTTCCAGCCCCCACCATCCACCGAGGCCTCCACAGGCTGTCTCGTTGCTACAGTCTATGTAACTCCCAGCTTCCAAGCCTCGAGCCTGAGCTGTGAGGGCAGCACTTAGGACCGGCCCTGAGCACCTTGGCTCTTTCTGTAGAATGTGCCCTCTCTCCTGCCCACCTGCCCACCTGCCCTCTGAGCCTGTAGGATCCCAATCAGTTTTTTTTTTTTTAATCGTGGTAAAATACACATAAGGAAAAATTAGCGATCTTCACCATTTTCGAGTGCACACGTCCGTGGCTCTAAGTCCACTCACATTGTTAAGTGACCATCCCCACCATCCAGGACAGTTTTCCGCGGAACTCTGTCCCCACTGAACACTGAACTCCGCCTTCCCCTCAGCTCCTGGAAACCACCAGTCGACTTTCTGTCTCTCTGGATTTGACTACTCTAGGAACCTCACAGAAGTGGAATTATACAGTATTAGTCCTTCTGTGACTGGCTCGTTGCACTTAGCATAATGTCTTCAAAGGATCTCTCCGCTTTTAAGAAAAAAGCGTAACATGCCCTGGGCAGGGCGGGGCAGGGGGCGCGGGAGAGGGGGCAGCTCTGTTTCTTCTTTGCTCCCTGACCCTGTCAAGTGGAAGCTTCTCTTGGCCCCCCTCACCCCCCTCGCTTGCCGGCTGTTCTCTCAGAAACGCTCGCGGAGTTTTTAGCAAGCGTAGGCTCTGAGCCCACGTGGGGGGATCGGCAGAGAACTGAGAGATGGGGTCCCTGCCTGCCGCGCACGGCCTGGTGAGGGCATTACCATGGCTGGGAGACAGCCAGGACTTTGCAGGTTGAGGAAAGTGCTAGAAGGACAGCTGTGCAGATGCAGACTGAGCTGCGTCGGGATGGGTGGCCCCTTGTTGAGTAGGTGGCAAGGCCTTTCTGAGGGGACAGAGATCAGATGGGGGGGGCTGGGAAATTGGGGGAGAGTGCCGGGCAGCAAGAACGGCCACGAGAGGCTGCGAGTGGCTGGCCTATTTGGGGAGCAGGAAGAAGGAGGTCTGGGGAGCTCTGGCAGGGCTGTGGCCAGGGGTCTAGAGTTCTAGGTGTGGTGGGGGCCCACTAGGCGAGTAAGCAGAACTCTCCCCCCCGTCTCTGCCCCTTGAGGACAGAACCCAGGCTGTACCTCTCATGGGCACTCCTTTGCCAGGGAGACGGAGCCTGGAGGGAACCCGGGTCATGGGCAGGTGGGGGCTTCCGGAGGGGTCCTGGTGGTGGTGTGGTGTGGACGGGTCCGTTGCACACGGAGGGGAGACGAAATGCCAAAACTAACAACCAACCCCTGAATCACTTCGTAGCACGTTGCCAGTGTAAGGTCTGTGTGTGCGTGTGTGTGTCCGTGAATGTGTGTGTACAGGTGTGTGTGGGGTTTGTGGGCGTCCGTGAGTGTGTGTATGTGCATGGGATTGTGGGGTATCCGTGAGTGACTGAGTCTGTACCTAGGATATCCATGAGTGTGTGCATGTGTGTGCATTGTGTATGTGTGTGTGTGATTGTGAGTTGTCCACGAGTGTGGTAGGTGTGTGCAGTGTATATGTGTGTGTGAGTGTGAGTTATCCATGAGTGTGTGTATGTGTGTACATGGGACTGTAGGGTATCTGTGAGTGAGTGTGTGTGTGAGTGTGTGTCTGTGTGAAATGTCTGTGTTTGTGTGTGTAGGTGTATGCAAGTGTGGGAAGTAAGACAGGCTCTGTGTACCATGTTGCGTTCACAAGCACCCCAAGGGGCAGTCCCCCACAATGCCTGGGGTGTGGTCAGTGGGTGACAGGTGGGAAGATTCCTAAGTTCTTTGGGAGAAAGGGAGGCACGAGGGGATAATTATCTAGCCTCTTCAGGGGGTGGGAAGGGCACTCTTGGGCTGGCCTCTTGGAGTCATTGAGGGAGGGCTGCCTGGTCCCCCTCTCTGAGCTGGCATTTCGGGGCTCCTGGGTGGCCCTGGGGAAGGTGATTTCCCTGGTTCGCTAGCACCTGGCTCACCGGGAAACGTTCAGCTGCAGGTGGGGACACACCCAGGACGTGCAGGGCATGTCATCTTCACCTTCGACTCTCCTTCCTCTTCTTCGGAATGTAACATTCCTAGTCCTGTCCCTGGGTGAGGACCCTAAATGATGGTCCATGTGATGTCACTAACCCCTACCTCCACTCCTGCCCTGGGCGTCAGCCTGGTTGGTGTGCTAGAAAATGTTTGGGGCATCGTGAGGTCCCCACAGAATATGAGAGGCCTTAAGCTAGCAGCCTGTGGGCAGATTCAACCTGCAAACATTTTTTGATTGGCCTGCATTGTGCTTTAAACATTGAGACATATATATGTATATATATATATATATTTTTTTTTTTTTTGAGAGAGGGAGGGTTAGTGGCAGAGGGAGAGGGAGAGGGAGAGGGAGAGGGAGAGACTCTCAAACTGACTCCACGCTCAGCATGGAGCCCAATGCAAGGTTCCATCCCATGACCCTAAGACCATGCCTGAGCCAAAATCAAGAGTCAGACATTTCACCGACTGAGCCACCCAGGCCATCTATCTATCTATCTATCTATCTATCTATCTATCTATCTATCTATCTATCTATTTTTTTAATCTAGTTTTCTAGACTGGATGTGAGGAGGCCTGCCCCTTTCCAGCAAGGCTTGGGTTCTTGGGATGACACAGTCCCCACCATACCTTACTGCCTTGCTCCTGGCCTGGGCTGCACTCGCTTGCAGGGTGGACTCGACAGAGCCAGGCCCCTGAGCAGGAGGCCTCTGTCCGGGCTGGCTGCACACGGTCAGAGGCGCCCTGCCCACCGCAGCTGGGTCTCCTGGATGTCAGCTGCTCTTTTTCTGTACGGCTACATTTGCGGTGAGTTTGGTCCCTCTGCAGATGGGATGCCTCAGTCTTCCCAGAATGTTCTGTGTGTGGTCTTTGATTCACAGATGTGCTTTGAGGTGGGGAGAAAGACCCCTCTCCGGTCTTCGGAAGCTGTTGGCCCAGAGCCCTTTCAGTGGAGTCTCACAATATCTGGCTGATCTCTCCTCAGGCTCCGAGGTGGTGTGCGCACTGGATCCCTGCCCTGCTGCATCAGGCTGCAATCGTATCTTTCAGGGGTCGGACTCGGGCTCTTTGAGGGCATATTGTAATATATATTTGAGATGAACTGTACCCCAAGGGCCTGGTTCTGGGCAGGCACTTAGCTGATGTGGTTGGAATGGACTTTCCAGTGACACAGGTGGTGTCCCCACTGGGAAGGAACCCAGGTTCAGAGACCGGAGCTTATGGTCACCTGACACACCACAGCCAGAATCCTTGATTCTCAGTCCTAAGTCCCGACCCAGAGGGGCCCAGCCACTGGGGACCCCCCGCCTCCCTTTGGAGAAATGGCAACATTGGTGGAGCAAATTAATGCAGGACTTGGGGTCAGGGTGGCCTCGGTTGCCGAGGTAGGGCAAATCTCTCAGCAGCCCTGATGTGACATGGCCGCAAAACTCCCGCTTTCTTTCACGCGGCTGCTACCTGAAGTCGCCTAGTTGCTAGTCAGCGATGCTTTGGGCACATTTGCAGTCTGAAGTGTGCCCCCCCCCGACCCCCCAGTCTACTGTCCCTCCAGACAGGTATTCATTTCCCTCTTTTGATGGGTGACTCCGAATAGGAGCCTGTTTATGGCCTGGGCTCCCAATAGAAGGCTGCAGTTTCCCTCCTTACAATATATTCTCCGGTGGGTTTTATTTCCAAAGCACAGCAGTATAGAACCTACCCCTTTGGGAATTCACTGGGCTTTTGTTTTTTTCCCCAGGACAACCTTTTCTCTCAATTTTCCCTTGAAGGAAGATGTTCTCGCACTCGTGGAACTGGTCATTGGCCAGGCCACCTGCTGGGGTCTTTTGTGTTCTGGGTGCCGCAGGGCACTGGTGAGAGGGGTGTTGGAGAGGGGCTACAGAAACCCAGTGGTCAGTCCCTCTGGGGACACCTCCAACAGAAGCCGTCTGGGTCCTACAGCTTCTCTTCACGTACCCCCAGGGGACTTTGAGGGCCCTGAGTCTGCTTCTGCTCTTGGTTCTGCAAGAAAGCAGCGAATCCCCCCAAAGCCAACCCTGCTGCTCCCTGGAAGTTGGAATCTCCCTGCAGGCCAGGAGTTCCGGATGAATGGAGGCTCTCACCCGAGAGACAGACTTCCCTGGCTAAGCGGGTGCAACGCTCACTTCCCACTGCTCTAGAGTGGCAGACAACAGCCTGTGTCGCTGTCTGGGAGACAGGACTGGGGAAGCCTCGCACACATCCCAGAGCATGCAGGGAGCTGCTTTTGCCTCCGAGGACGTGCCAGGGCTGTGTCCCAGGCCAGTGGGTGACTAGCTTCACCCAGGACCCCGATGCCAAGGAGGTGTGCCACTTCACACGGCCAAGCTTTCCGTGCCATCCGTGTCCATGCTGGCTTGCTGGGTGGGGGCCATGGGGGGACACGGGGCGCACACACGTCATTGCCTGGACCCCCGAGGGGAGTGGCTGCATCACCGGGCAGGCATTTAGAGGGAACCTTGGCCATCACTCACTCCTAATTTTAATGACGTGCATTAGCTAAATTGTGTTCTGAGTATTCATTCAGTGCTGTTTATGGCGTGCTCTTGAGTGCGCTTACCGTTTGTCAGAAGTGCAAACTAGCGAACATACGAGCCTTTAAGACAGGCCATCTGTTCGTCTTAGACCTTTGGACGATTGTCAAACGCTTCTAAAAATAAGTGCTCACTAGCAGAGAGGGGCTGCCCAGGTGATACACAGCAGAGAGGGAAGCAGGGCTGCCTGCATCTTTACCCTCCCCAAGGGGAAATGTATAACTTGAGTGTTGGGGGGCAAAAGGGAGATGGAACGCAGGAAGGGAGCAAGGGAGGTGGGGAGCACGAAGGCCCGGCTGGTACACCTTTTTGGCTGGAGGTGGAGCATTGCCCCATTCCTTGCCTTTCGTGTAACTCCACAGCTCAAATACATTCGATGGCTCCCCATGGCCCAGATTTAAGGGCGAGCTGCCTCGTCTCGCATCACGGAGTCTCATCAATAAGGCCCCCACCTTCATTTCCAGGCTTGTCTCCATGGCACATACCCTGTGCTTCTGCCAAGCTGAATTATTCATTGTTCCCTCAGCATATGCTGTGCTTTCCACATTTCGCAAGCAGAACAGTGCCGTGGGTAAGAGCGTGCTCTACACACAGACTGCATGGGTGCGGGTCTGACACAGCCGTCAGCAGCTGCAACACTCGACACTCTCCATTCGCCTGCCTCAGTTTTCTCGTCTGTAAAATAGGGATAATCATTGTACTTCACTCGCGGGGTGGTTGTGAGGTTTCAATGAGTTAATATAATGAAGAGGTGAGAACAGTGCCTGGTGCACAGTGAACACAGGATAAATGTTAGCTGTGATCATTATCAGTATCATTGGTACCTCCATGTGCTTCTCTGGGTGGCGGGGGGAGTCACCCTCCTTGGAGAACTGTCTCTGTGTTTGTGTACACACACACACACACACACACACACACACGCACACTGATGCAAACCCTAACCAAGCCATAGCACCTGCCAGTCAGAAGTCCTCTCTCCAAAGTCCCTTTTTGCGAAATGTCACCCCCTCCGTTGGCCAGGAGCTTGTCAGTGGCCAGGATGAGCCTTATTCTCTCTCTGTCTGATGCCCACTGCATTGCATAGGGCCAGGCTCCGTGTTTGTTAAACGACCAAACAACAGAATCCTGCTTAGCTGGAACATGGCTGCAGTGTTAGCCTGAAGTGTCTACCTTTTCCCCTGGAGAAGCAGGGGGAACATCTTCCCATGGTTAAGGCAGGTTCTTGGACTTGGTCCCTGTTCCTGGAGAAAACTGTTTGTAAAGCCAGCCTCGCGAGAGCCCGGGAGTGGCCTAGCTGTGGGCAGTGGGGAGAACGGGCATTGACCGCAGCCTCTTTCCCCACCTTGAACCAGAGGGAGGTGATGTGGGGTCAAGGTGAAGCCAGGTGGGTTCTGTAGTGGAGGGTGGATGGAACATTCTTGGGGGGGGTTGCTAAGCATTCCTGCACCCTTAATTTGCCAGGGATGCAAGGGCCAAGCCCTGGGACCAGTCCTTCTCTGGTGCCCCTTGAGAGTGAGGGTCTCCCCATGGAACTGTGAGCTCCTCAAGAGAGGGCTGGAGCCTTGAACTCTTCATGCCAGTGCCCAGCTGGGGCTTGACATCCAGGGAGTCCATGAACAGCTGTGGAAGGAATGAGTGAATGAGTGGGTGAATACATGGATGAGTGCATACCTCCCTCCCCCACAGAGTCTCCACGCACCTCCCCTCCTCACCAGATACCCTACTCTGTCCTCTGGGGTGGGGGAGGGAGAGCAGTGAGCTGGGGGCACTGAGGCTGCGGCCAGGGGCTTGTGGGGAGGGGACATCTGGAGCACTCCTGAGATCTTGCCGGCCCTGAGAGGAGGAGCTGGGAGAGGCACAGTGTTCAGACCATCAGACCTCCGTGCAGTTCCCACTGCAAGCCCTGAACCATGTGTGGTGCCAAGGGGTCCGGGATCCAAGGAGGGAACCAACAGTCCTTCCCTCACAGAGCTGCCTGTCTGCTCGGGAAGATGCTCAGGGACACCATTTACGGAGCACTTCCTCTTGGCCAGGCCTGGGGGTAGTCCGTGCACATTATTTCCTGAGTCCTCAGGGCCTCTGAGGAGGAGGGCTCTGTTATTACCACCCCTCCCCCAACCCCCAGAGGTCAAGGAACTTGCTCAAGGCCACATGGCTATCAAGCACCAGAGTCAGCATTCAAACCCAGGACTCCACTCGTCTCAGCCCACCGGGGCTCGCTGCCTCCTTGTGATCACCCAGGGCAGTGGTGCCCAGGCTCAGGGCCAGGTGAGGTGCTAGGACTTCACGGGCATTTTGTCCTCAAAGGAGCTGGGGCCCCGCAGGGGCAGCTAAGAGTGCTCTCCGAGAGGGATGCGCCTCGCAGAGACCTCTCTGGTCTGGGTCTGTGCATTTGGGGTGTGCGGAGAAGCCTCCTGTTGCTTCACAGACCGGGTTTGCCAGGCCGGCCGGTGGCCAGTACCTCTGGTCTCCCCTGCTTGACACTGTGGTGGGTAGTGTCAAAGGGAGACAGGCAGTGTCCCAGATCAAAGGATGGAACACAGAGCCGGGACCTCGAGAAGAAACCCCTGTGGCGGACGAGGGAGGGGCGCCCTGGTGAGCACTTGGGTGTGTGATGGTGGTGAGGAGCAGACTGGGTTGAGGCAGGGATGCCTCCTGGTTTGGGTGAAACCAGAATGGGACCAGGCCAGAACCTCTGGCTGGCCCCCTCAAGCGTGTGTCAGTGATTTGGGAAGGAAGGTCCAGCAATGGGCTCCCTGCTCCTCGCATGTTCCCTCTGTGCCCAACACACACCCTGGCTTGGGCTCTAGATCGGGGTCATGTTACTGCTGCATGCCCAGCGCCAAGCATGGTGGCCATCACCCAGCAGGGATTCAGTGAAGGTTTGTTGAATGAGTGAATGGTCATGTAACTGAATGCAGACCTGGGACAAAGGGCTCCTTGGCCCAAGGGCTCCGTGGACAACTGACAACTCGCATGGAGAGAGGTCTCAGCAGCACCCCCAACACTCCCTCGCCCATCACTGACTTGTGGCCCAGTGTGCCAGGCCTAGGCCCCCGAAACAGGTCCTAGCAGAAACCTCTCTCCCCGAGAGCCTCGTGCACTCTGCTGAGTGAGTGCATCTCAGCAGCAAAACAGGGCCCCCTAGCCCTCCCTCCCTTCCCCCTGTTTTATTTTTCTCACCTGCTTCTCGGCCCACACCTGCGTCTCCCTGGCAGGCAGAGAGGCCCTTGTGGATGCCAGGCCTCCTCCCTGGGCGCCTTCCAGTCCTTCCTGGCTCCCACCCCCACCCCACCCCCAGCCTTCATGGTGCTGGGAAAGTGTTTATCTGCAGGGTTGGTAGTATCTTTAAAAAACGATTTTCTTCCTTCTCCGAAGGGGCTAAATATAGCACAGGCGTAAATAGAGAGAGAGACATTAAGCCAAATGCCCTTGTGAGAGCCATGCGGGTGGACGCGGCTCTTGAAGACGGCCTGATGAAGCCCCCCCGCCCCTCGAACCACAGCTCCAAGCCGCGGGGTAGGAGCCGCGGGTCTTTGGGTTTATTCAACTGTGCTGATCGGCGGTGGCTCTGCCAGGAGCCGCTCAATGCGCAGGTGTGTAGGGTGATTGGTGAGTCCTGGTGACGGGTCGCCGCCACCCCCTCTACCCTTCCAGCAACTGTGCCTTCAGCCTGTGGAGGAACCGATGCCCTCCCTGGCCGAACACCTGGCCTCCTCGGCGCCCCCCACCACACTCACACTTATTGGGTGGCATGGGCCCTTCTCTCGCTGAGCCACCATCTGCACCATTAATCCTGCACAAACGTTTGGGTGTCTGTGTGTCTTGAGTACCTCCCCCCCATCGGGCCCCTTGAGGGGGGTGGGCCCAGCTGGAGTCTTCCCGTACCCTGCACTGTGCCCAGCCCAGAGCAGAGCATCCAGCAGGTAGTTAACGCAGTGCTGAATGAATTCTGGTGCCCGGCCCCCTTGGGGCATCAAGTTTCGACATTTCCATCTGCTGTGACATCCCGGGCTTTTGTTCTTGTAAAACTCTAGGGAAGGAAGTTTTACCCTTCTGTCTCAGAACTCTCTTTGGGGAAGTTCTTTCTTGAGTCTAACTGAAGGACTACCTGCTACTGCTCCTTAAGAGGAAAGGCCCACTGTGGTTTTCACCTGAGAAGTGGCGTTTATTCTCCTATTTTCCTGACCCGTGGGCCTACGCATAGGTTCCCGCCTCCTGGATTTCTATGCCAGTAGCCCGTGGATAAGCCAGTGTGGACCACGTGTGTTATACTGGCCCTGTTCTTGGCATCCTGGCAAAAGGCTGTTTCATTATCCAGAGATCCCTGGATACCCCCCTTTCCCCGTGTTGGTGGTGGGCGGTCCTTGAGGGTTTTGTAGAGATCAAATGCCATCTCTGGCTTTCTGCTGCTTATGGAACGGTCCACACTCAGGGGCACCCCGAGCCTCCACCGCCTGGGTCTAAACCCTTCCCAGTCTGCCATGTGACCTCTGCTGGGATCATCCCCCTGGCGCCTTCATTTGCCAGGCTCATTCGAGCTTCCATACCTTTGTCTGCGCTGTGACTTCTACTTAGAACGCCCCCTCCCCTTCCCACACATCCTACCCGTGCACTGAGTCGTTTATTTACCCTTCCATTGATTCATTAAAAGATATTTACACGGTGTCTACTTTGTGCCAGGAACCACCATTTGTGGACCTGTATATGTTTATCCTCCTAACTTCCCCCCTCCCCATCCCCCTCACCACTCCCCCCTACATAAAGACGGAGCTGACCACGCTCAGCACTGGCCACGTGGCACTGGTAATTGCCCGGCTGTTGGCAGGGTGGCAGAGTGGGACCCCCAGTCACTGCTGGGCAGCCGTGCCTGCCATGTCACCACAGGGCATCGTGTGCCCAGCCCCGGGCCAAGCACTGTGGGGCCGAGAAGGGAGGTGGAGCCCTCCTGTCTGCAGCTGAGCAGGCAACGCTTGTCTTGTGCTTGGGGGGCACATAGATGGGTGGCAGGGGTGTCGGGAGTGCCTCGAGGGGCTGCAGGGAGGGATGGCAAGGGACCGGGTGCCCAAAGGCCTTCAAGCGTGGCTCGGCTGGGAGGGAGGAGAGAGGAGGTGAGAACTGAATCACCAAAGGCTCGGAAGCTAGGTGGATGCTTGCTTGGCTGTAAGGTGGGTCTGGCTCCCCGCAGGACTGGCTGCCTGTGCTTGCCTAAGTGTGGGGAGAGGTGCCTCGGCTGGAGGGGGGGGCGTTCCCATGGCAACCGCCGCATCCCATCTGTGGCCTCAGACAACCTGCCTTGTGCCTCTGGGTCCATGGCACCCCCACCGAGGTGCCAGGCCACGCTGGCAGAGTTTGTCCTCATGCCCGGTGTGGAGTGTGGATGATCTGTGGACTGGGATGCCCATGAGCTGCAGGGTGCTGGGAAGCCTGCCTTCTCGCCCAAGGCCCTGGCTTTCTTGGATTCCAGTTGCCTGGTTCCACCCCGCCTGATTCCCAGCTGGATGACCTTGAACCAGAATTGAGCCTCTCAGCCTCATTTCCTCATCTTACCGTGTCCTACCTTGTAAGGCTATTGTGAGGATTGAAAGAGATGTCCCTCTAACGGCACAGAGCACGTGTGCTGGCCAAGCGTCAGCCATGGGGCCTGGACCCAGGAGCCCAAGGAAAGAGGACAGCGGTGGTTGGCGCTCTGTGCTGCGGGCAGGCACCTGCTATGTGGGGACAGGGCGATGAGCTTGCCACGGGGGGTGGTGACATCACCACGGCGGCGGCACGCTGCCAACAGTGGGAAGAGCCTGCCACAGGGGCCCTGGGCCACGGAGTGGGGGTGGCTCCAGGCTCCCCGGCAAAGCGGCGGCCATCGGGCATCCTCTGGTGGCCCTCCCAGCTCGACCGGGAGCCCGGGAGAGAGACGCAGCGCCACGTCTGACCTCTGGTGGTCATGGGCAGATCTGCAGCCTGGCGGCTCCCAGCCCCAGAGGAGTCAGGAGCCCCCCCCCCCGGGGGGACCTCGCTCCTGGTGACTGGAGGTCCCGTGCTGCTCCCAAGCAGGGCTCCCCTACCCTGGGTGGATTTTGCTTCCTTTCTTCAGGTGGCATGAGGTTGAAGGTTACCTGAGGCTTTGGTGAGATGGGTCCGGATTTAGAACAGGGACCACTGAAAAAGAAACAAAATCACTCTTGGAGGCCAAATCCCACCCCCAGCCCCAGGCCACTGGTTCCTCTGAAAGCAGATCAACACGGCTGGCCTGCTCGGGCTGGCCCAAGGGAAGAGAAGCCGTGGGCTGCGGTGAGAGGGACACGCTTGGCCGGGGTGGGGGGGGGGTCCCACCTGGGCCCTGGCTGCCCAGGCGGATTCCGGCAAAACGCACACTCCTCTGGCCGGAGCCCGCTCATGGGACCAGCCTGGCAGGCTGCCTCCTTCAGCGCCCTCCCTGCTGGGTGACCCGGCCTCGGCCCAGGCACCACTGCCGCCCACTGCCTCCGCACGCCTGGGCCACTCGGGTGTTTCTTGGCTGGAGAGCTACGTGGTACATCTGCTGTCGCCCTCCACGCAGCTCAGAGCAGCTCCCAGGAAGGACTGAGAGGGGGATCTGGTGAAAGCCTGCAGGCGATCAGATATAATTTCCTCCTAATCGTCAGAGCAAAAGGGAGACGGGAGAGGTGAGCAAGGATGTTTTTAATTCCTGCCACCCTCCCAACCCTCCCACCTCCTTGCACATACCCCCCTTGCCTTCCCTAGAGCCAGTCTCCATGGTAAGACCTGAACGGTCTTTAAAAACAATTTCTAGAGAGCCCAGGTTGGCAGCAACAGGAGCCCATCCCCGAGCCCCAGATCAACGTGGCGTCTTGGCAGCTGTGTCCCCCGAGCACTTTTTCCTGGTTGCATTTTGTGTTGTAATAATCAAGACGCTTTTTTGTGGCTCCCGGCGTAAATGCACTGAGTGGGAGGGGACGGGCCTGCTCTCCATTCTTCTGCCCTCATGCGTGTCTCCTTTCTTCGCCTTTGCAGAACCACACGATGAGCCAGCACGCACAGTGAGGGACCGCTCGACAGGACACCTCTCCGCAGAAGGCTTGCCGGAGACGCCGTGGGGAGGGCCATTTGAACATTACATCCAATCAAAGTGTCATTTGCAACCCAGATGTAAAACTCTAATGATTTGGCCATGAGGCGCTGCTATTATAAGCAGCTGGAAATGAATATTAATGGCAGAGATTAAAAGTATTCCATGCTCAGTATTTTTTATTGTCCTGCTACAGCTAGTGTGCTTTTAGAGTTTCCGCCGAAGACTACATTTCTAGAGTTAGAGAAACCCGCTTTTTGAGGCTATTGTCCTTTGTTCCTTCATGTATTATATTGATAGTTTTTAAAAAAGGATTAGTGTGATTTTTTTTTTCCTTTGCTTTTTTTTTTTTCTTTTCCTTTCTTGTTTTCCTTTCCCCCCCTTCGGTTAACTACTTTTTAATTGCAATTCTAGGTAATTGTGCATCGTGATGTGATTGCTTGGCTATTGTCTGAATATTTCCTTTTAATTTTTTAATTAAAGACTAATGCTTTGATTGGATTTGCCAGTTCACCGGACAGTGATTAAAACTATGTAATGAATATAATCGGTTTCAGTGCAACTGGATGGTCTGCTTTTAAATGTGACTTAATCTGACTGCAGTTACTAGTACAGTTCAATAAAGGGAATCCATGCGATTAGCATTGGCTGCCTGGTTCTCTCCTCCCCAGCCTGGGGCTCTGTGGGGGGCTGTCGTCATCCATAGGGTGGGGATCTGCACACGATAGACCCAGCCTCCCTTGGGAAAGAGGACACATAGTAACCTAACGCACACAGTCTGGATCAGGTGGGCAGTGGCCACAGAAGTCAAAACGGAAGGAACCCTTAAAGATGAAAAACTGATCTTTTCATTTGCGGATGGGGGAAACTGAAGCTCAAGGGTAAGTGGGCTTATCCAGGACATTCCTTGTTTCTCCCCCTGGGGATGGCTTTCCCACATTCTGCATGCAGATGGTTAAGTGGTTAACTCTTACCTGGCCAGGACTTCAGGCAGGACTTGGATTCTAGTTGTGGCCAGGGAGGACAGGAGCTGGGGCTAACCCCCAGGCCCGATCCTCCCGGTGGGAGCAGCGGGTTCCCAATCACAGAGCTCAGTGGGACATGGGAGTGCTGAGACCCGTGGCCGGGGCCAGCACTCTGGCTTGGCAAGCGAGGTGCCTACAGCACAAAATCTCAGGGGGGCCCCCTGCACTTGCAAACCCCAAGAAGAGGTTTCCTGACATTTCACCTCCTAGTTGCCTTGCTTTCCTCACTCCACACACCCCCCCAACTCTCCCCCCCCTCACCTGGCCTCTCACACGTGGCTGCCCTCCCACCCCGCTGTCATGCTGGTGCCTGGCTGACTTACCAATCAGAGGCCAGGGCTTCAGAACCTGCGTGGGGAAGCCCTTCCCTGTTAACTTTTCACAAGGGGCAAGAAAATTGGTTATTACCCTCCGCAGAGCGGAAATGAAACAGGCAGACAGATTGCACCTAATTACAATGTAATACTAAGTCACAGGCATGGAATTTGTAGCAATAATACCCGGCATCTTCTGACTCCCACATGGAGGGGCTGCTGGCGACCTGTCCGAGTTCCCCTTTCTGCCACCTCATGTGGGTGGGGCATTTAGTTTAATAAAATGCACATCACCCCTGCAAATCCAAGCAGACTCCTGCCAGGGCTGGGCAAAATGGAGCTGTTGCCCTTAGAATTCACGGTTCTTGCCTCCTAGAAGTCAGAGCCAGTGAACTCTGATTTTTAGTCCCCCGGAGACTTGGCCATTGCCGGGGAGACCTCAAGGTAGGCATCCGTGTTCCCCCGAGTGTGGCCAGCCACAGTCTGCCCCACATCCACAGCCAGGCCTGCCTTCGAGACGGCACCGAAGTGCTGTGGGCAGGACCAGCACGTCCCAGGGCTTGCCAGATCACCGTCTCTGGGCCCTCTCCAGCTCCAGATTTATCCTGAACCCCATGGAGCCCAGGTGAGTCCTCGGTAAGTACCAACAGAAGATTTGATTTGACGGTTGGTGGCGTAGGGCTAAATTAGTCACTGCCCCCATTAAAAATACAGCGGGGGGTTTAAGAGCTTTTCACGCCATGTGGGAATCAGCAGCGAAGCCGGCGGATGCCTTGGGTAAGGAGAGAGGCGGCCTAGGGGACCGCGAGGTAATGAGGTTTATGGCGATGACAAGGCAGCCAGGGAACCCCACCGACTCCCCCCTCGCCTGGGCCCATTGTTCTCTGGCTGGCTCTGCCCCCGCCCTTCTGCTGAGAGCCCCTCATGACTTCGTGTGGGGAGGGGGCTCTACAGGGGACACGAGGGGCCCTTACAGGGATTGGTATGTGTCACCATCAGACAGTATTGGGGTGGGGGTAATGCAGGGCTATGCGCCTGTGCTTTGGAGACCAGCCCCCATCTCTCTCCAGTCTGAAGAGGATCTGAAGCTGGGAGGAGTCAGTTTACCTCTCCGCCCTGAGGGACCTTGCAGGGTCGCTGGGGGACTTCGATGCCAGGATGCCCGTTGAAGGGCTGGAGACTGAAAGTGGCGTGGTGGTTGTTAGGAAGACGATGAAGCCGGGCCTCTGCACAGGAAGGGCCCCCTTTCAGCCTGGAGGGTGCAATGGCATCAATCACTGGGAGTTTGGACGCTGGAGTGGGCAAGGTGACTGGAAACCTAGGGTTCATTGTTGCTGTGTTTGCTTGTACAAATAAATGATCAGTTTCTAGTGACTCTGTGGTTGCAGGAATTTTGCCCAGGCTGAGAAATGGACTAGGACACCTGGGTCACAGGGTCCTGTCATTAGAAGCAGGTGGAGAAGGGTTTTGGTCTCAGTGGAGAAACTGCCATAGGAAGAATCTCAAGATCCCCCAGCCACAGACAATGCTCCTCCCAACCTCACAGTATGTTTAATATTTAACTTTCCACCCGTTTTTTTTTTTTTATTCCCATCTAGAATGTGCATTCTTAGGGGTGGGTTCTGTACTTACAACCGTTTAGGACCAAGGTAGGACCAAGACTTCAAGCCAGCAGATATTTCCTGGGGATCACTGGGGATATAGTGATGGACAGGCGATGTGGCCCCTGCCCTCATGGAGCTCACGGTCACGTGACACCCCTCTAGCAAGCAAGCCTGTCAGTAAATACCTAGTCACCCACGGTCTCAAGCACTATGATGGACAAGGAGCTGTGTGAGACGTGTGGGGGTGGGTGCGATGCGTGAGATGGGTGGGGACCGTGTCAGAGGCAGGGCTGCAGGGAGGAAGACCTTGCTGAGCAAGTGACGTCAGCTGAGACCTGGAGAAAGAAAGGCCTCGGGGAGAAGCCTCGAGTTGGAAACAAACCAGAAGTATCCTCAGGGGTCTCTAGTTGTACTGGGTTTCCATTTCAGATGGTTTGAAACAAGCCCAGAGAATTTCAGAGTTTTGTCCAAGGTCACAGGATTCAGGATAGAATGGAGACTATAATCTGGGTGTCCTGCCTTCTAGCCCCGGTGTCTGATTTCCTCTGTGGCCACCTTCTATTTGTTGAAGGGCAAATTGAATAATAACTATTATTATTATGAATAAAACGGCATACTGCGTAGGAAAGACTGCTGGCTCTCCTTTTCTTCAATAAATTAACTGATTTTTATCTGAGCAAATGTTACCCTGGAGAGGGTCAGATTATATATCCTATCACTCCTAGAAGTTAGGTGTGGCCGTATTACTGTTGGAAGCTATACTAGTTCTGACAATGGGATATAAATCAAGTGGTGTGTGTAAATTCTAAGAATTTTCCTTAAATGAAATGAGCTCATCCCTTTCCCTTCCTGATGGCTGGAATGTAGATGTAATAGCTGGAGCTCCAGAAGCTATTCTGAACCACGAGGTAACCTGGAAATGGAAGACGCACATGGGTTGAACAACAATATAGAAGGATCCTGGGTCTCCAACTGTGCCAAATGCTTACTAGCTCTGTCCTGCTTCCCAATAGGTTTCTGGAATTTGAGAGAGAAATAAACTTCTTTCTTGTTTAAGCCATTATTATTTGGGTTTTTTTCTATTATAACTGAATCAATTCTTAACTACTACAAATTAAAATATACATATATGGCTTCCAAGTAAGAGCAAATTTACAAGGCTTAAGGAAAGGGTATGAGATGGTTAAAAATATCTAAAGGTTAAGAGATATATATTAATGACATACTATAATCGATATCTATTTGGCCAATAAGTACATTGTGCTTGGCTGATCTGGGCTGGTCTAAGCTTAGCATGGCTGATCTGAGCTGGGTTGGCTGGCTGTTGGTTAATGTAGGATGGCCTTAGCTGGGATGACTGGGGTGCCTTTACTCTGCTCTTCATGTTTTATTCTCTGGCAGGGTAGCCTGAGCATGTTCTCATGGCCTTGGCCAAGGGCAAGAGCAGAACGAGGAGTGGTCTTCAAGCTTCTGCTTGTGCATCATGTTTGCTCATGTCCCATTGACTAAAGGAAATCACATGGCCAAACTCAGACTGAAGGGCAGGGAAATACACTTCACCTTCTCATGGGAGAAGCTGCAAAAACTCAGGAAAAAGGGCTGGACTCAGGGAAGGATGGAGAATTAGGGTCATTACTGTAACGAATCTACCACGGAGCTGAAAGGCCCCCTCCACTTCCTTCCAAGGCAAAGCCTGCTAATTAATGGGTACCATCTGTGACCACAGTTTTGGAAACGGGCAAATCGAGGCAGTCCAGCTTAGCCTTGGTGGGTTGGACCTGGCTTTTGGAGAAGAGAGGTACCCTCAAAAGATTGGTCTCCCAAATGCTTGTTAGCTGTCAAAGCATTCAAAGATTCACAGGGCCACTGTTTTTACAATTTACAGTTGAATTTGGTTCACTCAGACTTCCTAGGAGACTGACCAAGGATTATACACGCTGCATGGCACTCCATTTCAGGGAATGGAAGAAAACTCAGAACACTTAACAGAGACTGAACATTTACAACGTGGTCTTGTTCAGTGTCTCCCCAGAAGCACCAAATGGCTGATGGTTTGCCATGCACACCCCAGCTGTTCCCTCCTCCATGCTTTTCCCCATGCTGCCACCTCTTCTTAGGATGCCCTTCCCTTTTTGGCCTGGTTAGCTCCCAAGTTTTAAACTCAGCTCATTGAACTCATTAAGCTCATTAAACTTAAGTGTCTAATTCTCAGGGCTAGGACCTGGGTGAGGTGAGGTGAAGGAAGCACCCACCTTGGGTGCAAAATTTCAGGGAGAACCAACAAGCTCAGTAATCAAGATAAACAATATTTTAACGCAATATTTTAAAAATCAAATTGGCAAACTGCAACCTGCAGGCTGGCTGCCTATTTTTGAAAAAGGTTTATAAGATCCAGGGCTGGGTTAGAGTGAAGACAGTGAGGCAGGGTCATGCAAATGCAGCATTAGATCCTGTTTTTATTTAAAATGTTGCTCTTTGGGGGTGCCTGCGTGGCTCAGTCTGTTAGGCATCTGGCTTCACCTCAGGTCATGATCTCAGGGTTCTGGGATCTCCCCTGCTCAGCTGGGGAGTCTGCTTGTCCCTGTCCCTGTCCCTCTGCTGCTCTCCCCCTTCATGCTTTCTCTCTCAGTCTCAGGTAAATAAATAAAATCCTTTAAACAGTTGCTGTGTTGGGGGCGCCTAGGTGGCTCAGTTGGTTAAGCGTCCAACTCTTGATTTTGGGATCAAGTCCCAGGACCCTGAGATCGGGCTCCATGCTCAGTACAGAATCTGTTTGGGATTCTCTCTCTCTCCTTCTGCCCCTCCCCCCATCATGCTCGCTCTCACTCTCTCTCTAAAATAAAAAAATCTTTTTTAAAAAATTTAAAATGTAGCTATTTTGTTCATCATGGATTTTTTTGCATTAATTTTGATTTTTTTTGAAAAACATTGCATTAAAGTATTATTCTGAGTTATTTGGCATTCACTGCAGTTTTGTGCCCAAGGCAAGTGTCTCGTTTTTACCCTAGTCCCTGGCCCAAGCCATCCTCCAGGCAACATAGTCTGACCCCCAAAGTGGAGCAAAATGTTCTAATAATAAGAACCTTGATAATATCCAATGCATAAGCCTATCATTGGGCACCTACACACTTCTATAACTGTGTCTCTGGACTGAGTATCAGTCAGGATAGGTGAGGTTATGGCACAGTAACAAAAAGGACCCAAATTATAATGGCCTGACATAACAAAGATTTCTTTCTCACTCACATTACATGGCCATCCTGGATCTTGAGGGAGCTTTCTTCATTATGGTCACTCAGGAAGTCCGGCTCTGGGAGCAGCTATCACCATAAATGTAGTCAGTAACTAAGCCAGAGAGAGAGAACTTGGAAGGGTCTCACATTGCCAGTTCAGTACTCTTGCCCGGGAGTCACATGGATGTGCATACACACACACACACACACACACACAAGCACTTCAACTCATAACTCATTGGCCAGTAGTTGTCATATGGTCCTACCCCATCACAAGGAGCCAGAAAGTGCAACCCTGCCATGTGCCTGGAAGAACAGAACAGGCAAGGCTTGGCAAATGGCACTAAAGACTACCACAGCCTGTCCTCCCCACCACCCATCCCTTACTATAATCTCTCTGAGGGCGGCAGCTGACTCTTCCTAAATCTGGGTATGCCCAGCAGCCTGCACAGGATCTGGAGCTGATAAATACTTATGGGATGTATGCAGAAATTGTGAAAGTGAATAAATGACACTTAAAAAGGCCTAGGGGAAGAGAAGCATGTGTATGAAGACACCGTGCAGTGTAAAGCTTTGGATTCAACCCTCAGCTTTACCACTTACTAGCTGTGTGAGCTCAAGCAGGGAGCTTAACTTCTCTGAGACTCAGTGTTTTCCTTGGCAAAATGGGGCAGATAGCAAATAGCCTTAGGTCACAAATTAATGTGAAGTTGAAATGAGATGAGAATGACCACGACATTAAAAACTACCAGTAAGCCCGTTCCTTGCTGCTGTGGACTCTAGGCCGCCGGGGTCGGTGAAGGATCTCAGGATGGCTGCGCGAAAACTTGCTCTAAAAACCATTGACTGGGTAGCTTTTGGGGAGATCATACCCCGAAACCAGAAGGCCATTGCTAACTCCCTGAAATCGTGGAATGAGACACTTACCTCCAGATTGGCTACTCTCCCTGAGAAACCACCTGCTATCGACTGGGCTTACTACAGGGCCAATGTGGCAAAGGCTGGTTTGGTAGATGACTTTGAGAAGAAGTTTAATGCCCTGAAGGTTCCTGTGCCAGAGGATAAATATACTGTTCAGGTGGATGCTGAAGAAAAAGAAGATGTGAAAAGTTGTGCCGAGTTTTTGTCTCTCTCAAAGGCCAGGATTGAGGAATATGAAAAAGAGCTGGAGAAGATGAGGAACATAATTCCATTTGATCAGATGACCATTGAGGACCTGAATGAAGTCTTCCCAGAAACCAGATTAGACAAGAAGTATCCCTATTGGCCTCACAAGCCAACTGAGAATTTATAAACTTGAGTTGGGGAGAAAGCTCTGGCCCTCGTGTTGTAAATGCTGGACATTAAAAATAATGATACGAAAAAAAAAAAAAAAAAAACTACCAGTAAGCATTCACTATGTGCCCGGCATTATTCTAAGCTCCGGCACAGGTATTAACCCCATTCAATCCACACATTATCACGTGGGTACTGTTATACCCTCTTTACAGAGGAGGAAACCAAGGCAGAGAGATCCTAAGTAACTTGCTACCTCCCATTGTAACCCGGGCAGTCTGGCTCCAGAGCCCCGTTTTCAGCCCCAGAAGCACTTGAGCCGGTCGGTGGCACCTAACACCCTCATCCCTGGGGCGGATTCTCGGTGTTGGTCCACCGGGGTCTGCTTCTCCCTGGAGAGACCTCGCCGGGTCTGGCGGAGGGGGGACCGGCTCGTCCGCGCGCCTGGGCTGTGCACGCGCGGTGTCTAGGACCAGCCGTAGGGACGCGGCGGCTCGGCTCTCCCCCTCCCTCCCCTGATCCCTGATTGGCCAGACTGGGCGCCAGCCCCGCCCACCCGGCGTCCGCCTCCGGCAGCGGGCAGAGCGCAAGCCGTGCGCTGTGAACTTATTTGTAGTTATTAATTACTGAAGGGCGCAAACCGTGCTTCTGTGCATAAAAATATGTTTGAGCAGTTTCTACTTAAACTTTAAAGAGAACGTTAATCAATTTTATCTTAACAAAATGACCTTAAGCAGGGAAAAAAAAATTGGTGTTATTTGCCCAAACAGGCAAATTAATTTCTCTCTCTTGGGAAATCTGAGAAGTTTCCAGAAATAGCTATGCATAATTTACACCTGCCCTGGCCGCTCCTAGTTTAACGCCAAGCCCAGTCACGGGCCCTACCCAGCCCCAGGCCCAGAAAGAACAAAAAAAGATCCTTGCAAAGGCCCTGTCCTGCCCATGACCGTCAGTCTGCTTCTCCGCTCACCCTTTTCACGACCTTGGGAAACGGCGCTGAGGGTAGAGGTCAAGGTAGTCTCTGAGGGACCAGCCCAGCCTGGATCAAGGTCACTGGGAGGACAGGGACAGCTTCTAGTGGGAGGGCCTGGGAATTCTTGCTCTTCAGCAAATAACCATCCCCTAGCCTTCAGGCTCCCTTCTGAGGCGCCTGCAAGTCAGGTGCCTGCTTATTGCTCTCTACCGCCCACCTTTGCACCCTTGAGGGATTCCCAGGATGACAGGCTCCAGAACATTCGGCTGAGCCTGTGTTATAGTCCAAATCCCTACCCCACACCCCAGACATCTGCTGCGCTCATGTGGGGGTGGGCCCAAGTGGTCTGCCTGGAGTCTGGGCTTAGAGGCAGGGCCCAGGGGCCACTGGAGCTGTGGTCAATTTCCAGACCTGCCTTTCCAGCAGTGTGAGTTTTGGCAGGCCGTTCAGCCTCCCTGGACCTGGATATGCAGATTGTGCTCCTCCTGTCTCCATAAGCTGCTGTGGAGATGGAGTGAGGATCCTGGGAGGTCTGCTCGGGAGGGCAGTGTTTGTCTTTCTGTCTCCGCTGTATTCCCAGCAGCTAGAGCAGTGCCTGAGCATAGCTGATGCTTAATGAATGGATTCAAAGTGCCGAACACAGTACAGCAGCACCCCCACCTTATCCTCAGGGTGTATAGCCCAAGACCCCCCAAGTGGATGCCTGAAATCAGGAATAGTACTGAACCAGATATATTCTAGGTTTTCTCCTATACATACAAAGCTATGATAAAGCTTAATTTATAAATTAAGCACATTAGGAGATTAACAACAACAATAGTAAAGTAGAACAATTGTAATGATATAACTGTAATAAAAGTTATGTGAATGTGGCCTCTCTCCCTCTCAGAATATCTTATTGTATTATACTGAGGCCTCTTCTTGTGATGATGTGAGGCGATAAAATGCCTAGGTGTGGAGATGAAGGGAGGTGAATGACATGGGCATCGTGACCTAGCGTTAGGCTACCTGACCTGACAATAGGAGGATCCTCTGCTTCCAGACCCTGTGGACCACGGGTAGCTCAAACCCCTGATGGGGTGAGGGGGGTGGGGGAGGGGGTGGGACTATTGTAGTTGTTTCATTATTATTATTAGTAGTATTCTTGCAGCGGGATCTTTTTTTTTTTTTATTTCCCAAACATAAAATTAGGTCATAATGAAATTGTTTTTCAAACTGCATTTGCCGGTTAGCTATCCTCATCACACCCTGAAGATGCTGATAGGATCAGTTGGAGGGGAGAATTCCCTTCCTCCACTCCCTTCAAAATCACCATCTTGCGTCTTGTAAGTGCTCAATGCATATTTATTGAATGAATGGCTGGGAGCCCTCAGCAGGAGCCACAGACTCAGGGCTGGGAGGACAGGGCAGGCCAGGTGAATGAGTGAACTGGGGGGCGGGGGGAGGGGCCGGATGACAGGGCTGGGCAGTAAATGTCCTTCTCAAGGAGGTCTACCTGCTTGCTGCCCTGCAAGAATGCGGATACAGGTTGCTAAGATGTTCTGATTTTTCAGGAGGAAGAAATCCACCTTTTATTGTGAAAACATCTCAATTTTCTTTTCCTGCCGGTAATTACTTCAGAGTCTAATCTAAAAAGACCCACAAACCCCACAAAATCCATGTGTGCCAAGGAAAACATTTCCGGGGGCTGCATTTGGTCACGGGGCCACAAGTTGTAGGCCTCGTGAGAGCACCTGGGACAATGCCATAGGGGCTGCAACTTTGGGCACCAAATAAGAGAGAGGGGAGCATGAGACCAACCCCATTTTAGATCCCAGAGAGACTGAGCAGCCAGAAAGGAGCTGAGCAATGGGCTAAGGCTGGGGGACTCTGCCCCTCTCCTGGGTTGTGGGCCAGAGGCGGAAGTAGGAGGACACACCCTGCTTCTCTCCTCATCAGATGGATTTGTCTGTTTTCCTTTCTAATGTCAGGGCCTGGAGGCAGGCGGAGCTGGATTCTCAGGCTTCTCTCTGCCTCACTTTCCTCCTCTGTAAAACAGGGATACATAAGCTCTCCTGGAGCTGTGAGAGATCTGATGAGATGACATAGTGGGCACTTAGCAGAGTTCCTGGTTATCGTGTGTAAGGCGAGCATAAAAATGGACGGTCATCTCATTCCTATGGATTGGCTGAGTGCTCCCGAGACAATGAGAAGACTCTCAAAGAAGGAGAGAAGCCATGTGGAAGCCAATTTCTGTCCCTGAATTTCTGAGGGGTGATCCAGCTGCTGATTTGGAACAGATGACCGCAGAAACAGAGGGACTTGCAGAGCTCTGGGTTGATCCCCCCTGCATAACAGCACACGTGGGTTGGGGCCTGGCTGTGTGCTTCGCACGCAGAGCAGCAAGCACTGGGCTGGGATTCCACGTTCTCCTCTGACACCATCTCCCTGTGTGACTTTGGGCACGTTCCTTCCCTCCTCTGGGCCTCAGTTTTCCCATCTGTAAAATGAGAGTGTTGAATCCAGAAGCTTTATGAGTTGATCTTGGCTTTAGAGCTCCCTGTGCTTATGTGGCTTCCTTGGGAGGCCTGGGGGCCAGGAGCAGAGCTCAAGGATGGCTTCTGAAGCTATAAATGGGGACAAAGATGCCTCTACCTGAGGCCAAGGAGAGGATCTGGGGACATGTTCACTTGGCAGTACTTTGCACCAAGGGACAGTTTTATTAGCTGATGGTTCTTAAAGTCCCATGGAAATAAGGGGAGAAAATCAGCTCTGAGAACATGAAGAGGAAATTACGCTGGACCTTCTGTCCTCTTAACAAAGTAGAGCTCCAATCTGCCCCCTTGCAGGAGAACTTCTTCCCTAGCACCCTGAGGGCTCCTGGCTGGGCTCCTGACTCTGCCCTGCACCCTGGCCGCTATGTCCCCAGGTATCGTGGGTTTGTGCTACCCCCTGGCATCTCTGCAATCTCATTCTTCCTTCTCCTGGGCCCAAACAGAGCCTGCAGCTTCTTCAGGTCTTAGCTTGAATGCCTCCACTGACCGCCCCTCAGGCAGCTGCCTGGATTTGCCCTTGCTCCTAAATCCCCACAACAGCCAGAGTAGTGGAGGGCACATGGGTGCTGCTTGCTGAATTCACAGTCCTGACTGTTATTCATCATTGTCTTTATTCTCGTTTTGCAGCCAGGGAAGATGAGGCTTGGCTATATCAGTGGTAAAGCCGGGATGTGAAGCCAGGTGATCTGTCCGTAAGGCTCAGCTCTAGCCAGACAAACCATGTGGATGCTTAAAATAAAAGGATTTTTTTAAATGCAGTGATTAAATAAAAATAGAAAGAGTTTAAAGTATTCAAAAGGGTATAAAATAAAAGTCATCAACAGAATCAGCTATTCTCATATTTTCCAGCCTCATTTCTTCTGGAGCTAACCTGTGCACATGAAAGCATACACTGGTACATACCTCTATTCTTTCTTTCACAAAAACATGGTATTGGGCACATTGTCTTCAGACACACTTTTCATTCCTTTATCAATATACTGATCCTTTCTCTTTGTGTTAGCACATACAAATCTCATGATTTTGGGGGAAATTTTTCAATTACTAGTTCAGTTTCCTAAATAGTTATGTTATCTATAAGGCTATTCAAGTGATCTATTTCATATTGGGTGAGTTGTGGTCATCTGTGTTTTTCAAGGAATTGGTTCACTTCATCTAATTTGTAAAATGTGTCTGTGGAGGGTTGCTCATAGTATTTCCTTATTATACGTTGGATGTCTACAGGATCTCTAGTGATACCTATTTTATTCCTCATATTGGTACATTGGGTCTTCTCTCTTTTTTGCTTTGTCACTCTGGTTAAAGCTTCATCAATTTCATTGATCGTTTCAAAGAACCAACTCTATCTTTTATTGTTTTTTCTCTGTTGATTTTCTGCTTTCAATTTCATTCCTTTCTGCTCTTTATTATTTCCTTCCTTCTTCTTGCTTTAAATTTCATTTGCTCTTGTTTTTCTTGGTTATTGAGATGGAAGCTTAGAGTATTGATTTGAAACTTTCCCTCTTTTCTAATATATATGCTTACTGCTACACATTTCCCTCTCAGTACTGCTTTGGCTGTGTTCCCTAATTTTTGGTTTTTTCATTTTCATTCAGTTCAATGTATTTTTAAAATTTCTCAAGACTTCCTTTTTGACCTAGGGATTATTTGGAAGTGTTGTTTACTTTTCAAGTGCTTGGGGCTTTCTTGTTATGTTTCTGTTATTGATTTCTGGTTTGATTCCATGGTGATTGGAGAACACACTCTGTAATTTAAATTATTTTAAATTTGTTGAGATGTGTTTTATGGTCCATAATATGGTCTAGCCTAGTATCTGTTCCGTGGGCATTTGAAAGTAATGTGGATTCTGCATCATTTTGTGGAGTGTTTTACAAATGTCTATTAGGTCCTGTTGGTTGATGGTGTAGGTGAGTTCTTCTATATGCTTTCTGTCTAGTTCTATCAATTGCTGAGAGAATGTTGTTGAAGTATCCAAATATAATTGTGGACATGTCTATTTCTGCTTTTGGTTCCATTAGTTTCTGCTTCACATATTTTGCAGCTCTGTTGTTTGGTATGTACCCACATTTAGGATTCTGTGTTTTAACAACAGAAGTAGATTGATCCTTATATTATTGTGTAATACCTCTCTCTGTTTCTGGTAATTTTCTTTGCCCTGAAGTCTACTTTATCTAATACTAATATAGCCACTTTTGTTTTCTTTTGATTAATGTTTGCATCATATATTTTTTTCCATCCTTTTACTTTCAACCTGTTTCTGTCATACTTGAAATGAGTTTCTTATAGACAGCATGTGGTTGAATCATTTGGCAGCAGTCTTTCCCTTTTAATTGGAGTATTATATCATTTACACTTAATGTAATTATTGATGGGTTAGGGCTTACGTTGCCCATTTTGTTTTTCTATTCTCTGTGTGCTGTTTTTCATTTTTCTGATTTCCTTGCCTTCCTACCTTGAACATCTATTTTTTTTTTTAAGAATTTCATTTTGGTTTACATATGGTAATTTTGTGTTTATCTCCTTGTTTTAAAAGTAGTGACTCTAGGCATAACACTAGATATACAAAGCTTATTAAATCAACTCGTGTCATCATTTTACCAGTTCTAGTGATGTACAGAAACCTTACCTTCCTTTATGCCCCTTTATCCTCTCCTGTTTATAATTGTCTTAAATCTTCTTTTGCAGACATTTAGAACCCCATCAGACAGCACTAAAATTTGCTTCAATCAGTAAGCATAATTTAGACAATTCAAGAGGATAAGGAAAATGTATTTTTTATTCATATTTTTGCTTATGTGTTGCCCCATCCTTCCTCATGTCCCAGGATTCCTTTTTTTTTTTTTTTTTAATTATTTCGTTTCTGTTTATAGAGTTTCCTTTGGTCATTCTCTTAGGGTAGGTTGGCAGGCTAGAAATTCTTTTAGTTTTTTTTCACCTAAGAATATCTGGATTTCTTCTTCTTATATCTCTGAAGAATATTTTCACTGGATATAGGATTCTAGGGTGACAGTTCTTTTCTTCTACAACCTGGAAACTGTTGTGCCACTTTCTTCTGACCTCTATGATTTCTGATGAGAAATCCAGTTTTATTCAAGTTCTTTCCCCCATGTAGGTAAGATGTTGTCTTACTGCATTCAAGATTTTTCTTTTGTCCTTAATTTTTAGAAATTTGACTATAATGTATCTTAGTGTGGATTTCCTTGGGTTTAGCCTATTTTAGATTTACTCAGTCCCTTGAATCTATTTTGCTAAATTTCAGATTTTTTTTCAGCCAAATATTTTTTGACCCTACTCTTTCTCCTCTTTTTTCCAGGATTCTGATAAGACCAATGTTAGATCTGTTGTTATAGTCCAAGAGGTCTCTAAGGCTCTATTCTTTTTTTTCCCCAAATTTTTTGTTCAGAGTAATTTTTATTGCTATACCTTCCAGTTCACTATTCCCCGCCCCCCGCCATTTCCATTCTGCTACTGAGCCCATTGATTGTTTTATTTCACTTACTGTATTTCTCAGTTCTAAAATTTCCACTTAATTCTTCTTTATATCTTGGATTTCTTTGCTAAGACATTCTACTTTATTCATTTCTTTTAAGCAGGTTGTAAGTGCTCACTAAAGCAGATAATTCTAATATTTCTGTCATTTTAATTTTCCACCTATTGATTGTCTTTTCTCCTTCTCTTTGATATCTTCCTAGTTCTTGGTAGGACAACTGATTTTTTTTTAACAAATCTTTTTTTTTTTAAGGATTTTATTTATTTATTTGACAGAGAGAGAGAGAGAGAGAGAGAGAGAGCCCAAGCAGGGGGAATGAGAGGGGAGAAGCAGGCTCCCTGCTGAGCAGGAAGCCTGATGTGGGGCTCCATCCCAGGACCCTGGGATCATGACCTGAGCCGTAGGCAGACGCTTAACCAACTGAGCCACCCAGGTGCCCCAGGACAACTGATTCTTTATTGAAATGTCTATATTTTGCATATTAAGTCTTGAGACTCTGAATCTTATTGAAGTCTTCTCTCTTAGCTGCCTTCCTCTGATACTGCCCCAGCAGGGGAAGGTGGAAGAGTGTGTCACTGCCTCATTAATGCCACGTGGGATTGGAATGCCAAGTTCCCCACTTCATCTTTATTGATACCTGAGGGGGTTCTTTATTACAGTGGGTGAGGTTGGGAGATCTGGCTCCCCATTAGGTGTGCAATGATACCTCTGAATGGAAAGGGTAGGAGTGCCTAGTTACTGCTTCCCGTGTAGTCTCCACTGATAACACAGGAGTGGGTGGCCTTGTTACCATTGGGCAGGGGCACAAGTCCTGCCTCCCCAGGGGGCCTCCTCTGATACCACCCCAGTGGGAAGGGAGGGAGTAGAGTGCCTCAGTATGGCTGGATGGGCAGCAGAAGTCCAGGTACCCCCAGGACTTTGTTACTGAACAGTAAAGATGAAAATCTGGCTTCCTACTCAGCCTTCTCTGATTCCCTACCCTGGTCAGGAGCACCAGGGAGTATCACTATCGACTGGTGAGGATGGAAGCTTGACCCTAGACAATGGGGATGAGGTCACAGTTTTTTCCATGGTGTTTGGCTAGAGTAGAGTGGCTATTGTCTAAAAGCTTTCTGTCTTCACAGGCTACTTCTTTACTGATTCTTTGGCTATGGAGGTCAAGCTTTTGTTGGGGGACTTTTTTTTTGTCTGTGCCCATTAGTGTTTCCTGGTCTCTGGCTTTTTCAGCTCCAAGTCTGGGATATATATGAAGAAGAAAGAAAACCCAGTGAGGTCACCATCATGTTGTTCCTCAGGTCCTAAGGTCCCTAGCCAGTCTGCCTTTGTCATCTTTCTGAGTCTTCCTATTTTTTAAATATATAATGTCTGGAGATTTTGTTGTTGTTTTTGTTGTACTTAGAAGGAGAAATAAAGAAAATATGTCTTTACCATCTTGCTGGAAGTCCCCCCAGTTCCATTTCTTTTATCATAGCCAAAATGGATACCATTAGAAAAACGAATGATAATTGATTGAATGGACCCCCTTTTGTTGTTGGGCATTTCTGTTGTTTAGAGCTTTTGTGTTATAAACAGTGCTACCATGAACACTTTTATACACAGGCCTTTGTAGGCATGTATAACAATTCTGGAATGTGGTGGCTGAGCAGATTGGATTTCATTTGGTAAGCTGGCTCTCAGGGTGCAAGACTTGGGTGGGGAACAGACAGAAGGTCAGTGAGAGAACAAGAGAGAGTGGGGAGGGGAGGGAGGTCTGGGGCTGATCATTCAGAGCACTGCCCCAGTTTACATCAGAGGTGTTTCCCAGGTCTCTGGGAAACGCCTAGCGGGCCCTGGCCCAGCCTCACCCTGCTGTCCAGGAAGCACCAGCCTCTGACTGCCATCTTTCCCTGAGGTTGGTTTTGGAGACTATGCAACCTTCTCCTCTTCTTGCCCACGGAGGGATGGCTCTGGTAAGGGCTGAAGGGTGTCCTCCTCCTTCATGGAGCTTCCTTCCCATCGTGATGGAACTCCCCTGACCGCACCGTGCAGCACACAGCACGCTTACCACCCATCCTGTCCTTTGGCACTCTACCATGTGGGAGGGCAGGCTCAGCAAAGTGAAGTGACTCAGCTAAGTTCACACACCAGGGAGGGGCAGACACAGAGTTCAGTCGCTGGGGGTCTGGCTCTGAAGCCTGAAGTCAGTGGAGGAGTTTGGATCCAAAGTAACATTCTGGAATGAGCATATAGGAAGAGGCACCGGCAAAGGCTTGCACAGGAAGTTGGAGCTGGAAGGAATTACTCTGGGTCCTGGCAGTCCCAAGGCGGGGGGGGGGTGGGGGGGGGTGGATCCTGCTGGACTATGTTATACAGCAGTGCAATGTCGGAGAAGGGTATCAGACCAGGCCACTCTTACTGGGGGCCTGAAAACATTATTTACTATTAGAGGCAAAACTGCTTTTAGCAGCCATGACAAAGACAGGCAGGCATACAGACACACCAGCCCAGACGCAGCCGGACGCACACGCACGCGCACACACTCGCAGAGGCATCCACCAGGCAGATACAGAGGCTGCCCACTTGGACACACATGCACAAGTGGAGGCAGCGCCCTCCCCCCTCCCCCGCCCACACATGCACACACATGCATGAACCGCACACACCCACACAGCAGCATATGGAGCAACCCTGCCTTCCCCCATGGTTTCCAGGAGGCTCAGTGGGGGGTGCGAGTTCCACATCTGACTTTCCTTGTGTTCGTTAGGCTCTCGGTGTAATTAAATGTTACATTGAATAATCTGGCGCCGGCTCAGTGGTAGCACAGGCAGCTGTGGTGGGCTGGGGGACCAAGCGCCTGGATGCCTGGCTCAGTCCTGCACCTTCCCTGCCCGCCATTCTCCAGCCGCCCCCTTGCCCAGGAGGCACAGGGTCACTTGGTCAGACCTTGAGGGAGGATGGGGGCTGATGGTGGTCTGGGGAGACCCTTGTGCTGTCCTGTGGCTTGGGAGTCACTCCTGCTGGGGGTGAAATGCCCAGCTGGGTCTCAGGGGCAGAGGAGGGCACCTGGATGCCGGGGAGCCCCTCTGACCAGCAGAACGGCCACAGTACTCACCTCTTCTGGGCAGGGGAGGCAAGAAGCACTCCCACTTGGCCCTCTCTCTGTTCTTTTAAATGGGTCTGCGAACTCCTCTGGCCTTTGTGGAAGGCAGCCCAGTATGGTGGTGACAGGCCACACGCATGGATACTACTTGCTAGCTTTGGGACATGGGCAAATTACTTCACCTCTGTGTGCTCAGTGTCCTCATGGATGAACTAGGGGTAATGGGCGGACTCTTCTCATGGGACTGTTGGGGGATTAAATAGGCCCTTAAAACAGCATCTGCTCAGAAACATTAGCAACTACCCAGCCTAGCGGTTAACCATCCCCTGTGCGTGAGGTCCTGCCCCACAAAACTGATCTGGGCCCTGTCTACTCATGTGCCAAGGGTGAGATCTGGGATCCAATGCCAATGACATCGCTCATCGCTCTGCAATCGCAGTCCCCCTCTGACCCCAGACTCCCTCATCTATGGACAGGGGTTGCCACTTACTCTGGCCTGGCAGGGTGGCGAGAATGGAATGGGCTATGGCAGGGGAAAGAATGTGACAAACTGTTGGGTGATGTGCATGAGGGCAGCTTGGCCTCCTCTCCCCCACGCCCTTATCGAGCCCTCCCTTTGGGATCCTGAGCCATAACCTCCTCCCCTCTAGAGCCTGCTCCGAGGAGCACAGAGATGGGGCTGCCACTCGGCTCGAAGCCCAGCCAGGCCCCTCCGTGCAGGTTGCCTGCTCCAGTAGTGAGGACCTGGTGGAGAGAACCCCAGAGTCCTAGACCTAGGGTGGGGCTAGGGTGTCCACACTGATTTCACCATGCACGGCCTTTCCGGCATGGACTCTGAAGCAAGTGGCAGTCCCTGGTCTGGGCCAGTTGGACAGTGGGAGGGATGGGCTGAGGATAAGCCACCCAGAAGGTGCTGCAGCCTCTGCCTGCTCCAGAGGAGCCCATGGCTGGAAAAGGGCTCTCAGTCCAATCCTCACGGGGGCCCGGCTCTTGGCCGGCCCCAGAGGTGGGGAGGCCAGGGTGGAGGCTGAGTCCCTTTGTCTGCACACGCACACACACACACACCGGAGCGCACTCGAACCTCCATGTACCCACAGGCACAGACGTGCCTGACACAGGAGCCAAGACTCACCCCTGTAGTTTCCCGGAGTCTCATGTGCAAACCCAGATGGCCCTGCATGAGGACACGGTCAACCGCATGCATGCCCAGAGAGATGCAGGCAGATCTGAGCTCGCTGGACACACACAACTGTGTGCATAACATGCAAGAGACACACAGAGCACGTAGTGACCCCCCACTGCTGGGACATTTCCTTCCTCCAGAGAAGCATGCTACCATGTCCCCCATGTCATCTGATCTGCCCAGCTCTCTGTCACCACCATTTTATGGGGTCTCAGAGAGGCTAAGTGGACTGCCCAAAGCCGCATAGGGCCTGAATAGCCCAGCTGGGTGAGATCGCCCTGATTCCCAAGCCAGGGCTAGCTGTGGCTTCTCTCCAGGAGGCCTCCTGGCCTGCTTCCCCCTGGTGCCTTGAGCCTCAGGCTGGAGAAGGGGGTGCCTGCAGGAAGAAACTGCGACTTTAGAAGGATGTTTTAAATATGGAGCGTGCCCTCGTTCCTCCCCCTTCCACCCAGGACTCTGAGCTGTGCAAAGCCAGCTCGTGAATATTCAGGACCCCATAGACTCTGTTCTCTGTTTCTTCTCCTGCTCCTCGTTTTGTGCTGAGTCTTAAGTGAAACTGATCTTTTTTTTAAGGAAAGAGAAATCTGTCTTTTGTTCTCCTGCTCCCCCAGGGGCCCCAGAGAAGAGGAGGCCCCCCGCCCGGTTTAAGGGGCATGCCTCAGAACCAATCACTGCCTGGCATGGTTCCCTGGGCGCTGGGCTCGGGCCTGATGCCATGCGAGCAGATGGCCATGATTGTTGGCAACCCCGAGACCCTGCAGGAGAGTCGCGTATGGGTGTTTACAGCATCCTGGTCCCGCCGAGAGCATCAAAATGGCAGACCAAGTGGCGCCTGGCCCACCCGGGGCGGGGGAACGGGCAGTGCATATTCCCGAAAAAGGAGAAGAAGCCCCCTTCTCCTCCCAAGGAGTGTCCTGCCCAGCGCCCAGGACCCAGCACCCGACAGGGTGTCTGAGGCAAGAACAGCAAAACCTGATTCTGGGAGGGCCACCCTCCCTGCTCCTCTACCTCTTTCTTCCACTTCCATGTGCCCTTTCTGCGGCTCTCCAGGCGCTGTCTCCCTCCTCCCTGAACTGGTCCACAGGAGAGTTCTGTGTTCATCAAGAAGACAGATGTGAGCACCTACTGTGTGACAAACAGTGAGGAGACAGAGGCTCTCAAAGGCTCTTTCCTTTCCTTCAAAGCCCCCATCGGCTTATTTTAGATACGTGTGTATTTGTTGAACAAATGTTTATCTCCATCATTAGACTGCGCTCCACTAGGCGGGGGGGGGGTCCTGGCCCATAGTAGGTGCTCAATAAATCTTTGTTGAATGATTTACGGGATCCTGTCCTTACGGAGATTACAATCCAGCGGGACAGCTCTCCCTCTCGCTCCCTCCCTCCCACCCTTATTGTTGGGTCCTTTACAATATTTTGTTTCCCAACCACACTGAAGCCCCCTGAGGGCAGGGGCCCTAGTCTTTGTCTCCCTAAGATGGCGGCCACATAGTGGCTCTTGTTATATAGATCATGTGGCTAATATGGAAATGCAGTTCCCTCAAGAACCACATAAACATGCCTGGAAGGCAGTTCCCAGAGAAAATCTTCAAGATCCAACCCTGTTAGTCTGCTGCCTACAGCCCATGGAGGGCACCCATTCCTACTCTGCAGACTTCCCTGCAAAGCTCTTCATGGTCGGCCTTGCATCTGACCGTTTTTCCTTCTCATTCATTTAAACGTATGTATTGGGCACCTATCAGGTGCAAGTCCTGTCCAGGGGCTGAGGATAAGACAGTGAATAAAATACACAGTTGTTGTTCTCATGGAGCTGACCTTCTCTTGGTGAGTTGAGTGGAGACAAAGGGCAAATGAACAGGTGAATGGGACACGTGTGTGGAAGCAGCGGAGTTATGAAGGACAAAGCAGGGCATGGCGAAGGGAGAGCTGGGAATGCAAAGCAATGTCTTCTCTGACATTGGAGCAGTGATCTGAATGAAATGAGAGTGACTGTGTGGCCATCCCGGAGAACACTCTTGATGGAGGGAAGAGCACATGCAAAGACTCTGAGACAAGAATGGGTTGGCCTTTCTAGATCTCAGTCACTGAAACAAGAGGGGATCATTCCAGCACCCAGGGCTCCAGGCAATGACTGCAGGAGTGTGACGGCAAGTATGTGTGGCACCAGATCCATGTTAGTGAGGCGACAGGGAGGGGTGAGGTCTGTGGCAGACGTGGCAGGTCTGCAGCAAGCAGCCAGCTGGTGACACGGGAATGCAGGCCCGGAGCAGCCAGAGTTTCTACTGTTTTCGGCAAACCTAAAATCTTTATTTTTTTCAAATGTGAAATCTTCCAATTTTGAAGTGTTGGGAGCTAATTTGAAAATATTGTTTAAAACCTTGCTCATGCCAAACACAACTCAGTTACAGGCCAGATCCAGCCTGTGAGCAACCAGTTGGCAGCTTTGGATTCAGCTCTCTGTGGGTTTTCTGCTGGGCATGATTCTGAATCATGGATCCTGACCCCAGTGGGCAGTCAGAAGGGGCCCTGAGCTGTTCAGGGGTGAGGGTCCTGGCAAGGCCAGGGGGTCCTTCAGTTCTGATTTAAGATCCTAAGGGGTCTGGAGAGCCAGTCCAAACACCTGTCTCCAGGGATTCTCATCTCCCAGGCCGGCCACAGGGAGAACAGAGACTGGTAGAGTGGGGCAGAAGCTATGTTCCGCTCACAGGGTAGGACCTCTGCCTCTTCCGCTGACCCCCTTCTCCGGTGCCTGACAGGGTCCACCAGCCAGCAGGATACAGCCCTGCCTGAGAAGGTGAGGATGGGGGGCCTTTGGCTCCAGCTTTGTGGGGGCCCTTGCTGCTGCCTGGGACCCCCCCCATCAGAGCCCCACTTGCTCCTGGCAAGCTGAGGCAAAAGAGACAGGGACTGCCCCCCCGGTCCCGCCTGTCCTGGAGACCAGCTTTCTCCGGGCAGCTTCCTTAGGAGAGATTCCACATCGACAGACACTTGGTCCGGCCTCCAGAGCCCTCTGCTGAAAGCCCCCCGTTAATGCTAATGGAAGTCCTGTTGCTCGGCTGGGGCACCCTGCTGGAAAGAGGCCTTGGGATGCCCACCTGCAAACATGACCTTTTCCTGTGTAAGAGACAAGATTTCAAAATCAATCTGGCCTGTGGGGCCTGCCCATCCTCCCCACGTGCGCTGATCAGGAAAGAGGTCACATGCCCCAGGACAGGTGGGTCAATGCCGGGTCTGGAGGAGCCTGGCTGGAGGTGAGGCCAGCACACCTGGGAGGTCGCGGTCTTGCCCCGCTGCGGGAGCATCTCTCCAAAAAGACCACAGGGAATACTGCATGTCTTCACTCCATCCTACCCTGCCCAGCTAGAACGAGTGCAGCAAGAATGGCAAACACTCACACAGAAGCTAAATTCTGGACCCGCCACAGAAACTCACCTGAGGTCCGTCTCACCAGACTAGCAACGTAGCCACGAGGATCACCCGCATTTCACACATGGAGACACCGAAGCCAGAAAGGTTTAAAAACTTGTTCAGGGACGCCTGGGGCCTCAGTTGGTTAAGCGTCTGCCTTCGGCTCAGGTCAGGATCTCAGGGTCCTGGGATCGAGTCCCGCATCGGGCTCCCTGCTCAGCGGGGAGCCTGCTTCTCCCTCTGTCTGCAGCTCCCCCTGCTTGTGTGCTCTCACTCTGACAAATAAATAAAATCTTTAAAAAATAAAACAAAATAAACCTTGCTCACATCAAAGCAATGCACCCAGGCCGTAGTGGTGCCGAGACGGGAATCCAGGGCCTGTGCTTGTATCCCAGACTCTGAAGGCAGCAAGAGGAGTAAACAGGGGCCCATCCCTCCTCAGAAGGTGGAGGGTTTTTAGGGAGCATGAAGGATGTGGACAGAGCAGGATGTCACCGGAAAGGCTGCCCTGCGCTTGAAAGGCACCATCCTAGAAGTCCTCCTTCTAGGCTTCGAGGTGGACAGGATTCAGGAATCCCACACTGGAGGCTCTGAGCTGGATGTGACCCTCAGGTGGCCTCTCACTGGCCTGCATGGGTGGGGGTCAGTTCTTGTGGTCTGAAAGCCCCGAAGTGTGATAGGTCTTTCCTGTTTGCTCAGAGGGCCCCCCCACCCCACTCAGCGAACACCTGCCCCCACCCCCTACCGTCGCCATTACCTGGAAGGCATTTGCTTTTGAGCTCTTTGCTTTAGCAACTTCAAGTTCTTCACAGAAGAATCTTCTACATGCAAACAAACCTTGTGATGGCCTCTCGCAGAAAAACTCTGCTGTGCAGCTATGGTAATAACGTTTCCATCTCTTGATCTTACTAAAGAGCCCCCTTCCCACTAGAGTGGAGGGTCATTCCTTCATTCATGCAGCAAATGCATATGGAGCGTCTACTCTTTGTCAGTCCCTGCCCCAAGTGCTGGGATGGGTCTATGAGCCGAACAATCCAGAAGCCCTGCCCTCTGGTGCTTCCATTCCAGGGCTCCTGGACAGGGAGAGGAAGGCTCACAGGGCGTGGGGCCTGTACGGTCAGCCCCCAGACTGCAAGCTTCCTTGCCGTGGGTCCTGGCACCATCAGTTCAGCACGTAAAGCTCTATGGGTCCGTCCGGTGGGGTTGGAGGAAGTAGCCAGCAAATGCCTCCTACAGGATTTGGTACCAGCCACTGGAAAGTTAATGCCAGCAGAGGGTGCTGGGACCTAGGGCTGGTGGGGGATGAGCAGGCCAGAGGAAGGGAAATCATTACTCTCGGAGGCTCAGCCAGGCAGTCACACATCTAGGAAAGAGTGGGTTCGAACCCACATCTGCCTGACTCCAAGGCCCGTGCTGTTTCCACTGTGAGGCCGAGACTCTCATCTTTCCGGCCTCTCCCAAACCCCGACTGTTCTTCAGGTGCCTTTCCGTGAAGCAGAGGCCTGGATGTTGGTTTTACTGAAGCTCTCCTTCCATTGCTATGGGCACCACAGAACCTGGGCATGAGCACTATGCTGAAGGGGGTCCTGTGTTGGGTGAGCTGGTCTCACAGATGCCCCTTCACCTAGGGATTGTGTCAGAGATTGGCCTAAAGCTGGGTGCAATCACATGCACTGACAAATGGATAACTTGTGCATTAATTCACTTGGTCAGAAGGCAGCATTTGAGAGGGGCCTGGCATAGATGAAGAGACCGCTGAAATCAGCCAGGTGTAGCCACACCATGGAATGGGCCGTGGGGCCTTGGACCTGTAAGCCTCCACATTTTCATCTGTGAAATGAGTTCCCCGCTCCTCCCCCGCAGGAAAGGAACTCGCTAACTCCGGAGATCTGGAGTTAGCAAGAGTGGCCAAGAGGGTGGGAGAGTGGGAGGGGAAGGAGACCTGGTACAGGAGGAAGATCCAGTTGGGCAACTGGATCCGGAATAGGATGCTGGGGACTGAGTCTTGCGTGGAGGCTGGAATTAGAACGCCTGGTGAATCAGTCAGGCTTTTTTGGTTGCAAGTGACAGAAACACAATCCCAGCTGCCTTCAGCCCAGAGGGAATTCACCAGCTCCTGGAATGGAAATGTCCTGAGAAGATCTGCTTCAGGAACAGCTTAACGCAGGGCTCAGGCGGCCCCAAAGGATCTGCTTCTTTCTCTTTCTTTGCTCTTTTCAGTCCTTCTCCCTGGGCTGGAGCCCCGCTTTTACAAGTGTTCCCCTCAAGCTCACCGAATAGGCACCGACAGCTCTGGCATGGCACTCCTCCGGGCTCCCACACAGGAAAGGACCCGAGGCCTTGCCCAGCATCCCCCGGGAAGGCTGAGAGGCTCTCCGATTGGACCAGCTCACTCACAGGCCTGCCTTCAACAGTCCCGTGGCCATCGGATGTGATGCGCTGGTTGGCCGGAACAGGTCATGTGCTCCTCTCAGAGCAGATGTGGCGCCACTCAGACCCTGAGGTCTGAGGTGGGGGAGGGGTTGAGCCCGTTGACTACAGAGGAGAGGGGTAGGCGGGCGACTGGCTCTGGGCACCGCACTGGACTAATCCAGCCTTTGCTCTCTGATTCTTTTTGGAGTCAGCCCTCCTCCTCCTGCGTCTCCTACTCGTCCTTAAAAACCTAGCTCAAGCCCTAACTGCGCCTGGAAGCGTCCCAGTGTGCACCCGCTTCGCCCTCCTTTGAGTCTCTGTGCTATAGGCAGTCCGAGCTGCATAACGTGTCAGCCTCCAGATCATTAGGGCTCCAGCAGAGCTGAAACCAGGCCTAAGCTTTACTGAGTATGGGCACGTTAGCCTCCTAATAACCAAGGAAGAAAAGAGCCGCCTGACAGTTAGACTCTGAGCCTCAGAGAGTCGTGTAAGACCTGACCCTGTCAGCTGGGTCCGTTGGCCATAAACAGTTCCAAAGAACACCAACATCAGGCAAAAGTACGAAGCACCCAAAGACAAGGCCACTCCATAATCATGTCTCAGCGTGGACTGAATGTGAACATTGTCCAGACCACAGAACTACCCAAACATCCTCCATGCTGGCTAAAATGTTTCTTTACTAACTGTAGCTGCAAATGTGCTTGGTTCCTCCCGCCTTCTGGATAAGAATCCATCAGATATCCAATCCTAGAATTACCCCTGCTTCCTGACAGCATCTGACTCAGAGAAAAAGCCCACAAAATCACTTAACACAAGCCAAAGTCCGAGAATAATCTTTCTCACATCTTTTTCCTGAGAAGCCCATGGGTGTGCATTCTCCACCCATGCAAGCAGCCAGTGAACCCAACTCTGTTACGCTAAAAGCTGTGTTCTTGGTGGGCTTTGGCTGCAAGTTATTGGACAATCCTGCAAAAGGGACATTCTTATTCTCATTTCACACATAAGGGAACTAGGGGTCAGAGAGGTTAACAAGTTGCCCAAAGTTGTCACACAGCAGGCAGGTAGGGAAACTGAGATTCCCCAGTGTTCTTTCCATTAAAATTCTGTTCACATTTGTCCTTTCTTTATTAGTGTGTGTGTGTGTGTGTGTGTGTGTGTGTATTTTGTAATAATTGGTGCTGTTTGGCAGGCAGAGCTGGGGTTTGGCTGCACTGTCCTGGGGTAACTGGTGGAACCTTTGCTTTTCTTCTCCACAATATGGATGTTTCTCAACACTTTTGGCTGCACCTCAGGATTTTTGCTTTCCCCTGAGGTGGAGTTAGGGGTGCTCACCTTTAACAAAGTTGACTTTGCCTTACATTTGGACCACTCTTCTAATTTCCAGGCACTTCTCCCTTTGTCACCTAGGAGCAGTCCCGTGGACCAGGCTGGGTGTGCTGATCATCTCTGCTTGACTCCGAGAGGAAGAGTGACTTGTTTAATGTCACACATGGCTGGCTAAAAATAGACTGGGCTAACAGGGCACTCAGGGATCTTTTTTTTTTAAATTAATTTATTTGAGAGACAGAGAGAGAAAGCATGAGCAGGATGGGGAGCAGAGGGAGAAAGAGACTCCCCGCTGAGCAGGGAGCCTGACATGGGGCTCGATCCCAGGACCCCGAGATCATGACCTGAGCAGAAGGCAGATGCTTAACCAACTGAGCCACCCAGGCGCCCCTCAGTGATCCTTTTACCAGCCCCTCATTTCTTTGTCCTAAAAGGACCCACTCTGTTATCATGGTCCCTGTAAAACTTGATTATTATTATTATTATTGTGATTCTTATTACTTTTGGGTTAAACCATATGAAATTGCTAATATTCAGCCATTTTTGATCCACAAGGAAGCCCATTTTTGTGGGTTCAACATAATATTACTTTTTAATTATATAGTACCTGTGACAGCCCCTCCAACCGCAGCCCTCCTGGAGCATCACCAGCGACGCGGTTACTTACGTGCCAACCCCTCATTCTCCACGTGGGGAGACACAGGCAGAAGGCAGTGAGGTGACCTTCCCAGGCTGCACAGGTGGTGACAGAGGACCGAGACCCTGGTGACCTGCCCTCCCGGGGCTGAAGCTTCTTGCCTGGAATCCAGCTCCCCCCGACTTCCAAATTCTTTGCCCTTCCCAGACCCCGGGTCTGCGGCCAGCCCAGCTTCTCTGTGAACTCAAAGTACCTCCTATTTCCTTACAAAAACCATCGCAAGAGTACCTAGGCTGTGCCAGGCACAGAGCATCACGACTGAACACAGTAGAGGGGCTTCCCAGGCATGGTCTGGTCAGGGTCTAGTCTAGTTCCCAGGTAGGTAACTAAACGTACGTACTTCAAACAGTGAGAGTCAGAGAGGGATGTGGATGGGCCTCCTCTGGGGGAGTGGACAGGGAAGGCCTCTCTGAGGGGGTGACATTGAAGCTGCCACCCGCTGCAGGCCCCTTACCACCTACCTTGCTTCTTCAGGTCTGTGCTTTTGTGCCAGGCTGACCTCTTGGCCCTTTCCTTGGCCGTGGGTCCCGGGAGGTTTTAGTCATGAGGTTGACAACTGTCCAGTAACTGGAGCATTGAAATCTCTGTGCAAAAGCAGCTCGTCAGCTTTAGTCACATGTGCCACATGTCCCCCCAGCTCACCCCCCATCCCCCGCTTTCTGGCGGTTAATATAAGAATTTCTTTAAAGGGAAGAAATATGAATCTTGGCATTTATTTTCTGGACCTTCGAGAGGCTGGCCGTGTGGACTGTGTCCCCAGCAGGGCCAGTGTCTGTCTCAGGCACGAGGTCCCCTGCTGGGAGGGTCCCGGGTCCCTGTGAGACTCCCTGTGGAAGGCTTTGGTGTTCGCTGGCTGTGGGCAGGTGTCCATCCGAGTGGAAACTGCTGCTAATCTGGGTGCTAATGTGCCCCTCGAGCCAGCAGAGGGGGTTCCAGAGCCAGAGGGCGTCTTAGTGAAGAAAAGAGACAGAGAAAGGGAGGCCCCGAGGAGGAGAAGCGGCGGACAAAGGCCCCTGAGGAAGGAGGCTGTGTTTATAGGGGACTGGCCAGTGCTGAGGGGTTTGCGGTGTCTATTTATGGAAGCTCATGGTGACCCCATGAAGTGGGTTGTAATACAATTCCCATTTCACAGATGAGGAAACTGAGGCTCCCGGCCAGTTTTCCACCAGGGCAGCCTGCCCCCAGGGCCTGTGCTCTCAGCTGCAGCAGCTTCTGCTTCCAGCCTCACCCACTGCAGGCCTGTCAGACCAGTGCTGTCTCCCCGAAGGCGTCAGGGCGGTGCCAGGATCCCCTGACTGGGTGCATGGACAGATGGACAGCTGGACGGATGGGCACTGAGCACACGTGCATGTTGCTCCTGAGTGTATGTGTGTCTGGGGTTGGGGGGCATTTCCATCTGGATCTTTCTCTCTGCTTCTGCCAGTCTGTCTCGGTCTCTCTCTCTCTCGCCCACCCTCCCTTTGTCCCTCTGCCTTGGTCTCCGCTCCTCTCTGTCTCTGCTTCAGGCTGTGCCTGTTTCACTCTGTCTTGCTCACCCCTCTCTCTTTGTCTGCCCCCCTCCTTTTCTTCCTCTGATGTCCTCTGAGTTCCCGTTTGTCATTTTCTGCCCATCTCTGTGCCCCCAGCTCTGTCCGAGTGTGTACTGTCCGTGGTCTCAGGAAGCCTGGCGCGGTACGGCCGACTTGGCCCCGCATGCAGCGGGCAGGGCCATGGCCTGGTCCCCACCCCGACGGGGAGGCTGAGGCCCAGAGGCACGCAGCACCTGGCAGGCTGTCACTGGCTGGCGGGGGAGGGAGCCTGGGAAGGACCCCAGCCCCTGCGGTCTGTGTGAGTGTGGGTGTCTCTGTCCCTGTGCTTGGGGCCAAGTGTGCCCTGAGGTGGAGGATCCTGCCACACCTTCCCAGCCCCTCCCCTGCCACAGGTTTCCCATGGTCAGCCCCACACAGGAGCCCCTTCCCCCCACTCCGCCTGGGTCGTCTGGGCCCCCTCTGGCCCACTCCATGGGGTCCGGCCCAGAGTGGCTGTTATGCGGGCTCCTCTCTGTGCTGAGAGACAGGCAAGGCTCAACAAGCGTGTCAGCCATCACAGCCAGAGGTCGCAGGAACCCCTGCCCACCCCGCCAGCCCTCTGGCAGGGCCGAGGACACGCTGAAAGCCTGAGCTGAGGCTTGGGGATCCTTGAGGCCTGCTTCCTTCCTTCCCCACTCCCCCTTTGCTGTGTGGCAGGATAAAATTGTTTTTGAGAAATGTTATTCCATAAATCCCCATAGAATACCTGCTGTAAGTCAGAGCTGTGCTGGGGGCTCGTCTGGTCATCTGTTCCTCGGGGGCCTGAGGACAAGAGTGAACCTTCTGAGGGGCAGCTAACGGACTCTGGCCACAGACCGTCCCACAGGCCTGCCCTTGGTCGCCTGGGTGAAAAGCCTGTCTGCCTCCATCGGGGGAGGTGGGGTGAGAAGCCTGGGAGAAGGCATCGCTTGAATCCCTGCCCTTCTCTGCGTCTTAAAAAAGACTCCAAGTTTCCTCAGTTTAAAGAGAAAGAAATGAGTTTCAAGTTGGAAAAGTTGATGGGTGTCCGATGTCTCGGCGCCACCGTCCGGCCTTGTAGGCCTAGTCGGGGGAGGGGGGTACATGAAAGGGGCCCTCAGAGGAGAGAATGAGGAGCAGCCCTGCCCCAGCTCAGGCTGGGGACAGCCCCGCCCTCACCCGCTTCAGAAGCCCCCTTGGAAGCCCCCAGGTAAACCCCCGCTCCCTTCCTTTATCCCAAGCCTCTTTTTTGAGGTTTGGCTGCATTTTTGATCTTAACAAGTTTTTTTTTTTTTTTTTTTTTTTTTTTTGTCATCTTTGCCAGGGCTTTTACAATGCGATTTCCTTTTATTTTAAAAACGGTGGCTTTCAAGCCTCCTCTCATCTGTGATTGTTTCATGTTTGCAGGTTTCTGGAAGGTTTGGAGCCAGTCCCTGGGTGGGCGACTTCCCATCTGCTCCTTGCTCTGCTCATGGCTTGGAAGGGGTTGGGGCCTCGGAGCAGCGGCCTTTTCAGCCCCCCTCTGGCTGGGTCAGCATGGATGGAGGAAAACAGGGCTCTCAGCCGCCTGCCTCCCCCAGACTCCCCACTCTCCACGCAGCAGGAGACCTCATGGTGGGAGGCAGGCTGCCTGTGTTCCAGCCTTGGGCAGGTACTTGCATTCTCTGGGCCTCAGCAGTCCCATCTGTACAGTGGGAATAGCCACTGGATTCAAATACCGTAGTAATAAGTACTTAATAAGTATTCACAGAGAGATGGTATAAATAAGAATACTAGAAGATGATCCATGGAGAGTGCTGAGCACAGTGCCTGGCACAGAGTGAAGGACTGATAAATGGCACCAATCAGAAGAGGGCAAGCCCTTGGTTTCCCAGATGTCCGAGAGCTGGTCCTCAACTCTCATGCAGCTTCATCAGCTACTCAAAACACCGACGTTTCACTGAGTGCCAGCGTGGTGGCACAACTCACCCCAGCACCTTCTCAACTCCGAATCTTTGTGGGTCCGCTTTTCCTCCCTGGGTCCCTCTTTCACACTTGCTCCTCAGGCTGAAAGTCTCCTCCATCCTTCAAGGGTCAGCTCAGTGCTGCCTACTCTGGGACATCTTTCTTCACCTCCCTCAGCTCAAAGAAAAATTAGTCACATCTTCTTCGGTGGTTGTATGACTGAATTTGGTTTTTATTTTACTTTGGAAGCAGGGGAAGCTAGCATTCCCATTTCCTGTCCGTGCAACTGTGAGCAGACTCCTCAATCCCTGGGAGCCTCAGTTCCCTCATCTGGAGAGGGGGTTGGCTATATCCTCCATATCGTAAGCTCCGCGAGAGAGTGGCTTCCTGTTTCTTACCTTCGGCTGTATTTCCAGCAGGAGAACACAGCAGGTGCTCAACAAATAAGTTACCAGAAATGATGACTACTGGGTTGATAGGATTCTTAACTACTTGACATATAAACAGTGCTCAATAGATGGCAATCCTCTTTATTATGCCCATTATTATTGAGAAACATTCACTTACTCATTCATTACAAGATGCAAATGTGAAGTGGCTCGTGTATACAGGACACCGGGTCAGGCACAAGAGGGCTCCAGAGGAATGGGTGATATCTCTGCCCTTTTGCAGGGATTCGCTGCTGAGATGGAGCCATAGACAGAGTGATGTCCCAGGCCATGGCAACAATGGGCCTGACTGGAGGTTCAGAAGCCATACGGAGTTTCTCTTGTCCACTGACTCTGCGGGACACAGTCCATGTCCTGCACACACTACATGCCTGGTAAATACTCTGAACGGAATTGAAAGTGATCTTTAGAAGCCCATCCCTTGAAAAGTTGCCCCAGGTTGGGCTGCCACTCGACTTAGCCAATCCCCAGTGCTCTGTAGCCTGAAGGCAGCTCTCTGCTCTATCCCGAAGCTCAGGGGCTCAGTTGTTAAACCTCTGCCTTTGGCTCAGGTCATGATCCCAGGGTCGTGGGGTCGAACCCGGCATCGGGCTCCCTGCTCCGCGGGGAGCCTGCTTCTCCCTCTCCCACTCCCGCTGCTTGTGTTCCCTCTCTCGCTGTGTCTCTCTGTAAAATAAATAAGTAAAATCTTAAAAAAAAAAAAAAGCTCAGCTGCCCCAGGAAACCCCAAGTTGGTTTGGGTTTAGGAAATGCACAGTAACAACTTCTCAGCTCCCTGGCCATCAGATGGTCTGTCTGCTGCTTCCTCCTCTCTTTTCCCCTTTTGCATACCGTTATTCCCTTACAAAGCAGAACATAAGGCTAAAAACTGCTTTGGTGTTCCCCAAAGTGAGGCTTTTCAGATGTTTCTTTCAACAGCCAGCTCAGGCCCTTCACCACCATCCGGGGCCCCCAGGAGCACCTCAGCCTGTGTCCATGGAGCCTACCCCCTGATACCTATGGGTCTGCATTTGGGAAGCCCCTTCTGCACTCAGCCCAGCTCCTCAGGTCCCACTCCAGCACAGGTTGCTCATCTCACCGCCCCCCACTCCTGCCCCCGTCCTTATTTGTCTTGCCCATTGAACTTTAAAACCCTCCCCCTCCTCTTCATGATTCAAGTTGATAGCGGACATCTCCTATTGCTTGTGCAGCCTCAATTCCCCTTTATGGGATCAAATACACTCTTCCTGCTTATCTTCCTTTTGGGGAACCACGTGCTCCCCCACGTCAAGCCCTTAACGAGTTAGGTGGTTTGGACAATACCCTGACGCCAAGGGTGGAACATGTGACCCACGGCTGACCAATCAGAATATCAAATTCTTCGGACCGTGTGATTGGCTCATGAATGCCCACGTGGCTGAAGAGAAGCCAATCAGGCCCAATCACCTCCACTCCATAGGCTTCAAAAGAGGCCCGGCCGGCTCTTGGCCCTGGAGAGAGGTGGGTAGAACCTGGGTGCTCCAGGATTTGGTGTTTGGACACAGCCTGCTTGCAATACGGAGGGCAAAGGGGGAATGGAGAGTTCTTTGTTCAAGTCGTTGTATTCTGCCGGTGCTACTTCTGGACTTTCAGTGACTTGAACCAATGAATGCTGCATATGTGCGCATGTACACACACACACACACACATACACACACACACACACACGCCCACCCCTACCTCTTTAAAACTCATTGGAATTGGATTTTCATCCCTTGCAAGAGAAATAACCTAACCATTTGTTAGAGCCTCCAGTGGATCTGAAATTCCCAGCCCTGGAAGCAGAAAGACAGGTCAAGTGCCCGCCCCCCTCCCAAGCCCTCTTCCACAGCGGGATTCCAGGTCCGGCTGCCTTTTTAAACAAATTATCCTTCTGCCTTTCCTTTGCCCTTGCCTGGTGGGGAGAGAGGGGACCTGACTCCTCCTCTTTAAGCTGAGGGAGGGACGCTGCAGAGAGAGGAAGTCCAAACCACCTTCTCTTCCGCTCTGGGGGCTAAGGGGCACGCTCCTTGGGTTTTTATGTTGTTTTACCTTTTATTTTTTTCAGATTTACCTTCCTAATTAGGTTTTGCTCAGGCAAATATATTAGGATTAGTCTGTAATCCTTGAGCTCACAGAAAGTGAGGGTGGGACGCCCAAAGTGGGCTAGGAGCCAGGAGGAGGTGTTTGCTGTGGAAAATCCACAGAGTGGGGAAGCATGTCCGTAACAAGGTGTGTCCACACATGAAATGGGATTCAGATGTGTTATTTGTTTGTTTGCTTAATCCACAGTTATGAATTATTAGTTACGGGCTCGGTGTTGGCAAATAGGACAAGGTACCTGTCTTGACAGGACCCTGGTGGAGGGAAGAGACAAGTAAGAAGGACAAATAAATCTGGTGGGAACAGGTTGGCTGGGCTGCTGAGCCACTGGGGTGTTGGGGGAGATTATGTTCTCAGCCCCAGCAGGTGGACAGGGTTCTCCAAATAAGGGTTCCTACTTGCCCTTTGCCTATGTTTGGCCTCCTTGGGTTCCAGCATATGAGCTCCTACCCACATGGCCAACCATGCTTCCCAAAGGCCACCCTCCACGCCAAGTGGCCGGACCAGGAGTGAGCCCAAGCTGTGTCCGACCCAACTCCCCTCCTGACCATCCAGGCAGGGAAGAGCCTCTTCCCCAGTCCAGACTTCCCCTTTCCTTGGGGTGAGCCCTCTTGGGGTCCCCAGGGTCCCTTCCAACCAGGGGTTGTGGTCAGGACCTTGCTAATTCACAAAGCCCTACGCTTTAGTAAGCACGGGTGCAAGCATCACTTCTCCACCCACAAGGCTCCTGGGCTCCAGAGCAAATGTATGCACAGCATGGGAGGTGGGGAGGGGGGTGAGGGCTGTGGAGAGGTAGACTTGGTCAGGTCCCCTGAAGTGTGGCCACATTCTTCCCCATGCATGGGTACCTACTTACTAATCATTTGCCCATCCAAGGAAGCCTCTCAAAAGGCCCTTTTGTGAACAGAGAAGATTTGCTTGAAGATGGCTAGTGGCTCCATCTTGATGGAGAAGCACCTCAGCAGCTTGCAAACAGCCCCTTCTTAAAGTTCTGCCTGAGCAGGCCCTGGAGCTACAGGCCGGGTCCCTGAGTGAGCAGGCCTCTTGAGGACACTGTCGGTGGGCTGCCTGGGCCTCCCTTGGACCTTCACTTCTCCCATTGGGGAGGGTACGGCTTCTGCTCCGAAGGGCTGGATGCCATCATCTCTGCCTTAGGACCAGAGAACTTTCTGAGCTGCTGAGCCTGGGGTCTCTGCGATGCATGAGGAGGCACAAACATGGGGTGGTGAAGGACACTCGGACCTTTGCAGGGGGCAAGGGAGCCTTTGGATGGTGGATGCCTCCCACGAGGAGAACTTGGGGTCACCTGCCCTCCATTTTGCCTGTCATCATTACTTACCAATGGCCATTACAAGGCCCAGAGCTCTCCGGAAGTCCATCCACCCTGAAATGAAAGCCCAGCCTCCTCAGAGTGGGTCAGAGGAAGGGTGCTTATGGCTCATCTCTCTCATTGAGGGTGGTTTACATCTGTTAGTAAATTTAAATGATGAGTTAAATGTGGTTTAGATGGCCCCACTAGGTCTGTCCTGGGCCTAATGACTGTGCAGACCCATTAGCAGTTCCTGGGCTGGTGCACAAGCATGCTCCGGAGTGACTCTTGCCTCTTGAGGGGAGGGGATGTTCCTCCCCCACATCCAGCCAGGGCTGGGACACTGCCGAAGGCTCAACCTTCACAATCGGAAGACATGGGGAGTGACTGCCATAGAGTCCGGGAGGAGGGGATTTTGCAGTTCCCGCCTCCCCCTGCCTCCCCCGCCTCCTCTTTAGCTCAGCTGGGGATGGGGGCATGTCTCAGGCTCAGCAGCCCTTCACTCCACAGTAGAGCTGATCTGAGAAGGTCCTGGGAAGCCGCTGAGCCCAACCTCCCACGTTAGAGCTGGGAAAACTGAGGCTCCCTGGTTTGGGAGAAGGTCAGGTTTCTGTCCTGCTTCCTGCCTGGGTGAGCAGAGAGCACCAGCACGGAGTGTGGTTCTGAACCTTGGCTGTGCATCAGCCTCTCCTGGGCAGTCTTGAACCAATATGAGCCTGGGCCCAGGCCCAGGCATCTTTTACAAGCCTCCAAGGACTCTGGTGTGCACGGGTGGTTACACAGGGTGGGTATAAGGGAGTAGCTTCAGTTTGGATTGATGCTGCTGATGAATGATGTGACCTGTCTGCCAGGCCACATAGCCAAAGGCCACAAAGGGGCAACAACAGTGATGTGTATTTATGTGGTTCCTCGATATTGCTGGACTCCTGAAACCCCCCAAAACTGTCACTCAGTTGTTTTGGGGACTCTCTAGGCTTGTCTCATGAGGGCTCGTAAACAAATCTGTTAGCTGCCAAGTGGCATGGGTACAGGTCTCCCTAGTCTACTTTGGCGTCCCTTCAGGTAACGTCTGCCTGAGAAACTGTTTGGTGTAGCCCAGTCCTGCATCTGTAGGCCCTGTCCTTCAGCCCCTTGCTCTCTGTGCCTCCACTGGATCCAGTCCCTTTTAGGCACCATGGTGTCAGCTGGACACACCTGAGACCCTCTGCTGGGTCCCACTGCCTCCGTTGGGCCATTCTGTCTCCTGGCCTCACAGCTGCCTTTGAGCATCACGCTTCTGATGCTGATGGGCTCGTGCTCTCCAGCAGCCAACGGCCCCCCACATTTTGGAGTCCTCCCTGCGCTGAGCTGCAGTGGGGAGAGTTCTCCTCTCCCCCAATCCCTGCTACTGTCATTGGTCCTGTCTTTTGATGTTTTGATATCTTTTGAGTTTCAATGCAAACCAGTCTTTCAATCTTTGTTGATAGCTTTTCTCTTCTGCAAGGACTTGGAACATGAATCTTTGGGGGTGTGGTCAGGAGAGAAATCTATGTGCCAGACACTAGAATCCTGGCCCCCAAGTTCAAACCCTTGCTATAAGGCTAAGCTGGTCTGTCTGGCTCTGCCTTTGGAAGGAATTCTCTTCAAGGGGTCCTCTCAAATCATGCAGGTAGACTTCTGGTCTACCCCGAGCCTGTTTCCATCAGCAGATGTGATTTCAGCTCCAGCTGTCCCTCCAGGATCTCTAACTAGGTCAGGTTGCCTGTTCCTGCCTTGCCTTCTGCAGGCCCTTTCTATCTCTCCATCCTGCCATCCTCCTCAGTCTGGCTTCGTGGACTCACTGGTAGAGCTGATCACACCAGGGAAGAGGAGGGTGTCTCCCAGCATACTTTCTTCCCAGCATAATTTCCCCTCCCATCTCATTGGCTAGCATAGGGTCAGACTCCCACCTTCAAGTCACTGGTGAGGGTCATAAGACAATCATGATTGGCTGACACCTATGGGGACCCATCTTCTGAGGCTGGGGAGGGGCCGAGTACCCGCCCCCAGCACCAGGCACTGGTGTGGAGGGTGAATACCCACGAGAACTCCCCTCCACACCTTTGCATGCTTGTATGAGCTTCCTGAGGCTGCTGTAACAAATTACTGCAAACTTCATGACTTGAAACAACAGAAGTTTATTCTTGCACAATTCTGGGGGCCAGAAGTCTGGAATTAAGGTGTCCCCGGGGCCATGCTTTCTCCAAAGGCTCTAGGGAACAATCTGTTTTTCCGTCCTCCAGATTCCAGTGGCTGCAGGTGTTCCTTGGCCTGTGGCCACATTGCTCCACTCTCTGCCTCTGTGGTCACATGGCCTCCTCTCCTCTGTGTCTCTCGTGAAGGGGGCAGGGGGCACCTGGATAATTCAGGATGATCTCCACATCTCAAGCTCCTTAACTTAGTTGTGTAAAGACCCTTTTCTGAATAAGGTCGGTTAACAGATTCAGAGGTTGGGATGTGGACATATGTTTTTGAGGGCCACGTTTGACCCACTTCAGTATTCTTTACTCCTGTCAGCAGTGGGGGAACTCCTCTTGGGACACAGGCAAGACACGGAGCATCTAACAAAGCGGGATCCCTAGGAGACCCCGGCGAGTTAGGAGGCTGTGGCGCCCAGCTTTGCAGGACCTGCCTGGAGGGGGAGGAGAAGTTGGGTCTGCTTTTGGGTTAACTTCTCCCCTCTCCCTGGTTCATTTCCCCACTGCCCCATTTGGTCTTGATTACCGGAATTTTTCTGTGATCACAGAATTCTCTCATTGTGCCTGGCCCGACATCTGAAACAGCAAGCGGCCTGCCTGGCATTGAAAAGGAAAAAGTTTCCGGAGGACGCACCTGGAGCCAGAAGCCTTGAAGTGCTGTGGGTCTGGGGCTTGTGAAGGGAAGCTGAGATGGGGGAGGGCTGGGTGAGGGCCGGGGGACTGGCCCCGAAAGCCGGAGATGGTCTCCTGATCCAGACCCCCGGCCCCGGTGGGGACCGCGAGTCAGGGGCGGGCACAAGAGTCGCTCATCCTGGGCACTTGGGGTCCTCTCGGGCCCCAACTGAGAAGCCTCCGCGGCTGCCTTTCCCAAGCTCCCAGGCCTGAAAGCTAGAGGCCCAGGGCGAATAAAAGAGTCTGGGCAAAAGGCTCCAAGGCAGTTCAAAGAAGAGAGAGACTGGGGATGAAGTTTTCAAGCCACATCCAAGGGGAGGGCTTTTCATCTGCCAGCCTTTGAATCGGGAATCAAGGCGGGCAAAGTTACTACCAGGTTAAAGTTTAAATGGCACAGAAAGGGGAGCCGGGAAGATGAAACAGCGGCGGTCTGGCCAGGGGAACAAAGCCGGAGCCCGGCCCCGGCACCTGGCCGCAGAGGCGCCGAGCTGCCTCGAGCGGTCCCGGCGCCGAGAGGCTGTGCCGCCGCCATTGTTCCGCTTAAGAAGGAAAGTAATTGAAAGGAAAGGTGAGGCAAGGAGAGGCGGCCGGCGCGCGTGACTGCCTGGATCGTTAGAAAATAATTTAAAGGGAACAGGCCTATCAAGCAGTTTCTCTTATGGAAATGCCATCATTGAAGAGAAAGGGAGGGGACGGTGGGGGAAGCCTTTTCATTCTTTGAAAAGAGGGAGGTTTTTTTTTTTTTTTTTTCCTACTCACCAAGTGCAGACTTGAATATCATGTGAAATCTCTTGTATTTGCAAACTTGCTCCACTCCCTAACTGCCCGGGGCTGGGGGAGACTCTCCAGAACCTCGGGGGCGGGGCAGGGGGAGGGGAGCTGGGAGTTTTAGAGGGACCACGCAGCTGCGTTCTGAGACAGGCTCCCTGCTTCCTCGGGAAGCGGAGTCCCTGGTCACCTCCTGGCTGCTTCTGGCTGCTTCTGGCTGCTTCTGCCTGCTCGGGCCTTCTCACGTCTTCCGGATGAGAACAGGTGAGTTAGCATCCTGCCCCAGGGGGCACAGGTGCACCTTATACCCACACCGTTCCAGATGAAACTTCCTCCTTCCCACTATCTGACCGGATGCGGAGGAACATCCTTGATCACGTTGTTTCGGTCTTCTGGAGCTAAAACATGTTCAAAATTGTCAACATTAATCTAACAAGCATCTACTATGTGCCAGATAAAGTCTAGTGAGCAAGACCTAGACCTCTGCGTTTAGGAACCTATAGTCTAGATGGGGAGGTGAGCAAATGAGCAATAACAATCAGACCGATAAGAACTATAACAGAGGAAGCCTTGTGGCTGTGGGGGATGCTTAGCCTCGTCTATGGACCGTCTAGGAAAGCTACCTGAGGAGGTGACACTTGAGCTGAGTTGTGAAGAGTCATTAGCAGCTAGTGAGGGGGATTCTACTTCCAACCAAGATGGAGTAGCATGGATCAGATTTACCTTCCTGCCTGAAACAACTGAAAAACGACAAAACATGAAACAATGGTTTGCAAGACGTTGGACATTGAGAAATGAAGGGCAGTGTTCCCTGAGAGATGGAAATTAAATGAGGTGAGCCCTGTGACTGCCCCGGCTTGCTGTCTTGAGGGAGTTTCCAGGTCACAGTGCAGGGAGGGGAATTTAGAAGGAGACCGACAGACTCCCTATGTTGAGGTGATGGAGCCGAGAGGCTGGAGACAGAGGTGGCTAGAGTTTGCAGGGCAGCGGATCTGACGGGAGAAAGTCCAACACAGAGAGAACTTTGGAGATATGCCGAGGGATACCCTACTCAAGTATTCAACAGAATATCAGCCAGCCCATATGTGTGGGGAAGGTATCTGAGGCCAGGGAATGAACCACCCAAAGGGTCAGCATGAAGAGTAACTACATCCAGATTAAAGCACAAGAATGTTTACAGGAATACAAAAAATATCCAGCACCCAGAGAGTTCAAATGCATTATGTCTGGCATCCATTTACAAATTACCAGGCATGTGAGGAAGCAGGAAAATATGAGCCAGGATGAAGGAAAATGACTCAATCAAAACTGACCCAGAACTGACGCAGATGTTAGAATTAGCAGACAAGGACGTTAAAACAGTTCTCGTGACCCTATTCCATATGTTCAAAAAGTTAATTAGAGACACAGAAGACATGAAAAAGACCCAGATCAAACTAGTAGAAACAAAGGCTCCAGTGAAGAAGACTGAAAAGCACACTGGATGGGATTAAGAGGTGATTACACATTCCAGCACAAAAGACGAGTGGACTTTAAAACAAGCAATAGTAACTATTCAAAGTGAAACAAAGAGGGAAAAAATAATACAAAGAAAGCAAGACAGTAAATTGCATAAGTGAATTGTGGGACAATATTCAGTGGCCAAATATACTTGTCATGAGAGTGCCTTAAGGAGACGGTGTGTGCAGTAAACATATTTGAAGTCATAGTGGCCCAGATTTCTCCAAACTTTGTGAGAAGTATAAACCCATGGTTCCAAGAAGCTCACTGAACTCTAAGCACAGGAAACATAAAGAAAACTACCCCAAAACCCATCATAACCAAATGGCTCAAAACCAGTCATAGAGAGAAAACTTTTAAAGAAGCAAAAGAAAAAAAAGACATGATGTACAGAGGAACAAAGGATTACAGAAGATTTCTCACAAGAATCAATGCAAATGAGAAGACAATAGAGCAACATATTTTAAAATAATAGGCACAACTCACAGATATCATGGGTTTGGTTCCAGACCACTTCAATAAAGTGAGTCAAAGGAATGTTGTGGTTTCTCAGTACATACGGAAGTTTGTTTATACTCTATCATAGTCTATGAAGTATGTAATAGCATTATGTCCAGAAAACCGTATATACCTTGATTTAAAAACACTTTATTGCTAAAAATTCTAACTATCATCCGAACTTTCAGCAAGCCATAATTATTGATCATGGATTGTCATAACAAATTTAATGAAAAAGTGTGAGATATTGTCACATGCAACACAGACACACGAAGTGAGCAAATGCAGTTGGAAAAATGGTGCTCAATGCAGGGTTGCCACAAACCTTCAATTTGTAAACTGCAACATCTGCATAGTGCAATACAGTGAAATGCAATAAAACAATGTATGCCAACATCAGAAGAAAATGGAAAGAATTGTCAACTTGGAGTTCTATACCTAGTGAAAATATTTTTCAAAAATGAAGGCAAATAGAGAACCCTAAAAATACGATAAAGTACCAGGAATCTGTCTCCCTACCTAGACAATAATTATGCTGGCAAAATCTTTTTGATATAACTATTTTGGAACTCTGAAGTCTATTGAAACCTTGCAACTTCCAAGGGGGGCCTTAGATGGTAAGTTGTAGTTAATTTTGGTCAATTTCAGCTTGTAGCATGGTAGCAGCTATCCATCTCTCACCCAGAGCCCTGTGGCAGGCAGCCATACCTATATTTTCGAAGCAGCTTAAATGCAGCTTACGGGAGCCAGAGTGGGCAAAAAGGACCCTGTGCTCCTATTGGGAATCTGTGCTCCTATGGCTATTTGCAGGTTCTATTCACAGAGGTACAGCCAAGAGGTGGGCAGCTATTTTTTTGTTGCACCTCTCCCCATTGGGACAAGCACCATCTCCTCTAGCTGAAGTGGTGTCCAGGAGATTTGAAAAGCTTACACACTTTCCCCACCTCTTCATTTTTCCCCTTTCCCTCTTTCGGGAACCAGACATTAAAGTCTAGGACATCCATAAGCAACTGTATATACAGGCACAATTAGGAAATGACCACACATGCCTAGGGAAAGGCATAGGCTCAGAAAAAACCTGGAAAGATCTCAGATTTTCATGTCAGACTGATCCTTGGTACCGAGACAGTCTGCAATAATAAAAAAACAAAACCCAAAACAATGACAACAAACAGCAAACCATAAGGAAGTGAGAGAATCTGATTTCTAGTGTTACCCCAGTGTTAGATTTATGCCCAGTTTTCAATGAAAACATCACAAGGCATACAAAAAAAGAGAAAGAAATAAAAGAAAAACAGAAAAGTATGACTATCCAAAAGAAAAAAATAAATAATCAACAGAAACTGTCCTTGAAAAAGGTCTGAAGGCAGATCTACTAAATAATTTAAAGCAACTGTCATAAAGGTGTCCAAAGAACTAAAGGAAGATGTGGAGAAAGTCAAGGAAATGATGTATGAAAAAAGTAGAAATACCAAAAAGAGATAGAAAACATAAAACATAAAAAGAAAACCAAAAAGAAATTCTGGAGCTGAAAAGTACAATAATTGAAATGAAAAATTCACTGGCAGGATTCAAAGGCATATTTGAACAGTCAGGAGAAAGAATTAGCAAACTTGAAGATAGGACAGTGGAAATTATTGAACCTGAGGAACTGAAAGATGAAAAAATCAAGAAAAGTGAACAGAGCTTAAGGGACCTGTGGAGCACCATCAAATGGAAGCATAAGCATTGTGGGTGGGAATCCCAGAAAAAGAGAGGGGCAGAGAGAATATGTGAAGAAATAATGGCTGAAAACTCCCCAAATTTAATGAACTACATGAATATAAACATCCAAGAAACTCAACAAACTCCAAGTAAGATGAATTCAAAGAGACCCACACAAAGACACATTGTATTCATTTTATTTAATTTTTTAATTTTTTATTGTTATGTTAATCACCATACATTGCATCATTAGTTCTTGGTGTAGTGTAAGACACGTTGTATTCAAACTTACAAAAACCTAAAGACAAATAGAAAATGTTGAAAGCAGCAAGAAAATAGTGAATCATCACATACAAGGAATCCTCAATAAGAATGGCAGCATATTTCTCATCAGAAACGTTGGAAGTCAGTAAGCAGTGGGCCAATATATTCAAAGTGCTAAAAGAAAAACTGTCAACCAAGAATATGATATCTGGCAAAACTATTCTTCCAATGTGAGGGAGAAATACCCAGAGGAACAAAAACTGAGTTTGTGACCACTAGGCCTGTCCTGCAAGAAGTGCTCAAGTCCTTCAAGGTGAAAAGAAAGGACAAAAAGCAGTAACTTGAAGCCATATGAAGAAATAAAGATCTCAATGAAGGTAAATATATGGGAAATTATAAAAGCTTGTATTATTATTATATCAATGGTTTATAACTCTACTTTGCTTTATACATGATTTAAAAGATCAATACATTAAAAACTATTCATGTCTAAGAGTATTATTGTAACTTTGGTTTATAACTCCACGTTTTGTATTCTACAGGACTTGAGACACTAATGTAGTTTAAAAAATTACTAATTTATGTAGTAGGGCACACAGTGTTTAAAGATGTAATTTTGTGAAATCAACAACTGAAAGGGGGTGAGGACTGAGTTGAAAAGGAGCAATTTTTACATGTGATTGAAATAAGCCGGTATAAATTAAAATTAGAGTGTTATAACTTTCGGATATTAAATGTAGTCCCTACAGTAACCACAAAGAAAAGAGCTATAGAGTATAAACAAAAGGAAATGAGAAAGGAGTTTAAACATTTCACTGCAAAAAAAAAAAAAAAATCCACTAAACACAAAAGAAGACAGTAGTTCAGGAAATGAGGGACAAAAGCTATAAGTCATATGGGAAACAAATAACAAAATCAGAGAAGTCCCTCCTTATCAGTAATTACTTTAAATATAAATGGATTAAACTCTCCAATCATAAGACAGAAATTGGTAGTATGGATAAAAACATGATCCAACTGTATGCCGTCTAGAAGAGACTCACTTTAGATCCAAAGACAGAAATAGATTGAAGTGAAAGGATGGAAATAGATATTCCTTGAAAACAGGAAACAAAAGAGCAGTGGTGGCGATACTAATGTCAGACAAAATAGACTTTAAAACAAAAATGTTTATGAGAGAGGAGGAAGGACACTTATATTAATAAAAGGTTCAATACATCAGGAAGATAAACAATTATAAACACATGTGCAACTAATGACAGGCCATCAAAATACATAAAGCAAAACCTGACAGAACTGAAGGGAAAAATAGGCAGTTGTACAATAATAGTTGGAGACATCAATACCCCACAAATAATGGGCAGAACAACCAAACCAAAGGTAAGTAAGGAAATGAAGAGCTTAAGACAATAAACCAACAAGATATAACAGACATGTACAGAACATCTTACCCAACAGCTAGAGTAGACACATTTTTTATCAAGTGTACATGGGAAATTTTCTAGGATAGACCATATGTTAGGCCACAAATTACATCCAGTAGATTTAAAAAAGATAGATATTATACAAATCATTTTCTCTGACCACAACAGGATGAAGTTATGAATCAACAACAGAAGTAAAACTGGAACATTCACAAACTTGTGGAAATTAAGCAACACACTCTTAAACAACCAATGGGTCAAGGCAGAAATTGCAGGGGAAACTAGAAAATACATAGAGGAGAATTAAAATAAAAACACAAAAGATCAAAACTTATGGAACACAGGGAAAACAGTATTAAGGGGGGATTTGTAGCTAGAAATGCTTACATTAAAAACGAAGAAAGATCTCAAATCAACAAACTAGTTTTACAACTTAAGGAACTAGAAAAAGAAGAACAAATTAAATCCAAAGCTAGGAGAGAAGGAAAGAATAAAGATTAGAGCAGAGATAAATGAACTAGAAAATAGAAAAACAGTTGAGAAAATCAATGACACCAAAAGTTAGTTCTTGGAAAAGATCAACAAATTGGTAAACCTTTAGTCTGAGAGACTAAGAAAAAAGGGAGAAGACTTAAATCACTAAAATCAGAAATGAAAATGGGGACATTACTACTGACTTTACAGAAATAAAAATGACTTATAAGAGACCTATGAATAATTGTACACCTACAAATTGGATAATCTAGATGAAAGGGACAAATTCCAAGAGACACAAACCTACCAAGAGGAAATCATGAAGACAGAGAAATTCTGAATAGACCTATAACTAGTGAGGAGATTGAATCAGTAATCAAAAATCTCTTGACAAATTAGAGCCTTGGACCTGATGGTTTCACTGGTGAATTCCACCAAATGCCTAAAGAAAAACTAATAGCATGTTCTCAAACTTTTCAAAAAAATTAAAGAGGTGAGGAACACTTCCATAACTCATCCTATGAGGTCAATATTAATTACTCTGATACCAGAATAAGACAGATGATACAAGAAAAGAAAACTGGCCAATATTCCTTGTGAACACCGATGCAAAAATCCTTAGCAAAATACTAGCAAATCAATACTAACAACATATTAAAAGGATTATACACTATGAGCAAGTATTTTTTGGAATTGTAAGGATGATCCGACATATGGCAATTGAACAATGTAATATACTCCATTAACGGAATGAAGGGGGAAAGCTGCATGATCATCTCAATTGATGCTGAAAAAATATTTAATAAAATTCAACACCACAGGGCGCCTGGGGTGGCTCAGTCAGTTAGGCATCTCCCTTCAGCTTGGGTCATGATCCCAGGGTCCTGGGATCGAGCCACGTCAGGCTCCCTGCTCAGTAAGGAGCCTGCTTCTCCCTCTCCCTCTGCCTGTTCCTCCTTCTGCTTGTGCTCTCTCTCTCTGTCTGTCAAATGAATAAATAAAATCTTTAAAAAAATTTCAATACCATTTCTGGATAAAAACATTCAACATACTAGGAATAGAAGGAGACTATCTCAACAATTATGAAATTATGAAAACAATTCCATTTATAATAGTGTCACAAAGAATAAAATAGGGGCACCTGTTAACTGAGGTGGCTCAGTTACATGTCTGCCTTTGGCTCAAGTCATAATCCCAAGGTCCTGGGATCGAGCCCCGCATCAGGCTCCCTGCTCAGCAGGGAGTCTGCTTCTCCTTCTCCTTCTGCTGCTCCCTCTGCTTGTGCTCTCTCACTCACACTCTCTCTCTCTCTCTCAAATAAATAAATAAAATCTTTTTTTAAAAAAAGAATAAAGTACTTAGGAGATACAAAACATGGCTACAAACATTGCTGAAACTACAAAACATTGCTAAAAGAAATTAAAAAGTAAATTGAAACACATATTCATGGTTGGAAGACTTAATATTATTAAAATGTCAATACTAACCAAAATGATCCACAGATGCAATGCAATCCCTATCAAAATCCTGATGATGTTTTTAGCAGAAAGAGAAACCCATCTTAAAATTTATATAGAATCTTAAGGAACCTTGAATAGCCAAAATGATCTTGAAAAAGAACAACAAAACTGAAAGACTCACAGTTCCTTATTTCAAAACTTACCACAAAGCTATGGTAGTTAAAACAGTGTGGTGTTGGCATAGAGAGGCATGTAGACAATGAAATAGAATAAAAATCTCAGAAATAAACCTGCACATACATACTCAGATAAGTTTTGACAAGGGAGCCAAGGTTACTTAATGGGGAAAAACACTCTTTTCAACAAATGGTGCTGGAAAAACTGGATATTCACATGTAAAAGAATGAAGTTGGACATCTACCTAACACCATATTAAAAAAATGAACTCAAAATGGATGAAGGACCCAGATGAAAGACCTAAAGTAATAAAACTCTTAGAAGAAAACAGCACCAAAGCTTCACAGCATTGTATTTGGCAATGATTTCTTGGCTATCACACCAAAGGCATAAGTAACAAAAGAAAAAATAGACAAATTGGACTTTATGAAAATTTAAAAATTTTTGTGCATTGAAAGACACTGTCAACAGAGGATTAAGGAGTGCACTTGTCGTGGGGGGCACAGGGTGATGTATGGAAGTGTTGAATCACTATGTTGTACACCTGAAACTAATATAACTCTGTATGTTAACTAACTGGAATCAAAAACATAAAAATAAACCCAAAATAAATAAAATGATGCTTTTCTTTGGAAATTGATTCCACACAAAAAAGACACTGTCAGCAGAGTAAAAAGGCAACCTACACAATGGGAGAAAATATGACTGATAGGGATTAATATTCAGAATAGGGAACTCAGCGCCCCAAATCAAAGAACCCAATTAAAAAACAAGCAAAGGACTCAAATAGCTATTTCTCCAAAGAAGATATTCAAATAGCCAATAAGTGCATAAAAAGATGCTTAACATCACTAATCATTAGGGGGATGCAAATCAAAACTACAATGAGACACCACTTCACACCCAAAAGGATGGTTATTGTAAAAAAAAAAGAAAGTGAATAACAAGTGTGGTGAGGTTGTGGAGAAGTTGTAAACCTTGGGCACATTGGTAAGAATGTAAAATGTTTCCGCTACTATGGAAAACAGTATGGGGATTCCTAAAAAAATTAAAAATAGAATTACCATATGATCCAGCAATTCTATTTCTGGGCAAATATTCAAAAGAATTGAAAGCAGGGTCTCAAAGAGCCATTTGTACACTCATGTTCATAGCAGTATTATTCACAATACCTAAAACATGGAGACAATCTGAGTGTCTATCAGTGGATGAATGGATCAGCAAAATGTGGTATATGCATACAATGGAATGTTATTCAGCTTTGAAAAGGAAGGAAATTCTGGTATATACTACATCATAGATGAACCTCAAGGACATTATCCTAAGTGGAATAAGCCAGTCACAAAAAGACAAAAACTGTATGATTCCACCTATCTGAGGTACTTACTCTGTCAAAATCACAGAAGTGGAAAGTAGAATGGTGACTGCCAGGCGCTGGAGGGAGAGGAATGGAAGATTATTGTTTAATGGTGTAGAGTTTCAGTTTCCTAAGACGGAATAATTCTGGAGAGAGTTGGTGGTACATTTGCACAATCTACGAATGTACTCAATATCACTGAACTGTATGCTTAAAATGGTTAAGATGGTAAGTTTCATGTTATGTGTATTTCACCACAATAAAAAGAAGAGAGGCAAAAATAACGACTTTTTTTAAGACATACTAAAGTATAAGGACTCCATTTTAGATACAAAGACACAAATAGGTTAAACATAAAAGGATGGGGGAAAGCCCATTGCTAACACTAATAAAAAAAAGTAGACAAGGTAAAGTTTTATACCAAAAAAATAGTGTAACTACAAGAAGTTTGTTTGCTTGTTTATTTATTTATTTATTTATTTATTTTAAAGATTTTATTTATTTGACAGAGAGAGACACAGTGAGAGAGGGAACACAAGCAGGGGGAGCGGGAGAGGGAGAGGGAGAAGCAGGCTTCCCGCAGAGCGGGGAGCCTGATGCGGGGCTCGATCCCAGGACCCTGGGATCATGACCTGAGCTGAAGGCAGACGCTTAACGACTGAGCCACCCAGGCGCCCAAGAAGTTTATTTTATAATAAGAAAGGGTTCAGTACTTCAAGAGGACATAACCATTGTAAATTTTTATATACCTATTAACTGAGATTCGAATTATATGAAGCAAAAACTAATAGAACTACAAGGAGAAGTAGAAAAGTCTAGAGTTATAGCCAGAGGTTCCAATACCTTTCTGTCAATACTTAATAAAATACATACACAGAAAATTAGTAAGAGTGTAGAAGGATTGGGGCACCTGGGTGGCTCAGTCAGTTAAGCTTCCGACTCTTGATTTTGGCTCAGGTCATGATCTCGGGGTCATGAGATCGAGCCTTGCATTGGGTCTGCGCTTAGCGAGAGTCTGCTTGAGATTATCTCTCTCCACCTTCTGCTCCTCTCCCTGCTTGTGCTTCTAGCAAATAAATAAATAAATAAATAAAATCTTTTAAAAAAAGTATAGAAGGCTTGAACAGCACTACCAACAAACTCTAGCTAACTGACGTCTACAAATGACTCTACCCAACAAGGGCAGAATACACATGCTTTGCAAATGCAAGGGCACATGGAATAGTGGCCAAGCAAGACTATATTCTGGGTTGAGTCTCCATAAACTTAAAAGGGTTTAAATCTGCTCACAATGGAATTAAATTAGGAATGTGTAACAGAAAGATCTTTGGAAAGAACACCAATATTTGGAAACAAAAAGACATAACTCTAAGTAACCCATGGCTCTAAGAAGAAATCAAAAGGGGAAAAAATTAGAAGGTATTTTTTGAATGAAAATGATGAAACACTACATCACAGCTTGCGGGATGCTCCAAAGCAGTGCTTACAGAGATATTTATAGCACTAGATGCCTCCATTAGAAAGGAAGAGCATTCTCAAACCAATGATCTCTTCTCTTTCCTTAAAAAACTAGAAACAGAAGAGCAAATTAAGCTGAAAGTAAGCAGAATAAAGCAAATATAAAAATCACAGTGGAAATCAATGAACTAGAAATAGAGGAAATGAATGAAACCAAAAGCTAGTCCTTTAGGAGATCAATAACAATAGTAAATTCTGGGGCACCTGGATGGCTCAGTTGGTTAAATGTCTGCCTTCGGCTCAGGTCATGATCCCAGGATCCTGGGATTGAGCCCCTCATTGAGCTCCTTGATCAATGGGGAGTCTGCTTCTCCTTCTACCTCTGCCTTGCTTTTCCCTCTGTCAGCTGCTCTCCCTGCTTGTGTTCTCACTCTCTCTCTGTCAAATAAACAAAATAAGATCTTTAAAAAAATAGTAAACCTCTAATTGGACTGATCAAAAGAAAAAAAAGACAGAGGGGGTAGAGTAATTTCCAATATCAGTAATGAGAGTATTTTTTTGTTTTGTTTTTAAAGATTTATTTATTTATTTTAGAGAGAGAGAGTGGGGTGGGGCAGGGCAGAGGGAGAGGGAGAGAATCTCAAGCAGACTCTACCCTGAGTCTGCTGAGATTACTGGCGCCTCAGTAATGAGAGTGTTAACATCACTACAGACTTTAAAGATATTAAAAAGATATTAAAATGATAATAAGAGAAACTCGGGGCACCTGGGTGGCACAGTAGGTTGAGTTTTCGACTCTTGGTTTTGGCTCAGGTCATGATCTCAGGGTTGGGGGGGGATCAAGCCCTGTGACAGGCTCTGTGCTCAAGGTGGAGTCTGCTTGAGATTCTCTCCCTCTCCTTTTTCCCTCCCCCCCTCTCTGAAATAAATAAATAAATCTTAAAAAAAGATAATAGAATCTTATGAACAACTCTATGTCAATACATTCAATATTTTAGAGGAAATGAACAAAATCTTTGAAAGTCACAAACTACCACATCTTATCCAAGAAGAAGTAGGTAACCTGAATTTCTCTATGTCTTTTAAAATAATTGAATTTGTAATTAAAAACATTCCCATAAAGAAAACCGCAGGCCCTGGTGCCTTTTAGTGAATTCTATCAAACATTAGAAAAAGAAATAACACCAATTTTACACACCTCCTCTAGAAAATTGAAGAGGAGGGAATATTACCACCTCATCCTATGAGGTTAGCATTACCCTGATATCAAAACCAGAGAAAAGCACTACAATAAAAGGAGGCTACAGACCAATTCCTTCATGAATTATGTGTATTTTATGAGAATAAAAAAAATGAAGGCAAATAGACTTTTTCAGACATGCAAAAGCTATAGACTAATATCCTTCATGTTTAGATGTAAAATTTTTAAGCAAAATCTTAGGAAATTGAATCCAATAACCTTTAAAAAGGATACTATATCATGACCAAGACGGTTTAACACTTGAAAATTAATCAATGCAATCGACCATATTCAAGAACTAGTCACAGAACCCTATATGATCACCTTAACTGACACAGAAAAAGCACTTGATAAAATTCAATATCCTTTCCTGATACAAAAACTTCTCAACAAATTAGACGTAGAAGTGAACTTCTTTAACTTGAAAATCCTATAGCTAATATCACATTTAATGGTGAAAAACTGAATGCATTCCTCCTAAGATAAGGAAAAAGACAAGGATGTCCACTCTCACTGCTACTGTTCAGTTCTGTACCGGAGGTTCTAGCCGGCGAAATGGGGAAAAGAGAGAATTGAGAGAGAGAGAGAAGAAAGAAGAAGGAGAAGGAAATGAGGAGGGGGAGGAGAAAGGGAGAGGAAGGGGAAGGGAGGAGGTTGGGTCAGGGGAAGCAAAGGAGGGAAGAAAGGAAGAAAGAAAGAAAAAGAAGGAAGGAAGGAAGGAAGGAAGAAAGAAAGAAACAAAGAAAGAAAGAAAGAAAGAAAGAAAGAAAGAAAGAAAGAAAGAAAGAAAGAAAGAAAGAAAGAGAAAGAAGAAAGAAAGGAAGGAAGAAAGAAAAAAGAAAGGAGGGAAGGAAGGAAGAAAGAAAAAAAGAAAGGAGGGAAGGAAGGAAGAAAGAAAAAAGAAAGGAAGGAAGGAAGAAAGGAAGAAAAAAAAGAAAAGAAGGAAGGAAGAAAGAAGAAAGAAAGAAGAAAGAAAGAAAGAAGAAAGAAGAAAGAAAGAAAGAAAAAAGAAAGAAAAAGAAAAAAGGCATCTATATTGGAAAAGAAGTAAAAATATCTTAATTTGCAGATGACATGATTGTCTATGTAGAAAATCTGATGCAATTTATAAAACGGCCACTAGAATTAATGAGACGGGCAGGGTGGCAGGATACAAGATCAATACACAGAAATTAATTATATTTTTATATACTAGCAAGGAACAATAAGAAATTAAAATTAAAAATGCCATTTATACTAATAACAAAAAAATACTTAGGAATAAATCTGGCAAAAGATGCATGAGAGCTAAAAACCTCAAAACGTTGCTGAGAGAAGTAGAGAGCTATGCCTTGTTCACAGGTCAGAAGACTCAGTATTTTTAAGATGCCGTCTCAAATTTATCTGCAGATCCAAAGGAATCCCAATCAAAATCCCTGCAGGCTTTTCTCTGTTGAAATTGACAGGCTAACCCTAAAATTCATTCAGAAGTGCAAAGGGGGAAGCAGAGCAGCCAAAAAAACTTTGCAAAAGACAAATTTAGGGATGAAGATGACCTGATTTCAAGGCTTACAAAAAGCCACAGTAATCAAGAGAGTGTGGTCCTGATGGAAAGATCAAGGGATGAATGGAACAGAATAGAGAACCCTGAAACGGGGCTCTCAGCATCTATGTGGACAACTGAGTTTTGACAGAAGGGAAAAGGTGGAGAAAAGATAGTTGTTTTAACAAATAGTGTTGAAACAATTGGATATCCATGTGCAAAAAATGAACTCTGGTTTATACCCCTCATCAGAGATGAAATGTAACCTCGAATGGGTGATACGCCTCCTAAATGCAAATTATGAAGCCATACAAATCCCGAAGAAAACACGAAAGAAAACACAGGAGACAAATTTTGAGCTTGTGTTAGGCAACGATTTCTTGGAAATGACACCAAAACCCTAGAAGCAAAAAAATCAGTAAATTGGACTTCCTCGGCATTAAAAACTTCTGTTCTTTGAAAGACACTGAGATAAAAAGACAAACTACAGAATATGATAGAACGTTTTCAAGCACATATCTGATAAAAGCTTTGTTTCTAGACTATATAAAGAGCTTTCAAAAATGCTCAGCATCGTTAGGCATTAGGGAAATGCAAATTAATGCCACAACAAATTACCACTAATCACCTATTAAAATGGTTAAAAGGGGGGCGCCTGGGAGGCTCAGTCGGTTAAGCGAACAACACTTGGTTTCCGCTGAGGTCGTGATCTCAGGGTCTTGAGATCAAGCCCTGCGTCGGGCTCAGCGCTCAGCACGGAGTCTGCTTCAGATTCTCTCTCCCTTTCCCTCTGCTCCTCCCCCGACTCGTGTAAGCTCTCTCTCTAAAAATAAATAAAGAAAATCTTTAAAAATTAAAATAAAATAAAATAGCTAAAATGAACAAGACTGACCATACCAAGTGTTTGCAAGGATGCCGTTAAAACAGAACACTTGTTATGCTGCCGATTCGAAAAAGTTTGGCAGTTTCTTAAAAATTTAAACATGTGCCCTGTTGTACAACCCAACCATTCTACTCCTACGGAGATAAAAGCACATGTCCATCCAAAAACTTGTACATGAATGTGCCTAGCAGCTTTATGTTTAATAGCAACTGACTGGCAACAACCCAGATGTCCACAGATGCGTGAGTGGATATACAAAGCCGTATATCCATACAACAGAAGAACACTTAGCAAAAGAAAGGAATGAGCTACTGATACACACAATGACATGGATGAATCTCAAAATCATTATGCCAAATGAACGAAGCCTGACATAAAAAGGGTGTATGAGTGATAAGAGTCATATGAGTCAATGTATATAAAACTCCAGAAACTGTAAACTAATCCGTGGAGGCAGAAAGTAGAGCGTGGTTGCCTGGGGACTGGGCCAAAGGGTATAGAGGAGGAGGTACAGCGCCAGGAGGAAATTTCGGGGAGTGATGGATAGGCTCACTACCTTGACTCTGGTGATGGTTTCCGAGGTGTTTATGTGGGTCCAAACTTAGCACAATATGCTCTTCAAATGTGTGTGATTTATTGCATCTCAGTTAAACCTCAATAAAGCTGTTTTTGTTTTTGTTTTTTTTTTAAAGAAGGTAGTGGGGGAGAAGGGAGGGGAACGTGCTCCAGGTGGAGGTTACGGAGGCCTGGAGATGAGGATGGGAGGGGTTCTAAGAAGCGAGAAGGTTCTGCATGGCTGGAGCACATGGCAGCAAGTTGAGAGTAGGGAGACATGAAGCTGATTATTGGTCCCTTGCGATGTGCTTATAATTTGTTTTGTGCCTCCTTCAGGATCTCTGGGAAGCTTTGGACAGTGCCCAGGCCTGCCCCACTGCGATCCTCTTTTTTCGGCTTCTGGCAGGCTCCCGTGACACGCAGCCATTCCATGGAGATGTTCAAGTGAGCCTGCTCCTGGGGTTGGGGCTCAGAAGATTTAGGCAGGGCTTGAAGGAGGGGGGCTGTCAGCTGGCAGGAGAGAGTGGGAGGTGCCCAGTATCATGAGTTCAGAGGCTGGAGGGCGTGGCCTGGGGATGGGCAGGGAGATGGGCCCCAGACCATGTCCCAGAGTTGCTGCAGAGCCTCCTTCGCAGCCCAGTGGGGATCTGCATCAGTTCCCAAAAGCCAATGTGCAAAGGATTTGTATAACCAAATCTGGTTTGCTGAATGAATTGTCAGACACACATCAGTCTAGCAGAGTTCCCTGCAGCTGTGTCAAGTGCAAGACTGAGTGGGGAGGCAGAGTGTGAGACGGCCCATGCATTGGCATGAGAAGTGGCCCTAGTAGGGCAAAGAGTAGAAGAGGGGAACTAAACTTTCAGAACACCCCTCAGTAGCTGGGTCAGCCGAGCCTTTGGTGGGCTGGTCTTCCCCAACCTGATTTTTGCGAAATCAGCCGGCTGCCCCTAGGAGGAACTGACAAATACCGATGTGATGTGATACCCTGGGCAGGTTGTGAGTGGGGTGTTGTCTGGAATCCACTGTGGGCCTACGTTGTGCTGGGAGTGACTGATGAAGGCAGAGAGAGGGGGAGAAAGGTCAAGCAGGATCTTGCCTGGGACAGGGAAGACAAGAAAAGTCAATATTCAGTATGGTCAGCAAACAAGATGGTCTAAGAATGAAGGAGAACAGGGTAGCATAAAAGATGATATGGGGGTTCAGCAGAGGAAAAACTGGGCCACAGGGGCAGCCGGTGGCTGTGAATGTCTTTTTGGGGAGACAGGATTGACACGGGCCTATAAGATGAACTTAGATTTGGATGAGGATAGGAAAGAAGGATATTCCAGGTGGAGGGAAGGTCCCCGAGCTGAGGGTAAGAGATGAGAAGTACAATGACCAGCATGTTCTGTATCATGTCAGTATCAGGTAGAACTCACTTCCAAACAATCCTGAATAATATTAAAACCACCCCTTGATAAGTGGTATGCAGCCAGGTTGGAAATGACAACAGTGGTTGAGATTATGGGTGATAGGGTTTGCGTGTTTGTTAATGGGTTTTCTAGTGATTTTTTCCACCAAGAGTGTATATTACTTGTGTATTTCAAAACGTTCCGAATCTGCAAACCAACAAACCTACCTGTTTCCCTTCAAGACCAGACCTTCCTGGGACAGTCGCTGGAGGACAGACCGGCTCTCCCGGCGAGATGGAAGCCCAGGGGTATCCAGCCTCCATCTGTCTGTGAGGCTTCCCAGGGGCCTTGCATGCTCCAACCAGGCCATAGGCTTGACTGGACGTAGGCCAGCGGCAGGAGAACCTGCTCTGGCTGGCATTGCAAGGTGCCAGGCGCACCTGAGCAGCTGGGCAGGTGTGACAGATGCCCTGGACCTCACGGAGCTGGCTATGCCTTGTGCACACACCACTGTCCCATCCCACCTCCCCTCTCCAAACCTCCCTCTGCTTCCCGGCTAGCTCAGGTGTGGTGCATCTGTGGCCCGTTGGCAGCTTTCTTGCCCGCAGTGCTAGGGAGCTGTCAGGTTAAAAGCTGGCTTGCTCGATTTGATCCCACATGTGAGCTGTTTTATTTCCCTCTTTCTCCCTTACATGGCTTTGGTGTGCTTTTATAAATATTTCACTAGCCTTGCTAAAGTCTATTTCATCTCTCTCTTAAATTTATTAAATATAAATGCAGCAACAACTCCAGCATAAGTCTCTCTTTGCTGTCAAAATCTCAGGCTCCCGTGGAAGTAAATATAATTTGCTTTGTTTACTGAGGGTAATTTGGAGCCCTATCTTCTGTATCAGCACCGCCTGTGCCCCCCAAATTTCCCTGCTTTCATGACCAGGGGTCTGCCACAACCTCATGTGGTGCACAGGGACCTGGTGCCCACTCTGAAGATGGCATGACACAGAACCAGCAGGGGTTGTTCTCTGAGACTTGCCCAGCCAGAATCCCTTGGTTCGTTGGTCTCCCGAAGGCACCCCCGATGGGTAAAGGGGCACCTGTACTCATCACCCCAGACCCATGCAGGCCCGGAGGCCTGTCTGAACCGTGCTTTGCCCCTTGCCTCTCTTGGAGAACAGGCCCATCTGCACAGCTGGTGACCTGGCCAAAAGAGATGCAGATGGCTGTGAAATCATTGAGGGCATTGACATCCCTCCCAGCCCACTCCCCAGACCTGCAGTCAACAGAACCAGGGGCAAGGCAAAAATTCTGGTCCCTAAAAGCAGGCCTCGAGCACCACCCCCAAGCCCCCTGCCACTTCCTTTGTTCTTTGTTAATTGCAAAATAAACACAACCCTGCCCACCGACTGTGGAGAGAGATTTCTGCCAACCAGGGTAACCAGCAGTGCCAGAGGCTGCCTCCACTGGCCGCCTGTGATTTCCTGGAGGACATCAGGACCTCAGAGGATGCCAGTGTCAGAGGTGGGAAGCACCCAGTTTGGGGCTTGCAAAGTCAGGTGCCCCCCTCCCAGGGCTGGCCGGTAAGGGGAATGAGTGAAATGGGATGCCAAGATGAAAGACGCGGGCATGCTTTATCTGCATCTGGAATCAGTGAAAAGAGTTTCTCCTTTCACAAAGAACTGGGCCTCTTTCACAAGGAAATGTGCCTCCCCCCATTTTTATTTTGGAGTAAAAATGGCCCAGCTTTCCTCTATTTTTGTAGTGACATTGATGCAGAAAGTATTGCATTTCCTTTGCCTCTAAGTCAGAGGGCAAGTCTTGGCCCAGAACTCTGCTCCTAACTCATAGCCTAGAACATTCCACCAAACTTGCCGAGATGAAAGCAGGTGATCACACAGGCTCTGATGACTCAAGGTGGTGGCTCCCAGGAACCCAGATCTGTGTAATACCCTCCAGAGCTTCAGAACACTGGCTCTCACGGTGTTTGTGCCCTGTGGGGTCTCTGGGGCTATCTTGCAGATTCAAGAAGGGCACTGTGTGGGCTCAGAGATTTTCTGCCTTCACGTCCCATTTAGATACAGCAGGGTAAGAGAATTTTTACCCCAGGAGGTGACAGCATGTTTTGGGGGCGGATTTAAGACCTCCATGTTATATCAACATATCAAAATCAGCTTACATTGAACGACATTTTGTATAATTACTTTGCTTTAAACATTTTAGAAGGGTTTTAGAGTCTTATTTTTGACATTATTAGATTATTAGTCATTTTGATTTCGTAATTCTCTTTTCATGTTTTAGTCAACACCCTGGTTTTGTGTGTTTGGATCTCACGCATGTTTAATGGCCCCTGAAAAATCCGTAGACTCTGCTGCTTACCCCGGGGTAAACCGAGCTGAGCCCGTGGGTCTGGGAGGGGAGAGCCGGAGGGAGGGGTTTCGGGGTGGGTGCGAGGAAGCCACTCGCCCTGGAACAACCGATCGCACTCCCCCCATCCTGCCTTCTTTGGGATGTCTCCGGGGAAGCGCGCCCCTGGCGGACCCCCGCCAGGCGCCCCTCCCCGGCTGCGTGGGCGGCTGCGCGTCCCCCGGAGATAAATGACACGGGCAGTGGCGGGCTTTCTGTGTCAGTTGCATGATGGCTTTCAGTCTTGGGGCTGGTGGCTTCCTGCCTCACCGCTGGGAGTGAGGCTATTTCAGGATCTCGCTGCTTCCCTTCTGTTCCAGGGAGGGAAGGATGGAGGGCAGGCCGTGGAGGAAGGCGGAGCCCCCGAGCAGGCTTTCACCAGGTGTTCCAGAGGCAAACTTTTCTTCTCCCGTTTCTGCTGCCCACTGCTGGTGGAATGGGCTTGTCGCATTAGCCAGACTTTCTCTGATCGGCTTTTTATTCGCTTTTTTGGAGTAAAAAATAAAAAAGCCAAGTCACATGCGACTGCAGGTTAGAAAAGTGGCCATATAAGGCAAAATCGCTCCTACATTTTACCGAGTAAAATTTACCTTGAAGACCCTGTCAATTATTAGAATCTAGTAGGTCCCCATAATTTAATTAATTTTGTTTCTTGGGCATTTTACCTGTGGCTTCCCTTTCCCCGGGGTGGTGGGGGCCAAGGAAGGGCGACAGCGTGAATAAAGGCCCCTCTGTGTGCCTGTTTTTCTGTCGCTCTGTCTGGCTGAGCTCACTTCGCTGAATTTGGGTAAGACACCTAGCTGTAGATATGAATCAGTTCTATTGTACTTCCTCACCATATTTTTATTTTGTCAAAATACTCTCACACCCGCCAATCCCTGGGAGGTCAGAAGGTGCGTTTCCTACGAGGACACTGAGGCGGGGAAGGGCAGACATTTGCCACGTGGCCCTGGGCCCCGAGGCGGTGTCTCTGGACCCCGTGTGGGCTCCTTCCACTGTCCCGTACCACCCCTGGCCCTGGTTTGGATTCCCCAGTTCCCTGGGGAGGAGGCCTGGGAAGGGCCCAGGCTGGGGTCTCCCCCAGCTGTGGCTCCAGGGACTTCTAATGGGCTAGGGCGGCAGTGGTTCTCATGTGGGAGCAACTTTGCCTCTTAGGGGACATTTGGCAATGTCTGGAAACATTTTTGGTTGTCACAACTGGGGGTTGCTACTGGCATCTAGTGGGTAGAGGCTGTTAAACATCCTTCGACACACGGAATAAAGCCCTCTTCCTCCACGACCAAGAACCCCGGGGCCCAGAGTATCAAGCTGAGGAACTCTGGGTCGGGACAGTGAGCTCCACTGTACCACCAGCTCCCAGCATCAGCCATCAGATGTGGGCTACTCCAGGGAGGTTGTGTCTGTGCCTGAAGGGTCTCTTTCAGCTGAGGGCAGGACTAGGAACCGCTCCGTGGAGAGCAGGGCCCACTGTCTCCTAGCTGCTGTCTGCCAAGGGCTTCAGCTCCGGAGGGGGCGTGGGCACACCAGGGCGTCCACCACAAGGGGCTGGAGGCCTGGTCCAGGTTGGCTCCAGAGCAGAGCCCCAGTGTGACAGGGGGAGTCCATGGAGCCCCGGGTTGAACCCCAGGCCTTAAGTTCCCGGCAGAGTAGGAGTGAGTTTTTCTCCACCCTGAAAGTCACAAACTGGCAACACCCAGACACGTGTTGTGTAGATGCAACAGCACCAAAATATATTTTTTTAAGATTTTATTTTTAAGCCATCTCTGCACTCAACTTGGGGCTCAAACTCACAACCTCAAGACCAAGAGTTGCACACTCTACTGACTGAGCCAGCCAGGCACCTTGAAAATATTTTTAATTAGTCGCCACCATTCTTCTAACAAGCAGATTTCATAGAAAGCTCTGAATGTCTAGTTTTCATTGAAACTTTGGGAGATCCTGCAACGGAGGGCCGCATTCCTGCTGTGCTGCTGGGGGCTGGTACCAGGCAGCTGGGGTTCCTTTTACAAAGTGGATGGTCTTGCCCCTCCAGCGCACTACACCTAGTCCGCGACCCTTGGTTACACCTCTGGGTCAAGAGGCTTACCCTCGACGCAAGCTAGTGCTGGGGCCAGCTTCTGGGCATGCGCTGGCTGTTTCTCCCCTTCACCAGTCCTCCCCGGCGGACTGAGCACCAGGTTTTGCCTGTTCAGTGATCTCAGGGCCTTTCCCTCTGCCTGTGTCGCACTGTGGCTTTTAAGGAAAATCTCAAAAATCACAGCGAACGCTTCTCAATGAAAATCAACGGGAACAAATCTGCCCTTTGTTCCCGGACGACCCCGCCCTTCTGGCTGGCTCTGAGGCTGCAGGCCGGTCCCTGCTCAGCCGCACGTCTCCCTCCCTCTCCAAGTGGTCTTTGGTTTTCGTGGGTGACTCCATTGTTAGGAGCCAGCCCGAACCACGGGATGAGAACGGGTGACGAGTTTCTGAGCGCGTTTGCGATCGCGCGAGGTAACAGCTTCGTTCCTCAGCGATGAGTGACCCATATTTCCTAACGTGATTTCCCTGCTGTAACTCAAATTGAGTTCATGTTATTCTAATGATATCAGTTGACCTTGAGAATTAGACCAAGAAGCCTGGGGTTATTCTTCCAACTTCCACTGCAGATTCTTGTGATGTGTTTGGAAACACAATCTGCTCCGCATTGCTCTGAAGTGGGCTGGGGGAAAAATAGAAAACAAAGATCCTGAGCTGCTCTGATTTGTAGAAAATGCATCTGGGCCATTTCAGATCATGGGGTGGGGGAGTCCTTCAGATTATAGGGGGATTCGTCAGATCATGGGGGCTCCTTCAGACCCTAGGGCACTCCTTCAGATCATGGGGGGGCTCCTCTCTCAGTCTTGCCACCAGGTGCAGCTCATATTCTCCCTGCACCCATGTACTGCCAGCTAAAGACCAGGATTGGGCCTCCTTTGCCCCTCCTCTTCTCCAGGTCCCTGGACCTTCCTTGCTGGGATGAGCCCTCAGCTAGGTCCCATGGGGCCTCCTGCCCTAGCCTCTCCCTGATCCCGATCCCTGCCTGGCCAGGTCAATCCCCCAAAACCAGAGTGGGTATCCTGCCATTTCTCTGCTTCCTTCACTAGCTCCCCATGGTCTGCTGGTAAAGCCCAAACTCCTTACCTGGCATTCAAGGCCCTTAATTCCAGGCCATCCACCTCTCCAGTCCATCCTGCCAGCCCTACCGAGAAGCACAGGGTGCAGACGTCTGTGTGCCTTGGTCTACACCGTGTTTTTATACCTCTGTGCCTTTGCTCGCCTGTCCTCTCCTCCTGAAACACTCCTGACCACCTTGCTCATTGTATTTGGACAAGCCCAAATCTTGCTCCTTTTGCATGTACCTGTTTATGCAATCTTTCTGGAACTCTAACTCTGTTCGGGACATTGGGATTAAAGTGGGGAGTAGAGCCAGTAACTAAAAATGCAGATTTAGAAAAAATAGCAATGAAGTCTCCAACGTGATAAGCTTTGGAGGGCACAAGTAGTGTGATCTTCTGGAGCACTTGGGGGGCTCCTGTACTGAGGCGGCTCAAGGAATGCCTGAGAATGAGGTTTGGGCTGAGAGCAGAAGGATCAGAAGGGAGCAGACCTTCAAAAACGTGAGGGAACCCAGGCCCACAAGGTGTGTTTCTATGTCATCTTGAGGTGGGAGGTCTGCCCAGGGGGCACCTGTGTCCCTGAAGGCGGGCTGTGTCCTTGGCAAGTTATCTACCTTCGTGTCTCAGTTTCCTCATCTGTAAGATGGGGACACATTATAAGGAGTAAAGCAGTTCACAGGTTATGTGTGTGTGTTCATTCACCTGAGTAGTCGAGGAACTTTTGCCTGTTTTATGTAGGTTTTCGTTTTTTTCAAATTGTAACAGAACAAAATACAGTTGGAAGCCAGTAAGCAGAATGGAATGGAATGGAATGGAATGGAATAGAATAAAATAGAATAGATAGCATGGATGTGACCCTCGGAAAAGCTGAGTTGAGCTGCCCTTCCTGAGCCCCAGGCTCACTCTCTCGGTGGTGAGAGAGTGCAGGTCTTCCCTGGGATTTCCCGACTTTCCACCCCCAGTGTCCCTTGCAGGGGGGGCAGGGGGTGTCAGAACACCTGAAATGTGCCCCCTCCTCCGGGGATCACCAAGCCCCCACTTGGGGAGGGGGGTAGAGCAGCTGCACTAGGGCTGGTGGGGCGTGTGTGATAAGCCAGGATACAATGTGACTGCAACCTTTGCGCTTGTGCAGCGGGACTGTGGCATGAAGCATGCAGAGCTGGCAACACCGCGTCCCCCATGGGGTCCGCTCTTTTGGAAACAGCACCTCTCCCCGCGCGGAGGAGGAGGAAGCAGCTGATGGGGATGAAGGAAGATACTCCGGTGTCAGGGGGAGGGATGAAAATAGAGTCCACAGGAGACAGAGAGACAGAGACACACACGGATGGAGAGACAAAGAGACGGGGCAGAGACTGGGAGACACACAGGGAGAGGCAGACAGAGAGACAGAGACAGCGACAGCCAAACAGCAACAAACTGAGAATAAAAGACCTAGAGACACAGAAAGGGACAGACAGGAGGAAACAACTAGAGACAGAGACAGACCCGGGGAGAGGAGGCCAGGGTGAGATAAGATAAAACGCCCACCTGCTTCCAAGGCTGAGGTTGGGAAAGTTCCCTCTGGTGCTGCCACACCCAGCGCCCTGCCCCCCAGCACGCTCACATCTGTGCGTGCACACGCACGCGCGCGCGCACACACTCACCAAGCCGAGTCATATTCCTGTCCCCCACACCCAGGATCATCTCCCTGGTTTCCTGTCCTCCTTTGTGCTATTTGCATTCGAAACTGTTGTGCTGCGAGTCTGGGAAGCACGTGCTGTCTCCTCAATGCAGCTTTGCATTTCTCAGTTTGATTTTAGCGAACGACTCGAACTTGGGTCCTGGAGTCTCCCTGTGCCCCCACCGCTGCCCCCTTGGCTGGGTTTGCATGCGACCGCGTGGCTGGGGCCGTCCTCTGCGGGCCCATGGGGCCAGCTCAGCCGCCACCATTTCTCTCCCTGTTCCAGCTCCTGGAATTATTGTGGCAGATTTAGCCTAAGGCTGGTTCCATGGGAGCCCAGAAGCTGGGGTATCGCAGTGAGGCTCGGCCGGATGAAGTGCGTGGAGGCTCTCCATAAGCTCCAACCTTGGAATCGGTCCTTTCCTCTAGCTTTCTTGAGACTGGGTTGCCTGGGCCCCTGCTGCGACCCCTTACTCACCCCCACCCTGACCCCTGACACTGTCCCCGGGGGCACTGGGATGCAGGGGGCGTGTGTGTGGGGGGGAGGTGGTGGCATGCACCCTGCTAGCTCCAGACTGGCCTCGCTCGCTGCAAGACTCAGAAGTGTCAGACCTGGGGGAAATCAGATCACAATAGTGATGGCCAATGTGGTTAAGTCTCACTGGATGCAAAGTGCTCTGCCCGCCTCGTTTTATTTACTTCACAACCCCGTGAGACCGGTACTATTACTATCCCCATTTTACAGATGCGGAAACTGAGGTTCAGAAAACTGAGGTCTTTTGCTCAAAGTTACCTGGCTCTGAGTCTAATACCTATACTCCTAAATTGTCTGTGTTGAAATTATTTTTGCTTCCGTTGGGGGTTTCTTTCCTCAGTGAATACGGGCAGGAAGATCTGGGAGCGCATCACCAAAGGGTGGCACAGCCTCATGCGCACCCGGTTCCAGCTGTGGGCCGTTTGTCAACAGTGTGCTTGTTCAAAGTGTGTTCAGAGCTCTTACCTCATTTGATCCCCGTGAAATGCCTGTGGAGCAGATCGGGGTAATCCATTTGAAAGATGGAGAGGCTGAGGCCCAGAAAGGCCCACCCTCTGAGTGGAAGAGAAGCCTGAGCCTGAAAAGAAGCTTTAAAAAAAATTTTTTTTTATTTTAGAGAAAGAGAGCGAGCGAGAGAGCATGTGTGAGCAGGGGGGAGGGCAGAGGGAGAGGAGAAAGGCTTAAGCAGACTCTGTGCCTCTCGGGGCTCGATCTCATGACCCTGAGATCAGGGCCTGAGCTGAAACCAAGAGTTGGATGCTTTAACTGGCTGAGCCACCCAGGGACCCTGAAAAGAAGCTTCTGTGTCCAAACTTCTGGGAGATGTTTCCCTCCATGCTGTGGCAGCTCTCTGCCCAGCAAAAACCTTTGTTGGTGTTTGTTTTCGTTTTTGTTTTTTTTTAGGAGCCTATTTCTAAGGACCTGGACCGACTTTTGCCGGAGCTGGGCCTGACCTCAGGCCAGCTGGGAGCCTCCGTGGTGGTGGTGGTGCGGGGGCTGCCTTTGGACTGGACTGGAGCTCATTTCCTCTCCCTGGCAGGCTGCAGGCTCCGTGAGGGCAGCAAACCTGTGTGTCTTGTTCAACAACTGTTCTGCTTGGGGCTTGCGGCAGGCTGTCTTCTGCCGGAATCCGTCCCCTCCACCCTCCTGTCTCATCTAGTTCAGTGTGTGTCCTGAGCCCTGATGTACACGAGACCCCGCGATAAGATCCTCTAACGTCCTGATCTTTCCCTTCACACTCTGACGTGTGTTCAGGGATGCACGTGTGTGATTATTTGTTCGGTATCTGGCTCTCCAGCCCAAGTCCAGCTTGGTGAGGTCGGGAGCCATGGTGTGTCCCCGCTGTGGAGCACCCCCCTCCCCGCCCGCCCACCTTGTACGGGGTCTGGCCATCATGGATGCTCGGTAAGGACTCATTGGCCTGATGAACCACAGTCCCTCTGGCCAGAGCTGTGCCACCAGAGAGCAGAGGTGGGCGGCACAAACATGGGGGAGAGGAATAAATGGGGGCCACATGTTAGAACCCTGTGGAGCTCACTGAGCCCAGGGACAGCCACAGTTCTGGAAAGACATTGTTGCAGATTGCTAGTTGTGGTATCATTTTCATTTATTTTTTATTTTTTTAAAAGATTTAATTTTTTTTATTTGAGAGAGAGAGAGAGAGACTGAGAGCACAAGCAGGGGGAGCAGCAGGTAGAGGGAGAAGGAGACTCCCCACTGAGCAGGGAGCCCGATGTGGGGCTCGAGCCTAGGATCCTGGGCTCATGACTTGAGCCAAAGGCAGACGCTTAACCGACTGAGCCACCCAGGTGCCCCGTGGCATCATTTTTTTTAAAGATTTTATTTATTTATTTGAGAGAGAGAATGAGAGACAGAGCACGAGAGGGAAGAGGGTCAGAGGGAGAAGCAGACCCCCCGCCGAGCAGGGAGCATGACGCGGAACTCGATCCCAGGACTCCAGGATCATGACCTGAGCCGAAGGCCGTCGCTTAACCAACCGAGCCACCCAGGAGCCCCCCGTGGCATCATTTATAAAGAAGGAAATAAACATATTTGGCGAGCGAACTGTAATCTGACTTCCACTTCTGTTTTATCTACGTCTTGTCCTGGTGCCACACTCAACCCTGGCCCAGATCTAGGACGTTCTATTTCATAAAGACCCAGGTGAAAGAAATCTTTCAACCCTGTCCTGCAGCTCCTAGAATAAAATCCAGGTTCTTACTGTGACTGGTGATCTGTCCCTGACCCCACTGACACCCTCTTTGTTTTTAAGTTTTTATGTAAATTCCAATTAATTAACACACAGTGTGATATTAGTTTCGGGTGTACACTATAGTGATTCAGCACTTACACACAACACCCGGTGCTGATCACAAGTGCCCCTCCTTCATCCCCATCACCTGTTTCCCGCCATGCCCCCACCCACCTCCCCTCCTGTAACCATGAGTTTGTTCTCTGTAGTTAAGAGTCTGTTTCTTGGGTTTCTCTCTTTTTCCCTATGATCATTTGTTTTGTTTCTTAAATTCCACGTATGAGTGAAACCATATGGTATTTGTTTCTTTCTCTGACCAGCTTATTTCATTTAGCATTATGCTCTCTGGCTCCATCCATGTCATTGCCAGGGACAAGAGTTCATTCTTTTTTATGGCTGAGTAATATCCCATTTTATATATCTATATATATATATACACACATACACACACATTCCATTATACATATATATATACACACACACATAACATCTTCTTTATCTGTTCATCAGTCGATGGACACTTGGGCTGTTTCTATAATTTGACTATTTGTAGACAATGATGCTATAAACATTGGGGTGCATATATCCCTTTGAATTAGTATTTTTGTATTCTTTGGGTAAATACCTAGTATTTCAATTGCTGATTTGTAGGGTAGTTCTATTGTAACTTTCTGAGGAAGCTCCACACTGTTTTCCAGACTGGCTGCACCAGCTTGCATTCCCACCAACAGCTGCAAGAGGGTTCCCCTTTCTCCACATCCTTGCCAACACCTGTTGTTTCTTGTGTTGCTGCTTTTAGCCATTCTGACAGGTGTGAGGTGATATCTCACTGTAGCTTTGATTTGCATTTCCCTGATGGCAGGTGATGTTGAGCACCTTTTCATGTGCCATGGACACCCTCTTATAGCCCCACACCCATGCTACTCCAGCCAAAGGAGTCTACTCGCTGTTTCTCAAATTTGCAAAATTTGTTCCTGCCTCAGGGCCTTTGCACTTGCCGTTCCCTCCACCCCAGGTGTTTGTTTGGCTGCTCCTTCTTATTAGTTAGGTCTTAGCTCACATTTTACTTCCTAAGAGGGGTTTCTCTGACCGCCCAAATTAGAGTAACTTCTACTCCACTCCCACCACACGTCCTTCTATTCTGTCTCCCCATTTATTGTTTATGCTGCTATCTGGAACTTGGCTTATTTATTTATTTCCTTACTTACTTATTTACTTATTCATTGTCTGTTTCTCTCCCGTGAGACAATAAGCTCATGAAGGCTAGGCTGCTAGTTGCTGCATCCTTGGAGCCTAGGACAATGTCTGGCACATAGTAGGTGCTCCATCTTACATTTGTAGGATGAGAATAAATGAATGAACAAGATCTGATTCTAAAGAGGCCACAGAAGATAGCAGGGTGGGGAACGGGTTTGACCTCAGACAGGATGCATCTGCTGGTGGATTTTGCCATCACTCTCTTCTGGGTGGAAATGGGAGGGTCCCTCTCTTTCACTTGGCACCCCTCTTTGAGCTTCTCCTGTCACCTGTGAGAGATGAGTCCCACAAGAGACGGTGATCAGGGGCTACCAAAGAGGAGCCCTGTTGAACCCCGGGCTCTAGTAGTCCTCAGCCTTGTGAGCTCTTGTCACTGTAAATAGCCACCTGACAGGCTGTGAGCCCCTGCTGGAGGTGAGGTCCTGGGGGTGTAAAGATTCCTGCCCTTGAGAGGCAGTTACAAAACAACAGGACAAAATAGAATATTCACACCAGCAAATGTGTCTACAAGAAAATGAACTGGAGGGATAGACATCGAGATGTTTGTAGTGACAGGTGACTGTTTTTGCTTACCGGCATACTATAATGTAAACATGCATTTTATTTACATTATCCGAAACAGGTTTTGTTTTTTTGTTTTAATATAGCACAGCCTGTGGTCAGAGCAGCGCATGCCCCCTCCTAAAAGGCTGGCCAAAGCAAATGTACTGTGAACCAAGAGATCAGAGGAGGGGGACTTAGGTGGGTGGCAGAGGCCCAGGAAGGTTTGAGAGGAGGTGGGCTCAAGGCAGGCTCGGATGGAGGAGGAGGCTTTGGGTGGAGTGGGAAGAGAGTGTCAGGAGGGTGAAAAGCAGAGTTGTGGGCTATGTGTCTGTGTCTGGGCTTGGTGTACATACCAGGTTGGTCAGAGCAGGAGGCTGGAGCTGGATAAGGCTGGGCTGAGTGCTTTCTGTTGTCTGCACAGCAGCCAAATTTTGATTTGCCTGAATTTTCCCCTGAAGGGTGAGCATCTTGGGGAAAGAACCTGGTTTTGACATTGAATCCTTAGTGCAAGTCATACAGTAGGGCTGATAAATATCTCGCATAGATAAATGACAAATAACAACAGAAGAACTGATTCCCATTGAACAGCTGGTTAGCAGCTGCTTGCCGACTGAGATCAACCAGTTCAACCGTATCCTGACCCAGTTGTGAGGCAAGGCACAATCTGAGTGCTGGTGGCCGGCGCTGGGCAGCCTGACACCTGGTTTGATGGGACTGATTAGATATTTTGGCATCCAGTCTGGGTTGTCCTCATGATGCCAAAACAATCAATCATTTCAGAAAGAAAACAGGACGGCCAGGTCCATCTGCGGTGCTGTGTGGATGGAGCGACAGGTCACTGCCTCCCGGCTGCCTGTGTTGGGGGTCACACACAGCACAGGTGAGGCGAGTGCATTATGCCGCTGCCTCTTCTCCTGTAGAAATGGAGATGGCTCTCCCAAGAGAACCAGGGCGAGGCTGCACGGCACCTCAGGGTGCCCCTGACATCTTTCTGGGAATTCCTGCACCATCGGTAGCAACATAGCAACAGCCCACCTTACAGGTAACGAGCCAAGGGTCAGAGAGGTCCATCACATGATGGTGTGGGTCTAGCTGAGATTTTGAGTTGCCTCTTCAGACTCCAAGTTCCAGGTCCTTCCATCACAACCCATGTTTTGGGGGCCAAAGTGTTAGAAGAATGATTCGGTTAGATGTTCGGCTAAAATACAGGGCAAATCTAAATGACCGATCAATCTGTCCCTGACCAGAGTCATCGGTTGTTTCCTGTGCTTATACGTGTGCTCAGTGGTGGACAGCAAGTTCTCTGGGGGCTGACCCCCTGGGCGGGAATCCCAGTTCAACCATGTAGAAGCTGTGTGGCCAGGGGAAATTTACCTAACCTCCCTGTGTTTTAGTTTCCTAACATGTAAAAAGGGATTGATCATAGCCTATGCAATGGATCATTGTCAGGATTCAAGGAAACCAGCCACATAGTGCTACCCATGGAAATCTCTCAATGCTTGTGATTTGACTTGGAGCCGGGCACCATACGTGCATGGGGGATGTAGCACCAGCGATGTCCACCCGCAGAGGACAGTGCTTGGGTGGGAAGGAGGACTCACGCATGTGTTGAGCCTTCTCCAGCCATTTGTGCTTGTGGTCACAGGTGCGGGTGGCCATGTGGGTGAGGATGCTCGGAAGTATTGGTTCTAGTGGTTATGACAGGATTGGGGCATGCTGTGCATAGCTCTTTGACCTGCAGGAACAATGATCTGAAGTATGGAAAGAGTGGTCAGTAGAGATGGAAATGTGTTCCCAGATTGGCCGAAAATAAGACATTGTAGAAAATGGTTATTTTGTTATTCACTCGCTCAGACATATATTTAACAAGCTCCACATGGTAGTTGCCATGTGACAGTCACATCATAAATGCCAGGACATCAGGGGAAGCTCATCGCCTGAAAGGAGAGAAAGGCATTAGGCATTTAAGTAGCCTTCAGCGGGGTGAGTGCAATATGGAGATTTGCATGGGAAGGATGTGTGTCTAATCCAGTGTTTGTGTGTTTCCGTGTGTGTGTGTGTGTGTGTGTGTAGTGGTGAGGTAGGGCTTCCTGGAGGAGATAACACCTGGACTGAGTGCTAAAGAGCAAGTAGGACTTGCCCAGGGTACTGGGGGAAGGGTGTTGGCAAAAACACAGTCCAGATAGATGGCTCAGCAGCAGTGGAGGTGATGGGACCATGGACAATGGACAAGGGTCCCGGCATGAGCAGGTGTGTACAGTGGGACAAGAGAGGGGGGCTGAGCATTGGTAGGGGCGCCACCGTGGGGACCTTGTGAGTCTCAGTGAGGGGTTTGGATGGTGTCATGGACAATGGGGAACCTTAGCAGCTATGAACAGACCAACCTGGCCAGATATATATTTTTGATAGATCTCAAATGCCAACGTGAGCTATGGTCTGGGCTCGGTGACCGAAGGTGGGAGTGGGGAAATGAGCCTGGAGGGAAGAGTAGAGGTTGCTAGAGGCTGTGGTCCCTGATATCTGGGGAACAATGGTTGGTGGCCGGAACAAAGGAAGTGGCAGCAGAATGAATGGGAGGGAGGAGGGGACAGACTGGGGACATCAAATGTACTGACTGTGGTGCTCGACTGCTAGGACGTCCCAAGGAAGAGTGTGAAGTTAAGGACAACCTGGGGATTTTATGGACAGAGAGGCCACCAGTGGAGAACTAGTACGTAGGGAGACGGTAGGTTATGGGAATGTGTGAAACATCTGATGGTTTATACCCAGCAGATGACTGAGTTTATGAGACCAAGCTTGAGCAACAGATCTGGGCTTATCATATGGACCTGGGAGTCTTTGCAGAGACAGTGAAACCAGGGGGCACGGTGAGTGAGACAAACAGTAGGCCAAACCACAGAACCATGGGGCAGAGGAAAAGGGAAGAAGAGCCCAAGAGGGAGGAGCGTCAAGATCGGTGGGTGGAAAACGAGAAGAATGTGGTGCTATGGAAGCCGGGAGAGTTTTGCATCAGTCAGGATATGCTATGTTATGCTGCAGTAACAAACAACCTCCCGAGTCTCAGTGCCTTCCACAACAGAGATTTATAGCATAGACTGTATAACATAACCGACTTGGGTCAGCTACTGCCTTCTGCCAAGACCCAGGCTGATGGGGCAGCTCTCCCTACCACCACCCCAGGCTCTTAGCAGAGGTAAAAGGGGACATTGTAACCAGGCGCCACCTCTGGAAACTTTCCCTCCCAAGTGACAGATACCCCTCCTGCTCACATTTCCTTGGCCAAAGCCAGTCCCAGGCCAACAGGGCAGTATAATATAATCCTCCCCAGAAAGGGGCATGGATATCCTGAACAATTATGCCCGTGACCACAGATTATAGAGATTCAAGAAGAAAGGAGAGACAAACAGCTCGAAACACAGTCGAGAGAGCCAGGATGACAAGGTCCTAAGAGCACCATCCAGATTTGGCAGTTAGTGGATGTCCACTGTCCTCACCATGGTGGGGACAAGCAAGCAGCCAGGACAAAGGCAGTAAGTGTCAAGTGTTTTGAGAAATCTGCCATGTGAAGAAGAGTGGCCACAAAGGAGAGGAGTTTCAGTGATTTTCCCAATTCTGTGTTTTCTCTTAAACTGGACGCAGACATGTGGCAGGTTGCCAAAGGGGCCACAGAGTCTTCCTGGCTTTGTATCCACACCCATCCAGAGTGTAGCTCCTCCCACAAGACAGAGACTCTTTCTCTGTCTCTCGAATCAGGCTGGCCCTGTGGCATCGTTCATTGGTGAGATGGGGCAAACCTGACACAGGAACCGGGAAAGGACTTGCCTTCTCCCTGCTCTGGGAACCCTGAGATGGACTGCGCACAAGCCCAGGCTAGCCTGCTGGGTGATGAAAGACCCATGTTCTAGCTGCCCCCTTCTCCACTCTTCATCACCCCATTCAACAGCCAGCCAGCCTCCAGGAACAGAGCCACCCTGCCAACCGGCAGCTGACCGCAGATGCACGAGGGAGCCCAGCCAAGATCAGAAAACCTGCCATGCTGAGTCCAACCCAGAATGCCAACTTATGAAATCATGAGCCAAATGAATGGTTGTTTTAAGCCACTAAGTTTTGGGGTATTTTGTTATGCAAAAAAAGCGTTAAGTGATACACCGTATGTAATGAGATGTCCAGCGATGAGCAGAATATCTGGAGGTTTGTACTGGACACTTGAGTTCATGAGATTGTCCATGTGGGATGCATGTGATGGTAACTACTTTAGGAGCTTGGCATGTACTAGGTGCTTAGTAAGTGTTGAAAGATCAAGTGAATTCCATTTATAAGCATACCACCAGACTATGGGCTTTGGATGATGATGATGTGTCAATGTAGGTTTATTTTTTATTTTTTCTTAAAGATTTATTTATTTATTTATTTATTTATTTATTTACTTACTTACTTACTTACTTACTTACTTATTTACATACTTCAAGAGCAAGTGTGACAGGGGAGGGGCAGAGAGAGCGGGGGAGAGAATCTCAAGCAGATTCCATGCTGAGCACAGAGCCTGACATGGAGTCGATCCCACAGCCCTGCGATCATAACCTGAGTCGGATGCTTAACTGCCTGAGCCACCCAGGTGCCCCCTCAATGTAGGTTTATTGATTATAACAATGTACCACTCTGCTGTGGGATATGGACAGTTGGGGAGGTTCTGCATGTGTGGGGACAGGGAGTATCTAGGAACCCTCCATACTTTCTGCTCAATTCTGCTGGGAACCTAAACCTGTTCAGAACCTAAACCTGCTCTTAAAAATGTTTATTAATTAGGCTCACACACACACACACATACACACACACACACACACACACACACACACACGCACACACACTCCACCAGGACTTCCAGCTGAGTTTTGGGAGCCAGGTGAAGTAAGTGATTGGCTGAGGTTCCACATTGTTTATGGGTAAAGACAAGACCAGACCCAGGTCTTCCCTATCAACCTCCCATCTTCATCCCCATATGTAACTTCCGTCCAGTCCTCTCTGCAAGAGGACCAAGGTGGCATGAAAGGCCGCCATGTTGAAGAGATGATGGGTATGAATGTTTTATATTCTCTCCCTTCTTGTCAAAATCCACAATATTGCCTTAAATTAGTCAACGTCCTTCGAGCACTCTGTTCAGCGTGCAGCATGCCTTTATGTATTTATTCCTTCATTTGGTCTCTGGCCTGCCTTTATGAACAGCCTCACTCTGCGACCCTTCAGAACAGGGATGTTCTGATGGCAAACAGGCTGTTTCCTAACTTGGGTGACTTCTCATCAAGTTCATTGCTTTTACATTAAAATAATCACTTCAGCTGGGGGCAGCTGGGGCTGAACGTTAGCTGCTTAATTGCACCCACCTTTCAGCCCTCTCCTCGAAGATTGATTCCAGGGTGTTCTTAGCATAATATATGCCAGGGTCTATAAAAGCAGAAAGTGGCGGCCCTCTTAACTAGAGCAGCAAAGCCGATTGATGCATTTCTCCAGTTAAATTTACTGGCTTTATTGAAAGGTCTTCGGGGAGTTGCTTGCTCATTAAATACACCAAATACAAAATCTCTCTTAATACAGTATTATCTTGGTAATATAGAAGACTTCCCCAGTGTGAGCTCAGACAGGGGATTGTCACAGCTTTTAGGAGGCCACGCTCGCAAAGTTTGTACTTCCCCTCGTAAGCAGTTACTCTGCACCCCTGTGATTTGGGGGGGGTCCGATTCTGCCTACCTAGTCCAACGCACCATCCTCATATCGCCTCACCCCACCTCCATCACAGTCCAGGCCAGAGTGTAGCAAAAGGTAGGACAGCTCACAGACCTATAGGACGTTTAGCATCAGCTCTCCTCAGTGATTTTGAGAATTGAGAAGTGGAAAATGATGTAGAAACATGTGATCCTTTAGCCAGGTCAGTTCTGGCTTCAGGCAGTGGCAGGAGGATGAATTTGGTGGCGGCGGTGGGGAAGGAGACAGTGGCTGGCTCTTCACACCCCTAGATGTCTGGGGCCCTCGACCTTAGGGACCACGTGGACCCTGGCCACGGCCAACAGGCACTCTATCTGCCAGTCGGGTCCAGCACTGAGATGGAGGGGCCCATGCTTGATGTGAGATCTCCACCAAGTCCCTTCCTATGTTCTGACTGTCAGTTCCTTTCTGAGTAAAATCAGGTTAAAAATGACTTTCCATCTTCACAAGTTTGGCAAAAAAAAAAAAGAAAAAGATTCCATCACTTTCCTAAAAGGATATGGGTCAACTAATAGCACAGGAAGTCTCAGGTAATTTTAACAGAACAGAAATAGAAGGGAAAGCCCAGAGTGAAGGGACGGAAGGGGAGCCTGCACATGCTTAGTCAGAGGAGGAGCATGGGCTCCCTGGGATGTATGAGCAGAAAGATCGGCAAGTGCCGGCTTCATGGTTGCTCCGCAGGTCTCCTCCCTGAAGGGTAGACACCTTTGCCTGCCCAGCCTCAGTGTCCTCTTCCTCCTTCCCCTTACTTCCAGAACTCCAGCGTAGCATCAGGCCCTGTGCCCACCTGATCACCTGATCGGGGACAGGCGTCTTCACCTCTATTGTGTGATGGACCCCTTGGCAGTCGGACAATAATGCTTTTAAATTGCACAAAATAAACAATATAACATTGCAAAAGAAGCCAATTATAAGGAAATGCAGTTATCTTTTTAAGATTTTATTTATTTATATGAGCGAGAGAGACAGAGAGAGCGAGCGAGCGAGCATGAGCTGGGGGTGCGGGGAGGGGGGAGAGAGCAGCAGTGGGGCTCGGTCCCAGCACCCTGGGATCATGACCTGAGCCGAAGGCAAACGCTTAACTGACTGAGCCACCCAGGCGCCCCTGAAATGCAGTTATTAAAATATTTTTTAAAATTGTGATTTAGTGGCATGCTTCTTGTTAGCACACTGTGTAATACTCAAGGCAGGTAGAACAATGACTATCTTCTATAGTATGATGTGTGCTATTTGGGGGCATCTGCCCCAACTGTGGTATGATTGGAAAAAATACCTGTGCTTTCTTGTGGTGACACAGTCACAGGGACTGCTCACACTACTGTGATCTGTTGCTTACATTTGTAATTTAAGGGATGATAGAGTTTAGGTGGAGGTGAGTAAAAATAAAGACCTCAGTTGTTTTTCCAACCACATTCGCAGGTTCCATGAAACTGATCTTCAGTTTCCTGATATTGAGGCGCTGGTCGTGATGCTGACCTCAAGGGATGTCATGAGGTTGGAGAACAAGCCTGACCCGATGTCTCATCTTGAAAGTCTGACATCATCTCTGCAAAATGCAAAGGCGGACTCCAGGTTAAGAGTGCGGATCTGGAATAACCCAGATGAGTCTAATTCCTTGCCTTCCTTCGGAATTTTGTCTTTCTGGGTTGACCAACTCCACTGGGGCTTTCTGAGACCCCATGCTCACTGCTGGCCCATGAGCAGGTGCTGCCCCCGATGCCCACCCTTCCAGCCATGCAAGGACCCGACAGAATGTTCATCAGTCCTCATGATAATTCTTCATGCCTTTCGTAAATCCATCTGGAGTGAGGAGCAGGTTCCTGGGATTTAAAGGTTGACAGAAACGAAGCCAGGTGCACATCTGCTCCCACCTGTGAACAGACCCGGCTTCCCAGAAAGTGGAAGTGGGGCCCCAGCTTGTGAGCACCTCTTGCTGGAGCCGTAACCACTGGGCATTTCCAGCCGTTCCCAAAGGTGCTGATGAGGAGTGGTGGGCGTGGGTTCCAGTCTGGTCTCGGCTGTTGTCTTGCTGTGTGAGCTTCTGTCTTTCCATCTGTAGAATGGACTCCCCATCTGTTCCCTGCCACCTGCCTCTTAGATTATCAGGAGCTTGCAGAGCATGGTGGTTAGGGTGGATCCAACACGAGCCTGCTGTACATACAGCTGTGGTTTTCACCACTTGGAGCCTCTGTTCCCTTACCCATGAAATGGGCTCATGATGCATATTCCTTGAGGGCCGTTGTATGAATTAGAAACTCACTTGATAGCTCATCCTCAGTGTCGAATGGACATCAAACATGTAATCTGTCCCAAGCGAAACTCTTGATATCCCCACCCCGCCTCCATCCCAGTCAGTTCCCTTCTCTGTCCCAAAACTTTCCATGATCCTATCTGGCTTAGCACCTCACAGAAGCTAGCAAGGCTCTCTGTCCTCACTTACCACGTGGCCTCTGCCTCATTCACAGTCCCTCCAGCCACATTCTCCTAGAGCTCACTGAGCCTATGCCTGCACGGGGCCTTTGCACCTGCTGTCCGCTCTGCCTGGAGCATCCATGTGTGTGCATCTCAGACCTTGCCTGTTCTTTATTTTTCTTCCTCGTCCTTATTGCTGCCTGAAATTACAGCATTTATTTATTCACTAGTGGGAATAATGTGTTGGTGCCTGAAAATGTTTGTTGGCTGTGAAAGGCATTTTGGCAAGAATGGGGAAGAATGGACTAAGAATGGGGACTAGACAACGTTAAGAAATCACTGTTGGGGGTGTATGGGTGGCTCAGTCGATTAGGCGTCTGACTCTTGATTTCGGCTCAGGTCATGATCTCAGGGTTGTGGGATCGAGCCCCGAGTCAGGCTCCATGCTCAGCAGGGAGTCTGCTGGAGATTCTCTCTCTCCCTCTCCCGCTCCCCCCATGCTCACTCTCTCTCTCTAAAATGAATAAATAAATTAAAAAAAAAGAAATCACTGTTAATTCGGTTGAGTGTGATAATGGCATTGAGGCCAGGGTGAAAATCAAGAGGTCTTAACTATTAGACACAAGCTGAAGTATTTGTGGGTAAAGTGGCGTGCCTGGGATTTGCTCTAGAATATTCCAGTTTAAGAGAAAACTGGGAGTCAATGAAGCAAGGATGGCCAAGTGTTAACTGTTAAAGTCAGAAAATGATTTCATTTGGGTTAATTATATTATTCTCTTTCTTTTGGGTGGTTTGAACATTTCCACTATTTAAGTTAAACATATTTATTGAACCCACTGGTGAGTGAATGAATAGTGTGTAAAATGTACTCAACCCAGAGCCGAGCCCATGATACGCACTTACTATTAGCTTACAAAATTGTCAATAAAAAGAGATGAGGGAGCGTGCTGAACTCAGAGGGGGCGGGTACAGATGCCGATGGAGTTCTTGAAAAGCAGCCCTCTGATGGCCACCGTCCACACCAGGGCCTGGGGCAGGGCAGGGGGACCTGCGTCCTGTGCCTGTGGCCGGCTCACTCTCCCCAGCTCCTGGGAGAACTGTGCTGGCCCCATTGCTGGTTCCAGGCTGAGCCCCGGGCCGAGGAAGCTTTCAGAACGCCTGTCCAGTAGCCCACGCCACACGCACTCACAGGGGGCATGGTGCTTATAAGTGGCTTCTGACACTGGGGCACTGAATGGGCCCTGCCCTGGGCAGCACAGGCAGGGGCGGCCATGGAGGCTCGTGCTCATGCAGCGCTGAGCAGAGGAGGTCCGGGAGCTTGGTGCAATCCCTCGCTCTGGAGTCAGGCACTCTGCGGAGCCTGGCATGTCCTTTTTGTCTGTGGTCTGATGGGCAGAGGGAGCATCAGCGGGCGCTCCGTGAGGCCAGGAAAGCCAGGGAAATAGGACAGGGTCTAGCCACCCGGAGTTTCCTGCAGGTCAGAGCCACAGAGACAGGATTTGTGATCTGGGCGCATTCCCGAGGTCATGAGGGGATGGCGCTCCTGGGGGTGGGCAGCGGGCAAGGTAGCTGCTACACGGCCCCGTGGCTTGTGGATGTCCTGTCTGGCAGTGAAGCACTGATGGGTACAAGACCAATGGCTCTGGGTGCGGATGCCCCTCTGCACTCATCAGGTCTGGGAACTTGGGCAAGCCACTTGCCTTCTCTCAACCTGTTTTCTCGTCCGGAAATGGGACTAAGGGTAAAGCCTCCCGGCCAGGCATCGTGGGATGCAGTGAGGTCCTGTGTGTGCCGTGCCGAGCTCAGCGCCTGGCCCATCCTAGGAGCTCAACAGACAGTAGGCATTTATTACTGTTGGTTTGGGGTGGGGACTTCACAAATATTTGTCCAACGATTCCATTTGTTTGGCCTGTAGCCCACGGTCCCCTTAGAGCCACAGAGGGCTGTGTTGACTGATAAAATCGGGGTGCTGTTATCAGGAAGGAATGAAAGGATGCTGAGGTGTGGCTTCCCAGTGGGGTCTTCTCCCGACTTCCAGCGCCATCTGGCCAGCCCATACTTCCCATGACCTGGAGCTGCTAGTCTCTGCTGAGAGGCCCGGTAGCACTGCTTTCCAGAACTTCATCCAGGTGAGCGCTGGGTTAAGCACTTTCTATGTGTGACATTATTTGGTTCTCCTGATGATGCTATAAATTAGATATTTTTATTACCCTCATTTTAGAAATAAACGTATTTCTAAAGGTTGCTAGAGGTGAAATACTTTTCCTGGTAGAACCAAGACTTGACCTCGGAGGGTGAACCATCAATCACTGGTTCTCTCTCTTCCGGGCTAAGTTACAGGGGGGCTCTCTGCCTGTGAGGGTCAATCCCACAGGATCTTGGAGAGGTGAAAGCACGAAAGTCGTCACACTTCAGACCTGGAGGCATGCCATTTGGTGGCTGGAAGGAGGACTGTTTAAGGCAAATAAAAGAACCCCTGCCTCACCCAGTAGAAAATCCTGATATGTTAAGGCGCAGTGACCCTGGCTGCAAGCATAAACTGGTTTGTGATTAGCATCAGGTGATGTCTCTTCCTGGTGCCTTAGTAAGGGGGGGTCTCACTCTTGGTCTGGCTAGGGCTGAGGACATCCCCACAAGAGTGCTAGCTGTTAGCTCCAAGCTCAGCTCCCAGTTCAGAAGCCTCTGGAGTTCTTAGAAGCCCCCATTGACCTGGCCAATGTTATTGGTTTGGAGGGTCCTTGTCATCCAAGTCACGCTGTCAGAGCCAATCAACAGGCATTTGCTGAGTGACCAGTAAGTGGCATTCAGTCTTCCTCCTGCTGGCCTTGAAGCTGGGAGGGGTAAATTTGGAACAGCTACAGCCACCTTGCCATCCTGAGAGGAGAATCTTCCAGAGAAAAAAACCCACAAAGGAAGGAGAGCTGAGGGGTGGGAGGAGACTACCTGGGTTCTGATGACACCATTCACCTCCTTGATCAAGCCATATCTGAAGGCAAACTGGCCATGGACTTGTCAGTTAATAAAAGCTAACATACTACCCTTTTAGATTAGCCACTTCAGGTTATGGTTTTGTCACTTGCAACTAAAGGGTTCCTAACTGCTATAACATATCCACCCCTTAGAAATGTGAAAACCCATTTGTGGGGGCCCTGGGGAGCCACTGTAAGTTTTTGAACTGAGGAGTGGCAAGCACTAAGCCTCACTCCAGACAGCATCTAGGAAGGCAAGAGAGCAACCTGGCCCACATTCACCCCAACTTGGCTCTGCCGCCTTATCTCTCTGCCTGTTGCCTCCATCTGCCATGGAGAGTGATGCTCTGAGCGTCTACCCATTCTGGCACCGGCTTCCCTTACAAGCATCTGCTCCGTGAGAGAATGAGCTTCACATCAAAGTGGCCCGGCAGCTTTCCTTAAACAAAACAGCCCCTCCCCTCCCCGCTGCCTTGCAAAGGCAAGCTACCTCATTTAGCCACCTGCGAGTTTCCTTTCATGGTCCCATGTCATTATGGGATTGCTTTGATGGGGGGCCAGGCGGGGGTGAGGAGACACATTCCACCATTGCAATTAACTTGTTAGAGACTGTGACGCCCAGTCCAGGCCCCTGCCTGCTAGGGGTGTTGGGTGGGTGTGACGGAGGCCTGGGTCCACGGCTGGGGGGATCTGCAGCACAACCAGGCCCTGGGCTTCTTGGTGGAGACCACCCGAGTGGGGCCCAGCTCCTTGCTGGCTGTATGGACGTGCCAGTCAGTATCTTTGTGCAGAGGACAGCTCTGACTTTTCCACACATGCCACCAAACACCAAATGCCACCCCTTCACTGTGGCATACTGAGAAGGCTAAGAGCTCAGCATTGGGTGTCAGATGGCTTCACCGTTCTGTGACTCTTGTCAACTCGTGCCACTTTTCCAATCCTGGTTCTCATCTGTAAAATGGGGTTTGAGGAAGCCCATGAAGGGGACAGCAGCATGTCAGGCCTCTCTGTGTCGGCCACCACTGTCCTTACTAATGAGGAGCAGGCTTCCACCTCAGGAATCCCAGGAGAACAACGTGGCCAATTTTGCCACCGAAATGGTCATGAGAAAAGCTCAGGGTCCTGGACTGTGTGAGCCGTGGGCTTGGCTCCTACCTTTCAAGGGGCTGTCCCTACTGTTGTGAAGGGGAAGCAATCTGCGTCCCTAGTCATGGGAGAGGCTGTGCCAAGCCCGCCTCCCGCCCCCCCCCCGCCCCATGAGCTTCGGACCCATGGACTCAAGGGGATTCTGGGACCTTAGGACTGGGAGGGTCCTTGGGGTCTTCAAGGTCCGTGGCCATCCTCAGACAATGCTGACTCCTGGGATTACTCACCCTTGCCTTGGAACACACAGGTTTGAGCCCCATGGAAAGTCCAGTCCCCGTGAATCCTGGAAAAGTGGGGTGGTGGGGGTTGGACTTCTGGTGGCTCCAGGAAAGTCTTACCATGCCTCTCCCTTCTTGACTGTCACCTCCTCCACGTAGGCACCTGACAATGGAAGTTAAGGCCTGTCTGCTCCGTAGAGGCTCCCGACCTCTCTCTTCGCCAACCCTAAGTACCCAAGTGGAGGTGGGTTCTGTGCCTGTGACTGTGTCTAGCTCTTTTGGCACCGCAAAGAGAGTTGCAGCAGTTGGCAGGGAAGGATTTGAGTTTCAAAATCCCTGCCATGTCTTCGAGGTCTGCAGAGTCTGGTCCCCACCAGTCTCTAGGTCCTACCTTCACACCAAGCACAGTAGCCCCGCCAGCCCCATTTTCCAGGACCCCCACCAGGGCCTTTGCACGTGCTGTTCTCTGCACCTGGAGCACCCTTCCCAGCACTCTGGCTCCTTTCTCAACGTCTCTTCCTAGGAGGCCTTCCCTGGCTGCCCTGCCCCCAGTCTGAAGCAGGGGCCCTCATCACTGCCTTCAGCGTGCCCCGCAAGTATTCCCTCCCCGCTGTGTTATCTCAGGCTGCTTCTCCGCTGCATCCTCCCGGCCCCTGAGATTACAGGCCTCACAAGGGTGGTGGGTGCAGGGGAAGGGGGGGGGCGCTGTTTTGCCCCTGCTTGTATCCCTCGCTTCTAGGGTAGAACCTGGCCGAGTGTCTGGGTGAGACACCCGGGCTCCTCGGCAGCACACAACGGCATCTAATAATTAACTGTCCAATTAGGCCCATAATAGAGGCTTCAACTAAGGCTCGTTGGTAATGAGGCTGTTCACACAGGCCTTTTCTCCCAGCCTCACTGCTCCGGAGCTCCTACCTTGGCAGCTGCGCGACAGAGTCCCCCCTTTTGTTAACCGGGGGGGCCTTGCCCCTCACCAGCACCCTGGCTGGGCGCACCCTGCCTCCAGCCTCCTCTGGCATCCTGGGCTGGGTGTGCCCCATCCTAGGTAAGCCCTGGGAGCAAGCAGGGCTGCTCCAGCCTCCCTGTCCCTCAGCTTCTCCTCAAGGCCGGGGCTGGGACAAGGTCTGGAAAAATGTGCCTCTCGGAGCTGAAGGCCCCCCTCTTCATTACAGAGACACCGATTGGCTCAGCCCCTGAAAGCCTTCAGCTTTAGGAATGTTAAGACTTAATTGCCTGATGGACATGGAAAGAATGGAGGGGTTTCTCCAGGGAGTGGTTTCTCTCCCCCATTGGACAAGGGCAGGACTTGTGACTGACGAGAGGGGGAGGCGAGCCCTCTCATGGCCTGGGGCCGTGACGGGTTCCACTTACACTGAGAACCTGCACCCTCCCTGGTTCCACTCTTCCTCTGGCTGACTTTTCAGAGGTGATTTCTAATTGCGTTTTCCTGACCAGGAAGAGGCGCTCGGGGCCGGGGACTTTCTCAGTGCCAGGGGCCAGTCTCAGCCACTTTCCCCAGCACCCCATTCTTACTGGGGCACACAGGTCTTGTAGGGTTTGGATTCTTGGTAAATTTGCACAGTGCAAAGAGTAATGGGTAGCACACGAATTCACTGTCCTGGCCCCACCTGCCTCCCAGCGAAGCTCACCTCCCTCTGCTCGCTGTCCTGCACACCCCCTTGCTCTCCTAACACCCCCAGCTCACCCCCAGCTTGGGCCTTCACCCTTGCCCATTCCACTCCCCGCAAAACCCAACTCCTAGACCTTTGTGTGACTCACTCCGTCCTCTCATCTGGATGTTGCTTCCCACGACCTTGACGACCCACCCTTATAGAAGGCCAAGTACACCCTGCAGAGGGCACTCTCCCCCATTTCACGTCTTTGTGCGTTTATCAAGGGCTGGTCTCCCCTCACTGAAACACAAGCTCCTGCTAGCTGGCCAGTCCCTCCGCCGTGGTTTCCCTGGGGCCTAGTGCAGTGCCTGGTCTGTAAATATTTGTGGAAAAGAGAACGCAACTTCTCCTTCTTGACCCACAAACACTCTTTTGGCCCCGCAGAAAGCCTCAGCTCGCTGGAACAGACCCCTCCCAGGGCTTTGCTGTTGACAATGGTGCCTTCTTGAAGTCACCTCCACTTCCAAGCTTGGCCCAGTGGGGCCAGAATAACGAAGCTGCTTTAACATAAATAATTTGCTTCTGAGGTGTAAGAAATGGGGAATATTTTTAGAAGGCCTGCCCTCCTAGGGGAAGTAAATGACTTATGAAAACGGGATTTTTCAAAGTGGCCTTCAAGAGAAAAGGGAGCCGTGTGTGATGGCCAAAATGGAATTCTATGAATTAGTGCGACTCATTATTCTGACCGTACGCACACAGACACACGCGCACACACATGCACACACACTCGCTCGCTCACTCACTTTTCCTCCTGCCTTCCATTTCATGGTCTTAGCTCAAATCTGAAATAAAACCACCGCAGCCCCCCTCCCCTGGCCCTCAGCGGCGGCCTGTCTGATTGGATGCCTCCCACAGCCCTGAAGACCAGAGCTTCAAGGAAGAAGCTGCGGGGGCACGCTGAGCCCTCGCTTCTTAAAGTGCGCGCCGTAAGTTACCTTGAAACGTTATATTAAAAAAAAAAAAGTATTTTAGGTTCAACAGACACTTGGGTTCCTGTTAACAACTCATTTAAGGAGAAAGTGGGGGGAAGGCATTCAGTTCAAGGTTTCTTTGACAACGTGAACCTCCTTACTTTGAATCCTTACAGTGTGGATGGGATGAAAGATGTCGTGGAGACGCAGATGGGTAAATGCTCAGGTGAGCAAGGACAGATGTTCCCAACAACGGAGTCGCGGGCATCTTGGGACGGTCTTTGTCTGGCCAATAATGGAGAACAGATATTGGCGGGGGCGGGGGGGGGAATGGGAGACCCAGAAAACCAAGACACAAAAACCACTTTTGTGGCCATTGTGTTTCCACCGGACTCTTGATCTAGGGAAGACGTGCTGTTTGGAGAACTAATAAGGCGACCGGCCCCTTTGATGAGGCACGGTCTGAAAACCAAGCTCTGGAGGAGTCATCCATTGCCGGCTCCCTGAGGCCTTTCTCCCCTTGTCTACAAAATCTGGCCTCCAAGGGGGCATGGATGTGTCTCCTGCCCATCACTTCTGAAGGCCCAGACAACCGGCTCTGGGCTCTTTGTCTGGAAGAGTCATGGTGGCTTCCCATTGTCTGTAGGCTCTGACTATGACTCCAAACTCGCAGGCTGACAATAAGGTCCACCATGAGTTGGCTCCACTTTGTTTTTCCTTCGCAGTCCCCAAACCTACTTAAGATCTCTACTCCCAACACTACCATCTCCTTCCTTATCCCAATGCGCTCTTCTCCTCTCCCCTTCTCCCCATAGTCTTTCCTCCTCTGGTCTAAGGTCTACTCGTCCTGACAGATCTGACTTCCAGGCGCCTTCTGAGACTAGCCCGTCCTCACTGAACTGCTGTTGTGAGTTCTCACACACTGATTCGATGTGCATTTGACCCATCTCACTGTCAGACTAGTCTACTCTCCCAAAAGGTCCATCAGCTTTCTAGGCATCTGCCTTGTAGGTGTCAGCACATGGCCCAGGGTGAGCAGAGTGGGCACAGTAAGAAGCACTGGTTTCTACTAAACTGAAAAGTGAAAAGTGGCCAAGCGGTGGGCCAGAGATGCAGAGGATCTGGACTCACTGCCTGCCCCTGGGGATCTTTCCTCCCTGAGGCTGGGACGCAAGACTTGCCTGCTGCCATGTGCTGTTACTCTCTGTGATCATTCTAAAACCTGGAGGACCACTGGTCCCTGGGCAAAGCCAAAACCTCTCAGCTTCTCAATGTTGTTCCAATTCTTTCTCTTCTCTAACAGCTCACTCAATCAATAAATGGTTGTTGAGTGCCCCCACTGTGTGCCACTCATGGGGTTGCGGTGGTGAATATCCCAGACGTTGTCCCCCATTCTCTTGGAACTTACAGTGAATTAAGAGGTACAAAAAGGATTGATTACAGTTGTGATAAATGCAGTGAAGGGTAGGTGCAGGCTGCTCTAAAAGCATTTGGAGAGATACAGCAATTGCTTCTCAAGGACGTTGTTTTACGTTTGGTGGGGTCTGAGCAGGCTGCCCCGCTCGATGGCAATGGGGAGCCCTGAGTTGCCTTGATGGACCAACTTGATGGAATGCTGAGTGTGGGGGGCGGCGATGGAAGAAGATCAGTTTTCACTGAAGGTCTGTGGTGAGGCTGGTGAAGTATCTTCAGGCAGGGATTGCACTTGTTATGAATGTGGATGAGACCAGAGCGGAGTCAGCTGTCCCTCCAATTGAGGCCATAGCCAGAGATGTTCCAGCGTTCTCTGATGCTAAGTGCCTTCTCTTTAAAACAAGGGCCTTCTTTTCAACAAGCTCCCAAGTCCCGTGTCCTTCAAGGCCTCACTAACAACACCCTAGTGGCTATGGATCATTCCCGTACCAGTTCTATTTCACTTCCTTGAGTTTTCTACTAATTAAAGCTAGTGAGCTGTCGTTTATCATGGCTTCGTCTGCAAATGTTCATCCACTCGACCTCACAGTGAATTCCAGGTGAATTAGAATCACATCTAGTTCTTCTTTGCATAGCAGGAATCCTAGATGAGGGCATAAACCAGGGGAAGTAAGTATTGGGCATGCATGCCACCACCGCTGCTAATCCAGTGGTCATGGCAGACATTATTAATCAATCCCCACACTCATTTCTGCTGTGCTTGGACAGGGTTTAAAAGCATCTCCTCAGAAGCATCTTCTCTGGTCACCCACTGAGGGAGGTCACTCCTGCCCCAGTTGTTTTCTGTGACTAAACCCATTCTTTTCTTCACAGTGCTCTAATTTTTAAAGACATATTCAAGACCCGTTTCCCCAGCTAACCTGTGAGCTCCATGAGGTGGGAGCATGTCTGTTTCTGCTCATCACAGAATCTCTGGGGCTGAGCGGTCTTGGTCACATAGGAAGAGCTCAGTAAATATTTGCTGCAAGTGGACTTCATGCTTTAGTCAATGAGTTAGAGAGAGAACCCAGGTCTCCTTGTCAACACACCCGGGCTGAGTCCCAGCTCTGTGCTTTCCTAACTAGGTGTGCTGGGGGGCAAACCCTCCCCTTCTCCATATCAGGGCCTGGAGCTGTGTAAGTGGGACTCTTACCTCCTTCCTCAGAGGTTCCAGCAGATCTGGGACAAAGCTTGTCCCTCCGAGCTTGGTGGCCACAGGGAATTTTATTTTGAGACTTGAGAGTTGGTTTATTTTGGAGCTGGTGGGCCCTCCATGGGCAGAGGTCCTGGGTCCTGGGTGGCAGCATCTGCAGCTCCCCAGAGCCTGTGGGGCAGGGACCTTGGCTCCCAGGCACCGGGCTCTGCGGCAGGAGGTGTGGACTTGACTTTGGCCCTCGACTACTTGGGATGCGGCAGTGGCATTTCTGCCTGTGTCTTAATTCCCTCCTCCTTCACCCGCTTCCATCACGGGAGAGGAGGGAGAAGGGCGCTATATGCACCCATGCCCGTTTGTTGTTTCTACAGCTGGGGCCCGACAGCCTCCACCCCTCTGGGGGTTTGAGCCCCCTGGGCCTGTGTCTCCGCAGACTTGCCCTGGCCTGGAGCCAGTGGAATTTGTGTGTGCGTTTGGGGTGTGTGTGTGGGGGGGGTGTGGGGGGTGTTGGGGGCCCCAGGGATGGCCAAATGGATCAGTCAGGCTCTGACTGGCTGTCCCCAACCCCAGAAAGGGGTAGGGTGTGGTGAGGCTGGCCTGGGTCCAGTGACACTGGGAAGCCATAGAGAGATCCTCCCCCTCCCCCCTCCCCCTCCACCCTGTACCCCGGCTGTCCGTGGAGGTACAGGGCAGGGCCCTGCAGGAGTCCCGCCGTTCTCCTGCAAGGGGATGGCCTCATGACGCATCCTCCCAGAAGGCCAGTTAGCTGGGGGAAGTGGGTCCTTCCCGCAGAGACACCAAGCCCATTCTCCCTTAGCAGCCAGACCTGGAGTCCGGGGGGGCAGGAAGCAAAGGAGGGCCAGGCAGCAGGCCCCACACCAGCAGGCAGTGCTGGGGGCCCTTCAACAGGCTTCTGTCTTACTCTCCAGAACCGACTCCATCGCGCCCCCCTTCCGGGAGTGCCCGTCCTCCCGCCTCTGCCTGGTGAACTTCTTCTCACCCTCAAGGTCCAACTCAAATGTCACCTCCTCTGGGAGGCCTCCCTTGACCCTTTCAGCCAAGGTTACTTGCTACCTCTTTGGGGTCCTACCCTCTTTCCATGATCATGCCTGTCTCAGCCGAACAATTACTCATTAACGGGGACACTCTTTATCTTCTGTCTTCCTCTGGACTGCGAGCTCCAAGGGCATCATCTGTGTGCCGAGCGTGTTATTTCTGCTTGCCTTCCTCCACGGCCCCCTTCTAGAATGGCACCTGCGGCGGCCAGGCCCCACCATGGCACCCGCTGACGCTCAACTCCTGATCTGCCTGCCCTTGTTTCCTGTGGTGCTGAATGGGGCCGCACTCTGTGGCTGGCAGGACACTGCGTTCGTGACGGTGTGTGCGTGGAGGGCCCTGGAGCGTCTGCCTTGCTGTATTTTGGATGGCTTGCTCACAGAAGGCAGCCACGTCGTCAGGAGGGGCCCGTGCCGAGAGGTCCCCAGGCCTCCTCCCTGCAGCCAGTGCCCATGAGCCACCCCTGTGACGAGCCCGCTTGTCCTCCAGGCCTGGCCTAGCCTACGGACGACCAACAGACAGCCTGACAGACAGCGTGACTGCCACCTTGTGAACGCTCCCCAGCCAGGACCTCCTGCCAAGCTGCTCCTCCACTCCCGCCTGAAAGAAAGGGCGCGAGATAGTCCAGGTTGGCTGTTACTGGGGAAACTTCCTACCTAGCGGTAACCACTAAGACCCTCAGTTTCCTTTGGGGAACGACCCTGCTTCCCCGTGTGTGGCTTTGGTGGAACTGTCTCTCCTTGAGCTCCGTCCCCTCTGGGCCAAGGAATGGGGCCCCGACCCTGGGGAGGGCAACCGGACCCTCTTCCTGGAAACTGTCTGCAGCAGAGATTCTGGTCCAGGAGTGGGGGGTAAGGCTAATTCTAGAAACTACTCGATACCACACAAACACATACATATGTACACACAAATAACACACACGTTTGCATACACGCATGCATCATACACATGTGCACACAATGCATTGGACACATGCATGTATGCACGCACAGATATGTACAATGTGTGCACAAATATGTACACGTTTCTATTATACACACATGTACATAAATACATGCATTTTCTTTTTTTTTGCCAGAGTCGACTATTTTTGGCAGCCAAATAAACTGGATTGGGACAACCACCTCCCTCTCACCATCTTCACACCCATCACTGAAGGCCCCCCAAGTGCCTAGAAGACACATCATTCCGCAAGTGCTCAACCACTGTGTTGAATAACTAAGAGCCTAGAAATATGAATGATGTCAGGGCTATTTATCGTGATTTAAATTTCTGTTTTTGTTTGCACCCTGGGAGAAGAATTTAAAAGCCTGAGAATATAAAGAATTCTTGCTTCTCTGCATTTTTCCCTCCCTCCCCTACCTTCCCAGAGGCCAGCTGCCAGCTCACCGCCAGCACCACCAGGATCTTCTGTTGCCAGACCAGGGGCTGAAGGTGTCTGCAGACAGCCTGCGTGCCTTGGCCCGGTAGCCTGGGTGCTTTGAGGTGGGAACTGGGGGGAGAAGAAGCATAAGCCATGGAAAAGGGAGCCGGCATTGCTGTGATGGAGATGTATCTTCATTGTCAGCGTCCTGGAGGTGACAGGTCCTTCCTGGGAGCCATGGCTCTGTGGCCCCTCTCAGGAGGCAGGATCATAGCCTTGGGCCCTCCCTGAAGAAATCCTTGAGCCAGCTTGGTGCAGAACCAAACGGACCTTCCCATCTACAGGGAAATTTTGGGCTTTTGTGGGCTGTGACCCATAGTGAGTCAGCAGTGACCAGTGTTGACTGACACCAGGGACAGGGAATCCTATATACCCCGGGGTACCGCTCTGTGTGATATCCCAGGACCTGGCGCTGCGACAGAGGGAACCCCACTGAAGACTGAAATTGAGTTTCCCACCAGTCCAGCATGGCAGGGGCACAAAATCAGACCGATAGTCATTTGCTTTAGGAAACATGCCATTTCTCTCACACCCAGGTTTGTGGAATAAGGTTCAAAGCTCATGGTGGCAGGAATTTTTCTTTTTGGTCTGTTTCGTTTACTATTGTCTCACAGAGCCTAGTACATTGCTTTAACACACAACAGGAATTCAAGAAATATTAATGTATAAAGGCACACGTAGAGAATAATTTTTGGGGTGCCCACGAAATGCTAAATATTCTATAGAAGCTTCCCTTAGATTCTTCTTTTCATAACCACCCTAGAAGCTTGGTGTTCTTGTCCACATTTTCCTTCCCTCCCTCCCTCCCTCCCTCCCTTCCTCCCTCCCCCTTCTTTCCTTCCCCCTCTTATTTCAGCTGTCTTAGTGCATTTACACATGTTCATATAAGCAATGTATTGTTTATAGGTATGTCTTTTTAGTGTGTATGAAGGTTAGTGTGTCGCAGCTCATCCCACCACGTCTTGCCGCCGCCCACCTTCCCACGCAGGGGCAGCCCCAGCACCCAGGCACCTGTCAACACTGGGGGAGATCAAATAGATCTGTGATGGAACTTCTTTGGACTATTTACCCAGGAGTGGGATTGCTAGTCAGTGTGATGTCTGTGTGACTTCACCGAGAAAGGCCACAGTGGCCTGCACTACCTACCGGAGAAGCCGGAAGCTCCTTTATTTCCGTATCTGGGCCAACACTGGCATTCCTCGGCTTACTAGTATTTTCCCAGGCTAATTAGGTATGAAGTGATACCTCGTTGTTTTAAATCGCCCTTCTTGTCCCCATTTTCGGGGAAGAATTGAAGCTTTAGAGAAATGACGTGCCCGGGGCCCTCAGCTGGTTGCATGCCTGGCTGTGCTTTGCCCACAGGCTCTGGGCTCACCTGGGGCTCCGCTGCCCCTCACCTGGGCTTGACGCCTCTACCAGCAGGACAAGCGTGGGTGCAGTTCTTCTGCTGTGATCGAGCCCCACCTGGTGGCGCTGAGAGGGAACTGCAGTTGTGGAAGGGAGGGGGGGAGGGGAGGAACCCCAAAACCACCTTCACTTTTGAGGCTCCTATTTTTAAAAAATAATTTTTCTAATTTTATTTTTATTGAAATATAGTTATCATATAAATTATTAGTTTCTGGTGTGCAAGATAATTTTTTTTTTTGTGATGAGAGTTTTCAAGATCAAATACACTCAAGCCCCAAATATACAGCACCCCATTATTAACCAAAGTCCTCATGACGGGTACATCCCCAGGACTTATTTTTCTTATAACTGGAAGTTTATACCCCCCTGGTCAGCTTCACCTCACTAGTGGAGGGAACCTGAACTGCTTCACTTTTGAGGCTATTACTGTTTTTAGCAAACAAAACCAGAACTCAGTTAGTACACTTTTAAAAATGTACTTTTAATTAAAGTATGTACGCCTAAAAGGCATAAATCCCAAGTGTACAGAGAATGAACTTCACAAGTGAACACCTGTGTAGGCAACACGGCAGGTGCCCCTCCAGCCACGACACACCATCCTCTGGGGGCTGCCACTCTCCTGGCTTCTAACTCAGTAGATTCGTCTCGCCTCGGGGACGGTTGTATACATGAACCATGCAGTTGTTCTTTTTTGTATCGTGCTCCTTCTGCATGATGTCGTGTGCTTCGTTCATCCATATTTGTTCATTCTCGTTTTGATGCAGTATTCCATTGTATGACTATACCGTGAGCTATCCTGTCTACCGCCCATGCACGTTTGGGTGGATCCCAGCATTTGGCTATATTGAATGATGAACATTCTGGGACAGTCTTTTGGTGCACCTATTTGTACAATCCTGTGAAGTATGTATCTAGGAATGGAAACACTGGACCACGGCTTGGGTGTAAATGCAACTTTTGCAGATAACCGCCAGTTTTCCAAAGTGGTCATGCCAATCTCCCATCGCAATCATGTGTTGAGTGTTCTCCTTGCTCTACATTTTCAACTATAGTTGATATCATCACTCTTTTTATTTTTATTTTTTAAAGATTTTATTTATTTGAGAAAGAGACAGAGATAGTGAGAGAGAGCACATGAGCAGGGAAGAGAGGGAGAAGCAGACTCCCCAGTGAGCAGGGAGCCGCATGTGGGACTCGATCCCAGGACTCTGGGATCACGATCTGAGCCGAAGGCAGAGGCTTAACCGACTGAGCCACCCAGGCTCCCTTGTCACTCTTTTTAGCCGTTCTGGTAAGTGTTAGTGGTGCTGCCTTCTTTTTTTCATTTGCATTCCTGATAACTAACAAAATTTCTTATTTTTGTTGGTCACTTGGCTAAACACAGGCAAGGTGCCTATGCAAGGCTTTGGCCCATTTTTTTGATTGAGTTACCTGCCTTTTTCATACTGATTTATAGGAGTTGAAAACAGGTCATCTGTGTATGAGCCCTTTGATCTATCTTCTCCCACTGGGGTCACTTGAATTCTCACTCTCTTACTGATGTGTTTTGATGAACAGATGTTCTACTTGCATTATGATAGAATTTATTAATATTTTCTTTTATTACTGAGGCTTTTTGTGTTGTTTAAAATTTTTTGGCCTACCCCAAGGTCATGGAGATTGTCTTCTATGTTTCTTCTAGAAGCTTTCACAATCTGCATCCATCTGGAACTGATTTTTGCATACAGCGGGAGGCGGAGGGTCGATATTTTTTTCCATATGGACATTTAATTGACCAGCCTGATTTATTGAAAAGATTGTCTTTTCCCCCACTGCACCACAGTGTCACCTTTGCCATAAACCAGGGGATTGTACCTGTGTGAATCTGTTCCTGGTGTATGTGTCTGTTTCTACTGAAGATGTAATCACGAGACCATTTCAGAGTTTATAAAATACTAGTGTATAATGTGCTGCAGGTGGTGCTGTCTGCCAAGGGACACTGGCTTGGGGTTGCTTTTCATTTGCATTCCTGATAACTAATGATAAGTGTTCCTTTCTCAACGCTAGCTGTGAATCTTGGGGCTCACTGTAGGCTTATTTGGTCAGAATGTCAAGAAGCTGAGTTGGAGGCTCCTTGTGCCTGTGGAGTCCACACAGAAAAGCCCTCTGGACCCCAGGAGAGCACCCAGGGGGCCCTAGGGTCTGGGGTGAGGTAAGGTCTCTCCTCTGCATGCCTCTCCTCTCTCTTTTCTGATCTCTACTAAACCCCAGGGGAAGCCTGCAACCCGACTCTGCAGGAGCACCTCGGGTCTGAGAGCTGAGACTCCCGTGGCAGACCCCTTCCCCCTTTAAGGGTCTGAAAGCACCAAGCAGCCCCTTGAAGGTGTGGCATTCAGGTCCCCCCCGTCCCACATGGGCAGGGGTGGGGTGGTGTGTAAGACCTGTGGTGTGTGTGTCCCCAACCAGCCCCTCAGCCCTTTGCCCCTCCTGATGTCCCTCTGGGGACCCTGGGTCTCCATTGCTCACTTCTAAGACTTCTTTTCCAAGAAGGCCTTTCTACAGTCTTCTTTTGGTGGGGAGAAGACCCACAGTTTCCCCTACGTTGGTTCTGACTCGGGTCAAGGACAAACGCTACATTTGCATGATGATCTATGCACTTTAGCCTTGTTTTCTGATGGCTACCGTCTAAGAGGGACGCCCCAGGTCTGAAGGCCTAGGCGGGGCATACCAGAGGATGCTGTCTGGGGGCCGAGGGTCCAACAGCAGAGAGATCCTGTGGTGACCTAGAGGGCCACGCTGGGGTTTTGGGCGAACACCTTTTTAGCATCTATCTCTCCTTCGACCATGTGGGGGTGGATGTCCACGTTCATGCCTGCGTCCTTGCATAGCTTGAGCAAGGTCCGAATGTTGTTCTTGGACAACCTCAGGTATCTGTGCGAGACAAGGCCAGAGAGGTCAGTTGAGCGTGGAGTCACCGTTGCTTCGAACTTTATTGAAAAGAGCTTAGATTTAAGCACTGTGGGATCTCTCACGAGAACTGGCTCTGCGGACACTTCTGGAGCTGACAGAGATCCTATAAAAGAGTGGGACACCCCACGGAGTTGGTGGGAGTTTTTATTGGTATAACTCTTTTGGAAATTAATTTGGCAACATATGTGCCAGGCACCAGCCCTATCCCCACAAGTTCCCTCCCCCCAAAACTTCCTTCATTATCTTTGACTCAGGAACTCCACTCAGGCCTTCAACTGATCCTGAGAAGAGAAGTCAATGGAATGAAAAGCTATATAAATCAAAGTGTTCACTTCGGGGTTATCAATAGCAGGTAAAGAGGAGATTCCATCAACCGAGGAGTGGTTAAGCAAATAATGGAATATCCATCTCAAGGATGCTCCTGCCTGCCTTGAAATGGTATTGGGCAGAAGCAGGTGCCCTAGGTGATGGTGATGCATGATGCCATGTAAGGAGAGAGGCAATCATCAGGGCTTCCATCACTAACAGGTGTGTGTAACCTCAGTGATGCCAAGGCCTGCACGAAATACAGAACAATGGCAATAAAAGCTGAGTAAAATTGTAGGAAAAGGGAGTATTTTCTTTTTTTTAAATTATGTTATGTTAGTCACCATACAGTACATCATTAGTTTTTGATGTAGTGTTCCATGATTCATTGTTTTCATATAACACCCAGTGCTCCATTCAGTACGTGCCCTCTTTAATACCCATCACCAGGCTAACCCATCCCCACCCCCTCCCCCCTTTAGAACCCTCAGTTTGTTTCTCAGAGTCCATCGTCTCTCATGGTTTGTCTCCCCCTCTGATCTCCCCCCCTTCATTTTTCCCTTCCTGCTATCTTCTTCTTCTTCTTCTAATATATAATGTATTATTTGTTTCAGAGGTACAGGTCTGTGATTCAACAGCCTTACACAATTCACAGTGCTCACCATAGCACATACCCTCCCCAGTGCCTATCACCCAGCCCCCCCATCCCTCCCACCCCCCATCACTCCAGCAACCCTCAGTTTGTTTCCTGAGATTAAGAATTCCTCATATCAGTGAAATCATATGATACATGGCTTTCTCTGATTGACTTATTTCGCTCAGCATAATACCCTCCAGTTCCAACCATGTCATTGCAAATGGCAAGATCTCATTCCTTTTGATGGCTGCATAATATTCCATTGTGTATATACCACCTCTTCTTTAACCATTCATCTGTTGATGGACATCTTGGCTCTTTCCACAGTTTGGCTATTGTGGACATTGCTGCTATAAACATCAGGATGCACGTACCCCTACGGATTCCTATATTTGTATCTTTGGGGTAAATACCCAGTAGTGCAATTGCTGGATCACATGGTAGCTCTATTTTCAACTGTTTGAGGAACCTCCATACTGTTTTCCAGAGGGGTTGCACCAGCTTGCATTCCCACCAACGGTGTAGGAGGGTTCCCCTTTCTCCGCATCCCTGCCAACATCTCTCTTTTCCTGACTTGTTAATTTTAGCCATTCTGACGGGTGTGAGGTGGTATCTCACTGAGGTTTTGATTTGGATTTCCCTGATGCTGAGCGATGTTGAGCACTTTTTCATGTGTCTGTTGGCCGTTTGGATGTCTTCTTTGGAAAAATGTCTGTTCATGTCTTCTGCCCATTTCTTGATTGGATCATTTGTTCTTTGGGCGTTGAGTTTGATAAGTTCTTTATAGATTTTGGATACTAGCCCTTTATCTGATATGTCATTTGCAAATATCTTCTCCCATTCTGTCAGTTGTCTTTTGGTTTAGTTGATTGTTTCTTCTGCTGTGCAAAAGCTTCTTATCTTAGTGAAGTCCCAATAGTTCATTTTTGCCCTGGCTTCCCTTGCTTTTGGCGATGTTTCTAGAAGAAGTTGCTGCGGTGGAGGTCGAAGAGGTTGCTGCCTGTGTTCTCCTTTAGGATTTTGATGGACTCCTGTCTCACGTTTAGGTCTTTCACTATTTTGAGTCTATTTTTGGGTGTGGTGTAAGGAAATGGTCCAGTTTCATTCTTCTGCATGTGGCTGTCCAATTTTCCCAACACCATTTTGTTGAAGAAACTGTCTTTTTTCCATAGGACATTCTTTCCTGCTTTGTTGAAGATTAGTTGACCATAGAGTTGAGGGCCCATTTCTGGGCTCTCTATTCTGTTCCATTGATCTGTGTGTCTGTTTCTGTGTCAGTACCATACTGTCTTGATGATGACAGCTTTGTAAAAGAGCTGGAAGTCTGGAATTGTGATGCCACCAGGTTTGCTTTTCTTTTTCAACATTCCTCTGGCTATTCGGGGTGGGAGTATTTTCTTTTAATACTATTCAAACAATTAAAAAATTAGGCCAGTGATTTAAAATCTTAGCTAAAGCCCCACAATTCTGACTTACACTGGAGAGGAACCGATCCCAATGACACTGTGTGGTCTAAAGCGTATCTCTGCCGGCATATCCTCCGAGCTCCTTATTCAACCAGCGGCTTTGACCTTGTTCCCAGCTTTAGTGTAAGGAGGTTGGTCCCCTACTCAGGTCACCTGCTGGTTGGTTACTTTGCTACAGATGATGGGGGAGGAGCTGCATATTGAAATAACCTGGGTTTTCTACCCACTGGGAATGGTCTCCTTGTCCTTCAATATCTGCCCGGTGCTTACCTGTTTTTACAGCCATCTGACACCCCACTCCCCAGCCCCATGTCTGGACCACCTTTCTCTGACAGCGCCAGGCAGGGTCTGCTCCTTCCGCTTCTGCCCAACCCAGCCCTGGAAGGTCTCACACACTTGTACATGTCAGCACTTATGAAGATCCCATGGACAATTTCATCTTTTCCTTGGATGTTTTTCTAGTGGCTCGTTGGATGCCATCTTCCCAAATATTCGTTCTCCCTCCTTGGAGGGTGGGGGCCCTGTCCAAATCTCTTTTCTGCCCACCATAAAGCCCAGGTAGGCTGTCTGTTGGCCAGAGTAAACGAGCACCACCCTGTCAAACTGAAAGCCATAGCCAAAGTCATCCATCCATGGAAAGGTCGAGCAAGAAGCCTCCTTTGGCTGGGGAGGCTACCATTCCACCCATCCATCTCTCAGTGAGCAGAGCAGGACTTTGTAATGGGATCACTTGATGCCAGGCATCTGAGGCCATCTGAAACCTACAGAGGAGCTCCCTGCTGTTCCATCTAGAAGGACATCCACATTATTCTGTTGTCTGTTTCCTCCTCTATTGAAGTTTCTGAGCCTTATCAGCCACGTCTTTACAAAAAAGCTAGCACCGGGCTTGGGAGGGGTACTTGAATTTGGGGATGGAAACCAGCAGGTCCAGATGAATAAGACAAAGAACACGGGAGAAGGAAGACCTCTGGTAAGAGCAGTAAATACCAAACGGCTTCACACTCTGTTCCTAGTGCATCCCACACGTAGAGCAGATGGCCACCGGGGATGGTGGGGAGGACCACCAACTCCACACCAGGAGTGTAGGCTCTTAGGGGGATTTCCTGTTAAATATAGGCCACAGACAATGCATTCTTTCTTTTTGGATAATATTCATGGTTTCTATTGTGAAACATATGGAAATATTGGAAGGGTGGTGCCAGTGTCCAAAGGCGTGGCATCAAAGCGGCAGCACCCAAGTGTCGTGCCCATCCCAGAGCTCGTCCACTAGTGAGGTTGCGGGGGAACCCAGTGGCTTCTGCCCTGGAACGGCCCTTCAGGACACAAAGACAGAGCCCAGTCCTGCCAGCGCCGCCCGCCCTCCCCTTGCCCATTCTCAGCCCAGGTGTCTGCAGCCGACGTTGGTGACCAAAGCCTGTCCCCCCCCCCCGCTCCCCCCTCCCCCCCCCCCCCCCCGGGCACCACGCCCCGCCCGCCAGGGCCGCTCACCGGCAGCTCAGCACCTCCTCCGGCTTCAGCATCCTCACCAGCTCCACTTTGGGCTCAGTGCTCTTCTCCATGAGACTCTTCAGCTTGCGCTCATAGGAGATCTCGGTCGTCCTGTTTATAACCCAGTCTCTCAGGAGGGTCGACTTCCGACCGCCGAAGACGGGCGTTTCCTGCAACGCGGGGTCCAGAACGCTCTGGCGGCGGTAGGGCTGGGGCCGCTGAGTCGACTCCAGCGCGATTGCGTCCTTGATGTCGAGGTCTGAAATTGGGCAGTCACCAGGGAGTTCGAGCTGGTGGAGGGGAGAGAGGACCGGCAGGAAGCGGGGGAGGCCTGCAAGACGGCCTGGGCTTCAAACAAATACCTGTTCTAAGGAGCTCTCTTCCACGCTCTTCGAGCTCTTCTCCGCATCGGTTTAATTCTCGCTTTTACCTCCCTCCTTTCTCGCTGCCTCCTCGGCTCCCTCCCTCCTGTCTTCGTCCCCTTCTCTCCATCTTCAGTCCCTCCTCACCTAAAGGGAACCTCTGCCTGGAGGAGGTAGGGGAAGCTAGGGGAAGCTATCAAAGATCAACTTTGAGACGTTCTTTTTTTTTGTTTCCCCTTTGGTTGGTTCAGATGGGGTTTTTAAAGGAAAAACAATTTATTGGATGAAAGGGGAGAAAAGTATTGCAGGCAGGAGGAACAGCATGTGCAGGTGCGAGGAACAGCATATACAGACATAGGAATAGCTTGTACAGGTGTCAGGAACAGCATGTACAGGCAGGAGGAACAGCATGTGCAGACAGGAGGAACAGCATGTACAGGCAGAAGGAACAGCCTGTGTGGGCGTGAGGAACAGCATGTACAGGCAGGAGGAACAGCATGTGCAGACAGAAGGAATAGCATGTGCAGCAGGAGGAACAGCATGTGTGCGTGTGAGGAACAGCATGTGCAGCAGGAGGAACAGCATGTGTAGGTGTGAGGAACAGCATGTACAGACAGGAAGAATAGCATGTGCAGCAGGAGGAATAGCATGTGTGGGTGTGAGGAACAGCATGTACAGACAGGAGGAAAAGCATGTGCCGCAGGAGGAACAGCACGCTCAGGCAGGAAGAACAGCATGCTCAGGCAGGAGGAACAGCATGTGCAGCAGGAAGAACAGCATGTGTGGGTGTGAGGAACAACATGTGCAGGCAAGAGGAACAGCATGTGTAGGCAGGAGGAATAGCATGTACAGGCAAGAGGAACAGCCTGTGCAGGCAAGAGGAACAGCATGTGAAGGCAGGAGGAACAGCATGTGCAGGCAAGAGGAACAGCATGCTCAGGCAGGAGGAACATCATATGCAGGCAGGAGGAACAGCATGTGTAGGCAGGAGGAACAGCATATGCAGGCAGGAGGAACATCATATGCAGGCAGGAGGAACAGGCAGGAGGAACATCATATGCAGGCAGGAAGAACAGCATGTACAGGCAAGAGAAACAGCATGTGAAGGCAAGAGGAATAGCGTGTGAAGGCAAGAGGAACAGCATGTGAAAGCAGGAGGAACAGCATGTGCAGCAGGAGGGACAGCATGCACAAAGACACAAATACATGAAATGAAATGGTGAGTGTCTGATGTTACCCAAATATGGAGTTTCTACTGAATTAAATACTGTGGGGGCTAGTGCTTGGAGGATTTAATTTTTTTTCTTCTTGCCAAGTTTACCACTAAGTATTTTATAGATTTTTACCAATGAGAATGGGATGTTTTCTTTCCATTTCCATTTCTGGAAATGGGACTAGTATAGAGAAAAGGCTATTGTATTACAATGTATTTTTTTTCTAGTTAGAATTTCTTGAGCTTTACAGATATGTAATCATGTCAGAGGAAAAATGAAGATAACTTCCTTCTAACATTTAGGAAAATTATATACTCTTCCTGACATATTGCATTTGACAGACTTTCTAACACAACGTCAATAATGATGATAGCAGTCATGCTTAATTTTGTTCCTGATTTTAATTAAAATAATGAGCATTTCATCATTTCGAATGATACTTGCCACTATTTTTGGTATGTTTATAATATTAGGAGCTTAATTCTTAGTTTCCATCAAGTTTTTATTAGTAATAATTGCTTGATTCTACTTTTTGCTTTTCTGTCATTTACTGACATGCTCATATGGTTTTTCCTTTACTTTATTGATGGAATAAATTATGTTCTTAGATATTCTGATAGTGATAACCTAACCATTCCTAACCTGCTATAAGAAATCCTATTTGTCACTAAATCCTACCCCTGAAAGTAATACTACACTATATGTGAACTAACTTGAATTTAAATAAAATCTTTTTTTAAAAGATTATTTATTTATTTATTTGACAGAGAGAGAGAGACAAGCGAGAGAGGGAACACAAGCGGGGGAGTGGGAGAGGGAGAAGCAGGCTTCCTGCTGAGCAGGGATCCCGATGCGGGGTTCGATCCCAGGACCCCGGGATCACGACCTGAGCTGAAGGCAGATGCTTAATGACTGAGCCACCCAGGCACCCCTTAAATAAAATCTTGAAAGAAAAAAAAATTTTTTTAAATAAATAAACTTCATTCTCTCAAAAAAAAAAGGGAAAAAAGAAATCCCCATTTGGTCATGGCATGTTATTAATTTCATACATTGATATATTTGCTAAAAAATTTTAATATATTTTTTACATCTATACTACTTCTTTGCAAATATTTTAATATTGTGGTTCTGATGGCTTGTTGGATTAATGCAGGAGTGTCTGTATTTTATATGGTCTGGAATAGTTGAGGTGATATTGGGATTATTCATTCTTGAAAAGGTAGATAGAACCTGGTGTGAAGCCTTTTGTCCTGGTGACTTGTTCAGTGGGAAAGTGTCAACCAGCTTTCAACTTTTACTTTAGAAATTGCTCTCTTCAACTTTATTATGTCAATTTTAATAATTTATTGTATGAGAGGAAATGATATATTTCTTCTAGGTTTTCAAATATATCAGAGAGAGGTGCATCTAGTATCTATTATAGCTCAGTTAATGTATTTCTCATCTTTGCTCATGTATTCTTTCTCATACCAAATCTTGTACACTTTTACTCTTCTTTTTTTTTTTTAACATTTTATTTATTTATTTATTTAGAGCACGAGCAGGGAGGGAGAGGGAAAGAGGGAGGGAGAGGGAGAGAATCTCAGGCAGACTCTGCTGAGCGTGGAGCCTGATATGGGGTTTGATCTCACGATCCTGAGATCATGACCTGAGCTGAAGTCAAGAATCAAATGCAAACTGAGCCACCCAGGCACCTCTTTATTCTTCTTAACAATGGTCATGAGGAGTTTATACTATTCATCACTTGCATTTTCAAAAAGCTAGCTTTGGATTTAGGACTTACCCTCTGAACTAGTTTTTATCTTGGGTTTCATTAATCCCAGCTGTTATTTAATGTATGCAAGCTCTCTCTTTCATATTAATTATTTTTCCTATCTTATTATAAATAGCACAATGCTAAATATATTCATTTTTTTCTTTTTTTGTGTGTGTGTTATAAAGACAAGAATTATTAATTTTAGTTGTTACTATAAATTTTCTTCTCAGGATAGATTTTGCCTTTGTTCTCATAAGTAAGAAACAGACTTATTTTCATGATTTTTTTTTTCTCTGATATAGGGTATTTTAGGAGTATATTTCTTAATTTCTGCCTGTTAAGTTGGGAATATCTTTTAATTTAAATTTTATTTCCAATTATTGCTTTAAGATAATGTAGGTTGCCCTAAAATTTTTACTTTTTGAAAGTTAATGTTTTCTTAGTGGTGAAGAGGCAGATGGGTTTTGTAGATATTCTTTGGCCACATAAAAATGCATTCTTTATTCAAATATGAAGTTTTGTCTATTTGACTCTAAAAGAGGTATATTAAAATCTCCCACTTTAACTGTATTTTATTAGGTTCTTCTTGCAGTTCTCAATAATTATCTATTTAGGTACTGTATCTTTTGTTGTGTGTAAGCTTATGATTATTATTTATTCTCTTTAACATTTAAAAGTATCCCTCTTTTACCTACGTGTTTCTTTTAGCCTTAATTCCACCTCATCTGTTTGCATTTCATGTTATCTTTTGGTCTATCCTTTTGCTTTCAATCTTTATATTAAACCTGATTTTAAGTGTATCTAGATTCTGACTTTTAAACCAGTTATTTCCTAGGTGTGGCTCTGTTCTCACCCAGGGCATTTTTTTTTCCTTTGTAAGTAAATCGTTCTTCCTGTAAGCCTGAAAGAGTTCATCAGCGAAGTTCAGGAATTTTACTGGGATATGTCTAGGGGGAATGACTCTAGATCCCCCACAGTTATATAAATGGAGGAACAGCTTCCTGGAAAGAGGCTGTGATTTGCCCAAGGTCTCATATAAATTAGGGGCTAAACTGGGACTCTGTATGCCCAGTTTGGTGCTCTGGACTGACAGCAGGTCCTTGGCCAGGGAGCCTTAGCCCTGGCCTTAGCAGCCCCTATTTATGCCTAGTGGGAATTGGTGCTATGTTCCAGAAGAAACATGAGCTGCATATCCTCATCAGCACAAATGGGAAATCCCTTGTAGAAAGAACCATAGCCTTTTCTGAGATATCCGAGCACCCTCTGGGTCAAGGTAGGTCTCATGTAGGAAAAAAGAGTCGTCATATAATGGCAATGATAATTAAACATATGAACTAATGTTTAGTGAGTGACTTATGTGCCAGGCAGTGTTCAAGGATCTTTACAGGGAGGGAGGCGCTAGAGTCTCACAACCATAGCGTGCCCATTTAACAAATGAGAAAGTTGAGGATCAGAGAGAATAAGTCATGTGCCAAAGATGCCAGGGCTAACTGGTGGTGGATCCAGGAAAATGTGAGCCTAGGTTGCTGGTCCCTTTTTCTGGGGGATGGTCCCTGGCTACCATCTGGGCACCCATCCTGGCTACCATCTGGGCAAAAATGTGTGTGTGACTGAAGAGGTAAGTTCAATTTCTAGAGGGCTGTGTTTGGGACTCACGGGGCTTACTCTGTACTCATGGAAACAGAGGGTGATCATTGCCCTCCAGACCTCTGCATTAGGGATGCACTCCTGCGCTGCATCTACAGAATGCCCTGGGCATAGGTGCCCAGGGCGAGAGAGCCAAGTGAATGCCCCTTTTCTAGTCTAGCTGCTCAAACTTTGCCAAGATTTACTTTGGAAACGTGTTCCAGGGGCACCTGGGTGGCTAGTTGTTAAGTGTCTGCCTTCGGCTCAGTTCATGATCCCAGGGTCCTGGGATCGAGCCTCGCGTCAGGCTCCCTGCTCAGCAGGAAGCCTGCTTCTCCCTCTCCCACTCCCCCTGACTGTGTTCCTGTTCTCGCTGGGTCTCTCTCTCTCTCTGTCAGATAAATAAATAAAAATAAATAAAATCTAAAAAAAAAAAAAAAGAAATGTGTTCCAATTGCTTTCCTAGGGTCTTTTGCTGGCCCAACGCTGAAGTGACCTTTTACAAATTCAAAACCAACTTGGTGGCCCTCGGAGGAGGGGCAGGGGAGTGATGAAAGAGGAGGGGGAAACAGAAAAAGCTGTTCTCAGGGAATTCAAGGGAGGAGAGGCCGTGGGGAGAGGGAAGTGGTCCATGGTACACAGCATCTATGTGCAGCAGGCTGATGTCAGGGTGGTGGTCAGTGGCGGGATGGACGTGGCATTTCAGCTGGTAAGAGGAGTGAATGGGAGCTTTTGTGAACATGAGGAGAGGGGACAGAGATGAAAAGTTCAGCTTTGAAAAGCACTGTGCTCCACATTGGGGATGTAATTGCTGTTTTCAATTAGCTTTGGGGTTCTGGAGCTGGAGACAGTTACCTGTCCCTCATGGGGGACATACCGTGTTTGACAGGTTTTGATCCTGTGACCATCACAACACTACAAATGTGGACGAGTGGGATTTGTTGTGTCTCTACAGACCAAGTGGTCACATCAGTGGTGTGTCTGATGGTCATTCCTCACAGACTCTTGCTTGCTGGATCACACAGAAACATAACGTCAGGAGTGCAAAGAGCTCACTCTGCTGCTAGGAAAACCAGGACACTGATGATTCAGGTACTGAGTGGGGCTGGGGAGGCCGGAATCAGAAGTCCTGGTCTAGAATACCCTTCCTTGATCCATGTGTATCTCTACTTGGACTCCTGCCACAGCCCTCAACTGGCCCCATGCCCTTCCTAGGGGCTGCTTTGTCTTGAACTTGACTCCAAAACCAGATCCTGCCCACTCATGTTAGGCCTCTGGCTGTCCTGCACAGGAAGCTCCCCTTGCTGTGCTCAGACTCAGCCCTGACCCAGTTCCTGGGTGCCACACTTGGATGTCCAGGTGGTTCCTGGGTGCCTCTGAGCACCTGCCGCAGTGGAGCACCTGCTGCCTCCCAGTGGCCATTTGTTGTATTACGTTAGGTAGGAAAAAAGGTCCCCTCTTTGTACAGGGTGGATTTTTGTCTTGGGGGTGGGGGGTGGGGGGCAGGGGGACTGCAGAGAACCGAAGAACTGCTAAGTCAGTCTGCCCTGCTGGCATTTTTGTGCAGTTTTATGAAAAGGATTATTTAATCAGCTGGTATGTGAGTTTCTCTTAGGGAAGGAACTGCCTTTGTTTAGGAAAATATCTTGATAGACTCCTTTTGAGTGTGGACTAAGACAGCGAAACAAAGGAAAGTAAGTGATCCTTCCAGGTAACAAACCAATGGGAATTGTGGGGTGAGGACAGCACAGGATGGAGGAGAGGGGAGAAGACAGAGAGGGGAAGAGGTGATCATTGCCCTCCAGACCTCCAGGCCCAAGACTAGAGTGAGACCAGCCAAGTGCCCAGGGGGGCAAAATTTAAGGAGGTGCTCACTCTCAGGCTCATGCAAGTGCAGAGTCAGTACTAGAGAGTGAGTGCCTCCCATGTTCTGGGTGCCTGGCTGGGCTCATTCTATCCAGTGCAGGGGTGAGCAAGACAGCTGGAGGGGACTCCCTGCAGGCAAATACATCCAAGGACCATCTCCTGGTGGCAGGGGACCAAGGATTTGGAAGAAAACCCCCCTTAAGGGGGTTTTGTAATCAACTTCTGTTTTGTTTTCTGTATAATTCTGTCAAATTCTTTCCCTCCGTTTCCCCAAACCTTCAGTAAAGTCTGTTTACACACAAAGGCTTCATGTGAGAGGTTTGGGGGAAAATGAAGGAAACAGAGCTGTGCTCTGTGTCTGTGTGCAGTGGCAAGGAAAAGGGAGAAGGGAGCAACTACTGGAATCGAGATCTGCAGATGCTCAGGGGCTCAACAGAACTTGGACTTCGGAGCCAGAATTGCATCAGGAGTCACAGAAGACTTGGGAAAGGTGTAGGGCCTCCCATGGGGCATATGTCAATCTATCTAATATCTCTGTCTCTATCTCTATCCCTGTCTGTATCCATATCCACATCCATATCTATATCTATAAACTTTTTATTTTGGAGTAAGTTTAGATTTGCAGAAGGGTTGCCAAGATGGTATCAAGAGCTCCCGGGCACTGCTCGCTCAGTTTCCCCGAATGTTAGCATCTTACACAAGCAGGGCACATTTGTCAAAACTCAGAAATTAACATTGGCACATAACAGTTTTTTTTTTTTTTTTTGGATTTTGCCAGTTTTCCCACTGAAGTGTTGTAGGATTCAGTCCAGGATCCTGCATGGCATTTAGAGCCAATCATATTTAAATCTGACAGGCAAGTGAGCACAGTTTGGTTTCAGTGGCTTTGGTGTATTAAATGAGAAGGGGGAAAAGGACGTTTTGCTGGGCACAATGGGAGCAGTTTTGTGCAGGAGAACTGGCAGCCCCTGCTCGAAAGCTTTTGCCCACTCCTCCTTTGGACTAATTGGAATCCCTTCCACCTTTCTTTGACCACACACCTCCTTTCTAAGAAGCCAGGCGCAATAAACGCAACTGGTTTTCCAACACCATGGCACAGCCCACCTGAGCATTTTAGCAATTTTTTTTTCTTAGAAATAGCTACTTGCCACCATTTATTGAGCACCTAGTCTGTATCAGGTTACATGCTTTATATGCCTTGTCTCACTGAAACTCGACCGGGAGGCAAGTCATGCTATTGTCCCATTTTATAGATGTGAAAACTGAACCTGAGAGATGAAGTGGCTGGCTCACCCCGGATTACACAACTCTGAGTTCACTACAGAGTGGTGGAGCCAAGGTTCGAACCCAGGGCCCAACCCTGGGAACCGGAGATCACGCATAACTTAAGCCTACCTCTTCTCGGGTGTGAGCCACACCTGGCAGATTTCGGGCCAGCAGGTGTGGTACCTCGTGTGCTACACTGACGTTGTCACGGTACCTAATTAGACAATTTGGAGCTGGCGAGGTTGCTCTCACCAGCTTTAGGGGCTTTAGGAACCGGGGGGGCACATCCTGCTGCATCTTGAGAAGCCCCAGGTGTGGGCGGAGCCTAGACATGCACCTGCGGGCCATCTGGGTCACAGCCAGACATGCACAGCTGCCGGGGCTGAGGACAGCTTCCCATCCCTCTGAGGGGCGGCGATTATGGAGGACGGTCTGGAACCCCAGGACCAAGATGCTTCCCTTACCGGATTTCCTGGGCCCATCCTTGGTGTATTTGCTGGAAACGATGCTGAGGCGTTTTCCCTTTGGGTCCACGGCGTTCTTGGCGCTTTGCTTTGAGGGCTTGGAGGGGCGCGGGAGAGAAGTTAAATCACGAGGAACAGTTCTTGGCATGGCCTCCTCCGCCCCCAAAATGAGTTGATTTCAAGGGTTTGCTGAAAGGCAGGCAAAGGGGCCAAAGGAGAGGCCGCTCTGGGCCCTGGGGCGGGTGAGGGGAGCAACGATGGTGGCTGGTGGCTGCTCAGCCGCTCCTCACTTTTGGTCCCAGCTATCTCAGAGGGAGGCACCACCACAGAAGCCGCAGCCCTCAGGGGGCAGGGAGGCCCGGGGGTTCTCATCTCTCAGCCCTCATTCCTGAACGGTGGCGGTGGGGGGCGGTGAGAGGAGGAAGACAGGCACCTGGGAAGAAGGACCCTCTACAGGAGTGCCAGGCTCCACCGGGCCGGCCAGCGTGTGGGGTGGGGGCTGGTGATTCCTTTGGGTGTTAGTATGGGGCAGGAGTGGATTTTAGAGCCTTAAATTTAGAAAATGTAGCCAGGCACTGCGCAGGAGCAGAGGGGGTGCCCCTCCTTAAGGCGGAGAGCCTGCCTTACCTGGTTGGCAAACGCCACCTGACGGTTCCCTCTCTGCTGTTTCAGGAGGTTTTGGTCTTTCTTTCCTTCCTTCCCATTTGTTTTAGGGGCCATTATCCCCTTGGGTTTCTACTTGAAACGACAGAGAGGATTGCCCTGTGACTGCCTGGTGGGCAGAAGCCACCCGCTACCCCACAGAGGGGCGGCGCCCTGGCGAGCGGGCTGCCCCCTCCCCACCTCCAGATTTGGCCCCCACTCTGGCACTTCTGTCCCCCCCACAATTGTCCTTCTGCCTCCAGACACACCCTGGTGTAATGTCACACTGCTCCCAGAACAACCTTCTAAACGTCAGGTCTGACCGTCCCTCCCAACCTCAGAACCCACAAGGAGCTCCCTATTACCGTCTACACAAGGGCCCCTCTCCCCAGCCTGGTAGGAATTCCTTCCGGCCCCCAAGTGGCCTGGGTAGCTGTGACTCCCCAACCAGGGCCTCTAGGCTGAAACCACAGGAAGGCTGCCCTTTCTCGGAGTCCAGCCAGGACACTCCCTCTGTCCCCAGAGCTCTCTCGTCTCCCAAGCTCTCCCCATCCTGTCTGTCATCACAGTTCATCCTGCCTTTCTCTTTCCTTGGGTGCTCCCCGTGGCATATGTGGACTTTCTTGTGCGCCTGCCTGGCCCCAGGCAGGCAGGGAGGATGCATTCATTAGCGATCTCCAGGGTCCAGCGAGGAGGGGCCCACAGAGGGGCCCCCAGGCCACTTGACCAGGGGTGGGGGTGCTGAAACACCTCAAGGAAAGCTGAATCGACTGGGTCTCCACTTGCAGTGTGCTGCTTGTGGTTGTGGGGGCATGGCGGCTGGGATTGGTCTGCAGGCCAGACGCCTGGTAGGGATCCTGCTCGATTGCTTGCTGGCTGAGCAACCGGGGCTTGGTTTCTTCTTCTGAAGATGGAGGGAAGAGTAGGATCTATCTCCTAGGGTTATTTTGAGAAACTAATGAACCCCTGTGCAGATGCCAGGAGAAGGGAGAGGAGGCCACAGACAGCCCCCCTCCAACCGTCTACACCAAAGGGCGCCCCCCCACCACCTGTGCTGTCTGAGACCTGCCATGGAATCACAGGAGCTTCTTTTAAAATCCAGCTACCTCTGGGAAGGATAATGATGCTTTAAGATTTCATTGTATTTTCTATTTTTTTAAAGATTTCAAAATTTTAATTTATTTGAGAGAGAGAGAGCTCAAGACCGCAAGAGCGGGGGGAGGGAGAAGCGGACTCCCCGCTGAGCAGGGAGCCCAATGCAGGGCTCCATCCCGGGGCCCTGGGATCATGACCTGAGCCCAAGGCAGAGGTTTAACTGACGGAGCCACCCAGGTGCCCCTTCATTGTATTTCCAATTTAAATTTGTTCCTTTCCTGAGTCCAAAATTATTTCCAGTAAAAGCCACATTAAAGGTAAAGCTGTGAAAACATTATTAGAATATGATCTTCATGAGAAGAGATGCATATTAATCATAGAAGTGAATCTAGATTTCTGTGATTGATATTGAGTTCTGAGCGACCCAGCAGTTGAAATGGGAGGCAGGCGGTAGCCTTTCCATAAATCATTAGCACCTGGATGTAAAATATGTTTATCAGATGTGTTTTGGTATGTTTGATGGAACTGGCACTCCAGATCTTTCTGAATATAAATGATAAGTAAGCATATACACAGATGGGAACTCTTTGGAAAGGCAGGGGGCACTGCAGTGGTCAGAGCAGAGAAAGTGGAGGTGACTATGGAAAGTTGACCTGACAAAGCTCCTGAGCTTGAGAACAGGATAAATCTGACTTGGAGCCCTGGCTTGGCCCTTCATTAATTCTGTGAGCTCAAGGACATGACTTCTCTGCCCCTCACTCAGCTTCCTTATTACCTCCCGTGAGCTGGGGGGTAAGAATGATGCCTCCCCTGTAGGCCCTGCTGGGAGCTGTTGACAAGATAATTCATGTGTGATGCTGAGCACAGGGCCTGGCACATGGTAAATGCTTAATAAACATTAGCATTGTCATTAGTGATGCCATTTTTCACTCATTTTTCTTTGGGGGCTGGGGAATTCAAGATCAGGTGGTATCCTCTACAGAGACCACTTTCTAAGGACATGGCTTGATTTTCCCCATAGATGATGGGCCTGGGGGATTTCTGGGAGAAACTGAGACAAAACTGGTTGCCATAGTTCCTGGAGAAAGAGGGAAGGGTGGTGCTATAGACTAAATGTTTGTGTCCCCTCCCACCCCAATTCCTATGTTGAAATTCTAACTTGCAATGTGATGGTATTAGGAGGGGAGTTTTTGGGAGGTGATTAGATCATGAGGGTGGAGCCTTTGCGAATGGGATTAGTGACCTTATGAAAGAGACCATAGAGAGGTCTCCCCTCTCTTCCTTCCTGTGAGGACACAGCAAGAAGGTGGCCATCTATGAAGAAGGAGGTGGGCCCTAATGAGACACCAAATCTGCCAGCACCTTGATCTTGGGCTTCCTAGCCTCTAAACTGGGAGAAATTAATTTCTGCTGTTCATAAGCCACCCAATCTATGGTATTCTGTTACAGCAGCCCCAAAGGACTAAGACCTGTGGATGGGAACTAGTTGTGATACAGGGTAGAAAGGAGGAGGTATGTTAGTAGGGGTCCCAGTGGGATAGTAGCATTGGAGACTGAATGCCCTTTGACCCTAGAGCCATCGTCAGGAAGGAAGTGTCTGGGGACAGTGGGGAGGACCCATTCTGCCACCACCGAGATCTTAGAAGTTATTGCCCCTAAGTTCTTCTGGAACCTGATCAAGACAGCCTTAATGCTCCCCTCATCTTGATTAAACTCCTGATAGGTTCCTTCCTGGCTCTAGGCCCGTGACCTCTCTTTTCTTTTCTTTTTTTTTAAAAGATCTTATTTATTTATTTGACAGAGAGAGACACAGCGAGAGAGGGAACACAAGCAGGGGGAGTGGGAGAGGGAGAAGCAGGCTTCCCTGGAGCAGGGAGCCCAATGCGGGGCTCGATCCCATGACCCCGGGATCATGACCTGAGCCGAAGGCAGATGCTTAACGACTGAGCCACCCAGGTGCCCCTCTTTTCTTTAAAAAAAAAAAAAACCTGGCACTTGTAAATTCTTTTCCTGCCCCTTTGAGATGTAAATCTTCTCCTAGCCTCTTGCTAGTTTTATAATCCAGGAACCTTTTTTTTCTCAAGGACCAGGGAGCCATCCCTTTGAAATGTAATCATCAGGGGGCGTCTGGGTGGCTCCGTCGGTTAAGGGTTAAGCATCTGCCTTCCACTCAGGTCATGATCTTGGGGGTCCTGGGATCAAGCCTTCATGTCGTCGGGCTCTCTGCTCATGGGGGAGTCTGTTTCTCCCTCTCCCTCTGACCCTCCCTCTGCTCATGCTCTCTCTCAAATAAATAAATAAATAAATAAAACATTAAAAAAAAAAAAAGAAATGTAATCATCCAGAAAGGTAGCACCCCGTCCTCCCAGTCTCTGTGGGAAAGTAGGAGCCTAACTACTTGAGTGAAAATTGGCAAACACAGCCGGCCTAACCACATGGACAACTTCCCCTCTCTCCCGGAGGATTTTTCTACTAGTTCACTCCCTTGCTTTAAAACTCCTCCCACCTTCTGTTTTCTGGGAGTCAAGTTCTGTCTCTCCCCTGCTGGAGTAGTCTTGAGTTCAGCTGCCTTGCAGTTTTGCTGGAACAGCCCATACTTGGAGAGCACGTACTTGCTTTTGCTTCCCCTGCCTCCGCTCCAGCCACTCCAGCACCCGCGTAAGGTCGGACATCCGCCTCTCCTCGGCCGTCCTCCACGTGGACTTCCTCTCAGTGGGCATTGCATCCTTTAGGTGCTCTGATTCCTCTGTCATTTTGGAGTCCTGGTTGTGCGCTGGGTGGGAAGGTGGCGCACTTTGGCTTTGTTGATCCCTCTGTCTCTAGTAGCTGGCCTGGAGAACTTCAGTTGGCAGGGTGTGGCCTTTAGGAGGTGGACATAAGGCAGAGGTAGGCCAGCAGCTGGGATGTTGGCCTCCAAGGGTGGGAGGTCTGCAGGGTGATTGTGAGGTCACTGTCAGGCTGGCCTGTGGGGGCAGAGTGGGGTGCAACATCAGCTTCTGCACACGGCCACAGCCCCTCTGTAGGCACTGTCCCTTGTCTGGACCCCCCCACGGCCTCCCTTATGGGCTCTCCATCTCCACTTCCATAGAGCTCTTAAACAAAGGTCACATAGCTCCCTTTCTCAAAAAACTTTAGTGGCTCCCTGCAGCCAATAAAAAATCTAAATTCCTTAGTTTGGTATCCAGGCCTTCTACAATGTACTCTAATTAGAATAAAGTTTTTATAGCCTCAATAACTTTTATGTTCACTGAACAGATAGTTATCAGATACCTACTATGTACCAGGCATGGTCCTGGGGACATAATGCAAAATAACATAGCTGGACCTCCTAAAACAGATGGGCTAGTGGGAAAGACAAAGCAGCAGTCAAATTACTCTATGAATCCATAATGGCAAGTGAAAATGAGGGCTCTGAAGGAAAGAAATGTAATTCTGAAGTAGACAAAACAAAAGAACTAGATTTGGATGGGGGTGAGGGGGTCACCACTCAAGCTAGGAGCTAAAGGGTAAGTAGGTCTCAGTGGAGCTCTGGAACAGAGGGATGAGCATGTGCAAAGGCCCTGTGGCAGGATGAAAGCACAGCAGACTTGAGGACTAACAGAAGGGCAAAGTCTAGAGTCCCGTAGTGAGAAATGATGCTGGTGAGGTGGGCAAAGACCAGACAAGACAGGACCTTAGAAGTCACAGGTTTGCTCAAATTGGGAAAGGGGAAAACAAAGGGATTTAAAAAGAGGGGAAGGAGTGGTATGATCAAGCTTCCTTTTTGTTTCAGTAAACTTTTATTGAAGGAAACTATCTATACAGAAATGTGCCAGAATCACCAGTGAAGACACCTGTGTAACCAGTGTCCTCAGAACTCCTCCTGATGGCTCCTGCTGGTCACGGTCGCCCTCCAAGAGTAAACACTATCTTAACTTCTAATCTCATAGGTTTGTTTTGTCTGTTAGAGTTTTATATAAATGGAATTATATACATGTAGTCTTTTGTATCTGGCTTCATTCATTTTACAAATATATTTGCAGGGTTTTAGCAATGAATTCTACCAGTCTTTGTGCATGTGGAAATGTCTATATTTTACCTTCATTTTTGGAGAAAGATTTGCTGGATAGTAGAATTCTTGGTTAACAACAATCCCCTCCCTCCCAGCATTCTGTATATAGCATTTCCCTGCCTTCTGCTCTCCATTGTTTTGAATGGGAAGTGAGCTGTTAATCATATTGTCACTCCCCTGTACATGTGAGTCATTTTTCTTTTGCTGAATTTTTCTGTCTATTGTCTTTTAAATGTTTACTATGGGGCACCTGGGTGGCTCATTTGGTTAAGACTCTGCCTCCAGCTCAGGTCATGATCCCAGGGTCCTGGGATCGAGTCCCACATCAGGCTGCCTGCTCAGTGGTGGGTCTGCTTCTCCCTCTCCTTCTGCCCTTCCGCTCTGCTCATGCCTCTCTCTCTCTCAAAATAAATAAATAATATCTTAAAAAATGTTTACTATGGTGTGTCTGGGTGTTGATCTCTTTGTATTAATTCTCCTTGAGGCTTGTTGAACTTTTGGGATATGTATTTAATGTTTTCTATCAGATTCTGGAAGATTTTGGCTATTGTTTTTCCCATTATTTTTTTCTGTTTCTTTCTCTTTCTATTTCTGGGACCCTCATTACACATCTGTTGACATGCTTAACGTTATCCCACTGGGCTCTAAAGTTGTCTTTTTTTTTAAGATGTATTTTTTAATTTACTTGAGAGAGAGTGTGAGTATGAGTCAGGGGAGGGGCAGGGGGAGAGAATCTTCAAGCAGACTCCCCACTGAGTGTGGACCCCCCCCGCAACTTGGGGCTTCATCTCACGACCCCGAGATTATGACCTGAGCTGAAACCAAGAGTAGGTCGCTCAACTGACTGAGCCACCCAGGCACCCCTGGGCTCTGAAGTTTTGTTCATTTTTCTTCAATCATTCCCCTGTTCTTAGATTGGATAATTTCTATCAACCTTTCTCCAAGTTTGCTAATTCTTTCCTCAGCCATATATAATTTTTTATTGAATCTTTATGGTACAATTTTCATTTCAATTGTACTTTTCAACCCCAGAATTTCCCTTTTTTTAAAAAATAATTTTTGTCTCCTTATTTAGAATTTCTGTTGATTCATTGTTGTCATACTTTCATTTAACATTTTAAACATCATTTATTTTAGTTCTTTGGCCATATTTATAGTAGCTATTTGAGGTCTTTGCTAAATCCAACATCTGGGAATGCTCAGAGACAGTGTCTACTGACAGATGTTTTCCTGAGCACGTGCCAGATTTTCCTGTTTCTTTGCATATCTTGTAATTTGTTTGTTGAAAACTGGACATTAAAAAAATATTGTAGCAACTTTGGATTCTGATTCCTGCCAGGTTTATCATTGCTGCTTTTTTTTCCCATGTGTTTATTTGTGTAATAACTTACCCAGGCTCTATGAATCAGACAATTCCAGTCTGGGAATCCTGTCTTCCTAATGATGTGAAACCACTGAAGTTTCCAATTAAATTTTTGGTATTTTTGTTTTTATATTAAGTCTGGCTTCCTAAGCATTGTTTCCGTGTCCGCATGTCTGAGTGGACTGAGATTGTGCTCAAATATGCAAATGAGTAAACTGTCTGTCCTCTGGAATCTGTGTGTGGGTAGGGGAGCTGTGTCAGTTATCCTATTGCAGCATAACAAATCATCCCAAAGCTTAGTGGCTTCAAACAAAAACATTTATTTTTGCACAGTTTCCATGGGTCAGAATTCTGGTCAGGGTGTTGGCCAGGTTGCAGTCATCTGAAGGCTTGACTGGGGCAGGGTCTACCTCCAAGTTCCTGATCTGGTTGTTGGCAGGACTGGGTTGCTTGCAGGTCATTGAACTGAGTTTATCCTTCACTGGTGTTGGCAGAAGGCCACCTTCAGTTTCTTGTGACCTACAACTCTCCATAGGGAAGCCCGCAACATGGCAGCTTGCTTCATCAGAGTAGCAAGGGAGAAGAACCAGAGAGAGAATGAGGGCAAGGCAGAGGTCATTCTTTTATAACCTAGCCTCGGAAGTGACACCCATCACCTCTGCCATGTTCAGTTTATTAGAAGTGGGCCACTATGTGCAGGCCTCACCCAAAGTGAGGATCACATAAGGATCCTAGGAAATGAGGATCACTCGGAGACATTTTAGAAGCAGCTGATAGCAAGAGCACGCTCAAAATTCAGGCCATTTTCATGTGTTTCCTATGGTTTACTTTCTGCTGGATTCCTTCTCATCTTTGCACCCATGCACAGCTTAGGGGTTGGCCAGGAGTGTGTGGCTGGATGGGGTCTTCTCTAATTTCCAGAGAGCATGCATGTAGCTTTAGCCAGGGATAAATTTGCCCAACCACAACTGGCAACCTCAGTCTGCTGGAGCTGTTGGCCCTCCTGATTTTCTGCCTTGGAGATTTTCATTTAAACCTACGAGGCTGCCAAGTGTGGGTGCTGCTTACTGCCCCAGATCCAGAGCAGAGAAAATTCTCCACACTAGTGGAAGCTCTCTGCTGGGAGCTGGGAGGGGAGAATGGGAGCAGCTTTAGGGGAGAATGCCACAGATTCTCACTGTTATTGCCCAAATTTCTAGCTTTCAAGCACAAATACTGCTCCCATTGTGGTATGCCTCTGGTTGATATCCAGAGTGCTACATGGCTGTTTTGATCAATTTTGTCCAGCTTTATAATTGCTTTTAGGGAAGAGGATTTACTATGTCCCTTCTCAGCCACAGGCAGAGGTCCCCTGCCAATATACCCTTTATATATTTTGTAAGACCCTTTTTGCTATCATAACATAAAATCAAATATAACAGCCTATATGCATACATGTTTTTTAAAATTTACTGTAATCCCCCTAATATAAAGGAGAAATTTTTAAAAAATATACAGTCTCCCTTTGGGTCTATCTCAATATTTTAATTCTTGGTCACAACTAAAGTAGAAGGCAATCCTCCAAGTTTTCCAAATGCCTCTTAGGGAATGGAACAACCCCACTAAGAACCAGTGACATAATTAATTGTAATCAATCAAGGGTGGTTGGGATGGGTGGGAGAAATATAGAGTCACATGGTCTGTCTCCATGAAGCAGGGGCTGTGGGGGGGGGGTGTGGGAGGCAATGATAAATAGGCATCAATATCATTTTAAGAGACTGGAGGTCAGGACACCCAGGACACCCAAGACCCAGAGGATCATCTCATGGGACAGGAGAAAGTTCAAATCAGGGAATAGTTATGGATGTGTCTCTGGAGCCTAGCAGTGTGCTGGGCAGTGAGGGAGGGGGACACAGAAATCAAGTAGAATCAGTCCCTGCCTTCATGGAGCTTATTGTTTCCTTGGGGAGACACCTGCAAAGCCTAGTGGGCACAGTCTTATCTCCCAAGAGCCCTCCACGCTACCCCTTGTGGTTTGGGTGAGTAAACACCACTCCAGTGTGAGAGAAGGGATCGGGTTGGTGAAGGCCAATCAATACCCTGCATTCCCCAGGCTGGATGATTGAAGCAAGAGGGGCCCAATCGGCATAGAATTGGGAGCTTCTGCTGGGAATGTGAGGAAAAGCCTCCCCTGTGAATGGTGGGGGCATTTGGATGTGAAGCCCAGAATGGCGGGGGGTCATGTTGCTCTGATGAGGGAGGGAAGCTATGGCGAACATGAAAGCCATTCAAAGAGCAAGGGAGAGCCAAGGGACTCACCGACAAACTGAGCCAGTGTCTGAGCTTTTCAGACCTTTAATGAGCCTCAGTTGTGTTTTCTCTTACGTGCAATACAAACCTTTCGTGTGATAGAAATAGCTAATATAGGGGAGATGGTAAGGGTACAGGGGTGACATCACAACAATGTGCTGCTGGAGCACAAGGGAGGGCACGGTGAAGTCTGCCGGCGGTGGGGGTGGGGGCTGTCAGAGGACACTCGGCCGAGAGCGCAGTGGAGCTGGGTCTTGAAGGAATGAGAGGCTCCGGCAACAGGGAATCCCATTTCACCTGGGGGGAACGGCAGCTGCCAAGGCATGCAGGTGTGCAGGGAGGAGGAAACAGCCTGTGCGTCTAAAGGGTGGAGGCATGGGGACAGGGAGTGGAGAATTAGCGCAGAGCCAGAGAACAAAGGTGTTGAAATGCTTTGCTGCTTTAGAGAGCTCGTTCATGTGGGCGCCTGGGTGGCTCAGTTGGTTAAGCGTCTGCCTTTGGCTCAGGTCATGATCCCGGGGTCCTGGGATCGAGTCCCACCTCAGGCTTCCCTTGCTCTGCGGGGAGCCTGTTTCTCCTTCTCCTTCTACCTGCCGCTCCCCCTGCTTGTGCTCTCTGTCAAATAAATAAAATCTTGGAAAAATAAAAACACCTCCTTCATTCATTCAACAAGAGGCTCTTGAATGCTTCCAACGGGCTGGGTACGTCTGAGTAATGTGAGCAGAAACGGGGGCAGGTGGAGAGGAGAGTGGGTGGGCAGAGCCAGAGAAACACCGAGGAAAATTCCATGCGTATATATGGGCAACATCAAATAGAGCACTGTTGCTGGCAGGTTGGGATCCTGAGGCCCGAGTAGGGGCTGGGGTTGGGTTGCGAGAAAAGAACGAAGCCTTTGGAGATATTAAGGGTAGAGTGGGGGACAGTGTTTCCCCCACCCCCATCACCAAGTGGTACTTACTGAGGTGAACTGCAAATTGAGGAAACCTCCAGTGTTAAGAAAGGTTTGAACACATGTCCAACCTCATAGGCTCAGGCTGCAGGGATATATGCAGGTAAGATCATCGGGTTTTTCCACTTGGTGCTTGGTCTCGTAGAGATGGGCTAGCTGTCTTTTTTTTCTTTGCCCTCCTTTCTGGCGTTTGAATACCCAGTATCATGGCAATACTCAAGGGCCATTTAAAGTATATATATATAATCTTATTAGCAAAAACTGTTTCCCTGTGGCTGGTCTAAGTTCCAGAGAACAGCCATTGGTCCCCAGTCTTGGCAGGGTGTCTTTGGAGGGTGGCTCTGATTCTCAGAACGCCACATCTGCCCTAGTTTTCCAGGACACTCCAAGCAAATGTCTCAATTAGGCCGCAGGATGGATGTGCTGTGGAGTGGGCTGTGATTTACATATTCCAAGCCCTGCAGTCTCCTTCGTCCTGAGAACGTCCTTCCTTCGCTCTGCAGGGCCCCAGGGAGGCTGCCAGAGCTTTCCAGGGGTCAGGCCTCAGGGCTGGATGGCTCTGAGGGTGATGTAGAGCATGGAGCAGCATGGGGCTGGGCAGACTTGGCTGATTAGGGAGCCAGAGGCCCAGTTAGGAGGCCCACCTGGCTCTGCTTCTTCTGGCTGTGTGACCTTGGGTTTGCTGTTTGGCCTCTGTATACAGTCTTAACAGTGACTAGGACTCAGTGAGGGGATGCAGACTGGTGCAGGTGATTTTCGGCCCGCAGATGTGTTTTATTCAGCCTGCACATGTATTTTAGAAATCCGGCCATGTCATAAACAAATCCAGATGTCTGATTTGCTTAATAAATGAATGATGTGGTATGACAGGGCTAGCATCTTCCCCCTTGCGATGGATGCACATGAGATGTCATGTGCAGAACCCACGTGCGTCAGGCCCTTCCTGCATTCTCCTTCCTCCACCCTCATCACTGGAGGTCTCTGGTCCTGCACTGGGGGGGTGTAACCCTCCTCATGCCTCAGCATCTTTTGCAAGGGCTCCCGTGGGGGTGGCGTTTGCCTCCGCGGACATTTAGCAATGTCTGGAGATATTTTTAGTCGTGACAGAGGTGGTACTACTGACAACTAGCACGGAGAGGCCGGCCATGCTGCTGAACACCCTAGAGCGCAGAGGACAGCCCCTGCAATGAAGGCTTAGTCAACCCCAAACGTCAATAGAGCTAACATTGGGGAATCCTGGTTTATCGGGCAACACAGACATGTGAACAAACGGTCAAAATTAAATGTAATAAGGCTATAATAGAAATAATAGAAATAGGACCAGAATTAGTTGGAAGCCCAGAGGTGGGAGGGAACAACTGAATCAGAGAGGAGCAAGGGAACTCCCCATTTGGAGAAGCGACAACAGTGCTATCTTGTTCATGCCCCGTGCAAGCTCCCTGTATGCAGTTGGCTCTCCCAGGATGTGAGTACTGCTGTTCAGGCTCCATCTGCTCTTGGTAGTTTCATTTGTACCCCTGGATCCAGCCATGCCTGAAGTCTCATACTCTCTGGTTTATGGCACCGATAGGTTTTTCTATTCCTTACACTTATTTGAGTTGAGTTACTTTTAATCTATAGATAGACATCACCGCCACACTTGCACACTCACAGATCTTGTGCAGACGTCCCTTTCACCCTTACACACCTGCTAGCGCCCCCCACCCCCAACTGACGGCTGCCTTCTCTTCTCCTTCCTGTGGCTGGCGGCTTTTGGCTGCAGAAGTGGTGGTAGCTGCCGACCCTGCAGCATCAACGTATCCAAGCATCAGTTGTGTGATTGAAGTGTTCCATCAGCTTGGACTGGGGGACCCGGGAGCTGATGTGGTTCGTGGAACAGCTGCTCGTGCAGGGCTGGCGGTTAATTAAAAGTCCCATGCACTTAGTGATTAACTAATCGCAGCATGATGGCAGTCGGTGACGGTGCGGCGAATTCTCTGCTGGAGTCAGCTGAGAAGCTCCGAATGTCTGCCTTTGGGCAGCGGCGGCAGCAGGAGGCCTGGGTGGCCCCAGTGTGGCCGTCCCAAGCAGGTTGCAGAGCAGATTCCCAGCTGTCTCTCCTGCCTAAAGCCTCTAGGAGAAACAGCTGAAAAGGGGACGCGGGTGGAGGGTGAAGGCGTGGAGATCCCTGTGGGGGTGGGTGGTGACGGGGGTGTAGGGTGAGGCTGGAAGGGAGCAGAAGCTGTCAAGATTCTGGAGCCGCTCTGGGGTTGGGGGGCTGATGGGATCTCAGGAAGGTGGGGGACTGGGCAGGGTCCCGGGATAGCTCGGTGGTGTGGGGGATGCCAAACCCTCCTTCATTTCAGGGCAGTGGGGTACCTGGTTAGGTGCGCCGTAGAGCCAGACCACTAAATCATAGCCCTGCCACTTATAGCCCCTGTGACCATGGACATGATTTTCAATCTCTCTGCCCCCTTGTCCTTCCCTGTAAACTCTGGGATTAATAACCATGCCTACACCTCCCTCCCTCCCCCAGGGTTGTGGCGAGGATTAATCCATGTGAAGGTTTCCTAACACAATAAGCACATGAAAAATACTAACCATTAGCTTACAAAGCAGAGGGCTACTTCCTCTGGGAGAGATACAAAGGGCCAATACCCTGAGAAGTGACTCTGGCACTCCCTTTCCCCCATCTCCCCTAGGAGAAGCTGCGGGGGCCTTGGGGCAGGAGGCTGGGCGGCACTGAAAGGCAGGCTAGAACTGTATCCATGCTACGCCCTCTGCGTCGGTGGGACATAGGTAGGACTCAGAGCAGCTCCAGGGGTGTCTCCCTGCAGTGCCCAGAGCTGGGCCCCCCGGAGCTGCCTCTTTACCCTCTCTGTCATGCTCCTGGGCCCAGCCCCTGCTCCTGACTCTGACCCTGCTCATCACAGTGACCCTCCAGGACTGCAAGTACCTGAGACTTCTTTAATGTTGGCCCCAGATGCCCCATTACCCCAGAGGAGAAGCTCCTATGTCCTCACCGGGCTTTCATGCCCCCTGCCCCCATCTGCTCCAACTTATCTTTCCAGTTCTCTCTCTCATTATCTCCATGTTGCCCAAGGTCCTCACTGCTGCCAGGCCCTTGGCTGGCTCCATTCCTGCTGACCAGTGCTTTCTCTACCCCCCCTCCCCCTCGGATTCCAGAGTACAGCCAGCAGGGAGGATGCCCACTCCCACCTGCGTCTTGCTCTGGTGGCACTGCTGTCAAGTGGGCCTGGGGGTGCCCAGGTAGAGCGCCGTCCTTCGGGGGCCCTGGAGGGCCTCACTGAGAAGGTGTTGCTGGAACTCACACCCAAAGGATGGACAAGAGCAGCGAGCCTCGTGTGGCTCTGGGAGGGGTCCCGCGCTGGGAAGGGGCCAGGGGTGCCTGTGCAGCCGGGACAAGGTAGAGGAGGCTGGAGTGAGTGGCCAGTAACAGGAGACCAGGCAGCTGCTGGGCAGCGGGGGCTCACAGCCGGTGGGTCGTCTCTCACTGGGGCGGGGTGCTGCCACCCGGCTGGCCATCCTAAGGCCCGTGAGAGTCCACATGGGGAGGCTGGTTCCCAGAAACAGATCTGCATCCAGGACTCCTATGAAAGCGATTAATCAGAAATGCCAGAGAAGAGGAGTAGGAGCTGAGGAGCGGTCAGCACAAGGAGAGCCTGGCCCTGAGGGAGGCGGGCGGGTCAGTGTGGCAGCTCCAGGGCTGGTGGCCTACGTCCTCTGGGAACCCCCGAACCCCTGAGTCTCCCTGGTGGGTTATCAGGCAGGCACTTGGGTTGGGGGCTCCAACAACTGTGGCTAACCGGAACCAAGTAGGCATCTGTTGGGAGGATCTGGAGGAGCTCTCAGTATAGGAGGGAAAGGTGGAAAATTAGGTCTTAGGGAGCCTGCAAGGCAGGCGGAAAGCCAAGCGGTCTGCCTGCTGGGGCTTTGTCATCTGTGAGTCCCTCTGCATGAGCTGACTGGCTGGGCCACCATTGTTACATAATCACCCCTCTGCTGAGGGGTGGGGTGGGACCCTTGATTGAGGACTCAGAGTGTGTCCTATGAAGAGGGATGGCTCTCCAAAGCAATACTGGGGTACTAGGATCAGAAGAGAGGAGTGGCTATTGAGTGAACAAAACCAACAGTGTCTCCTCCCCTGAGCCATGTCCAGGTTTCTGGGAGGGGCATGTATTGTCCACATCTACGGACACATCTGGGAGGAAGGGCAGGTCGGACCCCCAGGAAGATGCTCTCCCTCTACCCCAACATCTGTCCAGGTCCTCCTCTAAGGGGCCAGCCCACAGCTGGGAAATGGTCAGCAGATGAATGTCCCTTCGCATTGCCCCCAAGTCTACCACTAAGCGCCCAAGTGTCTGGAATGTTCTCCGAAATCTGAGGAATGTTTAAGGTGGGCCATAGAAGGATCTCTGGCGGCTGTGTGACCATGGGCAAGTCTCAGTCCTCTCTGAACCTCTGTCTCCTCGTGGGAATAAGGAGCAAAGAAGGAAAAGTGCTTGGAGAAACTACTCATGACTGCTTTTGTCTCTGGTCGACTTAGGAGGAAGGTGCCTGTTTGCCTCCTGACTATCAGCTCCCCTCATGTCCCAATCGCTCCTCCAGTGTCCTCCCCTGCCTTCTGCCAGCCTTCCCCCCTTGGGGCTCAGACCTGTGCCCATGTTCCTGCTGAAGGTGCCACGTTGGGAGCCTTTCCCAGGGTCTTGTCCCTTCTCCCCAGTCTGGAGAGGAGACGTGCTGGGCAGTCCAGTCAGCAGAGCGGGGTAGGTGGTGAGGTGGCCCCAGGGTGGGGAGTGGTGGTGATGGAGTGAGGGCTGGGAGGGTGAGGCCAGGTCCTCAGCCACTTCCTGATATGCAGGTCCCCTCGGCCATGCTCTGAATAGACAACATTCAGGTCACATTCCCTATAGCAAAATCTGAGGGACCTGATTTCTCAGCCAGAATTTCTGGAAATTAAGCAAATATCTGGGGCTTGGAGATGATCATTGATTTGTGGGGGAGTTCTTGGTTTTAACAGATTGGCCACTTACCAGATGATATAAACAAGTACCTTGTCTTAACTCTGGCCGCTATTAACAAAAATACTATAGACTGGCTGGCTTAAAGAACAGAAATGTATCTCTCACAGTTCTGGAGGCTGGAAGTCCGAGATCAGAGTGCCTGCCTGCTCGAGTTCTGGTGAGAACCCTCTTGCTGGTCTGCAGACGGCCGCCTTCTTGCTATGTCCTGACATAGCGGAGAGCAGAGAGAGGAAGTAAGCTCTCTTGTGTTCTTCTTATAAGGACACTAATCCCATCATGACCCCATTACCTCCCCAAAGGCCCCACCTCCTAGTGCCATCACATTGGGGGTTAGAATTTCAACATATGAATTTGGGGTAGGGACACAAACATTCAGTCTGTAACCTCTTACAGTTTACAGAATGCATTCATGTTCATTTTCTCACTTGGCTTTACCTGCATTTTACAGAAATGAAACTTAAAGCATGGGAGGTCAAGAGACTTGCCCCAGTTCACACACCAGTGACTTAAGCTTGATAGAAGTTTCTCTCTCACTTACAGAAGTGTGCAAGTAGGTGGCCCAGGGCAGGCCCTTGGGCCCAGCTGTATTACCGCCCAGCTGGCCATCATATAGGCTCTGAAGCACCAAGTAGGGAGGGAGCAGTGTTCTAGGCTGGGTTCCCAGAAAGACCTTGCATCCAGTACTCCTGTGAAAATAATTCATTAGGAAGTGTTTCTGAAATGACCAGTAGGGGCTGGGGGAGTGATCTACATGGAGAGGGCTTGTCCTGTGGAGAGGGAGGCTGGGTGAGCTCACCTGCCCAGGGCTTGTGGCCAGTGTCCTACTGGGAACTGAACCTCTCAGAACTAAGCAGGTGGGCGGTCCAGGGCTGCTCTGGCCCTGCCCAGGTCAGGGATCCAGCCCCCTTTTATCCTGGGCTCTGCCAGCCTCCAAGATGACAGCACAGGCTCCAGCCATCATGCCTGTCCTTCCAGCCAACAGGAAGGAGGAGAGAAGTAGAAAGGGGGTGCCACTCTCTATAAGGACACATCTTCAAAGGTGCACATGATGCTTTGGCTTCCAGGTTTTGGGTCACATCTAAAGTCTGTCGGCACATCCAGCTAGCAAGGGAAGCTAGGAAATGAAAGCTTTATTCTAGGCAGCCTGTGCCCAGCTAAATTTGGGTTCTGTTACCGGGCAGGAGGGGGGATGGCTGTTGGGGGGAAAGTAGCAGCCGTTGTCATAGCTGGGGAGTGTGAAGATGGACTTGGCCCCTTTGCCTTCACTATCTGCCCAATAGCCCTAGAGATTTCTCTGCAAGGGAGCAGAAAGCTGTAGCTGTGGGCGAGGGGTCTCCACAAGAGGAGGTGTGGGCTGGGCTGGGTCCACTGAGGCCCTTATTTGTGGGGTAAATTTCCACCCAACGAACAGCTGACTCCGGCAGGATGGCCGTGCCCGCCGAGCCCCTGGAAGCACCTCGGGGATGTGCCGGCAGGGGGCGCTGTACTGAATGGAGCCCTTAGCTAGAAGCCAGGGCCTTGGCTTTTGACTTCCTGGCTCACCAATAATCTTCTAGGTGACCTTGAGCAGGCCTATTAACCTCTAACATCCCCCAGGCTTGGTTCCAATGTCAGTAAGATGAGGACAATGTGAACAATTCAGGGTCAGGCAAGGGTGAGGCAAGAGGCTCTCGACTCAGGCATACAGTTTCAGAGGGTGCCAAAAAACTCGGCAATTAAGATCAATAGCATTTTTTATTATAATACGGTATTTTATGATAATACGGTATATTATTATAATACGGTAAAATATACCGTATGGTAAAGTTTACCATTTTAACCATTTTTAAGTGTTCAGTTTAGTGAGGTTAACTATATTCACACCATCCCCACCGTCCTTCTCTAGAACATTCTCATATTTCCCAAGTGAAACTCTGTCCCCACTAAACACTGACTCCATGTTTCCTGCCCCCCCCCCTCCCCCCGTCCCTGGCAATCTCCGTTCTGCTTTCTGTCTCTGTGACTTGGACTACTCTTGGTACTTCATATAAAGGGAATCACACAGTCTTAGTCTTTTTGTGTCTGGCTTATTTCACTTAGCATGATGTTCTCCAGGTTTGTCTCTATGGAAGTGGGGGTCAGAAATTCCTTCTTTTATTCATTCATTCATTTGAGAGAGAGAGAGAGAGCACACACATAAGCTGGGGGAGGGGTAGAGGGAGAGGGAGAAAGAAGCAGGCTTCCCGCTGAGCAGGGAGCCTAACGCGGGGCTCCATCCCAGGACCCTGGGATCATGACCTGAGCCGAAGGTAGATGCTTAACTGACTGAGCCACCCAGGCGCCCCTTGAACTTCTGTCTTTTTTAAGGCTGAATTCTATTCCACTGTGGATATATCACCTTTTGTTTATCCACTCATCCATCGATGGCCATGTGGGGTGCTTTCTACCTTTTGGCTGTTGTGAATAATGCTGCTATGAACATGGGTGTACAGGTACTGTTTCAATCCCAACTTTCACTAACACAGTATTTTATAAAAATGAAAACTCACACAAAAAAGTCCATGATGAATAATCTGTCAGAATGTTAAAGACAAGATCAGGACCAGCACTGTGCTGAGCCACACGAGAGTCTGAGGCGAAAGGGAGAGTGGGCAATTTTCATCTGGCATGAGCCTGTTGGTGTTGCCCCTTTAAATAGTGTGCCCCAGGCAAGCGCCTCACCTCCTCACCCTAGTCCAGGCTCTGATGAGGATGGGAGGAGCCTGGCTGAGCATGCTGGGCCTGGGTGCCTCCTCTCCCCCAGCCACTCTGGGCTGATTTAGGAGCTGGAGTGATGGAGGAGCCTCTAGGTTGGAAAGCTGGAGCTGCAGATTCATCTTAATTAGACCCCTCAGATAACAGTTCTTTTTGAGGCTGAGGCAGCTGACTTATAGAGACAGTCATTGTGTCTTCCTTCCCTTTGAGCTGTTTTGCCAAGTGACAAACCAGGAGACACACATCCCCGCTAAGGATTGGCCCACAGAGCTGGGTTTGAGACCAATCTAAGGAGACAGGAGATGATGCTCCTGATCCATGACCTGTCAGTCCAGCCAGGGGGGCACCTGGCGCGGCATGCAGGGGCCCGAGTCTGGGTGTGAGCACATGGGAGTGTGGGTGCTGTGGGGCCCCACCAGGAGGAAGAGACGTTCCTGAGTCCCAGCCCCCCAAAGATGGGAACCCATGAATGAAATCCCCCAAAGGAAATGTCTTACCTTAGTCCTGCAAGGAGCATTTAGTGAGCACCTGCTGTGTGCCAGGCAGTTAGTAGGTGGGAATGAGGGTTGACAGAGATGGGTCTGTTGTGGCCCTGACTCTAAGGAGCTTACAACGAAACATGTGTTCATGTGTCAGGAGTTGAGGTATGCCAGGCTATGGGGTATGAGAGAGGACAAACGAAGGGGAGTGACAAGCCATCTCAGCTCTCCTCCTTGGCTGCTGAGTGTGTGTGTGTGTGTGTGTGTGTGTGTGTGTGTGTATGGTCACACACAGATGAGGAGGGGAAGCCCTGGCTCTGAGGCTCTCTGAGGCCCGCACTTGCCTGCTATCCCAAGACTAACCAGCAGATGGCGGGAGTGCTACGGGAAAGTCAGGGACTGCAGCGAAGGGAGGGGGGAAAGGAAGAGAGACAGATACAGACAGAGTGTATCAGTCTGTTTGGGCCTTCATAGCAAAATACCATAGGCTGGCTGGCTTAAACAACAGAAATCTCTTACAATTCTGGAGGCGAGGAAGTCCAAGGTCAAGGTGCCTGCAAGGTAGGTTTCATTCTGGGCGTCCTCATGGATTGCAGGTGGCTGTGTTCCCACTGTGTGCTCACACGGCCTTCTTTCCTCAGTGCATGGAGGTGTGTGTGTGTGGAGGGGGGCAGAGACAGACAGACAGACAGACAGATCTTCCTCTTCATATAAGGCAACCAGTCCTCTTGGATTAGGGCCCCATCTTTATGACTTAATTACCTCCTAAAGACCCTCTCCCAGAAAACAAATGCAGTCGCATTGGGGGTCAGGGCTTCAACCTGTGAATTTCAGAGGGACACAGTTCAGTCCACTGCAGAGAGACAGAGGAAAAAAGGGAGAAAGAGAGAGGGAAGGAGGAAGGGAGAGGCAGAGAGAGAGGCAAAGGGTGCAGTGGGGTGAAGGGAGGAGGGAAGAGCCTGTGGCACTGGATGGGGATCCGGATTCCTGGTCCTGGGCCAGCTTTGCCATTCACCTTATTGCGACCCTGAGCAAATCACTCTTCCCTTTGCTTCCCCAACCTCACCTCCAAAGGGGTAGTGCTGCACCTCACACCCCATACACACTGAAGTAGCGACAAAGTCACAGAGAGGAGGGAGCTCTCAAGAGCTTCCCATTTCCTCATGCAGTGATACAGCAACTGTCTGAGATGAGCAGACATTATCTCCATCTTTCAGATGAGAAGACCAAGGGTCAGGGAAGTTAAGTGGCTTGCCCAAGGTCTGAGCTGAGACTCAAACTCGGGTCTTCTGACCCCATGGTCTAACCAGTAGGGTGAGCGCCCTCAGAGGGGTAGAAGACACAATACAGATAGGAAGGAAACTTGGAAATCCTTGGCACAGCCAAGGTTGAGGAGTTGGTCTCCCACTTGGGGGCCTTTTTTGAGCCCCCACAAAATCCCTGAGAATGGGCAAGTTAGGTGGGGTGCACTTGCAGGGAACAGAGGCCCCCGAGAAAATGGCCCGGAAGCTGGCCCAGAGACCGCAGAAACACTCCTGGGACCGAAGGTGACCAAAGAAAGCTGTATATGAGGTGGCCTCTGTCCTGCCTCGGTTTGCTGACAGAGAAGTCCCCGCAGCTCTTGGCTCCTGCCGTATGGTGTGTGCAGGGCAGTAGGCAGAGAGGGGAGAATCTACTCCTTTTCTCTCAGAGACACATGAAGGATGCCTAAATCTAATAAGTTAATCTAGACTCCTAGAAACAAGATTAAATTTTCAATAAAAGCAGGCTCTGACAGCTAAGGCATAAATCTTTTATTTAAAATAGAGACTAAACCCATTCAAATGCAATCAGTGGTGACAGATGCAGATAGAAACAAGCTCTGATAGAGGAGACGCAGCGTGGAGTCGTTCGCTTTTGGTGACATACCACACAGGGTGACCTTAAGAACAGTCTGCGAGTGTCAGCAAATAGTGGGGCCTTTGCATCCATTTCCATGTGGTTTGTCGGCCCAAGGTGGTACCAGGGTAGTTGCTGGGGGCAGGTGGGAAGGAGAGCCGGCCTTGGAGGTTGTGGTCCAGCTGCCATCACCCCAGCTGCCCCAGGAGGACAGGGAAGAGGTCAGCAGCGTTTGGACATATCTGGAGCACCAGCAAAGCAGCTCGAGGAGGAGGGCATGGGGAGCTGTCGAGAGCAGGTAGGAGGTGGTTGAGGCAAGTAAGGTAGGCAAGGACAAGGGGAGAATTTCCTAGAGCTGCCGGAACAAAGGGTGAAGCTCTGCAGACGCCAGACCAAGACAGTCTTCTGCCTCAGCTGCTATGGAGGAGCATTTCTGAGTGCCAGGCACTGTGCATTCAGTACACGATCTCACTTAATCCTCATATCAAATCCTTTTACAGATAACTAGCTGACGCTCAGAGGGGTTAAGTCCATGCCTTAATTACAAAGCCAGTCAGTGACAGAGCTGTGAGTTGGCCCAAGGAATGCTGACTCCAGTCCCTTGCTCTCTCTACCTGACACTCCACAGCTCACAGATACAGAGATGCCATGGAGCCTCGCAAACATACTGACACCTCCTTTGTTCTAATTCAGGCAAAGAACAGTGAAGGATTTCTCTTATATATTGCCCCTTTAGAAGCTTTTCCATGCTTGCTTCCGGAACCCTTCACAGCACAAACTCAAAGCTGCCACTACAAACATGCATCCCTTGAGGACAAGGGGGTTCCCAAATGGCTAATCCCATGAGTCCATTTCAGGGAAATGTTTAACAGGATGCAGCCAACAAAGCAAAGCCCCATACAAGACTGCGTGTGTTAAGTAAGTTTGGGAAACACTGCTTGCTACGACCCCTCCTGGAGAGTCACTTGATACATTAGAACATTAAAGAATATTATGACAAGTCCTGCAGAAAAGAAGTCTGTTTCACCCAGCATTTCCCCAACTTATTTGAACATGACAATGTTTCTGTTTCTCTTAGTGGACATAAGATCACATCAACCCATCTTCCAGAGAGCCCATTTCAGGAAATGTTGATCAAAGAGTATCATTTCAATTTGGCCCATAGCTTCCTGCTTCTCCAGAATAAGTATTATGCAACATGAAATTTTCACCACTAAATACTTGAAACAGATGCCCAAAGACACACTTGACATTGGTGGTTCTCAATCTTTTTTAGGTTAAGTGTCCTTAGGTAATCTGATGAAAGTTGTGGATTTTCCCTTGATGAAGAGGAGCAGTACCCACATACATTATGTAACATACACACAGAATGCTGAATTCAGATTTAGGGGTTCATGGGTCCTTTGTTGTCCATAGGTCTGAAGTCACGAAGCTCTGTTTTAAGTCATTATCAGCTTATATCCTCAGTGTTATTGGCAGCCAAGCACTAGGGCGTTGGCTGGTGGCAGGGACGTGTGAGCCTACTGGGAGAAGGGCCACTGAGAGGGTCCGGGTGAAAGGGCCAAGTAGACTCCTGGCCTTCTGACAAAGAAAGCCTGGAAAGCTTCATGTGTTCAAGGCATGGGGCTCTCCACAGGGGTCTGGGGTGGGGGTGGGTGAAAGGCATCAAGCAACTTGGTGAGCAAAGACCCCTCTGCATGTCTGAGGGACTGGTCCTTCCCACAGTCCTGTGGGGAGTCTCAAGCTCAGAGCTCCCACCTCCCTTGGAACCTCCCACAGCCTAGTGTATGAGAATCCTGATGTTGATGCTTGCCTAACATCCCTTCCCTGTCCCCCTTCTCCTGGGAATAGCACCCTAGTTGTCCTTGGGGAGCCACCCCTGCTGCATACTGGTTTATGTTTGTGGTATGGATCTGACCTCACCCCCACACTCAAGATGGTCTCATGACCCAGACCTGGACAGTCAGAGGCCACCATCTTTTTGGTCACAGTGATTGGTTCAGGTATAGGCGTGGGATCCACGCCAGGACAATTAGGGCCAAAGGATAAATTATGGGACTTTTATAGAGAAAGAGTATTTCTCATGGGGCTATTCACAAAAAAGTATGCCTGGAGCTGCTAGTGGTCACCTTGACCCAGGAAGGGAGATGGCCCGAAAATCAATCCTTTACTGAGGAGATCAGGTGAGAGATGGAGAGTGGGGGTGACCCAATGAGACTCTTCGTGTCTATATCCAGCGATGCCCCAAAGTAATCCCACCACTGGCACAATTACATGGACCAATACATTTTCTTTGGTGCTTAAGACCATGTGAATTGGATTTCTGTCACTCGCAACTGAAAGAGTCTTAATTCCCCTGTCTTAAAAACACACTCCCAAGTCCCCTGAATTAGAATTCCCTGGCAGCTGAATTAGAATCTCCAGGAATATGGAGGTGATAGATAGGTAGATAATAGATAGGTAGATGGATCTTCCTGGGGAATCTAACGGTCAAACAGCTCTAGCTTTTGATAATCTCATCCAATTTTGCGCCGTGGATGCTCAGTTGGGGAATCTAAAATTACTCACATGTGCATCCAGTGGAAGCCCAGTAGTCAAGATATCTTACATGGTTGGTCCTTAGTTTATTCCCACTCTCCAGCTCTTGAGTGAGCTAAGAATAATGTGATTGTGACAAGTTCTCAGCTTTGTACAGGATCGGAAGACTCTTCTCTGTTCCTCAAAACTTGTTTCCTTATTTTCCTGTTCCCACAGCTGGACTACACTTCCCAGACCCTTTCTGGTAGGTGTGGCCATGAGCAGGATTCTAACCAAAAGAATGTGAGCTGAAGGGATATGTGTTACTTCCAGACTTGGCTTATAAAAAGCTCCTTGGATATTCTTCATAATTTTTACCCTTCTAGCTTGATGCAAATAAACACAAGGACGTTCAAAGCCATATTGTCAGGTGGCAGAGCAACAAGGAGGAAGGACTCTGGGTACCAGAATCACTCTGGGAGGTGAGCCTCATGACAATCAGGAGTCCCTGCTTGGGGCACTACACAAATGAGAAATAAATGTCTGTTATGTTAAGCCACTGGAATTTTGGGGTTTGTTACTGTTGTTTTTTTAACAGTGAATTTTTATGAATTTCAGATAACTTTTCCATCCATTGATTCATCTTTGCTTTACAAAAGCTCTGGGTGGCAGTCTGGGAATGGCATTTTACAGATGAAAATGCTTGAACTAGCTTAACTAGCTGGCGGGAGGAAAGAAATTGGTTCTAAAAAGAGCAGTTTGATAAAGATGTGAAAGGATTATGATGATAGGCCCTTCCTTGGCCCTGACCCACTTCCTGTTAGTTCAGGCTCTTCCCTGGGATTCAGCACCCATCTTCCCCACCCACTCTACCCTGAAGGTCCTAAGGGCTCTGCCTCTGTCCATGGTCCTGAACCTAGTTGGGTTTACACAGCAGTGTAGTGGGAATGATCCTGGACTCAAACATTAGACAGAACTGGATTTTGCTTCTAAACATATGTTCCCTTGGAAAGTCTTTTAACCTCTCCAATGGTAATTTTCTTAGCTGTAAAATGGGAAAATTATACTTTCCCCATGAGATTGATCTGGATATTAAATAATGTGGAGAAACTATTGGTGTAATAGGTGCAGGTTTTTTGTTTGTTTGTTTGTTTGTTTTACATCCCCTTTCCCCCACTTAAAAAAAATACAGAACCTCCTCCTTCCTCTCCCTACCAAAAGTAGGTAAATTGATGACAATATCATACTTATGTGTAATATTGACTTCAAGAGCCAATTGTTCACTGAGGTTTGAGTGAATTAAGAGAATAAAACAAACAGATTCTGGAGACATTAACTCTAATTAGTATGGCTGCTATTGGCTATATGGGGTTACAGAATATTCTAAGAGTTTAAGGGAAATTTGAAGCTTGAGTAAAAGTCTGGGGTTTTTTGCCCCCTCCCCCTAGTTCTTCATTTGTAAAATGGTTGGTAGGGGGGTGGTGGCTCAGTGGTTTCCAACCCCATAGAACAGGGGCATCTTTTAATATTCTCAACACTCATTGATCCCTATCTTTGTAATCATTTTGTCAACGAAACACACTGCACTTATTAAGGAATAACGAATTCATTTCCCCAATTTTATTAATAAAAGACATTTAGAAGTGATTGTGCAATAAAAACAGAATTAAGCTTCCCAGTTTAATGAGGTGGCTGATGCTTTAGTTAGTCTGTGTGGCCTCATTATCAGCTAATGTGTGGATTCCCTTAGGTTTTCTGAATTTTTGCCAAGAATTCACAGAACCTAGTGCTACTTCCATGAACCTCAGAGCAGGAGTCATTGTTTTGAATAGACTCTCAGGATCCTTCCAGCTCTGACCTGATTCTGTTGAGCTCTGATGTACCAAGAGGGGTGGAGCAGAGCAGGCACAGAAGAGGAGAAAGGAGACGTGGTTGTTGTGGGTCAGCAACATTTACCTTGCAGATTGGAGTCATTGAGATACTTCCTGGTGTTGGGTTTAATCCACACCTGAAAGGTGGAATTCATAATCCCTTCCACTCCTCCTACTGTGAACATAGTGAGAGGCATTCTGAATGTGTGTGTGTGTGTGTGTGTGTGTGTGTGTGTGCGCGTGTGAGAAAGAGAGAGAGAGAGAGAGATATTAACTGGAAGGTTGGTTTATTAATGACAAACATGCCTGCCAAGGGAAATAATCAGTTGGCCTCCTTTCTGTCAACACCCTCTCTCCCTGTTGCACATGACATGAGAAACTAATTTGAAACCAGGCAAATGTTTGGTGGGCACAAAATTAGAGTTAAATTCATTGGATAGTTTTAATGACACGGTCTTCAAACTATGATGGCTGTTGGGACATAACTTCCTGGAGGTTTTATTCAGGCCCTTTCAGGAATGATCACTCTATCCCAGATAATGCTGGAAGCAATCCACTAATACTTTATCTTTTGGCTCCGCTGCTGACTTGTGCCTGTTAGCATGGGACCCACCTGAGATACTCAAGCTGCTGCACCTCTTACCTGCTTCAGGGTTTAGTGACAGCTGAGAGTCTGTTCTCTTAGTACAGTGGAAACCTTGGGAGTGACCCTCTAGCATTGGCACAGGGGAGAACAAGTTCCTTCCTCATGCTGATGGACTCTTTTTGGAATATTTTATTGGTTGTTTTCAGTCCCATGGTGCTAGCCTCAATTAAAATGACAACCAGTCTGGATTTGAACTGATATCATTATGAGTCCAGGGCCCACTATCTGCAGTCAGTGCCACCCTATACTGCTTCTCTAAGGTGCCTTGACTTTAAACTGTAGAGGCACAGTGCCTCCTAGCCCACTCTGTACAGAAAGCCAAGCCAGAGGGCCCAGGGAGCTGGAGCAGAGGAGTTGTCCCCCCAGGATGGGCTGACCCTGACCCCAGCTCTGCAGGCCTCAGCAAAGGGGAAGATTTACTTTCCTCCTGAAGTCTCAGTGCTCAGCCTTTCCCCTGGTTTATGAGCTGAGTAGGTGAAGGGCATGCTTGACCTTTTCAGTTACTTCTCCCTGCTCATCACTGTAGTTGCTACAGAGAAATGAACTTCTTTCATGTTTTTCCTGCTGCCAAAAAACACAGCAGCCACTGCTGAGAACTAGATGTGTGGTTTGCTATAAGCCTGGGAACTCAGTCTTGAGTTCTGATGCCTGCAGCCTGATAGCCGCCACAGCCCTGGTACCACGCAGAGGCCTGGGAAGACCTCCCTTGGGCCTGGGCCTGAGGTTTCTCTAGGAGGGTAGAAGCTGATGGGTCCACATGAGGCCCACAATGGCCATTTAACTTTACATCTGCTTTCAAACTCCACTATCTTCCCTGACTCTCATCCCCATGCCCTAACCCTGGTCTTCCTGGTCAACTCCCAGAGCAGGCATATCTCACATCACCTCTGTGAGCCCACCTCCACCTGCTCAAGCCTCTTTGCTCAGGATGAACTGCTCTTGCCTTGGTGCTGCTCCTCACTTTGTGTGGCATCACAATTCTGGACTTCATGTTAAATACAAAGCTGTAGTAATTAAAACAGCATGGTATTGGCACAAAAATAGACACACGGATCAATGGAACAGAATAGAAAATCCAGAAAAGAATGTGTATTCTGCTGTTTTAGGATGGAATGTTCTAAATACCTGTTAAATCCACCTGGTCCAGTGTGTTATTCAAAGCCACTGTTTCCTTACTGATTTTCTGTTTAGATGGTCTGTCCTTTGGTGTAAGTGGGGTGTTAAAGTCCCCTACTATCATTGTATTATTCTCAGTTAGTTCTTTTATGTTTTATGTATTTGGGTGCTCCTATGTTGGGTGCATAAATATTTACAGTTGTCATATCTTCTTGTTGGATTGTCCCAGTTATGATTATATAGAGTCCTTCTTTGTTTCTTGTTACAAGTCTTTGTTTTAAAGTCTATTTTGTCCTATATAAGTACTGCTACTCTGGCTTTCTTTTGATCCATTTGCATGATAGATGTTTCCCCATCCCCTCATTTTCAATCTGCAGGTGTTTTTAGGTCTAAAATGAGACTCTTGTAGAGCAATTTGGGCACTTGGGGGGACATTTATCATTTTATTTTCTCTTAGAAAAGCTGGTGTGTGATGCCGCAGTTCCTACAAGTGGTCACATGAGGGCAACTGCAGGAAAGCACCAGCGGGCCACAGGTGGCCACAATCACAGGGAGTGAGATGAGCACCCAGCATTGGCCTCTGTAGTGTCTGGGGCACTCTCTTTCCTGCAGGGGTCTGAGGGCCAACAGGACTGGGGCTTGGATGGTAACAGTTAACCAAGTAGGATGGAAGCAGATAGATCGGTAAACAACTAGTATGGCAGCAGAAGTTGTGCACCTGCTGGATTTCAGCCCTGAGTATATCTTGTTTTTCTCAGCCTCTTCCCACTGTCTAGGGACCACCAAACCTTCCCTGTGTGATATCCAATGAAAGCTGACTAAACATATAGATGACTATATTGATGGCCATTGGAAAATAATCTACCTTCATGCCTGATTGATACTGATAAGATTTCACCCCAGAATAAATTAGCAAAGGCTTCCCTAGATTCTGCAGAGTGTCTTAGGCATTGATTCTCTACTAGAGGCTCCTGGAAGTTGAATCAACATCTGCCTGAGGTTTGCAGGGTGAGGGGATCTCAGCATGGAGATACACATTGATTCCGTTGTACAATTTTGGAAGCCCATACAGAGTGATAAATTCAGTTGTGTTTTGCTTGAACCATCTACTACTTATTATTAATGTCCATATTAAAAAATCATGAGATTAAAATAAATAAATAAATAGAGTCTCTTGTAGGCAGCATATGAATGGGTCTTTTCTTTCTTTCTATTTTATTTTATTTTTTTTTTAGAGAAAGAGAGAGAGCACGAGCCAGGTGGGGAGGGGCAGACGGAGAAGGGGAGAGAATCTTAAGCAGGCTCCATGCCCAGCGCAGAGCCTGATGTGTGGCTGGATCTCACCACCCTAAGATCATAACCTGAGCTGAAATCAAGAGTCGGACGCTTAACCAACTGAGCCCCCCAGGTGCTCTGGGTCTTGTTCTTTTTTTTTTTTTTTTTTTAATCCATTCTGTCACCCTATATGTTTGGATTGGAGCATTTAGTCCATTTACATTCAAAGTAATTATCGATAGGTGTGTATTTATTGCCATTTATTTGTTTTGCAGTTGTTTCTGAAGACTTCCTCTGATCCTTTCTTTCATGCTTCTTTCTTTCATGTTTTGCTGACAGAAATCATCTTTTAAAAAAATTAGTGTCAGGGTGCCTGGGTGGCTCAGTCAGTTGGGTGTCTGACTCTTGATTTCTGTTCAGGTCGTGGGATTGAGCCCCGCGTTGGGCTCCTCTCTCAGCGGGGAGTCTGCTGGAGATTCTCTCTTTCCCTCTGCCCCTCCCCCTGTGCTTGTGTTCTCTCTCTCTCTAAAACAAATAAACAAATCTCTAAAAAAATTAGTGTCGCTTTAATGTCTGTCTACACCATAGGACATAAGCTCCACATGAATTAAGGTTTTGCCCATCTTACTGGATGCTGTATCTTTAATGCCTAAAAGAGGACTGGTCTCACAGGAAGTGCTTACTTCACATTTGCTGAATGAATAGTGATGAGTGGTCACACACAAAGTACTCATCTGTCCTTCCTGTTTGGGGAATCTCTACCCCAGCAGCTAGTGTCTTGCCTTTAGCATAGCGTACATGTGAATGAAATGAATCAAAGAACCCTTCGCCCCCTAGATTATCTGCCTTTTAAGGGGACAGACCAAGTTGTGTGTTTCTGACTCCCCGGCATCTTGAAGAACAACCATTCAAAGTGCCTGCTGAATTGCATGGATTCCTTTGAAAGTGTTGTGTTGACAACGTGGGTAATTGAAGAAGAGGGTCTGTCTGGTCTTTCAAATGTGACTTGGTGGAAAAGCGGACACCTGGAGTTCTCGCTCTCAGCTGTGGGTTCCGGATCATGTGGGTGCAAAGGCTACACCTCCCACAGCAGATGTGTTGATGAAAAATGGGGAGAATCCGCCTAAGATGCTGAGTGTCAGAGGAGCGGTACAATATCCTTCTGACACTTGAAAATTGCAAATTTGAAAGGTTCCTTCTCACTTGTCAGCTGTCCAGGCCTCCTCTGCACAGACGGATTCCAGGCCTTGCCCTCCCAGGCTAGATTTCCCACTGCCTGAGAGCCAACCAGCTAGTATCTTTGAAATCCACTGTGGGCACAGCAACTCAGGTGTCCTAGGCACTCGGATTTTAGGTGGTTTTATTAGGGACTCTTTTAGTGACAAGCGATTATAAAAAGGGAATATATTGGCTCAAGCACTGAAAAGATGTGGGCTAGAAGTTGTTTCAGGCATGGCTGGATCCAGGGGGGCTCTGTTTGTCTCTGCTTAGTTTATTCTTCACATGAGCTCTCCCCAGGGGGCAGCTGTCGAGGGGAAGATGGCCCCTGGGTGCCTCAGAATCATCACTTTAATTGTCCTAACATTCTGTTCACCCCATCCAACAACCCACTTTTCTATTTTTGTTTTGTTTTGTTTTGTTTTTTAAATAAGCCAGGCATATTCCTGTCTTGGGAAATGTGCACTATTCCAAGTGCCTGGAAATCCCTACCTCCTCCCTTCCATAGCTACATTCTCATTCGCTGACCTCCTACAAGACTCTGCTTGAATCTACCTTCCCAAGGAGGCTGAACCTGACCACCTGATTTAGAAACAGAATCTGTGTTCCCAACATTCCAGTCCTTCTTACTTTGCTCCCCAAACTTAGCAATCATTGCCTTCTAGTTTACTCTATATAGTATTTATTTATTGTCTCTACTGCCCCATAACCCACTAGAATGTCTGTTTTATTCACTGATGTATCCCAAGAACCCAGGTGAGTCCTGTCACATAGAAGTTGCTCAATTTGTTGGATGAATGCATGAAGCAGAAGGAAATTAATTCAACATCCAGATATTAGAAATACGGCAGTGAACAAAACAAACAAACAGAAAAACCCCTCTGTCCCTTTGGATCTCACTTTCTGGTGTGGAAGGCAGACAATAAATGAGATTTTTAAGAAGTACTAAATATATGGAGTTTCAGGTGGTAATAAGTGCTAGGCAGGCAAACACAGCAGATACCCACAGTCAAGATGAGCCCCAGTGCCTGTCATATGCTGAGAACCTAACAAGGATGGAGATGATTCTTGCTCCTTCTGCTGTTTTAATTTTACTCTTTTTGAAACTGAGAGAAGACAAGCACACTGCTAATGACAGTAATAAAGCTTCTCCCAGACTTATTTATAGGTTGTGCTTGCTTTTATTTTCTTTCCCTTCTCTATTTGGGAGCAGGCATGGGCAGCCCCCTGCCAGTCCACGTTCCCCTGACATTTTCCACTCACATGATGTAAGTGAAGAAATATGCAGACTGGCTAGGAGCTGGTGGTGTTTGGAAACCCCTCTTGGAGCCTGCTGCGTGTAGGAGAAACAACCCAAACCAATAAACAGGTATTGACTTGCATTGGCATTAATGTCTTTTTGTATCGCCACCAGTATTTTATCAAAACTTGCCTAGGGGGAACATCCATCTTCCTATTGACTTCAAATAAAAGATATTACAGGGTGGGTGTTCTATCTATACAGCACAGACCTCTGAATACAAATATAGATGTAATATCAATATTCCATCATCAAATCATGATCTAGCTTTCCATGTTTCGCAAAAGAACCTCAAGATGAATATTGAAGCACAGTAATAGTTTTGAAATGCAAATTTTTTTCCATTTTAATAAAATCTGGGGGCTTCCATTGGCTATCCTGTGTGGGCAGCAGAAAAAGACCCTCCCCCCATAGGAGGGATATGGGGGAAGAATTTGCAGACCAGAAGGCTGCCTCAGCTTTGCTATTTGTTTGAGAATCAATTGTGGATGCACCCAGAGCCTGTTCATTCATCTACCCCGTGGCCCACATCCAGATCCTCTTTGACTCCTCTATCACTTCTATATATCCTTCTGCTCACTTCACTATACTTTTGTCTCCAGTGGTCAGCAGGTGCCACTCTTGGGTTCCCAGAACCATTTAAACTATAAGAGCTGAGAGCTGGGAGGAGGCTGGTGTTTATATCCCCCAGAGATGGCCCTTAGCTAGAGACTGAGGAGTGGGATTAGGAAAGGCCAGCCCCCTCCTGCAGGTGGGACTACTCAGGAGGAGTGGCTTACACTCCAGAGTTCCCTGGGGGATCAGGTGGAAGTTGCCCCCAGGGGGCTTTGGTTAAGTTTGCCTCTCTGCTTGGCTTTCCCCCTGCCTTGCCTCCTTTTGCTTCCTTTTATTGGTGCCCCCAGGAGGATTTCCGTAACACAGCACTTTCACATGAAGCCTTGTCTCCAGGTCTGCTTCTGGGGAATCTGACATAAGACATACCATTCATTCCACAAACATTTATTGAGCATCTACTATGTATCAGGCACCATGGTTGGAGCTAGGGGTAAAGCAGTGAGGTCCATGTCTCTGTCAATTTCGGTGCTTTCAGTGGGCTATCAAAAAAGGGACATTAGACAGTAACTTATGATCTCCCCTGGATGGGAAGTCCGAGGGCTCCAGAACTGACTGATACAGCAGCTCACTGGTGTCATTAGGGTCCAGGTTCATGCATCTCTGCTCAGCTGGTATGGGGCTGGCTTCACCCTCAGCTGGGAGTAAGTGGCTGCAGCAGTTCTGGACATGACAACATCCAGAGGAAGAAGAGAAACCATCTCTTCTTGTGGCTTTCTTTTAAAGCAAGGACACTTTCCATAGAAGTTCCGGCCTCCCTAGAGGAACTACCTGGCCTGAAATGAGTCATATACTCCTTCTTGAGCCCATCACTGTCAAGGGGGTGGAATTACCCTTGGGCCAATCCAGTCTACCCTGGGATGTGGGGATTGGGGTGGTTTCTCCTGAGGCCCGGGGGATACTGGAGGGAGTGACCACTGAAAGCAATTGGGGTTCTGTTAAGAAGGAGGAAGGCAGTTGATACTGAGTGGGGAACTGCCCATTGCTTCCTTCATCATGCTGCTCTCCTGGTTTCCTTCCTGGCACTGCCCTCTGGCTACCATCTGACATTCTCTTATCTGCTTACGTGATTTATTCTGTGGTTTTTACTACGTGGTGACTTCCTGAGGACAGCAACCTGTCTGTTCTGCTCACCACTGTGTCCCTATGAATAGTACAATGACAAACACATAATTAAGCTCGATAAATATTTGATAAATAGGCAAATGGTAATAGGGAAGATGAACAAATGGATGGGCGAACAGGTGCAGATTCATGAGAAGACACGAAAGGAAGGCTGGGGTGGAGTTTCCACGCCCTCAGGTAGACAGTGTCCTGAGACAGTGGCAGGGGTGAGGGGACCTCTCCTTGACAATGGAGCCCAAGGATGAAGCAGGAGGGGCCTTCTTCCCGAAGCAGCAGCTTTGGGTGAGAAAGGCCATGGCTCTGATAGTGACTCGCAGTGTGACTTTAGGTGCTGCTCCCTCTGAGTCTCCCTTCTTTCTCAAGAGATATGGGGGGATATGAACACTTTGCTGAGCACCTATTATGTGGAGATGCTGGGGCTGCACTCAGGAAAAACAGGGTGTTAGGCAAGCATTTATGGGGATCTAGGGTGTGGCTCAGGGCCAGGGCCTCACGCTGAGGTGTGAAGGATCAGTGACTGGGGGTAGATATGGGGCGGGGGGAAGCATTGCAGGCAGACAACAAAGCAGGTTGCGTGGCCGGGCTTGTTTGAGGAAAACAAGGTTGGTGTAGCCTGAACTCGGGGTGGGGTGGGGAGCATGGTGTGAGAGATGGCAGTGAAGTCAGCAGGGGCTGGTCGAGAAGGGTGGCACGGGCCACCACATGGACTGCAGCCCTCATTCCAGGGTCATCTGACATCACTGATGAGGTTCACCTGTAGAGTGCAGGTGGCAAAAACAGAGGGCAGATGGCCATCTAGGACTAGGTATGGGATTGTTGCAATTTCCCAGTGAGAGTGGAGGTGGCCGGGTCTGGTACATGACAGTGTCAAAGCACAGAAAGGGGCTGATCCTGGAAGTGCTTGAGAGGCAGGTCTGACAGCCGAGAGTCTGAAATCCTGCCTTGGTGGGGCTTCAAGGACACTTGTTCTCACCTGCTTATTGAGCAGCATAAAGCAGCTTCTGCCCACCAAGGAGGATAAAATCAGGGGTTTTCAGAGGGAAGCTTTCTTCTACCCCGTGCCAGGGTACTAAGGCGAGAATCGAACATAATGCAGTTAAGAAATACTATGTAATCAATCATGCTAGCTTAAATTAAATGCAAGGTCCAAACACGTTGCCTAGCATTCTTCTACACCAAACAGAGGCCAAGGTGGAAAACCAGCATATCTAGAGTATCACTGTTTGAAGCTGGAGGACAAGAGCCTCATTATTTTTGGTGGATAGGTAGATTGGCAGGGAAAACATAGGGGAAGTGCTGAGGGGCCTAAGTTCTGGAAAACCCAACACTCTGGCCAAAATGTCATGGAAAGCGTGTGGAATTTGGAGTTGGAAGGCTTGCCATGGGATCCCAGTCATGTTAGCTGTGCAACCTGGGATGGGTCACTTGGCTTCTCTGATTCTTCTGTTCCTCATCTATGAGGCCAGGATGATAACAATTGCTTCAGAAGGTGACTGAGCTATGAAATGAAAAAATGTTGGTGAAAGTGCTTTGTGAGCTACAAAGCGCTCAAATGTCAGGGACTACCAAGAAAGTATTTTTAAGCAAAAAATAAAAAAAAACCAAATTGGGTGATATTATTGAATTAGTGTTAATTTTGGGGTGTTAGGTGAATGTCTTTATTCTTGGGAGATGCATGCTGAAGTGTTAAGGAGTGAAATGTCAAGACATCTAAAACATTCAAATGGCTCAGCAAAACCTGAAATTGTACAGCTCAGTGAATTATCTACTATATAGCTATACACAGTTAACCCTTGAACAACTAAAATGTTCGGGGTGCCAACCTCCATGCAGTTGAAAATCCATATATAACTTTTGACTCCCCCAAAACTGAACTATTAAAAGCCTATTGTTGGCTGGAAGCCTTACTGACGACATAAGCTGTCGATTAATACATATTTTGTATGTTATATGTTATCCTGTGTTCTTACAATAAAGTAAGCTAGACAGAGGATGCTTTAAGAAAATTATAAGGAAGAGAAAATATATTTATAGTACTGTACTGTATTTATCAAAAAAATTTGCATATAAGTAGGCCCGTGAAATTCAAACCTGCGCTGTTCAAGGGTCAACTGTCTATCTGTATCTCTGTATTGAGAGATAAAAAGAAAACGTGACAAAATATTAACCACCGGGGAATCTAACTGAAGGATATACGTGTTTTATTAAGTTATTTAACTTTTCAGTAGAATTGGAAACTTTCAAATTAAAAAGCATGAGGAAAATATCCATGCCAAGTGGACCGTAGATCTAAGTGGGGAAGGTAAAAACAGTACCGTATAAGGTAACAAGCAGCAATTATCTTCCTGACCTGGTCCTTTAATAGGGAAACACAGACACTGCCAAACTGTGGTCTGGTAGGGTCAGAGCAGAGGGAATAAATACCTCAACTTCTCTCCTGCTCCCTCCCAACTCCTCCTGGGCCTCCCCACCAAAAGTCATAGGGCAAACCCTGGTGGTGAAATCCGTAGATATTAGCCTCCAAGAGCACGGAGTAAGGAGCAGTGCAGAAAAGGGCAGAGGATGAATCCAAAGGGATGACTGGAGAATAACCAGCGCCCCTCCTTTTGCAGGGACCGGCAGGCAGAAGCCAAAATGCCAGATATTACTTTTCCTCAGTCTTCCTTAAAACTGAGTAACAGGAAGGTGATACCTGGCCAACCCTTCAGTCTGTGCCTGGATCCGGAAAATATTTTCCTTTTTGACTGGAGAGTGATGTGTGAGGAAAAGTCAATCCCTCCCTCCCTGATTTTGGATATTATTGTGTGAGGACATGATGCTAGAAGCCATGCAGCCACCATGATGGACGGAAGGCCAAGACGATGGCAGAGAAGCCCTTTATAATTCTGCACCCAGTTTCAACATGTGTGTGTTTGGGGGTGGGGGCAGTTCCCACACCAATGGGTAGTCCTCCAACACCAGCTGGTGTCCTATAAGTATTCAACTCAGTTCTCACAGTGTCTACCTGGAGATAGCATCTGATCCCATAGGTTAGGGGCTCAGTCCCCCAAGACTGTCCCTCTCCCACCCCCTGTTCCGGATGCCAATTGCTTGTGCTTCTGACTAACCGGCTACAGACTGGAGGTTCTAAAGATGCTTTCCTTTGGTTCAATTCATTAGAGCAGCTCACGGAACTCAGAGGAACATTTTGCCTATTAGTTTACTGGTTTATTATAAGAAGATGTAACTCAGGAACAGCCAGATGAGAGAGATGCACCAGGCAAGGTCCTGAGAAAGGGCGAGGAGTTTGCGTGCTTTCTCTGAGTGTTCCACTTTCCCTGAATCTCCCCGAATGATTAAATCATTGACCATTGGTGATTGAACTCAACCTCCAGCCCCTTTCCCCCCACCTAGAGCTTGGGGGTGGGACTGAAATTCCAACCCTGTGGTCACATGGTTGGTTCTCCGGGTAACCAGCCCCTATCCTTAAGGTGGGATCCAAAAGTTGCCTGATTAACATAAATCACCTTTAGTCTCCTCAGTTAGGAAGTTCCAAGAGTTTTAGGAGGTCTGTGCCAGGAGTAAGGAACAAAGAACAAATATATGTTTTTTACTATAAATCACAATATCACACCCTTACTAAGACTCCTGACATTGTTGAGCAACTGAGTCAAACCTAGACCACCTGGTACCTGACTTCTTGTGTGAGGAAAAGTCTCCCATTACAAGGGCCCCTTTGGTTAGGTATCTTGTCTCTTCCTGCAGAGAGCATCCTAGCTGCCACACAGGTCAGAGTGGACTCCTTGTCCCATTTCCCTTAGTTGCACCCTCCTCCAGACTTCCTAGATTTTCCACGCTGATCAACAGAAACAGAAAACAATGAAAACAAGGAATCGGGTAGTAAGGGAGAGAAAGGTAATGAGAGGAAATCTATTGAATCAGAGGGGGGAATGTAGAAATATGCTCTACGATTTCTCAATAGAAATACAGGGAACTAGGTAGGAGGTGATGCTTTGGCTGGGGCAGCAGGTAATCAGTATCCTGCCCAGATCCCCCTGGATCCCTTTATCAGCTTGTGCACCCATCTCCCAGCTTCTGTAGGCTATACTGTTACCAGCTTCCACCTGTGACCTTCACAGGATGTTCCTTAGGCCTTGGAGCTACATCCCTCTTTGTAAGCCCACCAAGCCTCAAGTAGCCTTTAGCCAATGCGTACCCCTTGTGGGAGTACACAGACCTCACACTCTTCTGCCCCAAGGTTGGGCAATCCCCAAGGTCCCCCCTTGGGACCAGGCTGCATCTGGGATGTCGCCTCCATTGCACCCTTGTTTGGCTTCCTCCCCTTCCTTATCTTTTCCCCAACTCTGATTTGTCCTGGGAGCATGTAGGACATGTGAAATCACATGGCATCTCTACCCCCTACAGCCCTGGCCAGCACTGGCCTGTGTGTCTCAGGCTGCCCTGGATCTCTGCACAAATCTCCCAAAAGACTCCACCTGCTCTCCTTCAAAGTAGAGCTTACCAGGCCCACTATCACCCTGCTTCTGATTCTCTCTCAAGTATTCACTTCATCTGCAAGTGGTTTTTCTTACCATAGTATCATTAAACGACAGGCATTTATCTGAAAGAGATGTCTGTCCTGCACTTTGCAGTTTCTGCAGGGCAAGAAGCAGCCAGGAAGTCACAGTAGGAAGGGGACAATTGTCCCTCCGTGGATGCAATCATTTCTTCCCCCCAAAGTGTCTCCCTTGATGATGAGCCTTTGCCCTCTGCCGATCCCCAGGTGTGTCAAGACCTTGAGCTCAGTGGATTGTACCACCAATGGTACTTCCCTGGTTACCCACTTTGGTCACTGATCTGGGATGACATCAGTGGTTCCCAATTCTGGCTGCATGTTCAGGTCCCCTGGGAGCTTTTATAAAGTATGCCTAAACCCAGCACCCCTGACTCCTAGGAATCTGGGCAGGGGGCTAAGGCCTCAGTATTTTTCAAACACCTCAGGTGACCCCAGTGTGCAGCCAGCATTGAGACCTGCTGCTTCCCCCTGATGGAGTGTGTCCTCAGGGAGCCACCTGCCTGGGGCTGGCCTTCTTGGTCACCTTCATTTCTGGAGAGGCCGCTGGGTCCTCATTGCTTCCTTCTTCCCGCTTCCCTGGGTCACCCCTCTATTTTATAAAATATCACTTTCTTTAAATATTCAAGTATGTGGCTTCTCTGAAATTGTGAGCATTTCTCAAGATCATCCACTGTTGGTAACTGTAAAATCCAAGGGGACAGGGGTGGCAGGGCAGATATCTGGAGGTTTGGTGGTCACTCTTCCTAGCCTCAAAGGCGTTGATCTGAGTTTATATGGTAGCCAGAAACTTCAGTCTTCCCTGCGAGGAGCGGAGAGCATGGTAGAGCAAGGGAGGCGAAGCGTGAGGACAACACACAGACTCCCTTACAACATGCTAGCTGACTTTCGTGAAGTGCCCATCAGATTGCAAACATTGCTTTTTAAACCTCACCTTTTATCATTAGACAGAAGACAGGAATATTTTACCAATATTTTACTTAGAAGTGCCACTCTGAACAACAAGTTAGCTCTTATGAAATCATTCTCACTTTCTTGTTCTTTTTCACCCAAGTCAAGGGGGGAAAAAGCAAAGCTTGAGCTTCAGCTGAATAACCTAAACCTCAATTAATTACCCAGAAAGATCTGCCTTTTTTCCAGCCTAAACACTTCAATGCCTACCATCAAAGGCGCAGGCAGGCTGAGGAAGAGAGTTGCAGATCACCTTCACCACCACACTTCAGGAAGTTCTGAACTTTTAAAATAATTTTAGAGGACATGTTAATTCCTTCCCTTTGACAGTTACCCTGTGGATTCTCCTATTATCCTTTCTCTCATGTCTGCCAGTTAGGAAAGACACTATATTTTAATTAAAATTCTTTATTTGCCTAAGGATACAATATCCAACTCCTGGCTTATATAGAAAAACAAAATCATTCATTTGGTCCCACATAGGAAAAATAATCATTTAATGCATGGTACTTGCCACTTTTTGATCAGTTTTTTGGGGGTGGGAGTGGGTAATAAATACATGTGACATTTATCTGCTGTGTAACCAGGTCATCTGGCCTCTGGATCCCTAAAAACATTTCTTTTTGAGTTGTAGTTATGCACCAAAGGGAAATATCATCACTTTCCAGTGAACGCCCACCTGCTGTTATTATGGCTTTTGTCCCATTGTCTGTGGTTTGCTCTTCATACGTCCACCCTTCTACTAGACCAGTGGGTCTCAACTCTGGATGTGCATGAGCAGCACATGGGGTTTAAAAAATATGACTGTGTAAGCCCCTGGGCCAGAGATTTTGAACCAACTGGCCTGTTAGGGGGTCCAGATGTAGGTGTATACAGGGGACCCCCAGGTGATTCTAATGTGTGTGAGGGTTTTGGAACCACTGTTGTTGACCATCAGCTCTTCCTGGTGGCAGGGAGCAACACTGCCTCCTTCACCTGGTACCCCAGCACCTGCCACAGAGTCTGGTACATGACAGACACTCCTAAGTCTTCTGTGAAATATGTCCTGGAATGAACATGGGGTCTGGAACCACCACACAACAATATCACCCTCTTCTGATGTATTTTCCAGGTGCTATGTATTAAGTAAGGAGTCTTAGATCATCAATTCTAAAAGAGCAGAATTGCCATAGAATCCATTTGCCATGGTTCACTCTGGGCCCCCATTCTATCACCTGCAAATACTCAAAGACAGTAACATACCATTTAGCCCATAAAAATGATTCAATACATTGAAAATAAATATTAAGTTACTTAGAAAGGTATAACAAGAGATCCTAGACACATGAACCAAATAGCAGAATTATCAATGTTACCTAATTACTTTCATTGGCCCCAAACTGTAGACAGCACTGCTCAGAATATGCACCCATTTCTTCCACGTGGATTTCAGGCAGAATTTTAAAATAGCTACCTAAATAAAAAAGCAGAAACCAAACGTCTGTTTTTACCTTTATTTTGGCTGGTTAGTTGATTGATTGATTGACTCACTCATTAACTCACTCATTCCTTCCTTCGTCTTGGGCCTTTGAGCCTCTTCTTTGTGCCAGGCACTGTTGTAGGCACTGGAATACAGCAGTGAAATCAGGTGACGAGTGTCTGATCTCATGGTGCTTATACTCAAATATGGGAGCTACACAAGAAATAAACAAGCAGAGAGCATGCAGTTCAGGTAACAGTAAGGGCCGTGATGAAAACAAAGCAGGAGGACCTAATAGCAAGGGACCAAGAAACGACTTTGGCCTGCTAGTCAGGGAGGGCTTCTTTGAGGAGGTGACCTGGCAGCAGAGGTCTGAGTCTGAGGGCAGCCTGTACTGGGCAGAGAGACAGCTAGGAGCTAGCAGTGTGAGCAGCAGAAGGGCCAGCGGCTAGAACTTAGCAAGGGAGAGAAGACTGGTATGCAATATGGGACAGGAGCCTGATCACCTAGGGCTTTGTGAGCCATGATGAGGACTTCAAGATGCATGCACTTAAAATGGTAACTAAAGCCATTAATTTTCACTTTAACAGAACTGCTACCACAGAGGGAGCAGTAGGGAGATGATTGATAGAGTTTTCTAGCTCTGGAGAAGCGGTTCCTTTGGGTCAAGCCAACAGAAAGAATACAAGGATTCTTATATTCTTGAGAGTTACGATAGAAGTTGAGGTGTTAGGCCAACTCATATGAATGAAATATTCTTCCCCTTGCCCAAGAGCCATAGGGCTTGTCTTCTCTCTTCATTTAAACCTCTGTTCACACGTCACTTCCCCAAAGAGGACTGCCCTCACTACCATCCATCGCTCTCAATGCCTTTCTCTTGTTCTGGGGTCTTCATGGGTCTTACCACTACCGGATATTATATATGTGTTACAGACCTATATCTATGCATTATGTGTCATTCCCATTCCTCCCTCCCCACCCACATGTAAGCCCCTGAGGTCAAAGACTTCATTTACTTTGTTTTCTGCTGCATTTCCAACACTCAGCACAACCCCGGGCACACACACAGCACGTGCTCAACAAACACCTGTTGAATGAATTTGTTGGAATAAATGCCATTGGCTTTTGCTGCATTTATGTGGGCACGAGGCACTCGGGAGCACCCCAGTGTTCCTGGGCTTCTCCTTCCAAAGCACATGCATGTCCCTTCTAATCTTTCTGCCTTAATCACTTTAAATGTACTGACAAGCACAATTGACCAATTAATAGCGCTTATGCTCTTGTTACATCATTTGTAATCCATGATGCTCCTTCTACTTGTAACGGCCTTTCAATTTTTCATGACTCAAAATGGAGGACATACATAATGAATACAAATAGCAAATTGATTAAATGTAATGCATATTCTACTGCTTGCTGGGTTTATGCCTGTTATTAATGACAGAAATCCAGCAAATTCTCATGAAAACACCGATGACATACAACCTTTAATGCAAGATGTTGGAGCGCTAGGGGTCCTAAATTTTCCTAATTACTGAGCAGCAGCAGACACTAATTTCCCAGACGGCAACCTTTGTAAATAAGAACATCAGCATGGCCGCTTTGTCCAAGTTCTTTTTGCTGAGCACAAAACCCATCATGCAACCCATTTTTACTTCACCAGACTATTTGTGTTGTGTTTCAAAAAAAAAAAAAATACACTTGAGAGATTGCCTTATGAGCAAAGTATAAAGGATGCCACTTGTGCAAAATCAAATTTATTGTCTACTCAGGGATTGCATGTATTTTGGAATGCTAATATACTGTGATACAGATTTCACAGAGCTTCAGCTGGTGTGCTGAGCATTAAAGCATCACAAAGGTGATAAAGCAAAACAGGAAAGAATATAGGGAAAAGACTGAAATGGAGAATATGGTAAAGGAGATGCTTTTAAGAGATCCGCCTGGCTAAATGTGCAATCTTGGTCTCAGATTGCCAAAGGATGAGCTGGCTTGCAGTAAGAGACCATGCGAACCAACCTGTTTTCCCCATTAGCTAGAGAACCTTATAGGAAGCAGGCGTTTTCTTTGACACAATGGTGGGTATGGTGACTGGTTTAGCTAGGTTGGTACTAGAATGACAACAAAGCACTTGTCTGATAGGTCTGTAAAGAGAGTGGATGAAATGGATAGGAGCATTTGCTGAGGCCCACTCATGCTTAGAAACCAGCATTCACAGTATGCTGGATGCTAGAAGCGAGTCAGCTGCTACTAAAATTTTCCTCCCCCAAGACAAACTGGCTGTCCTGCAGATAGAAGGTTGAATAAGTGAATGAGTGGCTATGGTCCTTGCCCACTTCCCAAGAGTCTAAACTTTGACAGGTCTGCATCCATGATAAGCTGTGCCCTGAATGGGTAGAATTTCAAACCCAGGGGAAGCAATGGTCTGCTAATTGTGCCCTACCAATACGGGGCCCAGAGTAAGTTTTGGCAAAACCTAATCCAGGCTTAGCAGGTGCCCTTCTGCCTTAGACCCAGAGCCAAGGATCTGAGAGCCAAGCAGTTTCTGGGGTGGTGCAGGGAGCCTGGGGAAGTGAGGGGAGACATGAGACAGGGAAGGAGGCCAGGGAAGGGGGCCCAGGGAAGGAGACAGGGAAGTCAGCTACCCCGGTGGGTGACTCAGAGGGAAACTCTGGAAAACTGTGCAACATACATGCCTCAGGACTCCCTTGGCCACAGTGTGAGGGAGCTGGGGTATTTATACCCATATACCTGGCAATTGTTTGTTAAGGATTCCCCCAAGGAGATCCTAACTTTGCAGGTACTTTCAGCCTCCCATGCTTAAGGACAAAATGGATTCTAGTAGCCTAGGGGTGGACTGTCTGACAAAGATACAACAACATTAGTGTAGCCCCCAAAGAAACTGCTTCAAAAGTCACCCCAAGGATTCCCTCTATTATATACAAAATCCACACCCCACCCCAAACTTCGAAGGCTTCACCATTACTCATGGTGGAAATGTCTCGTTAACCTGCACTGTGCATTAAGTACACTGCTGAATGGGATTTGAAAGGGGAATGAAATTAACAGACTCTCCTTGCTGACTTTTCCACTCTACAAAGATCGCGAAACAGATTTCTTACTGAAATTTAAGAAATACACATCTCTCCTCCCCCATTGTCATATGTCTATGTGAGAGAATAAAGAATTCACAACCAGTTCTAAAAAAAGAACCAAACTCAGAAGAGAGATACACTCACAGACCATAGAGTAAGAGATAATGCTAAAGGAGAGCAAGTTAGACAGGAATGAGGATTTATTTTATTATAATTTGAAAAAAAACCCACAAAATAATTTTTGGCACCTTTAAACATTTTCCCCAGCTGAAGCCTGACGTACACATATCCACGCCAGACCATTCTGTCATATGGGATCTGGTTGTCAGACAGGGCCTCATTTCATACTGGAATTTATCCTTTAAAGTCAAAGAGTGCCTCAACAACTCCACTTCTTTTGACATCATAGTTGTGAAAATCCTTTCTTCATACATATTAATAAAATAATAATAATTAGCATTTATTTAGTGCTTATTTGTGAATTGTTTTACATGTATTAACTCATTTAACACTCATTACAAATGTATGATTAGCTATAATTTCCCCCATTTTATACAGAATCAGGCCCAGAGAGTTTAAGTGACTAGCCTGAGGTCACTCAGCAAGTGGAGCTGGGACTTGAAACTAGGTTGTCTGACTCCAGAACACACATCTCTGCATTATCTTTCTTCCATGTACCGATTACTTACTTTGATAAGCAAATGTTTTTATAAACATAAATCTTGCTCTAATTGCTTACATCCTAAGGATGTGATGATTTGACATTTAACTCCATGGTAAGTACAATACCCTCACATGAGGACCATCCTAGAACCCAGCCTGGTGATGGGTATTAAGAGCCTATTCAAGGAGGAGAGAGACTTAAACTTCCCAAGAGCAGCATTTGGTTTCTCCACCAGCATGCCCAGGTCACTGTACTAGCAAAACCTTTCCAGTTTTATCTCACACCCTAAAACACCTATCCCCTAGATCTGTGGACACTCACTAGGGGATTCAGGAAATCAGTTTTGTTTGCCTCTCTTGGCTCCCAGATGAGACTATTCAACCACTAGACTCCATATTGAGTAAGAGTATGAAACATGCAAATAGCACTGCTTTCTTTTTAGCTTTTATTGGCATTTACTAAATAAAAGAAGGATGTGTGTGATTATTGATGGAACCATTGCTTAGAAAGCACTTGAGCCATTGCTTAGATTCACATTTACTATCATGTGATTCTGAGTCTAAAAAGGCATTGACATTTTTTTTCCCAGTTAAGACTTATAAACACGGAGTCAGAGAGGCCTCTTGTTCTTCTAAACGTCAATTTAGGAGAAGATGAGAAAGAGAAGCTCATGCCTGACAATGTTAAAAGCTTACGGTTTGCTTTTCCACAGTGTTTCAATTACAGGGTAAGTGTATAGATGGCATAAGCATGTATGCACATAAATGCTATTTGCTAAATTCAAAAGAAAGATTGTTTTCTCACTTCTAACACTCAGGGATTTATAAAAGATAATGTTTTAAGAGCCAGCAAAATCCACTACTACACACACATAAAAGATACCCTCTTATTTCTCCAAATATTTGGAGAATTCGTCTAGAGAAGGATCACAGTAGGAACTACCCGTGTTTGATTGGATAAAATGGTAAAAGTCCACCCAGGGAATAGTTCACGTAGGCAGGTGCATGTGGGTGTGGGGTGTGTGTGTTTGTGTCTGTGTGTGTGTGTCTCCATACAAATATACAAGAGAGTAATTTTAAACAAAAACATTAAAAAATTTCATCATTCTGCCTTGACTTGTTCTTTCCACATGTTCTTGTTCAGTTATACCAGCAGCTTCAGAAGTGTCAGGCCCACTCTGGAAAACAGTATGGAGGTTCCTCAAAAAGTTGAAAATAGAGCTATCATATGACCCAGCAATTGCACTACTGGGAATTAACCCCAAAGATACAAATGTAGGGATCTGAAGGGGTACGTGCACCCCGATGTTTATAGCAGCAATGTCCACAATAGCCAAACTGTGGAAAGAGCCAAGATGCCCATCGACAGATGAATGGATGAAGAAGATGTGGTATATATACACAATGGAACATTATGCAGCCATCAAAAGGAATGAGATCTTGCCATTTGCAATGACGTGGATGGAACTGGAGGGTATTATGCTGAGCGAAATAAGTCAATGAGAGAAAGACATGTATCCTATGACCTCACTGATATGAGGAATTCTTAATCTCAGGAAACAAACTGAGGGTTGCTGGAGTGATGGGGGGTGGGAGGGATGGGGTGGCTGGGTGATAGACATTGGGGGGGATGTGCTATGGTGAGTGCTGTGAATTGTGTAAGACTGTTGAATCACAGATCTGTACCTCTGAAAAAAATAATACATTATATGTTTAAAAAAAAAGAAGAAGTTAGCAGGAAGGGAAAAATGAAGGGGAGGAAATCGGAGGGGGAGACAAACCATTAGAGACGATGGACTCTGAAAAACAAACTGAGGGTTCTAGAGGGGAGGGGGTGGGGGGATGGGTTATCCTGGCGATGGGTATTAAAGAGGGCACGTTCTGCGTGGAGCACTGGGTGTTATGCACAAACAATGAATCATGGAACACTACATCAAAAACTAATGGTGTAAGGTATGGTGATTAACATAACTTAAAAAAATTAATTTGGAGAACACGTGAAAAAAAAAAAAAAGAAGTGTCAGGCCCAAATCAGTCAGGAGGGTTTGTTTAGAAACCATGACCCATCACAATGTGGCTTTATTTAATCTACACTTTATTCCACCCTCATAATAAGTACTTGCTATTGCACAGGGCTGCTGTGTGATGAAGGAGGGTAGCCTGCATAACTGAGGTTCTCTTGTCAGATACCCACAGAACCTTTGCCGTCTATACATTGAGAACAGTGACTGCGCCAGTGGGGCAGGCAGGCAGAGGTAAGTGAGACATGGGTTTGACATGCCCTTTTGACAGCCATCAAGTCCCCTGACGTTGGATGGGACTGGACTGTATTGAAATTAATTCTAATTAGGAGACTTTGATTTTAGGCTAATCTTTGTTTCTGTAGAGTTTTCCTTGTGGGTCTCCCTTGCCTCAAATACCCAGCTAGAAACAGATATAAAGGATATGCATTGTGCACAGAAGTCCCCAAAGATGGCATCAGATAGACTGAGATGACAGAATAAAAACATAAATCAATATAAATTTCAAAAAGCCTTTAGCTTGGTCATATTTGCAAAATAAAGTCAGTCACTTCTTGCTGATTAAGCTTTTTTTTTTTTTTTAACAACTTCTTAATAATCTGGACAATGATATGCTAGGACAATCATGGCCTAGAGAGAGGATGCTAAATAATAAAGCAATATCAAATATTATTAAACTAAGTATATACTAAAAATCATATCATTATATAAAATACAGACTATAAATGTAAATTATAATAAATCAAATAATAGATAAATAAGCTTAAAAATGGAAAAGTGATAGTAAATCAAAAGTGCGTTTCTAACAACCTGAAGTAATGTTGCAAGCCTTAGATACCTGTGAAATTGGAATACTGAAGAAAATAGGATGTAAATTAGGAAGGAACTCAGTGAGGATGGAAAACATATTTGTGGTGTTAAAGCATGCCAAGTAATAGTTGCATAACAAAGGTGAGGGTAGATTGGACATTATGATGAAAAATCCCTAGCATCAACTTGGTGCTGGGGAGGGGACAGTTCAGAGGCAGAATTTTAGGTAGAATTGAGGAAAAATGAAGGTTTTGACCAAAGGAAAGGTGAAGGTCAAGGAAAAAGTCTGGTTAAACATGACCCAGTGGAATAAGTAGGGAGACAGGAATCATTGCTGTATAAAAGATCTAGAAAAGGAAATTAGGAAAGGTTCCTTTACCTTCAATATTCAACTGGTTTCCAAAAATGCAGCCTATTAAAGTAGGAAATATTTTGATAAAACAGTGGAGATTTTACTTCTTGGGAAAGGCAGAATGAGACAAAATGCTAAGAGATGGACTAAGGTTTTATTCTTCTTTTATTCTATTTCACTTCATTTTATCTCATTTTTGTTTACTTATGCTTACCTAGTACTTACCATGTATCAGGCACCATTTAAAGCATTTCATAAGCAATAACCATTTTAAACTTTATAACAACTGAGAATGTACTATTTACTAGCCCATTTTACATAAAGTACACTGAAGCTTGGAAAGGTTGAGTGACTTGCCCAAGGTCAGACAGCTAGTAAAAGGTGAAGCTGTACACAAGCAATCAGCTCCACAGTTACTTGAGACCACTACGCTATGCTGACTTTATAAGTCACGGAATTAATAAGTGACATATTTAGATTATCTCACTCAATTTTCTCAGCTTCTGAATCTTTGAAAGATTTAAAAAATATATACAGTTCCATACTCTTTATAAAAGGAAAAAAACTGAGGAAATTTGGTCTTAAAATATATCCATTTGTCTTTATAACTATACATTGAACCTTAAGGATTCTTTAAAATATTAAATTGGTATTACACAAAAATAAAACAAGGGAATAGATGGGTTGGAAAGATATATTTTTCTGTTATTCCACAATAATTTTCACACTGAGATCAGATTAGAAAGCAACCAGAATTAATGGCCAAGAATAAAATTCTCCCAAGTGTTGAAGACACATTCCACCAGAACAATGTATGACAGCATTTTAAAGAAGTGTTTCCTGCCACAAAGGCAGAAGCAGGTGCTAATGTCAACATCTCCGAAAAGCTGCAGCCTAAAAGAATAATGTCCTGCATTTCCCTACAAACTGCATTTCCCTACGAGATCTTAACTGAAAGCACCCTCACCTTCAGTCTCAACTCCTTATATCTGCAACCTTACCAGTAACGACATCATTCACTCACTCACTCACTCACTCACTCATTCAACAAACATTTATAGAGCTCCCATTTAGCCCTAAGATAATCCCAGAGTGAATGAGTTTCCTCTCCTCAATAAGTCCATTCAGAGATTATGAATTTGATAAATAATTTCAAGGTCATGAGCTGGTGTTAATAGAGGCTCTAATACCATAAGCAGCAGCATCCTTTTAAAAATGTGCTCTTTGTGCTTCTGGTTCAATATGGTGGAATGAGTACATGCATTATTTCCTCTCTTGACTGAAACCTCACTAAAATGAGAGTAAGTGCCAAATTTCTACTCCTAGTCAAAATGGAATAACAGGGACTTGATTTACCCTCCTACCTAAGACAAGCCAGAAGAATGGACAAAATGTAGGAAAAAATAGGATGCAAGACACTGGATGTTAGCCAACAAAAAACTAGTGATCCTTGAGAATAGGGAAACAAATGAGGTGATCCTGTGATTTCCCAAGCTTACTGCCTGTAGGGAGGTTCCAGGCCACAGCACAAAAAGGGTGAACCCAGGTGAAGTGAATGGAGTCCTGGAGTTGGGTGGATACAGATGTGTGTAAGAATTGACCTTGGCAGCTAGAGCTTACAGAGAAGAAAGAGTACTAGACGGAGAACTGCATAGAGAGAGAATTCCAAAGATCTGAACATGGTTCTTCTTGGGTATTTGGCTGAGGAAGTAAAAGTGTGTGCATGGGAAGCCACTACCCATGGCCAGGTGAAAATCCATAAAAAGGACAGAGAACAGTGTCAATTGCTTACACAGGCCTTGGAATAGTGTCTATTCCCAACCACCAGAATTGGAAAACTTCAAGATTCGCAGCATATTGTGTACATACACAGAACAGTTTGCCTCAGTTGTGGGGAATAATCACCCCCAAACCAAACACTTCTTTGATCTCACCTAACACATCTTTATTTTTTTTTAAGATTTTATTTATTTATTTGACAGAGAGACACAGCGAGAGAGGGAACACAAGCAGGGGGAGTGGGAGAGGGAGAAACAGGCTTCCCGCGGAGCAGGGAGTCCGAGGGGCTCGATCCCAGGACCCTGGGATCATGACCTGAGCCGAAGGCAGACACTTAACAACTGAGCCACCCAGGTGCCCCATAATCTAACACATCTTTAAACATTTTTATTTATTTATTTGAGAGAGAGAGGGAGAGAAGGAGTGTGAGTGGGGGGAGGAGTAAAGGGGAGGGCCGAGCAGACTCCGGGCTGAGCATGGAGCCTGAGGTGGGGCTTGATCCAACGACCCTGAGATCATGACCTGAGCCAAAATCAAGAGTTGGATGCTTAACACACTGAGCTACCCAGGCGCCCCTTACCTAATAAATCTTTAAAGCAAACTACAATATCTAAGACAAAAATTACATTGTATAGGATTAATGGTAGGTTAGAGACTGCAGAAGAAAATACTAGTGAATTTGAAGACATGGCAATAGAAAACATTCAGAACAAAAGATCAGGAGAAAGAGAATTTTATAAAATGAGCCGAGCATCCGTGAGCTGTGGGATAACTTTAAGCCGCTGAATACATGGGAATTTGGAGTCCCCGAAATAGAGGAGAGAAGGGGCAGGACAGAAAAAAATGTTGAGGAACTAATGGCTAAAAAAAATTTCCAAATTTGATGAAAACAATAAAAACACAGATCCACAAAGCTTAATGAGCCCCAAGTACAAGAAACATGAGGAAAGAGACAGCAAGGTATATCCTAATCAACTGGCTTAAAAGTGATGGGAAGAAAATCTTGAAAGCAGCCTCAGATAAACAGACACATTATACAGAGAGAATCAAAGGTTAAGGATTACTGTGGCTTTCTAAATAGAAATAATTCATGTGAGAAGACAGTGGAATCACATTTTTCAAGTACTAAAAGGAAAAAAAAACCTGTCAACCTAAGAATTCTACATTTAGTGAACCTATCTTTTTTAAATGAAAGGGAAAGTAGAGACCCTGACTGGGCTGGGTGTCTGTCTGCAGGTGAGTGGCCAGGGGTCCAAGAGTGCAGGTATAGTCCCTTGAGGTAGAGTATCGAGAAGGGGGCCTGGCCATCCACATCTTTTCCCTGCAGAGATCTCTACAGCACCCATGCTGTGCCATCTACAGCTGACTGGCACATGGGAACAGAGCTAGCTCCAGGAAGATGTTCAGCAGCTTCGTGCCTGTGGAAAGCCTCTGGCTGTTAACAAGACAAGTGCTTTAATCGAGTGTCCTTACAGAATTCTTAAATTCAGAAATATTTTATCTTGAAGGAAATGAAATGAATGGCACCAAAACCAATGCCACTATGGCCAACAGCACCAAATCAGGCAGTCCCAAAGCCAGGGATTTAATGTGCAAATTGGCATTTATACCAGATTGGCATAATTCACATCCTTATACATGAAAATTTACATATTTAGGGGCGCCTGGGTGGCTCAGTCTTTTAAGCGTCTGCCTTTGGCTCAGGTCATGGTCCCAGGGTCCTGGGATCTATCCCCGCATAGGACTCCCTGCTCTGCAGGGAGCCTGCTTCTCCCTCTTCCTCTACCTGCTGCTCCCCCTGCTTGTGCATGTGCTCTCTAATAAATAAATAAAATCTTTTTTAAAAAAGAAAATTTACATATTTAAGACCCCACTCTTCATCATGTAGAGTGTATTCAAGAGGTGGTTTCCAAAATATGTTGAGACTTTCTTTTTCAAGTGAGTATTCATGATCAAATAACACTAACCATAGATATAATTATGTGTGTTTAGTATGTACCAGGGTCTGTTCAAAGGCTTCATATGTAATTCAATCCTCATAATAACTCTATGAAATAGATTCTATTATTGTTTTTTAATCAATTTTATTTATTTATTTGAGAGAGAGAGAGAGAGAGAGTGCATGAGCAGGGGGGAGGGATAGAGGGAGAAGCAGACTCCCTGCTGAGCAAGGAGCCTGATCATGGGGGCTCAACCCCAGGACCCTGAGATCACAACCTAAGCAGAAGGCAGACACTTAACCGACTGAGCCACCCTGGCACCCTGATTCTATTATTGTTTTATTTTTATTGTCTTATTATTATTTTCTTTTTTCTTTTTTTAAAGATTTTATTTATTTATTCATGACAGAGAGAGAGAGAGAAGCAGAGGGAGAAGCGGGCTCCCAAGGAGCAGGGAGCCCGATGCGGGACTTGATCCCAGGACCCTGGGATCATGACCTGAGCCGAAGGCAGACGCTTAACCATCTGAGCCACCCAGGCGCCCATTATTGTCTTATTATTATTTTCTATGTGGGAAAACTGAAACACAAACTGATTAAGCCACTTGCCCAAAGGTTACATAGTTTTTAAGTGGCAGGGTCAGGATTTGAACCCAGACAGTGTGATTCCAGAATCCGTGGGTTTAACTACTATGTTAAATAGTATATATAAGTACTATAAATAAATATATACTTTATACACATGCATATTCTATAACTACAATGTATACTGCTTAATTCAGGTTTTTAAAAATAGACTTTATTGTTTTTTATTAATTTTAGTTTTAGGGAAAAATTGAACTAAGGTACAGAGTTCCCATATACCCCTCCACTCATCACCTGTTACCCTATTATTAACATCTTACATTACTGTGGTACATTTGTTACAATTGATAAGTCATTATTGATATATTATTAACTAAAGTCCATAGTTTAGAGTTCACTCTTTGTGTTGTACATTCCATGGGTTTTGACAAGGGTATAATGACATGTGTCCATCATTCCAGTACCATACAGAATAGTTCCACTGCCCTAAAAATCCTCTGTGCTCTGCCTATTCATCCCTCCCTCCCAACTAGCAGCCCCCCACCCCAGCAAGCACTGATCTCTTTACTGCCCCCTAGCTTTGCCTTTTCCAGAACATCATAGAGTTGGAATTATATAGCATGTAGTCTTTTCAGATTGGCTTCTTTCACTTAGCAGTGTGTTTCAGGCTTCTTTGTGTCTTTCTGTTGCTTGATAGTTCATTTCTTTTTTTGCTGAATAATATTCCATTGTTGAAAGTACCACAGTTTGTTCATCAATAGATGAACTGATGCCATCAATAGATGCCACTGCTGAAGGATATCTTGGCTGCTCCCATGTTTGGCAATTATGAATAAAGCTGCTGTAAACATTCATATGCAGGGTTTTGTGTGGACATAAGTTTTCAACTCATGGACACTTCACTCAGTTTTTATAGCAATAAAATTGGACATTATAATTAAAAAAACGGTAAATAAAGACTTTTTCAGTCATACAAAAGCTAAAAGAACTCATTACCAGTAGACTGCACTACAAGAAATGTTAAAATCATTTAAGCAGAAGGAAAATGATGTGAGATGGGAATGGGAATTTACAAAAAGGAGAGAACAATGGAAATGGATATACACACACACATACACACATTCACATACACACACACACATATACACATACATACATATATAAATACATACATATATATACCCTAATTTTAAAAATCTCTTTAAAAGATAACAATTTAAACAAAAATAGTGTGGGGTTTGTAACACTTCTAGAGGTTAAAGGTATGGTATAATGGCAAAAAAGACTGGCAGGGGGAGAAATAGAAATATACTGTTTCAAGATTCTTACACTATATGTGCAGTGGCATAAAATCACTTGAAAGTGGACTATAATAAACTAAATATATATACTTATAAACCCTGAAGTAACAAGTAATTAACAAAAATAGAGTTACAGCTGATAATCCAACCAAGGACGTAAAATAGAATTGTAAAAAATAATTAATTCAAAATAAGGTGGGAGAAGAGGAAGAAGGGAACAAAGAGGGGATGACAAATAAAAGAAACAGCATTTAAACCTAATTACATCACATGTCACATTAAATATAAATGGTCTAAATGCCACAATTAAAAGGCAGAGATTGTCAGACTAAATAAAAGCAAGACTTGACTATTGCCTATAAGCAACACACTCCAAATGTAACGGCACAAGTAGGTTAAAAGTAAAAGAATGGAAAAATATATCATACTCAGAACAATCAAAGGATGGGGGATGAAGACTGTCATTGCATAATGATAAAGGGTTTAATTCATCAAGAGCACACAATAATCACAAACCATAAATGTCTATGCACTTAATAACAGAGCTTCAAAATACATGAAACAAAACTAGTATAATTGCAAGAAGAAATAGACTAAATGTAGTCAGAAATTTCAATACTCTTGTCTCAATGATATATAGAACAAGTAGACAGAAAATCAATAAGGAAATAGAAGATCTAAACAACCCTATCAAACAACTTATTTAATTGACATTTATAGAACAATTTCACCCAACAGCAGAATACACATTCTTTTCATGAGCATATGGACATTTACAACAATAGACCATATTGTGGGCTATAAAAAAAGTTTCAGTAAGTTAAAAAAGATTCTAGTCACACAAAGCATATTCTATGATCATAATGGGATTAAATAAAAAATAAGCAACAGAATAGTCCCTGAAATATCCTTAAATATTTGGAAACAAAATAATATACTTTTGAATATCTCATGGGTCAAAGATGAACTGGAATTTAGAAAGTATTTTTAACTGAATGAAAATTAAAATAACATAGAATTTGGAGGATGCCACTAAAGCAGTATGGAGGGGGAAATTTATAGTACCAGCTGCCTATATTAGAAAAGAAGAAAAGTCTTAGCTTTCCTGCAAAAAACTTAAAAAGCAAGAGCAAATTAAACTTAACTATGTAGAAGGAAGGAAATAATAAAGACAGGAACATAAAACAATGACATAGAAAAAAGAATAACAATAGAAAAAAATCAATGAGACCAAAAGCTAGTTCTTTGAAAAGATCAATAAAAATGATAAGCCTGAAAATTAACAAGTCAGGAAACGACAGATGTTGGCGGGGATGTGGAGAAAGGGGAACCCTCCTACACTGTTGGTGGGAATGCAAGCTGGTGCAACCCCTCTGGAAAACAGTATGGAGGTTCCTCAAACAGTTGAAAATAGAGCTACCATACGATCCAGCAATTGCACTACTGGGTATTTACCACAAAGATACAAATGTAGGGATCCGAAGGGGTGCGTGCACCCCAATGTTTATAGCAGCAATGTCCACAATAGCCAAACTGTGGAAAGAGCCAAGATGTCCAGCGACAGATGAATGGATAAAGAAGAGGTGGTATATATACACAATGGAATATTATGCAGCCATCAAAAGGAATGAGATCTTGCCATTTGTAACGACGTGGATGGAACTGGAGGGTGTTATGCTGAGTGAAATAAGTCAATCAGAGAAAGACATGTATCCTATGACCTCACTGATATGAGGAATTCTTAATCTCAGGAAACAAACTGAGCGTTGCTGGAGTGGTAGGGGGTGGGAGGGATGGGGTGGCTGGGTGATAGACATTGGGGAGGGTATGTGCTATGGTGAGCACTGTGAATTGTGCAAGACTGTTGAATCACAGATCTGTACTTCTGAAACAAATAATGCAATATATGTTAAGAAAAAAAAAGAAGAAAAAAATGATAAACCTGTAGTCAGTCTTATCAAGAAAAACAGAAAAAGAAGACAGAATTGCAGATAATAGGACCAAGAGAAGTGACATCACTATATATTCCACAGAGAATAAGAAGATAATAAGGGGAATATGGTGAAGAACTTTATGCCAACAAATTTGATAACTTAGATGAAATGGACAAATTCTTTGAAAGACATAAATTATTACCAAAGCTCACTCAGGAAGAAACAGATAACCTAATAGCCCTATGTCTACCAAAGAAATTTTTAATTAAAAACTAATCGTCCACAAAGAAAACTCCAGGCCAGATGAGTTTACCGGTGAATTATATCAAATATTAAGGAAGAAATAATACCAAGTCTACACAACTCTTCCAGGAAATTGGAATGGAGGAGATATTTTCCAATTTACTGTATGAACTCAGTATTGCCCTAATACCAAAACTAGACAAGGATACTGCCAGCAAAGAAAAGAGACCAATATCGCTCATGAACCTACAAAAATTCCAAACAAAATTTCAGCATATCAAATCCAACAATGCATAGAGAGACAAAGGTTTTTATCCCAGAAACACAAAGTTGGCTTAACATTTAAAAATCAATCAATGTAATTCACTATATTAATAAGCTGTAAAGAAAAACCATATGGTCATCTTAATAGATGCAAAGAAAGGCTTTGATAAAATCTCACATTCATTCCTTTTTTATTTATTAAGTTTTAAATTTTTATCCCAGTATAGTTAATATACAGTGTTATATTAATTTCAGGTGTACAATATAGTGATTCAACAATTCCATACATCACCCAGTGCTCATCACAAGTGCACTCCTTGATCCCCATCACCTATTTAACTCACCTGCCACTCCCCTCCCCTCTGGTAACCATCAGTTTGTTCTCTATAGTTGAGAGTCTCTTTCTTACTTTGTCTGTCTGTCTCTTTTTTCCCTTTGCTCATTCGTTTTGTTTCTTAAGTTTCACATGTGAGTGAAATCATATGCTATTTGTCTTTCAAATACATATAGCATATGTATATTTACATATGCTAAAATGAATACTCAAGAAATTAAAATGTAAAAAAAGATACTAACAGCATCAAAAGACTTATTTTGCTTAGGATTATACTCTCTAGCTCCATCTATCCTGTTGCAAATGGCAATATTTCATTCTTTTTTATGGCTGAATAATATTCCATATACCACATCTTCTTTATCCATGCATCAGTTGATAGATACTTGGGCTGTTTTCTGTATCTTGATTATTGTAAATAATGCTGCTATAAACCTAGGGGTGCATGTATTCCTTTGAATTAGCGTTTTTGTATTTTGGGGGGTAAATACCCAGTATTTTTGTATTTTGGGGGTAACTACCCACGATTACTGAATGGTGGGGTAGTTCTATTTTTAACTTTTTTTTTTTAAAGATTTTACTTATTTGAGAGAGAGAGAATGAGTGGGGGATTGGGGTAGAGGGAGAGGGAGAAGCAGCCTCCCTGCTGAGCAGGGAGCCCAATGGGGGGCTTGATCCCAGGACCCTGGGATAACGTCTTGAGCTGAAGGCAGATGCTTAATCGACTGAACCACCCAGGTGCCCCTATTTTTAAATTTTTGAGGAACCTCTATACCGTGTTCCAGAATGGCTGCACCAGTTTGCATTTCCACCAGCAGTGCAAGAGGGTTCCTTTCTCTCCACAACCTCGCCAACACTTGTTGTTTCTTGTGTTTTTGTGTGACAGGTGTGAGGAGATATCTCCTTGTAGTTTTGATTTGCATTTCCCTGATGGTGAATGTTGTTGTGCACTTTTTCATGTGTCTGTTGGCCATCTGTATGTCTTCTTTGGAGAAATGTCTGTTTACGTCTTCTGCTCATTTTTAATTGAATTGTTTTTTGGGGGGTTGAGTTGTATAAGTTTTTTATATATTTTAACATACATTCCTGATAAGAGCTCTCAAAAAGGTAGGAATTAATAGGGAATACCTCCAATATGAAAAAAGGGTATCGGCCAAAAACATATGCTAGCATCATACTTCATGGTAACAGACTGAATATTTCACCACAAGACCAGAAACAAGACAAAGATGTCCACACTTCCCATTTCTATTCAGTAGTGCCCTTGGGTTTCTAGCCAATGGATGAAGTAAAAGAAATAAAAGACCAGATTGGAAAGGAAGAAGTAAAATGGTTTTTCTTTACAGATGACATGATTGTCTATGTAGAAAATTCAAGAAAATGTACAAAAATGCTACTATAACTAATATGTGAGTTTAACAAGGTTGCAAGATATGGTATCATTATGCAATTTCAATTATATTTACCTATGCTAAAATGAATACTCAGAAATTAAAATGTAAGAAAAGATACTGTTACTAACAGCATCAAAAGATATGAAATACTAAAATTACTGGAGATAACTGAACTGATATCTTTACAAAAGTCTGGAATACTTGGGCATAAATCATGTATACATCATTACAAAATTTCAGAACCATAAAAATAAAGGATCCTGAAAGTTTTCACAGGGACTAAACAGATTGCCTGTAAAGGACTGAGAATCAGATTGGCATGACTTCTCAACAGCCAAAGCATAATGAAGCAAGAGGAAAGGGGGAGGGTGATGTTGTTAATTACATTCTCATCCAACACAGCAAGAAGTGGCTACACATTGTATAAAGGTGATAAATGACCAAACAAAAGTAGGAGCATATTATATAGAAATGTGGAGCTTACCACCAGAAGGCCAACAAATAGAATGGGTTAAAATTGGCTACCTCTGAGAGTAGGACTTGAAGGGAGGAAAATGGGGTAGGAAATAGATGCAATAATTAAAAAACCTGTTTTTATTACTTATTTTTTATTTTTTTATTTTTTTTTTTAAAGATTTTATTTATTTAATAGAGAGAGAGAGAGAGAGACAGTGTGAGAGGGAACACAAGTAGGGTGAGTGGGGGAGGGAGAAGCAGGCTTCTGGCCGAGCAGGGAGCCCGATGCGGGGCTCGATCCCAGAACCCTGGGATCATGACCTGAGCTGAAGGCAGTCGCTTAACCAGCTGAGCCACCCAGGCGCCCCTACTTATTTTTTAAAAGTACATGCACGATTTCAAAATATCCAAAAAATACAATGGGTACATGATGACATTTGAACCGAAAGCAAGGTAAGTAGACTCTAAGGTCACATGGATGTACTTTGCAAAGTATGGCCACTGAATAGATTTCCCCATCCTTCCTACTCTCCCTCCCCCACCTTATGCTCCCTGTGAAAAACAGCATTTGCTGGGTGTGACTTTGATGGAACCATTCTTATATGTGAGGCTCACTGGTCTAGGACCAAGCAAAACCCAGCAGATTATGTGATCTGGATACACAGAGCAATGACCTCACACTGATAAAAGCATGCAGGCACCCAAAGGGCTGTACAATCAATTAATTCATTTGAAGGTGACGTATTCAATCAATGGCATTTTAAGAGAAGATAGGACAAAGCATGTGTTTTGGAAAAACAGGCAACTTGGCTTCATAATTACTAGGAAAATTACTAGGGACATATCTTGCACTTTCTCCTAGACTAGGGATACTCTCCTTCACTGGGATATTCCAATCCATTGGCCAAACCTCTATTTTCCTAAATGTGGGATAGTGGTGATTCCCAACATGATTTTAGGCAGCATAGCAATGGACCTCATTTCAATCCTCTCTCTATTCTATTTACATCAAAGAGAAAATCTTAGTTTGGTACCATTATGTATTTAACACTTTTTCTCTTAGTAATAGTTGCTAAATCTCCCCCTTTATAAAAATTTTTATTTATTTATTTATTTTTAAAAAGATTGTATTTACTTATTTGAGAGAGAGAAAGAGAGCTGAGTGGGGGGGGGGAGAGGGAGAAGAAGACTCCTCGCTGAGCAGGGAGCCTGATGACGCAGGGCTTGAACTTAGGACACTGAGATCATGACCTGAGCCAAGGGCAGATGCTTAACTTACTGAGCCACCCAGGCACCCCTCCCCGCCTTTTTAATAAAGATTTTATTTATTTATTTATTTGAGAGAGTGAGAGAGAGCACAGGCAGGGAGGGGGCAGAGGGAGAGGGAGAGAGAATCTCCAGCAGACTCCCTACTGAGGCTCGATCTCATGACCTTGAGATCATGACCTGAGCTGAAATCAAGAGTTGGATGCTCAACTGACTGAGCCACCCTGGCGCCCCAACTAAATCTCCCCTTTCAACAAGAGCTCGGGACCACAGGTGCAGAGTGTTTCCCTACTACATAATTACTGTGTTTGTATTTATTTTCATGGTTATGATCTATTTTATACATGACAAGTGAAACATTTGTGTAGTGATAAAGGTTAAATTTATCCTTTTCAATAAATTTATTTACAATCACAGAATAGGTGATTTAAGAAGAGTATTCAGTAAATAATAGCACAGGAGGAAAGTTTATTATGGCAGTATTTGTAAAGATGGTTTTTCAATCACTGACGTTTGGGGGCCAGCAGTCTAACAAAAGCTCTGTCCTGGTCTACCTTCTTTATACATCTTCTTGCAGGACAGTGGAATACAGAGGGAAGAATGGCTTCCTTTAGGCTGGATACCAGCAGCATTTTCCGGGTGAGAAACTCTGAATTCGTGCATGCTTTTTAATAATCTCCCAATTAAATGCAACTGTTGTGAGATATATCCCAATTTGAAGTGCACAATAAAACCCAGAATGCAGCCTTGGGAGTCGTGGGCCCATAGTTTCTAAAAAGTAGATGGCAGGTAAACTGCTGAGTTGGGTTTTTTTCCTTCCCAATTATACCTTTAAAAAAAAAACTTAACCTCCCACATATAATTGCACTCGCCATCCCCTTATATACGTTCCCTCAAACTTCAAGCCCTCAACCTAGATAAATATCTGGAAGAAAAGTTGCACATTCCAGGTAGGCTGCTGCAAATGGGTTTTAGTAGCAATTACTATTTCCTTCTCACATGAGCCTCTCCTATAGCTATGAATGATAGGTGGCAACAAGGTCATCAAACCTCACTTGGGTATGATTAGTTGGAAAAATAACCAGTGTACCATGTGCTCAGGATGATAATCACAGCATGTTTACATGGAAATTTGGGGAAAAGAAGAGTAAGACTGAGAAAAAAGAGGGGTGCCTGGGTGGCTCAGTCGGTTAAACGGCTGCCTTCCGCTCAGGTCATGATCCCGGGATCCTGGGATTGAGTCCCGCATCGGGCTCTCTGCTCAGTGGGGAGTCTTCTTCTCCCTCCGCCTCTGCCGCTCCCTCTGCTTGTGCTCTCTCTTTGACAAATAAATAAATAAAATCTTTAAAAAAAGAGAGAGAGAAAAAAGAAATCTAAGTCAAAAACAATGGTGACAAAAAGATACCATAAACAAATTTAAATGAAGGCCAGGGTCTGAGAGATAGAAACGTATCTAGCAGATACAAGATTACAACACAGTATGTGTATATATATATAGATATACACATACACACATATATCATATACTGTGTATCTATATGTCCATATAGATACACACACACACACCAACTCCTACAAATCCATAAGGCAAATAACCCAGCAAAAAAAACAAATCATAGAGAAGAAATGCCAATAGTCAATAAACATATAACAAGTGGCTTAATCTCATTAGCAATAAGAGAAATAAAAAGACACCATTTTGCATGCATTCAAGTCACACACATTTTAATGTCTGATAAATACTGGTGAGGATGCAGAGACATGCAAACCCTCATACCTTGCTGGTCGGAATGTAAACTGGTGCCTCCAATGGGGAGAGCAATGTGGCCCCACCTGTTAAACCATAAAATGTGCATGTTCTGTGGCCCAGCAATCCCACCTGTAGATACGCACCTAGAGGAGCATTCTTGTGTGCAAGGAGTCAGACTACTGCAGCATTTTTAATAGCAGAAAATTGGAAAAACAATTAAATGTGCCTGTCTAGGATAAAAGCTAAATAACCACAGCACGGGCACACCATGAAATATCATGAAGCAATTAGAACAAATGAAGTAGATCTATATGGATTAACATGGAAAGATCTCCAGGAAATATTAATGAGTAAAAAAAAAAAAAAAAAAAAACAACCAGAAAGATACACAGAATATTATACCAAGTAGGGGGGAAAACCCCTTTTAAAAATAATCCTATCTAGGGGCGCCTGGGTAGCTCAGTTGGTTAAGTGACTGCCTTCGGCTCAGGTCATGATCCTGGAGTCCCAGGGTCGAGCCCCACATCGGGCTCCCTGCTCGGCGGGGAGTCTGCTTCTCCCTCTGACCCTCCCCCCTCTCGTGTTCTCTCTCTCACTCTCTCTCTCTCAAATAAATAAATAAAATCTTAAAAAAAAATAAAAATAGAAATAATCCTATCTAGTGTTTAATGCTATTGATTTGCAGGCATTGTGCTTAAATGTATATAAGACATTTCCAAGGATGTAGACCAAGCTGAGCATGGTTGCTGAAATGGGGCGGGGGGAGGTACTAGAGAGAGGAGGGCAAACAGGAACCCCTATTGGTGGTCGGGATCCAAGAGGACTTTAACTTCTCTGTAATGTTTTAATTTTTTCAAGGAGTTGATATTTATGTATTACTCGAGTAATCTAGATAATACAAAAAAATGTTTAAAAGAATAACGGTAATGCTCTGAGAAGGACACAGAGTAGACAGAGAAGTAAGCTGAGCAATAAAGAGAGTGCCTATTGAAATGCATGAGAACATCAAGTGTCTTAAATTTGTCATGTGGAAGGCTGTCCATGTGGGGTTCTCCTCCCTTTGTAAAGGAGTCCTCTCTGTGACCCTGCAGGGCTCCCAGGCTCCTGGGCCATGTCTCTTTCACTCAAGGTGAAAAATGTTGAGACCTCGGCAGCAAGACTCAAAGCCAGTCTAAGGGGCCCTCGACTGAGGAAACGCAAAACGAAAATATGTATGTGGTGTAAAGGCATCTTTCTCTGCTCTTTTACTAAATTGTTATATCCTCATACAGCATTTCAGCAGCCAAAATCAAGTCCCCTAATGTGGTTTCCTTGCAATAATATTGTAAAACAATACGAAATGGCAATAACTCCACTTCTTAAGGTGGATTTCTCAAATCTGCAGTGCTTTTCTCAAGAACCACAACTTGGTCAAATGCAGAGCTATTAGAAAGCAGAGCCTCTTCCTAAATGTCTTGAAATTCATGTCCTTTTTAATTGCCCGGAATTCATGTCACTTGTGTGAAGAAGCTATAAACATACACAATCATAAAAACACATTTAGACACCCTGAACAAAATCAATGCCATATTATTTTAGTTTATTATTCCTTGTAGAGTTCACACTGGTCTTCCTACTTTGATATTTATTTATACTGAAGAAGCGAAAGAACATAAATGCCACACTTGGGATAACGCTAATGCTAGAACTGAGTAGAGTACATACAGCTTCTGCCCTAATTTAAACAACTAAAGCAGTCTTTATGAATCAACCTCACATAATACAGGACAAAATTGAAGGTCACTGTATTAGTCATTTAAAAAGGCACTGATAAAGATTAAAATTAAGATTCATGAGATTTGAAGAACTGTTAGTTTGCATAAATAGCTTCTTCCTTCTTTACAGGGCATGAAGGGGTGGGGGGAATGATAAATAGTATAAGAAAGAATATACTTTTTTTTTTTCTCCCCCTGGGCTTTGTTATTCTTCTCTCTTTGGAACCTCTAAGCTCTTTATTCAAGAGGTCCTCTGCTATTCACAACTTTGCTGCTCTTATGAAAAATTAATGATTGCTTTCTCTTCAACAGAAAACTGCCTTATTTTGCAGAAGATTAACAAAGAGGACTTGGTGCAGAAGTGAGTCCCTCAGCGGGAGAAGCTTCTCTCACACCAACCCATTTACGGCTGGGGGAAAATACCCCCTGTTAGTTCAAGGATAGCAAGTAAATAGATGGTGTGCAGCCTGGTACAGACTGTAGAACAATGACTACATCCTTCACAAAAGGGACGTGCCAACAAAACCAGCCTGCCCCCAAAGGCAGGCTGACCCCATGCCCTGCCCACTGACTTCTTTATGCGGCACACGCTGTGTTTGCAAGCTATTGTGCGGCAGGCGGATTTTCTGCTAGGGGGTTAACAGGTGAGAGCAGTTATCCCATATGCAATAGCAAGAAAAAAAAATAGAGAGGATGCTTTTAGTTAAGCTGCCAATGCTCAGAAAACACTTCTGAAAACATCATAGGTCAGAATCGCATCATTCTTGAATGGAGGAGCTGTGGGTTGGTGGTGAGCTTGTTTCAGAATGATTTACCAAGGTAAGGAGAGAATGTAGATTGCAAACATAAAATTGTTCGAGTTCCTATCCTGTCATATGTATACATCAGTCTTCATTTTCATATCCAGCTATTGTCATCAAAGGAATTTCTGGTGAATTCCACTTTCACCCTTTAAAACCCTATATTTTTACATCACTTTCCACGTTAATTTCACTCAATCTTTAATGATAGCATCTCCTTTATAGTTGAAGAAATTGAAGCTTAGGGAGGTTGTGTCAGTTATCGGTCAGTTAGTGGGGGGCCAAGTCTCAAAGTCAGCTCTTGTCACTCCAGACCCAGCGCTCTATGGCTCTATGGTAAGTTGGTAGAAGAGTGTCCACAACCAGGCATGCAGCCAAACAGGGACTGTAGGCAGAACAAAGGGTTCACCAAGCTGCTCTAAATATATATGAATAAGTGAATTCAACTGATCCGCAATTTGGCATCTCTATTGCCTTGGCCTTCATGGAGCTTACAGACTAGTGGGGGAGGGAGAAGTGAACAAATATTTACACCAAACAATTGTACAATTATGCTTGTGAAGGGTTGGACTTTGGAGATGTGGCTCAAAGTTTTATCTTTTGTGTTTTGGTTTTAAATTGTTGATTTTACGTGTTTGGAGTAGACAAGCACTGAGCTTGGGGGGCGGAAATTGTGTCACAGAGAATCTATAGAAGAGTGCTGGGTTAATCTGTGCTCTCAGCAGTTTTTGTATTTGCACATTTTCTGGTATCCCTAATGGCACATTGCACAACATTTAGGGAAATTAGCTGCTCTTCAGCTTGAATATTATTTCCAGAGAGCACTAAATCTACAATGTGTTTCCTCATTTGTAAGAATCTTGAAAGATCTGAGAAACAGTGACTGCCAGCATCTAGAATGTGCTTTCCCTGTGCCAGCCACTACTCTGGCATGTTCTGATGTGTGACGACATTTATCCTTCATACCAGTCTCATGACCAGTGCTATTATTACCCCATTTTACAGATAAGGAAACTGAGAAACAAAGAACAAAAGTGACTTGCCAAAGGTTTTTGCTTAATAAGTGGTAGAGCTGGGATTCCAAGCTGGTGGACTGGCTCTAGCCTGCTATGATTTCTGTCTGAAAAGAGACATTATTTAAAATATTTTTTAAATAGTCTGAAATCATTTGCAGCACAATTATAGATAGCAGATCCCAATAACTAGAAAAATCCAGGAAAAAGAGTCCTAAATAAACACTTTCAAAGGGTATACAATAAAAGGCAAAATCAATTCTTACTTTAAAATCTATTACAAGGATTTTACCATTGTCAACATTTTATTATATCAAAAAATCATTACCACAACAACACAATATTCACAACAATATAAAAATGAATTCTGTTCCTTAAGGAAAATGCTATAAATATGCACAAGATAACATTTTTCTCCCAAAAATGGCAATCAGCCCATAAATCACCAAGTCATACACATCAGTTTTCGTCTTTTCCTAGAACTTAACACATGAAGACTTAGTAAAATTTGTAATCAGTTAAACAGGAATGAGAGAAGCCTGTTAGAAGCCATCATTAGAGTCTAAGACTTAAAACTTTGGTATGACAGAATAAATCATAAAAAGGTTAAAAGACAAGTTATAAATGAGTAAATACTTGCAACATATCTAGTAAACAAAAGATTAACCAGAATTTATAAAGAACTCCTATAAATCAATAAGATAAACAACTCAACAGATAAAAAGCATAAATGATATATTCAAGAATTTCACAGAAAAGGAAATGTGAGCAGCCAATAAATAGGGAAGGATGTAGAACCTCACTAGTAATTAGGGAAACACAAATTGAAACCAATAAGCTACCTATTTCAGATGGGCAAAGTTTTTAAGTTGGCCAAAATCAGATGCTGGTGTTAAGTGTAGGAAAAGATTTTATTTACTTATTTGACAGAGAGAGACACAGCGAGAGCAGGAACACAAGCAGGGGGAGTGGGAGAGGGAGAAGCAGGCTTCCCGCGGAGCAGGGAGCCGGATGCGGGGCTCGATCCCAGGACCCCGGGATCATGGCCTGAGTGGAAGGCAGATGCTTAACGACTGAGCCACCCAGGCGCCCCAGGAATGCTTTTATACACTACTAGTGGTATTATAAATGGCACAATTTGGAAGTATTGTAGAAGTACCCAGTAAAAGGAAAATGAATAAATTCTATGATCTTAAAATTGTCTGTCCCAGAGATGCGCTAGGAGGATGGTCACCCGCAGTATTATTTGAAATAAACTGGACATGACATAAACATCCATCTGCAAGGAAATGGATAACTAAACTCTGGTCTGTTCATATGATATAATAGTTAGGGACACTAATCTAGATTTAAATGTAGCAAAAATGCACAAAGCTCAAAACCGTAATAAGTGAAAAAAGTTGCAGGACAGGATACAGTGGAATAGTGTTGATATAAATGTCAAAAAACCAACACATAAATATGTGTTTCCAAGAATTTGCATATATATATTATATATATATACACACACACATAACACAGTTGATCCTTGAACAATATGGGCGTTAGGAATGCCAAAAATAGTAAGAAATCCACATATAACTTTTCACTCCCCAAAAACTTTACTAATAGCCTACTGTTGACCAGAAGCCTCACCACTAACATAGTCAACTAACACTTATTTTGTATGTTATATGTATCATGTATTATATGCGTATGTATGATATACTGTATTCTTACAGTAAACTAAGCTAGAGAAAGGAAAATGTTATTAAGAAAGTCACATGGAGCCAGCGGAGCAAGATGGCGGAGGAGTAGGAGACCCGGATTTCGTCTGGTCTCAGGAATTCAGCTGAATAGGGATCAAACCATTCTGAACACCTACGAACTCAACAGGAGATCGAAGAGGAGAGAAGCAACAACTCTCTGAACAGAGAAGCGACCACTTACTGGAAGGTAGGACATGCGGAGAAGTGAATCCGAGGCGATATTCGGGAGGATAGACAGCGGGGGAGGGGGCCTCCGTCGGCCGCTTCTGGCAAGTGCTAGAGCCGCGGAGCACAAAATCGGACCTTTTAGAAGTCGGCTCCGCGGAGGGACGTCGCTGCAGTGGCTAAGCGGGGGTGGAACCCTCGCGGGACAGTGTGGTCTCAGGACGCTCGGGGTCACAGAAAGACCGGGGGTGCCTGAGTGCGGCAGAGCTCCCAGGTATCGGAGCGGGGAAGCCGGCTGCAGAGACGGCGCCGAGGCGCGGGCTCTCAGCTCGGGGTTGCCGTAAACTGTGATCCGCGGCCCAGTCGGGCCCCTGCTCCTCCAGCAGGGACCCAACAAGCGGCAGAGCCGGGGAGACTCCCCTTCCTCCCCCGGGAGGAGCGGCGCGGGAGCGCACCGCAGGGATCTGCTGGGTTTGGAGACTCCACACGGGGTCGGGTGCCAGAGATAGAAACGGTCGGTCACAGGCCGGGTGAGCATGGAGTGCGGCCAGAGACCGGGGAGATGGGAGTGATTGACTGCTTTTCTCTGGGGGTGCAGTGAAGAGCGGGGCCCCGAGTTCTCGGCTCCTCCGGGCGTAGATTAGGAGGCCACCATTTTCACTCTCGTCATCCAAAGCTGTACGGAAAGCTTACAGGGAACAAAAGCTCCCGAGAGCAAACCCGAGCAGATTACTTAGCCTGGACTCACAAGGGCGGGGCACTTCCACCTCCGGCAAAGACATTTGGGAACCACGGCAACAGGCCCCTCCCCCAGAAGATCAGCAAGAACAGCCCGCCAAGACCAAGTTTACCGATCAATAGGAACGACAGAACTCCGACGCTAGGGGAATACTGTACATAGAATTCATGACTTTTTTACCATGATTCATTAGTCTTTCAAAGTTAATTTCTTTTAACTGTTTTTTTTTTGAATTTTTCTTTTTCCCCTTTTCAACGAACAGCTTATCAATCCCTTTTTTAGAAAAACATTTTTATTTTTCATTATTAGAGTCATATTCGATCCTTTCATAGTAGTTACCCTTATTTTTGGCATATATATATATAAGTTGTTCTCTCTTTAAAATTTTGAGATACAGTTTCTTCTAACAGATCAAAATATACCCTAAATCACTAGTGTATGGCTTTGTTCTAGTCTCCTGCCTGATCACATTCTATCCCCCCCTTTTTTTTTTATAATCTTCTTTCTTTTTTACAAACCACTTCTTATCAATTCCTTTTATAAAATCTTTTATAATTTTCATCTTTACAGTCATCTTCCATCCCTTCATTGTATCAACCCTTATTTTGTACATATATAAGTCTTTCTTTCTTTAAAATTTTAGGAGGCACTTTCTTCTAACAGAGCAAAATACACCCAAAATCTAGTGTGTGGCACTGATCTATGCACTAGCCTGATCATATTTGATCATATTCTGTTTTTTTTTGTTCTGTTTTTATCTTTTTCTTTTTCTTTTTTTTTCCCTCTTTCTTTTTTCTTTCTTTCCCTTTCTTTTCCCCTGGTTTCAGGTCTTTTCTGATTTGTTTAGAGTATATTTTCTGGGGACGTTGTTACCCTGTTAACATTTTGTTCTCTCATTCATCTATTCTCCTCTGGACAAAATGACAAGACGAAAAAAATCACCTCAACAAAAAGAACAAGAGGTAGTACCATCTGCCAGCTGCCTACTCAATACGGACATTAGTACGATGTCGGACCTAGAGTTCAGAATCATGATTTTAAAGATACTAAAGATACTAGCTGGGCTTGAAAAAAGCGAGGAAGTTATTAGAGACACCCTTCTGGAGAAATAAAAGAACTAAAATCTAACCAAGTCAAAATCAAAAAGGCTATGAATGAGGTGCAATCAAAAATGGGGGCACTGACTGCTAGGATGAATGAGGCAGAAGAGAGAATTAGCGATATAGAAGACCAAATGATGGAAAATAAAGAAGCTGAGAAAAAGAGAGAGAAACAACTATAGGATCACGAGGGCAGAATTCAAGAGATAAGCGATATGATAAGACGAAACAACATTAGAATAATTGGGATCCCAGGAGAAGAAGAAAGAGAGAGAGGGGCAGAAGGTATATTGGAGCAAATTATAGCAGAGAACTTCCCTAATGTGGGGAAGGAAACAGGCATCCAAATCCAGGAGGCACAGAGAACCCCTCCCAAAATCAATAAAAATAGGTCAACACCCCAACATCTAATAGTAAAACTTAACGAGTCTCAGAAATAAAGAGAAAATCTTGAAAGCAGCTCGGGAGAAGAGATATGTAACCTACAATAGTAAAAACATTACATTGGCAACAGACCTATCCACAGAGACCTGGCAGACCAGAAAGGACTGGCATGATATCTTCAGAGCACTAAACAAGAAAAATATGCGGCCAAGAATACTATATCCAGCTAGGCTGTCATTGAAAATAGAAGGAGATGTAAAAAGCTTCCAGAACAAACAAAAACTAAAGGAATTTGCAAACACGAAACCAGCCCTCCAAGAAATATTGAAAGGGGTCCTCTAAGCAAAGAGAGAGCCTAAAAGCAGCATAGATCAGAAAGGAACACAGACAATATACAGTCACAGTCACCTTACAGGCAATACAATGGCACTAAATTCATATCTTTCAATAGTTACCCTGAATGTAAATGGGCTCAATGCCCCAATCAAAGACACAGGCTATCAGATTGGATTAAAAAACAAGACCCATCAATATGCTGTCTGCAAGAGACTCATTTTAGACCCCAAAACACCCCTACATTGAAAGTGAGGGGGTGGAAAACCATTTACCATGCTAATGGACACCAAAAGAAAGCTGGGGTGGCAATCCTTATATCAGACAAATTAGATTTTAAAATAAAGACTGTAATAAGAGATGAGGAAGGACACTATATCCTACTTAAAGGGACTATCCAACAAGAAGATCTAACAATTGTAAATATCTATGCCCCTAACATGGGAGCAGCCAATTTTATAAGGAAATTAATAACCAAAGCAGAGAAACACATTGACAACAATACAATAATAGTGGGGGACTTTAACACCCCCCTCACTGAAATGGACAGATCATCTAAGCAAAAGATCAACAAGGAAATAAAGACTTTAAATGACACACTGGACCAAATGGACTTCACAGACATATTCAGAACATTCCATCCCAAAGCAACAGAATACACATTGTTCTCTACTGCCCATGGAACATTCTCCAGAATTGATCACATCCTAGGTCACAAATCAGGTCTCAAGCGGTACCAAAAGATTGGGATTATTCCCTGCACATTTTCAGACCACAATGCTTTGAAACTAGAACTCAGTCACAAGAGCAAAGTCAGAAAGAACTCAAATACATGGAGGCTACAGAGTATCCTACTAAAGAATGAATAGGCCAACCGGGAAATTAAAGAAGAATTAAAAAAATTCATGGAAACCAATGAAAATGAAAACACAACTGTTCAAAATCTTTGGGATACACAAAGGCAGTCCTAAGAGGAAAGTATATAGCAATACAAGCCTTTCTCAAGAAACAAGAAAGATCTCAAATACACAACCTGACCCTACACCTGAAGGAGCTAGAGAAAAAACAGCAAGTAAAGCCTAAACCCAGCAGGAGAAGAGAAATAATAAAGATCAGAGCAGAAGTGAATGAAATAGAAACCAAAAGAACAGTAGAACAGATCAACGAAACGAGGAGCTGGTTCTTTGAAAGAATTAACAAGATTGATAAACCCCTGGCCAGACTTATCAAAAAGAAAAGAGAAATGACCCAAATCAACAAAATCATGAATGAAAGAGGAGAGATCACAACCAACACCGAAGAAATACAAACAATTATGAGAACATATTATGAGCAACTACATGCCAGCAAATTAGATAACCTGGAAGAAATGGATGCAGTCCTAGAGATGTATCAACTACCAAAATTGAACCAGGAAGAAATAGAAAACCTGAACAGACCTCTAACCACTAAGGAAACTGAAGCAGTCATCAAAAATCTCCCAACAAACAAAAGCCCAGGGCCAGATGGCTTCCCAGGGGAATTCTACCAGACATTTAAAGAAGAATTAATACCTATTCTCCTGAAACTGTTCCAAAAAATAGAAATAGAAGGAAAACTTCCAAACTCATTTTATGAGGCCACCATTACCTTGATCCCCACACCAGACAAAGACCCCATCAAAAAGGAGAATTACAGACCAATATCCTTGATGAACATGGATGCAAAAATTCTCACCAAAATACTAGCCAATAGGATCCAACAGTACATTAAAAGGATTATTCACCATGACCAAGTGGGTTTTAATCCCTGGGCTGCAAGGTTGGTTCAACATCCGCAAATCAATCAACGTGATACAATACATTAACAAAAGGAAGAACAAGAATCATATGATCCTCTCAATAGATGCAGAAAAAGCATTTGACAAAGTACAGCACCTTTTCTTGATCAAAACTCTTCAGAGTATAGGGATAGAGGGTACATACCTCAACATTATAAAAGCCATCTGTGAAAAACCTACAGCGAATATCATTCTCAATGGGGAAAAGCTGAGAGCTTTCCCCCACAGGTCAGGAACGCGGCAGGGGTGTCCACTATCACCACTGCTATTCCACACAGTATTAGAAGTCCCAGCCACAGCAATCAGACAACAAAAAGAAATCAAAGGCATCCAAATTGGCAAAGAGGAAGTCAAACTTCACTCTTTGCAGATGATATGATACTTTATGTGGAAAACCCAAAAGACTCCACCCCAAAACTGCTAGAACTCATACAGGAATTCAGTAAAGTGGCAGGATATAAAATCAATGCACAGAAATCAGTGGCATTCCTATACACCAACAAGACAGAAGAGAGAGAAATTAAGGAGTCGATCCCATTTACAATTGTATCCCAAACCATAAGATAGCCAGGAATAAATCTAACCAAAGAGGCAAAGGATCTGTACTCAGAAAACTATAAAATATTCATGAAAGTAATTGAGGAAGACACAAGGAAATGAAAAATGTTCCAGGCTCATGGATTGGAAGAACAAACATTGTGAAGATGTCAATGCTACCTAGAGCAATCTACACATTTAATGTAATCCCCATCAAAATACCATCCACTTTTTTCAAAGAAAAGGAACAAAGAATCCTAAAATTTGTATGGAACCAGAAGAGACCCCGCATAGCCAGAGGAATGTTGAAAAAGAAAAGCAAAGCTGGCGGCATCACAATTCCGGACTTCCAGCTCTATTACAAAGCTGTCATCATCAAGACAGTATGGTACTGGCACAAAAACAGACACATAGATCAATGGAACAGAATAGAGAGCCCAGAAATGGACCCTCCACTCTATGGTGAACTAATCTTTGACAAAGCAGGAAAGAATGTCCAATGGGAAAAGGACAGTCTCTTCAACAAATGGTGTTGGGAAAATTGGACAGCCACATGCAGAAGAATGAAACTGGATCATTTCCTTACACCACACACAAAAATAGACTCCAAATGGTTGAAAACCTTAAACGTGAGACAGGCATCCATCAAAATCCTAACATCTTCGGCAGCAACATCTTCGACCTCAGCTGCAGCAACTTCTTCCTAGAAACATCGCCAAAGTCAAGGGAAGTAAGGGCAAAAATGAACTATTGCGATTTAATCAAGATAAAAAGCTTTTGCACAAAGAAACAGTCTGCAAAACCAAAAGACAACCGACAGACTGGGAGAAGATATGTGCAAATGACATATCAGATAAAGGGATAGTATCCAAAATCTATAAAGAACCTATCATACTCAACAGCCAAAGAACAAATAATCCAATCAAGTAATGGGCTGAAGACACGAATAGACATTTTTCCAAAGAAGACATCCAAATAGCCATCAGACATGTGAAAAAATGCTCAACATTGCTCGGCATCACGGAAATCCAAATCAAAAGCTCAGTGAGATACTGGTGTGAGGTACACCAGTCAGAACGGCTAAAATTAACAAGTCAAGAAATGACGGGTGTTGGCAGGGATGCGGAGAAAGGGGAACCCTCCTACACTGTTGGTGGGAATGCAAGCTGGTGCAACCCCTCTGGAAAACAGTATGGAGGTTCCTCAAACAGTTGAAAATAGAGCTACCATACGATCCAGCAATTGCACTATTGGGTATTTACCCCAAAGATACAAATGTAGGGATCCAAAGGGGTACGTGCACCCCGATGTTTATAGCAGCAATGTCCACAATAGCCAAGCTGTGGAAAGAGCCAAGATGTCCATCGACAGATGAATGGCTAAAGAAGAGGTGGTATATATACACAATGGAATATTATGCAGCCATCAAAAGGAATGAGATCTTGCCATTTGCAAGGACGTGGATGGAACTGGAGGGTGTTATGCTGAGTGAAATAATTCAATCAGAGAAAGACATGTATCCTATGACCTCACTGATATGAGGAATTCTTAATCTCAGGAAACAAACTGAGGGTTGCTGGAGTGGTGGGGGGTTGGGAGGGATGAGGTGGCTGGGTGATAGACATTGGGGAGGGTATGTGCTATGGTGAGCACTGTGAATTGTGCAAGACTGTTGAATCACAGATCTGTACTTCTGAAACAAATAATGCAGTATATGTTAAGAAAAAAAAAAGAAGAAGAAAGCAGGAGGGGAAGAACGAAGGGGGGTAAATCGGAGGGGGAGACGAATCATGAGAGACGATGGAGTCTGAAAAACAAACTGAGGGTTCTAGAGGGGAGGGGGTGGGGGGATAGGTTAGCCTGGTGATGGGTATTAAAGAGGGCATGTTCTGCGTGGAGCAGTGGGTGTTATGCACAAACAATGAATCATGGAACACTACATCAAAAACTAATGATGTAATGTACGGTGATTATCATAACAAAAAAATTTAAAGAAAAAAAAGAAAGTCACATGGAAGAGAAGATACATTTACAGTACTGTACTCTATTTAATTTTAAAAACTGTCGGGATGCCTGGGTGGCTCAGTCAGTTAAGCGTCTGCCTTCAGATCAGGTTGTCCTGTGATCGAGTCCCGCATTGGGCTCCCTGTTCAGCGGAGAGCCTGTTTCTCCCTCTCCCTGCTCCTCACCCTGCTTGCGCTCACTCTCTCTCTCTCTCTGACAAATAAATAAATAAAATCTTAAAAAAAAAAACAAACCTGTATAAGTGGGCCCGTGCAGTTCAAGCCTGTGTTGTTCAAAGGTCAACTATATACACACGCATATATACACACACATGTATATACATATATGCACATACACATGTATGCTATATAGATAGATATGTAAGTGTATATAAAATGACTGGAAGGATATGTACCAAGTTCAGACTCGTGTGTGCTTCTGAGGAGTAAGGCAAGGGGACTGTAATTGGAGGGACATGCAAAGGAAGATTTAACTCAGTAAGGTGGTCTTTATTTTGTTTTTAAAGGGAGAAACTCACACATACCATTTTAAAAATACTATATACATAAAAAAAAGACTGAATCAAATATGCCAACAATTAACTCCGGATGGTGGAAATATATCTATTTATTCTTTTCCTTTTTTTGAAACTTTCATATTTTTTCAATTTTGAAAAATAAAAAAAATATGTAATTTAAAAATCAATAGAAACATAACCTGTACTTTTCAGCTGAACCAGCAGTGTTACACTCTACCTCTTGTCATTAGCTTTTCTCTATTTTTTCTTACAAACTTCAGCTCTTAAATAAGGACAAATTAGAGTCAGAACACTTTGATCCTCCATTTCTTCCAACAAAAGGGAAAATAATGTGTTTGGACATTTTTTTTGCTTGTTTGAGAGAGTTTTAAGATCAGAAAGGTGTGTATGTTTCAGTAAGTCATGGGTGACACTGTTTGGAAAATGAGCTCATGGGTTGCAACATTTCATGGAATTCCACAAAGATGTTGCACCTTTGGATTTAAATCACAGTTGCAACAGAGAGTTAACTCTTTGCCACTCTTCCAGTTAAAACCAAGATGCAGGGGCGCCTGGGTGGCTCAGATGGTTGTGTCTGCCTTTGGCTCAGGTCATGATCTCCAGGTTCTGGGATGGAGCCCCAGGTCCATCTGGCTCCCAGCTCGGCAGGGAGTCTGCTTCTCCCTCTGCCTCTCCCCCTGCTTGTGCTCTCTCTCTCTCTCTCTCTCAAGTGAATAAATAAAATCTTAAAAAACAAAACAAAACAGAACCAAGATGCACTGTAGTATAGTTGTTTAGAGCAAGCTGTCTAGGACAGTAAGGACAGGCTCTTATTTAAATTTAAATTGAAATTAGTCGAAAGTAAATAAAATTAAAAATGCGGTTCCTCAGTCACACTAACCACATTTCAGATGCTCATGTGGCTAGAGGCTACCATATTGGATAGTTCAGATATGGGACATGTCCTTCACTACAGAAAGTTCTATTGGACAGCACTAGTTTAGAGCATGGGTTCCAGAGTCCCGATTCTACTACTTACGAACTACCTGGGCATAAGCAAATTTCTTAAACTATCTTACCTCTGGCCTCACCTATAAAATGAGGAAAGTCATAACACCCTCTTCACCAGATTGTTGTAAGGATTAAATGTAGAGCTTATTTTAATGTAATAAACATCATATACATAGGAAGCTATTATTATCTTTCAGCTGTCTTACTGATGGTAGGAAAATGCCACACGGGTCTCATCATATCTCACTTCCAGAGCACCAGGACATGGCAGAGGAAAAGCAATGTTCTGGTCAGAGGGAGAAGATCCTATTCACCTTTGGGCCCAATAGTCAGTGTGGCTCTGAATGTTTTTCTAACATTGGGACGTAGTTTGATAAGCTTTTCTGTTGAAATTCAGAAAACTTTCTTTCATTCATTCATTCATTCAATCATTCGCTCAACAAACATTTACCGACTTCCTATTACATGTCTGGCGCTGTTCTAAGCATTGGGCTGTATCACTGAACAAAAGCGATAAGGATCCCTACCCTTTTATTCTAGTGCAGAACACAAGCAATAGGCATTATATATAAATAGATTATATAGCATGATAGAATATTAAAGAAAGGTACTATGGAAAAACAGAGGAGCTACAGGAAATCTGAAGTTAGGAAAGGGTCAGTTTGCAATTTTTAAGGGCGGAGGGTAGGGCTCACTAAGAAGGTGCCATTTGAGCAATTACTTGAAGGAGGTGAAAGAGTGGGCACTGCAGATAGGAGAAGGAAGAGCACTCCAGGCAGAGGTAAGAGCCGGCTCAAGGGCCCTGAGGTTGGAGTGGAGCAAGTGAGGAGGAAAGGGGTAGGAGAGAGCTCAGAGATGGGTGATGAGGAGGGTGGGCAAGTGACAGTGTAGAAGTCTGCTGGCCATTGTAAGGATCTGGGCTTCCACTCAGACTGAGATGGGATCCTCTGGATGGTTCTAAGCAGAGCAGTGACTTATGTTTTAAAGGCTCATGATGACAACTGTATTGAGAACAGACCATAGCGGTGGAGGGTGAAGCAGGGACAAGGTGAGGAGGTCCCTGAAAGAACCTCTACAGCAGGTGATGGTCTTTGGGTCATGATAGTAGCAGTGGAGGTGTTGGGAAGTGGTCAGATTTGGGATTTTGAAATTACATTCCAACAGATTAGATGTGGCATATGAGCGAGAGTAGTGAGAATCTGCTGCAGTCTCTATAAAACTTGCGTGCTGTCTTTTTTCCATACTTTGAACCAAAAGCCCAATCCCAAGACTTGTATTTGTTACCATGAAGTAACAGCAAACAAGTTTGTTACCACGAAGTAAGTGCAAACAGCAGGGGGGAGAAAAGTGCTTATTGTCTGCTCCTGCTTATCTGAGAAAGAAAGGAGGAATACAAATATGCAGACATTTCCTCATATTAAAAAAGTGAAAGGATAAATCATATGTTTAAATGGTTATTTATAGGAGAGAGAGGGAAGAGAGTGCAGGGAAGCTAGACTTTGAATATGCCTTGTTTTGTAGATTTGACTTTGCAATCATGTAAATATTTTTGTAATTATAAAATAAAATTTTAAAATAAATTATTAAAAATTTAAAGCAAAATAAAACAAATAGCCTAACTATGTATATAGCTGGGGGGACAGCGACACAGATAAAGACTATGCTAAGTGACTCTAAAACACAATAATTTATGTCTCTGGTGGGATATACCCTAGAGAGAAAGAGAAAAAAAAGCTTAGCTGTTTTCATTAGTCATATTTTTGATAGTAGCTTTTGTACAATTACTTTGAGGCTGCTTGTGTATAGTGTGGGATGTGGCAAATTAGTAATTACATCAGGGTTATTCAGAACTGGGATTTTTGCATGAGAGAAAGGAGACATTTCATGGACGTAAGATCCATAAAGTAAAGTAAAAACACCGTTTGGGCACCTGGGTGGCTCAGTTGGTTAAGCACCCGACTCTTTGTTTCAGCTCAGGTCATGATCTCAGGGTCATGAGCTTGAGCCCCACATCAGACTCCGTGCTGGGCAGCTGGGCATTGAGCCTGCTTGATATTCTCTTTCTCCCTCTCCCTTTGCCCCTCTCCCCCCTGCTCGTGCATGTGCATGCAGTCTCTAAAACACAGAACAAAAAACCCTCACTGTTATCCTGAATTTGAATTGGATATATCAGAATGGATTCATCGTTTTATTAAAAAAAAAAAACAACCACCCACACATTTTCCACCTTTGCCCACTGTAAACAGTAACCAACCCAGAAGCAATGACCTTTTATCCAGAAGCTTCTATCCACTTACTATCCAGATTTTGTGGTCTCCAAACAACATTCCCCACTGAAAGGAACCTAAGAGAATTAGCTGCTTCCATATCTGGGGCAGGATATATACAAGATGACCCCGGAACATACCAGAAAGCAAAGCAGCTATCAAAGAGAGTTAGGACCATGTCAAAAGAATTCCAGAGCCAACATGAAAATCCACTGGGCAAAGACAGAACAATTTAAACATCAATAAATACAATAAATTCGATTGAAGTTATTTAATATAATACACAAAACATATTTAACACATAGACTCTTAATAAGATTCACAATAAAATAATAGTAACCAACACAAACGTTCATTGGTTACCTTGGAAGACACATGGGGAAATAACTCATTATTTTGACAACTGGTATGTAAAGGAAAGAATAAAGGATGTATCCTACTTTTCCTATATGAATTATGCCCCAAGGCAGCCAAATGAGTAAAGAGGGATTTTCTCTTTAGAGAACATTTCGGTTAATAAATAAGAAATAATAGAATTAGAATATTGCCATTTTTGCAGTCCTAATAGATAATAGATATAAGCAATAATTGTCAATGGCTGTTAACATTACAAAAATGGATTGTAAGACACTGCGAACTTCCTGATGAAGGTATAAAACACCACCTATAAAATAGTCTTTCTGCCCACCCTCCTCCCAAAGGCAACAGCAACACCACTCCTGTATCTGATAAAGTCAATTCACAGAAATAGAGGAGACAGAGGAACAATATGGACAACACCAGGGGGGTGCAATGGAATCCTGACCTATTGGGCAAACAGCCAGGTTTCTTCAGCAACAATGCAACAGCAACCAAACTGGAAAAATAACAAAAGGGATGGTAGAGGATTAAAGAGACATAGCAAATGAATTCAATACCTGGGCTAACTTAGATCCCAATCCAAACAAACCTACCGCAATAAGAAATGAGACACCTGCTTTTGAAAAAAAGACAATCAGGAAAATGTGATCACGAAATGTATAGCTGATGATACAAAGACATTATTAATTTTTGTTGTATTCTTTTCCTGTTAATGTTTGTTTAGGAGTGATAATATTTTAGAGGCACAAGCTAGACTATTTACCCAGGAAATGATAAGATGTCTGGGTTCACTTCAAAATAATCCACTGTGTGCGGGGGGGTGGGAAGTGAGGTAGGGATAGGGATATAAGGGAGTAAAAATGAGACTGAGGCAAGAGTTAAAATTTACTGATGCATGTGAATATTTTTTCCTTATAATTTTGCTGTTGTAGCTGCCTCCTCTGATTAGAGGCTATAGCCCCCTAGATTCCTCCCATCTTCTCATTCCCAAATCCACTCTGTCAGCAGATCCCGAAAACCTACATTTGGAGTATATTCAAGACCTTCTTCATTCCATCCCCCCAGCTACCACCCTAATTTCCACTACCACCACCCCTCAGCTGGTCCATGTCAGCCTTCTCTAAGCAGATTTCATGTCCCATTCTATAAAGCAGGTATAGAGAAAGTGACTGTGTTTACATGTTTGACTGGGGCTTCACACCAGTGTTGACAAGAGTAGGATTTAATGGTGAGGAGTTTACCAGACAAGATGGGGAAGGGTATTCCAAGAGAACAGCATGTGCAAAAGTATGAGAGTACCGGTATAGGGATACTGAGCTGCTTAGTGTGACTGCACCCAAGACGCAAGGAGGCATAAGCCTGGGAATGAGAGATGACAAGGGATGAGTGACCAAAAGCCTTGAATGCCAGGTCATGTTTTGCAGTCAACCCAAGGGTGATGGCCATTACGGAGGAATTCTCTACAGGAAGTGACATGATAAGATTTGCATGTTCAAGAGAGAACTCTGGGGGCAATGCAGAGAAAGGTGGGCTGGAGGCGCCTGAATTTGGGAACTGAAAGGCCGGTGAAGAGACTACTGTAACCCTCCAGGGTGAGAGATAACAGGTGACTGAACAAGAAAGTGTGGGAAGGCGGACAAGGCACGTGCCAGACTAGTCAGTAGGCTGAGGGTAAGTGAGCAGGGAGCCTAGATCATGCATTCAGAAAGAGGACTGGGCTTTTTGGGGAAGGGGTAGGGGGTACAGTGGGTTAATTTTGCATATGCTGATTCTGAGCTGCACATGTAAGTATTACACATGTTCACTGGCGGGAAAGCCAGACTGAGGCATCCAGCAGCCAGCTGGATATTTGAGGCAGGCTGCGTGAGAGGATCTACATGACAAAAATTTTCTTTTCTACACAACATGAAGCCTGAAGGAAAATATTAAAAGAAGATGATTTTTATCAAATTCCACAGCAACACAGCAACAGCAAAAAAAGCCATTATAGGTAGTAAATGTGGAAAGTCCCTGAATCATTTTAGAAATAAGCAGTCCAAATTCACTTTCAACAATCTTTCACCTTCCTTCCCTCCCTCCCTCCCTCCTTCCCTCCCTCCCTCCCTTCCTTCCTTCCTTCCCTCCTTCCATCTTTTTTAAAGAAATATTTATGAAGAGTTTATCATATGCTAGATGTGGTCCTGGGGTTACAATGATGAATACAAATAGACCGGGTATCTGGCCTCATGGACTTTTTGGTCTAGTGGGGAAGACAGACATTAAGCAAATGCTCACACAAGTAACTGTTTAGTATTACCAACTGTGGTAATTCCTAAGGAGGGGTGCATGGCAAAGAGACCCACATACAAGGGGCCACAGTGAAGTCTTCACTCAGTAGGTGTCGATTTCACTGAGACCTTGGAGGGACTGCAGGTCAGAGATAAAGGAGAGCAGCAGGGAGATGAGGCTAGAGAGGCAGGTGGGGGCAGACCACGGGAAGAACGTTGTTCCTCTTGAATGGCAAATGGGAAGCTACTCAAGAATTTTAAGTAGGGAGTGATATGACCACATTTGCATTTTAGAAATACAACTCTTTCTGCCACGTGGAGAACTGATGACAGGGCTTCAGAATAGACGAGGAGAAGCCACGAGGACGGACAAAGGGAAGCCAGCTGGAAGGCTACCGTAGTGTTCTAGGAGCGAGAATCTGATGGTGGCTGGATAAAGAGGTGGTCATGAAGATATAAAGAAGTAGACGGATTTCAGAGGTGTTTTTAGGAGGTAAAAACCTATAGGTTTTATAGGTGGTAAATAAAAAAATAAACTATGGGTGATGAAGGAGATGACTGCCAATGGTGGGCATTCTTCTTCACCCAGTGTTGATATTTTGCCATAGTCGTAAATAAAAGACCGGTTGAGGATCTTGTATGAGGGCTAAGGACGGGAAGAGTCAAGGAGCTCACTGTTTGTGTCAGCCTGGAAGAACTTCCTTGTCCTCTAGGAACTCAGAATCGGCTAAAATGAGCCAAGCACCTAAGCACCAACCCGTTTACAGTGCTTGGGATCAGATGAGTAGATCAGAGATACAATAAGAGATACTGATACCACATGGCCTAGAAGTCTAAAGAAGAGAAGGGCCAGGGTGGGCCAGGTGAGCGAGTGCCTCCTGCAGGATGAGGCACATGAGCAGCTTTCAATAACCTTGTTAACACATCCCTAAAATTCATGTAAAAAACTCAGTGTGTGTGGTATAATACTGAAAACAAGTTATTTCTCATACTTAACATCAAATATAAACCATACTCACTGCACAGACATCTCTTTTTAACAAAAGTGTACATATTCTGCTCTTGGCAAGTAAACACTCTTGGCATTTGATACCTACAAATGCCAAAAATCATACCTAGAAATATAAAATATTCATTAATAGTAGAGTTCTTCACCCAAACTCTTTTTGAAAATAATGGAGCAAATCCCTATTTCAGTAGGAAAGTGGCAAATCAGAAATGTATAATTAGCAGTTAAAATATATAAATGGATGGAAGGAGCTCAGGAACCCCATGCAGGTGGCTGTCACCGACATGACCCAGGTTTGTAGCTTTGCAAATGGTTCTTGTTCTCACAAAGTGTGATGCAGCATGATGAGCTCTTGGTGTAAGGCTGCCTGGGCCTTGAAAAAGAGCAGTGCAGTAAAGACTGTTTCAAGACCCTGTCCTCAACAACCCATGAGGACACAGCTTATAATCATGTGGCTAGGAAAAAAATCTTCCTCCTTCTGCCATACTGTCAATGTTGGTAGGGGGTAGGCGTGGACAAGGGATGGAGAAGGAAGTGAACACAGAGAAAGGGTGACTTCTGCTTTTTGCTCTGTGTATTTCTCTATCATTTGCATTTTATTTCTAGTAAAGATTTTATTTACTTATTTGAGAGAGAGAGAGAGCATGAGCTGGGTGAGAGAGAGAGGGAAAAGCAGGCTCCCCACTGAGCAGGGAGCCCAATGCAGGGCTCGATCCCAGGACCCTAAGATCCTGACCCGAGCTGAAGGCAGATGCTAAACCAACTGAGCCACCCAGGCATCCCTCTATCATTTGCATTTTAAAAATAAGATCTCAATTAATGTAGTTATTTAAAATTAAAAAATATTCTTCTCTTACCTAAATACCTTATGATATACCTCAATTCCCCTAGTTGAGACTTCGGGATTATGGAAAACCACTGATTTCCACATTCTGCAAAGGAACACATAACATACTTGAAAACAATGATGGAGGTTTCCCCACAGTATTCTTTTCCAGCACAAATAGCCAATCATTGGTTATTTTTGCACAAGTTACCATATACTTCGAAAGCATTGAGGGTTACATTGCATGAATCTTTGTGGGGGCTTATAACTGGTAATGCCATGAGGCTCATTTTAATGACAATTCTTATACCCACTTTCTTTAGAAGGTTTGATATTAATGAGGCAGAGGCAGAGGCAGAGATGAGCAGCAGAGAATCTCATGTGCTGAGAAAAATACATACATGGGATATCTGCATGGAAATCTGGAAAGGGAGAACCATGATGTGTGTGCACATGTCCCACTCTTTTCCCCCAAGTCTGTGAAGGAAAAAAAAGGACTGGTTGGCATTCACTAACTTTTAATGGTACGGATTGTTGAACCATAAAATAGAACATTCTAAACAGCAAACAAGGGGAAAAACAGAATCTTGTTAAATTCAATATGAGAAGGACACTTTAAGATCATCTATCTTGTAGGCTGGGGCACTAAAAATGTAAAGTGACATCCCAAAGGAGATACTGAATAAAACAAAAAGAAAAATGTTGGTGACATATTGATTAAACCTCGTGTGCTGCATGTATTTGCTCCTCCAAATCCACTTCCATCCTTCTCCACCATGCTCTGCTCCACCAGACTGACAAGGATGAACAGTTGGAATGGGCTCCCCATTCTCTGGCATCCCACCGGGGTCAATGGGAGCCTTGGCAGGGGTTCACAGGAAAGGAAGGGGAAGAGTCAGGGCACTTACAACGCTTGTTCTCTTCCTGAGGGGTTGCTGAGAGCTGGCTGTGTCTCTTTTGCATGGTCTAGGCTCCCATCAGGTCACACACACACTGACACACACACACACACACACACATACACACACACTCTAACTATCTCTACCCCTCCCCGCCATCTAGAACTGCTCCTTTCTCTTGCCTCTTTAGGCCTAGGGTGGTAACAGCTCTTGTTATTAGTCCTAGAATACTACACTGTCCCTCGTGGTTTCCCTATACCCTGCCCATCCTTTGTAAATACCCCCTTTATTCAATTTTTCGCCAATCCTCCATTTTGAGCATGCCAATTTTTTTTTTTTTTCTTCCTGCTAAGACTCAGAATATGCTATCAAAGAAAGTTCTTAGTCAGGTCCTTGGTGTCCTGAAAGAAAGTTCTAGTAAACACTTGTCATTCTTTTTGCACGTTCCTTTATCCCACCCCCTTCTTGGCATCTGAGCTGTCTGGGGATTTCCCTACGTCATGGTTCTTGATGGGTGACAGAAACCAAAACCCCCCTAGAAGCCACATGATCACTCTCCCAGCCTCCCCTGCAGCTAGGCTCAGATATGTGATCCAGGCTCAACCAACTGGATGGAGTTTGACTCCTGACATTGACGTGGGACTGCAGAGAATCCATCTGGTTGGAGTAGCAGTAGAACTGGGAGCTACATCGGTTTCCAGAGGGTGCAGCTGAGTCTAGTGTCAGGCTTGGGGTGCAGGTGGTGCATCTAGTAGAACCTGCATCCAGCAGCAGTGGCCACATGGTTCCCTGCAGAGATTTTATATACTGCTCTAATTCTGGAGTCCCAAACATCTGCCTCTATGGGCCTCCCAGAAAGCCTGTGAGTAACTCAACAGCCTTCAATTCATTTCTTTCTTGCTTGAATGAGTCAGAGTTGTTTATATTGCTTGAAACTACGAACTCTGCCTGATATAAAAAGCCAAATCTTTTTGACCTGAAGATTTTGGCATCCTAAACATTCTATCTCATGTTAAGTTAAAAATAAATCCATATTTGAGCATTTACTCTGTTTCAATTACTATGCTAGGTGTTCAAATTAAGATTGACAACCAACAAGATAAACACTCTAATGGAATCTTAGCTGTTGGAGTACAGATGCAGAAGTGATTAATCCTGCCTGGGATGGTTTTGGACATTTCCAAGAAAGGTAGTGAATTGGGTAGGTAAGGGATGGTGATGCGAAATTGTTTGGTGTGTCCAAAGAATGAAGGTGAGTTCAGAGTAGCTGGTGTGGAGCAGAGAAAAGGGTCACTGGAGATGAAGCTGAGAAAGTGAACTAGGACCAGTTGCAAACTGTCTGAACTTTATTCTCTAGGCAAGCAGGAGAAGCCATGCCATGGACTCTGGAAGATGGGTTGAAGAGAAGGAAGAACAGAATCAAGAAACCCACTTGGTCTCACAAAGGGCTATGACCACAGCAGAGGGAATGGGATTGACAAGGCTTGAAAAACATTTAAAGAGATGCAAGTGAGATCTGCTGCCCTCCTGGGTGTTGAGAGCCAAGGAGGACCCCAAGATGGTCTCAAAGTTCTAGCTTGAAGGAGTAGGTGGGAAGCAAAGTTTCCTATTAATACAGGGAACTCATCATGTAGTAACAGGTTTGGTGTGGAGGGAGGAGAAAGTGGCATGCCCAGATCTTCTCTTATCTTTAGGATGTTCTAATACATGCATTTTTATATGCTGGGATCTTGCCTCTAATCACTGCTCTGGACAAAGAAAAGATGGAGTTGCTTCAAACCTGGCTGCTATCATTTGATTTACCTGCTATTCTTGGGACTATTCTATTCGCTATAGGTATACCATTGCCTTAAATTGCATGATCATCTGGGATGTTCTATGTTGGTAGTTAGGAAAATATAATTCTTTAGGACTCAAAGTAAGCTATTTAAATTCTTTCTACACTAACCTCTTTCTCCACACTTGCAAGTGTGACCTAGATCCACTTATCGAGTCCACTGCCAGACCCACACCAGAACCTCTAGGAGGTCACTGGACTACAGAATCAACACTAACCCTCTCCCTAGCCCATCTGCTATTGACTTTCTGCATTCCATTCCTGACCCTGATTTCTCCTGCCAACTGCAATTCTGAGAGCTGACAGTGGCAAGCTTGGCTTCCCGATACATCAATTTTATGTAAACTTATAAACTTCTAGAATATATTTGACTCTTTCCCCTGTGATACTAAGCCTCATTCTTGATAGCATTTTACCTTTGTTGTGAATAGTAAAGTTCTTCTAGTAGCTTTATTGTTAAGAAGTGCATAGACATGGGGTCTGATGATGGTATCTTTAGATACCAAAAAGGGGCTACCATTGTGCACTTGGCTAAAGAAAACACATTTACCAGTGAATGTCTTTCATTTATCAAATTCTCAGCCAGCACAAAAAGCTAAGGCCATGTAATAAGCACTATCCTACAATGCTACTCATTTCTGAAGGCACAAAATGATGACTGGTAGCTTTAGAAATGTTTTCTGGAAACCAAATATAAGAACAGCTTTGTTACTGCATACCTATGGAAACAGAAGACACATAGTTCTTTATTCACTTTTGCTCCCTTCTTGAACAGTTGCCTATAAGGTGGTGTTATTCTCTACTAGACCATGAGCTCTTTGAAGACAGAATCAGGTTCTAAACCACATGTAAATCAATACCATCTGGCACAATGAATGTAATGTGACTGGGGCCAAATAAACGTTGGTTGAATTAATCAATAATATATAGTGAGAGAACTCACACCAGAAGGGGAGAGTTACTCTCAGCTACAACAACTGGGCAAGTACTCTGCCACTGGTAGTACCAGAAGCAGAATCAGTGACTATTATGTAATATGGAAATTCCAAATTAAGGGATAAACTAGACTCATGGATAAGAAAGTAGTCATCAAACCAACAGTGTCTTGGAGATTTTTTAAAGTCATAACCGCGCTATATAAGCAATAAATTATGAAGGCTGAGCATGTGAATAAAACCTAATATTGTCATAAATTTTATGACAAAGTTAATCAGACACATATTTAATGACATGCATAATTATTATTATGCAGCATTGTAGTAGACATTAATAATAAGCAGTCCAAGCCAATGCCTGTAAGAGTCTTTGTGTTCAACCAAACCAACTGATGGGCATTTTCCCCCTGTTTTTAATGGTTAATTCTCTGTACCTACTATAACTATCAGTGGTGAAGGGCTTTTCGGATATATGAATAATTTAATCCTCAATGCACAGACACAGAAACCCTAACTAAAGACAGTTTCAGCAGGTAAGGCACCTCTACCACCTAAAACACCTGAAGCAGAAGCATGTGGGAGCTCTGCCCACAGATACACCTCAGTAGCTCTAAAGGCTGGATCTCTGCCTTTATGAAAAAAAGAAACTAAAGAAAGCTTCTATGACCCAAAGGGGTAGACTGGAATTGTTGGGAAATAACAACCCCCACCCAGAGGCTCTCACTAGTGACTAAAGGGAATTTGTTATAAGACCTTTACCCCTGGGGTGCCTGGGTGGCTCAGTTGGTTAAGTGACTGCCTTCGGCTCAGGTCATGATCCCGGGGTCCTGGGATCGAGCCCCGCATCAGGCTCCCTCCTCAGCTGGGAGCCTGCTTCTCCCTCTCCCTCTGCCTGCTGTTCCCACTGCTTGTGCTTTCCTGCTCTCTCTCTGTCAAATAAATAAATAAAATCTTTAAAAAAAAAAAAAGATCTTTACCCCTTAGCCCTCAGGGCAAGGGGAGGTCATGCTGAGGTGCTCCCAGAGTTGGCAATAGGCTTCCCACAGTGCTAAATGACTTATGAATGTGCCCTTTGACAGTTTTCCTTCCCTTGCTTCACTTATCCACTCTCTCACCAGTGCTTCATGGAGTCACCTTGCATATATATCACTTGCACCTGAATCCTTGTCTCCAGGTCTGCTTCTGTTCCCCCAGATAGTGTTCTGTCTTACTTTGGAGCTGCAACTTGGATGCATTCCATTCCTCTAAGAGCTTTCCTACTCTACACACACACACACACACACACACACACACACACACACACACAATCACACCCAGCCTTCCTGGATACAGCCATCTGCTGAAGAGCTGTGCCATAAGCTTGTGCTTCTCCTGAGGGCAGCTCTCATCATGTCATGGGCTCCAGGAAGATGAAAGAATGTATGATCCTTAACAGGATGGAGAATGCTCTCTGGATTCCTGACAAGTTGGAAGGGGATGAGGGCAAGAGTCCACCTGGCTCAACAGAGAGGGGAAAAGAGAGAGAGAGAGAGAGCATGAGCTGGGAGTCCCATTGCTTAGAAAAAGCTGCCCCAGGTGCTGATCTGCAACAAGTATGCAGTCCACGTATCTCTGGGTAATAGGTCTCCAGTGGTCCTGACATCTAGACTGACTCCCGGCTGATTCTTCTCAGGGAGGAAACCAGGATGGTGCAGAGACTTTCATTCTGCAGTTAAAGAGTTAGGCACAAGCAGCTTGATGAAGTCACGAAAGCACATTTATGCTAAAGTGTAAATGACTCACAGCTTCTTTTCTATTTTTATGGTGGTGAGATGCTTATGAGCATAAGGACACTAATGAACTAAAAGGGAAGGAATATCCCTGTCAGATAAAGGCCAGGAAAGGGGGAAGGTAGTGGTGACCAAGACAAAGCACACCTGTTACATCTGTCCAGCTCTACCTGTTACAGCTGGGAAAAAAAAACAGATGCCATGTTTAGAGGTACACCATCCCTGCTGCAGTAGGGGTGCAGTTCAGAGGGGTTACTGGTCAAGATGAAGACACACAGGATGTTTCATTCCAAACTAGAAATGCCAACGTATAGAACACACCCTTGCCAGTATCAGAAGAAATCTGAGGAAGTGCAGTGTTATAGGAAAGAACACCATCTGGTACAGAGTTTATAGACCAGCGCCACTGCTCATTACCGTGTAATTTGGGATAGGTCACTAGAAATCTCTGGACCTCAGTTTTGCCATCTGTAAAATAATAATAATTCTATCCATACTGCATATCTCATAAAGGTGGCAATGAGGTCATGTGATGCATGCCTGGAAGAGATGAGCTGCATACTAGTTAAGAACACCACCTCCGGAGTCTGACTAGATAGGCTGAAACCCCTGTTCAGCACGTTCCAGCAGGGCCCTGCGAGGTCTTGGGCAATCTATTTACCCTTGGTTTCCTTGTCTGCAAAATGAGATTTAAAAAATAATCATAAGATTATTCCAATGCTTCATTTAAACATGGCATGTATAGAATTTAGCCTGGTACTTGGTACTTGCAGTAGCTGCTAAAAGCGATATGTAAACTATATAGTATGAAATGGATGTTTAAGGCACTGAAAATAAACCACTTGCTGCAACAGTGCTGAGTTCAGAGGGCTAAAACCAGAGCATAACAGGTAAATTATTTGAATATGTAAACACGGTATGCTTCTCTTTGCTCTGGTTACAGCGGGCTTACCCTATTATTAACGCTTGTTTAGTTGTTGAATTAGCTGCCATGAGGCCTAACATTTAGTTCCAGTTATTAGATTAAATATTTGTTTTGAATGGTATTTGAATTACCAGGTTCTAGATTTTTCTGGTTGGTCTCCTTTTTATTTGGTGAAGAGGCTAAAGTTTGAATACTGATTTATAGAACAGATGTGCCATTTTTCATAAAACTATGGTTCACTGTAACATGGTACCTGTTGGAATAAACTTCTAAGAGTAAACTGGACTTTGGGGTAGAAACACTGAGTAGAAGAGATAGGACATTGTTTTAGGTATTTTTCATCATCAGCTCATTCTGCTTTAAGCATTCTGGTTTAAGCTGCTGCCATTCTCTTCCCTTCTCCTTTGTTAAATAAATGGCTGAATACATTTCTAATTTACAGAGTTGGTTAACAAAAAAAATTTCATATTAAGAATTATACACTAAGAATCTGTAAAATGTATAAACTAAATACACACATGTGACTACACTAAATTTTGCTCGAGTATGCTCACTTCTGCTCTTAGGCACATTCTATCACGCTTAGGTCTTCACGTAATATGAAGATAAGGCAGATGCATTTTGAAAAGCAAAACGAGTAAAACAAAAACATACCACAAGCAAAATCTTACACATCTCAAATTCATTATTAACCAAGTTTTAAATTTCAATAAGTTCAGTATGTTAAAAGTTTAGATGTCTGGGCGTTTCTACCCTAAAACATGATCTCTGAGGGACTTCCATGTCGGTGTAATACAATGATCGTGTGACACTTTCCAAAATCACTAATCTGAATGCACCACATGAAGAAAGGTCATATTCTACCTTGTTCAAAACCTCGAGGAAAATGAGCTTGGTATTTTTATGATGAGGCTCTCTGAGTAGTGTCGTAGACATGTCAAGCCAATCAGCTTGCAAATGTAAAAAGAACACTGGTAGGTGCAAAGTTGGGGAGGGAGAGGTGGCAAGAGAATAAGGACCTCTTAAGTGATGAGAAAGAAACATTCATATCTCAATGAAATGAGATTTTTAAAATTTGAAACTTAAATCTTTGAAATGATAAGGTAATATAAATGATCCACAGCTAAACTCACCAGGTCATCAAATGCTGTTAAATCCCCGATTGGTAAGAGCAGCGAGTACAATCTACACATTTAAACCCACTGGCTCACCTGGCACAGTGTCAATTCACTTTTTCAGTAAAGTCAGTATCAGTTTTGTAAAAGTACATATTGGTAAATTGTACATATCAATTTGTAGGCACCCTCATATAACCTGGTACAGAGTAAGCATTCTTCCTATGGTTATGAAATTTGGATGGTGTAGGGGCGCCTGGGTGGCTCAGTCGGTTAAGTGTCTGCCTTTGGCTCAGGTCAGGATCCCAGGGTCCTGGGATTGAGCCCTGCGTCAGGCTCCTTGTTGAGTGGGAAGCCTGCTTCTCCTTCTCCCTCTGCCTGTCCCTCTGCCCATGCCCTTTCTCTCTCTCTCAAATAAATAAAATCTTTTTAAAAAAAGAAATTTGGATGGTGTGAAAATTAGAAAAATAAATGCCCTATCGTTAGGCTGTGACCAAGATTAAGGCATGTCAATGTTACCTTTATCCACTAAAAGGCTAAAACCTAGATAATAAAAGGTAGTTGCAGTACCAGCAGCGTTTCCCAAAATGTCGTATCACAAAAGTATCACTTGCATAATTGCTTATAGTTTATTCCTTTGCTTTCCTCTTTTATATGTGCATCTTTGTAACAATTTTTTTAAAAGTGAAAATATAATTGTTGTCATGTGAACAGCTGTAGAAATGATTAAAAGGTATGGAAAAACATAACATGAATGCCAATAATCTGTTTCTGGCAGTAATATATATGGAACACTATTTAAGAACCAAAGAAGAGAAAGAAGCAAAAAGGGAGAACGGTTTATCATGGTAAAAGCTAAACCTCATTGCTTAGTAGGAAAAAAAGATTTCATATTTAAAGTCAGTGAGACCTAACTCCTAGCTAGAAACACTATCCCACATCATTGGAGTCAGCAGGAGTGCCCTGCTGGAGGGGCAACGTTGCAGGACAAAGTGGGCAGGATTTTGGAGCTGGGGGACAGAAAAGAAGCCACCTCTGCCAGATGAATAACCTTGGGCAAACCAGTTTAACTCTGCCAGGCCACATTTTGACATCCAAAAATTTGATATAACTACCCCAAAGCCTCATGTTGAGGTGAATATGTATTTCTCTGTGAAGGTTAGTTGTTTTTTAAATAGATAGCACTGGGTAAATGTAGGCTATTGTTTTGTATTGCCAATTGTCAAATACACTACATAATTCTTTTTTTTTTTAAAGATTTTATTTATTTATTTGAGACAGAGAGAATGAGAGAGAGAGAGCACATGAGAGGGGGGAGGGTCGGAGGGAGAAGCAGACTCCCCGCCGAGCAGGGAGCCCGATGCGGGGCTCCATCCCGGGACTCCAGGATCATGACCTGAGCCGAAGGCAGTCGCTTAACCAACGGAGCCACCCAGGCACCCCTACACTACATAATTCTATCCAACTATACAAACAAGTATAGGCTCCCAATGGTCTTTTCAATAGTCCAAGATTTATAAATAAAATGATTTTCTTAATGGGATTAACTTGATGTTTTTCTTAAACATGGAACCTTGAGCCCACCCTACAAAATAATACTTTGACTATAGCAATGCACATAGTAAAGGCTATCCTAGCTTCTAAGATGTCAAACATCATTCACAAAAGAGATATATTTGTTTTGGAAAGGAAAGACTTCTACTTTTACGTCTAACTATAAATGATTTATTGATAAATGCAAATCATAGCCTGTCTGAGAGGCACTCCTGTGAGAACATCCTCATGTGTGGTTTACAAGTTTAAGGAAGAGGGGAAATGCCTTGATGGTACCAATGGACATTATGTCTATTTTAATATTGTTAAAGGGAAATTCTCTTTTAGGCATTTAAGAAAACTGCATTAAAACAAGTTCAAGAATGGGAAAATACCACAACTGTAAAGAAGGTAAAAATAATTATAATCTTAACCAAAGATAATAATCAATCAACATGTTGACATATACTCTACCAGTCATCTTCTATAAATACATCTTCTAAAAATGCATCCTATAAATATAATTTTGCACCTGTCTTCTTCCCATTGAGTATCAAATACACTTTTCAGGAGCAATTGTTTGGAAACTGTCTCAAGTACACAAGGAAATATGTTTCAATTGAAATAATTCAGTGGCCAATGGAAATATCAAGTTCCCAATTTTTCTCACCTTATTGAATAGAAACAAAGGTTCTCATTTCAAATGAGTGGGAATAACCAAACTGATTTAGGACTCTACTTAACTTCTGGTTAAAAAAAAACGTAGTTGCATCCAGCAACAATATTATGGGCAACAAAAGAAAAAGTAACCGTCTAAATTTGCACCAGGGTCATTTCTTCAGACAACCAAAGCCCATCTATTTCCCAGCTCCATGCTTCAGGCTTAAAATGGATCTCTCTGAAGCAATGACAGAATTTTTGCCAAGTGACTAGGATATAAACACCCTTTTGGTTGCACAGCAAGACATATGCTCTAAAGAAAAATGGTTCAAAATAGGCAAGTGGGTTTCTCTAGAATAAATGAGAGCCCTTGTAGGCAGCTTCTTCTTCAGAGCCTCATGACTTCATTTGCTTGGTAACTCTGTCTTCTCCACAGGTAATGGTGGCACACTGTTTTCATGATTCCTTACACTAATGAATTGCAATAAATTTGTTTTCGATATCCCAGAGAGCCCTAACTTCAGCGTTTAGGCAATGCTGAGAATGCACCCTATATTCTAGACTCACCTTTTGCACGGTGTACTCTCAGCACTATGGGT